>NC_142515.1:124872500-127272500 GCF_057876585.1 Rhinolophus sinicus
CCTAGCAAGAGTCTTCCCTGAGTTACTGACAGGTACACAACAGCTGGTGTGAGCACCGGTGCCATTGTATGAAATGACTGCTCTGACACTCAAAGGATCGCACGTGGGATTCCCTTATAACTCTAGACCCAGAATTGGTGTTCCTATTTCTTTCCATACCTTTATATTTCTTCCTTACAGCACAATTTGTCTTACAGAATAAAAAACATTTCCTTTTTAAAAAGTTGTTTGTCATTCACCTAAAGTTGTAAAAATATTTAATATATTTGATATTAAAATAGCCTAGAAATTATGAAAACAAGAGTAATAGCTATAAAAAATAAGAAGCCAAATTTAAAGACATTATGAGACTTATAGGGCTTATGGGGGTGGGAGGCTAAGAAAATAGGGTTTTGATGTTTACACTAATTTTCAGGCAAGGTATGGTGAGAAAAACAGGAATTATTATGGTATGTTATTAATTGCTTTGGACATACAAGTATAATCATTCAATTTAGAATGTAGGTTTAATTTAGAAATAGAATGGAAATAGTCCACATGGAACATTGGAAGAGAAAGTGCCTTCTTTCTGTTGTCAGAAGTCTTGAGAAAAGGAGTTTCTGTAAATTGTAATTCTGATCCCTACATTTAATATCATTATTTAATGGTTAATTAAAATTCAATTTATGACTTTGAACAAAAATCAGTACTTCTCCCCATTGTGTCCATGAAATTCCTATTTGAAAAGACTCCAATTTTACTTCAGTTTTACCAACACTGTTTCAACAAAGAACATTTTAACAGTCATGTGGGTCTTGTCAGTGTTATAATTGAAACTATAGTCTTTCCCTTCTTCAGACTAATGAAAGGTAATAGCACTGACCAGTGATTATCATTTAGAGTGATATTTTTATTTGAAACATTTTTGCAACTCTTAAGTGGCTCTACAATACAGAAAAGCAGTAATTCTATTTCGTCACTTTTTTTAAAAAAAAAGTAAGAACAAGACTAAATGACCTTTATAATCTCTTCTCTCTATGAGTCCAAGGTCCTAGCTATATTACCATATGGTCATGTGGTTAAAAATTAGGTACAATTTAAAATAAAATGATAAATAAATATGGATAAATAAATGGATGGAGTAGAGCCAGAGTTTTACCCAAGATGTTCTTTTGATTAGAAAATTAGTCACATTTACTGTGGTAATATGGGGAAATCTCTACATATAAAAAGTTACGATGCTGGTATGGATAAAATTTATACTAACAAGTATTTTTGTATTGAATTAAAGTATTCCTATTTTGACTCTGCAGTTTTATGATGATGAATCTAGATACAGATTTTCTTTCATTTATCCTTCTTGGATGATTCACTACACTTCAATGATTTCTGTGTTGGTATCGTTTATCAATTCTGAGGCATTTAAAGCCATTATCTCTTGAAATATTTTATCTCCCATCCTCTATGTTCTCTTCTTCTGGAACTTTGACTATACTACACTTTCTCTCCGTATCTTATGCTCTTTACCTCCATGCTTCCCATCTCTGTGTCTTGGTCTCTCGTTCTTCATAATTTCTTCAGCTATGTCTTCCAATTCACTAATTTTCTCTTTTGCTGTTTCCAATCTGGTGTTAAATGTGCTCATTGAGTTTTTAATTCAAAAATTTGCATTTTCAATTTCTAGAAATTCTATTTTTTTCATATCTGCTTAGTTATTTTCACTAACTTGCTCCTTATTGATTTTAAAATACCATATTTTATTTCTATAGAGATGCTTATTTTCTGTTCCGTCTCTAATACTATCAACATCTGAGGGCATTTTGAACTTGATACTACCATCTACTATTTCTGATAGCTCTCACATTCTTATTTTGTTTCTTTTGCATTTTGGGATTTGAGCTGTGAGCTGTAAACAACCATGGAAATTATCTGAGAATTGAGTTGAAGATGAATTCCTTAAGAGATGATTACATTTGTTTCTTCCACAATCCTAAAACACACCAATTCAAATTTAAAAAGCATCATGTGGTTAGAAATTTAAGAGATCTTTTTTTTTTTTTTAATCAATGTCAAACTTTGAGAGAACAGATTTCCTTTGCTGTAATAAGAGTAGTGAGGTAAGGAGTATTATTTCTAGCATTTTATTCCATCCTTGCACTGAGGGTACAGAGCTTTGGGGGCCCATTTTTATAGTGGGCCTCTTTTTTAAATCCCCATATGCAGCAGGCCCTAGGCTTTTTCTTCCACTTTCCATCCCTATGGGGACATAAAAACTAAAGATTAGTTCACCTGGCTTTAGCAAATACTCCCGGTAAAATATGGACTCATTGCTCTAGTTAATTGAGTTCTCACTTTTGCTTAGGTTTTGCCTCTGAGAATTTCTTAATCTTTTGCCAGAACATCAATGATATAATAATATGGGATATTTCCAGTTGTTTTTATCCAGGAAGTCTGTGAAAGAATCCAGACTGCCTTATTGCTAAAAATGGGAACCTGTTTATATTAAATCTAAACAAAAATCTGAATATGTGTTGTGTTCCCTATAGCTCAGCTTTTTACTACATGTTGCTTAATGATTTGACTAATCTTTCAAATGTAAATCTAATTATGCCATTTTCCCCTTTAAACCTTTAAGGTAAAATTCAGTCTCCCTAACATGTCTGATGTGTGTAGATCTTGTCCATCTCTCTAGCCTTGCCTTTCTCTACCATCAACACCATTACCATTATCTCCACCATTCAGTCCTACTGGGTCACACTCACTATTTCTGCTCCATGCACTCATCCTCTTAAACCTTTTCACATGTTGATTGCTAGAGCACTGTTCTTCTCCTAGTCTTGCTTCAAGTGTCAGTTTATCTGTCACCTCCTGCAGGAAGTCTTCTCTAAATCCCAAATCCAGGTTGAATTGTACCCTTCCTTGGTAGTCTCATGGAGCCTTATACCGAATTCCCTTTCAGCACTTTTGTCACAGTGTTATATAATTGCCTGTTTATATTCCTGAATCGCCCCACTATAACATGAGCTTTATAAAGCAGGTATTTTTGTCCTGTTCAATTATATACTTGGCATTTATCACAATCCTGGCAACACAATAGACACTCAATGAAAATTTTTTATGTAAAAATGAAGTACATTTTAGTTTTTTTTCTTCATTGTAAAGAAAGGTATCAGTGTGCCTGGGTATTTCTATGGGACTGAGTTATAAATTAGTAAGTGATACAAAGATGTGGAGACTTGTATTCACTTTAAGGACAGTGTTATTTCAGAACCGTATTTTTATCCTGAAAAAGCAATCTTCCAGAATATCAAATACGAATCTGAAACTAAGTAAATGCTCTTGCCAAGAGGATATCAAATCATAAAAGCTTTGGGAACTGTATTCCTACTGTCTATGAAGAATGATGTAATTTCTTCATTATAATTCCTGCTGTATTGAAAGAAAACAAGGTAAAAGACTCATCAGAACTTCTTTCTAACATAAATCTTAGAAGATTGTGGTAATTTGACATTCATTAGAACAACAACTAAGATGATTAGAAGTAGACAGACCCTAATGTAGCCTGTGTCGAACCAAAGGGAGAAAGTGTAGTGTGATGTGCCCATATGTCACAAGACTATCACCTTCACTCTCCTTTGGTCCCTCAGTCACGTGTTTTCTTTTTGTGTTTCTAATTCATTGACTTTAGGATTCATGTGATGTCCTTTTTCATCAGAATTAACCAAAGAATTTGACTTAGCCAGTATTGTACACATGCTACAAACTTATCTGCCAACTAAACTATTTCAGGCTGACATTTAAGCAACCAAAATGCTTTTTTAAAAAAAATACAGAAGTAGTTAGTCATCCAACCCTTGATGTTGATGAAATAAGAGCAAAGTGGAAGATACAGACATGGTCTAATTCTGGACAATGGACATTGTTCTTGATAGCAAAAGAAGTGTGCCTGGCTGTATATATCAAACCACACTCAAACTATCACAAGAAAATGGACTGAATTTAAAAATCATGAAATCTAGAACACAGTGCATTGAAACTCCATAATATTATCAGTGACATGGAGGTGGATGGGAAGTCCCTGGAAAATCTTGGGTATTTCATTCTTTGACTCTTTAGAAACATTTACAATAGTAGGGAAAAAAGGTAATATAAGCAACTCTTTAAAGTTTCTGCTCATTAATTATTACCTGTGAGAGAATTAATTGAGCTCTTGAGTCAGCTTTGGAATTGTTATTCTAAAATTCCTGGGTCTAAATTAAATGGTTTGGCTTTTTCAGGATCTTATACCTAGTAATATTTTATGATAAAGGTTTGTGAAATTCCTTTCCTAAGGGAGGAATGCAGCTTTTTCTCACTTTATGATGGTAAGTGTTAGATGTCTCTCTTTACAGATGATGTTCTCAATGCATCATTATCACATTGAGATTATAGAGCAACCTAACGCAGTCTTAATAGGGATTCTAGTATAAAAATAAAATCAAACAAATAAATATTTAAGTGGCTTTCTTGAGATCACCAGTGCTGAAGGGTAAATCAAAAACTATTCTAGTAACTAGGTAACCTGTCTCCCATTCCTGAATTTTATCCAATAGTTATTCATCCTCTTATTGAAGTAAAATATTGAGTTTTTTCTTTCCTGGAGAAGTAACATGCTATTGTATGACCACTGCTTTCTCAAAGGGACTTATATTTGGTTTAAAAGGATCGGATCCCTGATTCTAGACATGAGAGTCTCTTTAAAAGGAAGCTTGCTCTCCTTTGAGAGATGTGTGTTTTAGGAAGACATATTGTGAACCAGGAGAAGTGGATAATGACCTGGATAGGATATTGAAGCAAAAGGTGTTTGTGAGTGGAAGCAGTGCCAAATGGAGGGAAGTGACTTGTGGCATGTCGTAAGGATCAGCATTAGTATTGATTTTAGTTACTTTGCTGACCTAAAAGAAGGAAAATACAGTGAAGTGATGAAATGTGCTGATGATACAAAGTAGAAAAATTTAGCCAATACAAGGTAGGAAAACAATAAAACTAACAATGACTTAGGTAGGCTGGAATTATGGGCTGGAAAGTACATTGTGCTATTGAATTTTGGGAAAGTCTGAATAAAGTTAATCTAAAGTTCAATACAAAGAAAAATAAACTAAACTTTGATGGGCCATAGTTATCAAATTGTTTCCCTCAGAAGCTCACTGTGGAACTACCTTTTATGTTCCCAAATATTTAGAAACAGAACACATGTAACATTGGATATAATTCCATGCAAGGGAACAAATGACAGAAAGCATTGGTAGTTCATGGGGGATACTATGCTGAGTATACATTCCTGAGAAAAATAAAAGAAACCATAAAGAAGTTTGAGTACTGAGTCAGGCAAGCCAGATTCACTCCTCAGAATTATAAGCCCACTACTATGGATCCAATTAATATGCATCATCATGGAAAATATTTCCACTGACAGAAAATATAATGGAGGAGAAAAAGATTTGACCCCTTCTCACATTTACAATTATAAACAAAGGCTGAAAGCAAAAAGAGCTCCACTGAGAAGTCAATGGCAATCTGGAATGTTTTTATTTCCACAGAATGCGATTCAGACAATTAAAACGTAGATGTGTTCAAAGAAATATGAAATAAACAGGGGGCTGAATAGGAAGGGTGAATGAATTTGTGTCACACAGCCTCTAAAACTGATGTTTTCAGATTGGCTGTAATTGACTCATAGGCAGATCAGCCCTGTACATGTCTCTTGGAGTCACCCTTGTTTGAAGAGCTGGTTTTTGTTTTTTTGTTTTTTGTTTTTTTTGTGTGTGTGTTTTTTTTTGTGTGTGTTTTTTTTTTTCACAATTGTCACATCATCAGAATTGTCGTACAGTAATTTCTGAGGTACTTGGGTACCTACAGCCACACATGTTCTTTAGCTATTAATAAGAACATTTAAATCTCCATTTGAAAAAAAAATTATTTAAATTTTTGTTCAAACTATTTTGCTCTGTTTAATGGATAATGGCCTGTTAAGACAAGTATGATTGAAAATGTTTTAATAGAAACTATTATCTAAAGTTTCTTTTAAAGTGGGTGTAGGGGTCCAGCTAAGGGAACCAACACTGAAGTGTCTGAGTACAATCTACTGCATAGAGAATAACCCACATCAGAGTAAGAAAAGAAAGAGGTGGCTTCCTCCTCCATTCGAGTGTCCAGAGAAATACTTTATTCTAATTAGAGAAAAGCAAACATTGGGTCTTCAACCTGTTCAAGAGCCCCACAGAATTACTTGGATATTTCTTATCTTCCTACTTTTGCTGCCTGGAAGAATAGAGTAATAACAACAAGATAATAATAATAACAAATATTTTTTTAACTCTCACCACGTGACATGAAGGACAGTGAGTAAAGCTAGAAAAAAAGGACCGGACTTTGGACATTTTGTGATTGTGATTCACTTCTCTTGGGCTATTTATTCTTCCTTGGAGTTGAAAGAGGAAAAAATTGGGGGGAAAAAAAGAAACGGTAATAGCTAAAGTAGAACAGAGACATTCTGAAACCACTTACTCGTTGAGTTGGAAAGGAAAACATTATCAACCACTACATACAATTAGTGTTAAAACACATGGATAAGGTCAAGATTCTGGGTTATTGAAAAAATACCAAATTCTACAAAAGATGGTTTACTTTACAAATTTTAAAATGTTTGTGTGTATGTTGCTTCAGGTCCGTCTTTGTGGTGTGAGCAAACATTTATTAATCATCTTTCACATGACAAGTACAATTCATTCTATTTCAATTTCACACTAACTTTATGGATTTAACGTTATTAGTCCTATTTCATATATAAAGAAATTAAGGCTCATAGTGTAAGTAAGTTGTCCACAGCAAAACAGTAAGTAGTACAGGAGTCCCCCCACTGTTGGAAAGTTTGTGTTACGCCCCTTTGCTTTCACGAAAGACCTACATTAGTACTTGTTTCCGGTAACTGGAGGAAATCCAAGAGGATTTGTGCTTTTATGTCAAAAGGCAAAAAGCAAAAATAGTGTGCAGCAGTCATTTTTCAGCGAGCCGTTAGGAAGCCCGTACACCAGCAAGCGTGTGCTCTTTCCACGGTATGTTAGGGCTATTTTAGGTTTTATGTGGTGTTCAGTATGATCTGGTAGGTTATATGTTGGGTATAGGAACACTCAAAAAATTAATGGCAATTGCTTCACTTTACACCATTTCAGCTTACAAAAGATTCCACATATGGTTTCAGATAGTGCAGGAAGCCTGTAACTGTTAGAGCCAGGATTCAAAACCAGGTCTGTTTAATCTTAACTAGTTGCTTTTCTTCCATTTATAATCATTTCAACTTTATATACAAACAATACCAATTTCCAAGTTTACAATAATACGAATGTACCCAGATCTTCAAATAGAGAAACACATGATATTCTGTGAAATTAGAACACCATTCTAGAGAAATTTTAACTCAAGGGGGAAAAAATAGCCTGTTTTGCAAGAGTAACATATATATATATTAATATGTTCAAACCCAAATAACTAGAGTTCTTTGCCCCCCAGGTTTCTTCATTATGCTCAATTTCTGTGTTCTATTCATTGGTTGCTTCAGATCTGTCTCAAACATCATTCTTTTGACCCAGTTGCAATCCTAACCCTTATGTCAAATGAGAAAACTTTCCATTTTGAACCCTAAGTCATAAATGTACTGCGTCCTCTTATTCTTTTTTAATTCCATATAGAGCAGTATTTAGGCCTTCACCATCACTCCTGAGTGCCTCCCTTTACCAAAAGAGGTAAGGGGGAAAAGTATGGGAAGAAAGAAGTGAAAACTAACACTTTCGTGCCCAACTCTGACCCAGAACTGTCTGACTGTCTGGTTTCCTGTAACTTTTGCTTACTCTCATTTCTTTCTACTCTCCTGCCTTCACTAATTCCCAACCTTCCCACTATATACCACACTGAGAAACAGAAGCGTTGCAAAGTTAAATGAGAAAAGAAAATGAAAAAGTTAGCTAGAAAGTAATTAGTAAGTTGGTCAGCAAGTTGAAGGGAAAGGAAGAAAGGAGTTAGGAAGGGAGGGAGGGAGGGAAATTCCAAGAGACAGAGAGGGGTATTGACCTTAACAGGGTAACAGAATATTTTACAGTTTCAGGATTACTTCCTAAAAACACATATAAATATAAACATTTGCAAACGATTACAAGGGTTCACAGACCTCTCCAAAGCCCATTCATGGATTGAACCCTTACATTCCGATTTATTGTAAAACTATGCCTCTGAGTGAAAAATCTACCTGAAAGATGATTTTTCAAACAACTTTTGACCAGTGCCTTTGGCCTACAGCAACTTATTATACAGAGACTGGGATGCACAATACACGGTGGGGGGGGGGGGAATAGAGACAGAAAGCACAAAAAAGGCAGATTACATAATAGCCCCCAGAAGGGCCTGAAGGACACGCTGCATGCATCACATTGGCACGTATCGGTTTCTCATGATACCATTGAGTTCTGTCTTAAAGAGCTTGCCCCAGCCTATTTTCCCTCCACTGCAGGTGGCTTGAGTCATCACATTGCTGTAAAGAATGTAATCTGCTCTCCAACTGGGCGCAAAGGTGACTTCAGTTGTGCTCTTTCTTCTCTCGTGAATAACATCCCTGACTGCTTACTGTAACGCCAGCACTTGCAGCCTCCACTTCCTCATCCTGTCAGCATCTCATCAATTTGTTGGGGGTTGGATCAGTTAGATGGAATTCATCCAAGAACTACACATCTAACAATGTGACATCTGGGACAATGCTGTTTCTCAAGGAATCCGTTGAGAACTGGCACACCTGAAGCTTTTCATGCAAAGCTATGTGCGGGTCCCTTTCTCTGATGTAACATCGCATCAGGTTAACGCTGGACCTAACCTTGCAGTGAGCAAGTGTGGCTAATGCCGGTGACAATCAGCTGCTCAGTCCGGTGGGTTTAACAAGGTAACCAGAGAAACAGAGAACTCTAAGCGCCTCCCGAAAGGGTTTATCCAGCCTATGGGTGAGCAGCAGTCCCTTGAGAAAGAACCTCAGCAGCTGCCCATTGCCTCCGAAATAAAGGACAGACTCCTCTGCAGGGCTCTTCAGGTCCTGCACATCTGTTCTCATTTCTGTTCTGTTCTGCAATCTGGTCCCATTTCCAGCCTTCTCTCTCTCTGCACGTCCACTCTTAACCTGGGCTTCAACCAACCTGCTTTTAGACAAAGCCTGCATTTTTCCCCCCTTCTGTTATCCTTTGCTTTGGGTGTTCCATTCCTGTCAACATCCCACCCATTTTCTGAAGGTCAACTGCAACCCCTTGACCAAGAATTCCTCCATTAAGCTTCCCATCTTCATCACAGGGGGAAACTCTTATAATCCTTTGAGCGGAAAAGAGCACAGGCTATGGATTCAGGACAGATCAGAATTTAAAACCAGGCTGTGTACCATTGGAAAAATTACATAGCCTCTCTGATCTCAGTTTTTTCATCTGTATAACTGGGACAGATAAGGCCTTTTAGACATATTGTGTGTGTTATCCAACATGTGGGCATACTCAATAAACATGAATTTCTTTCTTTAAATCTGACTGTGTCCTTTTCAGTATTTGTCACGTATTACCTCACTCTGTGGTTGCTTATGTGCATATCTGATTTCCTCTACCAAGTAATGTTACTCAAATATCAATTTATTGTAGAGGCCTTCCATGATTTTCATATGTAACACACACCGTTTGTTTTTATCCTCTTTCTCTGCTGTTTTGCTTCACAGAAATTCTTACTGTCTACAATTGTTGCTTTGTCCCTTTGCTTGGCATCCGTTTCCCTCTATTTGCAAGCTCCACAGAGCAGGGACATTTTCTGTTTCATAAATAGTTGCTTACTGTTTGTTGTATCACCAGCCCCTAGAACAGAGCCTGGCAAATAGTAAGCACTTAGTAATCTTGGCAAATTAGTGAAGGATTTAAGGAGTCCCTTGAGACGAGTGAGAATTTCTTAACTAGGATAAAACCTCCAGGCGGGAAGGGATGTTAAAATCCCTTTCCCGACACAGTGCTTCTCACACGGCCATGCACACGCCCAGCCCCTTACCTTCTCATCCAGGGAGATGCTAACATTCCTCCAGTTTCGATGCTCATGGATACCTCCCTCACGGTGAGATGCTGCTCCTGCTGCCGAGAATTCCCTCCTCCTGCTCCATACCTTCCTGATGAATTCCACGTGATGCTTCCAGAGCCCGGCGGCAAAGTGCCAGGAGCCTGTGCTTTGGAGCCACCCAAACTGGCTTTGATGCACTCGTGTCTGGGTCATCTTAGACAGCTCACTTGGCTCCTGGTCCTCAACTATCTTGTTTACGAAGTGGAAGTAGCAGAGCCCTGAGGTCAAAGATTCTGGATGCGGGGAGCCCATCAGAGTTCCTCGGGGAAGGCTGCCTACAAATAGAAAATTAAAATATGAAACAAAATTAAAGCAAAACAAAAAGCTTTCCTGCTCTTTTCTCTGTAAAACCTTCTGGAACTCCACCAAGCAAAATCAATCACTCCCTTTCTATGTATTTTAACAAATCTTACAGGCGTTTCTACTATATCAATAAGAGTAGCACATTGATATCATTAGATGTCCAGTCTGCGCCGTCCTTTGGAATTGAGCTTCACACAGAAGCCGTACCTGCATTGACTTCTGTAGCCTCAGCCACTAGCACTGTGCCTGGCGCAGAATGAGTCAGGACATATCTGCTCATTAAATAAATGAATCTGGGAGAGTGCGGCTGTCCTCCTATGCTCAACGCCTTTTCCATTTCTCCAGGTTATTTTCCCTCCTGGAAAGTTCACTCATAGACCCCACTTCCTAATGCACGGCTCTTCCCACTGGACTTTCCTTCGGTCAGTTCATACAATCTTGGAGGCTGTCCCCACTGATCTAACTAGTGTCACATGAAATGTTCTCCAACATCCAGTGTATTTCCATGAGCTGCCTCTGTCCAACTCAGCTTCTATGTCATTCATTCATTCACTCACTCATCCCTTCATCACACACTGAACAAGACACACAACTAGCAGATAGGACCGCTCTACTCTTGGCTCTTCAAGCACATCACATAGCTCCTGTTTAGCTGCGATTATCCTTCATTTTTAAAGAAATCAAAATAGATTTAAAAAAAAAAAAACACACATTCCACAGCATAATGGCCAGCAAGAACCAGTTTGGGATACTAATTGCCTATAGCTTTGCACGTGGAAAATAGCCATGCGCAAAGTTTCCCTGAGCTTAACTAAAAACAAAACAAAAAGCAAAACCTTGGTGAATGTGTTTTCTGATTTCCAGTTAATTTTCTAAGATTGGTTTATCTATATTTATATTTTTTATAAGCAGCACTAGGAGATACAGAGAGAAGTTAGGTATTGTGTCACGACTTTAAATGGCGCTATTGTGGATATGATGGCCAGTTCTTTTCAATCTAAATCTAAGCCTTCAACATATGATAAACCAAGCAGAGTTAAAGACAAAGAAAATGATTCCTTTGGGTGCAGGTCCTCCTATCAGATTATTTACCCCTCAACCACAACAAACAGACAGAGAGCGAGAGAGAGAGATGTCACCCTGACTAGGCCTCCTACAGAACAAAAGCATTTACAGGACTGACAGTGCAAATAAAACTTGAAACTATCATCCAAAAATAAAAGCTGAAATATCCTCTCCAGATGAGAAAGCAAACTGAAAATAACATTGAGCAAGAGGGCACAAGAAGGCCGGCGGTCTCATCGTTAGACCCTGGGAGTCAGAAGGCCAAAGCCTCCCTCAGCCTAGCCCTCCGCTCAGTCTGTCCAGCTGCAAAATGGAGATGGAAGGTGTGCCCCTTCCCTCAGATTCCACAGAGGTGGAAGGATTAATAAAATGGGGCTGGGAGTGCATTTCAAAAAGCACAGATGAAGGGTCATAAAATAAAGCGTCAAGACTGCTCTTCAGAATGTTCTTTCAAGGGTTCTTGATACTTGGGCAGACTTCTCTAGATGCCGTAGGCTTTGTCCACACGTGTAGGATTTTCAAGGACTCGGTGACAAAAACAAACAAGTGCCCTGTTTGAGCTGGAGAACAGAATCAGACCGCAGCCCTTTGCAGCTGTCCAGGGTGCTGTCTCCGCTGCGGTACAAAATGCAAACGGCAAACGTGAGTCCCTGCTGGAGAACACCACACAAGCTGGAGGAAAGACAAGAGTGCGGGACTAACATACAGCCACCGGAATCCTTGTTCTGATTCTTATTTCTTATTGCTCTACTTGGAAAATCATTCACCCCTTCTTTCTCTGCAGTAGGTAGAGAATGGGGCTAGAGCTGGGAGCCCAGAATTAGCCCCGATTCAGCCATTTACTTAAGGTAAGTCTAGGTACGTCAAACATATGCACCCTCGTCTATAAAATACACAAATGTGATCCTATGCCATGGGCTGCTTAAAGGATGACAACAAATGAGTCTAAAGATGATTTCAGCTGTAAGCACTCAGTGAAAGAGGCTGTTAGAAAAAGGCTGCCCTATGTACTGCTTTCTAATTTCGTGAAGATGACAGCAAAATCATTCATTTACTATGCATGGAAAATTAAGCACTATGTGGATTCAAGGTGGAAAGAAGTTTGCAGTGAACACAGAAAGCCTGGTCTCTCAAAATGAATAATGTAGTCAACTTCCCCAAAAGAAATCCACTCTAGGACTACTTGAGAGTCATATCAGTATAGGCATAGCGTGTGGGCAAATGTGATGTATAATCCTAGAATCCTGTAATCAGAAGAAAGGCACGAGACAATCATCTTGTCCATTCCATTATGTGGCAAAAGGAAGACACGCTAATAGATGCCGGCCCTGCAATGAGCAGACAAATGACCCAGTCAGGAAGTGTCGCAAGGACAGCGGGTCACACAGTCACACTTACCCGCACAGATAGAAACACTGTCAGCAGAGGTGGCAGCAGCCACCTCAGATTATAGAACGGTGATAAATACAACCAGAGGAATGGATGAAATTGGAATACTGAGATGTTACTGCGTGCTCCTGATATTGTCTGTGTGCTCATAACACACTAATCAAATCATCGAGAACGACTGCTTTCTAAGCCATAAATGTTTTCTGTAGCTGCAGAAACACAATGCAGCTGTGTGTTTCTGTGATAAGCCCTTCGTACACAAGGCAGACCTGTAAACTCACTGAGATAGGATGCAGGGGCTGAGGGTGGAGCTGGAAAGTGGCTCTGCCCTCTCACCGCAGGCTCAGCAAGGGCCCAGTGTGATGTAACAATCTGTACTTGCATTGCTCCTTTCTTACTGGGAAGCAAAAGCAATTCCCAGGCATTACCTCATTGCTCTTCATCACCCCCCCCCAGCCCCCCAGAGAACAGGTAGCAAGTATTATCCAGTTTTGCAGGCAGTGAAAGTGAGGTTGTGATTGGCTGAACATCGGGTAAAGGTTAGAGGGCAAGCCTGTGTATTGGGGAGATTAGAACCAGTTCTCCAGCCTCCCTTTGCAGCACCTATTACCTAAACACACTTGAAAGCTCATTAAAATGGGAGAGAAATGTGCTCATAGAACAGTGCCAAGTGAAATAAAAAGGAAAGCAAGGAAGGAAAACTTCACATTCAATATTATGCTTAGTTACATAAAATGTACATATTTATAAAATCGGACTTGAGGGCAGCCAATCTTAGCAGAGATAACATCTGTACTGTAGGATTAACGGTGATTTGGGTTTTTTCAATTCTTCTTCTTCATGCCACTCTGTATTTTTCAAGTTCTACATTACGAGCAATAAAATTTTTGATGAGAAAAAATAATTCGAAGTGCAAAATTCATGAACAATGCTTTATAGATCATAAAAATGTGAAAGGATCAATCAATAACATTTTTAAGAGTTTCTATACTTGATATGATGGGTGTTAACAAAGAAAAGGAAAACATTTCTACAATAGTCTCTTCTGCTTTCAAACACACTTATGCTATGCTCGCCCACCCACTAACCCATCCTACACTGGCCGACACATTTGTTTTGCTAAACCACAGCCCTAATCATGACACCTTAGTCTCTACTAAATCAAATTCAAACTATTGAGCTCTATATTCAACCTAGAATATAACCGCGAGGGCACTTGTCAGCCTGCTTTTTAACTAGATCCTTAACTACTCCATGCATGTGCTATTCGTCAAAAACATTTCACTTGTTGAGGAAAGGACAGTCTTTTCAATAAGTGCTGTGGCAAAAACTGGATACCCACTTGCAAAAGAATGAAGTTCAACCCTCACCTTATAGTATATACAAAAATTAAAGTGGAACAAAGATCGAAACATTAAGATTGAAACTATAAAACTTAGAAAAACACAGAGATGAAAAACTTCTTGATGATGGGTTTAGCAAAGAGTTTTTTGATATAATAACAAAAGCACAGATAACAAAAGAAAAATAGAAAAACTGGATTACATCAAATTTTAAATTTTTTTTTGTATATTAAAGGATGCTATCAACAGAGCATAAGACATCCTGTGGAATGGGGGAAATATTTTCAAATTATGTATCTGATAATGGCTTAGTATCCAGAATATATAAAGAACTGCTCCACCTAAAAAACACAAAAGCAGGATCTCAAAGGGACATTTATATGCCCATGTTTATAGCAGCATTATTCACAATAATCAAAGGAGAAAGCAACCCAAGTGTCTTTCAATAGATAAATAGATAAACAGAATGTAACATATACATGAGACAGAATATTAATCAGCCTTTCAAAGTAAGGAAATTCTGACATATGCAACAACATGAATGGACCTTGAAGACATTATGCTAACTAAAATAAGTCAGTCACAAAAGGACAAATACTATATGATTCTGCTTATTTGAGGCATGTAAAGTAGTCAAATTCATATAGATGGACAGTAGAAGGGTGGTTATCAGGGCTGGAGGTAAGAGGGAATGAGGAGTGTTGGTTTATAACCTGGGGAATTTTCTGGGTGAAACATGGAACTGGCCCCCGTACAGGAAAGGCAGGAAGAGGCTGAAGGAAAAGGCAGGCCACTCCAGATCGTTAGGTGGCAGGTTTAATTCCTAAAGGGAACTTAATTACAGGGGTCGTCTTGGGCAGCCTTCAAGACCAACAGACCTCCACACCATACACCAGAGTCTTAAAAGTGTGTACGACTAGCAGCCCTAATAGGGTTCAGTCACATGTACCACTCAGATGGTCTCGACAATGCATTACCATCTCAAGGCTGCGTCCTTGAAAATGGCTCCTACTGTAGGCAGAACGTACATTCTAAGGACAGGGGAGGAGGTAAGGCGCCTCCGTTTGCCCAGGTCCAGCTCTCAGGTCACCTGGTGGTCACATCATCTCGATGACCTCCTCCAACAAAGAGTTGTTATTTGATGAGCACAGAATTTCAATTTTGCAAGATAAAAAACATGGCTGAAAACAAGATGGAGATGGATGGTGGCAATAATTACACAACAATGAGAATGGACTTAATGCCACTGAACCATGCACTTTAACATGGTTAACATGGTAAATTTATGTTACCACAACTTTTTTTTAAATCTCACACTTTCCTGCTTTGTGTAACTTTGTTCCTTTAAGCTGCAATTTCCCCAACCACCTCCAACTTTTGAAATCCAACCTTCCTTTCAAGGCCACCAGTTAAATACCCCTCTTAGTGAAGTCTCTCAACCAGATGCAACATCCCCCTCATAGAGAGCCTAGCTGTAGTCCAAACCGTAGCCAAGTGCTTCACAGAGCCCGTTTTCATATATTATTTGATAGTCACAAAAATATTATAATGCCCATTGTAAATATATGAAATTTGTCTGAGAAAAGTGTTGCAACCTGCTAAGGTCAAACTCGTGGCAGGTAGCTGAGCATCCAGTCTACGGCTTCTAGTTTTAAATGCGGTTGCCCAAAGCCTACTGCATCTAACTTTTGTCATTAATCACACACTCATTGGCTTATTAACTATTTATTTAAAAGCCTCTTATTTCTGTATCTCTACTAAGTTGTACACTCCTTGAGAATATGAACTAAGTCCTAAACATTTTTGTGATCCAGAGCACATATTTAATCAAAACTTGTGGAATTAATGAAATAATAACCCATGAGCAATTTATACAGCAGAATAGACCCTACTAACCAAACGCACATTAATAATCTAGAATTGAAAACTATGAACCTCACAAGGAGACACTGCGTTCCTAACCGACAACAATGCATGGCCGTTGTCCGGATTGATACACTATCCAAACCAGTTAATTCACAGGAAAAAAAAATGCTGCTCACAAACATAACTGGCATTCGCTGAGTCATCCTCAGTTTCTACATTTGCCTTAACTCCTCTGCCACTTACTAGCTGTGTTATTCTAGGCAGTCATGCTCAATGTTTTCATAAGGGTTATCACCACATACTTACTCATTCATTTCTGCAAAACGTTTCACCCTGCTTCCACTTAAGAAACTTAACCAAACCAATGTTTTGCATTCCTGATTTTGTTAACATCTGCACCTCAAAGGCTTGCCCACACTTCTTGGCCACATCTGATGGCTTTAACGCAGTCGGTTTGATAGCAGTTGGTTCCTAAATTGGACCTGGTGCCGTACTTCTGCATCTATGCTTTTCTAATTCTTAACATGTATTTGAGGATGAATTGCAAATATCAGCAGCATGCTCTATTAGGAATATAGTCACCAGCAGCCTGGACACACAGATTTTTATGTTCAATTGCTTTACTAGTTTTCATACCTTGCCAGTGCCTATCATTAACTAGATTTCCCTTTTTCCTCTGCTTCTGATAATTATACTCTAATTGATCTTACAGTCTTATGAGAAGAACAGCAGAGTGAAGATTGTAGAATACATTGCTAGAGTGATACATGTTGTTTCAATTACAAGCTGTGGGGAGAGAGACCCAAATGCTGGAGTAGATAAACACTGTGCCTGCTTCCTTCTGTGAACACATTAAAATTACAATTAAATTATAGAACTATCAACCTGGAGAACCATCTTAAGTCTGGCGGAACAGAAGTTTTATAACTAAGGGTATAAAGAAAAAGGCTCCTTGAGACTGTAGGAGGGACAGAGACAGGAAACAGACCCCAAACCTTCATGTGGCAGTTAAGAATCAGGAGGGATATTTTGGCTGCAGAGGTCCCCCCCCCCCCAGAGGAGTGAGCAAACCCAGTCCCACACCAGCTTCCCCGCCTGGAAGAGGAGCTCCTACAAAAATCTGGCTGTCAAAAACAGTGGAGATTCCGACCATCGGGTGAGATGGAAAGCTGCAGGAAACCCAGACATCTTCTTAAACAACCAGCACACAGACTCACTCACAGGCACTCACTCTGGGCTCTGGCAGAGGGACAGTGACTCAGGGCATCCATCTCTGCCATTAAGCAGTGCCTAAGTGTAAGCCTGCTGCTGTCTTGTACAATGATGCAATGATGCAGTGTGGATCAGAAATGGCAGGAAAGGCAGAAATTAGAGATTCTCCATGCTACCCAGCACTTGTCCCAAAGGTTTTCTCCTGACTCAGTACTCAACTCATCTAATGATTTATTATTGTCCTTGAAATAAAATAGGGCATCCCCAGGATCCTAGCTCATGTCCCAAGGCATGGTGGAAAGCAGGAATGTGACTTGGCAATGTAACGAGATAACTCCCATGCTGAGACTCCCAGAGGCCTAGCCACCGGGAGCTCACACTTGGCTTTTTGCACATGGTGTGTAATGGTTTTGAGGTAATTGCTCTCAGAGTTTGCTTTAAGCTCGTTCCTTCACATGAAGCCAAGGCAGGCACTGCACACCAAGGAATGAAAATCTTGGCTTAGGAAATCACAAAGGTCTTTTCTGCTTCATAGCCAAAAAGACTGAAACTCAAGAAAGATGGGGAGAAACACACTTTAAACAATTTGTAGCTATTTTCTTGATTTTCCCTTGGAGCAATAAATGACTGTGCTCCCTGCTGCTGGTATTTCATCAAGCTCTGTTTGCTGTAACTGTGCATTATGTTCCATGCAAGACAGCATCTTTGAGCTTTCTTTTTGTGTTTCCCTACTACAGTTTAACTCTGTGAGGAGCAATTCCAATGGACCACCAGGATGAAGAAGAAATAGCAGACCCTGCGGCTAAATACTGCCACCTGAATGCAGAGTCTCTGGTTTGGAACAAAGGAGAGCGGCTTCTTTAGTGCAAAGTAATGTGGTGACAAAAGTACTCAGGAGCCTCTAGATTAACAACCACTCCCTGCTGACGATGACCTTTGTCACTAAGAAGCCTGGAACAAGAGAGAATTTTTTCAGGACAATATTCCTGCACCCTCAACTCTCCATCTCCTGACCACGGAAAATCAGCAGCCATGGAAGAGGGTGCTTGAAGATGGTCCTATTATTTGGGGGTTTATTGAAGTATAATCTAGTTGGTTTCTCTGGAAAAGGTAGAGAAATCAGACACTGTCGTCCCGTTAGTGTCATAATGACATGGGTCTCATTGGACTTGAATCACTGTTCCTCAAATCATGAGGCCTGTGACGTGGAATTTGCTGTATCCACTCCCAAGGCCTGTGCTCGCAATTACTATGATTATAATGTGAACATGCTTACTGATATTCAAAGCAGTATTTTTAATTTCCACTTTTTCATTTGCTCTTTGGGATGGTGGGGGACTGAAGGAGGTAATTATCTTCCTCATGTCTACCAGAAGTAGACCACTGATGTGTGAAATTCCTTAGGTACATCAGTTGTCCTCCCTATAAAACAGGGCATCCCACAGCTTTAACTAGTCACTGGGTCTGTACGTATCCAAATCATGAAAATAAATTGCAAGGCACTTTTCAGATGCCGAAGGCCTAGGCAAAGTCTGTGTTTCTAAATCAGCAGCCTCTTCCTTTCCTTTTTTGAATTACAATTAAATGAATGATGTAGAAAGAAGTCCTGCCAACGCTAAGACCTAGGAGTGTGTGGGTGAGAGCACCGCCTAAGAGCTAAGTAATCACAAAACATGCAGAGCACATGCACCCCGGGCCCTGTAACCCACCCTGTCTGCCCAAGTGTTGACACGAAATCCTCTGCCAGGATGAATCCATCTCCTCTAAAGATAAGAGGGGCCCGGAACTGGTACCAGGAGGTGCTGCTGCAGTGAGGAATGGGAGAAGCGCAGCACCGCCATTCTTCTGTGCCACCGGAAACCTGTAAATCAAGTTGTGAAGACAGGGAAACTTGAGTTGTGGGGGAAATGTTCTCCCGCTAAAAGTCCCCAAGGCTCATTACATGTTTTCGTATTAATAATAGTTTATAGATGGTGTCTTTCAACCTAGAAATGTTAAGTTGCCATTTAGTACATAATATAATAAAGAAAGCTATGTGACATGAAGAGTAATATGAAGAAAGGAAATGGAGTCCACGTCAGGGGCAGTCGGACAACTGCTTCGTCTCTTTGCATCCAGACATCAGAAATGAAATAGAGTCTTTCCTCACTTCTTCTGCACTAAATCATTAACAAAAAGTAAGTGGTTTCACAAATAAATGACTGTATCTATAACAACTCTCTCCAAATCAATAACACATTTATTGATAATTCTGCATTTAAAGGTTCATTTCACCTTAGTATTGACATTCTGTCTCCCCTGCCATTTCATTAGATTTTAAATTTTTCATTCTTGGTAATGAACTGTAAGAAAGTTGCTATGTTAGAAGGTGGCCCCATTGAAGAGTGCAACTCAATAGATCATTTTCTATTAATTACTATAATCGGTAAAGTTTCTTGTTTGTACGCTCAGCAAAATTAAAGTTAGCAGTCACTGGCTTCCGTTTGTAAAGCAAGAATTCCTGGCTTCTCCTGAAAGACATCCTTTGGCTGCTCTGTAAAATGGAGAAATATATAAAACTTCACTTCCTGTGAACCTTCAGACAGACGTGAGTCAGTTCAACAAATCCTTTTCAGTAACTGCAAAATGCCCAGTCCTGGGTGGAGTGCCAGGGATTCAAGAACTGAAATGTCACACTTGTTCTTGGAAGCTTACAGTCTAGTTAGAAAGCAGATATATACCCCGAAAATCTCAACATAAAGCAAGTTTCTAGGCCTGTAAACAGGCAAACCAGCACAGAACAGGAATGTGAGCCCAGTGGGGTAAGTTAGGGACTACTGCCTAGATGAGACGACCCTTGAGCTAAATGATAACCTTCGTAACACTCAGAATTCATAACAGAATATAAAACATATATGAATGTCTCAGTCAGTTTGGGCTGCTATAGCCACATACCATAGACTGGGTGGCTTCAACAACCAACATTTATTTCTCCCAGTTATGGAGATTATAAGCCCAAGATCAAGGTGAAGACAACCCTCTTTTTGCTGTATCCTCACATGGGAGAGAGAAACTCTGCGTCTCTTCCTCTTCTTGTAAGGCCATCAGTCCCATCATGGGGGCTCTACCTCATGATGTCATATAAACCTGATTACCTCCTAAAAGCCCTCGCCTTCTAATACCATTACATTAAGGATAGCGCTTAAAACTCTGAGTGGGGCGGTGGGTTGGGGAGAGACACAAACATTCATTCCATAACAATGAGCATGTCCAACTGTATCAAAGCACCAAGCAATATAATAAAATCATTACCCCAATAATTTTGCATGTGACCACTTGACTATCAACATAAGAGCATCGCTATGTGGAAGAGTCAGTCCGTTCCTACTGAGGCAGATCACTACACAGAGTCACTGCACAGCCTCAAAGGGAATGACACAACCAGGGGAAACTCATACGTTTCCATCTGCACCCTCCATTAATGCTGTGATGACATAAAAATGGTGCTGATGTTAAATGCCAGAGCAGGCTGGGCTAGAATGGCAGGGTTTTACTGCCATCTGCTGGCAGCTCTCCATGATGACTTTCAAGGAGGTACCTATTGACTCCCTGCAGGCTCAGACTTGGCTCTGCCAGCAGCAAAGTGCAGGTAGGGGGAAAATACTTCCCATTAGAGATTTTATTAGAGAACATACATTTACAACTCATTTTCAATACAATGAGTTTTCTGAAACCCGTTTGTATTGTGTTCTAATCAGATGAGGAAATGTTAATGAAATTTTCTTAGTACGTTTCAAAATAGTAACCCCAGAACTAAACACATTTTTCATTTGTACCTCTTGAATTTTTTATGTATACCTTGTTATTCCCAGCACAGTGTAATAAGATACACTATGGGAAAGCGCTGCATTTGCCATCAGATTTTCAATTAGGTAAAACAAGACATGGTCGGCACTTGAATACAATATATTTTGTATGTTGACAAACAAAATATTTAAATGCCTTTTATTTATCTTGGTTTGAGAGCAGGTTTTATTGCACCAATAACTTTCCCTGAGGCCTTCTTTTAACTATAAAACCATTTATGGTAAAAAAAAAAAAAAAAAAAAATTAAGCAAACCAATGGTCCCATTACTTGCTAGTTTTCATTATATACTGAAACATCCATTCAGCATTTTTATCTGCTAATGTAACAGAAACTCATCTGTTCAATGAGATTTATTACTTGTTTTTTTTCACATGTTCACAAGATATTATTGTACATTTTGCAATGGGTCTTTATTATCTCATAATGATGGCTTGCAAATTAAATTAGTTTTTAATGGTATAGTTAAATTCTAATTTATGTTTTGGAGCTTTGTTTAATTCATCTCGTTATAATGTAATCGTTTTCTTGCTATTTTCTTACATTATATAGAAAGAACAAAAGAATGGGGGAGTTCATCTCATCACATTCAGTTGTTTTGGCATTATTAAATCTTGTCACTAATTGCATTTCCCCCCAAGAAACTTTTAAACCCATGGCAGCATGATCCTTTGGGCAAAACTATCTGGTTGCTCAGCATTCTGTAGAAGAAGCTGAATCAAACTATTACTGTAACTCTAAAGGTTGGTTGGATGTTGTACTTTCTCATGCTCATTATAACCCTACTGTGCTGTGTGATGTACTGGGCAATTATTCTTTTGCAACAAATTCCTTTCCTGTGAGCTCTCTTTCTTTCCTGAACATTGAGGAAAACTGAAACCAAAAGCGCTCATTAGCAGCACAGAAAGTAATCTTTTATAATGTCTACTTGCATTTTCTTCCCTCTCAATCGATAGGACTTTCATAGACCTGGCTGCAATAACCTTTTATAATACCTTTTTGTTGGAGTCCACGCTGCAAGGGCAAAAATCTCTTAGTAAGTTTCAATGTTTTAAACCAGGAACTAGATTCTGTATTGCATTGGAGTAATTGATGTGATTTGGAATTTCCTGAGCACACTCGACCCTCCCTGGGTGTTAGCAGCTCTCCCAGGAGGGCTGAAGCACACAGGTGGCATTTTAATAAGGACTATTTGTGTCACGAGCTTTTTAAGTTCCCATTCAGATAAAGATCACCTCTCAGGCCCATTCTTCTTTTTTTCTAATGAGAAAAATAAATCTCGTATCCCACATAATTCTCCCATTCCCATTGCAATTTGGGTGCGTCTTCCTGCATATGGCTCCCTGGGAGTTTCTAGGTACAATATACAGATGCCAGAGGAAATCTGATGAGGAAATCTGCTGGTCACCCTGACCTCCATGTTTTAAACTCTCGATATCAGCCACTTAAGGGGAAAGAGTCTGATTAGCAGCAAACCATTTTTTTATCCTGGAAAAGCAAATTATCACACCATTTCTACTACCGTGTTTCCATTAAATAAAGACCGGGTCTAGATTAAGGTTTGCTCCAAAAGGCACATTAGGGCTATGTTCAGGGGATGTCATCCTGAAAAATCATGCTAGGGTTTATTTTCCAGTTAGGTCTTATTTTGGGGAAACACAGTACTTAGGAACCAGGAGTGGCAACTTCACAAGTGAAAGCAACACTAGAAGGAACATCTTGCCATATTTGTTATGAAGATAAAACAAGAATATGTTCTTGTGTTTGGCTGAGAAGATTGACTTTTCAGGATATACGTTTTTTTAACTGTTTTCATTTTTTTCCCCTGTGCATGTTCAATTTTTTTAAGAAGCCTGCTAAAAGTAACAAAGTGGGATAAAGATGTGATATTTCAGTTTAATTCAGTTTAATATTTCACCTGTGAAAGGATAAGAAAGATAAGAAAGAAATAATATGGGACATCAGGGTCCTGTTACATTAAAAAAGAACAAAATATTTATCTTAGAAACCAATCAAGAATGAAAACTGCCTGAATGTTAACCCCCGTATCCCCTTGACTGGACCAAAATCCTTAGTGTTTTCGATTCCCCAAATTTGCTGCTGACAATGGCAAGCACAGCATCTACAGAATGGATTCAGGATTATACATTCGTCCTTGAAATTTACTGTTTTTGGAGACCCATCTGCAGTGAAGTGAGCTTGGAAAGAAAAGAACATTTGTAGAAAAAGTAATTTGTCTCCAAGCTCAGCGCCGCACTTGTCACTCAAACACTCCTGTCCATAGCTGTGTGCTGAAAACCCACTTTGGCTCACAAACAACAGGCTTTGTTCACCTCGTCTGTGGCTCAACAAGTGTTATGCAATGCCTGCCACTTTTTGCCTGGCCCTCAATGACCCCATCATCTTCCTTCCCTAACATGACAGGTCACTCTGATGGAGACATTAGCTCCTTAGAGGAGGAATGAGACCTTTAAGGAGAAGATTCAAATGAAAATTTTCTAGATCGTGACTATAATTCCTTTAACCATACAAATATCTTGCTTGTTTCCACCCAGTGTAACTGTGAACTTCAAAAGAGAAGCGTCCATAATTTAGTTGATGTATGAGTCATCTACACATCCAAACAGCTAGAAGTCTCTAGGTCCTGCCAATAATGCATGAGTCCTGGGAGCCCCAACCCTCCATAGCAGGTTTCTGCCAGCTGGATCTTCTTGGGGCTTCCCACTTATGAGTTGAATTGTGTCCCTCAGAAAGTTATGTTGACGTCCTAACTCCAAGTGACCTTATTTGGAAACAGGATCACTGAAGATGTGATTGGTTAAGATTAGATCACACTGTAGCAAAAGGAGCCTCAATCTAATAGGACCAGTGTCCTTATAAAAGGTAGGCACCGGGAGAGAACATAGAGATCTGAGTTTTGCAGCTGCAGGCCAAGGAACACCAAGGATTGACAGCCACCATCAGAAGCAAGGAGGAGACAGGAACAATTATACCTGGTCTCAGAGGGAGCATGGCCCTGCTGATGCCTTGACTGTGGACTTCCAGCTTCCAGAATGGTGTGCAAATAATTTCTGATGGTTTAAGCCATGCTACTTTATGGTACTTTGTTACGGCAGTCCTGGAAAACTAAGAACACACCCACCTACCAGAGGCTTATCCTGGCCTAAAATCAACCCACCAAAAACAACCACTTCCCTCTGCTCAGGGGTCAAAGGGACTCAGAAGTAATTATGAGTTTGTTTTACTCATATTACAGGTTTTACTGGATCCCAAAGACTTGCTTAAAAAGCCAAACATCAAATATGGAGACGTAGTTTTACATTTCACATCATTTTCATAAAAATGGATTTTTCAAACATAATCTGCTTAAGTATGACACACCTATTAGGATGAAATGTATTGTTGTTAATATGTCATTAAGTTTTGCTATGGAGGTGTCTAGGAATATTGCATTTTTAATCTAAGAAAGCTGATATGGTTTAATGTTTTATAAATGATGTTACTGTGGCCCTGAAAATAAACACACAATTGGAAATATTTTGGTTTAGGCTTGAAGGAAATCAGGGGTGTGTGTGTGTGCATGTGTGTGTCTAATATTCATTGAATGTATATTCGGTGAATACATAATTCAATAAATAGAAAACGTTCAATAAACAGGGGTAGGTTTTATTTTTTAAAGGAATTTATACTTGTAAGACACAGAGAAAGAACAGCTTTAAAGGTGTTTAGTTTTCAAAAAGGCTTGCGAATTTGACAACAGAGTCTCATAAGTGGTCATTGTTTGCTTTGGGTGTATGAACTTCCATTGCACACAGCAGGCTCAGAAATTAGCTGGCATTTTCTAGGCTGCTCAGGGCCCCCAAACACCTCCAATAACCTTATCCTCAGCTACTTGCTTTCATGAACAAATCCTACAGTGTCTCCCAAACTTTTTGACCTGCTCTAAATTAGAAATGCATTTTATATTGTGACCCACCATAAAGACACCTCTATATGTACATAATTTATATGAATATACAATATATATTTGAAACACACATTTCACAAATTAATACTGTCTTTAATCCTCGACATATACTCTAATATTTTCCATCCTGTCCTATTTCATATGCTCATCCCGGCTTTATGTTTCTCCTTAGCACTTATCATTATATAACACACTATACGATTTACTTAGTTAACTTGTTTATTGTCTGTCTCCTCTGACTAGACTATAAGCAACACAAGACAGGGATTTTTGACGATTTTGCTCTTAATGTACTCACAAGTGCCTGGTTATGCAGTACAATAAATGTGTTCAGTGAATGAATGAATGAATGAATGAATGAATGAATGATGAATGTAGAGTCATTCAACTCTACACAATGCACCTGATTCCAGAGGTGAAACTAAATGTCCAGGAGTATAGTTGGGATTATCAGCCTGTTCTATACAACCTTATACAACCTTACAACCAGCATGCAGAGCCTGCTCTCTTTTGTGCTGCTATGAACACAGAAGCAGCAGCTCTTGCCCTAGTGATGACATTGTCCCTGACTTACCTGGAAAACACACAAACACCCACACACACAAGTGTGCAAGAAAGGTGGAGATGGCTAGACATTCCTATATCTCAAGACGAAGCTCCCATTCCAAGGATATGTGCTTGGGAGATGCCACTTTCTTCCAGATCCTGCTGAAGGATGGGAAAGCACAGATTTCTGAGAGCTCAATCTGGTTCAAGCAGTTCTCTGGTTTGCAAGAAGTTTGAATTTACCCTTCGAACAGGCAATTTTTAGGAAAAACTACTCACTCTGCAGAGCTTTTTAATTGTGTGAAATATAAAGCTAAGTACCTATTTTGGACTTGAGATATATGTTACTGCAGTTCCAAGGAGAAAAAACTACTGGGCTGGTTAGCATGAAGGGTGGATTAAAAAAGAATATATATATATATATATATATATATATATATATATATATATATATATATATATATATAGTTTGGGGAATAAAATGAATCATATCAGGAAGATTCGGTTCCTTTACGAGACAGAGATGGAGTGTTGAAAATCCCTCCCATCTGGCTGCTTGGAGAAGATTTGAGTACCTATGGGGTGAGGTACTAACTAACAGATGATTCTCCTGAGAAGCTGGTGAGGGGCTGAGGGGTTGGCATGAATGAAACAACTCATTAAAGCTTTTGTAAGATTTTAAAAAAAGAAAAAAAATGCAATACTACATAAAAAGCACAGAAAAGTTGTAATTAATATTTAAATTTTGACACAAATAGAGCTGCCTTAGAGCCTAAATGACCAAATACAGTATAGAGCAGAAAGACAATAATTCCCCCTACCTTTGCCCCTGAGGGCGGGAGCTTTGACACCTCACAGACAAGCTCCCTCGATACAAACACAAGCACTGTGCTGTCCGCAGAAGCTGAGGTGAGACTCTCAGAAGCCCCATGACCAGGAAATAGAAGAGCATATTGGATGTGTTTGTGCCCATGTGTCAGATACTGGTTCGCCGACTCCCAGAAATAGCCTGGGAAACTTTGAGGGGGTAAGTTCCAGATGGGTGGAATGGGTAGGGGCTCAGCGAAATGTGATTTGTGCCCTCAGTAAATGACAACCACAGGTCACTTGAGCCAGGCAATGCTCTGGTACATACCCACGAGGCAGCTGAGAATGATTTTAAAAGCATGCATTGTAAAAGTGCCAATCAATTGAACAAATCCGGGACCCATGGTGGGCTTGCTCAGTTTATTCACCTGTGGTCTATTCAGTTCCCAAAAGGAAAGAACAGTGGGATTTTGTCCAAGAATTCCAAGGACTGGGCTAAAGAGGTTCCTGCAGGCTTCCCAGGTTTCCTGAGGATTTAGGTGG
Source organism: Rhinolophus sinicus (assembly GCF_057876585.1). NCBI lineage: Eukaryota > Metazoa > Chordata > Mammalia > Chiroptera > Rhinolophidae > Rhinolophus > Rhinolophus sinicus. The sequence goes on from NC_142515.1 coordinate 124,899,523, forward strand.
AGTACTTAAGAAGCCCTGGAACCCCCTTCCGACTGGAATCTAGAGAGTCTCACTCTCGGAGAACCACTTTTAAGTGGAATTAAATATGATTCTACGTATGGAAAAAGGGTTACCTGCTGTCATCAAAAACCAAACCCCTCAAATCCAAGTGATAATCCTACAGACTCTCTACTATGATCAGTTTAAATTTTGGTTGTAACAAGATAATCCTAGCATGAAAGAAAGAGAGAGAGAGAGAGTTCAAAAAGAAAAATTCAAAAGGAAACTCCACCAATTGCATAACATTTTTTAACAATTTAGGGTTTTCTAAGGGCAAGTCAAGTTACAGCAAATTCTGTATAACTGAGCAACAATGAGTATATCACACACACAAAAAGAGTGTTTTCACTTTGTATTTTGGTATTCATTTCTTTCCTTTTTTTAAATAAAAATGTTAAACAATCTCTTGTTTTAATTTTGCCACCTGAAGCCTTGACATTTGTCCTCAGCTTCGTGAATCACGACGCGGGTCTCAGATGGGCACTGTGAACAATGCTGAGCCTCCTGCTTCAGCCAGTCCCTCTTGCTAAGTACCTATTAAGATCAGCTGTTTCTGTCTTGCGGGAGGAGTGTGTGTGCTGTAAACATGCAAACATAGCAGTCTTGTAAAACATCATTTTAAACATGGGGATCCTCTGAAGTTTGGTGCCCTCACCCTCGTTATACTTCCCCAGTCCTTGAAATTTGTTTCATTTGCATTTGAACTAAAGTATCATTGAAAGGATTGAGGAGCCAGGAATACGTGTGAAGTCTTGAAGGAAGGAAGGGATACATATAAGTGATGCTAAAGAGAGACTTCCAAGACCACCGGCTACCATCAATCCATGAAGTTTCAGCTTTATCCTCAGCTCCACTTTAAACGTACAAAGCCATCTGTTGCAGAGAGGTCAGTTTGTGTGGCACACATATTGGCCACACAGCAATAGCTAAGTAAGAACACTGTCAAGCGGCTGGACAACTTTCTCAAGAAATTGGAAAAAAAAAAAAAACCCTGATATTTCAAAACAGTGCAAAACTTAGCTCTCATATTTGCACTGGCCGTGCCAGGAGCAGAGGCAATCCATGTCTGGTGTGATTGCTCCAGGAAGAGCTTTCTAGCAACTCTCTTTTCTTTTCTGTACCCGGTTGATATTCCACAACAACACAAAGATTGTTCACAGATTGACCTTCAGTAACTTTTCAAGTGTACAAAGAGGCATTGGACAATGTCAGTCACTGAATAGCACGACAGCACGAGGGGGGAGAGAGTGTTGGGGCTGGAGGGAAGAGAAGAGAAGAAAGCACACAGCAGGGAAGGGGCTGAGCTGGAAGCAGCAGCCATTGTGGTCCTCAGTCAATGGAGGCAAAGGAGAGAAGGTGGCGAGGAAGACGATTGAGGGGTCATGGGGACTCAACCAAATCCCTCTGGGACTCTGTCGACCCCGCTTTTCTCCAGTCACTATTTTATTTCATAAAAACAGGGAGTCCTCCATTCCCATCTCATGTTATAATGCCCATGTCTTGGGTAGGGGGAACACCGAAGACGAAATCATCTAATTTTACCTGGGAGGGGGAAGGCAACAGCTTCCCACTTATGTCAGCACGGATCGCAGAGAGAAGGGATGCTTTCTACCTGCTGGGATCCAAATAAAGCTCAGTTTATGTTCCCTTGGTGTTCAGATTCAGAAGAAAAAAAGTCCTGTAGTGACCCTCAAACAACCTCAAAGGGCTACAGGGAGACTTGATAAAGGAACAGTTTGTGGGGAAAGAGCAAAGGGCTTAAGTCCCGGAGTTCCAAAGCAGCCTAAAGGGAAAGGCATTTTATTCCATGCCTGAGCCATGCCACGCACCCTGGACGGTGGCTTTCTTTTCCACACTGAATTGTGCTTTCACATCTATTGTTGCAAATGTTTCAGGGCCACTAGAGGCTGGAAAGTCCAGTTTCTGACACGGCTGGAGACCAGATTGTTGGGGGACCAGGGGGGCACCTTCCCTGAGGAGTGAGCCCTTTTTCTCAACACTCTAGTTGTCTCACAATCATTGGAAATAAAGGACACAAAGCCCCATCATGCTGCCATAATAGACTGTGATTAAACCTTGGCTGAACTTTCCCCCACAAAACAAGGTATCACATAAAGTATCCAAAATCAGGAGTATTTGGGGAAAACAATTATTCACTTGTTCAACCAAAAAAAGGTTTCGAGATCTAATTGTCACCTGCAGTGCACACCATGGAAAGGTTGCTGGCGACAAGACAGAGTTGTATAAATAGCATGACAAACAGCTGCGGATTTCAATTACTCCATGATCATCAGTGTATAGAATAAAGAGGCAATTTTGCAGAGGAAAAACCACAGGGAATACATTGGACTGACAACTGCCTGGAATTCAATTTGCCGAAGTGATATTGAAATATAGGGGAGAAGTCGCAGTACGCTGATTAAGTTTCAAGCTGCTGCATTACTAACACGGTCTCAGGAACCTGTGTGCAGTGATCACCATAGCAACGTGCTCATCAGCGCAATCTGAAAACAGGCTCCACCACGAGTGTTCATTTACATTTGTGATAAATGCTGGAAAAGTCAGCTACACTCGTAAGCCAGGACTCTCACAGAACCTGGCCCCCTAGAAAAATTGCAAAGAGCAGTAAATACTCTTTTTCTATACCTTTAGTTATGGGACACATATAAACAAACAATCAAATAAGAAAGATAAATGAATAGGAGAGCCAAATGCCTATCCAAGAAGAAATAAAACTAGGAAATCTGTTTTACTGTAGCACTGGTGATGTTTAGATTTGCTTGGAGCACGTAATGGGGAAGAAAAGGGACCCTGCCTTTGAAATATTTGAGGAAAACAAAGTACGAACACACACACACACACACACACACACAATCACTTAACAGTATTAAATTAGTGATTCTCATATCACACAGACATGCAAAAAAAGCTTTGCATGGCTAAAGTTTTACGCTACTGTTTATGTTTACTGTGCTTCATGAATGAACGAAAGGTATAACATTGCATGAAATATTTCTGACAAATTGAACTATTGCTTTGACTCATTATACAAATTTCTCATTCTCAAAATTTGTATTTCTATTTAATTTTTTAACTGTTGATTTCAAAGGAAAATTAAAATATAAAAAATACATATATCATTGCTGGCTTGTTAATTGCTTTTCTAATAGAGTATGGCATAGAAATATTAGAATCTGACTTGAAAAATATGCTATTTTCCTTCAAAATTAATCCACAAGAAAAAAATATCAGAGCCAAATTTTAAAACGTTTGCTTTTTCACAAACGGCAAATGGAGATGTCTCCTCTAGAAATACTAAACGTTTAATATTTCTCAAGTGCTTCTAGACAGTGTCTTCTGTTCCCACGGAATGACACCCCCTCCTTTGGCCCCTGTCTGTCCAAAGGCTGCAGAGTACCCTTTCCAATGAGCTCATCTGTCCTCCGGCTCACGTGATACTACAACTTGCCACTGAGGAAAGATTACTCTTATGTACTATATAAAATAAAAAAAATCTGTTTCTCAAAGAATTTGTTCATTGCAGTTCAAACGAAGCTCACTCTTAGTAGGATTCTACAATGAAAATATCCAGAAACTAAGATGTTGTGCATTTCTTTATGACTTTATTAGCATCCTATTTAGAGGGCTGTTGCATTGTGTTACTATATATATAATACAGGAATGTTATCATTTTCATTCCAAAAGCAACCCATATCCCACATGGAGCAGCAGTCAATACAGACACCGGAAAGGAAAGGAACATGACCTCTAGTGCTTCCATTTGCCTCTTTCTTGAGCAGACTTCCCAGACTGTGTTATCAATCTACGCATGCATGTCTGTACACATCTCCTGTCACTTAGTTTGATTTCCTAGTCCTCCAAATGCCACCATATTCTTTGGAAAGGATCGAGGTGCAAAGAAAAACACAAGAGACTTGGAATACCTTAAGCTTGAGTTAAAATCTCAATTCCCAGCTCTGTAACACTAGGCAAATAAGTCATTTGACTTTATGCATCTAATTTTCCTCATCCGTAAAATGAGGACCACAACTAGCCCACACAGCTAAAGACTGGATGAGATAGTACATTCAGTGCCCACATGACTGTGACATGGTGAGCACCCAGCCATGGGGAGGTCCTTCCTCCTGCCTTTCTTCAATGCCCCGACCCACCCATCATGCTCACCTGTTCACCGAAGTGCCCTTCAGAGCTTATCCCTCCACCATTCTACATAAAAATTTTCCTGAGAAAATCTCTCAACCATGCCATCTAAGCCCCATCATTTAGACCCCTTGGTTGTGCCCTATTTCCTTTTTTCATTGCAAGCCAATATCCCCAGTCACCCTCTCCTTTCTCCTCCCTTCTTCTAGAATTTTCTTGCTTCCTATTACCCAGTCCTTCTGCCTGGAAGAATCTAGGTCCCTTCTCTCCAGCAAGACAAAACAGGTTAGGAAGCTTCCTGAGAAGACAGTGCCCAGAGTGGGAAAGTTATCATCTTAAGACAATCTCTGGAAAACCCTGGCAGATTGATGAAAGACTGACACAGACACGGATAAGTTCAGAATCTGAGGCAATCTGGATCCTGACCAAAGCTCTGGTGAGGATGGGCAGATAAGTTGGGAATTGATAGTAGAATAAAAAGCAAGATAATTCATCACATACTGGGCACCCATTTCCCAGATGGAAGCTGCTTACAAAATGCTCTCTGCCACACTAGACAGAAGGATTTACTTTCCCTTTACTCAACCTGTGAGTGAGAGTTGGAGAAGGGGAAGAAATAAGCAGGGACTGCCCATTTCCAAACATTCCACTTCTGTCTCAGTCCACTAGAGTTGCTATAACAAAAATACCATGGACTGGGTGGCTTAGACAGCAGACATTTATTTTTCACTGTTCTGGAGCCTAGAAAACAAACAAACAAACAAAAAAACAGGGCACTGACAGATTCAGAGTCGAGTGCGGACATACTTCCCGGGTCTCGCTGGGTGCTCACAAGGCAGAAGGAGCAAGAGAGCTCTCTGTGGTCTCTTTTGTAAGGACACTAAGCTCATGACCTAACCACCTCCCTAAGGCCCACCTCCTAGCACCATCACGTTAGGGATCATGCTTCAACATATACCGCCATTTTTCCGTATTCCTTTTGCTGAATTCTCTTCCTACTATGACCCCTTTTCAGTGAACTCTCTTGAACATTCAGTCTACTTGCATTCTGCTATTTCCTGGGATCTCTATGCAGATGACCTCCTAACCTGTGCCTCAGGCCCTGGCTCCTCAACTACGTAGGGCCAGTCCCCCATGTGACGTTTCCACTTAGGTGACTCCGTGGCCTTCAAGTTCTGTATACTCAAAGCCAGAGACTCTCCTGTCTCCTAATGTAGCTGATGTTCATACCTCCCCATCATGGGGCACCTGGTTCCTTCTTTTCCTCTTTATCATCATGAGTCTAATGAGAAGGGAAAAGTTTTCGATGCCCCTTCCCAATCTTGAATATGAATCTGAATGGAATCAAACTTCATGGTTATAATTGGGCCATGATGGGTTTGGAGTGACAGGGAATTGGTGGCTCACGTATGTCGGAGTAGCTCCTCCCTCTGGCACTCTCCAATGCCCTGTGCCCCACATCACTACGCTGAGCCAGGACCTGGATCATTAAATAAACCTACCCATCTTCGTCTCTTTTCTTGCCACAAGTGTTGTTCGGGTAACCTGACATTCTCTGTGCCCAGGTGGGGTTAAGATTTGTAAACAGATGGAGGACCCATTTGTTCTGGGTCACGTGCCGAGCCCTACACTGCTGGCAGAATGATGTCTCATTTACCACATGCCATTATTTCTTGTGCATAGCTCTCCCTTGGGATCTCACGGGAAAAGACGTAGTTGTGGGCTTGAGGAAGAAGTCAAGCATTATGAGATTCTTTGGTCAGATGCCAAGTGTTGCCATAAAATCCTCACTCAAATTGCTAATAATATCTATACTTCAAGGCCCAATTCCAATTCGTCTTTTATAGCAACTAATAGCATAAGCTCTGCATTAAAAAAGCCCTGCATGTGAGTCTAAATTCCACTACTGCATACCTGTGGGAATTCAGTCACGTGACTTACCCTCTCTGAGATTCATCAGTAAAAATGTGGAATGTTTTCTTAAGTGAAAACTAAGAAATGTTCCATCTCTAGTTCTTAGCTCTATTCCTAGCAGCAGCAAACATTCAATAAACGTCTGCTTTGGCTTTTTGGCCTGTGTCCCAAAGCTCTCCCTTTCTTCACCAGCACTTCCGCTTTCCAGCTTACACCACTTAACATATAAAAGTATGACTCTATAGAACATTAGGTTTACTACCATTTATACTTTTCTAATTTTCCGTGTATTAGTCTTGCCTCTATCAAGAAATTTGAATCTCTTTGGGGGTCAAGTTTAAAGCTTATCCTTTTTGGACAAATCCAAGAGTGACAAGCACTTTCCCAGTGGACCTCCATATCATATGATTAGCTAAAATGCTATCGAGCAATATAGGGTCAAACTTCAATTACATTGTCAATACGTTTTTTCACTAAAGATCAAAACGTGGAGGCTGGCACCTGAACGGCAGTTTTCACCATCAGTGAAACTTCATGGGTTGTGGCAATTCTCACTATAACATAACTCTGCAGAGGGCTAATGTGCCAACCCAATATTCACCTACCTGCTTGGTAAGCTCAGGTAAATCAGGAAGAAAAAAAAAGGATAACGTTTATCCTCACCATTGTTTGAAGTGACACCATATCACTGCACATTATGGAGGAATGAATCTAGGATACAACCCTAAAAGTAGTTGACTCATATTGAACAAATGAGGACTTCAAGGAGAAGAAATAGAATAAAAAAATAGTAATAAATAACAAACAGCTTTTGCTTCGTTATATTATGATTGCGGAAGCAACTAATACTGATAACTAACACACCCATGTAATATCAGTCAAACTATGTTGTGACCACATTATTTTATTGAACATATATTTGCATTCCACCAAATATAATTTAAGTTCAGCAAAATATTTCTGAGAATCTCTTCAGTTGAAGTCGGGCCTGTACATACGCATAAACTCACCTTTGATAGGCAAACGGAAGGTGAGTTTTAATAACTTCTTGTTTGTCTTATTCTCATTTCCCAGTCCCCTCAAACTGGGAAACCGCAATGTTTTCAAGAAAAGAATATCACTTCCAACACTATGCGCTTCATTCCTTTCAGGAAGGCGAACAGGCAAAGTTAGAGCTTATTCACTTTATCATCATCACACTGCAATTATAGAGTAAAAAAAAAAAAAAAAAAAAATGAACGCTCTGCTTCAGAGTACAAGGTGTTATTATTTTCAGTGTTGTTATTTGGGCAGTTTGTTTTTCTGCTCAGTCCTTAATCAAACTGTAATCAAGCCAAAGAGCCTAAAGCAGACTTTTGAGAAGAAAAATGGCCAAATGCACACGCCCAATCACCGCTACCAGGTGAGTAACTCTTCTCTCTAGTTCAGCAGAGTGTGAGCCGGGATAGTACATCAGGCCTCCGCTTCCTTAGTGTGGGTTGGCAGCAAAGAGAAGCAATGCAATTTGAGGCTGTGTCTGCAAACGCATCCGTCACAGGAAGGGGAAGAACGCCCTGCAGTTGCCCTAAGGAGAATCATCCAGTGTGAAATACGGTGCGCCGTTCCCGGGCCTGACAAATCAGCCGAGTTGTGATCAACGATGGAAGAGCTCACAGGGGAGTCACAAACGTGGATGGAGGAAGAACAGAAAGTTTGAAAAGACTGTGGCAAACATTCTATGTCCCAACACTAGCTAAGAGGTTCAGGGAAAACATTCACAGGCAAAGGGAGAGGGTAAACAGGAAGGAGAGAGGGCATTCATTGTTGGGGGTGAGCAAAAGCAGAAGGACAGCAGTAAGGAGAGGAAATGGAGCAAAGGCGAACTTAGGCCGGACATTACCAGCAGTGTGTTCACGGCGGAGCCTCGGACACTACCAAATGGCCTCTCAAGGGAGGTGGTGTGAGCTCCATTGCCCGGCTCATTAAAAACTGGCCTGCACAAAAGCGCTCAAAGAAATGCTGTGGGAAGCAACCTGCCCTGGCAGGGGACAGTCACGATGACCTACCGGTACCAGTTCCTGCTCTCCCTTTCCCTAATGTGTGTGATAACACGGATACCATCACATCATTACATCGCCTCCAAACGGGCTGCTCCTTGGGCTAAGGTTATAATGAGAGTGGGTTACTTTGGTGTGCGATGTACTCCACGCAGAGGCCTAGCCTGTGAACCACCGCTTATTAACCAGCAGCTCCTCAAACCATTCTGTGCATCTCTGGCCTGATCCGAGTTAGAATCAGAGGGTTTTTCCTGACAGACCAGATGAAGGCCTTGAGATCTCAGCATTTTACAGTCTGTTTTACTATGAGGCAGGAATTCTGCATGATTTCTTAAATTTTGATTTTGCCTCAACAAATACAGAGGGAATAAAGTGCTAGGAAATAATTGGAAAATGGCAACTGACAGAGCAGATTGTTTTCGACATGGGATAGGAGGCGGCAACAGCTGGTAGAATAAAACCAGTCACTTAGCGGAGCGAGCCCTTTTCTCTGGAATACAGCTTCAGTCTATCAGTATCGTGAGGGATTGCAGTACACACACAAACGGGTACGGGACAATGGAGCCCTCATAAAACTTGTCAGTGGTAGCTAAGTAAGCACCTCCTGTCTTCTTCAATGCTGGGTCTTATTTTCAGAGCATCTTCTGACCATAAGACATGAATCATGAAGAAAAAGGGAAGTTTATTCGAAAACTGCGTATCAAGCTTCTAAGCATTTAGTGATAATACTTTGCCAATGTAGTTTCCAGAAATCAATCTTGATACTGCAAAGTTGTACCTTAAACATGATTCTCCGTTCACCAGTGTTGAGTGCCTGCTGTGTGCCCGTCTTTTTCATCCTGCTTGCTCCCTATTTAAATTGTGCGAACCGTGATTTGTTAATGATTCTGCCTCCCTCAGCAAGGGCTCTATACCTTAAAAATTACTAAATTAATTGAATGTTTTACCTGCAGCTTTAATCTATGTTCTGCAACTTCTCAAGTCCCCAAATTAACCACTCCTACTCCCAACTTCTATGCAATAATCCTGTATTATTGATCTCTTATTTTTGCTTTGCAAAGTTTCAGGTATGCCATATCACTCATCTATCCACCATTCAGCAAATATTTCATTAAGCAAATAACATCTGCCAGGCACTACAAAATAACTGCTACTGTCCCAACCTCAAGGTGCTAGTGTCCCATTCACAGTCTAGCTAGTGAAACAGACAAGGCAGAGAACAATGTGGTAAGTGCCTCATCAGAAGAGTGACAAGCAGCATTGGGATTAGAGGGAAAGAGACAACCGACTTTCAGAATTTGGTGTGAGAGCATAGAAACCCTTGACTGAGCTTATCTGCGTTTTTTACGCGGTTTCCCACCTCTCTTTTCCTTACCTCCATTCTGACATCAGCTTGCAATACATACATTTCAATCTTCCAACTGAAGCTTGCTGTGTCCCCTGCCTCATGTGTCCTCCACAAATATTCCACCCAGAAGAGCCATCTATTGTATCATAGTTACCTCATTGCTGGGGTGGCAGTTCATCCTTTTTATACAAATTTTGCTTTTAAATGCACCAATGAGAGTTTGAGAGAAGTCTAAGTTTTTCTGTCACATCAAAGTTGGATTTTCCTTATGACATAGTTGCTCTTCAGATTTAAGAAATTTAAATTCTACATTAATAATACTTTTTATCAGTTTCCCAAAAGATTAGGTTCACACAATTAGTGTTTTATTTCTTTACCACTCAACTCACTTAGACAGTTGCAGACAGTTGCTGGTCAAGTTGCAGAAATAAGTGAGGTTTCTCAGTTTAGATCACAGATACAGATCTCTCTTTTCAGGAGTTCTCCATCACTTGTTTTCTGAAAGGTCGACATATTTTCAATCCTGTATGCCTTTGCTCCCTTCCTGAATAGGCTCTCTTCTCATCTTCTCTACCTTTTAAAAATCATATTGTGCCTTAACCCTTGGGTCAAATGCTATAGTCTCCATGAAAATTTCCAGAAAAACCAGCCATCAGTCAGGATTAAATCAGGTATAACTTCCACAAACCTTCACTAACTCTATTCCGCTTCACATTATTTATACATCAGTGTAAATTTCTGGATAGCAGAAGGAGCAATTTATCCATCTCTCAGGCTTTGAGGTGCTGAACTAATGATTGTCGAATGAATACATGGATACAAATTGCTTTGTAATCTGTGAGCCGGATGATAACTGTTTCAGTCAGCTTGAACTATCTTAATAAAATACCATATATGGGATGGCGGAAATAACAGAAATGTATTTCTCACAGGTCTGGAGGCTGGGAAGTCCAAGATCAAGGTGCCAGAAAAGTAGGTTTCCTTCTGAGGCCCCTTCTCTCGGCTTGTAAGCAGCTGTCATCTCCCTGTGTGCTCAATGACCTGTCCTTTGTGTGAACACGTGTAAACAGAGAGAGAGAGAGAGAAGAGAGAGATCTCTCTTCCTCTCCTTACAAGTGGGTGGTTGGACCCCAACCATCAGGGGCTCCTCACCCCTCCCCTGTCCTGGGAATGTATGTTCTCTCCACTATTCCCAGAATAGGAACTGGTTTCAAGGACGCAACCTTGACGTAGTAATGTGGAGACCATCTGGACGGTGTACAGGACTGAACCCAGGTAAGGCCTCTAATAAACTGTTGAGATTCAGCAGAGCAGGTACAGAGCTACTTGCCTTGCGGTCGCCCAAAATAAGCCTTGGATGGAAGTACCCTTGTCAATGAAACCTGCCCACTCCCAATCTGGAGTGGTTTTCCTCTCTCTCCAGTCTCTCCTTGCCCTCTATGTACAGGGGCCAATTAATCCCTCCTGACATCTTCTCAGCCAAGTTACCGCCCAAAGGTCCCCTCGCCAGATACCATCACATTAGGAGTTAAGGCTTCAATATATAAATCATGAGGGGAAACAATTCAATCCATAGCAATAATATAAAGTTACACACACACACAGTCAACTCCATTCCCATTTCATTTTTCCTGTTACTATATCCATCCTTTTTAAACAAATACTAGAGGTCTAATGAAATTCTTGTATTTAGGACTTGAAATAAAGAAACTGTGGCATTCACATTCCATAGCTCTAAGAGCTGGGACCCACAGGGGACTGCATCTAACACATGATTTAATCAAAATAGGATAAAGTGATTTATTGCCATATAATTGAGTTTATTCTTTGAATTTCATGTTGCAAATGTATCATTACATTTAAAAACATTAATGATAATGGAGTAAGCTTTCTTTCTGAGCAGCTTTTGGCATGTATCTTATGCAGCATCCAGCCTTATATCTTTGTATTTTATTAGTTTCAGGTGTACAAAACAATCCAATAGTTTTGGAGTATTACACAGCCATAAAGAAGAATGAAATTTTACCATTTGCAACAATATGGATAGACCTAGAGAACATCATGTAAAGTGAAATAAGTCAGGCAGAGAAAGACAAATACCATATGATCTCACTTATATGTGGAATCTAAAGAAAAGAATAAATAAATGAACGAATCAGAAACAGTCTCAGAGACATAGAGGAAAAACTGAGGGTTGCTAGATGGGGCTGGTGGAGATAAAGAAGGTGAGGGGATTAGAAAGCACGATCTGTAACCACAAGATGGCCACAGGGATACGAAAGTCAATTTGGGGAATGTAATCAATAATGTTGTAAAGATTTTGTAGGGTATCCGATGGACACTGGTCTCATTAGGGAGACCACCTCAGGGATGATGTAGATGCCTGATCACTGCACTGTACACCTGAAGCTGAAGCTGAACAATAATGAATGTCAACTATAATTATATATACATATATGTGTATATATATATATATATATATATACACACACACACACACACACACACACACATATATATATATATATATATATATATATATATATATATATATATTTACATGAAGAGGAGTACAGCATTAAGAATAGAGACAGCGGAAATGTAATGGCTGTGTGTGATGTCAGAGGGGCAGTGGATGGGGGGAGGGGGGTTGTCACTGTGTGAGGGATATAAGTGATAAATGTCTATTACATTGTTTTGTACACCTGAAACTAATTTTTAAAATGTTAAAAAATCAATTAATTAATTAAAAATCCAAGTTAGACATTTACACCCCTCACAAAGTGATAACCCCCTCCCTCACTCTACTACCCCTCTAACATCGTATATGGTTGTTACAGTTCCACTGACTCTATTCCTTATGCTGTGCTCCACATCACTGCACAGTACACCTGAAGCTGAAGAACACTGAATGTCAACTATAATTTAATGTATATAAATTGTAGTTGACATTCAGTATTCTTCAGCTTCAGGTGTACAGGGCAGTGATCAGGCATCTACATCATCCCTGAGGTGGTCTCCCCAATAAGACAAGTGTCCATTAGATACCCTACAAAATCTTTACAACACTATTGATTATATTTCCCAAACTGACTTTTGTATCCTCGTGGAAAACTTTTGGCTACCGATTGTGCTTTCTAATCCCCTCACCTTCCCCTCATCCCCACCCCCCTCCCATCTAGCAACCCTCAGTTTTTCCTCTATGTCTCTGAGACTGTTTTTGATTAGTTTGTTCATTTATTCTATTCTTTAGATTCCACGTGTAAGTGAGATCATATGGTATTTGTCTTTCTCCGTCTGACTTATTTCACTTAGCATAACACACGTACATCTTTTCAAACTTGCTATAGTTACACATCATAATAAATGAAAGCCTTCAAACCATCTACACATCTTCATCCTTTAGTTATTATGCTTGACCACTTCCTGCAACAAGACTTGGAGAAAGCAACCAAAATGATTTTCAAAACCTAAGAGAAAAACCACAGGACTATGGACTCTAAGAACTGGATCTAAGAGGTAACTATAACAGTAATAAGAAGTAATAGGACTTTTTAAAGTTAAAAAGCATTTTCAGGGTTTATCCATTGAATTTATAGTCCAAATCACTACCGTTCACATGCATTTTCTCTACAAAATTCCAAATAAAGGGCCAATCAACTTGTTTTGGAATGTTTCCAAAGACTGAGAATCCCCTACCTTCCACAGACATTCATTCATTCCTTAATTTGAGGGCTCTGCTGGTTCGAATCGTCTGTGCCAAAATCCCAGCAACTGCCACACCTTGGTTCTATTCCTTACCACTGAGTCTCACAAAATATGTACAATCTCCAGTCCTTCCGACCTCCTTTTATTGGCCATACCTTGCCGTTACCGTATTTGGAAGCCATAATTCTTTCCTGCAATTACTGATGATAGTAACAATAGCTGATATTTATGGAGCCCATGGCATAGCATATGATAGACTCTGTTTGAATACTTTATTTATATTAAGTTATTCCTAGTAAATTATTTGAGTCCTTAGGATAACCCTCTGAGGTGTATACATGATTTTGATCCTCAGAAGGCACTCAGACACACCTCCCAGCACACAGCTTATAAATGACAGAGTCGTTATGTGGACCCAGGCTTCAGACTCCAGAGCCTTAGTGACTAGGCTGCAATATTTTCCTACCACCTCTTTGCTTTCCTCAGCACATTTCTGATCTGTCCTGTACGTCCCAGTGAGGTTAGGATAATCTATTTCTCACCTGTCAATCAGTGTGGAAGGCCTCCACACAAGATTTTCTGTCCCTACAGATAGCTTGGGGAAAGCAGATGCCAGGACTCCCATTCCAGACCCCTCAGATCAGACTCAGAGAAAGGGAGAGGGGGAAGACTCAGGTTTTGATAGTTTTTCAGTCTCCTCAAGTGATTTCAATGTGCCCCAGTGGTCCAGCACAAAGATTCACAAGCTTTAGTGTTCATAAATATCGTCTTAAATTCTGATTCAGGAGCATGCCTTGGAGTTCAGAAACCAACATTTTCATCGGGTCCACCCCAGGCACTTTTGATTCAGGCAGTATTGAACTATGACATTCTTAATATCTCACACCCCTCCAACGTGCCATGGAGTGAAGACATCTGAGAAATCGGCAAAGGTTTCTTCCATCGTCACCATGCTCAGGACCACAGTGGTCAAATGCACTTTCTTATTTCCTCCCGCCTCAGTAACTCAGACTCCACATAAACACTTGGTGGGTACAGACATCAGGTACCCAACCTACCCCAATTATGCAGACCTATTGAAGGCAAGTGTACCTGAGGGAGGTACAACAGCCTACATGGAAAATACAAAAGATACACTTTTGACAAATACTTAAAGCAAGCTATCTCTTAAGTATTCTAAAATATCATCATTATGTAGACACATATCTTTTCACATTCCATACAATATTTTTATATAAATAAAATCTGCTGACTTCCAGTCAATTCAACAAACATATTTAGTGCACCTGCTAAACTCCAGACACTATGTTGAGGAGGCGGAGGGGGAGGAGAGACAAATAATTACAAAGATGAATAAGACATGGCTCTTACCTTCGAAGAATTCGTGTTCATGGACTGACCCTACTCCTTTCATTAGACCCAGACCGAGAGATGATGCTCAGATGAGCTGAAACCCTAAGCAAGGGGTTAGAGATCACAGCTCTGTACACGGGGAGCTGCACCAGTTCACGATTCCCATTCTAACACTCAGTTTCCAGAACTATTCCAACAGCTCATTCCCTTTTCGCTTTTTCGTTCCAGTATTCAAATTTTTATTCATTCCAGAGACTAGCATTGTACCCTAGCCCCTTTCTCTCTCTACCAACTCAACATGACCTGGATTCACCCATGAATTCCACCTACCTCGGGCCACTCCTGGCATATCCCTACCCCGTACAACCCTTCCATGTGAATGGGGATTCTTTCTAATCAGACCCAGAACCTCACAGTGAATGTTGTATAGTTCATAGTCTACCAAGAGACAAGTGCAGACATATCCACAACTAATCATGAGACAGAATGTGTTCTAATATTATAAAGAAACAAACAAAAATGCATAGCAGCATGTTGGAGAGAAGGGTCATTGCTCGCCAGCATGACAGAAGGCAGCTCATGGAAATGTGATATTTGTCACTTACCTTAAAGAAGAAGGGAGACATTAACAAGAGTTCAGAGCAATCTAGGTGAATGGAAGAGAGTGAATAAATGATGGGGTGGGAAGAAATTTGGGACACTATCAGGTTAAAGTAATAGATTGGGGTAACAGGGAGGTGGATGCCAAAGGCACAGAAGTCAGTTGGGAGGGAGACTTGTGTGGCCTTGAATTCCATGATAAAGAATTGGGACTTTATACCCTATGGACTGAGCTGTTAAAGATCTTTCAGTATGAATGTGATAGAATCAGCTATGCTTTGAGAATACTTTGGCTGCAGTTTAAAACATAAAAGGGGATTGGGAAGATGACTAAGAAAGAAACCATTGGAAACCCTTCAAACCATTACACATTTATTCTCCTCCGTTTGCCCTCAGGGCCACTCTCCACACTTCTCCACCTGCTCTCTCACCTGAGACTGACCACATCGCCAAGTTCCTTGCCCTGTGGAGTCCTCCTATGTTCTTCCAATGGCCAGGAGCCACAGAGACCTGGGGGAAGCAGGACAGTGAGCTTGAGGTATGTGTTTCCTCAGTTCCCTCCCTTGAAGGCTACTTCGGGCTGGTTGTGTCCTGTTCTGATGGAAGGTCAGAGCTTCTGTTCACTGGCGTACTGAACGCCTACCCTCCTCTCTCTCAGGCTCAGGGGTGATTCTCTCCCTTTCCTTTCAGATGCAGGGGTGGTAACAGTAGCCACTCCTATATCCCTGAGGTACCACCTGGTCCCTGATGGCTTCCCATACTTCAGCAAAGAATCACTTTATCAAAATGTCTTCCACTCACGCTTTTCAGGGTGTCATTGGTTTCTGGCCAGGCCCCTGACTGGTGCCAGCAGCACTGAGTGATCTTGTATCAGGGTGATGACCAAGCACAGAAAGGCAAAGACAGTGCTCCCGAGGGCACAAACCTGAAAGGGTCTTCCTCGCTGAAGAGATAAGAGCTATGGTAATGCAGCCACAGCATCTTAGTTCATTTACCATTTCGGATGGATGACGCAGTGGTAGAACATGTCTGAAAAACTCAATTCATGTCTCGTAGGAAAGGGCTTCTAGTTGTGAAGTGGATTCACATTCAAACAATTTGTTTTAGAGCTAAGAGGGTACACAGGCTTGAAGTCAGACTGGCATACTCGCAGATGCAGCAACCCAATACTATTTTCGCAATCACAAAAATGAGGCTTCCTTGAACACAGGAGATAGAGGTGTGACTGTTTGTATAATGCATGCAAAGGCTGAGTCGGAGGGGAAAGCACTGAGAAAAGGAAATGTGAGGTGCTGAAGCTGCAGTTCTTTCAGCAGAATTGTAGGAGAGACTGTTTGGAGTCTTCTATGTGGGTCTGTATAGCATTCTATTCAAACAGATCAGATAATACCTAAAGGGCAGGTGGCTTACTTGTTCTAAATGCAGCAAGAGGTAATGGCATGCTTAAGTCATTTCTGCAGCAGCCTGTAATTTCACAAGTGCTCAAACATTCCCTTTGACAGCTGTGCTGTGTGTTCATTATGTTGTCAATGTGTGCTTTAAAAAGGAGAGAGTGCCTGGTAGGAGAAGAGCTGGGGGGAGCAAATGTTCAATGTTTCTTTATCTCTCCAATTGGTTTAAAGCAATCAAGTAAGGCAAGAATCCTCTTTCCTGAAAATATTCAAATTGCCCATTTCACACACTATTCCATCTTTTATAGAAAGATAAAGTTAATCTTCCATGATTCACTTGAAGTTAGCGATTTCAAGAATCTTCTTTTTGACTATCCTTATCACATTCTCTGAGAATATATTTAAGTAGAGTGGAAGAGAGAACTGAATGGCCATGGGGAGGGGGGTATAGAATTAAACACACACACACACACACACACACACACACACACACACACAACTCATGTAAGCCATGGAACTAGAGCTTGAGGAAATTTGAAAAATAAAAGTAACTTCAGATTTGAATTACAAAGGAAAATGGGATTTTTTTTCTTAATCTCAGAAAGGAAACACTAATAATACCATACATGGGAAAACAGAAGGTAGGGAATTGTTCTCATTTCCCATGAGCCGAAGGGGTTCAGAACAGGCCTCTGCAAGATGTGCCATTTTGGCATATGGATTATTTTGGGCTGAAGGCAATCGAAGCCTGCAGGCTCAAAAGAAACCTTTACTTCTCTCTTAAAAGAATTTAAATTAGAGGGTTTGCCCATAATAAGAGTTATCTCTAGAAATAATTTTTTATGACCTATCTATACGGCAGGGAAACATCTAGTTTCTGAACATCTTTTCTTCTTATCAAACCCTCCTCCCCTCTGAAAGCCCAAGATACCTTACCTCATTCTTTAGCTCAGGATATACCTCATTGTCCCTTTCTGCCTCTGAACCTCTCATCTATGTGGGCTTACTCATGTATGTAGAGTTCACGTACATATGTATGTAATTAAATTTGGTTACTTTTCTCTTGTTAATCTCTCAGGTTGATTTAATTATTAAACCAGCCAAAAGAACCTGAAAGGGTAGAGAAAAATTCCTTCCTCCCCCACAAGCTCTTCACCCTGATTAATGCAACCTAAGGAGGTGTGATTCTGACAGATGCCAATGTCCCTCTCTTTGCCTCCATAAGTCCCTTTCTTTCTCAATCATCACTGCTCCCCCATGGAGAACTAAAGATACAGAGACCACAGAGAACCAAGCAAAGACTCTTGATTATTCCTCTTTCCAGCTTTAGCTGTGAGTGCTTCCAGCTGGGGCGAGGAGTGAAAAGTGGCAATAAAAGTAAGGTAGGTCCTATCTGTCACACTAACCATTAAAGAGAAACAAAATTTCCTTCAAATTTGACAAATGTGGATCAACTTAATGACAAAAAAAGCACACTTGACTTCAGCTTCCTGTCCAACAGATGCCAGTACACCAAGTTAAGTTCTTTTTTTGTTTTTGCACTCTGACTAGCCTGTTAAAATAGTTCAATCGACTGACCTAATTTTTGTTCACCTCTACTCAACTGCTGTATGCTGTGCAATTGGTTCATAACTCCCACTGATTGAAAGGTATCTACAGCAGCTGGTTATCCTATTTGAAGCTGACATCTCTTTTTTCCATGTTTCTTTTTGTTTTGTTTGCCCTTGCTTTGATAGCAAGGCAGTCTCATGGTCCTTGAATTTTAAACATTTTAATAAGTGAACTTTCCGCAATGCCCAGCAGCCAGAAGACTTTAAAGAGTCCACAGGTCCAGAGTCAGCTTATTCCGTGCTTTTCGTGTTTATTAATGGTAACAGATTATAACGTTTGCCTTAAATGGTGCAAATTAAAAAGGTATGACCCCTGACATTAGTCTATTCTAATGCAAACTAATTTGGGTGTTTCTGATTGGATAGAGCAAATACACTAAATTAAATTAATTGATGGAGAGAGAGTTTGAGTGGAAAGTAGGAATTAGATAACATTTTTAAAGAAAGCCCATTAACAAATATATACTAAACACACTTTATATCCTAGGCACTGTGACAAGGCACGGTCCCTACTTTCAGGAAATCCATAACCTAACTGAGGGATCAATATATGGATTCTTGTCTCCCAAGATTTCTAATTCTGTTCAAATAAGAGACAATTTGATCCTGTAATGTGGTGGTGGGGAAACTGGGAGGTATAGCAAGAGAAATCAACTAGAGACCCAGATTTTATATGCAAGCTAACATTTACCAAGTATTTTACAAGTGTCAAATATTCTTCTAAGCACTTTATACTTTATGTAGTAGGTGCTGTCACTTATATGATCTTATAGATGAGAAAACTGTAGAAAGGTTTGGAAACTTGCTAAAGCTCACACAGCTAGTAAGTGTAATTTGCTGGTGTCATTGCCTGTGTATTTTAGCTATTCAATAGAACACAGCATATACTAAGCCCTAAAGGGAGAAACTTCCATATTGAACAGAATGATAATTACATTGTGTCTAAGCAGAACACAGACCTTCAGGGAAGGTGTCAAGAAATACCCAGCTGAAATTTCCAAATAGTGGGAGTTATAACTTCCTACCCAACCCCAACTGAGAGTTATAAAACATCAGAAAGAGTTGAGGAAATGTTAAAGAACTGGGCTATAGATAAGAGAGCTCTGTCTGCAGCCAGGAAGAAGTTTAGAGGAGAAAAGACTCTAAAACAGTTTATCCCGTTTACAGTTATAATCTTTGGACTAGTGTGATTCTGTAATGTGATTCTCTATTCTTAAGTCATATAGTGAATCGGAAACAGTATATAAGTGCAATTAGGTGAAGAAGTGTGAAATTGTATTTCTTTGCATTCATTCATTAAACACATTTTATTGAGAGCCAATTTATGCATTGTATTCCATTAGAGATTGTTGACACCACGTGAACAAAACAGGCACAGGTCCTTGGGTATGGAGCCTACACATCAGGAAGGAAAACATCGAACAAGTAACTACATGATAGGTGCCATGACAAGATGTGGTGTACTTGAAAGCATATAATAGGATGGTTCTTAGCAAGTCAAGGAAGGTATGTGTTTTAGGAATTGAGAAAAGATTCTTATAGACTGAGTGGCAGAGAGTGAAACAGAGGATGGTATGAATGAGCCTGGAGTGTCCAGGGAGGATGAGGCCCAAACGACTTCACTGATGAAATCTACCAAACATTTCAGCAAGAAATAACACCAATCCAATACAAAGTCAACCAGAAAGTAGACAAGGAGAAATTCTAATTCATTTTATTCGGTTGTTATTACTCTGACAAAGGCATCATAACAAAGGAAGACTAAAATCCAGTATCCTTCATTAAAATGGAAGCAAGTATCTTTAACAAAATATTAGCCAACTGAATTGAACAAAATACAATACCCAACCACACTAAAAATTCTTAGCAAACAAAGAATGAAAAGGAACTTTCTCGACCAAATAAAGATCATCTGTGAAAAAACATACAGCTAACCATATTTAACTAGAATGCTTTTAGACTAATATGAGAAGAACGAGGCAGGGAAAAATCTATTCTCCCCAATTTTATTCAATATTTTGCTAAAACTCCTAGCTAGTACAATAAAAAAAGAAAAAGAAATAAAAGATATACAAAAACATTCTTTTTTTGTAGGCAACATGATCCTAAGTAATCTGAAAAAAAAGTCTATTTATCAAGGTCACAGAATAGGAAATCAATATATAAAAATTAGCTGTATTTTTATATATCAGTAACAAGCAATCTAAAACTAAATTTTAAAAATTCTACCGACAATAAAATAAAATACTAACAAAAAATAAAATAAAAAATAAAATAATAAATAATATCCACCTGTACAATTAAAAGTAAAAACATTGCTGAAATTTTAAAATACCTTTAAAAACAGAGATAACAGTTTCATTCATTAAAATCTCAACACTGTTAAGATAGCAATTCTCCCCCAAATTGGTCTATAAGTTAACTGCAACTACATTAGAAATTTCAATAGGTTTTTGGGAAAAATTGGCAATATATATATATATATATATATATATATATATATATATATATGAATGATAACTCAAAGGATCTAGAATAATTAAAACAATTTTATCAAAGAAAAACCAAGTGAGAAGACTTGGTTTATACAACCTGATTTCAAGACTTTCTTAAAACTACAGTAATCAAGAAATTATGGTAGTATTTTAAAAATATTATTTACATAAAACATTTCACATTCATTATTTCATACTATCCTCACAATAGTCCCAATTACCTCACTAAAAAATAATAATAATCCCCTTTTCCACATAAAGAACCAAGACTCAAAAGGTCTACCTTGCTCGCCTGTATCACTTAGCTGGTTAGTAGAGGAGCCCAGTAACAACCCCAGCTCCTCTGACTGGAATCCAGGGTGTTGTCCAGTCAACCACATGCTGTGTGATGTAGGGAGAGAAGCGGAAAGAGGACAAGAAACCCCATCCTTCACCCAGGGAACATACCTTTTTTATCATTGAAAAAAATCATTGGGGTCTGTACACAAAAATGTCCCAGATCCACTAGTTGCTTTAAAAGCCATCAGAACTTGGGGTGAACATAGAAGCTTATGGTACTTTTTAGGAATTGGCTTCAGAGACTGCTCACCTGTAGGGTTCAGTTTTACCTCCTGTTAAAGCATCATTCTGCACCTCACTGAGGTGCTTTATCTGCCTATCTCCCAAGACTGTACTCTGTAATCATACCACAGGCCAGCAGGACACTTCCTCTTTTCAACCCTGCGGTAACAACCCTACAGTGTTAGCTGCTAAGTTTAAGCCACTTGAGATACCTCACTTAGCAAGAAGCAAGAACAAATTGGATAAGTATGATTTAGAACCAGAGTCTTAATTATAGTATTGTGTGCCTGAGGTAATTATTCACATAATGTAGTGGTGCTTGAGAATATTATTTGCGATCAACTCAACTAATGCAATTTGTCCTGGCCCACAAGTGAAGTCAATTACCTGGCAATCACAAAAGTCTCTTGAGAGCTTCAAGCTGATTATTCCCAAAACAGCTTCATGTGCTAGATAGATAAAGTTATATATAATTTAATTTAGTTTATATGTAAATCTTTTATATATTTAATATACGTATTAATATCATATATTATATATAAATATAATATATACATTATGTATTATATAATATATATGTATATATAAATCTTTTTTGCATTTACCAACCTTTTTAGGAGAAAACCACCCTCTATCCAAGTCCCAGAGATATCGAAATCAATATTCTAACTCTTTTCCTGTCAGAACATTTTTCTGAAATGTTTCTGTAGCTTCATGGAGATTGAAACAAATGTAAGTGACCAAGTTAAACCAATTACTCTACACCGGCCACTGAGTGGTGTTGGGAAATGAGCAAAAGGCCTTCATTCACACTGTGCTCATCATAAGTCGTCACCAATCAGGAGCACAGTATAATGAGATGTACACTCATTTTTCATTTAAATAACAAGGTGAACAATAGGATAGAGTTGGTCATCTCAATAATTTAAAATGAACATCTGGTTATGACGACATTAGGAAACAATGCTGTCCACCAAAATGTTCATGTTTTCCCCTGAATTATGATCATTTGATTGGCTTAGTTCTAGTGGCAGATAATTCCCACTAGAATTAACCTATGAAAGGACTCCTCAATATGGGGGTTGCAACATAATATCAAATATTCAAATTTCAGCTACTCCAAAAATTTGTAAAATGAATCTTATTTCTCTCATTCAATTACAAGATACATAGCACTCCGTCAAAGAGGACATGAAGACCCAGGCCTATAACTGACTTGGCATAAATTCCCTGAACTAAGACGAGAATAACAGTAATACCAATTATATTTATTCAGCCTCTGCTCTGCAGCAACCGGTCTGCCTAGCACTTTTCATGCATTATTTCACTCAGTCCTCAAAACAACCTAACTAGATAAGGCCGTTCTCATCTCCATTTTCTTATGTCCAGCTAAGGCTAGCCATGCTAGGTAACTAATCCAAGCTCAGGTACTAGCAGTGGCAGAACTTTGATTCCAGCCAGGTCTGTGTGTCTCTGGCTATGAGTACTGTTTCATGATGCCTGTGAAGAGGCTGTATATAGTATCCTTGGCTGGTCACCTTAGAGACGTTCCCATCCAATGCCTCTTTCTATACGGAAGGAAGCTGGAACCCAGAGACAGCCCAGGTTATTAGACGGCACTGGAACTCAGGCCAGTTGGGTCTGCTTTTGTTCTTTAAATGATAAAATAGCACTTTAAGTTTCTTTCTCCTGTTATTCTTTAACAAGCATTTAGATAGTTCAACAAAAAATAGTTTGGTTTCTTAATTAAATCAACTGCTTTTTATTTCTATGATCACTGAAGTAGAACTTTTAAGAATTAGAGTATCTATTCACCACAGACTTAGGGTGAAATTCTAATTCTGTCCAACCTTGTAAGGAAGGCTTCACATTTCATTTTTCTTGGGCTTCAGAGCATGTACCACAACCAGAAACCCTGTTTGTGAGCAAAGTACCTTAAGAAAGCAAATCAGCATTCTGTGAGCATGGTCAGGCTCACCTGCTTAGCGGGGCTTACATCAGTCAGGGAAGAAAATCACCCAGCACTTAATGGTCCTATTTTGAGGACCAATGAATGAGTCAAAATAAAAATTATTCTATTACATAAGGTCAAACCAATCATCTGGCAAATATTGATTACTCAGCCTATTGCCTACATTTTTCATCTACTAATCATCCTGGTGGGGAACTGAATTCTATTTTTTAAAATGTTAAGGTATATCTTTCTAGTTAAATGAAACATAAAAATGATGGCCTCTAAAGAAATTAGGTATCATTATTTCAAAAACACCACTGGCTACATACTTTGAGGGCTTCTCTCACAATAATAAAATTAAATCCTAGGTAAATAATATATTTTTCAATGCATTCATGGTATACAATAACATAAGGGGACTCTAAAACAAACAAAGAACCAAAAAGAACATTGGAAATGAGCTGTAAGCAATCCAAAGGCCACAGTGACCAGAAATATAAATTCTTATATGTCACTAATATCAGCAAAGTGAGCATTTAGGCTTCTTGTTTGAGAGTGGAACTGAACTTCAGACTTCTGTGCTGAATCAGGAACCTAAAAAGGGACTAAAGAAGCCTCAGAACACTGAATCTTTGGCCACTGGCATGAGAAGCAAGACGAACCAGATACCCACAGGAAATGAAAAGTGCAAAATGGATTAGAGCCGTCTCTGGCAGGGCCAGGACTAGGGTGAGGCAAGAGAGGACAGGGACTTTTTGAGTTGATAGACCTGTTCTAAAACTGGATTGTAGTGATCCCTGCACATCAGTACACATTTCCTAAAATGATCAAACTGGCCGGCCCGGTAGCTCAGGTGGTTGGAGCGCCGTGCTCTTAACGCCGGGGTCGACAAGTGACCAACTGCCTCAGCCGGGGGAGCGCAAGGCTCATAACACCAGCACGAGCCAGGGACCTGTGTCCTACACAACTAGACTGAGAAACAATGGCTTGAACCGGAGTGGGGGTGGGGGAGGTGGAAGAAAAGGAAAACAAAATCATCAAACTGCACATTCACATTGGGTGAATTTTATAGTAACAAGGTCCTGACAATTAAGTTTGCGAACTTACCTGTTTTGATGTCAGAGGAATTATTCATTATGAATTTGTACCAACTGGACAAACAGTTAACCAGGTTTACCATTTGGAAGTGCTGAAAAGGCTGTGTGAAAAAGTTAGATGACCTGAACTTTTCGCCAACAATTCACGGCTCTTGCATCACGACAATGCACCAGCTCACACTACACTGTCTGAGAGGGAGTTTTTAGCCAGAAAACAAATAACTGTATTGGAACACCCTTCCTACTCACGTAATCTGGCCCCCAATCATTTCTTTCTTTACTCAAAGATAAAGGAAATATTGAAACAAAGACATTTTGATGACATTCAGGACATCAAGGGTAATATAACGACAGCTCTGATGGCCATTCCAGAAAAATAGTTCCAAAATTGCTTTGAAGGGTGGACTAGGCACTGGTGTCTGTGCATAGCTTCCCAAGGGGAATACTTCAAAGGTGACCGTAGTGATATTTAGTAATGAGGTGTGTAGCATTTTTTCAAGGATGAGTTCGCGAACTTCATTGTCTGACCTTAATTATAACTTAATAAGTTTTTAAAAATAAATAATCAATAACCAGATTTAAAAAACAAAATATAAATTATAGAATAAAAAACATAATAGTCAAATTTAAGGTATGGAATGTGGATTATAGATTAAATCAAAGTATTGCATCAACTCTCCTGAATTGGATGGCTATACTGTGGCTGTGGAGGAGAATACCCTTGTGCCTAGGAAAATCACACTAATGTTTTAAGAATTAAATAAGCATGATATGTGCAACCTTCCTTCAAACAGTTCAGAAAAAATAAATTGTGTGTGTGTGTGTGTGTGTGTGTGTGTGTGTGTGCATGTGTGTGAAGGGGGATTGATGAATGAAAAAGCAAATGTTTTCTGCATTATCATTGTCACTTTTCGAACGCATAAGTTTATTTCAACATAGAAAATTTAAAATTAGTCACTTGAAAAGACTATAATAATAGACAAATTTCAGTGACGTGTTTGATAAAAATTAAAAAATCACCAATATTAGAAATGAAAAAGAGGATGTACCACAGACATGATAGAAACAAAAGGGTGATAACATAATATAAATTTTATGCCAATAAATTTGAAAACATGCATAAAATTACTAAATTCCAAGAAAATATAATTTACCAAACACTGACTCAAGAAAAAATTAAAAGCCTTAATAGTTCCCTAAAGAAATTAAGATTATAAAGAAATTTAATCTGGAGTTAAATTTTTCATACAAAGAAACTGGCAGGCCCAGACTGTTTAATCAATGAATATTATTAAACTTTCAAAAACCAAATTATTCTGAAGTTTTATGAACTCTTCCAAAGAACAGAAAAAAAGGTAATACTTAGATAACTCATTTGTAAGGTTAGTATAGCACTAATACCAAAACCAGACAAAGACAGAGAGAAAAATTTTAGTCCAACCTCATAAATGAATATAGTGGAAACATTACTAAACAGAATACTGGGTAACTGAATACCATAGTATTTAAAAAATAATATATCAAGACTAAATTAGATTTTTTTCCAGAAGTGGAAGAAAGTTTAACATTATAAAAGCTATAAATGTAAGATATTGCGTTCACTTATTAAAAGAAAAAAAGCCATATTGTGATTTCAGTAGATACATAAAATGATTTGATGAAATTCAAAGTTGCTCAGAAATTTTTAAAAATACACTCCTAGAAACTTGGAATAAAAAGGAACTTAATTCAATTAAGAGTGACTTGAACAAAAATCAATTTAAATGGAGAAACATTGCAAATATTCCTTTTTAAAGTAAGTACAATGCAATATACAGATAATGTATCATAGAATTGTACACTTGAAACTATATGATTTTATTAACCATGTCACCCGAATAAATTTAATTTAAATATATATATATATATATATATATATATATATATATATATATATATATATATGAGTCCTGCCTCATCATGAAGAGTTTTCATAAAATTTAGTAGCATCATCTTTCTTGGACTCCACGCCTGTCCTCTTTCAGCAGAAATCACAGAACGCCTCTGAGACCCATCTGATTATAGAAAGCATGCACCTCAACTGCCATCGCCCAGAATCAGTAAGGACCAAGAAAACATCCCAGAACTCAACAGTCCCTCCAGCCTCCCCATTCTCCAAAAACAGCTTCAGTAACTGCCTCGCCTCATCTTGAGGTGAGCACTGATCTTTTTAATGCCCCTCGCCAACTGTATTTATCCCTGCATGCTCATGCCTCTATGTTCTGTCAGAGTCCTTTTTACAATCTGTAGCCTCACAGGGGCCGAGGCAGGCACCCCCAGTCACTGTCAAGTACTCTAAGATCCCAGCAGGTCCATGAAAGCCAAAGGCGTCAGCAGCAGCTGCACATAGACAACAAAAGGACAAGAGCCATTCCATTTGGAGACCAGTGGAGGCCTCCTTGACCCTGCTTCCTCTGGGCTATGACTGCAGCAGCCATGCCCAGGGTCAGGTACCAAAACCGGCAGACAGTGGTGAGAAGCAGCAGCAGAGAGGGAACTCGTGAGTGAGAGGCACATTCCACCCCCCACCCATTCTGCACTGACTTTCACAGATTACCCATCCTCCCCTGACACCTCAGATGAACACAAGCACCTGAATTTCAAGTGAGAACAAACAAGGGAGAGAAAACCTCTTTAGAAGGGAAAGGAATTGGGAGAGCATACTTTGCACAGTACCTGAGACTGTAAGACTTGCATCTGACTGCCAAAAAAGAGCCTGAGTTTTAAATTGGAAAAGACAAGAATAACTTGAAAACTCATTAAGGTTTTTGCTGCTGAGCCAAAAAAAAAAAAAAAGGTTTAGAATCAAGAGAGCCATGTAGTTATGAAATCCTTTCATTTTTTTGCACAGATCTGATTTGTGGCTGTTCAAGTTATACCTGTAACAAATATTTGATCACATGGAAAATGGTAAACAGCATGCTGTTTGATAAGAAAAGTAGTTTGGAAACAGTATGCACAGCACAATCCCATTTTTTAAATATATGTGCTTGGAAAGAAAAGACTGGGTTATATGTTTCATTGTTAGGAGTGGCACTTCCTTTGAGTGTTAACATTGTGGGTCGGTTTCCTCTTTCTTTTTTTTTTCGGTTGTATTTTCTAGAGTTTTTAATACGTAGCATGGTCTGTTTGTTTAGTGTCAAAAGGGGGCATTTTTTTTTAAAAAGGAAGAATGGCCAACCTTGTTGAAAGCCTCTAAAAGAGTGATTTCAATAAGGATAAGAACTATGAAAAATAAAAGGCAACTAGATCTGGCTGGTGGAATAGTCATCACTGACCCATAGAAAGATGATTTTTTTCAGTCGTGTAAAATTCTAATATCACTGGTTTTCAAGAAGGTCTTAGTAGTATACAGTTGTACATCACCTATATACATAGAATAGAGGACATGTGACTCATGCATGTCCACACTAGAAGCCTACATGTTTGTCCTCATTCTGATGGAAGCTGATGGGAAACAATTTCATCATAGCACAAAGACTAATGCAAGAAAAATTACAGCCAGGTTCTTCTGTGATAGCAGAAGAAGCAGTCCTTCCAGGTCAGATGCAGAATGAGGGGCTAATTTGGGGCTTCTAGCACACAATTCATTCAGTTCGCTTTCATTTTTTATTTCTGTAAGACTGTCACTGTATATGACAGGTTAATGATGATATAGTTACTTCTGAATATTTTTAGATATATTCCAGATTGTGGAATAAAATTGTATAAAGATGTGCACAACACAGCAGGTGGTTGATATCCAAATTTGTTACAGCTGCCACATTTAAATAACAGAAGAAATTGATTATATAATGAGAATATATATGTATGTAGATGAATACAGTATATCAAATGATGATACAAGAATATAAACCTTGCAATGACCTTTTGTGTCATTAGATTTTACTATTTTCCCCGTTTCAGTTTCTATTTCTAACCTTAAAGGATGATTTCAGATCCTTGAGAAAAAAGACCCTAATGCATAATGCAATGCCAGAGAAACAGTGGGTGCTCAATAAATGTTAGTTGATGCTGGCAGCAGAACCAAATTTAGATAATGAAGTTTTATAAATCTTAATACATGTATATTTCTTAATAAATACTAAGGATGTGACTGGTCCAAGAGGGAAAAGCAGACAAGTCCTCGTGAGTTTCACATTAAATATTTAGAGAATCTTCTGACTCAGGGACACCTGCTAAGCCATGATAACAATAATGCACTCTGGGCTGTTCAAAATTGTTTGACCCTATGAAACATTAAAGCCATTTTATTCTCAAAGGGTTCTCTTATAAAAGAGTAAAAGTAACCTCATTCTTCTTGCAGAGTAACCAAAGGGGAAATCTTACATTAGCTTTCTAAACTTAACAGTCTGGTTAGTCTGAAAGGGCAAAATGCAATGGCCCCTAGGACATTCACTATCTTTCTGGAGTGTAAGATGAACAGTTCTATCTCTATCGCATATACTAAGAGGTCACTTGGACAGCAAGCATTAAAAGGTGCCTAAAGTTCTTCCATCCAGAAACAACATTCCCCAGCTTACTATTGAACTAACTCATCAAATCGGAGAGTTGGAAGGGACCTCAAAAGCATCCTGCCCGACTACTTTATCTTATAAATGCGGAGAAAGAAAGTGACTCATCTTAAGGCACTTTAACAGAAGTGAAGCAACAGCACAGGGACTGAAATGCAGGCCTCCTGATTGCCAGCAAACTACCCTTCATCTGACTTTGGCTGTCTCCCTTTCCTTCTGGCATGACATTCCCACCCTGTGGTTACTATTGGATAAGAAAACAAACTCAACAACACAACATCTGCCCTAAAATCATTTCCAAAGCACATTAACGCAGCCGTATTGTATCATGGGCTGTCGCTACTGCACATTCAGGAGGAAGACACTTCTTTGCCTTATTAGCTACGCTCATGTATCATTCGCCATCTCTATAAAGCCATCCCCCTTACTCACTTCTGATAAAAATCCTGCCCAAAGTTTCACATTCGAGTCAAATGTCAAGCTAAACACTTCCTACCAGAACACATTCTCCCACCTCTGGATTCCTATAATAACATTCCCATATAACATTCATTATCTCTCTCAACAAGATAGACTTTTTTTTTATTTGACTCTTTTATGTTTCTATATCTTGTCTCCCAATTAATGTACACTTTCTTTGATGGCTGGCCCACATAACTTATTTCATTAGTGTTCTCCATAGAAATTCAAGCATACTTTTTAAATACGTGAATGGTTATGTTTAATAATCTGTCTCTTCCCAAAAAAAATTTAAAGCAGTAATAAATACTTGTTGAGTTTAATCAAAGGTGAATTCAGGAGCCTGCATTTCTGCGAGGGAAAGATGGAGAGCGGCATACAGGTGCTACATGACAAGGCAGACACAATGGCCCCAGGCCTTCACCTACCACACAGCCGAGCGAGGGCTGCTGTCATAGCCACAAACAGACAAGTTTTCCCTGAAATGCCTTCATGCTTTATTTCACATTAAGTGACACCATAAAATCTCCAATCATGACATTTCAGAAACCAGTTATTCCAAGGTCTCAAAAGCAGACACTTTACATCTCATTTGGATTGTCTGGATATACAAGATGATGGAGGTTCAAAGGACATGCTCTCCTTATTCGCATCTTAAAAAAAAAACAAGTCACCTGGTCTGCAATTCAGGACTTAAAACTCCAGTCATGCCTTGGGTTTATTTGAATCACATCATTTCAGATACATACAATGTCACTGAGGCATAGTAAATAGGACATATTCAAGAAACTACAAAATTCCCACGTTTTATTGTTAATGTTCTATCAAACTATGATGCACTAGGTCATTTAATATCTATGCATTCCTACTTAAAAGGAAAGTCTTATTCCTGTGAAGACAAATAAACTTTATCACGATACTTATTTTTTTAAATAATTATAATTAATTGCCATCATCACTAAAATAATACAGTGTTTGGCTCATAGCCTGTTGACCTACTGTGATTTTTTAAAACATATTAGATTTTTTTTCTCAAACTTTCAGAACGCTACCTGGTCAAGTTGGTCATAATTATAAACGCTGTGCTATTAGCTGACTTTTAACTAAAACCTATTATAAAATCACTGTTATTTTTCTTGGCATTCATAAATACATATGTTCATCAAAATGCACAAAATGTTTAATTTAAAAATAGTGTGGTTTGTAGTTTGATGTAAAGTGAAAACACAGACTATACTCTTTTGTCCATATGATATCCACACCTCTTTTGACAGTTTGTAAATGTCAGCAATTGTAAGTATAACCACGTTTACCTACATCTCATCAACTTGCAGATACAATTAAGTCCCAGTGGCAATAATGGAACAGAAACTGCTTGAACTTCTGCCCCACTCAAAGTCGCCAAGATAAATATTCCTGGCCATAATGGTATCCCACATTAATCCAGGCCAACTCACTCTGCCTGGAAGCAAGCCACAGCATGAAGTCTTATCCAAAACATAAGAGTCTAACAACTGAAAAACAATTAAAGCAATTTAGATCTTTATTGCAGCCTCTTAGAAACATTCATGAGATGTGGAAAAACTTACAATCATCTTGCTCTGGCTCTCCCGCAACCTTTCCAAACACAAACAACAGCCTCCCCACTAGCTCTCTCAGGGCCCCTTTCAGTCCAGCTCTCCTCTGTTCTCTCCCCTGCGCTACCAGAAAGGCTCTTTATTGTATAGATGAAGTTAGGCTCACTGGTACCGATCTCACCAATTATGTTCTCAAGTTCTGCTCAACAAAGGAAGGCCAGAGAACTGACCCAGTTCTGTATCGTCTTCCTTTCAGGCAATAGGCACCAATCACTTTCTCCTCTCCTGTTCTGACACTGACTAGCAGATCCAGGGACCCCAAGTTCTATTCCTATACTCAGCCAATGAAGCTCCTGCTACTGATTCAATATATGGACCCACCCACGTCTCTGTCCCATGCTTCAGCAGGTACCTCACATCACCCACATAATGAGGCTATAAAGCAGAATCCCCTTGCTCCCAGGAGCCTATAAGAAACATCTTTAAAATACTCTTCACCACATCATAGCCTTCTCTCCAAAGAGCACTGGTACAAGACTACAGAGAATTCACGGAAACAGTAAGAAAAATCTAGGTTAGAGGAGTATACTGAGCAGCCCATGGTTTTCTGTTCTCTTACTGACCCTTCAGTATAGACCAATTCTTTTTTACAAGGTTTCTGAACAAAGCCCCAGAAATATGAAGGGGTTTAAAATGTAATGCATATAGTCTTTGACCCACTAATTATACATATTAACTACAATTTCCACAAAGATATTCATAACATCCTTATTTTATACTAAAATGTAGAAACAGACAAAATGACCAACAAGAGAAGAAAGTTCAATCATGACACATGCATACAATGAAATATTATATAGCTGTTTTCAAAAGAGTTTAATCAAATGATTCGATGAGCAAATGCCCTTCTCCTAAGCAAGTTGGAAATATATCCTCTTCTTGATGGGAATCACATCACTAGTAAAAAAAAAAAAAAAAATTAAGAGCAGATTCATAGATACTGACGTACATAAATACATAATTTAAAACGTAAATGTAAAACATCATGTTCACCAAACTTTGGAAGTAGACCAAGATCTTGAGCCCATCTGCGTAAACCATACCTACAATATTGAAGGATTTTAAGCAGGAGAACGACATGGTCCTGTTAACATTTTGAAAAGATCCCTCTGACTTTTCTGTAGAGAATGGGTAGCTCCAGGAGAAGAGGAAAAGCAGAGAAACAAGACAGGAGAAGAGTCCAATAATCCAAAAAATGGAAGAAGGTGGCTTGGACAAGGGTGTTAGCAGTGCACGTAGACAAAAGTAGCTGGGTTGAAGCAGATTTTTAGAGTGAGCAACAGCCAATAGGGTTTCTTAAGTGATTAGATACAGGGGAGGAGTGACTTTCAGGCCTGAGCAACTGGGAAAGTATACAAACATTAAGTGAAAAGAAAACAACTGGGACAAGCAGGGAAGCTAGCAAAAAAACAGTTCTCTTTGTGACATGCCACATCGTGGTACCTATTAGAAATCAAAAGTGGAGTCAGAAGGGCAGTTGAATATACAAGTCTTTAAAACTCGGGAGAGAAATTGGATCTGGAGTTGTAAATTTATGAGTGATCAGCCTATAATTTTATTAAAGGACAAAGATTAGAATCATCTAGAGGGGATACATAGTCAAAAAAGGAAGGTCAAGAAGTTGGAAAATGGGGACATCTGTAAGGAAAACTGAGAAGAAGCAACCAGTGAAACAGGAGGAAACTTGCATATCTAGTGTCCTACCTAGACGCCAAGTCAACTGTTGCAATATCGCTGAGAGGTGGAATGAGACTCACACAAATAACTGACACTGGCTTTGGCAAGCCGAAAGTCAGCGGGGAACATGAGGAGAGCAATGTCAGTGGAAGAATGGGGGAAATATGATTCAAGTATTTTTTTAAAAGAATGAGAGGAAAAGAAACAGACACACCAAGTCTTGGCAACATTTTCAAGGAATTAGATAGTCAAGAAGGTAGAGAAATAGAGTGCTAGCAGAAAAAGAAAATAAAGAAAGGATTTTCCTCTTAAGGATGGAAACTATTATACCACATTTATAAGCTGATGGGAATGATTCAGTAGAAAAGAAAAAATAAATAATAATGAAGCAGATGGGATGCTGCAGTGGCAGAGAATGCCAGAAAATAACAGGGAATGGATGATGCAGAGCCCGAGTGGAAAGCTGGCTGCAGGGAGAAGCAGGGACAGTTTATCTATGGAAACCAGAGGGAAAGCAGAAAGAGTAAAGAAGTAAGCAGATTTGACCATGGAAGCGGAATTCTCATCCGAGCAGTTCTGTCATCAGCTGAAAAGAAGGATAAGATAAGAAGTATTAGAAGTTTAAAAAGAAAGAATAACATGTAAAATCATCATATTAGAGAGAAAGAAAAATGAATTTACGAGAGAATACCGTAGGATTGCTCTACAGACTGAGTGCTCACTTGAGATCTGCGGTCATAAACCTAAAGAGACCTCAGCTGGGTAAGCGTGGTTGGGTATTTCCCTCAGCCACCTTCAGCTGTGGGACTCCAGTCAGGAAATGTAGTTATATTTAACAAGGTAAGAGTTTTGTCAGGTAAGAGAAAAGCGGGGGAGTTGAGGGTCTATGCAAGAGAGTGACTAAAGGCTATGGACGCAAAGCTAGACAAGGGAAGACATGAGGACACAGATGGGTAATGGTGTGAAGGAATGGACTGTGAAAACTTGGTGTGGAAACTGGAGAGGGTCAAAGGATTGAGGGTCCTTATAGGGTCTAGAACAAAGGAAGTGGGAGTACCAGGGAAAGTGGGCTAAAAGATAGGAAAGTGGGATGCTTGAAATTGATATTTTGGTGGTGGGACCAGTATCGCCATTGATAGGATTGCGGGTCTGACCCTGAAAGTGGCTGATCAGGAGGACAAGACCATGGGAAGTGAGGAAGTCAAGGCACTGGCTGGCCAGTGCACGGAGGGACTGGCTAAGGGATTATTATCAAAATGATGGAAGACCTTGCTGCTTTGCAAACTCCTCAGAAGCTTTCTGGGTGTCATCTGAAACCAGCCCCCATACTCAGAAAGCAGGGAGACACTGAAGAAAAAGGCAGGCCACTCCAGATTGGTCGGTGGCAGATTTCATAAACAAGGGAACTGACTTACAAGGCTTGTCTTGAGCAGTGCAAGGTGAGTAGTTTGCCCCCCACCAGAATCTTAAAAGTTTATACAGAGGCCTTAACTGGGGCCACTCAGGTACACAGGGGTCTTCACTGGGGCCAGTCACATACCTGGTTCAGTGGTCTCATCAACACATCCTGACCTCAGAGCTGTGTCCTGGGGCAGCTTCTATGTGGAGAAGTCAAGTAGTGCTCACATTCCGAGGACCGGGGACAGAATGGGGAGCCTCCACCTGCCTGTGTGTAGCTTGCAGGTCAAACGTGCTATCATGTCTTCTCAATGACCTGCCCCAACAGGGCTTATAGGAGTGATGAGTATTTTAGCCAGCAGCTAAGTCTTCAATACATTTATCACACTATATGGAGGTAATAGGTTTATATGATAAACTCTACTATTAAACTATCAGCTTGTTGAAAATAAATTTTTTTTTCTCTTTAATTTCCAGAAGAATGTCTAGAACCTAATAACCATTTAATAAATGTTTGAGAAGGCACTTGCCATGGCTTCCATGTCTTAATTTTCCTTTCGTCCAAGATCAAATCAGCAGGACTGACATGAAAAGGGGGAAAGGAAAGTAAGCCATATAGCAGAGACAAACAAAGACATATGGCTGACTGAAAAGGGCTTAAAACTTTGGTGTGGCTTTCAACAAAATCTATTTAAATATTTAACCACCTTTTACAGGAGAGAACATTGCGGTCATGATGGTCCTTCTCTGGCTTTCCATTGAAAACACGGTCAGCTTCTTCTACTGTCCCTAGCAATTCAACCCTGGTCCCAAATTTTCATCTCTCACACAAAAGATTAAAGTCCTTATGTATTATTCTCTCCTTATAGAATAATTTAGCTTCATTATTCAAATGTGCCTTTTGCAATCTCACCTCCCACTCCAAGCAGCGTATAAACAAACACCCCTTCCAACTCAGTAGAGTTCATGCCCTCATGTGGCCAATGATGTTTCAGAGCCTCCCCTGCATCACCATTCAGTTCCCTCCATGACTCATCAGTGGCTTAAACCAGTTCAGCTTTTTTCTTGTCTGGGCCCAGAAGCATCAGAACAAGATCAAGGGAAAAGTCATGCCAAGAGCTGAATGAAGAGCCAATCTGTAAGGTGCTACAATAGCACTGAAATAAATTGTCAAATTTTAAATTCATCCTCTATTAGAAGCGTATAATACACTCGTGTAAACTCTCCTCTCTACTGCAGACCTAGCTCTACTGAATATTTTTTAATGAACATGTGCAGTTACAAGCAGATAAAAGTCAGTTGCAATAAGCTGAAATTCCAAAAACTGAGTGGTACAAGCTTATTGAAGTACAATTTATTTTGTTGCCTAAATTTGAAATTCTTTGCTTCCTACGGAGTTGTCTGACTTGGCACATAGAAAAAGAAAGCCAAAGAGAGAACTGCAGCTATATTAATAGTAATTATATCTAACTTGAGGTTAAATGATTTGACCTACATCATGCAGCTAATAAATCCAAGCAACCTGGCTCAGAACCTGCACTCTGCACTATTTTTGTCTTTTATTTTTTCCCCAAAATATTAACACTGGATCAGCAAGCAAAAATAAATTACTGAGTCACTGTTTCTTTGCACAGTTCGTTCCAATAGACATTCATTTCTCTCCACCTCCACTAGATAAATATTAAACAACTATTTAAAGAACATTGCTTTTAAAAGATGCCCAATTATTAGCCTTCCTGAGGCACGCACATCTTCTCCATCCAGCCCCGGTTGAGAGGGTATTGTCGTTCTCAGTTCTACTCCTTTGCTTGTATGTAACCCTTGCCATGTGACTCTGCAGTTGGGGAGTTTACTTCCCGGTTTTGACTTAGGGTCAGGACACGTGACTTTCTTTAGCCAATGGGATATTAACAAGCAGAGGCTGAAGATGGGTTTATGCATCTAGGTTTGTTCTCTTATGCCGTGCCATAGGCATGAGAAGTACATGCCCTCAGTAGCCCAGTCGTCCCAGGAGAATGGACAACATGTGGAGCAGATCTGAACCTCACCGCCAGGCTGCTGCCAAGCACAGTCTGGATCAGATGAGCCCCAGCCAAAGCGCAGATGCAAGAACAAGAAAAAATTGTTTATTGTTGCCTGTCACTGAGTTTCAGAGTGGTTTTTAATTAGCATCAATTTGGCCAAAGCTGACTGATACACTCTAAGACCCAGGAAGCCCTAGTCCATCATTCTACGTTTGGACTCTTGCCCAGGAGAGCTTAACCACAAACATTCTAAATAGAAAATTCTCTGAATTGTCCTTTGAGAGTAAAAATACCTCTGTCTTACAGAATTTATATAAAATGCTACATCCTTATTGTGAACCACCAGAAAAGAAAATGTAAAGAGTAAATATAGAAGGGAGTGAGTTTTGGGGGGGCTTTTTATGTTGTTTTCTTTCTTTTTAAATATTTGTTATGCTTAACTTTCTTATTATTAGCACAAAGAAGGAAGAAAACAACAAAGAAGAGTTGAGAAACAGAATGTTCCCTCCTATTTCAGTACTAGTAGTTTAAACACAAATATGCGAAACTACATAAAGGACCAGGAAGCAGGAAACCAATTCATGGAACCAGCAGAAGAAAAGAAAGTGAGGAGAGCAAGCAGGACTTAAGGGCTCCCAGGAAGACAGACCTACTGGTGCCACAGGAGTTTGTATTCACAAGTGGTAGAAATTGGTGAAGCGTTCTTAATTCCAGTATATTACAGAAAAGTTTGTAATGGCATCCCTCTAACGTGGAACTCTGAAAGCATTTTCTCATAGAAATGGTTTTCTACATTGTGATTAAGTTTTACACTCTTAGCATCACATTCAGTCACTCATTCCACAATTTTATTTAGTACCTACTATGTACCAGGCAGGTGTTATTATAAATTTATAAGGATAAAAACTTGAAGACGACTGAAAGAAGCTAAGCAACAGTACAGCAATGTTTTATTTTGTGGGGAATGAGTGTCATTTCAAACACCTAGCTTACAAATGACCTATGAGAATATAATGTCTCTATAAGTTTGGGACTGTGTTGTTCTATACTTTTGTCCACTAAGTACATTAAAAAGGCTGAAAGAAATTGAGGGTTAAAAATACGTGTTGGTTAATATTTAAAAGGAAACTGCGACAAGATAACTACACGAGAAAAGTAGGTCAAAATTGTAGTGTAATGATTGATAAGTTGATCTGGAATGGCTCCATTCCAACTGGCTGGTACCACAACAAATACAGCCAGTAGCTTTAATAGGTGCTTAGCTGAAAAGAAGATAGTTTACTGCCTGCTGTTTCAGACACCTGATGACAATTCAGGAGAACGCATTTCAACTACAGTTCCATCCTCAATTAAACACTGTCTATGTTGAGAACAATTTTTAGCAATATCTCAAGCACATTTTAAATTTTAAAAAAGGATCATTTACACCATGGAAGTTTTGGAAAGCTAGGCTGAGAATCCGTATTTAGAAAATCAGAAAAGATTTCCAAACGCTTACCAGCTTGTTGAACTGGGCGGCTTTTACTGGGATGGACTGGGAGACTTTACTGGCATGCCTATAAATCCTATCCAAGGATAGAGCCTATCTTACTAGATCAAAGTGTAAATTAATTGCTTCTTTCCACACAACAGGACCTATTTCAGCTTGCACATCAGTTTATGCGAAAATGAGAGAGAACAGCCAAGTTAAGGCATAAAGGACTGAAAGCAGTAACAGTATTTGTAACCAACTGAGCAAAT
The DNA here is from genome assembly GCF_057876585.1 of Rhinolophus sinicus. NCBI lineage: Eukaryota > Metazoa > Chordata > Mammalia > Chiroptera > Rhinolophidae > Rhinolophus > Rhinolophus sinicus. Next base: position 124,937,278 of record NC_142515.1, read on the forward strand.
AGTAAATTAAACACAAGGTGGTGCATCTCAGTTTTGAAATTGATGATGCCGAGGTGCCATCAAGAACGGGTCTGAGAAACAACACAGTTTTGGGAGAGAAGTAAATTACGGCATTTCAAATGTAAAAGCAATGAGGAATAGAAGAAGTGGGTTGTCTAATGAACAATCTTGATGCTTAGAACCAAAATTTTAAGAATCAAGAATGATATAAAGTTTGAGAGATTGATTACATTCTATAAAAAATATTATTGAAATCAATACATCTTTAATTATTCATCTCTGTTACTGCCTGTATAATTTCTCATAAAGACACTAACACAAAGATAGATGATTCCACCCTCTTACTTGTAGCAGTTCAGCTGTATTTTGCTTAAATGATACATGCTGTCTGCCTGATGGATATATAGGACACCTATGCAAATAGACAAGTAAAATAAAGCTTTCCAGTTTTCATAACATCCAATTGTTAACTACCAAAGAGGCCTGTTTAAGTCATAGTTATTGTTCTCCTAGTGACTTTGTCATATTAGTGTCAGACTACAATTACTGAACAACAACAACAAAAAATGCTTTTGTAAATTTTTTGAATCAAATAGATAAACTTCTGATTAAAAATTGGTTTTCTTATTCTCTTTATTTGAGATGCATATAACAGACAACATTTTAAGTATCAAAGGAGAGCTAGCTGGTACTTAGTTTACTTTTCATCTGTTCATTTGCAAAAAGACACTTCCAGATGTGTAAAGGATATTATCACCTAACTCCAAGAAGAATGGTTTCTATACTTATAAGTGGACAAGTGGACCAGCACAGGCAGAATGGACATGTGAGAAATAATTTACTTAAATCAAGAAAAGACTGGTTGACACCTTTGTCTCTATGCAGAAGACATTAATTTTATGATTATGAAGAGGTTAAATTTATGGGTTTATGCACAAAGTGAGTTTATTAAATTATGCAGAAAAACAAATGGGTAAAGAATGATTTAGAATATTAAATAAAACAAGTGCATAAAAATCATTATTAAAATCAGCTATTATTCAACATCTATTATTTATTCATTCCATCTACACATATTTAGTGAGAACTTATGTGCCCAACACTGCTGGATTATTAGAAATTGTTTCTTAAGTCCAGAAAAGGCATTCAAATAGTTTGTGATCACATATGATTTCAAGTTGTCTATATTCTAATTGTCACTCTGTTAATAAGTGATCATGTGACCTGAAGCAAATAAATTTACCACAGTGGTAGAACATGGTGCTTTATAACACATCGCACAGGTCTCTTTCAGAACTAATATCTTATACATCAATGATTAACAGGATGAAAATTTTTTTAAAAAATCAAGGTACAAGTATAATTATAATGTTTAAATTAATTTTCATATAGAAAATATGAAACATAAATTTGAGAATATGGTAGAAAGCTTGATAAGTGATAGAAAATCTTGCCCAGCACGTGCCACATCTGTTCCCTTTATATACAAAGTAAAGTACGGTTTATGTACAAAGGAAAGCACAGGCAAGCTGCTAATTAGAAAATGCCACTATGGAGCCAGTGATTTGTGGAAACAGAACTCCAGAGAAAAATTCCAGAGGACAGCTATCACCTCCAGGATAGCAGCCACAACATACTGTTCTTTGAAGACCCGGGAAATGACACAGATTGTGCAGTGTGTGTGTGTGTGTGTGTGTGTGTGTGTGTGTGTTTTCTTTTCTACATAGGTTGCTTCCATTCCAGAATTTCCTTAGAATTCAGGTGAGATTCAGACTGAAATTCCTTTCAAGAGCACAAACTCCAGAGTTCTGACAGCAAAGTCATCTTCCATGTCAAGTTCAAATAATCATCCGAGTTCCAGTTAGAGCTCGGTGCCATAGTGCCGTGCCAATCATTTGAATGCTTTGCTCTCCTTTTTATGATAAATAAAAATTTAGTAAAATATTCTGTCAAACAGTCCACTATCTCTTCTTTTGTGGAGGTCATAAAAATTCCCTTAATTTTTAAAAAACCATCTCTACTTTGTGTCATTATAAGACTCATAACAATATACTCATCAAGGCCAAAATATGCCATGAAATGAGGCATCTTAAATGAAATCCTGTAAAGTTTTGAATTGCCTGTACCTGTTACTCTAAGAGAAGCTGTAGGAATAGGGACATTAATTATTGAATTGAAGGTAGATGAAGGCATTCTTCGTGGTGTTCAAAAGCACTCAGGGAGCAGTCTCAGTCCAGAATCCCTTCTGAGCACCTGTGCCTGCTTTCCAGCATGCTTTCCCTGGCCTTGAAGCACCACCTGACACCGACAAAGCCTCTCTTTTTTACCAGAGACTTGACTTAAAAGAGAACTGAAAAAAATTCACAGGTGCCTAACTTTACTTACCTGGGCAGTTATTAAGTCAGTAACTCATCCTTACATACAATGCTTTTGTGTTTCTAGGTGCCAAATATACAGAAATCCTAGCTCTTTCTCAAATGCATTACTGAAAACCTCTTTGTCCTCTTCCCAGCAAATAGGCACTTAGGTATAGTTGTCTCTTGTTTTCTGTGGGAGGCTCTGAAAACACTCCAGTTAGAAATGAAGAAGGTATTGCTGCCTTTATCTCTGTGACAGAAATCTGGCTTCAGAACCCATTTAAATCTCTCTTTTAAAGGGCAAGGGGGGCTTTAAGAATTCAGACAAAAGATGACAAAATTCCATTAAGTGACAGTAAACCAATATGCATACAAAGAAAGATATGTGGGAACAGGCTCAAATTGTAAGAGAAGTGACATGGATTTGATATTATGAAGAATTTAATGACATAACAATTATCAACATTGGGAACATTTATCAACAAAGTAATTGGATATGTTGTGTTTTAAATAAAGAACTTCCAAAATGGAAGAGAGATAGAATATGATCTTTCAAGGCCTCCTCAGTGTTGTGATTTTGATTTTTCTCTATTGTTTTCATCTCCATTTAGATTCTATTTATGTTACAAATTAAACTATCCTAACCTTCTTAGCTCCTTGGTTCAATTTAATTTTATTTCTGAATCGCCATGGACAATAGTCCCTGCATCAAACGATATCCGTAACATGTACATATGGTACTTGTCACCAGTTACAAAGTCACCGTCAGACGACCACGTGATGAACTGTGAAGTTAATCTCCATCACTCCCATAGATTCATGTATTCCTTCTTTTTCCTCCCTCAAGGGCTCCCCCAACAATTTTTTCTAATGTTAAAGACTTACATGTTTTCTTTTTCTTCATCTTGCTTTCACAATTCATGTACATTATTAATTGCTCCTTAAGATAGCATTGTCTAAATATGCTGAGAGAATATTAGATCCTTGGGATATCAATGGGACCTACATGAAAAAAGGCTCCCTGGTCAAATATATTTTAAGAAATGTTGTGTTAAATGTGTATGTGTGTGTGTGTGTGTGTGTATACACATATATTTTTAATTTTATTTCTGAATACATATATATATATATATATATATATATATATATATATATATACACACACACACACACACACACACACACACACACACACACACACAAGCTTGGAGCTTTGAAATGCTAATATGCATTATGACTCACCAGGAAATAGCTACGGTAAACAACACTGCCCAAACTTATTTGGCTATAGAGTCTTTTTTTTTTTTTCCTGGAATGACTCAGGAGGACTTTGAGTTCCCTGTGAGGGAGGTATGTTAAGATTCCTGAGGGGTCTTTGACCCTGAGATTTTACAACTTCTACAGCTATTAAAGCCATTATTGTGGCCATGCATTCAGGAGCCTAACTCAAACACCTGAATTCATTCTCCATATATATCTTAAGCTGATTTATAAAACTGAAATAATAGAAAAAAATTTGGATCCAAAATACAACTGTTCTCCACAGCATGTGGTCTAGAATAAACAGACTGGCCAGATTGTAATTTCAAATGTATTGTCTGCATTTAGCTGTAGACATACTTTAGTGCTATCTTTGTATATTAAAAATTAATTTTATTCAACATAATTTAATGAATTGAAGAATTATTTGTTTAATGCTTACTATGTGCCAAGCATTATGCAAGAAACTTAATAAATATTTGATAATATTAATAAGTATGATAATAATAGTCAATGGGATAAACTATTTCACAGGTATAATACAAGCATTTTATTAAAAGCTAACCAAAGAAGACTTTGTTAAATCAACATCTGAAATAAATCAACTATGGGCTACCTTTTCAAAGAACTGAAGTGAGAATTTTATTTGTCTTTGGCTTATTTCCATGAAAGATGACAACTTCTTTAAGTACTTATTTTCTTGTTTGTGTATATTTACATTCTTTTAATATTTATTCAGATATTTTTTATCTAATGACCAAAATGTCCTTCAAAATAGTACGTATAGAGCCTGACTGTCCTACCCAAATATATTTCATGCTTTTAAAGTTACTTGAGTTCCTGAGACCATAAAAATCTACTTTACACTAAATGTAACACATAGAATATGAACAAAGTGTCTCTAGATTATTCTATTCTATGCCTATTCAGTAGTGGACAAAGTTCAACACCATTAGTAAATTATTGCTTCTCTATATTAATTAGCCTGAGGAAATTAACACAGTCTCCAACTGTGCCTAATTTGTCATCTGTAAGATGCACTTTGCTAAACATCAAAATAAAATACTCTTGATTTTCAGAGTCTACAAAACACAATCTCCTGTGGTACATTTGAAATAAAACATCAAATTAATGCAGAAAACACCAGCAGAATAAATTTTAAAAAGACAGGTAAGGCCCAGAAAGTGTGCGTCAAGTGGAGGACTTCAGGCAGTTATTATCATATAGATTGGTCTTAAAGGCAAGCGAAAAATTTCCCAAGGAAGGATGCAATCTCCAGTAGGACGACAGAATGATATGAGAGGACTAAATTATTTAGAAGATTTAGTTCTATTACTACAAGTCTATTGCTAAATCTACCAAACAGAATTTGAGGTCTTGCACGCCAGGACTCTGAAGAAGTCCGTGGTAAATTAAATGTTATTAAATTTCAAGTGCATCATTTTCATCTAACTTCATCAGTAAGATATTTTCATAAGTTATGCACATGCGAGATACATAAAAATGTGTGGGTAGCATTCACACTGGAAGCACTGTTCTGGTAAACACATTTGATTCAGTTTTTATAATTAAGTAGATTCAGCAGGATCGCTAATGTTTTGAACCAAAGAAGCATATTTCGTCTATAGAAGTCTGTATTTTTTAAATATTAGTATTAATCATCAGAATGTACCTGTCAGTGCAGGGAGGTCTACAAGTTGGTGTTCTTCTTCTACCAAGGAGGAAAAAAAATTATTAGATGTGGGGTCGAGAATCAGAGAATTACACCTCAGAAAATCCTAAAATTCCAGCAGTAGCTATAGTTTTAATACCATCAAGCCTTTTAGGTCAAAGAAATTCAAGAGTATACCTGAACTTAGCATTGAGAGGAGAGAAACTGTGCACCTGAGACTGTTGTAATATAAATTCTCACACATGAGATTTTGCCCTTCTATTAAATCAAACCAAGACACATGGGTTACACTAGTCCCAATAGATGTCAAGAAGTATGAATTGGTAAGGGACTTAATCTAGATCAATACATTGCTGTGTTTCTTAATTTTAACTTTGTCTTTTGCACTAGCAATTTATTCTTAAAATAAGCTAACCCACATTAGCTGTGGGAATATGGTAGCAAGTCAAATGTTCCAGCTGAGACTTCTTTGATTAACGCCCTTTTTCAGTTTGTCCAGTCTGTGGAGGAATCACGTTATATGAATGCCAGTCACAGGTGAGAAGAAAGAAAATACCCTGCCCAGAAATGTGGGTCAATGTAATTCCTGATTGCTCAGAAGCAACTGGTTCAAAGCCCTTATTGGAGGAAACATGGCTAATGTGGTGCTGTAATAATAGTTACATTTTCTCTTTAGTTACAGATCAGCTGAAGAGGGAAATTCCATATGTGATTGTGTGCCAGGAGCTGCAATAGAGTGATGGAAAGGGCAAAGCTTTTTCTGTTCTCAGAGAGCTCATAGTTAGGACATGCTGATTTCATATTTTACACGTTTGACTCAATGATTTTAAGTACTTCTGGCATTGCTTTTTCTTTTCCGATGTGCTAACATGTCCACATTTATTGACGAAGGAATAGTCTTAGCTATTGGAGATGCTAAGACTGGAAAATCACTTTTGATTAATGGATTCATTCATGCATGAACTGTTTTCATCCAGCAAACATGCATTGAGTAGTTACTACATGCCGGTCAATGTGTAGATGCTAGCACTGCAGTGGTTAACCAGAGTCCTCACCTTCAGGGATTCCAAGAGGTGACACTCATCATTCATGTGTTTATTAAGCTCCTAATATGTGCCCAGCATTATGCCTGGAGATACAGCAGTGAACTTAACAAAGAAAATTGGGCCCTAATGGAGCTTCCACTGGAGTGGAGAGACAGAAAAACAAGTGAGTGAGTAATTAAGATGATGAGACAGAGAGTAACTCAGGGGCTGGGAGGGGAACCTTTAGATTGGGCAGAGTTCACTCAAAGAGACGACTTCCGAGCTAAGACTGAAGGTTGAAAGGAGTCTAGTCTGCAAAGGCAAACAGCACGGGAAACTATGCTCCAGACACAGAGAAGGGAAAGATAAAAATGCCTGTGCAAGAGGGAGGTTGATGTGTTTCGGAAGCTGTATTTTGGTTAAGGAGTATTATTGATCAAGAAGAAAGTGGCATAAAATGTGGCGTGAGAATTAGGCGGGGACTACATAATGCGAGGTCTCCTGAGCCTTGTTAAGGAGTTTGGAGTTTATTCAAAGTGAAGATGGAAGCCGTTGACAATGTTTAAAGAGAGGATTACAGTGATTCCATGGATATTTTAAGAAGGTTGCTATATGGAGGAGATAAAGGAGGCAGCCAGGATGTGGCAAACCTGCTATCGCTGACAAAAGCACAGACAAAAGATGTCATACAGAGGAGTAGACGACAGCACAGTGACTCCCTGGGAATAGAAGAGAAACTGGAGTAACCACTAGATTCCAAAGACAACAACCTTAACAACGGCGCAGTAATAGGTAAACCACTTTCAAAATTCTTGTGTGTACGTATCAGTGTGATTTGTACATATGAGGTATTAACCCTTCTAATCCTTAAATGAAGTATTAGTATATCTATTTTATATACAGTTGAAACTGAGGTTTAAAAGGTTAATCAACTAGCACAATCACATAACTAAGGTGCAGAGATGGGATTTGAGCTCGTTTCTTCTGCCTCCAAATCACAGTGCTTAATTCTTAAAGGAACAATTACACTGGCAAGAACATTTATCACATGCAGTGTATCAACAGTAGTATGTCTCATGCAATTACATAATTACATAATAAAACTATGATAACATATGCTATAGAATTATAATTTACCTACATAAGCGATATAAGATAAATATGGAGTTTGTATTGAGTTAGCAAACGTGCTTACTCCATTGTACTTTGCTTGCCCCCTCTCCTCTTCACAGTGTTGGGGTTCCACAAGCTTTGTCCTAGGTCCAGTATCTTCTTTTCCTTTCCCATCTCCCCAAGTGACCTCTTTCGTTCTCAGGGATTCAAAAGTCACTTTTGCCAGTGACCCACAATCAATAAATCAGACTGGAATTCATTGATCCAAATGCTTGCTGGGTATCTCAACTTGATATCTCACCAAGCATATCAAAAATAACATGTCCAAAATTTAACTCAGTACTAAACCGGCTTGAATTCCTGTCACCACTTCTCAGTAAATGATCCCTCCACTTATCCCATTTCTCTGGAAACTGTCATTGATTCCTTCCTCTTCCTCATTTCCAATCCATAGTCCATCACCAAATCTTGTTTATTCTGCCTGTAAATATATTCCTGACCCATCATTTGTGCTTTTTCTCTGTCTCCTCTGCCATTATCATTATCTCTTAGCTGGGTTATTACAATAACCTCATAATCAACCTCTGTTATCTATTCTTGTCACCTCTAACCAGTCTACGTCCTTAGCAGCAAATGTCTTTATAAAACACAAATTGCTGCTTGTCATTTACTTGAAACCCCTCAATGTTTTCTCATAGATAATAAAAAAGGTCCAAAGTCTCTACAATCATGTACAAATTTCTGAATGACCTCTTCTGCAGTCCCATCTACTGCCACTGGTGCTCACATTACAGCCACCTGAATCCTCATACAATGTCTCCATCAAGAAAACCTTTCCGCAGCATTCCATTCTGCTGGAATGCTCTCTATTCTTTCTTCCCCATGCTAGTTCAAGTGTATCATCAAGATCTCATCTTAGATTTTACTTTTTCAGTGTCCTTTACAGATCCCTTGATCTACATTTGGTCTCCTTCTTATGTTCTTCTTATAACACTGACATATTTTGTAATTAGGTATTTATGTAATTATGTATTTATGTCATGCTTGCATAATTTTTATCTTCCCCAATAGACCTAAGCCAGTAGTAAAGCGTACTGAAGTGTGAAACAACTCAATGTAGATAAGACCACTAATGACTGATATATTTCAAGAGTAAAGGTTTAGGTCACTCTATGAGTTTAAAAACTCGAACCAGCTGAAGTGCTAGACAGTAGGTTCCAGTTATCCACTCAGAGTAGTGACCATCTTCTTTGACTGTTAGTTGATTGGCACCAGGTCCCCAAAGTGACCAGGGAAATCTCAAATTCTAGGTCAATGGAAGAAGGTATGTTGTCTTCCCTGTTGGAAACATTTCTCCTTTGGGAACTATGACATGTCAACCAATGGAGTCTGAATATATGGAGGCAGGAAGATTAGTTTGGCATGTAAGTTACATGGATTAATAGTGAATGGGGGTGCTGTCATTTCCACACCTGGATTCCCATGTCCCTGGGTTCTGGCTAGGGGAGAAACAGTACCACATATTGGTCACAGGTTCAATGTATATAGCCATCTCCATAAGTGATGATACCAAAAGAATACAACATTTCAGTGAGGACAAATCACTGAGCCTTCAATGATGGAAGAAAGCCAATATAAACAACCTGCCATAGTATGGCTAGCTGGTTCCATGAGGAATGATGCCATATCTTGGACTTAATAAAGGCTTCCGGTGTTGGCATACTATGCCCTTAGCAGTACAAGTGGCCAGATCTGCCTCGGAGGGAAAAATAATCCCTTTATTTGTGCATGCGTAATCTCCTTCCATGCCACATGTCCACTTTATCCGTAATCCCATTCAGCAAGCATGGCAATGCTACAGAAAGAAGCGTACTGACCCACAGATCAGGTGCTTTCATCTGCCTGATTAGGGAAAGCTCCTCTGCAGTGGGTGTGCTCTGGTGAGCATTCATTCGGGTTACACACACCCTTCCATTCTGTGTCCATCTCAAAGTTCCAACCACATATGTCTTCCCCACACTTCCTTGTTACTGATTTCCCAGTCATGTTATTTTCAAGGTCTGAACCATTTGGATAAACTAGTAGCTGTTTCCCTTCAATCCATGTAAATCTTTTGTTCTGTCCATATCTCTTTCCAGACAAATAGCACGAGACATACCATTTGATATTATCTGACCACTGGGAGGATTTTCATTCCCCCATTGTCCGTCCAAACCACCCCGAGTTTAGACTACAATGCTACAGCATCCATTTTGGGCTGGTGCCTGCGTATGATGCAGAACCATCTGTAAACCAGGTCTGACTTTTCTCTTCCTAAGTCAGACAATAATAGGTTATACCTCATGAGGCACAGGTATGGGTTGGGTGAGAGACATCAAGGCAGCAGGAGTAAGTGCTATGGAGAGTGTAAGTGCTGTTTTAAAATTCTTTTTTTAAAAAAAAAATTAATTTTCGTTTGTAAAATTCTTTTTTTTTTTTTGACAAACAAAATGATGTACGTAATGTATACAACTTGATGATTTGGGAGATAAATATAGCCCATGAAAACATCACCACCATCTATGCCATAAACCTATCACCTCCAAACGTTTCCTCCTGCCCTCTTATTTATTGATCTTATTACTGTTGTTGTCGTTGCCATCATCATTAATATTACTATTTTGTGATAACGCTTGTAAAATCAGATTTACGCTTTTAACAAATTTTTAAGCAATACGGTATTAACTGTAGGCACTAGGCTGTACGGCAGCTCTCTCGGGCTCACTCATCTTGTATAACAAAACTGTATCCTGTGACGAATACTTCCCCATCTCTCTCTACCCACAGTCCCTGGCAACTATCATTCTACCTTCTACTTCTATGAGTTTGGCTATTTTTGATTCCACATATAAGGGAGATCAGGCAGTATTGGTCTTGCTGTGTCTGGCTTCTCTCAGCATAATATCTTCCAGGTTCATCGTGTTAGTGGAAATGGCAGGATTTCCTTCTTTTAAAGGCTGAATAATACTCCACTGTGTGTGTGTGTGTGTGTGTGTGTGTGTGTGTGCGCGTGTGTGTGTCTGTGTCTGTGTCTGTGTATGTATAGATCTGGTATATAACATATATAACATAATATTTCATATATATTATATATAACACACATTATATATACCGTATACATATATTACATAATATATATTACACTTTCTTTATCCATTCATCTATCAATGAACATTTAGGTTGTTTTCATGTAATGGCTATTGTGAATGATGATACAAATAAACATGGTATCATGTGCAGGTATCTTTTTGAGATCCACATTTCATTTCCTTTGGATATAAACACCGTAATGGGATTGATGAATCTTATGATAATTCTATTTTTAATTTTTTGAGGAACCTCCATACTGTTTTCAATGCCTATACTATTTGCATTCCCACCCACACTGCACAGGGGTTGGTTCCTTATTCTCCACATCCTTGCCAACGCTTGTAAACTTTTGTGTTTTTTACATTAACCCTTCTAACAGGTATGAGGTGATATCTCATTGCTTCTGATTTGCATTTCCCTGATGATTCGTGATATTGAGCACCTTTTTCATGTACCTCTTGTCCATTTCTATGTCTTCTTTGGAGAACTGTCTATTCAGACCCTCCATTCATATTTTTCATGGCAGTGGGAAAACTGAGATGAGCAGAGAGGGGGAGTCCAGCTATAGTTACAAAGCTCCCTGCAACTGTTTGGGGGCTGCATATCCATAGGGTGGACATCAGTTTTTAACAAATGTCAATTTGTTGCACAAACTAATAGCAGCATGAATGAAAATTAAAATTAAATTTTTAGTATAGTCTCTCCACTGTATTTTATCAGACCATAATCTATTCCAGGTCCCATGTGAGCTCAGAAAATTATTCAGCTTCAAGATATCTAGTAGTTTTTCATTGCCCAGCATCATGGAGTCTCACATATATATAGAAATGTTTAGTATTCAGGTGAAGACTCAAGAAAATCCCTGTAGAGAATTCTGGAGCTCTTTCTGTATATAGCGCTCTCCCCTCGAGAACACTGCTTTACAAATTGCAGCTGCCTCAGTCTACTTAATTCCAGTCTCTGTTTCCTCAACTCAGTGAAACTGCTTTACTCGGCTTGGGTTTCCTCCCCTTGAACATGGTCCACAATTCATCTCCAGGCAGAAAGCTGGGCAATCAAAGGTCACTTTGCTTTTTCTCTTCTTCACTAGCTTGTAGTGGTTCCTAGCTGGAACCACTTCTGATACCAAATACCCTCTCAATGTTCATTCAGGAAAACAGATGCAATCTAGGTATTTCAAATAGGAATGGATTTAATACAGGGAAATAGATGGCTACTACATTCTTGGAAATGTTGGAAGAATGTCATGGGAAGGCCACCACTAGCCTTAAGCTTTGTTAGTAGCTTTGAAAAAGTTAGGAAGTTGCAATCACTGTAAGAAACCATAAAAAAATACATTTATGCAACTCCACCACAAAGACAAGTTACTTGTAGAAAAAAAAAACCTGAAGGTCACTCAAAATTTCATGTCTACTGAAACCCATGCATTTTCCTACCACTGCCGGAAGAACAAAAATACAGGATTTTTTTCTCACCTTTCTACATATTGCAGAAATGTCCCTCGCTGAAGGACAGAGAGAGAACATAGAAAGGGAGTATTGTTGAGTTTCCAACAGATAATTGGCACAAACAGAACACTTGATTCAGAGCCAAATGTGTCTGTTGAATTCCTTGAATTGCCACAACTATCTGCATGGCCAAGACAAGTCACATCACTTCCTGTGACAGGGACTCCCGAGACCACCCTCAGGCTCAGTGATTTCCTGTAGGACCCCAGAATGCAGAAAAGCTTTGTTGTCATCTATGGTTGTCACAGGGAAAGAGAACAGATTAAAACCAGCAAACAGAGAAGTGCATAGGGCGGAGTCCAGGAGCAGCCAGGTACACTCTTCCATTTCTCCTCTCCCAGTGAAGTCAAACGGACAGTGTCACCTTCTCCCAGCAATGATGTGTGGCAAAACATGTGAAGCGTTGCCAACCAGAGAAACTAACCCACGCCTTGTCCAGAGTTTGAATTGGGTGTCAGTCACATAGGATGCAATGACAGCATGGCTAACCTCAGCTACCCAGACCACAGAGGCCACACTGCACACAAAAAGCATACAAAAGACATATTCACCAAAACCTACATTGTGAGCATGAGCGCCCTGGTATGGCCCAAGGCCTCAGACCTGCAGAGACACCCTTAGCAGGTAGGATTCTCCAAAGGCTCAGCGGCCATCTCGCAGGCCCCAACAGCCAGTCCTAAGACTGAGGAATGTGCAGGGTTCCAGGAGGCTAAGCCCTGGTTATCCCTGATCTGCACACTTCCCTAAGCTTAGGCTGCAGTGTTTATAAAATGAGGTTTGTTGTAAATAATCAATAAGATTGTGTATATAGAAAGGGCCTGGCATATGACTGATAAGGACTTTTTTTTGTTGGTATAGTTCAGAAAAATAAAAAAAGCCGGTATAGCCTTTCAAACATCAAAATATCTGTATAGTTTTATGTAGCAAATAAACAGGTAATTGATTTTTCCAACACAGTTTGTCTTTTCAGTGTGGTCATGCGGATGTGCTGGCACCTAATGGCAACGCTTCTGGAGGTACGCCGGTTATACTAACTGGACTCTATATACACTAACTGCTCCGGTCAGATCCCGTGCGGAGCAGGCTGTGCTCTGCACTCAGGACCGAGCTCAGGGGCAAGTCAAGGACCACCAGGTAGCCCTGGCTTGCCGACCTGTTTGTCACAAGCTCCATCTACCTCAGAAAATGTTTTGTTTTGTTTTTCTTTAATTTCATAGATAAGCCTGTAAGAGCTAGTGGCAGCCCTACCATTATTATTATCTTCATGTTATAGAGACAAAACTAGTAATTCAATTAATAGTGGCTTAAGACATTACGTGTCAACATTACAATTATGGATTTATTTGAGGAGATGTGAACATTCTAAATATTTACCATATTGAATGCAAGACGTATAACTCACCTAATGAAACAATGTATTCTATGATGTTTTAAAACATTTATTTGGAACAGGAATAAGCAGTTGATATTCTTCCCCCTAAAAATGTGCACCACACAGATATTCTATACACACCAGGCCACTTCCAAAAGCTACAAAGAAGAGAGGTTGCTCAGATCCTCTGCTGTTTGTTTTAGCATTAAAATCATTAGCTCTAGTTATTAGATTCTCACAGGAGATGGGAAGGATTACCGTTAATCGTAGGGTGTATAAATTACATGTATGCTGATGACATTTTAATGTTCATAACAAATCCAGAAAAATCTGATAGGCCTTGTTGGATTTGCTGGATTAATTTATGTGATTGTTAGAATATAAAATTAACTGTGAAAATCTGATGTGACACTAATGAAAGGCTTTCCCCTAAAGAAACTGGCCATGCCTTTCCCTCAGAAACTACTCAGGATACAATAAGGTTCCTGTCAGGAACTCTGTACTATAGCAAAATCATAAATATTGAAAATAAAACCAGGCAATGGTTTACAAACAGCCAACTTCCTGGCAGGTATATTTGCCAGTATTTCCTGTTTTGCTCCTTATATTCTCCTTTCCTTTTCTTCCTCACACAAGGAGGTGTTAGTCTAGACCTTTCTTACCTGAACTCTATCTTCTCAAAATATCTGTCTTCACAGGGCACGTCATGAGCAATGAAGTGGCAATTTTTATAGCCTTCTCCATACCAAGGATAAGGCCAGAATGTGTATAAGGAAATAGGATGAAAATAAGGAGTCATATTTCAGTCCCCAGAGGACTTTTCTGTTTCTTTGGCTTCTAAGCCAAAACAACCTAGGAACTAAAAGCATCAATCTATGCCAGTTTTTTGGTTCTGTCCAACTCTTCCCTGCCCAGCCTACTCTCCTGAAATAGCCCAGCACCGTGCAAATCTACAACACGGAAAAGCAACTGTCAACAGGGATTCAACTCTTTCATTTCACCTCATATTTAAGCAATATGACATACTGTTTATTAATTGACTCAGTCTTATTATCCTCTCTTCATCTGATGCAGAATCAAGATCTGACTTGGTGCAGGATTCCTCAGATTCCTCTACAGTTAGGGGTCCCTAACTGGTCAGTAAGGTATAAACTGAGAATTCCGGGAAGTTATAATTTCCTGATGCAGACACTGGCACTCTTTCCTTCCTTCCTTCTTCCTTCCTGGGACACAGACAGGATGCTGGAGGTGCTGCAATCAGCTTGCAACCAACATTTCTGTCATTCTACACACTAGGAATGACAGAATAGTAGGGTTTTCTGTTATTTGCTGCCAAACACCCTCTTAACTGATGAAAGCAGCACCTCTGTTTATGTCTTACATAAAAGACATTCCACTCAGCATCTTTAATATGGCCATGGACCCGTCCATCTCCATGGCACCACTAGGTCTCCACAATTGTCAGACAAATTAAAATGTGGTGCGTTGTTATAGAATGCTCCCTATATGGTACCATTTGATGTTTATGGTCAAAACAAAGCCATCAAAATGATTGAGCATATGCACAAAAACATCCCTAGAAGGCATGAAATGGTTATTGCTAAGCCACGCCGCCTCAGAAAAGGGCTGTTGCTGGTTCAGTCCTAGTTATGGTGCCCACTGCATGACAGGGCAAGAGGGGACAGCTGGCAGATTAATTACCAGACCAACTGACTGGGCTTTTAAATCCATTTCAACAAGTCTCCAAATAGTGCTTTTACCAATACCAAGTGCAAGGTCACTGCTACCACAAAGCAGGCACTGCTGTGGTGAACGAATGCAGAATCACAGAGCACACATGAAATTTTGACAAGCACCAGAAGACATTCTGTGGTAGAAAAGAAAATATTTGTCTAGCTTCTCACACAGTAGAGCAACATTTCCATATCTTATTTACTTCTTCTCGAGAGGGTAGACATTTTTTTTACACTGAGTGAGAAAAGGGAATACTAAAAGTGGTAATCATGACACTCATCAGCTTCTCACCAATCAATATTTGTTCAAACTTTCCCACAATCACACTGCATGTGAATTAGGCAATGCCAAAATTGCTTCAGTCTGGCAGAATTGTTAGTCTCCGGTGACTGATCTAAACTACAATGTTTGCGTGGGTACCTTCACCAAGCGGACAGCCATTGCTCACAGAACAAGGTGGAGCTGGTGTCTGCAAGTTTTATCGGCATAAACGGTCATCCACACTTGCTGCACACCCATCTGTCTTATGCAAGGCAAAATGCTTCAATTACGAAGACATTATAAAAGGAACTGTTGATGTACTGGAAGAGACTGCTTGCTGAGGGTATCCATCCACACCAAAATAAACATCGTATTGTTAATTGTGGCTGACAGGCAATTTGCAGAAACACTTTAAGTTATTTGTATTTCTAACAGCCATCTGAGGTCTTATTTTATCTCCTTAAATCTGCTGCAATTTTCTGAATGAATTTTTATGGACATATTTAAGGAAACAATTAGAAGTACAAATAAAGAATTCCCTCAAGTCCCACTCATCTTGTGTGATTGGAATACTGGTAAACAAGCTCTTTGAAAAACTCAGGCAGTTTTTCCCATTGCCTCCTCACCATGACTGAAGAAACTAGTAAACCAAACTAGTAAAGGAAAGGTGCAACTGACATCTGAATTATCTCCTTTGGGTGATATCATTTAACATTAAAAGTTAATCACTTTACCTTCTGATTTTCCCTGAACTTTTTCTGTTTAGTCTGTAAGATTTCTCTTTTACGCTAAAAGTAACGAATTTTTCAGGAAGGCACCACGATCCTTTTCCTCAACGAGTGGAACTGTGAGTCGGTGTTCTATTCATGATCATTCACGTCCTCCTTACATTATTATAGGCACTTGAACTATATGTATCCACGGTACTTAAGTATATTAAAAAACGATTGCCGGTGCTCTCAGAAAGCAGGACCTGTTTATAAATATACCCAATATAAATGGAAAAATACAGTTGAATATACAGCACTCGTGCGAAGCCTGACAGAGAATCCATCACCAGTTTTGCCCTCAAGGGAGAAGAGACAGGTACAAAAATAACAACAATACAAGTAGAAATTAATGTGTCATAAGAGAAGTAAAAATAAAGCCACAAAGGTGTTCGAGGGGAGACTCTTCCCATCTTGGCCAGGAAAGGATTCACACGGAGGGTCCACCCACCTGAGAGGCTGCAGCTAAAGGCCTTCACAGAACTAGAGAAGCAGAGTCACATTGGGTAGAGGGCACAGAGAGAATGAAAGGCAGAGAAACAAGGGACAGTTAGGGCTGTGGTTTGTCATGAAAGTCATAGGCATGAAGTCGTGTGGTAGAAAAGAAGTTCCAATTGAATAGATGGGTCACACGAAAGCCACTGGAGTGGCACAGGTACTCTATGTACATAAGCAATTGGAAATCTGCATGTAAAGTGAGGTAAATTACAGTGAGGCCTGTCTCAGAGGCCCTTGAAAGCCAATCTAAGAAACTGAAGCTTTCTTCGAGAGGTAATGATGACAATATTTACGACACTGTAATCGTGCCACACAAAGGCTAGAATTACAGTCTGAAAGGAGCTTCTAACGCTAATGTGCAGATGAGGGAGTCAGGCAGATTTTTGGAAAGCTCCAGTACACAGTGCTACTCGCAGACCACTCTCCAACCTGAGGTCATTTTCTCCACCAATCCTGCCAGGCCTGATATTTACTTCCTCCAGAGTCGAAATATGCAGATTAACCAAGCAATCCAACTCCACGTCTCGGGGATCACTGGTTTTACCTTCCATTCATGACAGTTCCGAGATTTGGAGTAAGGTTTTCTCCACACTCTGCGAGTCTTCAGTGTTCCCAACCTCATCAAACATCTGTGCATACATGTAACAATCCCCCAAGTTTCCCTGTGGTTTTCCAACGAATTGGAGAGAGAATAGATTTCACACAGAAAGGAGACTAAAATATGTCAGCATAATTAAATTACATAGAATCTAGAAGAAGATAGATAGATAGATATTTGTTAAACACAATGCCAAGTCGAATTCCTTAAACACTTGACAAGACCCATTTTCAGCGAGATTTCTTCCTAACAGGCCCTCCATCACAATAAGTGCTCACAAAGTGCATGGAAGCCGTATTTTATCGTCCAGCCCTAATTGAGCTGTCTGGGTTAAAGAAGCCGAATGTTACGGAAATGTTTATTATACAAGCACACTTAATCTGAAGCTGGAAAGGAACATTTCTGTAGCTTCAGTTGTAATTTATCCCTGCAAAAGGCAAGAAAAAAGGCCTTTTATCACCCTCTCATTTCAGTGAATTATGTTTATGGAGTCCTTCTACTGCTATGAATCTGGTTTCACTCCAACGTGAAGAAGAGTTAAGTCCCAAATCCCTCAGTTGAATCTCATTATGTTCCTCGTCCCTTGTTTCCCATCAAGACATCTGCCTCCATTATACGTACGTTGCAGTCACAAGCATTTACACCTGCTCTTACTTATAGCAGCCATGCATTTATAGAAAGGCAAACAAAGCATAAATCTAGGTATCTGGAGACATTTATTATTTCAAATATTTTTATTTCAGTTAACGTGCCATTGGAGACTCATTTTTTTCTTTTTCTTTTTAATGGTTTTCTTTTTATTCATTTAGTGGGCAAGTGCAGGAGAGACCATTTCGCTACATTGACATTTTCCTCATCTTTGATACTTTCGAATCTGAATATCAGGATGATAACTGCAGCCAATGAGATTAAGTACATCCAGATTAAGCACAGGAAGTAGAATTAAACAATTTTACAACAAAAAGTAATCTCATCAAAATGGACAGTATGACTTAAACCAAGTAATTCTTCTCCATCTTCTTAACAAAGGAGACATTCTGTGCGTATGGGCTATAGTGTTGTTTTCAAAACCTAAATTTATTTAAAAATTCAGTAAACAAAAGTTTATATAGTTTAATTTTAAATACTTCATATAACTGTTTATCATCTAGAAAATAAATTTCCCACAAATAACGATAAAATTTAATTAATAAGGTATAGTGATAAAGAAATAATTCTTCCTAAAATGAAAATAACGTAGCTCTCATTGGTATATAACAGTGCTGAGTAATTAATTTATTCATGTAACAAACATTCATTGAGAGCTGAGTATGCTTCAAGCATTCTTCTGGGTATTAGTTATAACAAAGTGAACAAAACCCTGAAAAAAAGTTGCTCTATTCATTGAGCCCAAAGAGCTGAAAACCACTCAATAAAACAAGGAAAAGAAAAAGCCACCTGAAAAAAGTTATTTTTTTAAAAAAATTATATAAATATTAGTATGACAGAATACAAATACACCAAATGGAATTTGGCCAGAACACCAAAAGTAACCATCTGCTCATCCTGTGACCATAACAGACTCTTCTCAGAACCATCTCTCCCTGAAAATCCTGAAAGAGGGACCCACATTTCAGAAAGACCTAATATAATAGGTCAAGTTTTGATTCTAGGGACTACAAAAACATTAGAACGTGAACAAGATTTCATTTATTTTAACAAACAAACAAAAAAAAATGTTAAAAGTATAGTAGAAGAAAATGCTGTTCAAGTTAGTTATCACACAACCAAAAGTTGGAATTCAAAGTCATTTGGAGGTAACTCTCTCCAAAGCTCTTCTCCCAATACTTTGCTGTGGGAAAAAGTAGTAGACTAAGGGAATGCGATGGAAACTCACACACAAATACTGATACATCAATTTCTTAAGACATCAAATTAAGTAACCATTAAGGAAAGTGATCAACAACCAAGCAATCGAGTCCTCCTATCATGTTCAAATTTATAAAGCTCAAAATCAATAATAAACACACTCTTGAAGATAAAACAGCCAACCAATTTTGTTAAAACAACAAAAATGGTTTCCTGTTCCCTGTTTTCAGATGCTGGATAGACAGGACCAGTGGTGTGGAGAGTCTTACGGGAGGAGATGCCCTGGCTGCTCTCCACACATATTTCAAACTTCCTCACCTTCATGCTTTGGCTCAGAGTTCTACCGAATTTCTGTAACTCCATATATTCAAATCCTACCCTTCTGTATCGTTGTCAGCAGGGAGACAGTCTCTTTCTATGCCTCCAGGCTGGTCTCCTCAGTTACGGCTTCGTGGGAAGACTGGTTTTTCCCATGGTATCCACAGTACTGCCAGTAGTCAGTGAGGGTAAGTGTTTCCTTGCTCCCATCCGGTAACAGAAAGAGTCACTTCTTTCCAAAAGCCCCACCTCACTTTACCTGTCTTACTAGTCCATATTAGCATGGGCTTATCCGTGTCTCAACCAATCCCTGAAAGGGGCGTGGAATCGCCACAATCGGTTTACACAAACCTTCTGAGGCAGAGTGGACAGGAGGGAATTAGCCAGTGTCCGTTACTACGCCATCACACAAGCCCAAGCCAGTTAACGCTTCTGCAAAGCTTTCCTCCCATCTTTCCCTCCTCTCTCTCTCTTTACTCCTACTAGAAGTAACTTTTCACTCTTCAGACCTCTGATAACGTTTCTTTTGTACCTGTTTCATGGCACTCATCAATCTTATCCTTTCTAATGGCTACTGAATTGTAATCCATATGTGTCCTGGGATCTGCTGGGCAGCCTCTACTTACCTCCCACGCTCACCTGAGGCCAGATCAGTACCCTTCACCTACCTTCCCTGGCAATTCCCCCCAAAATGTTCAACTCCAAAAGCACTGGTAGTGAGTAAGGCCAGTTGTATTTGTGGATTCACAGAAGGAAAGGGAAAATGACTCACCTCGTATGTTCCATCCACACACCGGCCTCTGCAGACCTCGCCTAATGCCTGCTGCCTGTGACCCCATGGACTCCGACAGGCATCTGCTCAGCACTCTCTGCAAAGCCCCCTACCCCTGATTTTATGAGACTAATTCCTGCCCAGACTCTCCAGTCAGGAGCCAGAGTCGGCAGGCATCGGCCGGGTATGATGCCCTCACAATCACCCTTCCTTGAGTCTTTCCTCCATATGTTTTCTGTGGGGTAAGTATCATGGACTATTCCTCACTCTGAATGTCATAGTATATCTGTTTCTGGCTTGTCTCTGCCTGGCTCTTCTGCTTCAGTCCTAAATAACAATAAACATAATGCTGGTGCCAATGTTCTTCGAATATAGCCTAACAAATGCTCCATTAGACTTCTCCATTCCTTGCAAAAGCCTTCTATTTATGCACACCACTTTATCTCCAGCCACACTGGTGGGCGGATGCAGAGGTAATAATTTTTTTACTGGTATATTTGTGAATATTTTCTCCTCCTACAAGAGCAGAAGATCTTTGAGGGCAGACACAATTTCTTAAATATCTTGTGTAAGATACCCCATTCTCTCAATTAATATTAAATTGTTAAAAAGGAAACTGTATATATATATATATATATATATATATATATATATATATATATATGCAGCAGTTACTAAAAGAATGTTAATGTTTATTGTACTTCACTCCACTTGTTCTATAATGCTCATCCCTTGCAGCTGCCAGATAGAACTCTTCCGATCTGGGTCCAGGATCAAATGAGCCAGAATGTAACTAGTTTTTATTGGCTTAAAAGGCCAGAAGCACTTTATAGAATGTCCCCAGTTTATACATCCCTTGCCAACATCATTGAGCTTTTAAGAAGCACATCTAACATAAAAATTTAGCAAGATTCTCTGAGAAGATATTGATAACGGCGCCACTTACTCTATCTTAGGGAAGTTCTACTTTTAAAAGCTAAAATGCGACTAGAATTAATTATTCTACAGAGGGCAAGAGGCAAAACCTCACTCCTAAAAGTCATGGATACAGCTTCCTGCCTGCCTCTGCCTGACCCTCCACTTCAGCCTTTTTAATAATAACAATGTTATTTAATAATAACAATGACAACAGTGATGGCAACAATAAACAGCATCTACCATTTACTGAGTACTTACTATGTGCCATTCACGCTCCTAAGTCCTTTTTGTACATTACCATATTTAATTGCAGTGCTATCAAATTTAATTTTATGTGAGATAGGTATGGTTATTCTCATTTTATATGTTAGGAAACCGACGTGCAGGGAAAAAACAAAAAAAACACTTGGCCAAACCACTAAATGGAACAAGACTGAAATCCAGCTCCAAATAACTTGGCTCCACGCCGCAGACTTGTGACCAGTGAGGTCCAGTCTAAGTGAGCGTCTGGATATAGGTTACTGCCCCCTTCCTGGTAAGAAGTCAGCCTGGAATGGATCTAGTCCCCTGGGCTTCAGTCACTCGAGTTCAGTCTCATTACGTGTGGCGTTTAAATAGATCCGCCTGACTTGCCTGTTTCCCTGGCTTTTGTCCAGTTCCCCTCTGGGATCAACAACGGAGGGTTATAACAGTTGGGTTCAGCTCTAGTCCTGATCCCCTCACCAGGCCCTGCTCCTCTAGCCCCCAGACTAGACTGCGTCCCACATCACCTCAGTCACAACTGGCCTTGGAATTACACTGAACAACCCTGAAAATCCCTGTGGCTGGAAACTTCACTTGCAGAGTGTGCTAGTATTCTAAACCAACACGTCTAAGGGACTGAGAGCACGGGCCTCCCTGAGCTGTCAGAGATCGTCTACTACCTTTTCATGGACCGAAAAACTAAAACCTAAAAGGAAATCGGGGGGAGGGGGCTACAATTATGAGGGAACCCACAACCCTTACAATCGAAAAACAAAAAAATCAACCCACACATGAACAAGACAGCAATGGCATGTTATACATGTAACATTAGCAATAATGGGCATTATACAATTACTGTCGATTTACAGGGCTTTATTCATAATGTTTTAGGTTTCAATTTTTGGTTTCCTTCCTCTGCAGTTTTTTATGTCATGTAATTCATTTGAATGCACTACGTGACTAACGGAAAAGATGCAACATGCAAAAACAAATATTTTTTTTTTTTTTAGATTCTTGTTCATTTCTTCAAAAAATAATCATAGAGACAGAAAACATAATATGAAAGCTAGTGTTTACTGACTGCTTGGTACATGTATGATGTGGTTATTATTGTTGTTGTTGTCAAATTGTAGATGAAGGAAAATGCTTAGTAACGTCCTAACCAAAAGTATGTGGCATGTGGGAAGAAAGAGAAGGCTTTTAGTTAACTGGAATATCTGAGATCAATAACTTTCAAAGTTATAAGGAAACCTAGAGCCTTGAAGGACTTGTGAGTTCAAAAAGGGATGAAATAAAAACTAAGAAGGGACAGGATATATAAATAGAATTCAAGGTTGCCCCTCAGGTCACCGAAAGAGGCAGAGGAGACACTGACTCTTCAGAGATTATTTTGTGGGCAGAATGTGCATAGCACTGACTGAGGCAAAGTCGGACAGATTCAAAAAGAACTTGGTACAAAGAGGACGTCTCCAGGAACCTGGAATGCTAGCTAAAGAAATTAGCCATCCTGAGATTTTAGGAGAAATTAGAATGAAATGTATTTTTAAAGGACAATGCATTCAAGAGTTAAGGAAAATCTTAAACAAAGGAAACTACAAAGAACTATATTGATTCATCTGAAGTCTCTGCCTAACTATAGAAACAACTTCAAAGTGTTCCTGTGATTTAGCTAACATGTGTGTGACTTGCCCTCCCACCCCCACCCCTGCCAACTCTAAAATGTCCACATGACTTAGTGAGGTTGGTGAAGCAGTATTTTTGTTATATATTAACCTCTGCAATAGTTAGAAACAAAAAGAAGTGGTCTTGACTCCTAGGCACCGATGCTAGAATTGTAAACGATAATAGAAATGCACAGATAGGGTGATGAGACTGAAACTGGGAGAGCCAGGACTTCACCCAAATGGAGAAGTTAAAAACAGCTAAGTGGTGAGTTAGCCATAAAGTAGGCAGGAGTCCAGAAGGGCCCCCCGTCAAAGGGTGCACAAGAGCAGTGAGTTAGGAATCAGGCAGACATAGAATCTCGCAGCTCCCAGAGATCAGACAACACAGGTCAGAAACCAAGCAAGCAGGCCAAAAACAGGAGGCGTAGCTCTCACAGAGACAGGAAAGCAGATGGCTGAAGCACTGGACAGGCAGGGTAGGCCCAGGAGCTCCACAGAGAGCAAACGGAGAGGGCAACGAGGGTAAGAAAACAGATTTATGGGCATGTGCAATTGTATGATGTCTTTGTGCCTGTTTATGCACAAAAGCAGAAACTGAATATTGATTCTAACAAAATAATCCATTTAACACTGAATTCAGAAGTGTTCTTTTATGTAATTGAATACAGTAACCCCTTCTTATCCACTTTCTTGGGGGTATGTTCCAAGACCCGGAATGGATGCCTGAAACCGTGAATAGTACCAAACACAATACATACTATGTTTTTTTCCTATACATACATACCCATGACAGTTTGATTGATGCATTAGGCACAGCAAGAGATTAACAACAAAATAGAACAATTATAATAATAAACCGTAATAAAGTTATGTGGTCTCTCTCTCTCTGTCTCTCAGCAAACTAGCAAGAATATGTTTTTCCTTCTTCACGTGTTCACAGAAGTTTTGTTCTTACCATAGATCTTACCAACCTCAGCATACCGCTTTTTTCCTCTCCTTAAGTCAAGAACATTTCACCTTTCACTAAACAAAACACTTTCTGGCTTTCTTTTGGCATATCTGAATTGCCAGCATCACTCCTCTTGCACTTTGGGGCCATTATTACATAAAATAAGGGTGAGTTGAACACCAGCCCTGCAATACTGTGACAGTGGGTCTGATAACCAACGAGGCTACTGAGTGACTAACAGGTGGGAAGCGTCTAAACCGTGGAGACGCCGGACAAAGGGATGAGCCACGTCCCAGGCACACAGAGAGGGACACGTGAGATTTCATCATGCTATTCAGAACCACACACAATTTAAAACTATTCATTGTTCATTTCTGGAATTACCCATTTAATATTATTGACCGTGGTTGGCCATGGACAACTGAAACCACAATAAGGAGGGACTACTGTATACTATGTAGTAAACACAAGTATCTTTCTTTCACAAATGACCAATGATTCAAAATATTAGTCTGAAAAAGTTTTCTACTACTTCCTAAAGGGATCACTGATATTTCCCAAAACTATGTGACAGTCAAATGTCAGCAATAGTGGTCGTGATCAAACACTCCTGAGAGTCTAAATTTTATCCACTACACTCCCTTTCCCCACATTTCTACATAGTTCTCAAATGTACTTATCTGTACCTAGTCACTTAATGTGGGACAAAAATAACTGAGTAGGAATGAATATGGTTGTAATTTTCATGGACATGCAAAGAATAAAATATGTTCCCACTGAAGATACAAAACAATACGTAGGCATTTAAGCTTTGGTCTGAAGGATTTAAATATTTGAAATATCAGCATAACACAGGGAAAATGTTCCTAAACCAGAAATCAGATCTGGGTCTATTCTACTGTGCCCCTAAATAGTTATGTTTATTAACTTTTCAAGATCACAGTTCCTTTATTTTTAAATAACAAAGATGATTTCTTTAGCTATGTTTCTAAGAAAAATTATTCTAAAGCATTCTAGGGACTAATGATTCACATGTGTTAAACAGAAAGGCTATAGAATATCTTTCTCTACAAGTCTTTAAACATAAATGAGAAAATTCTAGATGGAATAAAGACGTAAATGTAAAGTCATGAAACTATAGGACTAGAAGAAATGCATAGTCATATTTTACACTAATTTTGTAGTGAGGAAGGATTTTCTAAATAACACAAAAACTATAAAGAAAAAATGATAAATTTAACAATATAAAAATTATAAACATCTACACAACAAAATATGATACAATATGATAGAACCAAAGTTTAAAAAAAACTAGTGAAAATACAATACAGATCACAGACAAAGGGTTGATTTCTCTAATATACAAAAGGACCTTACAAATCAATAAGAAAAATGATGCAGCACCACCACTGAAAAATGGCATAAAAACATAAGCTAGAAATGCTTGGAAGAAAACTAAGTATCACTAAACATAGGAAAAGGTCTTCAACTTCACCAATAGTTGGAAACATTTAAATTAAACAATAGACAGTTAGAATTGTTCACCTCCCAGACTGGCAATTTTTAAAAATAGTATCACCAGTATTTGTTGAGAATGTGGAGAAACAAGTACTTTCATAAACTTCTGGTAAAAGTATAAATTAATATAACTTTTTTGAGAGTTATCTGGAAATATGTATTACAATTTTAAATGTGTATACGTTTCTCACCTCAATTCCCCTCCTAGAATTTATCTTACAGAAATACTTGAAAAAGTCCCAAAAGATGAACACTGTAGCATTGCTGAGAAGGTTGAAAATTAGATATAATTCAAATATCTACCAATAAGAAGCAGGTTATATAAATCACATTTTTGCCTTTCAATGGAAAAACCCTTGTCGTCAAGAAAAAAGAACACTTCTGTGTTGCTTATACTTTTTATAACTTGTTCGTATTGACTTCACAATACTAAGAATAACATAAGATAGATGATGATTGATAAATGCTCTGTCTGATTATATAACTTAAGCATAATTCCATGGCAATGATTTACCTATTTATTCCATAAATATTTTTAAGTATCTATTCTGTGCAATGCCCCATTAGAACTCTGTGTAAATACCTTCTCACTTCTCTTCTAGCTCCTTTAGGCAATGTCTTTCCTTGAATACAGTGAAGATGGTGTTTTTTAGTATTTAAGGAAACGTGAGAAAGTTAACATATCTGATAGAAAAGCAGAATTAATCATCAGCCTAAAAACCAACAGAAAAGAACAAGAAAGGTAGAACAGGTACAGCTTTGTCATGAAAGACTAGCTACAGAGTTGCTTGGAAATGCCAGAGGATTGCTTCCCCCTGTTGCCCCAGTTCTCATGTGGCTTTTTTGCTGGGTATTTAGGGAGTTGCAAGAGGGAAGCCATTGCCTCACAATGTTTATT
Organism: Rhinolophus sinicus; assembly: GCF_057876585.1. Classification (NCBI taxonomy): domain Eukaryota; kingdom Metazoa; phylum Chordata; class Mammalia; order Chiroptera; family Rhinolophidae; genus Rhinolophus; species Rhinolophus sinicus. The sequence continues at coordinate 124,963,700 of NC_142515.1, forward strand.
TGCTCTTTAAAGGAGAAAAAAAAAATCTCAGTTCTTTCTTTCTCCCATTATGTAAATATAAAAGATAAAAGAGAGTTTTTCTGTAACATCATGAATTCACATTCATAAAAGAGAAATTTGACCGGGCTGAAAAGCAAACGGTATGTACTGGTGTCAGCCTATTGAAATCTTCTCTTTACAGTTAGTAGAAAGTCACTGCCTTGACACCCCCAAGAGCTCTTCACAGCCCTGGCTGCCCAGCCTTCTCCCCGATTCCCAGACCTCCCCGTGATACAGCCACGGAGGGCTGTGCCTGTCCCAGCACAGGCATCTAGGATCCAGCTCCAGGGCATGACTGGCACCCATTCTGAAGGACCAGGGTCATGTCTCATCAGCGTTGAACATTTTAAATGTTCCCTTGAGGATATATATATTTCCACTTCTTCCTTTCAGCAATTGGAAAGGAATTGCCTCTGAGGGTATTCAGAACTTTCCAGAGTGGTCACCATCCTCACCACTCAGCTACCTTACTCTCGTGTTGGCGAGCCCAGGACTCTCAGGCATGAGCTCTCTCACAACTCCCGACTAGCGCTGCTCTGTCTTTCCCAGGCGGCACCCATCGTCCCATGGCTACACACACAAGGCAGTGATGGCTGACGCCCCACGGCTTGGCCAAAGCTTCGGAGCACCCTACGTTAGCCCATTTACGGCAAAGTTCTGTATTTTTTTAAATCTGTTGCATATAATTAATGTTCATTTTTGTTATCTTACATACTCTTTTACATCATTGACTTTTCTGTTCTAGTCCTGCTTTTTCCAGTATGATTTCGGACATTTTGCTCCCCACATTCACTCTCTTATCTATTAGAACTGCCTTTCCATCTCTGATCTGTCCTCTCATTAAAATTCAGAGTTCACACCAGGCTCCCGCTTTGATTAACTGAGTGATTCTTCCCTATGCCCATGTCTGGCAGGCATTTAATAGCAATTAAAGATTTCTCTGATCTGTTTGTAGGGCTCTCTAATAATCAACAAGAAGTCACTTTGACTGATAGTCACTGTCACAAAAATGGGAAGGCTGAACTTAACACATTTTCATGAAGAAATATTCAGTAGACGAAATGTTCCAAATGAATGTCCAGACATATTTAACCTCAAAGTAGCATTTTTGAAAGGGACAATGTAAGTTTTGATTGCCTGGCACCCATATCAAAGTAAAGTCCGGAACAGGAATTCTGAGTGTCCTTGAGGCCTTAAAAAGCTCCTGAGATTCCCTTTCTCCTACTCATTAGCCGGTACTCTTTGGTGGTGTAAGGGATCAAGTAGAAATCTATAGCAATAAAGCTGGTGGTGAGACCATCCTGGCAGGTGAAAAATTAAGACAGGAAGGAAATCCTGTGGGCTTTAAAATAATGAGGAGAAATGGCAAAGCCAACAGCACTGGGTAAAGGGCACGAACAGCTAAAGAGTCTCCATGGGTCATCATTGGAAAACACATTATTTCAGTATATATTCTCTGATTTAGTGCCTGCTGCCTGAGGTCTGTGGTACCACCAAAGCTAATAAATCATTGCTCTGGATGACAGCCTGAGCACCTGTGTTTTATCATACAGCAGGAAACCTTGTAAATTACCGAGAGAAGCAACTAGTGACCATGCAGCAGAGCTATGAGAATCAGTCAAAGCCTCAGTCTATTAGGCCCATTTCATTTTATTTGCAGGTGCATGAAAAGAAATCGGGAGCGTTGCAAAAGAGATGAACCCCAGCCTTTTGATTAGTGTTTAACGAGAACGACCCAGGGCGGCGGGAGCAGACGCCTAATGGCCTACAGATGGAATATGTCCACAATGGGACATACTCCTGCTTCTATCTGCCCATTGGCTATGCTGCAATTTAGCTTATAAAAGCAATAGGACAACTTCAAGGGAGTGAGTCTGTGGCAGGCACAGAAACCTTGCTTTGTGCTTTTGTGCCTTGAAGCTTTGTTTCGTAGAGAAAGCTGGCTTATGAATTCACTTGGTGTGTAATACTTTTCAAAACTTTTGATTCTGTAACTTCTTCTCAAACAAATTGGCCGGGAAAAAAATGTGCCCAAGTCAGATATACTTTTCTTAGCAAATTCATCAAAGTGAGTAAGCTCACTCTTCTTTACCCTTAACTTTTTTATTCAAACTACTTCTGCCTTGTTATGATAACCTCTGTATTCTTGAACATTCACCAGAAGCAGAAGGAAAGGGAAGCTTGAGAATAAAGGATATTTTTGTACTACTCCCTTAATGGAGCCATCAGCCATGCTCTTCACATCCAGAGGAGACCACTTGCAATAGTGCTTTTTTGTCTACACACTTCTTGATTGCAGTGTCCTCTCATTAAAAGAAAATCTAGTGCGCCTAACTTAGGTTGCAATGGCATTTAACTGTGTGGGACCAAGTTTTTGATTACCTAGAGATCATTAACCTGGGTTGAATATGTGCAATGCTATTCCACGGTCACATTCCTTTGCAGGAAAGGACTCAGAATATACCTCCTGGGCTTCTAAATACAAGACCACAAGCCCAAATTTCAGCATGCCAACTTCTGGAAGAGAGGAGAAAGGGAGCTGTGATTATCTCTAATTGTCTATGCTTATAATAGCCAGATGGCCATAATTCAGCAAAAAAGAAAAAGGGAAAAAAAACCAACGGCTCTGTCTTCCCTGTCATTCTTTTAGAAGCTGTGAGCTGGATAGAGACATACAGGAGGCAGTAGATCTTCCTTCACATACTCCCTCTCTACCGAATATGGGGACTATCTCCTGTAAGCACACCGATAGAAAGAACCCCACTCTGTGCCTCTCCATGAGTGACTGACTGTTCAGCCAGGTCTCAATTATTCAGAGAGAAGGCCTGCCATACTCTGGGTCATTTTCATTCTGTGTATCCTTCCTACTTTATCATCGTCTCCTCACATGCTGTCCACTATTTCTGGTTGTGCCATTGCGAGGGTGACAGAAAGAAGCATCACCCATCAGCAACCCGCTCCCCGCCAGCCATGCCAATGGCACTTTAAGCAAGGCTGCTAGAGGAAGTGCTCCATCAACTTCCACTCTCAAAGCTGTCAGCCCAAGATGATGTATCTACAAAGGGATTTCAGAGCTTTATAAGCAAATAATGCCTCCTCCAAAGCACATATTAACTGAGCAAACAATACGCCTTAATTCAGCGTGTGCATTTGCATATTTACACAGAAACCCCGCTGCTTATTTGCCTAAGATTATGAAAGCGCATCCAAGAAACCTTCTCCACTAGAGCCTCAGCACACAGGCAGAAAACACGATGGGTTGATTTCAAGTTTTAATTTTTTTTTTGTCCTGAGGGGAAGAGTCGTCATTTGGATTAATTGAGATAACCCATAGTATCTGGTAAAAGAGCGAGTAGCCCAGGATAGAAATTCTTTTTCTTTGTAGTGCTGCTGACTTATTTCAGTATGTCCTGCCAAATTTGCTTCAGTCTACAACAAGGTTAATAACACATGTAAAAAGACAGGGATCCTAAAGATATGAAAAGCTGTGAAGTTTGACAGAGTTTTGTAGGAACATGAAATCCTAACGTTGGAAATCAGACTAATAAGATATCTCTGCTCCCAACTCTCCACAGAACAAATGGTCCCTCACAAACACCCTGGGTCACTAGTTAAGAGCAGCATCAAGAGAACTCATATTTCTAGATTTTCACAACCTTAAGGATTTTTCTTTCAGTAAAATATTCCTGAAGATGATTTTTATAGGGCCTCCTAATCAGGCAGGCCTCCCAAACTCCTTTTTTTAAGATAGATAAACAAGAGTAATAATCAGCTGTTCAACATTTCCTTTTCTCAAGTAAAATGAGTTCAGTTAATCATAAAAATCATTACTTGAATTGAATGGGGAAAGTCATCAAGATTAGAAAGGAAGAAATAAAACTGTTTTCATTCACATACTAAATGATTGTGAATGCAGAAAATTACAAGGAATCTACAGGAAAGCTACTACTAAAACTAATCCATAAAGTTAGTAAAGTAAGGCTGTAAGATCAACATGCAAAAAAATTAACAAACAAGTGGAAAAGGTAATTTAAAAATCAATACTATTTAAAATGGTATCAAAAATCAAGACAGTGTAGTTTTCAAATAATTATGAACAAATAGGTTAATGGAACAGAATGGAGTGTTGAAAAATAGACCCACACACATATGGTGACTATGTTTTAGACAAAAATCCAAGGCAAATCAATGGGTAAAGAAAAGTTCTTTCAACAAATAAGACTGGAATAACTGTATAAATGTATTTAAAAAGAAAAAAGAGCTTGACCCCTTCCTCACAACGCATAAATTTGATTTGAGATACATGTGTATCTGAACTTAAAGCTAAAATTCTAAAGGCTTTAGAAGAAAAAAATAGAATATTTATATGACTTGGGGTAGAAACAGACTTCATTAGGAAACACAAATGTACTAATCATGAAGTACTAACTTTATCAAAATTTAAAACTCATCCAAAGACACCATTAAAAACATGAAATAGGAAGCTACAGACTGGGAAACAATATTTGCACCATTCTTATCTGATCAAGGACTTACATCCCAAATATATAAAACTCTCAATGATAAAATAACCCAATTTTTAAAAATGGAAAAAGTTTTGAATTCACCCTTCACAAAGAAGATATAGAATGGCCAACAAGCTCATGAATGGGTACTCAAGATCACTAGTCATGAGGGAACTGCAAATTAAAACCAGAATGATGTGCTTCCTCATATCTGTTAGAACAGCTAAAATTAAAAAGCCTCTTATACATTGGTAATAAGAGTGTAAAATGGTACAACCACATTGGAAAACTGTATGGCAGTGTCTTAAGGTAAATACACACCTACGCTATCATCTATTCCATTCTAAGGTGTTTACAAAGAGAAATGAAAACATGTCCATGTAAAGACTTGTACAGAAACGTGTAGTGCAGCTTTATTAATAATGGCCAAAAAGTGGAAACAATCCACATACTATCAACAGAAAAACTAATAAACAAAATGTGTTACATTGTATAATGGAATACTAATCAGCAATTTTAAAAAATGAACTACTGATACAATCAAAACAAAACTGAACCTCAAAAATATCATGCTGAGTGAAAAATGTTAAACACAAAAGAGTACGTATCGTGTTTCCCTGAAAATAAGACCTAACCGGAAGATACACCCTAGCATGATTTTTCAGGATGCATCCCGGAACATAAGCCCTAATGCATCTTTTGGAGCAAAAATTAATATAAGACCGGTCTGATTTTCAGGGAAACATGGTAGTCTATCATCCCATCATATGAATGAAGCACAAAAGCAGACAAAAGTAATCTATGGTGCTAGAAATCAGAGCAGTGGTTGCCTCTCAGGAGACAGATTGACTGGAAGGAGCCTCAGCAGAACTTTCCGGGTTGGTGGACACATTGTGTTTTGTTTATGTTGTTGGTCACAGGGACAGATGTTGGTCACATTTGTCTAAACTCTCTGACCTATACTTTTAAGGTTTCTGCCTTGTGCTGCATGTAAACTTTACCTCAATAAAAACAGAAGGAAAGAAAAATAAACACAGAAAATACAGAAGCCCGATTGATTCTATATTGTCTCCAAACATAAAGTGTCATCTATAATCTCATTGCAAACTGATAATATACTTCAATGCCCATGGAAGAGCTCTGTACACTGGGAGGCGTTTCAGGTGAGCACGTTTAATGGATTTTCTCATTGTGTTCTCATGGTAACTATATGAATGCACTTTTTTTTATCATCACTCCCACTCTATAGGTGAGGAAACTGAGGCTCAGAGAGATTAAGTAATTTACTCAGGATCACAGAGTCACGGGTGAAGATAAATTTGCAGCTGACTGTATAACTACAAAACCTAAGCTCTTATGTTTGAGATCTGAAGATCATCTGCAAGCTCTCGTTTAGGGCTGTAAAATGGGTTCAATACCTGGGCTTTAACTGATGAGAAATCTTGATCAGAAAAAGATATATTGTATCTAAGAGGTGAAAGGCTTCAGAGAATGTGTAAGTTTAGGGAATTTGGGGCAGCATTAGCCATGACGACGAAACGGCTAAGATGTATTGAGCACTAAGTAAATGTCAGATGTCATCTAAGTACTGAACAAGTTTTAAGTCATTAAAGCCTCACAATGACTCTATGAAGTAGGTGTCACAACCCTCATTTTTACAGGGGAGAAAACTGAGACAAGGAGAGGTTGGTCAAGATGCACAGCGAGTAAGTAGCAGAAATTAGCAAGATATTGGGGAAGGACAGGCAAAATAAAGAGAAGGAATCTGCGGGATGTTTGTATTGTTGCAAACTCCAGAGTGAGATGTTATCGCCCAAGAACACCAGTGAAAGTCAGCTATGCTAAGAGGATCATAATGAAAAGAGCCACAAGCAAAGTGCGTGGAGTAATCAGGGAGAGAGTACACATGTTCCAGCTCCAGTCACCTTCAGGGCAGGTGCCTGGGAGGGACTTGTGCATAGAAAAAAGGGTGCTGCCACAGGAGGCTGGTGTCACTTATAAACTGTGACTGGATTCTCTCTCCCAGGAGAACTTCGGAGATAGCATAGAGTCATTATAGATCAAATTCACACGGTCTTAGGCCTTGAGGTAAATCATCTAGGTCTTTGTAGATTCATATGACTTCACTTGGTCTACCAGCAGCTACTGCTACCTGAAGTGGAACCCCAGGTGGAGGAATCCCCATATGGCAGCTGGTAGTTCGGGCATGTAGCTGCCAGGCCTCTCCCGGCCACCTTGCTGCCATGGAGGCAATGGAGGCCTACCTAAGGAGAGGTAGACAGGCGAACAAAGATGAACATGAAAGTGCCTTTGATTGTGAGATTATAAAATCATCCCCACCAAATGCAAAAGTTTTAATCAAAAAAGCAAATGCTATGAAAATCTGCCTTCATGGGACGAGACAAATCATCTTCGCCAGGCAGCTCAGCTCCACCTCCTGCCTCACCGGGATGAGTCGTTATCTCATCTCTGAGGGCTGAAAGTTACCAGGAAGCTTGGCAGCAAGGGAGCCAAGCCCAGGTCACTGCTAAGAGCACAGCAAGAGCACAGGTGAACTTCAAGTCCTTTCCTGACCCTCTATACTAGGCTGCAGCTGAGGAAGAAAAATCAGCTCATCGGGCAGAGGAAAGTCCTGCAGCCTCGCTGGCTTTCCTACTGCAAGAGCACTGGGGCCCATGAAGCGCTCTCCCTAAGAAGGCATGTGCCCGCCTGGTGTAGGTGCCTCATCACTGCACTGTACACCTGAAGCTGAAGGTGAATAATAGTGAATGTCAGCTATAATTTAATATATACCTACAGTCACAGGAGATGGAGTACAGCACAGGGAATGGAGTCAATAGAATTGTAACAGCTGTGTACAATGTCAGAGGGGCCACAGATTGGGGAAGAGGGGTTATCACTTTGTGAGGGGTGAAATGTCTAACTAGTACATTGTTTTGTACACCTGAAACTAATAATAATAATAAAAAGCAAGCAAGAAAGAAAGAACACTGGGAGAACATAAAGATTTGTTTCTGATACACTAGCAGAGAACTGGGAGACTGGAAAAGTCAAATCCAGAGGTAAATATTTAAAATGTTTATAGCCTACCGTTAGCATATGCTCTAGAAACAGAACTGAAGAAACATCTAATGGCAGCTATTTTTCTCTTTATTGGAAAATCTGAGAAACTGTTTTTCACCAGTTTGGGAAGAAAACTATGAAATAATTGTTTCTAATATACTGGTTTTTACTTCTCTGTGTTTCTTGACTACATAGAAATTCATGTCTTGAAAAAGCACTCCAGAATGACGATGCATTTTGCTTTGATCATTGCAAGAATGAAACAATATTGCCTCAATTATCTTTTAACCACTAGAAGTACATGGAACCAGGTACCTCTTTAATATAAAACTTATGAGTGTTTTCTCTGTAAAATACCAGTACATATATATAATGTGACACTGGAGGTGGCATGGCAATTAAGGGTATAATTACTATAATGACTGACGGAATTACTCATATTCCTCTCTGCTACTTTTTCTAATTATCTTGGTTTAATGAAAAAGTGTATTTTTGCATTGAACAGGATGTGGCCGTCATTTGGCTGCCTGCCTGGGATGATGTACAGTGTATGTCCCTTGAATGAACATAGAGCAGAGAGGTCACCACTTGTTTGCAGGAAGAAGAGGTTTCTGGAACACAACAGGCAATTTAAATGCATGTCATGAACATCCTGCAAAAGCTCACAGATGGGTTTCATTGGAAGATATATAACAGTAGGGGGGACATTATCCTAGAAGGAGCCCAATAGCTTCACAGTCTTCAGACTTTAATGAGAATGACTTGTAAAAATAGTACAAAGGTTTCAAACTGTTTGTCCATTCTTATTCTAGTCTCTGACTCAAAAATGGATTCCAACAGCTCCATTTTTCCTGGTTTTGTTACCCTCTTTATCACAAGAATGCGGCCTAAAAGATTCGTACTTTAAACATTCTGAAAATTACAAGGCTCAAAAGAAGACTACTCCCTGTGTTTTTCACTTCCTGTATTTTAAATGCCTTGGAAATTTAATTGGCAGGTTATACTGCTAACTTATTCATTTGTCAGCCTCCTGGACAGAGGATAAATAGATACCCAATGAATAAAGACTATATGGTCATTGAAAACATGTATCTAATATATTCAGTTTTTTTTCTGGAAGTAAGAGATACTTTGTAAATTCAGATAATTATTGGTATCACAGCCACTTGGTATCACCAGTATCAGAAGGGTTATAGTATTTACTCTATTATGTGTATGAACACCTTACGGAAGGAAAATGTAACTTAAAATTGTGGAAATTATCTTGATTCAACCACTCAACAATTCTAAAGCTCTGCTTTCAGGGCTTGGATTAGTTTCCTATCACTGCAGTTAACAAATTACAATTTTGGTGGCTGAAAATAATACAAATGCAGTACCTTACAGTCGTGGAAGTCTACAATGAGTCAATAGCGCTATCTTCCTTCTGAAGTTCTCAGGGAGAATTTTTTCCTTGCTTTTCCAGCTTCTAGAAGTGGCCCCCATTCCTTGTCTCACAGTCACATCTCTCCAAATTCTGCATCTACGTCTCCTCCAGTCTTCCGACCTTAGGTTCACAAGGGCCTTTGTGATTACATTGAGCCCACACACATAATCCAGCATAATCTCCTGCCTACTCACATCTATAAAGTCCCTTTTGCCATATAAGGTAAAATACAGGTTCTAGGGATTAGAATATGAACATTGTGAAAATTAATAAACAGAACCTCATTTAAAATGAAATCAGGAGGCCAGCAGAGAAAACCCTCATGCAGGTGTCACTCAACGCACACTACTGACCCCAACAGGAAAAGGCATACCTGCATCTCCAACAGGAAGTAATGCTGCTTTACCACGCAAGAGGAGAAAGAAAAGATTCCTCTTTGCCCAGGAACAGGTCAGCTAATGGGAAACTGCCATAACTCAGTCAATGAAAAGTCACTGCACTTTGAATTGCCAGTTTCCTCCGATGGACTCTTCCTTTAAAACAGCCTCTCCCAAGTCCGTAAAAGAGCATTGCTCTCCTTTGTTTCTCTGGACTGGCGGGTTGTCATGTAGGGTCTCTGGTCCCACTCCCCAGACCAGAACACCGGACATGGGGAGGCCGAAAAGGAACACCAACGAAGCCATAGATAGGGGAGCCATGCCACTATATTCTCGATGGAGGCTAGTCGAAACACAGAGCAAACTTCTGCCAGTACCCCAGCAAGGGGTCTTCCTGCACCCCAGTCTCACTGGTGCCTGGGTGAGACACAAGAAGTGGATCAACACGATCCACAGTCCACAATCCGCTTGCTAACCGCACTTGCCAGCCGCAACCCGCATTCTGCTTTTCTGCCAACCAACCAACCCCCTAGTGTAGCCATGGCGTTCATATTAGTGGCTAATGGCTAACTGGTTACAGCTGATGGCCAACCAGTCACAGCTGATGGCCATCTACTACCCGAGCCAACACTTTCCCACATGAGGTCGAGAGCCTGGAAACTGCTCTCTGGGACTCTGTCCCCAAATGGGCGGTTCACCATTAGACCACATGTCCTGAATTGCAATTCTTTGTTGTTCTTGAATAAACTCATTTCGCTGAAGAAATATCTGGCTATCTGTTTGTTAAAGGTCAACATCTTTAGGGGTCCATTATTCTACATAACACAAGATCTCATCTTTTAATTTTAAATTGGAGGTGACGGATACTTTGCCTCCACTTCTTTTAACTTACATTTTTAAAAAGTCAATAGCTTCTGAAGGGAAGCCAATTACTATTTTTATGAACTTATTTTTTATAGAGCTAAAAATTTTCAGAAATTACATGTTTAAGATTCTGTTACAGAACTGTTATGCTTCGGTTTTCACATCTGCCTAGTCAATGGATACATGTTTTCATCATGCATATCAGCACCCAGATATGTGTTTCTATATTAAACTAAAATCTACTATTCAATTTAAATTATTACCTCCTACCTACCTCCATGCACAGACATAACAATTAGGTCTTTTTTCCTGACCATGCAAAGCTTTTGACTCTTTTACGCTCAGACTTCTATCTTTTCAAATCTTTTATCTCTTTCTATGAGGTCCTTTTCATTGTCAACAGATGCCCCCCCTCCAGGAAAGGTTTGAGTCCATGGAAATCACAAACTTTCCCTTTTCTCATTGAATGCAGAGTTCATAAGCTGAGCAAAGTTAAGCCAGAAATATGGGTTCCATGAGGGTAGCCATTGTTACATGTTTTCGTATCTTAGTGTACCCTTTTGGACCTTAAAAAGCATTCATATATGTGTCAGAAATGAAATAATATACGGTTTCACAACAGAAAGGGTTCCTGAGTAGGAAAAATAAACAATAATCCTGGGTAAATATTCCTGAAGACATCCACACCAATCCAACGTACCAGTCCCTCAGTCATTCATCTACCTGCGAACATGTGGAAATTAAATACATCAGCATAGATGACAGAGTAATTAATATATAATGAATAATCAATGGAGTCATGACCTATCTGGATACCAGTTAAGATGAATTTAGATAGATAGATAGATAGATAGATAGATAGATAGATAGATAATCGTGTTTCCCTGAAAATAAGACCTAGCCAGACCATCAGCTCTAATGAGTCTTTTGGAGCAAAAATTAGTATAAGATCTGTTATTACATTATATTATATTATATTATATTATATTATATTATATTATATTATATTATATTATATTATATTAATGTTTGCTCCAAAAAACACATTAGAGCTGATGGTCAGGCTAGGTCTTATTTTCTGGGAAACATGGTAGACAGTTGATAGATCGATCGATCGATCAATAGATAGATAAAATAATAATAACAATACGCAGAGTATCCTGTGTGTCTTCTGTGTTGTAGTTCAAACTGACTAGTTCAAGTGACAAACCGTCTTTACTTTTAGATCACATATTTTAAATACCTTAGAAACTTAATTGGCAGGCTATACTGCTTGCTGATTGCTTGACTGATTGATTAGCATGTTGGTAAAATTAGATAAAAATTTAACTACCATCCACTATAGTGCAAATATGGTTGCAGTGAGTATGAATTTTGTGCACATCCCTAAGGTACAAGTTATATCATATTCTTTTAATTCTATAAATTCATAAATTCAAGAGTATGTATTGAGTACCTGCTATGTTGTAGGCACTGGGCTAGGGATAAGTCAGTGATTGAAAAGACAATAATACTTGCCCTCCAACGTTCTAGTGAGGAACATAATCTGTGCATGATAAATACATAAAAGATATATTATATAGTGTTATGTTCCAAGGGGAAACATAAAGCAGATAAGGAGATATTAATTGTTCAGGGTGTGAGGATTGTATTTTGGACAGGGTAGCCAGGAAAGCCTCACTGAAAAAGTGACTTTATTTAAGGTGGGCCATGCAAACACCTGGAAGAGGAACATTCCATCAAAGGGAACATCAAGTTCAAAGGTCCTAGAATTACAAGTAGAGGCAAGAAGACTGATGTGGTGACAGTTAAGTGGAAAGGATGAGAGTGGTAGTAATAAAATCCAAGGGAAAATGAGAAACCAAATGTCATACGGTTTGTAGGTCATGATTAAGACTTTTAAGATTTTTTCTGAGTTAAATGGGAAGGTATTGACGTATTCTGAACAGAAATGTGACGTAATCTTATTCATACTCAACAGGGTTAGTCTGGTGTCTACTATGAAAATAAAGGAGGATAAGGGCAGGATCTGGAAACCAGCCCAAAGGCAACTGCAATCATACAAAAATGTTGGTGGTTTAGACCATGATGGTATCAGTGGAGGCAGTGAGAATTGGTCAAATACTGATAGAGGAAAGTCAAAAAAATCTGTTGAAAAACTAGAGTTGGAGTGTGAGAGAAAGCGATGATTCAAGGGTTACTCTGAGGTTTGGAACAGCTGGAAAAATGGAGGTGTCATAATTGAGATGGGAAGGACTGTAGGAGGAACTGGTCTGAGAGGAAACTGTCCTGATGACCAATTCCAGCACGTGCGAGGGGAAGTCTTCCCCACACACAACCAATTTTCATAGCACCAAATGGGTGACCTATAATTTAACTGAACTTTGACACCAACTACCCAGAGATAGCATCATATTTCACAAGTTATAGGCTTGGTTCCAAAAGATGGCCCCTCCCCAACCCAACTTCAGATGCCAGTTGCAAGTTCAGGTTGTTTCCTGTGCTTCTGAACAAATGACTATAAATCAGAGGTTCTCATGACCTCCTTTTTCCTTGGGTTCAATTAATTTGCTAGAGAGGCTCACAGAACTCAGAGAAACATGGTTATTTACTGGATCACTGGTTTATTATAAAAGGATATGATTCAGGAATAGCCAGATGGAAGAGATGCGTAAGGAAAGGCATGGGGGAAGGGGAATGAAGCTTCCATGCCCTCTCCAGGGGCACCCTCTCCCCAGATTTCTACATGTTCACCAACACTGACACTCTTTAAACCAGGGGTGCCCAAACTGCAGCCCGCGGGCCAACTACAGCCCATGATCCATTGTTAATTGGCCCACAGCAAATTCCAAAAATATATTTAGTTTACTTAAATAAACCATGTGAGGCAATACGTACTTCACCTCGAGTGAGTGGCCCGGCTGTTTGTGTATTTTACTGCATATGGCCCTTGGTAAAAAACGTTGAAAAAAGTTTGGACACCCCTGCTTTAAACCCTGTCCTTTTGTGTTTTTATGGAAAATCCATTACATAGTCCTAGTTGATTAAATCATTGGCCATTGCTGATTGAACTCAATCTCCAGGCCCTCTGTCCTCTGTAGAGGTGGGGGATATGGGACTGCAAGTTCCAACTCTAATCACATGATTGGTTCGCCTGGTCACCAGTCCCCATTCTTAGGTGCTTTCCAAAAGTCACCTCCTTCACATAACAAAAAACCTATCTTTCTCATCACTTAGGAAATCTCAAGGGTTTTAGGAGCTCTGTGTCAGAAATGAGGACAAAGACAAAGACCAAACATATATTTCTTATTATAATTCACAATATCGCAAGAGAAAATTCAAGAGCCCAGTTTTACACATGTCTATCTTGAAATGCCCAGTAGACGCTCAGTTAAAGATGTCAGAAGCCAGCTAGATGTATGGCTTGGACAGCTGCAGGGCCCCATCTCCACGGCTGGCAGGAAATCCAGGCTTAGTCATCATCAGTGTGATTTTCCTCTCCATTGGATATTAGTCTCACAAGCTTGTATTATGCCGGAAAACCAGGAAGAGACCTGTTGTTCCATGGTGACTCCAAACATTGCAGTTGCTTCTTTGTCTGCCTGCCGCTGTGAAGAATGGGTATCTAGACCTCAGGAAATTCCCTCCATTGTCCACAGACTTGTGTACAGAGAGACATGGATGGCCTTCAGGCCACAATGCAAGTGTCCAGTCATTAAAGACACAGGCTCAGACCATGATACATTCAAGTCCACTTTTTGACTTGAGCAAGTTATTTAACATGGCTGTGCCTGATATCTGTAAAATTAATAGAACACACAGGTACCAGAATCTACCGCAAAGGACCATTGTGAGCATTAAATTGATTAATAATCATAAAACACCCTATTGTCTGTAGAGCACTACTTGGCAACTGTGTAATAAAGAAAAGCTATCCTTCCCATTACTATTACAAGAATCTGCAGCTACCCCACACAAGACGTGGTATACAAGCGGGGTCACAAACTGCCAACCCTACTCTTAGTCTCAGGGATTTTCAACATTCCCCACCCCTGTCACCTTTGAACTTGGCCATTTTGCTTTTCCACTATAAACTCTCCTTCTATTTGCCATCTTATCAAAGATTCAGAAGCAAACATACTTCTAGAGTGAGAGAAAGGAAATTTTAAAAGACCTTTCCTGAGACTTTTTTCCATAGAGTGGGAATTGGGAAAGGAGATACTAATACTATTTAATAATAAAAAAAATACTAATAACTCATCATTTATACTGTGATTATGCATACTCCTAAGTGCGTCTATTTCACCATTCAGTTCAGTTTTCTATGTCTATTCAAGTCTATTAGTTTGTTTGACTACATTATGATGAAGAAATATAAAGTTCAAAGAAGTTCAGGTGTTAGATAGGCCCTCACCCAACAAAAAAGTATCTCTGGGTTAAATAACTGCGCAAAAAAACACAGCACCCAAATTTGAAGCCACGCCTCCAGCTCTTTCTTATAGTTCTCCTTTACTTGTCCCAAGTTTTCTCCTTCGGATGAATAGCTGGAAATGATTAGCATTTAGCCCATCAATTGCTTACATGTAAATGAGGACCCAGTACTTTCTGTAACAGGTAAGTACAGAATGAATGCTTCTGGTGTATTTCCCGTTAATAAGCCAAGTTTTCATTGCCCCAAAATGTGTTGTACTAATTAAACAATCTGCCCAAAAACAGTTTAATTGATTCATCTTATTTATCTATTGTCTGAGAAAGTAAATATCCTTCTTTTTTTTTTTTTAATTTGGTTAAGAAAAGTTAATTTTTTAAACTGATGCTAAAAATCCTTGGTGATCATCAAGGGTGTTCTTTTTTCTCCCATCTTAAAAGAAAATTTTACTTCAAAAATCCACCAAAAGATAGCTACTCATTTTACATGAAAAACACTGGATCTTTACATTTAAATCTTCTTCGCTGAGATTACGCCAAAGCAAGATTTCTTAATAGTACTCAACCAACTTGTGAAATATTTTGGTCTCGTATAAGCTTTCACTGATTCAGGCAACAGCATTTTGACAAACAAGTTCAGCATTGAAACCAACAGATGCAATTAAATAGAAAGTTCTCTCTTTTTCATTTTAATAACATTTCTGCACAGATTCCAAAACGACAGGGTCCCTGTTATTCTGGGTGCAGTGTTCATTACTCATGTCTGCTGGGGCATTATTGGATGTATACTTTGGAATAAAGAGGGCTTTTACAATGTCTAATACGATGTCCTTTGCAATCTGTTATTAGCCTGTAAATCGCCTTGCCAGTTAATCATCCCATTATAGATTCGGAAAATCTGACAACCCAGAGGGATTGAAATGCAGTGTACTACAAGATTGGGAATAGCTACATGAAAATGAAGTAAGGATAACAAATGTTGTAGACTGGTACGTAAAATAAAGGCTTCGAAAGATGTTTGTTCTGGAGCTCTCTCGGCACTTTTTACCATAGAAGAAATGAAGGTTGAACAAACAAACAGGAACACAGGGGAGCCATGGACTTGACCACAGGTAAGTAACAAAACAAAGCGAGGAGTTTGTACAGGATGTTTTAGAAGCTATCCAACATAATTAAAAATCAAATGAGCACATATAGAAGCTTGCTATTGACCTGCCCTGTCATTTGTGAGCAGGAGGGGCCGATATATTTCATCAGTCATGCCCAGAACGGCACAGAGCCATGAATCTCGCCACTTGTTTATGTGTTATGGTTGGTCTCTTGCTTCTGTGTACTTTGCTGCCATCTCCAGGAAACTGGGATGACAAGACCAGCCCAATGCGGATGGTTGTTACAGCCCTAGAAAAAAGTCTCAGGGTTTTCCAAAGTGATTGTATTTGAAAGCATCGTCAATTTAAAAAAAAAAAAATCCTTTGGAAAACAAAATATTTGCAGTTATCGATGATTATTCGAGCACAGACACGGTGTCTATTGGCTATTTATTTAGAAATAAAAGTCACATTTTAAAATGAGAGTTTCCTCAGCAAAACGGCAAATTCAGAAGAAATTCCATTAAAGTAGCACACCTAATTTTCACATTGTTAAAGATAATAGAAAAATAGTTTGTCATGAATATCTTTATTGCTTAACAATCCAAAGAATTGAGGGGAAATTGGTCCTCACTGAATATATTGAATTAGTATAAATTCAAATGTTTTCTTAGTGAGCAAGTTCTCTTATGGAGATAGTACACCCTGAAATTCCGTTTGTCAGTGACCGTAAAAGAGGGTAATATAAAAGCTAAAGGCATGGATTCCTGTTTCCCCTAGAAAACATCCTAAATCGGGGGTCAGAAGGAGTTTTAAGGCTTTTAAGTTTGTTAGATTTCTGCCTGTGAAGTGGTTACTACCAGAACAGGCCCCCTTGACTGGCATGTAAAGAAAAAGAAAACAGTTCTTAGAGCCCTCAGGGAAAGTCCAGGGTACCTCTCAGCCAACAACCAGCAAGTGTACTGAGGTTCAATGTCATGTACAACAAGGTGCAGACTGTTCACAGTGTCACGGAACCGAACACTAAGGATGTGACTGAAAAACCTAGGGAAGAAAGAGGGTCTGTGCTGACCTGGATTGTTTACATCTGATCCAAACTATGCAACACAATAATTGCACAATTCTTTATTCTATAGACAACATCTGACATATGAACATTACGTATCTACATTTAAGATAAAGTAATGGGTATATGACCAGGCATTTCATCTTTTAACAAAAGACCATCCACCAATCCTTAGACGCTTGGTAAAAGGTATATCCTAAATGCTCACTAGGAAAGAATAGACCTTTTGTACACAGTCAAAGAATTCCTAACATGTAAAGTCTAGGTTGTCCGTGCTCAAGATCCGAATTTATACGATCTTTTTCCCCTGGTGAACTGGAATATATTTTACACCAGGAACGGTGTCTTATTTATCTATAACCTTGGTTCCTAACACACAGTGTGGCACAATAGGCGATACTTAAATATTTGTTCAATTCACCTGAACATAATAAATATGTCACTAAAGGTTATTCACTACGATGGTTTATACATCTTCTAAAATAATATTTTCCAATCCTTGGAACGATTGTCATCATTTTGAAACAAATTGCTACACCTTCAGAGAAAAGAAAGATAGCTCACAAGCAGGCTTCTCTATAGAAATTAAGCCACTGTCACTGTGAAAACAAATGTGAGACTGGTACAAATTCATGGTAGTCATTTTACTAATCCTTTAAAAAATATTGAAAAATAATTAACAATTGACTTAATTTACTTAAAAAGAATAAGGGATAAAAATATAAGCCATTGTAAGAAAAAATGAACAGAGAGAATGAGTCAGCCAATTAAAGATCCCTCAATAAAACAGCCACTGATTCATAAAACAAACCAGATAGAAATAGGTAAGAGATGCCATTACAGCACAGACAATATGCAATAGGAATATACAAATGGGAGGCAATTACTCCACTGTGCAAATGAATTAGAGAATACCCGAAAGGAAAACCAATTACACTTTACCAGAAGACTTCAGAACTTTTTAGAAGAACAAGGGACTGATGGCTCATAAATTTGAAAACTATACAAGTTTGGTATGCCATAAACATCAAAGTCAAATTTTCTTTATAAACAAAGTGATCTACATCACTCAATCAGACTAGGAAAATAGGAAATTTTTAAGGTCTGTGCTTTTTTTTCCTGTCCATTGTCTTTAAACTAGACCACAGATATGGATGTCAGTTCCACTCACTATAAATTAACCTAAAATGTAATCAGACCCTTAGCTGTCATCTGCCCAGAGAACAGCTCTTGCCAAAGCCCTGCCAACTATACTGGCTTCCTGAAACGGACCCATGTTAAATGAACGAGGGAAGGGGCCAGTCCTTGTTCTAGTCTGATAATTAGCCTCTATCCTATTAAGCACAAGACGCAGGAAGAGGCAGAGCCCCAGACTTCTAATATACCTGCTGTCCCATTTATCATAGAAAGAAAATTGATATCTTAATGCTGATTTTAGTAGTGAGAAAAATAAAACTTGTAGTATGCCAATTGCATAACGGAATCTGTTTGCTAACTCATGTGAGTAATGTGTATCTAAAACATACATTGGCACACCCCAAAGCTGTATGGCCCGTGAATGCATGTGCCAGTTTTCAGAATGTATAACATATTTTTATAAGATACCCCATACAGCCTATAATCTCCTCAAAAACTAATGGAACAAAGGTGATACTCAACCTGGAAAACAATTTTCCATTAACTAAACTTTTCTTTATGGCTATCTTTCCCTTCAGTATGCTATAATATCAGTCTCTTTTTTTCTTTAATCACTAATTTCAGGACTGGTTAGGAACATTAAATAAGATTATATATATATATATATATATATATATATATATATATATATATATATATATTATAAAGCTTATAAATGTAAAAGAGGTATACAGAATTTGTATTTTTACAGAGTTGAAAGTGACTTCAAGTTCCCACACTAATTTATGCCACAGATTATAATCATATATCAAACTAAATTAACATACATATTTAAACTGGTGGTATTATAGAGATAAAAAGTTCAAAATGGAGTAACAGTATTATTTCTCGAAATGGGTTGCTTGGAGCATCAGGACCTGACATTAATCCACTCTTCCACTAGAACAGACCCAAGGGAATTAGCCCAGGCATAGGAAAGCCCAGCCTAGTGGAGAAAGCAAACTGCTTTATCAGATCTCCGTATGTTCACGTAGTTACCTGGGATTCAGGTAACGCCTAGGCTCTAGCAGGTCGCGCCATGGATGGCATCTCTGGCCAGATCAGCAGTGAGGTTGACAGATTATAACCAATTCCTTCCATGTCTACTCTCCGTATGCTCCTCTTTCCCCGCAGCCACTAAAGCAGGTTGCATCTTTTCTGCAAAGCAGATTGGGAAGGGTCAGCTGGAGTCTCATAAAAAAAAAAAATTGTACAAAGCAGAAAAATAGGGAGGAGCAAGCAGTCTCCACTAAGTAATCTTTCGTGGTCTAAATACCCAGTCTTTTGAAATATATTTTTTCTTTAAACCGTCCAGCAATCCATTTCCCAGATGTTCTTTTGCCTTATTTGAACCTCACTCACCTCTGATCACAAAATCTATGCAGTGGTGCCCCTTATCCTCTGGAGTATGTTCCAAGACCCCCCAGTGGAAGGGAGGGGAAAAACTATACCATAATAATGACAATGTTCCCTAAAAATTACATAAATTCAATGCAATTACCAATGAGTTTCTTAAAGAATTAAAGTAATATTTTAAAGTTCATATGAAACAATCAATATGTGATTGTTGCCAAGATATTTTGGTGGGAAAAAAGGATAGTGAAATTGTAGCTATAAAACATTTAAATTGTTAAACAACACTAATAAAATCAGTATAATGTTGGCATAGGAATGGCTAAATAGATAAATAAAACGGATTAGAAAATCCACAAACAGATCCAAGTACTATATATAACTTAAAATACAATAAAATGGCTAAATAGATAAATAAAACAGATTAGAAAATCCACAAAGAGATCCAAGTACTATATATAACTTAAAATACAATAAAATATACTTCAATCTGTGGGAAAAGAAGTTATTTGTATTATTATTTATACAAATGGAAGAAATTAAAGGCAGACATTCATTTCATATAAAAGTAAATTTCAGATGGGTTTAATAATCTAAACTGAAAAATAAAACTATAAAAAATATGTATAAAGTAGGAGATTACACTATAAATCCTCAAGGTGGGAAAATTCGTAAGCAGTAAAGCAAACCCAGAAGCCATAAAGAAGATAACTAAAATGTTTTTTTAATAGTAAAACAAAAAGAATTCTGCTTGGTATAAAACACCATAAATAAAGTCAAGAAACAAACTCTATTCTAGAAGAAAATATGTACAAAACCATTAGAACAAATAGTTACAGTCCTAAAATTCAAAATGCTTCTACTGATTAATAGGTAAAACAACAAATCCTGCCATAGAAAAACTGGCAAAGGAAATATAAAGGCAAGTTTAAAAAGAAGAATGCATTCACCAAGCCAAATGTGCTCCACCTCACAATAATAAGAAAAGAGAAAAGTGAAATAACCAGATACCATTTTGACCCATTACTGATGCAAATATTTAAGACTGGCATTTCCAGTGCTAATGTAGGCACAGAGCCCAGGCAAAACCGTGCACTCGTGACGGGAGTTTGAATTGCTTCTTTTGGGAAAGTATCTGGCAGTTTCTGTTAAAATGTTAGATGTGCATAACCTTTGACTCAGCAATTCTACTTCTAGAACTGATCCTTTTGAAACAAAATCACAAACATGAAAAGATATATAGATTAGATGATATAGATATAGATATAGATATGTGGGAGTGTTTACTGCAGCCTTGTTTGTAACACAAAATTAACTGGAAACGATCTGATAACTCTCAATAAAGGAACGGTTAAGTGTATTACGGTCCTTCCACATGACACAGAACTCTGCAGTTAATAAAGAGGAGTTAGAGTTTTTGTTCTGACCTGAAAATCTAAGAGATATTAAGTGAAAAAATGCAAGTTGTAGGTCAACATGCACAATATGATCCTACTGTGATACAAGGAAAACCTCTATAAATGTGTATATACTCGTATACATATTCTTATATATATATATATATATATATGCATATATATTCATGTACACACACACACACACACACACACACACACACAAACACACGCTAGAAAAAAAATATGGAGGAATACCAGGATACCCACCAAATATTAATGTTGGTTTTTTCAGGGAGATAGAATTAGAGGTAGAAGGGGAAACTAACCATTATTTCTTCATATATCTTTGTATTGTTTGAGTGTTTACAATAAACACTAATTTTAAAACTTAAAAGGCATATTTTGAAAGTCACAACTGATCCTGTCATTTTACTTATACTTTAATATGTTTATTCAACAAACAGTTATCATGCCTAAGCTTAAAACTAAAATTATGTAATTGCTTAAAAGGAAAATTCAGAATAATCCCAACAGGTTAAAATCATTTAGCTCTTTGGGATATATTTTTGCAACAATGAAATCATGCAACTACTGTTCTACTTAATAATTAGACTTAAAAATGTTACTGAAGCACTTTTATGGTTAGAAAACAAATTGGTAGCACAGTTCCTGTAATAAAAGACATTGTTATCATTTATTCTATGCTCTGTGACATAAAACCAAATATTGTATTCAAGTGTTTGACAAGATTCAGGACTTTTTCTTATAATATATACTCTACTTAGTTACTCTCTGGACCCCATTCTATGAGAAAATGAGAAGACCTACATCAAGAGAAGAATGTAAATCTAAATCTCATAACTGATTGTAAATTTGTTTCCTGTACTTTGGGTAGCTACTACATTAATTAGAAGCTCAGAAGCTCAACTCTTCAAGTTCTCCTAAGAGAAGTCACAAATAAATTGAAGATAATATAATGGTTGTCCCACAAGTTGACTTGAGAGACCCAATATGTATGAGTCTTTCTAAGGAATGCATTATCTAGCCATGCCTCTAGGTTCTCCAGGTTCTCTGTTTATTCTCTGTTTATATTAATTCCTCTGTTCCTTGACTTTTTTGGAAGGGAGGGGAGTCCTAAGGGACCTCAGAGACAAATGCAATATCCAATTGTAGTGACTAAGTTATCCTAGGTTCCTGATATGTCTACATATTCTACTTTAATTTATATTTGATTGCTCTCTTTAAATTTTTTCCTTCAAGTTTTCTCTTTTTCAAGTGTGCTGGCTTGTTGTTATTATTTTAAAGTACAATATACCTCCTAAAATGTATTTATGATTTTTCTCATAAATACTAAAAGTGCAAATTAAGACACTTCTTTGATACAAGTAAAGAATAACTAGATATATCAACACTTATTCATAATGGTGCATTTATGCTATTTGGGGAAGATTATTTCCAATTTTCCTCTGACTATGAAAACACAGATATTTTTGTGACAGTTCCACAATAGGGGTTATATAGTCTGAATGTTTGTGACCTCCCAAAATTCACATGTTGGTATTTTAACCCCTAAGGTGATGGTATTAAGAGGTAGGGACTTTGTAGATGACCAGGTCATGAGGCCAGAGCCCTTGTAAGTGGGAGTAGTACCTTTCTCAATGAGACCCCAGAGAGCTAGCTCACCCCTTTTGCCATGTGAAGACACAGGGAGAAGTCAGCAGTCTGAAAACTGGAAAAGGACCTTCACCAGAACCCGACTGTGTTGACACACTGATCTTGGACTTCCAGCCTCCAGACTGTGAGAAATAAATTTTTGTTGTTCATAGCTACCTCATCTTGTTTTTGTTATAGCAGCCCAAATGGACTCAAACAAGGGAGGAAGACATATTTACTTGACTGGTTCCCCCAATACATTAAGTTCTCTAATGACTTGTCCCCAAGATAAGTCATTAGTATTCAAAATCTGACAGAGCTGAGAATTTCCAGAGAAAGTTTTTCTTTGGCTGCATTACTGTATTTAAGAATTCTCTACTTTTTCCCCAAAAGAACTTTGATTGTTGAGAACAGTAAAATGATGGTAGAAAAGCACATATTTCTACCATCATTTTACTGTTCTTTCCTCTCAGTTTTCTGAGCTACTTAAAGTTGTAATAAAACTAGTTTTGTTATAGAATATCTGATTCTGAGTACTGACTTATGGAATTTATTTTCAATATAAGTGTAAACCTCTACTCCATAAGATATGATGTCAAAATAAGCCTAGGGCAGAATCAGAAAGATTTACAAGGATTATAATTCCTTGTATTTTCATGGTTCTTTGGAGTTGGGAAATGGCAAAGATCATGAGCACGGACCCATGGTTCAATTAAAACAAAGCTGCTGCTTTTTAAAAGTTATATTAAAAGTAAGGGAATAGCACAAGGGTAAATATGACCGACTCTCTTGAGGTGCTATGGGGTGCTTCCCATAGACACAAAGCCAACCCAGATTCAAGGGGTGGAGAATGTACTTCACCTCTGGAAGAACATATTCTACTGTCTATGTTCTGGTCACAATTATTTACACTCCTTGCATGTGCAAAATGTATTCACCCCCTCTCAAGACCCCAAAAAGTCTCTTCCAATCACAGCATCTGGATCACAATCCAATATCTATTAAGAGAATGTGTATCCATATTTAATTCAATACCCACCCATGCACCATGAGACCAGCATCTTTAAGAATAAGCCAAAGGAACGTCAGCCCCATAGGTAACCAACCTCCTAGACTCCATTACCTCACTCTTCCTTTGTACCACTTCTTCCCAAGTTGTCACTGTGGTTCTCTGACTACTGACTTTTGCTTTGCCTCTCATTTTTAGCCCCTCCTATGAGCAGATAACAATTTGTCTGGCATAACCCTAAAAATCTTCTCCTCAGAAATGTATTACTGTCTCTGGAGCCGTCCTGCTTCCCTATGTCTGGGTAACCCATCCCAACTACCCACATGTAGCTGGGGGGGGGGGGGGGGTGGAAATCAGACATACAAAAGGATTAATCTTTTGAAATATTTATAAGTTGCTTGGAAAATCAAAGCAATTGAATTGTATTTATAACTTCAGTAATGACTGGGAGTTTAACACTTCACAGCTTCACTCACCTGTCTATAAAATAGAATAAACAATTTGGCTAGAACAGCAGCTTGCCTCCCTCTTACCTATTTACAATTTGTTACTGGGAAGATTTCCAAAGATGTTGCTATATATTTTATCTTTCCATCCCATGAAAAAACTATACTGCTTTAAAGTTATCAGACATTTTAATTGGCAAGTTTAAGTATATAGGTAATCATCTTCAGAACTACACCTCAAAATGGTTTGATCAAGAACCACTTTTATTAAATTTGACAGAACTCACTTACAATTAGCTTTCTAGGGAATAACTTCTGTTTAAAAAATTGCTGTGTTCCATTTTGCGCTCTTATTATAACCTTGGCCCTGATTCATTATGATAAATAAAACTAAAAATGGCTACACTTCTTTTTTCAAACAGACTTCTACAACGTTCATGTCATATACCCAAAGCAAGCTGAATGGAGTAACTGAACCATCACTGTGATTGTGATTTTTGGGTTTTTTTTTTGTTGTTGTTCTTATTTTTGCTAAAAACAGAATCACAGCAAATAAATGAATTTCATTCCTTTGGTGTACTTCCTTAGTCTCCATACTCCATGAGATCTGCCTAAAAATAAAACACCAAGCAATATATTTTACCACCGGAGCTATGTGTTTGGAAATAGCATTTGTTAATTTCTGTGCCTAAAATAGTTTTAAATGTGTGACATCCAGTATCCCTGCCTATTTGCAATTTCACTTTGATGTCCTCTAAAATGACTATAAATTTTCATACTTGAACACTTGTATCTTTAGGCATCACTTAACCTCCACCTGTGTATTCTTATACCTGTTTATGCAGAGTAACGATTCAGACCATCATATTTATTTTCAAAATACACATTTTGGTCATATTCTAAACATCCCACTAAGCCAAACATACTTGATTAACTTATTCAAAAAGAATTTACCCACCATGTGCAAGGGATACAGCAATGATAAGACAAAGACCTTGCCCTCACTGAACTTCCGTCCTGGCACACAGAGAAAGTTGGTAAACAAATAAGCAAGTAAGTGTGGACGGTACTAAATGGAAATTAGTGCTATGAGGAAATAATAAAGCAGGATGAAGGGAGAGTGAGCGCCCGATCGGGGGAGGGGGAGAGGAGGTTACTATTTTGTGTAGCAGCAGAACGCACTCGACATAGATCAGGCAAGAATGTCTTCCCACCTCTTGAATATGTTTCTAACTCTGGCTGAGCTCTCTCGACCCCTCCAAGATCATGTGGCAGATCAGTGTCCCCTTCGTCTCACGGTAGTGATCGCAGAAACTGCACTTACCCTACGTGAGAATAATGTCAGTTGACATCAAAACGAAATTGTTAGTGTCTTATACTTGACTTGGAGACATTTCAATTAATACAAGTTATACTTTAAGTCATTCCATTAATTCTTAGCCAAAACCTGTTACTTCACATCCATTTCCATCCTTTCCACAACGTCCGTCAGCATGGCTTTAGCCATTTAAACTCCTATCTGTGTTTCTGAAACGTGGTTCTTTTCAGACCACCACCTTAATGAAGTTTTTCAGTTGATTGCTTCCTGTGCAGCTGCTTTGAACTTCATGGAGATTTGGTCGTCTGATCTCTGCTTCTTACCCACAGGGACTGAAATTGTAATTCTACTTATCCTTATCACCCACCTTGAGAAGTTATAGTTTCTTCATCTGATTTTCTATTTCTAATCCTAAATCTTGAGGCTTTCATGAATATTAATCAGTGTGCAACACTATGGAAAACATGAGGATTGTACAGAATGATTGAATTACATTATTTAAATAAAAAAAGATTCAGTTAAGGTCTATGAAGGATAAATAATCCTAAACTGCTGCCATTCAGTTGAATTGAGAGTATGGCACTGTAGGTAAATACTGTTCGGGGAGTGGAAAGGCTTATGTGAATTGCTCCGGAAAACCAGTGAGGCTGCAGGCTCCTATGGTCACGCTCAGTCTGCTAGTTGCTGTTTTCCACTCTAATATGCCTGCAGATAAATACCTGGGAAGAAATGTCTACTTCTGGGCTTTTGCTGATCACAACCACAAATGTGATCAACTAGAACAGAGAAAATTAAAAAGTTTAAGGATTAAAGAGTTCGTTAATTTTAGGGAGAATGAATATTGTGAATACCTAAAAACTTTTCTTAATGGAAAATGGCTTCTGAGTTAGAGAAGCATTAGAATGAAATTACTTTTCCCTCCGACTCTGCTTTCTCATTGTATGATAAATGATAGTCAGGTTTGCTTCACTGGCCAATTTCCATATTTTTGAGATATTTTTCTGGTGGTCATTGTTATACAAAATCAGCTTATGATTTAAACTGCCTATTCACTTCTCTCTCTCTCTCTCTCTCTCTCCCCCTCTCTCTCTCCCATGCAATATAGAATTTTCAAAAATTATACTGCAACTTGAAACATGGGTATTCATTACCATATTAGTATTAAAAAGACAACATAGAAATGTGTTGGCCAAACTATCAGAGAAATATGAAAGATTAGCAGTTGACAGGCAATAAATTAGTTGCTTAGGTATATTTATTCAGATAAAAAAAACAAAGGGTGGAGAACCAGTAGATTAAGTGAATTGGTATGTATATGATTAAATATTTTTCCCATGTCGTCAATAGTTTTCCCCTGCATAGACTGGTTTTAGGTTGAACCTGTTTAGATTTGTAATCTCTAGGAATGAATGACAAGTAAGGACAGCGATTTTACCAATCCTCTAAATTAAAAAAGAAGCCATTGTGCTGGGGTACAATTTATTTTTTCAGAGAAGACTTTCTAAAATGTGAGTGAAATAAAAAAATTAAAAAAGAAAACAAAGAAAAAATTTAAAAATAAAAATAAAAAGTGAAGTGAAGGGGTTGCTGATTTTCATTGGAGAAAATTTTATTACAGAAAACATCACATTCTCTACTTGAGTTTAATATTACACTAAATGGTAATAATGCAGTAAATTCTCCATGCATCTCAGCCTACACAAAAATTGCTCTACACTGCTGGGAATATCCATTCCTTGGCTGGCTTTTTGATGCTTTGGGACCAGTAAAAAAGATATATGCACATCTTCACTCTTGTTCCTGGTAAATTTACTGGTTTTTATGAAACCCAAAGTATTTGCTGCTGAGGCACTTATAGAAACAGAGTCAGACGCATTGTAAAGTGTTTTGAGATCTTTTATTCATTCATTTATTTAGCACACTTACAATGTGTAAAGTACAACCTAAATACTGATAGGGCGTGGGAAGATGTGTTGTTGTTTAAGATTGCTCTGAAAAAAAGGAACCCTCATGCACTGTTGGTGGGACTGTAAATTGGTGCAGCCATTACGGAAAACAGTATGGGGGTTCCTCAAAAACTTAAGAATAGAACAACCATGTGACCCAGTAATCCCTCTTCTGGGTATCTACCAAAAATTTTGAAACATTTATTCATAAAGATATATGCACGCTTATGTTCATTGCAGCATTATGCATGGTGGCCAAGACATGGAAACAATCCAAGTGTCCTTCTATGGATGATTAGATAAAGAAGATGTGGTACATATGCACAATGGAATATTACTCAGCCATAAGAAAGGATGAAATACTGCCATTTGAAACAACATGAATAGATCTTGAAAGTATCATGCTAAGTGAAATAAGTCATACAGAAAAGGACAAGAACCATATGATTTCACTCAAGAGTGGGACGTAAAACAGAAAGCAACAAACAAACTCATAGACACAGACAACAGTATGGTGTTTATCAGAGGAAAAGGAGAGTGGGGGAGGGATGAAGAAGTTAAAGGGGTCAAATGTATGATGACAGAAGGAGACTAAACGTTGGGTGGTGAGCACACAATGCATCATACAGATGACGTATTATAGAATTCTACACTTGACACTTACATAATGTTATTAACCAATGTCATCCCAATAAATTTAACTAAAAAATAAAAGATTGCTCTGTTCCTCTCAGAAACCAAGTTTCAGGAAGAGGAAACGTACGCATAGACTTTGCAGGCATATTGTAAACCATGTCAGCCACTCCTGCAGCTTTGCATGCCATGGCCTACAATGATTCCCAGGCACGTCATGGCATCCATTTACCTGCAGCATGGCTTCTGCACGCTAACATGTACACTTCATCCTGGAAGAAACATATACGACCTTATTTAAAATAGCCGAGGGTTTTAGGATGACATTTAGACAATAATTGTCAAAAATGTTAATATTAATATTTGTCTCACTCTTCTTATTCATATGTATTCCTTTAGGACCTAGAATCTTTCATGCACAGAAATTATGACACCTCTTGAGATTCCTGAATGTATAGCCTTAAAAAGTGCAACTTCCAAAAGTTTTAAATTTAAAATCAAGGTGTACCTAAACCACTAGGGAAATCTGGCTCAATTTGTATTATCATTTTTCACCATACAATTTTATGCTTGGTCTCTCTTGAAATTTTTTTCTGAAATATAGGCAAAGTTTCTGTCATTAGGGGGCTACTGTTGTGTGAAGTCAGGAAGTGCATTTCAAACTTTAAAATATGCATCGAAGGAATTTATGTGCAGTCAGTAATTGTAGTGTGCCATGAACCCTGGCCTACCAGGCTTCAGGACAATGCTGTAGTGCTATTTATAATATCTACTTACTATAACAACTTTATGTAAACATGATCTCAAGTGAGCATTTCATAATGACTTCTGCTATCGATACTCAGTCTACTTAGTTACCAGAAACTGTCAATACACCCTTCACCCCACAGGTTCTTAAGTGACAGGTTCCACCTCTCCAGCTTGTTATTTATTTGTTAGCTTTATTGATTTAAATTTTTTCTCTGCTTCTACTTCCATGTCTAGAGGAGAATGATACTAGCACAGACTTCGTGACACAGATACAATGAACAGCTTAAAGTGATCACTATTGAGTCACTGTAAGGTCAGGGGAAAATGGAGGGATACGAGTATCTCGAGACATGTTTACCACTATTCTTAATCTATACCAAACCGATTGCCATGAATAGAATTTTCAAATTCAGCTAATATTTCCGTTTCCGATGATAAAAAAGCCAATCCTGTCATTTAACAAACATGTCTTAGTACCTGCTATGTGCCTGCCATGGTGTTAAGTATCAGGGATAGAAAGGTGAGTGAGACATGGTCTTTCTTCACAGTCTAGTGGGGGGAAGAGAAATTTTTAAAATAATCACATGCAGCGTTTTTCAGTCTGCTCGCGGCACGCCTCCTGCTGCTCCTGCCGCTTCCCTGAGTCCCTGCCGCACAGTTCCCCGTGCGAGCCACCGATATTTGGCATTCTTACAACATGGCAGACATCGACCACAAAGAACAGTCTGAACTTGATCAAGATTTGGATGATGTGGAACAAGTAGAAGAAGAAACTAATGAAGAAACAACAATCAAAGTGCATCAGCTCACTGTTCAGACAATGCAAAATCCTCAGATTCTTGCAGCGCTTCAAGAAAGACTTGATGGTCTGGTAGAAACATCAACAGGATACATTGAAAGCTTGCCTGGGTGGTGAAAAGATGAGTGAATGCTCTCAAACACCTTCAAGTTAAATGTGCACAGATAGCGGCTAAGTTCTATGAGGAAGTTCACAGTCTTAAAAGAAAGTATGCTGTTCTCTATCAGCCTTTATTTGATAAGCAATTTGAGATCATTGAGGCAATTTATGAACCTACAGAAGAAGAATGTCAATGGAAACGAGATGAGGAAGATGAAATTTCGGAGGAGCTGAAAGAAAAGGCCAAGATTGAAGATGAAAAAAAGGATAAAGAAAAACAAGACCCCAAGAGAATTCCTGAATTTTGGTAGGCTGTTTTTAAGAATGTTGACTTGTGGGTGGCCGGTCAGTGGTTGGAGTGCAGTCTTCATAACATCAAGGTCTCCAGTGCGATTCCCACATGGGCCAGTGAGCTACGCCTTCCACAACTAGATTGAAAACAACGACTTGACATGAGGCTGATGGGTCCTGAATAAATACACTGTTCCCCAATATTCCCCAACTAAAAAAAAACAAAATGTTGACTTGCTGAGTGATATGGTTCAGGAACATGACAAAACTATACTGAAAGCACTAAAAGGTACTAAAGTGAAGTTCTCAGATGCTGCCCAGCCTATGAGTTTTGTCTTGGAATTTCACTTAGAACCCAGTGAATAGTTCACAAATGAGGTGCTGACAATGACATATAGGATGAGGTGAGAACCAGATGATTCTGCTCCCTTTCCTTTCATTGGACCAGAAATTATGGGTTTTACAGAATACCAGATAGATTGGGAAAAAGGGAAGAATGTCACTTTAAAAATCATTAAAAACAGAAACATAATGGACGTAGAACAGTTCGTACTGTGACCTAAACAGTTTCCAATGACTCTTTAATTTTATTTATTTATTTATTTTTTTTTTTTTTTTTTTTTTTTTTTTTTTTTAATTTTTTTTTGGCCCCTCCTGAAGTTCCTGAGAGATCTGGGCAATAATGCTGAACCTATCCTTACTGCAGACTTTGAAATTGGTCACTTTTTACATGAGCATATAATCCCAAGGTCAGTGTTACAATTTACTGGAGAACATATTGAAGATGATGATGATTATGATAAAGAAGGTGAAGAATCGGATGAGGGTTATCAGCTCTTTGAAGAAGTCAAAAGCTGCAGTAAACTTTTTCAACATTGGCTGCAGTAAATCTTTTTCAATAAAAGCTGTCTGGGTGTCAAAAAAAAATCACACTGCAGTGTAGTGAGTACTAATGTAGAAATGTGGATGTTTTAGGTTTTGATATTTTTTGTTGTTGTTTTTGATATATAACAACAACTTCCTCCTAAAGAGAGCCTATAAAATGAAACTCCTTGATGAGATTTAGTAGACAAGTTTAAATAGAACCTCAAGAGTTAAACTGTTTTGCATAATAGAGAAGAAGAATTTGACAATTTAGCAGAGACATCTAGGACAGCAGTGTCCAGTAGAGATATAATGTGAGCTACATATATAATTTTTGTGTGTCTTGTAGTCACATTTTTAAAAAGCAAAACAAAAAAGGTGAAATTAATTTTAATAGTATATTTAATGCAATATATCCAAAACACTGTCATTTCAACACATCGATATTTGGAAAAAGAATATCGCTGAGCTATTTCGTGTTCTTTTTTCGAAGTGTTCAGAATCTGGTGTGCATTTTACACTTACAGCACATCTGATCTCAAAGTAGCTGCACTTCAAGTGCTCAAAAGCCAACACAGGTTACCAGTGGCTAATGCATTGGACAGCACACATCCAGCAGGTGAGAAAAGGGGGAGTAACCCATGAGACTCGAGAAGCCTGTGTGCCGTGTAATATGATCTCTCCCTGTAAGCCCCATAATCTTCAGTTAAGGCTACCATCCTCACAAATACCTGATGTAAGGGATTTGTGTTGCAGAAAATGATG
Source organism: Rhinolophus sinicus (assembly GCF_057876585.1). Lineage (NCBI taxonomy): Eukaryota > Metazoa > Chordata > Mammalia > Chiroptera > Rhinolophidae > Rhinolophus > Rhinolophus sinicus. The sequence continues at coordinate 124,995,055 of NC_142515.1, forward strand.
CAGCTAAATTTCATGTGGTGTGGGTCAAATGTGCAGCAGCATATTTAAGGGCGAGAAGGCACGAAAGGATGTGAATAAGTAGCTGAAGAGGTCTAGGAGTTGTTACTAGGAGATAAATCCAGACAGATGTGCTGGGCTGACAATGGAAAGGACTCTGAGTGCTATGTGAAGGGCTTTGGCTTTATGTTGAACACAGTAGGGAACTAGGGAGTGTATTTATGCCTGAAAAGATATGAACAGACTTCTGTATATCTTCATTTGGATGTCACACAGGCATTCAAACTCAACATAATCAAAATTTCACTCATCGCTGAACCACTCCTTCAAACCTGTAATTTCTCTGTTTCTTAATTCTTCCTACTCTTATCCTCCCAAATCTACTTCCTAATATCCTACAAGGCTAACTACTTTTCTTACTCTTCACTTCCCTAACTCTATTTCAAGCCATCACCATGTCCCAACGGGATTATTACCACTGGTCTCCGCCTTCAAACTGGATCATTTTCAATCCATCCCCACAGGGAGATAATATGCAGCATAAATCATACAGTTTCCTGTATGTCTCCTTCTTTTCTTAGAAGAAATCCCCAGTCTCCTAAACTTAGCTTAGAAGGCACTGAGTCATCTGGCTCTTGATTACTTCTCCATCTTTACTGCAACCCATTTTCTTCCCACTCTCCAGTCATTTAACTTCTTTCAGTCCATCAAATGTGCCCAGCACTTCAGAGCTTTTGCCAAGGGCTGTGTCTTCTGTATGAAACATACTTCCTAATTCTGTGGTCTTTATATGCATGACCTTCTGGAAATCTTTTCAATTGTCCCCAAGTATAAGTTAGATTACCCTTTTATATGGCTCTCTAGTACCCTGTATTTCTCCTATCATAAGACTTTGTATGTGCTTTTGTAATTTCCCAGTAATGTGATAGGTTCCCAATAAATGTATTTCTCCACTAACATGAAGAAAAATCATGTCTTTTCCCAATGGTAGCTCCAGGACATACCATAGCTCAGATCTAAGTACTCAATCACTGTTTGCTGAATGATTAATTTATATCAGCAGATTGGAGGTTGGAGAGATAAGGGGGAGGTATCAAGTTAGATTACTGTGGTAGGCTGTATAGTAGATATTGAAAACCTGAAATAATGCAGGAGGACTGATAATGTGTGGGGGATGAGTGAAGTATAGTAAGAGATATTTAGAAAGTAAATTTGGCAGGACTTAGTAATTTACTGGATGTAGGAGGTAAGGAAGAAGAGTTAAAAATGATTTCCAATTTTAAATCTCAGATGGTTAGTGACACCAGTAAAAGACAAAACACAAAAGAGTCGCAAGCTTGTGTGTAGGTAACGTACAATAAGGCTGCAAAGGAATAATGAGGTTGATTCTGAAAATATTTTAAGGGAAATGTAGGAACTCCAACTACTGACTGAGAACCTCCTACTGGAAATAAAGATCTGAAAATGCAGGGGAAAAAGTAGGAAATAGAGATACAAAGTTGAAAGTCATTGGTCTATTGATGATCGTTGAAGTCAGAAGAATGGATAAAATTGAGAAGCAAGAGTATGTAGCATGAAAAGGAAAGAAAATGAGGATAGTACCTGAAGAGCATCAATTCTAAGGATTAGGCTAAAAAATAGAAGCCGTAGTATTTCTTCCAAAAACAGTAGATTGAACACATTCATCTACTTTCAGTCTATTCATAAACCTGCACTAATATTATAATACAGATATTTTTACTTAAAAGTATAACTCATCAAGACAGGCAGAACAAGAATGCGACAAGAAGAAGAAAAAAACATATAATTTGGAAGATGAAAATATTTAGACATATGGTAAATAATTTACAAGCTGGAGGGAAAAAAAACAAAAACACTGTTATCTTACTCCATATTGATGGTGGCCAAGAAGCAAGCCAATTTATGTAACATCATCCCAAAAGGCTTAGTAAGAACTGGCAGTACTATATACTTCAGAAACCTGGGGTAACGTTCTACCCACATGTTCAGTGCTTCCATTTCATTTTTCAGTTATCAACTCTTAAGTATGAGCAGACAACCAAGTATTACAAAACAACAAAAGAGAGTTGCTACTATGAAATACAAAAATCAAAACAGACAGTCAAATGAAAGTTGAAGGAGACTTATTTTGCAGGGAGAATAAAATTCCAAAGAAAACTGCTATACCCTTAGGGATAAAAGAAATAAAATACTGCAACCATGAACAAGAACAAGGCACCATTTTTAAAAAAATCATATAAAGAAAGAACATTCTGAGAACAAAAAGAGGGATAAAGTCCTGGAAAATTAGAACTGTACAGTAGAAATTAAAAATTCAGGAAGATAAGTTTGAAGAGAAATCTAGGAAATGTTCTAGAAAGTTGGACAAAAAGAGAAAGAGATTAAACAAATATAAGAAAATTTCTGCAATCATCAAGAAGTTATAATAAAATAGGAGCTTCATAAAGAACAGAGAATAAAGGAGAAAACCATTAATATTATTTTCCTATGGCTGCTATAACAAAATACCACAAACTTGAAACAACACAAATATATTGCCATATAGTTCTGAAACCAGAATACTAAAATGTCAGTCTCACTGGGCTAAGACTAAGGTGTTGGCAGGGCTGGTTCCTTCCATATATGCTATGAAAGAATCCATTTCTTTGCATTTTCCAGCTTGTAGTAACCACACCTATTCCTCGGCATGTGGTTCCCCTCCGCTATCCTCAAAGTACATTATGCCAATCTCTGCTTCTGTCCTTGCATGGCCTTCTCTCTGACTCTGACTTCTTCTATAGAAGAACCATTACATCAGGCCTACCCAGATAATCCAGGATAATCTTCCTACGTCAATTTAACTTGATAACATCTGCAAAGTCCTTTTTGCCATACGGGGTAACATCCACAGATTCCAGAAGTTAGGATATGGACATCTTGGGAGGCAGGGGGCAAGGAGAGCATTATTCTGCCTAGTGCACCATTGATGAAAGAATTCATGAAAATTTCCTGCAACTGAAAGATCTGCATTAGGAGATTAAAAATATCCCTTACTTCCCAGCCCAGTAATTAAAACAGAGATGCAATAAAACACAGTGTAGTGAAATTTTACAAAATCAGAAACATGAAGATCCTATAGGTGACAGTACAAACCATAAAGATGTAATGCTTCTCAAGAACACACTAAATATAGAAAACAGTGGAAGAAAATCATTTCCAACCTTCTAGTCCACAACAAACTAAACTATTATTCAAGTGTCAAATTGGTGTAAACCTGATACTGAAACCTGACAAAGATACTACAAGAAATGCAAAATATAGGCCAATATTTCACACAGATCAAAAAATTCTAAATGAAATATTAGTAAATCAAATCCAGCAGCATATTAACAGGATAAGATGTCAGCACCTAGAAGAGTTAATCCCAGAATGCAAGGTTGGTTTAACCTTTGAGCCACAATCAATGTAAACTACCGCATCAACAGAATAAAGGAAAAAAAACAATATAAATATATCAATAGACTAAGGAAAAGCAACTGATAAAATTCAACATCTATGCATGATTAAAAACTCTCAGCAAACAAGCAGTGCAGGAGAACCTTCTCAGTCTTATAAAGGGCATCAAAGAAAAACTTATAGGCAATATTATACTTAATGGTGAAGTAATGAACACATTTCCCCTGAGAAAAAGTAGAGTAAGAGGAGCAAGAAGACTGTCCACATCACTGCTCTATTCAGCATTGTTGAGGAGGTCCAAGCTACTACTATTAATATAACACTAGGAAAACATTAAATGTGTAAACATTAGAATGGAAAAAGCTGCATTATTCATAGATAATATTTTTATACATCTAGAAAATCCAAAATAATCTACAAACTATTTCAATTATTATTATTATAAACACATTGAGCAAGGTCACTGGAGACAAGTTCAACATACAAGTACAAAAATTCATTGCATTTTATTTACTAGCAACAAACAATTGGCAAATGAAATTTTTTAAATACCATTTCAAAAGCATCAAAGAAATAAAATATCTGTGAGTAAATCCAATAGAAGTTGTACAAAATCTTTGTAATAAAAGCTATAAACACTGATGGGGGAAACTAAAAAAAATATAAATTAGTGGAATAACATATTTGTGGATTAGAATAATCGATAGTGTTAAAATGTCAAATCTTGCCTAAAATCACCTATAGATTTGAATCAATCCCAATTACCAACCCTGGCTTTTTATATTTTGGTTTTGTTTTTGTTTGTTTTTTTATAGACATTGACACGCTGATTCTGATTACAAAATGTATATGAAGATGCAGAGCAGCTTGAATAGCCAAGACTTTGAAGAACCTTGAGGAAGAATTAAGGTAGAGGACTTATACTTCTAACTATCAAAATATAGTATAAATCTACAGCAATCAAGGTTATGTTAATGGTCCAAAGATAGGTACACATATCAATGGAACAGAACAGAATTCAGAAAGAGACCCAAACATACACAGTCACCTGATCTACTCAAAGATGTCACTGCAATTCGGTGGGGCACACAATGTTTTTCTCAATAAAGGATACAGCAGATTGGATATCCAAATGGGGGAAAAACTAGCTTTGGTCCATACTTTACATCACATTCAAAACATTAATTTTAAGTAGATCATAAACCTAAATGTTAAAATTTTTTTCTGGAAATCTCTAGAAGTAAATATAAAACAGTATTTTGTGATCTACTCATACATTGTAATATTAAGTAGGAAAAAAAGAAAAACTATTGGTAAACACAATAATATGGATGAATCTCAAAAACATATGAAGAAAACATAAATGCAAAAAGGCACATACTATGTGATACCATTTTTATGAGGTTCAAAAAGGCAAAATTAATACATGTTATAGTAATCAGACTAATGGTAATCTCTGAAACTGGGGGTATTGTCTACCATTGGGGCACTCAGAAACCTTTCTGACTGATGGAAATGTTGTATGTCTTCATTTGGGTGGTGTACATAGATATATATATATATATATAGATATATATATATATATATATATATATATATATATATATATATATAATTTATATATGTAAAAAGCCATCAAACTGTGCCTCTAAGACTTGTGCAATTTACTCTATGTAAATTTTACCTCAATAAAATGTAAAAGGCTTAATTGATATTTCAGGGTAGAATATAAACATTTTTAGACATGCAAAGTCACAAACTATGCTTTCTGTGAAGCTATTCGAGGCTGCATTCTAGAAAATGAGAGAGTAAACCAACAATGAGGAAGTCCTGGGATAGAAAAAAAATAGCATATCAAACCAAAGAGAGATGGTGAAGGGATCCCAGCATGATGATAAATCAATCCCAGAATGTCCCAGGGAAAACAGCCCAGACGGCATGGAGCAAGCTCTGGGACAAATTACTCCAAAACAAACCAATAATTTAGTAGAATGCCTCATACATTTGCACATCTAGAAAGGAGATGTAGGCAATTAGGTTTCATTAGTGAAAGGTATATAAAAAGCAAGAACAATAAATAAGGTGACCATTTTTTTCCCTAAGGAAATCATAAATTGTGTAAGGAAATCAACATAAACATAGTTTACTTCCTAACTTGGCTCTTTGAACAGCAGTTACATGGTTATAATCATGCGATCACTAAATAGCTACTATCCAACTATAACATAAATATGAAAGGGCTTAAACAATCAGCTAAGAGATGAAAAGGTTCCCTCCAAGGTGAATGGAATAGTGGAGAGCACGTTTGGAGACTGCTGTTTCTGTAGTAAACCTGGCAGCATATTTCAACCCCTTAAGTGATGTGCATGCACAATTTTTATTTAAATAAAATATTCAAAAATTTTCAGAAACAGGACAGGAGGGATGCAAAAGAGATTAAGAGGTGATCAGTCAGGAAACGAACTTCAGAAGGACTAATGATTGGACTGAGTGATAGATTGCTGCTGATCACAGTCTAGACGGACTAGCTCAAGGTTTTCAAATTAAGTTTTCAATGCTGTACCCTTGCGTTTCAACCCTACCATTTTTCAGAGCAAGACAACCTTTCTTTTTGAAACTCCTTTTTTTAATGCAAAATGTCTTAAATAATTTGTGACGCATTTATTCTGTCAGCATGTTATGCTGGCAGGGAAAAGGAATTTCCTTTTCCTGTTACTGCTATCTCTCAACACCTTCAGCAGAGGATTTATTACTTATTAAAGCAGATGACATTCCCTAAGAGTCTTCAGGAATTATAAACAATTACAGGAAAGAGAACGGTTTCCAGTACCAAACAGGCAATAATGATGGAATCCACTATTGAATATGCCAGCAAGACCAGAGAGTTGAGAGAGCAAGCACAGTGTTTTAACCTTTATTCTAGCTGATAGAAGATGATGCAGTATTCTATTATCCTCAGTGACAAGTGATTTATTGGGATACTTTCTTTTCTTCCAAACTGTTTTAAACCACGGTTTTTTTGTCCAATTGCACTGATTTTTCATCTTAGTGCATGTATGGGACTGTAAATATTTGCACAGTCACTTAAAAAAGAAAACACAACGACATTCTCAGCTCTGGCGATTCTCACTTTAATGCTACACCACAAATGGAGTTTCCCTTGTTGCATGACAAAACAGCCTTATTTAGGCAGACTTTCCTTAGTAGCCTTGTCTAAAACTAACCAAAAGCTTAGGAAATTCCTACTAACATTTCCCCAAAAATCTGCTTTCTAAAATCTTGTTTTAGAAAAACACCATAGTTTAGGGAGCCAGATATTCTTACTAAACAAGAAAATTACTTTAAACAGACACCGAAGGATGCAGAATGCATATTAAAGGCTGATGGTGAGACTGGGGTGATTATGTATGTGCCATTTTTCAGGTCCGAAATCCTGGTTTATGTTTTCCTGGCCCTCAAGGGAGATGAGATTGTCAGTCTTTTGGTAATCGATCAGAAAACCATCAGAAAAGAGGTTTTGCTGTGGTTCTGAAATAAGAACAAAATATTTAAGAACCTTTCCTCCTAAGGCTCTTCTCCAATGAAGAGAAAGACCTGTACTTCAGATCCCTGATAGAGTGGCAGCTTGTATTTGGTTTTCAGGTAGGGAGTTGGTGGGGAGTACTAGAATGCTAAATCAAATGGTGCTTTGCAACACTGATCTTTTTGACAAATTGCCCAGATTTCATGGTTAATGAGCCATTGTTATCTGTGTTCTGTAGATGTACAAAATTAAAGTTCCAAACGACTAAAGACTACCACTCTAGTGCATTTTCCATTATTGATTGCCTTTTATAATTTTCTTACATACTCAAATTCAGAACTGTATATGCATGAAATGAGGGAAAAAATAAAGGAAGAATGTGATAACAATCAGTACAGTTTTCAGGTTGCTTTTTATTATTAAATATATAACCTAGAAAGTGGGAAGTATAAAGTATTGATATTGAAAGTTTAGATTAGGGAACAAAAGAATTGGATTCTGACATTTTACTGAGTAGTTTATTAACCTTTATGCATCAAGGGCTTTAATCATCTGTCAAAAAAATAAAATGAAAGAAGACATTGATTCTAAAATTCTAACTCAAAAAAAGGTCTTTGTTTTTTTCAAAATATCATAATTTCTATGATATTAATCTACAGTATCATCTGTTTAAAATATTCAATGATTTATCTATTTTTATAATTTCATGTTTATTTTTAATATTAGTCTTTTGATTTAGATAGATTTAAACATCACACACATAAAGGATATTGGGAAAATTTGTTGTGTGCAGGATGGTGTGAATAATATTTATTTGATATTAAAATTATGATATTAAGCTGTCATTAGTTGTTTTAATTGATATTATGAAATATTTCAGCCATATTAAAAAGCATAGATATAATAAACATCAACCACCTGGTGAAATAACTTTCCAGGCCCAAGACAGAGCTGCTCCTGCCCAGGGTGCCACAAACCGAAACTTAAGATAACTTTCTTATCCCTGTAAATGCTCCACTTGACCAAAAATACAGTATTTTCAGTCAGCCAACCACCAAATGCCAAGCCAGCTCTGCTCTATACCGTAATCCCCCCTTATTCCTGGGGGATGCATTCCAACACTCCCAGTGGATGCCTGAAGCCACAGTACGAAACCCCATATATGCTGTTTTTTTCCTACGAGACACACCAATGATAAAATTTAACAAAAATTCGGCACAGTAAAAGATTAACAACAGTAACTAATAATAAGATAGAACTATTATAACAATACACTGTAGTCAAAGTTATGTGCATGTGGCCTTTCTCTCTGTCTCTCTCAAAATATCGTATTGTACTTTACTTACCTTCTCACCTCAAGGAAGCACTTTCCGTCTTCTCTTTGGCTACCCAAATAGCCAGCATCACTACTCTTGCTCTGTGGGGCCATTGTTAAGTAAAATAAGGGTGATTTCCATACAAGCACTATGATGCCTCAATAGTTGATCTGAAAACCAAGATGGCTACTGAGTGACTAATGGGCAGGGAGCGTGTACAGCGTGGAGGGCGTGCAGCGTGGAGACGCTGGACAAAGGGATGAGTCACATCTCGGGCAGATGGAGAGAGCCACGCGAGATTTCTTCACGCTACTCAGAACAGTGCACAATTTAAAACTTACAAATTGTTTATTTCTGGAATTTTCTATTTAATATTTTTGGACCTTGGTTGACCTGGCTAACGGAAGCCACAGAAAGCAAAACCACGGATAAGGGAGGACCACTGGACTGATTTTTCTTGTTCCTTCTCATCCCAAACAAGGTTAACTATGTGACTCCCAGTCAATCAGATATTTTCTGCTTTTCTCTTCCTTGTTCTTTATTCTTTATCCTTCCTGCCTTCTGCTCTATTTTGCAGTTCTCCGAATGGAGAGACTGTCTGCTTTGTGAAATGCTAAAGTTTGTTTGTATTACCTAAATTGTCTTCTTTAATCATTTTTTAACACACCCAATTTAAGAAAAAATTCCATTCATCTCCCTCTGGGTCTCAAAGTAGCCATTATCCTAAATTTGGTGTTTATCATTTCCAATCATGTTCTTACAATTTTACTATATATACTCTGTATTTGTATACAATAAGAGTCATCTTGCATGTTTCTATTTTTTATAAAATAGTAGCATACTGTGTGTGTGTGTGTGTGTGTATGTGTATGCAAGCTTATATTTTTGAGATTATCTACATTGATAATTTGGCTATATCTCATAATTTTAATTGTTGTATTCTAATGAATTAATGTGACTAAATTTCTTATTCATTCTCCTGTGGAGACATTTAAGTTGTTTCCAATTTTTAAAACAATGCCTGTATACACACACACATACACAAGGTGCCAAAAAATGTACACACATTTTAAGAAAGGAAAACTAAATTAAAATTGTAATACTCAATATATACTTCTAACAAAGATGAATACAAGCCATATTTGACTTCTGCAATTACAAGAGGTGCTCAAAGTGGTTACCATCAGCATCCAGACACTTCTGATTACGGCGAACTACTGCTTGAGCAACATTGACTAAATTGTCCACTTGTATACATTTTTTGGCACCCCCAATATGTTTAATATGCATATATATAAAATAATATATATGACAAAGTATATATATATATATATATGACAAAGCATGTATATATATGTGTGTGTGTATACATATATATATATATATATATATAAAAAACAATGCATATATATACTCACACACGATATATGCACATATATCCTGTACATGTGTAAGGAAGTGTCCCTAGATTATATACGTAGGAATGGAATTATTGAGTTCTAACTTTATGTACATAACCTTTGAACTTCAAGTGTGGGTCTCCACTTGCTCTCCAATGTAGCTGTACTAATACATAGTCTGACCAATGGTGTTCACAGTGTCTTATGATGCACAGAATATTTTTTATTTAAATTGATCAATCTTTTATATGCTTTCTGGTTCTTATTTAAGAAATCTATCCATAACATAAGATCAAAAATATTTTTTTCTATATTTTCTTCTGAAACAAGCTTAACTGCATTTCCTGTTTGGGAGTTTAATCCATCTAGAATTGATTTTTGTTTATGTTATAATCTATATATTCATTTTTGTTTCCAAGTGAGTAACCAATTCACTTAAAGTTTGAAGTTAATATGTATCTCTACCTTCCTTGCAAAAAACAAAAATAAAAAACAAAAATCCTATACACCATTAAAATGCTCTAAGTTCAAAGAAACCTGGCTTCTAGTTATTTATAGTTGTTTTAATCCAGTATTTCCAGAGCCAGTACCAGCTGAAATCATGTTTTAGATTAAATTCTCAGTGTATAAACCACCTAGATAGTGTCAAGTTAAGCTCCAAATGAATGTGAAGGTAGGCTCATATTTGTAAATTCTCAGAGGAAAATTCTGCTACCCCAACTCCCAGCTCAGGCTGAGACAGGTAAGCTGTTCAGCTGGCTTTCTCTGCCAGCGGGTATTTTTCCAGGTCACCCTTGACCTATCCACTGGTGTTGCAACTCTTTGACAGTTTTTCACGTTATTTTCTATTTCACTTTCAACTCCCTGACTCCTATGGATCCACAGCGTTATGTTCTGTCCCCACAGGGCCATTGAATTCCAATACTTGATAACTGAGAAGTGGAACCTACCCCCACTTCCGACAGTTGCTGCCACCTAGCTTTTGTTTCCTCATCATTTATACCCTTTGGGATTTCCCAAATTCTCTCGTGAGCATTTAAATGAATAATTGCTATGTGTTATCTAGTATTTCTAGGTTCTTAAAAACTGAAGGCTGCTTGGGTTATCTAATCCCCCCTATCCAGAAAATGAAGCCCTTTAAGTTATTTTAATGAAAGTCAATATTGGACATTATGTTTAATATTCAGTTCAATGGTGGAGAAGATAATTTTAGGATTACTAAAAATGAAATCAAAACTGTCATATATGATTCAGTAAGAAATCTTTATATTAATGTCACATTCAAAATGGTTTTTGCTCTTTCTCAGCTCTTTTTAAAGCTCTTTCTTTCAGAGGCCAAAGATGAAGAATCTGGTTGCTTTCAAAGCTCTAGTTTTTAACTCTTATAATTTATTAATGCATTTGAATTTATGGGAACATAAATTATGATTAACTCATTTACTCAACTCATCTCATCTTACGATTTCTTGATTTTTATTGGAAGACTATGTGTCATGATCTATAAGAACTCAAAATGTCAGCTGTTATCTCGCCAGGTTTTCCCACTATTCTCCATACCTAGCCTGTGCCCCAGTAAAGCAAACTGGAGGGCATTTTCCATAAGGGAATATGCATTTATTCCCCACTCCTCAAGTCCAACTCTCAAACCCTACAGATCCTTCGAGTCCTCTTCATATGTCTGTCATCTTCATGAAAGCACTCTTTATTGCCCCAAATATGATCTCCAATCTCTTTCTGCATAACTATTCTGGTGATGCATAAATCATTTAATAAAGATTCATTGTGTCACCAGGATTTGTTTTAGCTTAGAAAATAAGAGTATCTTTTATGTTCTTATAGTCTATGAAACACGTTGAGAATTTGTAGAAAACCAATAAATACTCATTGAATTTCAATTAAAAACAGCTTCTTTGCAATTCAAATTGGTCGCTTTAAATAATTATAGTGTCATTATTTAAAATACAAATCCTGAAAGGGAAGATTTCAAGTGTTACATGCTACATAAAACGTGTGACAACACAGAGAATTAATCTCTTGTATTATTACAGAAAGGAAGGATTAGACTGGAGACTCCTGAGGTTTCTTCTATTATTAATATGCTAATATTCTTCACCAACTTCATATACATTTTAATGTATATTTCAGTCAGGGGACACAGAGTCTGCATTGGCAGTGAGGTGGTCAGCAGGTCAAGGTCAGGAATGCAAGCTCACGGAGGAACTGTGTGCTCTGGGAGTACAGCGAGGGAGAACTACAACTGAATGTCCTCATCCCTCCGTGCATGGCTGGAAGCCAGGCAGTAGAAGCAAATAAAAGACAAACAGAAAACACTGGAAACAGGAAGAGAAACATCTTCCTTCTACAGTGTCTCTCTTCTGCACTCTATTTCCTTAGCTTAATGCTGTGTTTATTGAAAATTACAAATGGTATAGAATTCAATTCCATTATTGCAGAGCAGGCAATGAAGGATAGATTTAAAGCTGAGGGGCAATAAAGTGATGGCTGGCACAATAAGGAATATAAATTTCATTGCATCCGTGTTATCCTCAATTTAGGAGCAGATTTTCCAAAATTTAAAAGACGGATGGTCATGTTATAATATAAGGAGGTAAATTTGGATTTAAAAATTGTATGATTCTTTTAAACATCAAAATCCTAGTTAATAAACTGCAATTTCAGTGTTTTAAATTTTAGGGGAGCATCTCAGTACATTATATGATTTTAACTTATTCTATAATTTTTCAGTTGGAGAATATATTTCACCTTTCCAAATCTGTTCCAATTTGATACCAAAGTCTATTTTTAATAAATATCATGAGTTACTTATTGGGCAAAAAAATACAAACTTGTGACAGCATCTAGTGGTTAGTATGAGACAAAAACCATTAACTCTAACCTTTAGGAACTAAATTTTAATAAACACAGTACGATAGCATTAAAACATCATGCTCCTCAATTCACAGAATGAAGTTCTGTTCTCCACTATGATTTTCACTATAATCTCACCACTCACTTGCTTTTTATAAAAGATTTTTCCTATTATATTTAATACATATAAACACCTCTTGTATAAGCGAGGCAGTATGCCGTAGTGGTTAAAAGCATGGGCTTTAAAAATAAACTGAGTATGTTTGAATGCTGGCTCATGCACATTGGGCAACGTTGGGCAACTTGCCCACCCTCTTCTCTTCCTCATTTTTGTCATTTGTGAAATGGGGAGGGAGTACCCACCGCATCGGAGTTTCCTGTGTATTAAATGAGCTGATACAAATAAAATGATTAGGACTTTGCCAAGAGCATAACAAGTGTCAAATAATAGTTCACCACTTGCTGTTTTTCCTACTCCTTATACCCAATACTCTTGATTGATTATATTTAAGAAACAAAAATCTTTCCTAAAACTCTCTCATCACCACATCAGAGAATAGAGGGATAAATCTAAAGTGAACATTCTCTTCCCTTAGAATTCCAGGACCATTTAACAGTTTTTTTACAAAGTGGGACCAAATGTATTTTTTGTACTTGTCCTAACAGCACTTTGTTAGATAGTCATGACTCATTTATCCTTATCACTCAAGGTTTGGATCTATACTATGAAGCATACTATATATGTTTATATTTATATATTTCCTCACCCAACTGATGCTCAGAAAAATCTCTTCAAGCCCTGGGATAAAATCCCTTAGACTTCTGATTTTAAAGCTTATTAAATTTCCTCTTTCAAGTCACAGTTAGGAATGCTAAAGCAGTTATTCATATAAAGTTACTTTACAGAATAATCCGGTACTGAGAATGCACTATTGAGCAGACACATGGTGAAACCCTTTTTCCTGCCAGCCTTAATACATCCGTGTATCCAGCAGTTCAATTCATAATCATTTAATAAAGGGAACATTTGTAGTCTAAAATATTAAGAAAGAAACAAGCTATTAAAAGTTAAAACCCTACTTTCATTTAGCTATGTTCAAAAATAATAATAATAATCCCAGGAATATTGTAATGAGGTCTAGGTTTAGGAGCAAGCATTGTGCAAGTTAATATAAGTAATGAACCTTTCATGTGAAATGATGTAGTGTCACAACTCATTTGCATCCCACTTAAAGCGTAATTAAGTTTCTCTGACAGCATGGCTTATGGCTGAAAGAACAAACCTGGCTGCTAAATTAATCCAGAGTCCCTCAGTTAATAACACTCAGCAAAGAAAACTTTACACACTCTTTCATTTAAAGTTCCCAAACTCCCATTTACAGAAGTGCTTGACAAGGCAGCCCTACAGAAAAACCTTTGTATGAAATTGAAGGCCTCTTGCCGGAGAGATTTAATCATCACCCAAAACCTGAAAACTGGACTTGGATGAATCAGGACCTAAGAATATGCTCTTTTCACTCCAGCTAGGAAGGCGGGTGGCCTGGAGGGGATGATTTCACATTTAAATCTCACTGCACCATATACTTAAACTCTAGTATGTTTTCAAACTTCAATCTGAAGTGTTGGTAATTTTAAGATTTATTACAGAACTGGGTTACCATAACAAGTGCTCAGAAATAATAGAATTTGTTTTCTTATTCATTCTTTCAGGATTTAAATACTACGTATAAGTTTACAAATTAAGTTGCTATTCAATAAATTCTCTTAAAGTGTTTTGTTTCTTTGCTATTGCATTGCTTATTTGTTTTGTTAAGAATATTCACTTTTTGCAATCCCCAGAAATGATTATGATGTTGCCGCAAGATTAGAACTACGCTATGTTATTTGGCACAAGTTTTAACTAAACAAGGACTCCATTTATGAATAATCTAAACTGTTTTCAGAGAGGCGAACAAGAGGACAGGCAAATTTCTCAGGATCAAGTTCCACGTCTCTCCAGGGCAACTTAAGAATCTCTGCCCAACAGTTATGCCTACGCACTGTTCTTCCTGTTTTCTCTTTCTGGCCACCCCAATTCAAAGGACGATATGAAAGGAAACACTCTATTTTTAAATTGATGGCCTCAAAACCAACTATTGTTGCCACCATAAATAAATTGGTTCTTCAGATAGTCAAAGTGTTGGTAGCTGAAAAAAGACTAGATACATCTCTAACATATGAGATATTCCTGAATCCAACAAGTACCCAATAACTTAATAATATAATGCCTAATGGACTTACTCTAGTCCCCTAAACGAATGTTGTTTAGGGTATTTTAGGCTAAGTTAATATTTATTCTGACTTACATGCCATCCCTAATAAAACTGTCACATATTGGAATTAGATAATATATTTAAATGTAACATTGAGTAGAAACTATAATAGTCACCTCCATGTATTCGCATAGCACTGAAATGTCTCTAGGGCAACATCTGCAGCAGCTCATTTTTCTAGATCCGTTCTCAGCACTACACAATGTATCACTGGCATTTTAAGAGAAATACCGCATGCTTTTTCCTGATTTTCCAGAGTTCTATTTCAGGGAACAGAAAACTTACCAGGAAGAATGAGTTGATGGGATAGAAACACTCTAACAATTATTTTCTCTTATCATTTATTAAAAGAATCATTATGTAGTAAAACATAAAGGGTAAAAGTCACGTTCAATTCAATGATTCTTTTTTTTTTTTTGGCATGTGGTTGGAACATTTACAGTGGTACCAGACAAAGATTTTACTTCAGTTATCCAACTGAGGCCAAAAGGTGGAGGTAACGGAGGTCTATTTGTTAAGTGCCTTTCCTTATGAGTTATAATCCATGTGGACAGAAGATAAAGGATCACAGCAAAGCTCCCTGCACAACCCTGAGACTGCTCCCAGTTGTCTCCCATAATCCACTTCAGATTGAAAGGTTGAAAAGTTTAAAACACTCAAGGCGATGGGCTTCACGTCACATTGAAAAAAATCAAATTTTAGGTATTCAATACACAGCCAGGTTTTTATCTATTTATTAAATACAAGGAAAATTAAAAGTGTATATATATTAATATGTGCTTTAATTACATTAGAAATCATACATTAATATATGTTATTTTAAAATGATATTTATATAATTACCTAGGTAATTTTTTAAATTATATGTGTAATTTTTCTTATGTGTATAAGCCTTGCTATGATATTCATTAAAGAGTGAGAAACCTTTCTATGCTAACTATATGAGATATATATACATATATATATATATATATGAGTTATACATGTATTTCTTAATTCAATGACACCTAAAAAAAGGTTTATGTGAGCAGTGTGTTGAGTTTACATTTTGAAGACATGTCAAGATAGCCTAAATCTAAAGTTTGCCATGTAGAAATAAAGGTAACTCCTATGGATTAATGTTAGTTTCTGCAAGTCCCTAATTACCACTCAACACCCTGGTGCCGTTCACACAGAAGTACTGTACAGTATAGGTGACGTTCCAACAGCCAATCACATTTTATATAGATCAACGCAGCTAGGAAAAGCTAGAAACAATGGTTCCTGGTCAGTTTAAGTCTTGTTGTCATTTTTCAATGTCCTGTTAAATAAGTTTAGGAAGTGTCTTTTGAGGGTGGGGGGTTTTGAGCCCTTTTGTTTTCTCTATAAATGGTATGACCATATTTCACTTCCCTCTGATTCTAAATCTTGATATCAGGATTCTCCCTTTCCCTCACTTTGCACATGCAAATAGTCACTGAATTTGCTCCCTCAATCTGTTTTCACTCTCTTTTTTTATCTTGGTGTCTCTGTCTTGAGTACCTATTCCTCTAGTAGATCTATTCTGTCCAATAGGATAGTAAGTAGCCATATGTGTTTATTAAAATTTAAAGTCAATGAAATGTAAAGTTCAGTTCCTCAGTTGCACTAGCTACCTTTGAAGTACTTAAAAGTGACGTGTGGTTAGCGGCTACCATATTGGTGGAACATTCCCCTCATTGCAGAAGGTTCTGTTGCACAGTGCTGCCCAGACTACAGAGAACAGCGTCTCTGCTTCCAAAGCTGGTTGGGGTCTCAAGCAAAGCCAGGCCCTTCTTATCCTCTTTCTTGCTGTCAGAATTAATCTTTTTAAAGTGCTGATCTCAATTTTGTCTCCTTCATAAAAATATCTTTGATGGTTTTCTTATTAACATCAGAACTAAATTCAAACTTTTGGTCCTTATCTTCACAATGCTCTGAGATCTAATCCAAGTCTCTCATTTTTGTTTTTTGTATTTTTATTAAATTTATTGGGGTGACAACGGTAAGTACAAATACATAGGTTTCAAGTGTACAGTTCTGTAATACATCATCTATATATCGCACTGTGTGTTCACCACCCAGAGTCAGTTCTCCTTCCATCACGATACATTAGACCCCCTTTCCACTCTTCTACCAAACCCTTCTCCCCTTGGCCTCTGGTAGCCACTAAACTGTTTTCTGTGTGTCTTTGAATTTTTGTTTGTTTGTTACTTTCAGTTTTATATCCCACATATGAGTGACGTCATATGGTTCTCAACTTTTTCTGTCTGACTTATTTCTCTTAGTATGATAATATCAACACCCTTCATGCAACCAGGGGAGGGGAATATATATATATCAGCGGTGCCAAAAAAAAATGTATACGTATGACTTATATTCATCTTTTGTTATCAGTATATATGGAGTATTACAATTTTAATACAGTCTTTTTCTTTCCTAAAATGTGTATACATTTTTTGACACTCTCTGTATATATTTAATGATCATATTTAGTTTTGGCAAAGGGAACAGTGAAACTGCTACTTTCATGTGCTGCTAGTAAATTGGCATCTTTCAAGAAGTATGTATAACCAATGCTATAAGATATGTAAAAGGAGAGTATCATTTGCTTCACTAATTTCATTTCTAGTAATCTGATCTTTAAAAACCAGCTCGAGATGTGGCCAAAGAGACATGCAGAAAGGTGTTCATCACAGTTTAACGTTTGGGAAAAACTGAACATACTCTAAATGCTCAACCAATAGGGGCATCCTTAAATCAATTATTTTGGGGTCTCAAACAAAGCCAGGCCCATCTTATCCTTATCCAAATTAAATTCTTTCATTCATACAGCACTCTGTAATGTAAGCTTTACCTACACATTAGCAAAGTACATGAGCTTTCACTACCAGCACAATGTTCCTGCTACCAGTCATGAGAGCAAGTAGGAATCCTGCCATCCTGCACAGCCTGAGGGAAACGGATTCATTGACTGCTATGTAGTCACTTCAAATTAGGTGGAAGTTAATCCAAATGACAGAGTTTTAAAGTAAAAGTGTAAAAAGTAGTTCAAACCAACATGCTGAAAATAATGCACCCATGCTATAAAGAATACAAACACTATATTAAAAATGTATAAATACTTGTATGTTTATGATTTGATATAGATGTGTAATTTTAAATTTTAGGTACTGTGAAAAAAATGATGATTGCTTATACAGTATCTTCCAAAAAGATGTGGTATCTGTAATGAGCAGGTATCAAACCAAAACATTCAAATATTCATAAAATGCAATTCATAGGTGATATTTTAAAAGGTAAACCAAATCTGGATTTTTTTATTAGAGTTATGGAGAGTTGAGAAAATAATGTAAATATACAAGAAAGATTACATGGTAGATTTCATTCTACATTTTAAAACATTTAAATAACTTATTTGTATTACCAGAAATATAATAAAGATCTTTCTTGGATATGAGAAAACTTAAGGAGTTGTAAAAACTCTTATCTCCCTCTCAAAACCCTGTGTAACTAAAAGCCAAAAATAAATATGGAATAAAATTATTGTTGCATAACCACAAATTAGGCCCTTGCCTCACCTGAATCTCTTCAATTGTCCCGAATAAAGAGCTTCATAAATTCTCCCTATCCCCAACCAAGAATTTCATATGAATTCATTTCATCAATACCAGTTGAACAACATTCCCAAGAAAGAGATGCAATGCCATCCACCATGAATGTTGACTTTCAAGTGTAAACTCAGCTCTTTCTTTCAGAGTTAGGAGGAATTAATCCAAACAGCATAATTTAAATTGGCCTATTTTATATGTTACACAAATAGAACCAAGGTTTAAATTAAACAGAAAATTATATAATTGCTTTGTAAGACAAGTTTGTCAGTTACGGTCCTAGGTTGAAGATCCATTAGTGATCCCACTGAGTATTCACCCCATTCACAGTTTTATTATTTATAAAAAGTTAGAAGTCTGCTTTAAAAAAAAAAAAAAAGGAAGAAAAAAAGACCTTTTCTTTTCTCAAATGGTCTGCTATAAAACATGTAAAATGTCAGATTCAATTGGTGCACATGGCTAATTTTTAAAGGGCATAATTGAACTACTGACCGGGGCATCGGTTCTTCCTGCTTGGAGCTCTAAGGAAAGCAACTGGAACTGCTTTGCACGTTAGCCTGGTTTCACTGTAGTTGTTAATACTTGTGATGATCCCCAGCAGCAAATCCACCCGCCTTCGCCCAAGGAACCTGGCCCGGATCATGGAGACAATCTCTAATGGACCACATAGGCCCCTACCTGCTTGAGTTAACCATTTTATTCTTCCTCGCAATTTCAGAAGCTGGTCATACCTGTAATTATTATTACTATATTGGGTTTCTTCACTCATTTATCAACAACCACTTTACTATTTTTATCAGTTTTGTATTTTTTTAGTAAATTATTTTTTAGTAAATTACTTTTAGGAAATTATTATAATCCATTTCTACCTTTTTAAACTGTCTATTTTCTTATTAATGCTTACTAATGTTATCTTTTAAAGGGGATAAGGCATAAAATGGGTAGGTTTTGGAAACCATCCAAGTCCCAAACAAAGAAAATCGGATTCCTTTTGTATTCAGATTGTCGCCCCACAGACTTTCTTCCCCTGTTTCCAGAGCAGATCTTGTCAACCCTAATGAAGCATCTAATATTCACTGACGTCAGCAAGAATCACTGACAATCTCATTCAAAAAATTACTCATTTGGAAAACGGTGGTAACCAAGAGCCAAATTACCTTCTCTGCTCTTCCAACTGCACTCCCTCAGAGATCACATCTACTTAATGTAAAAAACTGTTCAAGGAACTGCTGTAACAATGTTGTCCACAGCACAATTGGCAACTTTCATAAGGAGACCCATAAACTGAAATCTACAAACACAATCCACTGATCATAGTCATTTTCCCTAACAGTCCACTCTGCATCTAGAGAAGAAAGTATATGGGGAATTTTATCCAGGCCAACTCTAGAGCTCACCCGGGTATAATTTCACAGAGTTGCCTATAGTTGTCTCCCTTTACTTTATTTTTTTTTTAAGATAATTTTTTAAGTAGAGGGTTCATCATTGATTAATTGGAATCCTATACCATCCTGCTGCCAGGATGCCTGGAGTAAGTTGCTTGACCTCCTTTCAAAACAGGCATCTACCAGAGTTCACCATTATGGTCAGAATTTCTTGATTCATTTTAAAAGGATCAATGTATTATAGGAACCAAGCATTAATGGAGATGTCATTTTGCCAAAAGCATTTTTCACAAAAAGATATTTTTATAAAAATCTAAGCCCTTCGAGTGCCAACAAATGTTAGGATCTAAATGGAACACCATTATTCTTCTCCTATTCCACTTGCTCCTGTATCATGAAACTTAAAGTCTGACTTCATCAAGCTCTGGATGGTCGTGCAGCCAGTGTTTACTAAGTGCTAGCCATGTGGCAGGCCCTTTTCAAAGAACTGGGCAGACGTGGTCCACAGAACAAAGTCCTTGCTCTGACAGAGCTTTTATTCTAGCGACATTCACAGAAGAGACTCGTGAATGTCAGCAGACACCTCAAGTAAGCATCTTAAATTCCTGTATCCATTTACCAAGAGAACAGGATGCCATTTTTGATTTGCTGAAAGCACTGCAGAAAACCTGACTAATGTTCACAACTCAGACTATCACAGTAAATCATTATCCAGCTGAATGAATAGCCTTTTTATTTGTCATCTGCTATTCCTTTCTGCTTGAGAAGAACATAATTCTAAGAGGTCAAGGTTGGTGTCTAACTGTACACCAGCATGTCCCATTGTCTAGCACACACATTTGTTGAATGACTAATGAGCAACAGGCCAAGTAATGAATGAATAAATGAGTATCACTGAAGTGTTCAATTCACAGGGAGCTCTATAACTGTGGTTGATTTAACACCCTTAATTTTTCACGGTATCATCTTTCTTGTTTCCCAAAGTAACTCTGTCAAGTGGCCTTCCTATTATATTAGGCAGCAGGCAAGAGCCTAAGAAAAATTGTAAGTGTACTAGTCATAGATTGAAGTAGCTATTTTGTGCTCTTCACACCCCCATCCTTTACTCCACCTCCCAACATCTGGATATTCTGCTGCTAAATTCTTCAAATGTTGCTCTAAGTGGTGATGCAAAAGACTCCATTTGCTACCTATAGGAGGGAACTAATGTGCCATTTACGTATTCCCCCAACCTGCAGCATCATCAGCCGCCTACTTACCCTCCTCAAACCCTACTCCAGTTTCTCCTACTAAATTTACACAGGGGTTTGATTTTTTTTTTTTTTTAACTGGGAAAAATTAAACATGGTTCAAGAGCTATATTAAAACTGGCCTTCACAAATAGTCCAGGCCAATCTGTTTAAAACTTACAGTGAATAATTCTATAATTTTAAAGAAGTACTTATTTAAACATTTGAGGAGAGCCAGAGTTGTTTTCTTGAAAATACTTTTGGCTCTACCTGCAATTTCCTTGTGAGTAGGTTGAATTTTCATTCCAGCAAAAATATCAGTGAGGCTCTTTATTGTTCCCCTTGAAACACTATCTTGCCACCAATTTTCCTGAGTAAGATCACAACAGTCTTCTATCAATCAGGAATACATAATAGAAGGTGTCATCACAGTGTGTTTGCTGCTGTTTCCCACTGTGAATTTGCTGCCACATAGTTCTTATTACAAATCCAGTTAAAATCATTTAAATTCAAAAGGAATTCATTAAAGTGGTCCTATCTAAAAAATTATCTGATTGCAAATTCAACAAGGTACTTATAAAAATACAATCTCCTGGGATCCATTCAAGATCTCCTAAATCTAAATCTTAATGGAAGATGCAATGCCTAGAACGGTGCCTTGCACATAGTAGGTGTACACTAAATATGAGGTAGAAAGAGTAAATGCATGAGTTATTGAATCCCATACTGCAATGCTGCATTTCCTAGAGACAGACAGTTTATTTTGTGGGACAGAATCATTAGGATTTTCCCCACCTGCACTCTGCTAGTCTGCATTTTCTCTGGAATGTGAGTTCCTTGAAGATAGGAGCTTGGACTGTCATGCTGACGAATATAACCCTAGCCAAAAAAAAAATTAATAAATACCCTACATGGTAAGTGCTCACAGAATATTTGCTGAATAAATGAATAAGTCTGCAAATGCTTACATTTATCAAACCGCATATATAAAATATATAACACCTAAAGTGTTGAATCAGAGTAGAACTTATCATATTAAACACAGATCAAGCTGAGACAGAAGAATTGAGAGTTGACACAGATGACTTCAATGCATTTTAATAGCCTTTCTATTTTCTTTCTTCAAACAATTATATTTAGAATTTGGGAATGATTGTAACGTCTCTCATTTAGAGATCAAACTCTTCATACCTAAACCTATAACATAATATCTATAAAATTGTATACCTATACTAAAAATGTTAAATGCATTAGTTTAATAACATTCTGGCAGATTTTGCTGGTACCACAAGTATATCAATAAACTTCTAACCCAAACCCTAGGAGAAAATGTACAGTCTTGAACATAGAAGGAAAATGTTTTTTCTTTCAGAGCTAAAGAACTTTCCTTATTTTGTAGACTCCCCGTGTAGAAGTATAGCTTCGTGTTGTTTGTTGTTTTTGTTTTGCTTTTGTTTTTGTTTCTGTATTTCAAAATAGAAGCAGAGATATTTAAAATAGATATAAAGAAAACATATACTAAAAATGTGAAGAATACATGTTGGTAAGAAATCTAATCAATATCAACTAAATTAACAAAGCATTTTGAAAAAGTGAATACACCTGAAAAACTTCAGGAGAATAGAGACAATGCTTTTTAAACTTTGTATCCTCTACACCAACACAGAGCCAGGCCCATAAAAGGTACTCAGTGAAAGTTTTATGAATGAATGATTGATTGAATGAATGAATGAATGAATGAATGAATGAATTCATTTCTGCCTAATAAATGTATTTAAATAACTAATTTTGTTTTCATTAATCAAACCCATTTTTTAATATATCACCTCAGCAATTTGTTTGATACTCAAGTGCACATACCTTTTCAACATATTAAAATAAATCTTTGCCCTAATTTTCAGTATTGATTACGCTACAAACTACAATACTGTGGAGCCAAACCAATTCAAGAATTCAGCAAAACACTGAACTGTATTTGACACTTAAATAGACAACAGCGTTACATCGGTCACTTTGCTTCTGTTACCTCCACTACTGTTGGGATTTTAATCCAGTTGGTACCCATTTAACAAACAATATACTCACAGTGCTCAATTTTCATTTTTCCCTTTTTACAAAGTAGAAAGTCAAACAGTAAAGTTAATAGAGCTATAAAAAATATAGCACCAAATTTATTTTCATGACAGAGTGAGTGCCATTGATTTAGAACAGCTGCTGTCTGAATAAATAGATTCAGGGTCTAATAACGACACCGAAAAAGGCCAAGGCACAAGTCCATTGCTGGGGCCTGAAGACCTGGTGGCAGGTCACTGCCCAGGCAGAATCCTGGCCTCAGCTGCAGTTCACTGAAACTCAGATCTGCACGGCTGCTTTTGCATGCACAGGTTCCTAGATCGATTTCTTACTGGAATCGATTCCTCACAAACAAGGATAATCCTTTATTTGAAGTTTAGTCACTTGAATTCCTCTCTATATTCTTCACTGTCAGGCTTTGCAATTTTTATTTATTCTTGGTAGAATGCACTACTATTGTAGTTATGGCACTTTTCACTCTGAGCCCCTCTTTTCAGGGTCTTAGAGAAAGAAAGGTCTTTAGCTAGAAATTTCTCAAGCTTGTTGACAGTCTGGAAACGATTTGTTTTAGAAGAGAAAAGAGGTGAAGGCAGTAGAAAGATTATTTATTCTACCATCTTTGAGAACTTGATTATCAGTTAATCACAGGTTTATTTTTAAAGAAAATGTGATGGTTTTCAACATTTAATTTTATTGCTTTTATCTTTGTTTAAGAAGTAACACTAAAATATTTTAAAGTCTCATGAATAGCAAACCATTGCAATAGGCTGGGCTGAAAAATTCCCTGTGGCTAAAGTAATTTTAACTTATTCTTTCCCACATTAACTTGGTAAAATGGATTATAACACTAGACAATGAAAACATGCTTTAATCTATATACATATTTACAAATCCATTTATAAATATATTTATTCATATATGGGTTTATATACAAACCAATATTCATTTACTCTGTGGGTGTCCTTTCAGACACTTTCAACACTACCATCTTCCATACATGGACTAGTCCATAATAATCAGAATCGTCACTCTTGAAAACCTCTACTTAATATCCTGAGACGTTAATCAATTGCCTTTCAAACAGTTTTTTCTCCATGAGAATTATTGAGTATATACTTAGGACTAAACTATAAAATGGTTAGTGAAAGAATTATTCAACAGTATTTCAAAATTTATCAAATTCACCCTTGGGCTGTCAGATTTTACTACCTAGAAATAAACTATTTAGCCTAATTTCTTTAGAGAATAGCAAGATTCAAGACAATCTGTTGCTCTTGTCTCTTCTTTTTCTAATAACAGAAAGTCTTAAAAGTAAGTTATTAACAATTACTTACAAGTTTATTCAGAAAGAGGAAGAGAAAGAATAGTGAGTGGATTTGCTTAAAAGACTATTCTCACTTTCCAAGGGTGACCTCTTCGATATAGACTATTAAACAGCAGAGAGACTAGAGTGGAGAATTTACAGAGACTAAAACCAGATATAACTATTAAAAATGTAAAGGAAAATTGTCATTATTCTTCTTAATTAGACGCAAAAGAAAGCTGTTTATGAAAGTTAAGCCCCTTTACTTACTTCTGACTAT
The DNA here is from genome assembly GCF_057876585.1 of Rhinolophus sinicus. Lineage (NCBI taxonomy): Eukaryota > Metazoa > Chordata > Mammalia > Chiroptera > Rhinolophidae > Rhinolophus > Rhinolophus sinicus. The sequence goes on from NC_142515.1 coordinate 125,019,805, forward strand.
GCTAATCTTGAAGACATTACAATGAATAAAACCCACTGAAATAGTGAATCTACATAAAGATTATGGTTTCTCAAAAGTGACTTTATATTCCATAAACAGAAATAGGAGAAAAGTAAAGATTAAAAAAGTTATATATTGTTGTTAGTATTATATTTTCATCTGATCCCTACAACTTGGTTTTGCCTCATTTTCGCAATTCTAAATGTAACATTAAAATAAATAACCTGTATTTTTTTCCCTAAGAATGTCTGACTCAGTCTACGCCTAAGAATAATGCATTGCTTAATTTAAACTCCCCTTTCTCCTCTTAGGGTAAGAGCAATAAGTAAGAGGTAAGCTGGACCTGCATATTATACATAAGGAGGTCCCCAAAAGGAGACGTGGCATGCAGGACAGAACGCCACATGTATAGACCCAGTGCCCTGGAGCCAGCCTCACAGGAACTGGAGTTGTCTCAGCTACAGCTCAAGGAAACACAAGCATATAAGGAAAAGGTCTCTCCTTTCCTCCATATTCAGAATGACACACTAATATCCCCTTCCTGGGTACAAGTGGATAAACGTAAGTGACTGTTGTCTAACTTTCCAATATTGAAAACTATTATGGTTACTTGAAAAAAATCTTTTTCAGCACAAAAGCTGAAATTCTTGAATTCTTAAATGGTATATAATTTCATGTCCAATCAAACATTATTATTACTGGGTATGGATCACAGTAGGTCTATCTGACAGGCATATTATTTAGGACGCAATTCCCAACCTGTGTTTAAAAGAAAGCATTACATAAAATGCTCAGTTAGATATGGTCAGGGTTCAAAATGAAAATGTGTGCATGAGCCATTCAGAACTTACAAATAAATAAAAATGAAAAGGCCGGCAATGGTCTTTCTTCTTCACTGTTACTAGTAAGCCTTTGAAATAAGCTCAGGAAATGTATGCAGGTGGTTTTTTTTGATTAATTTGATAGAGGTACATCCATGGAACCAATTTACAAGTGATTTGCAGGCAGGCTGGCATTACTGAAATAAACGGTGCTATTACTATGATTTATGCTGCTATTCCTAACACAAATGATAAAGTGAAATTTACAGTCCTTAATTACCACCATGAAAAATTGGGAGGTAGAGAAAAGAGCAAAGATTGGCAATTTGCAATCTTGTCAGTAAGGCAAGATGCAAAAATCTATTTGTTTTACTTTAAAAGAAAAAAAAAAAAGATACAGCATAAATGGGCCTTACCATATTGTCATCAATCCATTAGAAGAGAGGGGGAAGTTCAAAAAACAAATGACCACAACTTAACCTTGAGATGCTAGGAAGCATGATTTTAGAAAGCAGCTGACAATATGTAGCCTCAAGTTATAAAGGCAGGGCAGTGACAAAACACAACAGCACACTACACATTACACATTATTCTGGGCCACTCACAAGGCCCAGTTTGCATTTCAAATCACTTCACTTCTATTGTATTTTTCAAGTGCTCTATAGCAGGGGGGGAAAGCAAATTAAACAAAATATAGCTGCGATATTTATGGTTTTTCTCTTGGCCTATTCATATCTAAATAACACGTGGGAAGAAGTCTGTTAAGAGATTCAGAGATGTTTACATTTCTATCCACAGAACTCTAACAAAGCCATACAGAGGAGAATCTACTCTGGGAAACATGTCTCGAGCACTGCAGTTTCAAGAGGTTGGAGATAATGTGAATGCCCTATTGCGGGCCCACACTCCATTCCTCGTTCCAGCTTCCAGCACTTCCTACTTTACCAGTCCAGCCAGGCTTTATTTCCAATACTCATCCCCTCATGTGACTATCAGGAAACACCTGCGGTTCTAGCAGACCTTCTAATTACTATTAATATTGGCTAATTATGGTAAAACCAGGCAGTGGTCGTTCACACTGCTTCACAGACTGCTTCACAGCAAAACTCCAAAAAGTTACAAGGCATAGAAACTGACTGTATATGAGAGGCAAGAGAGATGGAGCAATCAAACCTGGCAGAAGGTTGTTGTCTGCCTGATTTAGCGCGCAGTAGTGCTATCTAGACATAAGGAAGGCCCAACCCAAACCTTGGAATTAATAAGTTCGTTTCAGAAATGTTAAGTTTGAGTTGCTGGCAGGACACCCAGATGCAGATAATATCCAGAATGTATTACTGGGAATGCAGGACTAATGCTCTGGAGAGAACTCAGGCCCAGATGTATTGGTGTGGGGGGAATCTGAATAGAAGTGAAGGCTGAAGACGTGGGAGAGGAAATGATGGCCACAATGGACAATGTATAGACCAGACACCTGGCAGCAAAAACAAAGGGGAGATATACTTGGAGAACCAGAAGAGAAAAGCATAAAATCAAAAACGCCTAATCAGAGAACTAGGAGAATCCTGAAAAGAATCTCAAGAAAAAAAGGAATGCTACGTAGAAATCAAGAAGAATGAGAAGATTGCATTAAATCTGTTGACCAAGATAATGTCAACACATAAAAAACAAAACACAAGAGTGAGAAATAAACACATAAGAAAAAGTAGCTGCAAGAGTATAGTTTCCCTAATCCGAACGCAAAATAGCCAAAAGGATAGAATTCAAGAATTGTTTTGTTCCTTCTTCTATCCTCTCTTCATACTTTTATCAAGAGACCCATGAGTGGTTTTAATGGTCTTCCCCTGTGTTATTCTCTCTGTTCTGTTCTCTATCCTAATTATTCTGAATTCCTTTTGGTTGATAGATAGTATAACTGTGCATAAGAACACCACAATTTGAAATTATTTCTTAACTTTCATTAATATTATGATACCCACATCTTCTAGAGTTGACTTTAGTACATACATTCTTTCTTATCAAAGATAACAATATATTATATATCTATAACTGTTTATACACACTATTTCATTGTATTGTTAGCAGTATATCTTTATATTATGTACCTTAGTGTGAATATAATTTTTTAATTGTATCAATATATATGCACACATATATATGTAATTTAATGGTATTAAGCCAGCAGTATGTTTGATATTACATAGCTCTCAAACAATGCCTATATTGATTCTTTACTACATTCCTTTTATAACTTTTCTCTTCTTTCCACTTTCATAATTGGAATACTAGTTATATTTATATATTCTCAAACACAGTAAAGATGGAAAAGAACAATTATATTTTAAAGAAAAAAGAGGATGCCATTCCTCTAACTATGTGATAATTTCCTAGAACTTCACTGTCCACTATCGTAACCATTAGCCACACCTGGCAATATAATTTAAATTTGAAGTAATTAAAATTAAATGAAGGTTAAAATTCACTTTCTCAGTTGCAATAGCCACATTCCAAGTGTTCAAAAGCCACCTGTGGTTAGTGGCTACCATTTTAGACAGAGAGAATAAGGAACATTTTCCATCATCACAGAAATTCCTATTGGACAGTGCGAATGTGGACGATTTGATAGATAACTCACTCTTTAGTATGTCTTGCTATTCCTCTTAATATAATTATCCTCCATGGATGGATAGAGAAAATGTAGTATATACATACAATGGAACACTATTGAGACTTTTAAAAAGAAGAAAACTCTGCAATGTGCAACAACATGAATGAATCTTGAGGACATTACGCTAAGTAAAATAATAAGCAAGTCCCAGAAAGACAAATACTGTGTGATTCCACTTAAATGAGGCATCTAAAATAGTCCACATCATGGGAACAAATAGTGGAATGGTGGTTGCCAGGAGCTGGGGGAATGGGGAACGGGGAGTTACTAATCTATCGGGCATAAAGTTTCAGTTTAGCAAGATGAATAAGTTTTAGAGATCTTCTGTACAACATTTGTACTTATAGTCAAATATAATGTATTGTGCACTTAAAAATGTAGGAGGGTGTATCTAATGCTTTTTGTTCTCACCACAATAAAACAAATATTAAAAATAGGGTTGTATCTTGCATAACCCAGAGGGATACAGATGACAATTTAAAATTATTCTTTCACCTTTGGGAAAAAAACAAAACAAAACATTTTCATCTTCCCTACTTTCTTTGCTTTTCTATTGCCAACACTTAGACCTTTTTAATTTTTCTACTCGCTACTACTTTGAAATAATAATCTTGGAAATTTTTTACGGTTGAAGGTCAATAATGTCTTCCAATTCAAAAAGTCACCCATAACTTTTTCATAAACAAAATAGCCAATAGACCTTGAGTCATTTATTTGTTTTTCCCCTTTCCACCAAAACTAAAATAACAAAACAAAGTAAAACAAGCCTTTCTAAACGAGTATGCAATCCTTTGTAAATTCCAGTGATGAGACCATCTGTTTAGTTTATTGTATTTTCTATAGTCAGATCATTATTTTGGATACTAAATCCTATATTTCTAATACTGTCAGCAATTTTACAATACGCTTCTAGTTTTCTCCTTGCTTCCCTATTTTCTCAAAAGTCTGAAACCAATAGAATATAAGTGGGAAAAGTTGACAAAATTTAGGGTTGTAATCTATAGTCATGGCACACACAAAGGATAACTGGCCAACCTATAAATCAAACCTCTAATCTTAGCTTTATTAGCACACACTCTTTGACTGAGAGAGTCTTAAAGAGACCAGAACTCAAAGTTTATGTCTTACTGCATTTTTGCTAGAAAAAAGAAATATGTCATACCATTGTGCCCTCTTTTCTAAATGCTTAAAAAGAACCATCCAAACAGAGATCTAGCCCTTTAAATACAAAACCAGAAAAAACAGCTCTTCAAAGCAGTGGCGGTACTAACAGGACTGAAGTAAGGAGTAATACAACAAGGATACTATATTTAGGCATAACCCCTTCAACTGCCTTTTAGACCATGTGCATTTTAAAAATAATTTTTATAAAATTGCTTTTAAAAAAATCTGTGGAAACAACCTGATTGTCCATCAATTGAGGAACATATGAATTTTATGTATTAGAATAAAATGCAGCAATTGAGTGAACAATTGTAAAATATGACTTTGCAAAATACGTTACTCTTGACATATTTATGTATATTGGCCTTATGTTGTGTCATTTACAAAAACATCTTAGTTAATGGCTCTTCCAAATTTATTTAAAAGAATATATTAATTCATAAACTTTTAAAATATACAAAATGTATCAGTTTTTGTGAATATATACATGTTGAAAAAGTAAAAACGATACTATGGGAATGATACAGATAAATTTTAGAATCGTGAAAGTTGAAAAAACTGGAAAAGGTGGGAAAAAGGAAGGAGGGAAGGAAGGAAAAGGGATCAGAGATGGACACTGGGCATGTCTATAATGAGTTTTTTTAATGTCTGTCACATCTAGGTGAAGAATGTTAAATCTAGGCAGAAGATACCATTATTTTCTATACTTTTCAGTTGTTTTGAAATATTTCACTTTTTTAAAAACTTTCTGCTTCTTCATGGTTGATATTGTCCTCAGTTTATATCAGATTTTCCAACTAAGTACACACTATTCTCTGCTACCCCTTTTAGGTTGCTGAGTAGAAACTCTATTCCCAGAAGAGCAGTAAAACAACAAGCATTACTATGCCCCATGAATAAACCAGCCAAACCATTAAAAAAAAAAAAAAAAAGCCTCATGCACATCAGCTGTAGGCAAGACCTTTAACTCTTATTTTGTTTCCTTTTCCCATAACTTTGGAGAACAAACAAATGTTAAACACCAAGTATATAAATATTCAAATTTCTAAAACATTTAAACCTGCATTTGAAAATATAGTCATTGTGAAAGAAAGGTTGATTCGACTGAGTAAAAATGTGTTGTACTCACGGCAAATACAACCCGTTGGAGAGCAGTAAGAGGAGCAGTCAGTGGCTAAGGGAGAAAAAGAAAATTACAATGATAGCGTTGAAATCTGACCAAAGTTCAGGTGTTTTCCAATCAAAATGTCAGCCAATTTTAATTTTTATCTAATCGTATTCATGATTTTCTAGCAGTTCATTCTCAGAAAACTGCAGGCTACTTAACTGATTAAAGCTATGAAGGAGTGCTAGTGGGACACAGAGTACTTGCATTTACATAGTTTGTCTTTTTCCATTTGTGTAGATGATATAAATTTCTTCAATTAAAAAAAAAACTGCTATTAAAGTGTCATGCCGGGTGTCAGGCAGGGTCTGTGGTCTCACTCCCCACATAGGAAAGCAGGATATGGTGAGGCCAAAAAAGAATACCAATGGAGCCATAGACAGGGGAGTCATACCACTATAGTCTCACTGGCGGCTGGTTGGAGACACAGGAAGCAGGAGCCACACTATCCACAACCTGCCATCCACTTCTCTGCAGCCCGCACTCCGCCGTGCTAACTGCAATCCGCGCTTGCCAGCCCAGCCACCATCTTCTTGCTAGCCCCCATTTTCTGCTAGCATAGCCACAGCAGTAATATTAGTGGCCAATGGTTCACTGGTTACAGCTGATGGCCAACTAGCCACAGCTGATGGCCATCCAATCACAGTTGATGGCCATTTACTACCTGAGACAGCACCTTTCCACGTGAGGCTGAGAGCCTGGAAACTGCACTCCAGGCTGTGTCCCCACATAAACGTATGCTGAACATTGCCCATAAATCTCAACTTCATCTAAATTTTCAGCTCCATTTCTATTATCAGATGAAGTTAGTTACCAGACTTACGGTCAAGATGGTGGAGTAGGTAAATGCTGTGCTCATCTCCTCCCAGGACCACCTCAAAATTCAACTAAACTACAGAACAACCATCATTGAGAACAGCCTGAAGACTAACTGAAGAGAAGTCCTATAACTAAGAATATAAAAAAGAAGCCACGTTGAGACTAGCAGGAGGGGTGGAGATGCTGAATGGTCTGGTCTCACACCTACGTATGATGGTTAAAAATCAAGAGGGATATCTGAGCTGCAGAGGTTCCCCCTTGAAAAGCAAGGGATTCTAGCCCCAAATCAGGCTCCCCAGCCCAGGGTTCCAATGCCAAGAAGATAAGTCCCCATAACTTCTGGCTGTGAAAACCAGCAGAGATTATGGCTGAGTGAGACAGAGGGCTGCCGGAGTCCAAGGTGTTCCTCTTAAAGGTCTCACACATGGACTTACTTGCTGACAGACTGACTTGCTCTGAGCTCCAATACTGGGACAGCAGCTCAAAAAGCACCAGAGACATAGGGAGAGGAACTGAATTGTCTAGCTTCAGGGCTAGGTCTGGAGAGACAGCTTCCTCACAGAGAAAAGTGCTGACAGAGCCATTGTTCCTTCCTTGAGTTTTCCCCTCACCTAGCATGAAGTCACAGTTGGGTGCCACATCTGAGTGTCCATCAATCTAGCTAACACCAGTTTCCTGGCCCTGGTGATTCCCTGAGACTCTGCCCCATCCAAGTTGTGGGCCCACCCAAACCACTTCCAGTGGCTTTTCCATACAAATGGCCCTGTCTTGGCTCATGCTACAATCTTCCCTAAAATCTCTCAAAAGTTCACAAACACCAAACAAGCAGCATCTGGCCTCAGAGTGCCCCATACATCTTGCTAAGCAGCCCCAAAGTGGCGCTAATAACAGCTGGTCTCCATTCACAGCTTAGCCTCTCCCAGAAGCCTCCAAGCCCAGCACGAGTGGCAACTGGCAGACCACTTAGTATCTCATACCAGGTAGCCCTGGGTTGTGGACAGGCAGCAGTTGACCTTGACCTGCACCAGAACCAACACACCAAAAGATCAGCTTTAGACCTCACCAGAGCACCTCCACAAATGACACACTCAAAGAGAACACTTGGAAGATACCAGAGCCCTGCTAAAGCAAATGTTTCTCCATGGGGTCAGCCCCTGCACAACAGCCCCTCCGCTGTAGTAACAGCCAGGCCTCACAACCTATCAGCCCTAGAGTCAATCCCTCCTACTGATGTGCCAACTGCAACCAAGGCTAAACACCAATAATAAGAGGACACACGCACCCCACACAAGGGACACACCTGGAGCCCCTGGCTCAGGTGAACAGGAAGACTGCACTAGTGGGCCCCACAGGACACCTATTATATAAGGCCATTTTACCAACACTGGGAGACATAGCAGCTCTACTTAATACATAAAAACAAGTACAGGGAGGCAGCCAAAATGAGGAAACAAAAAAACATGTCCCAAATGAAAGATCAGAACAAAACTCCAGGAAAAGAGCTAAACAAAATAGAGACAAGCAATCTATCAGATGCAGAGTTCCAAAGCAGAATTGCTGCTGATTGCCCATCAGTATCTATTCTCCTTTGCTACCTTTTATTAATAAATGCCATTGGGGTTAGCTGGCCTACAACTGCCTGGCTAGAAGTGACATTTCCCAGCCTCCCTTGCAGCTAGATGTGGCCTGTGATTAGGTTTTAGCTAAATTCATCACATAGATGAGAAATAAAACTTGTTTTTGTTCAACTAAGAGGCAAAAATAGGGAAATCATCTAGCAATTATATAAAAGTGATTTTCAATTAAATATAGAATCTTACTTTCTCACAATGGCATTATTTAGAAGATATGGTGTTTCCAACACTGTCTTCTTTTCAAATAAAGGCTGGATAATGTACTCTAACAATAGGATGGAAGGAGAGATTTCTGAGCTAAATAAAAATATGGACTAGATAGCCCTTAAAATTTCTCCAGCCCCAATATTTTATGCCAGCCAGAAAAAGGAAAATTTGAAGGAGGGAGAGAAAGTGGGAGGCAGGACAAAAGGGCTAGAGAGAATGAAGCTAAGAGGAAGAAGTAAAGAAATGGCAACTTTTAGAACTATGTAATTTATAAGCAAGGAATAAATTACTGGGAAATATATTCTGAGTAACTAGTAAAAAATTTGCTTTAACTATCATTTTTATACAACACCAAGTTTCACATGTCTCTATCCTTTTTTAAAAACAAAAATAACCACATCTTTTAAACAAACATTTGAAAGTCTAGAGGGCAAGCTCTAGATACAGAGTATAGAAATAAAAAAAATTTATGTCTCATGGTTTTGAGATAAATTTGATTGGAATTGAAAACTCCTTTCGTTCATCATTTATAATAGCAGTTTTAGGCTGCTTGATTGATTCATGTTACAATCATAGAGTAATTTAATATCCTAATTTATAAAATGACATCTCTTGACTTTTGCCATACTTATATCTTCCCTAGATTGCGTCATTTTACAAACATCTTAGTTAATGGCTCTCTCTGATTTATTAACAAGTTTAATTAAAGCAAATAAGGTAAAGGACTACCTCATGCTCATCTTTGCACTTCTCTAGTACCTAACACAATGCCACTGTTTTAAGTGGGGCTCAGAAATACATTTATTTCATGATCATCATTTATTGAGTCCCTACTGTGTGCCTGCCAATGCTCTGGGAAGCAACACAGTGCTGTGACTAACAGTACAGGCTTCTAGATCAGAAAAATCTGTATTTGAATGCCTGCTCAGCCATTTAATATATCTCAGTTTCATATACCTCAGTTTCTTCACCTGTAAAATGGGAGAATAGTGATAAATTATAATAATATTTCCTTCTCAGGTAAAGATGGAATAAATATGTGTAACGTGCTTAGCATAGCCTGGCATATAGTAAGTTCTCAATAAATGTTATTTATAAGTCAGTCATGTCATATCTACAAAGTAATGTGAATAATACAAGCCAGATTACAATTCACATTATAATCAATGTACTATAGTTCATTGAATAAACGTTCCCTCAGGAAAGGACTTTTTGCCTCTTTTTTTATTATTATTTATTTATTTTTAAACTGAATCTCCTGTGCCTAAAACAGTACCTGGAAGATAGTAAGCACTCAAAAAAAAAAAAAAAAAGAGGTTTTTTAATAAATGAATCTGTAATCAAGACATATTTTTACATAAAAATTATTTCATTTTCTCTATTACGAACACTTATTTCAAAAATTACAAACGACATGGAAAATGCTCTAATATATTAAGATAATCTAGCTCCTTCCAAGAGGCTGCATTAGAAAGACAAGACTAGTTATATTTTATAGGCAATAACTACTGACAGTAAAATGCCTACCATTTTATATATAATCTAAATAATAAAATCTTCAAATTGGCCATAAATGTGGTGAGTTAATTAAGCATATCTGTTAGACACTCAAAAAAGTCTTACCACATAAGAACTTGAACAACCCAAAATGATAAACTTGAGTTTCTTATTAACCTTGGGATTATCCAAAACTAATGTTTTTAACAGGAGAAATTACAATGCTAATCACTTCAATCTTATCTCCCAACAACTTATTGTAGTCATTGCTGGTGTATGACAAAATAGCTTATGAACATTTGTTTTCCATTCAGTACACCAAAAAATATGCCACAAGGCAGGGTTCCAGATGGAATAAAAGAAAGAAAGCATGAAGAACTTGAATAACCCACAAGGATTTATATTTAAGAATTACACATGAGTGCACTGGAGATGTGAGGATACTATGGACACCAGGCATTTTTCTCTGCTAGATTTTCCTTCTCCCTTTTGCTTAGACCCTGACTGCCTCTGGAGAAGGACTCTCACCTTTCCAACTATGTGATTCTGGCAGGGCCGCCAGTTGCAGTATCATGGCCTCCTTACAGACTGAACTGGGAAGAGGAAACCTCTGTTTCCTCCAGGGTGGCTAAGCTAGGATTGGTGCCAATTTTCAACTGCCTGAGTCACACCTCATAAAGGAAGGCCCTCTCTCCAGGAGGAATAAAAGCAGACAGACACAGAGATGTGGAAGACATGTAGAGATAACTGGTGTGGGGAGCGGAGTAGGACATGGAGGTGTGAGAAAAGAGCATGAGATGAATACCTGGCGACATCGCTAATCTTCGGATTAAGGCAAACGCAGGCAGGCCAGCTCGTCCACCTCTCACCTTAGTACCTGAGCCAACAATTCTCTTTCTGCTCAAATTTCCTTGAACAGTAAATTTTTCACTTATAATTAAGAGAATTCTGATGAATACAGGAGACTTTCCATTTTACTTAGTTACAAAATATCTACAGCTACAATATCAGTTTAAGAGATAAAATATTTCAAGTCATAACTATTCAACATTTTCAACTATGAACACTGGTTTTTGCTAACTGTTTATGTATTTATATGATTAAAACTGCAAAATATTTGGGTTTTAGTCACTGAAAGTAGTCTCTTTGAGATGTGAATTTCCTCATAATTAATAAGAGTGAAGAAAATAAGGGATTCATTTTGAAGAAATTATCTTAGCAACTCAAGTTTATATAATTATTATTAAGTTAGCAACAGAGGCAGAATAGCATGGGGATTAGAAAGCACGGACTCTGCATGCAGCCAGACTGCTTGGATTCAAGTATGGATTCTGCCACATACTAGCTGTGAGATCTTGGTCAAGTTATGCAACCGAGATATGTTCCCTCGCCTGTAAAATGGATTATGCTGTGCTTAAAGGATTTGCAATGTGAAAAGATGCTTAGAATAGTATCTGACACAATGCAAGCATTACATTAGTGTTAGTCATTACTGATGCTGTTGTTATTACCTAAACAACTGATGTTGCAATAAGCGGATCCTGGTTTCTCCAGCATGACTTGGCAACAATAATAGAGTGCTTTCAAATGCCTCATTGGTTGGCTCATTTTATCATCTCACTCTTGGCTTCCATGAAAGAGATGAGGATGAGGCCCGCCTGATAGATGCACAAAAGTTCAGGTGTATGTATCCAAATCGATGAAGCATTTTAACAGTGTTAGTAGTGACAAAGCCAAGAACAGCATGGTGGTTCCCTCTGCCACTTACGGCTTTTTCTCTACGGGAGAGGGATGCAACAGAGCAAATAATCTGACTGGGAACTTGGGCCTGGAGAATGAAAGAATCTAATGCTGATTGTTTCTCTTATTTCCTATGATGATATGATAATGTGCTAAAAAAAAAAATGCTGCACTGTGATTCTCATGCTCAAATACGCAGAGAACCAGGCATGCACTGTATCTAAGAGAACCACGCTGAGTATATGAAGGAACTTAAATTCAAAATTGTAAAAACACACAGTAAGAAAAAAAAAATCTGCTGGCCATAGTCAACCTCTGAGATGCCTGGTTATACGTCCAAAGGTGAACAGTGAGTTTACCTGGGTAGTAATATTACAGATTATTTTTATTTCTGTGTGCCTTTTATTATTGTCTAAGTGTTTTACAATGTACATGATTTCCTTTATCACCAAAGGAAAAAAATACACTAAATATGTGATTTTAAAAAAAATTATAGGTCCCGTGACTCAGCTACACTTAATTGAACTTGCTAATTTGTTACATCTAAGACAATTATAGAGCAAGTCCTGTGAGAAGAGGACATAAGGAGTAAGCACGTGACGGAATAACTTTTACCAAAAGACTGTGATATCTGTGGATGCGGTTAATTGGAGGAGGTAAAGAACGTCCTTAGACGACTGGCTCTCACGAGAAGGGAACAGGAGAGCATTTTCAACTAGCAAAAGGTGGCATGACTCACACAGACTGACATGGTAAGTGCTTTTTAAGTGTGGTGAGATAGTATTTGATTCTCCAAAAACCTACCTAAGGAATTCTTTCTTTCTTTAGAACTATAGCCATGCGATGCACCGCCAAAGCATACTTCTTGTTTGAGCATCTGTACAGAGATCAATATTGTCTGTCCATTGCAATGAGGGCCAGAAGAATTCATACACACTTGTACGGAATTTGTGTAGAAACAAGGGATGTCCTGCACAGAGACAGATAGATTGTTTTAAATTTTAAAGTTCAAAACAGAGGCTTTGGAGTTCAAAATTCAACTCAGTAGGAAATTATCTTCTAAACATGGTTTGTTTGTTGACTCAAAGACAAAGTCCATAAAGCGTAAGGAGTGGGTGTGTGGGTGGGTGAGTGTGGGTATAGAACTTATTTAGTAGAATTGAATTAAGCTCATACATATCCTGAAAAACGTTGGGTGTCATACCTACACTAGAAGCTGTCTGTAGTTTTGAGATCAGTTTTATGAAAAGGTACCAGTCATGATGACTTTAAATCAGGAATTGGTTCAGTGTTAAGGAAATAAATATCCTAATCTCCATCACCTCTGTGATTTTGCATAGTCTGTTTACTTCAATGATTCTAACATTGGATGATCTCTGCAATAACAAATATGGGTGGGACTCATGCATAGTTTGTAGATTTTTAAAAATTATTTGGAAAGCTAACCTAAAGCAGCAAGCAGCTTTAGTATGCATTAAAAAAGAACTTAGAAGCAGACTTCCATCTTGAGGTATTGCTTAGTCTAGCTGTTCAAAAAAAAAAGAAAAAAGATTCAACAACTGCAAGTAAAAAAACAATTGTCATGTTGAAAACTTTAATCCAGAAAGAGTCAAGAAAGTAAACATTTGTGGAGTCACGTTCTGAAGAAGGGAACTCTAGTACCTTATAAAATAAAGTTTTATATTCACCATTGCTTCAAACTATTTTAGAAAATTCAACAGCATATTCTCAGGACCTTGTGACTATTAAAAGTTAAAGTATTTATCTGTTGTCCATATAAAATATTCTGATCCCAGTGTTTCCCAAAGTTATTTCCTTGAAACATTAATTCCACAGAAAGTTTACAAGTAGTATGTATTAAATGTGGGAGATAGCTTAGAACAGCAGCTGAGTTCAAATTATACCAATCCCACTATGTGACTTTGAGCAAATTTCTTAACTGCCTTATGCCTCAGTTTCTGAATCTGTAAAATAGAGATAAAAATGGTATTTACACCATAGGACTAATGCATAAAGCTCTTAGAATAGTCTGGCACAGAGTAACTAACATTAATAAATTATAGTTGCCATTGTGGTTTTTAGGATCACTGTTATATAAAAGAAATCCATAAGCACTCAATGAATATTAACTCTTAGTTATCATTCCCATTCAGGGTTGGGAGCCAGGGTTTGTGGGGCAGAATTTGCACAATTTGGGAGGACCCTGTCTGAGAAAAAAAAGAAGCACAAAATTATGAAAATGAAATTAGACACAGGACATTGGAAGGAACCATGCAAATACAGAGCCCTGAAGCATGAACTTCATTAGCTTTACAGTAAATCCACTCAGGGGGCAGAAAATACCTATACCTGCCTTCAACAAGTTTTAAACATAATAAGAGAAACAACACAGTACCTACATGTTTAAACAGAAGTCAAAAATAGAAGAGAAATTCAAGATGGTGATACATAAATGTCACAAAGCAGTAGCAGTCTATGCAGAGGTTTCTGGGAGGACAGTAATTGAACACAGTTTGGGGAGGCGCCAATCAAAGGCTTTGAATGGCAGTCCAACAATTTGGGGCTTAACCTTGCAGGCAACATGGAGCTACTAAACTTCTTGGAAAAAAATGCAGCGACATGAAGTGGTGCTTTAAGGACCACCGGCCCGGCCACCTGTGTGTGGAATGGACAGGATCAGGGAGATCCTGGCAGCGGGAACATCATCTGAAACATATTATAATAGTGTGGAAGATTCTCGAGAAGTAATGCTGCGGATGGAAATGAAGGGACCTGTTCAACGGACATCCCCAAAGAAGAAGCAACAGGACTTGATAACTGTTGAGAGAGGCGGGGATGAAGCGATCAATGATGACGCCAGGATCTCAATAACAAAAACTGGAAATTCAGAAATAAAAGTAATTTTATGCAAGGACAAGTTCAGATTTAGGTGTGAAAAGTTTGGGGTAAAGAAAGAACACATTCAGGTTTTCATGTCCACAGCAAAGTTGTAAATATAGTTTCCTGCGAGATTCCACAGAAAGAATTTCTACTCATTAAATTCTAGTAGCTTAAGAAATGATTTTTTAAAACGGGATAACAGCACTTATTGAAAGGTTCTGGATTGGAAGTCAAGAGGCCTCAGCTGCGAACACAGGTATGTCTGAGGTAGCTAGACTATTGGATCCCTCACAGGCAGAGTTCGAATATACTATGAAAAAGGTCACCTTATTTTCCCTAAATTAGTCAATGAAATCTATAAATTACAGAAACATAAAATATCTGGATAAAAATTCTGTCTCAAAATATGTAGCTGATTTTTTTTAGAAATATGTAGCATAATACTACTTACTATAAAATGAAAAAGGGTACAGTTTTAAATTATACTTCCTAGAACTTAGATAAGATTGTCAATTTAACTTCAATGATGCATGCTTTGCAAATAGCACTCAACACTTGAAATAAAACAATTATCCATATTTATTACTTGGACTAACATTTTCGCATGAACTGCTAATTAATAGTTTCATAGATAATTTTCTGAGGTTGCTATCAGCTATAGACTGTTAACTCCAGAATCTTAATTCCAGGTCACACAATTTTTGACCTGAGCTTTCTATGTCACTGAATTTTCAGATACTCAGGAGGAGTAGCACGAGAGGACTGGGGAACTCGGAGAGGATTAACTGATATTGTAAGAGAGCATTGCCACACCTCATAACACGTACTGTTCATGTCTCTCAGCTTTGGCACTGAAAATAGCAAAGTTCTCACCTTCGTACTCCCAGAGTCCATCTAAAGGCTGTCCTACTTCCCATGGTGGTGCTGGAGGGTCACCAAAGAAAGGAGCATTCACTTCCATCAGTAAGCCTTGACCCCCAGGTTTAAACTTGACAGTACAGGCCTGCACAACACTGGTAAACTGTCCCATGTTGTGGTAATGCCATATTCCAACTATCAAAATGAGGCAGAAGAACAAATACCACAATATAAGTAAAGCGATGTGTTTTCTTGCTCCCCTGGTCTTGATCAAATTAAACTGAAATAACATTTTGTACTAATATCCTCAAGCCAATCAATGCCCCATTACATTTTAAGGAATTCTATTAATTGCAGTAAGACATTTTTGTGTGATATTCACCCATAGCAAAATTTGCATACAAATGAGGAATCAGTTTTTGTGACTTAATACACAGGCACATTTATTTATAGAGCATTTACAATGTTTAATGATGTGAATTTGCTCTTATTCATTCCACAAATAATTTTGAGGACATACTATGTGTGCAGTTTCTCACTAGGTCTTGCAGAGAAAATTCAAAGAAATGGAAGTTGTAATCCCTACCCTAAAAGAACATATAATCTTTATAATCACAAAGAAAGACAAAATGCACATCAACAAACTAATGAACAATTCACTGAAGCATGGATTTAGATCCCGATTGGATAACACAGAAAAGTAATGGGCACCTGGAGATTGGAACAGTCAGACAATGTCTGCTGGGATGTGAGTGGTACAAAAAAAGGAAAATATATATGTTAAATATAAATATCTTGGATAGCTCATTTTGGATATTTACTTTGCCTACTTTAATTTCAAGCTTTTTGAGAACTGAAAATAATGACGTCAATTAGTCAGCACGTATTGTTCATATTCCATGCTGCCCGCTGACTTGTATGTATTTACCGCAAATCCCCAAAATGTATTAGAATGTTGTTCTTACCTAGGTATACATTAAATACTTATTAAGTGTCATGTACTTAATATTAAGCACTAAGGGGGTCAAAGATAAAAAAAAAAAAGGAGTATTTTGTAGATTTGTATCAGTTCTCTATTTGCCACATAACGCTATATAATAAAGCACACTACAATGCAGTGATTTAAAATAACAATTCATGATTCTCATGAAAACAATATATACACCCAAACATACACATACATAGGGATTTTTGTGTTTTTTTGTTTGTTTGTTTGTTTGTTTGTTTGTTTTTTTAAGTCATGTCTTGTGTAACACCATCCACCTTTTCTGTGCTGGATGGTGGAAGTGCAAAAACAAGAAATTCGCCTTGCCCTCAGGTGACTCCCTGGAAAAGAGAACTCTGAACAATCCATGAGAAAACTGAATGGTGCTTGAAGAGAAGTATGGGAGTACAGAGCAGGGAGCCTCTACTTCTGACAGTGGGAAATGGAAGTTTGGAGAGTGTGCAAAGACTTCACAGAACCTACAGTTGAAAGACATAGGAACAGGAAAGGAAAGAAGTGTATTGTAAAAAGAGAAAATAGCATGAACAAAAGCAGAGAGCCATGTGAGAGCTGAAGCTGGGAGATTAGATATAAACAGATCATAACGTGCGTGGTAGGAGGTGTGGGATGTGGTGGGAGAGGTGATGCTGGTGGAAGGGGTACAGATCCTGCGGCTCACACTGGATTTTATGCTGAAGCCAAGTGGAACCGCAGGAGGGATTTAAGCAGAGAATTTACTGATGAGATTTATGTTTTAGAAGAATTACTGTGAAGGATGTATAGAAGAATAAATATACTCCAAGAAATGTAAAGTCTTATTCGAAATTTATTTTTCTATCCCAATTTCCCCTAACTACATTGGTATGCTTTTATTTTCAAAGTTATAGTCTTTATTTCAGATGATTCTTGTGAAATGTCTGTGAGAAAAGGATCTTAAAGAATAGAACTGAACTCAATTCAATAACAATGGAACTCTTTATTTCCTCTACAACATAATAACTTCTTGAATCTCCTAGTGCTAGATACACTCATGCCTTCTCAATTACTCATTTCTCATTTTAGAAAAAAATTAACCAAAGTGATTCTGACTGAATGAAAGAAAGCAAAATTTAGAGCCAAGAATACATTACTGTAAGCACTGAATGCTATAGGTATAAACAGCCATTTAGAAAACTATCCCATCATAAAAGCAAAAGAAATTTATCTGCAAAAAGTCTAAAACTCCATCTATTCAGTAGTATGATTGTTCTTTGGCTCCTAAATATTCTCAAATTATGTCTAAGACTTCTGCTTAGAAAAAGAGTTGAAACAATTTTTTTAAATGTATTATGTTGAGGGTTTTTCTCCCTTTATTTATAAATAGAATCTTTCTAATATTCCCAAATGGCCAAAGGCATTCTTTTGGCAACTTGCAAATTTTAGTAAAAATATCACCTTTCATAAAAATTCAAAATGTCAAAATAATCTTAATTTTACAGGGAATTTTAGTTGTTTTGTTTTATAGTTCAGAAACATCAAATGCCAACAAGAAAATTTATGGAAACAAAATAACATTAATATGTGTGGAGAAGAAGCACCTATTTTTTCATTCTAGTATTCAAATGTTCTCTGGTATGAAACTTCTCAAGTGAGCTATGTATTCTATTAAACCCACTTTGTATATAAAGAAAAACTTAGATGGGAAACAAACAAACAAACAAAAAACCCTCCATAGCCCCACACACAACAGTTGAAGTTATGGCATGCTCAACTGCTGAGGTAAATATGAGGTTGACCCCTTTCTAAAACAGCGTAATGTTTACCAAATTTTCAACTGCTTCAAGTCTACACTGTTAAATTTGTGAAATTCCTATTTAATGCCAGCACAATAAACAGAATTTGGCCTGATCAGTTTTGTTTTGTTTTAGTCATGTTTCCACAAAGAAATATTGTATCATATCACCTGTAGTAACAGAGAGATGATGTTATTTGGCTGAAAATGCCATGACTCCTGAAAGGCGAAACAAAATTTTTCTAAACTGGAAGAAATAAACAACTAAATGTCAATAAAAGAGGACATAACACTCATAACAGACAAGTTTTGTTTAGCTCTATAAACTTTTCTTGTTAGACTTCTTTTTAAAAACTCCCTGTAGGAAAATTACCAATGATTTTCAAGTGATAACAGGAGACCAAGCTGCACTAAAGTTAGTCCTAGGTTATATCAACTTAGAGAATTTTATTTCTAGATTTTCAACCTGCATCTATAAGGGCAAAGAGCTACAGAGAGGTATGCAATTGTGTCGAGTCCATAGGATCAATGTAAATACACAGTCTGGGTAACTAGGCTCAAAAGTCCTTTGCTATACCATTTTTTCAATTACATGGGCTTAAAATTTTTGCCCAGCATTTTTCAAATTCATACCTCTATTCTCTACCTTGCCTATGAGGACACAGCCCTAAAAGATAGCCAATAATTTACGTAGGGTTCTGTAGCCATTTTTCAATCTTTCTGATAAATACATTTGAAGTTATATTTTTTCACACCTAAAACTACTACATTTTTTAAAGATTTTAATTATCGATGGGCAGAAAAGTCATAAAATCAAACTAATGTCATTTTCCTTATGGGGGATCAGCTTATATTTTATAAAATATATGAAGGGTCAACAAGATAAAATCATTAGTTTTATCTAATGAGATGTAACAATGAATATTATTTTATATGTATATCAAAATCACTGGGATTACTATTGTGAATAAAGGAAAGGTGGCATATATGTAGCTACTGAAACAAAGTTTCTTTGTAGCATGAAAAGGTAAGGATGTTTACAATATAAATGTATTTATTTGAAATTATATAAAATATATATAGGTATATAAATATACTTTTATATATAAAGTATATATATATGTGTATATGTGTATATATATACTTTTATATATATATGTATATATATATATATTCTACATATTGTGGTGATCCTATGTACTATCACACATATATAAAATTTAAATAGGACTTAATGCATCATATTTTTACCCACATTAAGATATAAATTAATTTTTAATTTTAAGTTATACCTTACTTGTAAGCAATACATAGAACAAATGGGAAAATAAGGCTTAAAATTATATAGTCTCCTACATACATTTTAGCAATTAAAATAGTGATGACCTAGCTACAAATAATATCATAGGAATAATATAGCATCTGAATTTGAAAAGAAAGCTACAAGATCCTCACTGAGCTACGCAACTTATAATGCTATAAAGCTTGTCCCACTGTAGAACGAGGTGATCTCTGAAATTACAAGGTGGTGAACTCAGAACCATAAAAAAGAAATATTCCCTTGTAACCTTTAGCTAACCTGTAGCTACATTTCCATTGAGGGCATAAAATCAAATTCTGTCGCCGGATTTAAAAGCTGGATAATTTTACAGCACTCATATTGTGAGTGTTCAAGTTCATTGCCTTCAGCAGCTGAAATAGAATTCTTCGATCATTGTACCAGTAGACTACCAGGTAGGTGGTAATAGGTGTTGTCTTAAAGGTTAAGTATTGGGTCTTTGGAGTGAAATGACACACCATTTACCACATTAGGCTCCTTTCTAACATGTGTGAGAGTGGAGAAGGAGAACAGAGGCCCTGGGAACTGCCTTTAGAAGTCAGAATTTATTATTCGTCTGTGAGTCTTCCCGTCAGTTTATAGATTCGCATGCACAGTAAAGCTTACATTTGATAAAACACCGGCATGAGGTGGATGCAAGAATTCCCATTTCCAGGTTGTTTTATCTTTAGTGTTATTCTGTTTCCAAGCTGAAGCTTCACTTTTCCAGAATGCCCACCATTCTCTAATATGGTGCTGTATTCAGCTTGTGAGGACACTTCCTGCATCATCTGCTTTAAAAATACAAACTACAATGTATTTTTACTACGCAAACTTTTAAAGTGACTTTTTAAATGCACTGTCTTTTCGTCTTTAAACATTTTTTTAACTGTTATTTCCTGCCTCTGTCTCTTTGATCAGTCTGCCTCTGTTGCTGGAATGTCATTCTCTGCTTCTCACACTTCAAGGATACATTTTAATTCCAGTTTCTTCATGAAGAGAACCCTGGTCTCCTCAGGTGTAAGTGATACTCCAAACACATTCTCCCCACCGACGCTGTATGTCCAAAATATTGCATCTGTACTTCTGATACTTCTCCATTTCTATCCGATCCTAAATGCACGCATAAATGCATGTGGCTTATCTCTCGCTTAGCTCTCTCGTTAAATGTAAAACTCTTATAAACACTCCCTGTATCTAAGTCATCCTTTGTGTTTTTCTCAGCACCTAGTCTCATGTCGTCAAGTGCCAATTGCTCAGTAAGCATTTGCGGTATAAAGGGATAATTAAATGACTGAGGTGATGTTTGTGTGGGTGTGTGCTTCCTAAGACAATAACACACATGAAGAATTACTCTGTGGCATACCTGTTACCAATACCTTCCTACAATTCTTACCTCTCTTTTTCCAGCTGGCAATGATTTTCTCTCTTGGTTACTTTTGAAAATTCCAGTACTTTAAAATAATAAAAAGAAAATTAATCTGTAAAAAATACCAAGTAAAAATACAGTTCTTAGATCTAGTATTCATAGGAAAAAGAAATACTGCAGTCAAAATACATAAATAAAAGAATGCTGAGACTGTCATTATTTTAAACACAGTCTTGTGATTGTTTCTGGGTAGAGTTGAATGAAGCACCAAAAATATCATTTTGTTAACCTGCTTCTTCCCTCTAGTGGCAAAAAGCAGTAAGAAACAATGTTCTAGAAAAACATCATGATGAAATGGTTCTAAATGCCATTTTAGAAAACACTGATAGTGAGACTCCAACTTCCAAGGTTTAAATTCTAAGTACATAAAAATTGCAAAAACGTAATTTTAGCAAATTGGTAGTGTTTAGCTAGGGTAACTGTCAAAGTTACTTAAATTGGTGTGTGTATCAGCACGTTTTCAACAGACTTCTGCTACATGTATAAAGGTGTATATCACCGCACATTAAATTAGGACGGATTTGTCCTGCTATCCCTAGTCGTATTTCTGAACCAGATTGTTGGGTCACTATGTAGAATTCCATTATTTCCTCAGCTATCAGCACAGGACTACGGTGCTGCTGTAAGTTTCAAGAAGCACATTTGAGAGGCACTGAAATTGGCCAACTCCATTGGAATTACCAGTTAAAACACTTTGGCGAAAATAGGCAGGGAAATACTTTATGACTTGTGACCTGGGGTCAGTTGGGGTGGGGGGAAGCAAGGTTGCAAGGAGGTACAATCAGCTGCTGTGCGTTGTCAGAGTTGCCTCAGAGGCGTTACCGGAAAGGAACGTGCCATGTGCAGCGTAACTGTGCGTTCCCTGTACTCTCAAATGCCACCAGCTTATCCCTATAAGTAGGTTTGACTGCCCTTCTGACACTTTTCATTGGCCTCACTTCCAATGCAATTAATGTTTTCGAAGTTAAATGTGGGTTATGCAGAAATGGAAAAAGCATTCTCCAAGATAGCAAGTTCTTCCTCCCCCCCCCCCCCCCCCCCCCCCCGCCCAATTCAAGTGAGCCAGTTAACAACATGTAATGGTATATACAATAAATTAAGGGTTGTCAAAGTTTAAAAATATATTAAGACTACATAAGGTAAAACATATAAGTGTTAGTGAACACCATGATTATTTCAAATTCGATATATACTTTTTTATTAGAAGACTAACTTATTGTTTGTTTCAGAACATCAGAATTTTCAAGAACAGAAAAACTCTGCCTTAACACCCTCAACCCCCAAAGCAAATCTTAGAAGGACTGGCTGTTGGTTTTTTTCCCTCTCTCTAGACACCCTCTCCATTCAAGTGGAAACAGGCTAAAATTTTATGTTCTGCTACCAATGGAAGAGAAGGCAGTGAAATGGGAAGATAACGTAGCCGAGAAGGTCAAGCAAGAAGATGGGATCATTGGGCAACTCCATCTGGGAAAACAATGAGGCAGAAGGTGATTCCCATTTCACCAGTATTTCTGTGGCCAATCTCCCTGGATCGGGCCAAGGAAAGGGTGCCAATTTACTGGGAGATGCTGGAGCCATTGCCACTGTTTAGATGTCCCAACAGTCACAAGAACTGAAGCCTCACCCCCATTAATTAAATTGACACAAACAATTGTGACCATATGGCACCAGCAAGAGCCAACATGGTGATGGAATCGAGTGGCTCAGCAGGACAACTGGCACCTGCTCATTTCATTCACTTCACAATCATGTGTCCCCGCATTATAGGCAACTGAAATGCGTAGGTCTCGCTTATGGTGTTAATAACGTGATTTTGCTAAAACTAGAGACCTTGGCATTTAAATTTTTCTTTCACAATGCACAAGTTCTCAAGAAGCAAATTACAGGCAAACTATACATGTAGTCACTGGCATTAATATGTTATTCATTATTGTCATCAGTTATTTGACCTTGCACAAATTATGTAACTTCTTCGAGCCTCAGTTTTCTCATCTATATAATAGGGATAATGATAATACCCCTCTGCTAAAGTTTTATGAGGAACTAAATGAGAAAATACACATAAAGTGCTTGGCAAATAGTAAGTTCTCACTAGATATATTATTATTTACAGGGTACCTAATATACACCAAGAATTTTGTAGCACATTATCCTGCATATAGTAGGTTATCTAATGTTTATTTGTGTTTGTAAAATAAATTTAAGAGTGTTCCCATTGGTACAAATATATCTTTATCACAGTTTACCTGTGTAAATAGGTGATTTACAAAGGTGATTTTTACAGGCAATTTTCAAAGATTTTGTAAACAATGCCTTCAAGTCTTTGGCTAGCTGATAAACAATTACAATTAAAATTATGTCAATATTTGTAGCTTGCTTTCTTGGAGTTTCTTAGAAAATATTAACTGAGAAGCTAAAGATTACTGCAAGGAAACTTAAAAATACATAAGTTAAAACAAGGGGCATTTGAATAAAAAGAAAACATCTGTTAAAGAACAAAAAGTAGGAAGATAAAATGATCATTAAAAACTTTTAATCATTGGAAAGTAAAACAATGAAACTAGACTGCTATCCATCATCATGTACCAAAATTAACTCAAAATGGATCAAAGACCTAAACATAAGACCTGAAACAATAAATTGCACAGAAGAAAACAGGAACTAAAGTTATGGACCTTGATCATAGAAGGGATTTTATAAATTTGACCCCAAAAAGCAAGGGAAGCAAAAGCAAAAATAAATGAATAGGATTATATCAAACTAAAAAGCTTCTGCACAGCAAAAGAAACCCTCAACAAAACAAAGAGGCAACCAACCGAATGGAAGAAAATATTTGCAAATAACATCTCTGATAAAGAGTTAATATCTAAAACATATAGAGAACGCATACAACTCAACAACAAAAAAACCCAAACAATCCAATTTAAAAAATGGGCAGAGGAGCTGAACAGACACTACTCCCAAGAAAACATACAAATGGCCAACAGATGTAAGAAAAGATGCTCAACTTCACCAGCTATTAGAAAAATGGAAATCAAAACCACAATGAGCTACCACCTCCCACTAGTTAGAATGGCTATTGTCATCAACAAGACAAGTAATAAGAAGTGTGGGAGAGGCTGTGAAGAAAAAGGAACCCTCATACACTGTTGGTGGGAATGTAAACTGGTACAGCCACTGTGGAAAACAGTGTGGACGTTCCTCAAAAGGGTAAGAATAAAATTACAATATGACCCCGCAATCCCTCTTCTGGGTATGTACCCCAAACTGAAACATTTACCTGTAAAGCTATATGTGCCACTATATTCATTGAGGCATTATTCACGGTGGTCAAGATATGGAAACAACTCTAGTGCTCCTTGATAAATAATTTGAGAAAGATATGGTACTCATATACAATGGAATACTACTCGGCCATAAGAAAAGATGAAATACTGACATTTGCGACAACATGGATGGATCTTGAGATTATCATGTTAAGTGAAATAAGTCAGACAGAAAAAGTTGAGAGCCATATGATTTCACTCATACGTGAGATAAAAAAACTGAAAGCAACAAACGAACCAGACAAACAAACAAGCAAAAACTCATAGACACAGACAACAATTTCGTGATTACCAGAGGAGGTAACCAGAGCAGGTAAGGGGGGCAGGGGAGAGTAGCAGAGGGTAAAGGGGGTTAAATATATGGTGATGGAAGGAGAACTGACTCTGGGTGGTGAACATACAATGTGATGTATAGATGATGTAATACAGAATTGTACACTTGAAACCTATGTAGTTTTATTAACCAATGTCACCCCAATAAATTTAATTTAAAAAACCTTTTAATCACTAAAGAATAGAAGTTATCATGAACATCTAGAAGTCATGCAGCCCATGTTTTGCCATGAGCTCAAAGAATGAAAAAAAATAAGTCATTCCAAAGCACCAATCAATTTTTCTGTCCACATGTGAATCTGAGTTGCAGTGAGGCTATAATATAGTAATATTTTTATAAAAACATATTCAGAAAGCAGAGACATATTTTCATATTTGGAAAGAATACGGTCAATACTAAATGCCTAGTCATGATATGAAACTTTGTTCTTTGTAATTAAAGAAGAAGAAGGAACTGTTAAAATCTGCAGACGAATGAATCTGAGTTTTGATGCCCACTGACTCTTGTTTGCTCTTCTGAAGCCAACTTGTAATGATTAGTTGATCACCTTTAACATGACACACACTTCTGGAGGACTCCCAAGAACACAGAAAATGCAAGACAACTCTAAAATATTTTAGGCTGCTAGGTGAAAGGCTTTTCTTTGCATATCACATACTTGCTTTTTTCTTTCTGAGTCTACATAGTTTTAAATAAAATCAGAAGTTACTCTACATAGTTTTAAATAAAATCAGAAGTAATAGATATGCTCCAGTTTTGACTTGAACTACTGGACTTTAACATAGAATTTTTTATAGAACATCATTTTTCTCTGATTAACACTAACCAATCCACACGTACCATGAAACACAAGGTTTGGTACTGAACATTCTTCAACGTTCTAAATTGTTCTTCTAACTAGTCACTAGCAAAAGGTACTCTAGCATTCAGCTTTCTATCTCACCTTTTGAAATAAAATTAGTTTAGAAGTTTCACTGGTGCCCCTGGAAAAGGTTACTCTAGCTTTAAATATAATCCTTTGACAATAAAACTTTACTTCTCTGAAACTTTATTAGAAACATTTACCAGTATCCCCAATATATTGCATTTCTCTATAATATCTAGTAGAAAATTTACTTTACCAATGTTATTATAAACACATGGTGTAAAAGAAAAAAATACTCAAGCAAAATTTTCATAGGGCAGGAAGAACTATGACCCTCCCTCAGCAACAGTCACTTCCTGCAAGACTGAAAACAACAACAACACGTTGTGTTCATTTATTGATAACAGTGACAGGTCAATGTGACAAACATATGGTCAGAACCAGGTGGCAAGACAATTACCACACAGCCTAACTCTGAGAGGGTCACTTACAGTCAATACAAGGAATGCTTCCTTTTTCCAGGTTGTTTGTTCTTTTAAAATATCATGAGAATTTTATGAATGGAGGGACACTCTTTGTTTATCTTCTTCTTATTTGCTTAAGTCTAGAGGAAGCATTTGCAGTAACTCTGAGTGAAAACTACAGACAGATGTTTAGGGAGTTAGGAGATTGTGTGTGGAGGTGGAGACCCCGGGCCCCACTCCTCTGCAGAGCCCTGAGGAGGTGACAGCACCTTTCGTTAGGTGGTGTGGAAAACGGAGGAGGCTGACCACAGAGGGAATAGAAAACTTGGTGAGGAAGCAGTGGAATCTCGATGTTCAAGGGAACATCTTGATTAGTACTATCAAAATATCAATGTTCCCTAATGCAGAGGAAGAAGAGAGGACCCTTCTGTAAATATACGGACTAAGCAAGACTTGAATGCTCAAAAATCCTAGGAAGGGTGAGAAGCCCCTGAAATACGACTGATACTGAGTTTCTTGCCACAGGTAGGTGGGGTCTGGGAATAGATGATATGTTTTAGATAAAGAGAGAAATGTAACATTTCTTTACCCATGTTATAAAAGCAAAATTTACATCTGCACATATTCAGTTATTCAACAAACATGTGTTGAGTTCCTACTGTGTGGTAGGCATGGTTCTGGGGAATATCTCACTTGGCATGTTCTAATGGAGAGAATATGCACACCATATACATACAAGAAACAAATAAACATTTAATATGCCAGGTGGTGATACGTGCTATTAACAAAAATAAAGCAAGAGCAAGTAAAATAAAGAATGAACAGGAAGAAACATGCTATTTTGTAATGACAGTCAGAAAAACCTACATGCCAAGTAACATTCAAGCAGAGGTTTAAACTCAAACGAGGAATTTAGGGGAATGTGTGTTCTAGACAGAGATAAAAGCAAGACCAAAGTCCTTGCAGCAGGAATACAGACCAAGGATATCCCGGCAAAAATACAAAAGCCTGTGTGAAGTAAGTAGTTAAATAGCAGAACGGCAATGTATGTTCTTCTTTCATACGGGGATACCCTCGGTAAGAAGGGACCCTTCAAATCTTATAAACCAAATCATGAAAAATCTGGCAAACTAATGAGATGTGTTAGCCAGAGATTCCTTATCTATGGAAAGCTTATAGCAGGACGTACTTGGCTGGTTTAACACTGCTTATGATGAAAAAAACCTAGATTTGGATTTATGGTTCTTGGAAAATGTCACCTCAGCAATGTGATTATCTGAATATACAATGGAGCTGTTTACTGCCTGGAGTGCAGCCCCCTTGGTGTTAAGTCCGTGCAGCTGAAGCATCGGTCATGTTGCCTTTTTACAAGGGATGATGCCTACGTCTACCACTCACCTAGTATTAGTTAGTCCTCCTAAGTGAGCAACTCTGGAATTGGCTACGAATCACCTTTATGACAAATAGAGGACAGCTGACAAATCCAGCTAAATATCAAGACCAACCCAATCTGAGGAATTCCTGCAGCAACCAGAGACATTCCTCAACCTGTGAGAAGTAAGTTTTATCTCACAGACCCTTCCGGCAAGCAAGCTACAGCGAAGAGGGCTATTTGAGTTTTGGAAGAATCACGTTGCTCCTATGAGAATAACGGTAGCCTCACTGCAAGGTCATCAAAAAATAAATCTTACTGTCAGTGGGGTCCAGAGATTTAAAGATTTATGAAGGATGGTG
Source organism: Rhinolophus sinicus (assembly GCF_057876585.1). Taxonomy (NCBI): domain Eukaryota; kingdom Metazoa; phylum Chordata; class Mammalia; order Chiroptera; family Rhinolophidae; genus Rhinolophus; species Rhinolophus sinicus. Next base: position 125,047,481 of record NC_142515.1, read on the forward strand.
GCATAGGGAGCACCACCGAGACCACATGACCCCACTGCTCAGATTGACAGTACCTGCCTCCTGGAACATATGCAGCCGTGAAGCGGAGACGTCTTGGATTTTGGACTTGGAAACTAAGGCAGCTGCTCATTATAGCCCATTTGAAAGACAGTTGCTAGCTTGTTACTGGAAGTTGATTAAAACAGTCCGCCACAGAAGGGCATCTGTGCTAATGATCACCTACAGGGGGAGAGAGGTAATGGGTTAGAGGAAAACTAGAAAGGAGGCGAACCTTCTCCAAGTGTATATTGAATTGTAGATTTGAATTTGAAACCTCATAAATATTTTAAATTATTTTTAAAAAATCTTTTTTAAATACCCCAGATATCTGGCCTTTTTAAATAAGGCCAGATATCAATCATGCCTTGGATGATGTCAGAGACATTGACTAGAAAGGAGCAGCAGGAGAAGCTGCCATCTGGAAAAGTGCATGAGGCCGGACGGGCGGGGAGAGCCCTGCGTCCTGGTGCAAGCTCCTCACAGAGCCACTGAGAATGCTCTCCCAGGACCTCCCTTCCCTACACTGCCTGTGGTCCAAGCCCTGTGATTCTTTCCCAACCAAGACAAAGCAGCTGCCCAGTTCTCTGATGGGAGTTCCTTTGCTTGAGGGCCATGATACTGTTTGGAAATTGGCAGCTATGTGCCTTACTGAGAGAAAAAAAAAAAAAAAAACCTTGAAGGGAGAAAGAACAGGCAAAGCTACAAATTTGGCAGAATTGAGAGCTGATAATTTAGCAGCGGGTGAAGAACCAGGCTCCTGATTTCAGAGGAGCATTTAGATATTTACAGACTTTGGGCCACTCGGACCCCAGCAAATGGGTCGGAGATCACTAGACAATAGAGAATTTCCTTATGTGGCACGCAAGGGAAAGTCTGTGGGTATTAAGAAAATTAAAGTGGCACATGTGGACATTCACACACACAAAATAATCCAGTTTCCAGCTCAGAAAGATTGGAATGCTAAAACAGATGCCTTAATCAGATTCCTGAGCCAGCTCTCTGGATTCCTGAAACCAGCCGATATGCCATTTTAGATATAGTGACAAGCTGTGTCTTCACTAGCAGGGGTAGATGTTACATAATAACACCTATAAAAAAACTGGAACTAAATAGGATCCAGAATTTATTGAACGATGGACTTTAATCACCACCTCTATAATAGGGAATGTGGTTTATGAGAGGAAGTCATTTCTGTTGGGAAGGAGTAGAATGATCCTGGAGTATTAACTGATATGGTATGCCAAATACCATTTTAATCTCTACAACATATGGTGCATCAAAGGATTATTAAGTTTATGTATACAATTAAACCAAAAGCAAGATCTTTGTAAACAATGATCCCCCAGGATGAGAAAATATTTGGGGAAGCTAAACAGATATAATACTTACGGAAACTGGCCAGAGAGGACAGTGAATTTTACACTCAAATTATACACTCAAATTAAATGCTTTAGAAAAATTTTACACTCAAATTAAATGCTTCCATCAACACATTATAAAAAGTTTCAAATAACTGAATAAAGGAGGAAAAAGAGTAACTAAATTGATTAAATATCAAAAGTTGTCATTGCTAATGTATTTTATAAAGGGAATTCTTCCTCCCCAATAAATGGGTTCAAATCCTGGTGGTCACTGGGAGTTAATAGGCTTACTGTTTTTGTATAAATATCACAGAAGCCATTGAAAGACAAATAATTAAGAGATACCTGATATGTGGCAAAGAGATGTTGACTAAGTTCAGGAAGTAGACTGGGGAGAGAGCTGCTGGTCTGTGACGTGTTTCTCTCCAGTAACCAAGAAAACATTCTGGGGGGGGGAGGGGGCAATATAGGTGTCCCAGTCTAATCTCCTTGCAAATATGCTGATAACCACTTCCTTAGGCTAAAGGTATTTGCTAGTACAAGTGTCCTTATCTGTGGAATTCTCTCAGCAAATTTGCCCCTAGAAACTATGGATTTATAAGACATAGCTCCCGAGAAAACGTCACATAAACCCATTCCCAACCTAAGTATAAAATCAAGATATTTCATAACTTAAACAAGCCCCCTCTTGATATATGAGGTCACCCAAAACCTCATTTAAAGACCTCATTTATTACTCTAGGCCAGAGAAGGTGTCCAATGCAGAAAGGAAGGACCATGGTAGCCACACAGGACGGACTAGATTTTTCTGTTTTGCCTGAGACGTTTGATTGTCCGTATCCTTTAAATTATTAGTAAATCTATATAAGACTCCTTATTCATGAGAGTCTAATTTGATAGTTCAAGTCTTTCTATTAGTTCTAATATGCTATCATTTCCATGCTGAGATGGGAGGGAATATGACTATTTATACATATTTGCTCTTATTAAAAAATGGAAGCATGAACTATACATTTTGCTAATGATTACCATAGGGGGAGAGAGGTAATGGGTTAGAGGAAAACTAGAAAGGAGGTGAACCTTCTCCAAGTGTATATTGAATTGTAGATTTGAATTTGAAACCTCATAAATATTTTAAATTATTTTTTAAAAAATTTTTTAAATACCCTAAAAGCAAAAGGGGATTGAAATCAATGAACCTTATTGTGTATTGAGTTTGGTGGCATAACACATAGACATTGTTTTCAAGTAACTTTAAACACAGGAATTTGGCTGTATATACTTGGAGTGATACAGTAGGTCAAAGAGAATCACACAAACAAAAATAATACACACTTTTTAACTATTTACGGCAATCATGTTGTTGTTGACGGTATTGTTTTATTCAGACTGTTGTGTGTAGTATGGGGGAAAGCAAATGGGAAATGATGTTGAAATCAATGAAAACCAATTTGAGCCATGTTAGAAGAGAAAGAGAATAAGCTTTATAAGAATAAATAGGTGGCATCAATATGAACTCATGATGTATTTTCTTTTTAAAAGGACTAGAGAAAATAATGCCCAGCCCATTAGCAATGGGCACTCTTAGTGTCCAAATAGTGGTCTCTAAATATCATTTGCCACTGAGAGAATCCAAAACTTTCTGGAGAAATGGCTAGCTCCATGTCGACAGCAGGAAAGGTTCAAGATGAACCTGGAACATCTTGTCATATCAGAAACAAAAAAGCCGTTAAAAACAACTAAGGTCATGTCCAAAGCCTTAGGAGCCAACTTAAAGAGACTCCCCCTGACCAAAGATGGAACACTTTGATGATCAGTGAAAAAACTGCAGTGGACTGATACACCTAAACTATTTTTAAATTCATGAGTTCATAAAGATATTTAGAAAAAAAATCTCATTGGTCATTTTTAGAGATTACTAGAGGAACTGTTATTCAGAAAACTATTAAGTAAAAGAAAAGAATCAGCATCTATCCTGTTAAAACAATGCTTCTTCGTATCCAAATAACTGAATTGGGATAATTTTTTTATACAAGTATCCCAGCTAAGAAATATGGAAATAAGGACAAAATTGTATCACTGACATACATACAGCTGGCCCGAATAAATTCACGGATTTAGGTAATGCTCATCAATGGCTCCTAACTTCACAAAATGGAGACAACCAGACGTTATGCATCTCCTGATAGAAGAATACAACACCATCTATGAAATAGTCTTATGAAAAATTGAACCTGAATGTTATCAGGGTTCTAGATGTAATTCACAGAAAACACAGGAGACAGATAAAAGCATGGGAATTCAATGATCAACATCCAGATGGGAGAAAAATGTTGTTGTTGATGGTGCTGTTTTATTCAGTCTGTTGTGTGTATTATGTATTGTGTGTATAAAATAAGGAACATATCTAGAACAGTGTCATGAATCATTGAGTATTTTCTCTTGTGCTGGGTTTTGTGGTTTATCATTGTAAGACCTGTAACAACCACAGTGATTTCATATACAAAAAGGAAAGCTGTCTTTGGATGGAGATGACCTAGAAGATGGCAGAGCAAGAAACTCACCTATAAATGGAGCTAGAAACCTGATGACACAGTGAGATTGTCAACCTCTACATCAAACTGCCAAAGTTTACCACACCTCCTTTTATTGTTTAAGCTGGTTGGAGTTGAGCTTACTTTTACTTGAAACCCAAAGCATCCTAATTTATAGATTAGAAAAGGAGCTACGTACTGTGCAAAGGGATCACTTCCAATGAATGTATTTAAAATTTGAGGCTCTATATATGTAAGTTTTATCTCTCTATCATATGCAGTTTTTTCCAATTTATAAATAAAATCAAACTGAAGAGTAAAGTAAAAGGCTATACTTCTTTCTAGTTTAAGCTGCATTGGAGACATGTTTGAGTTTTAGGTTTCCCTCCAAATCTTTTCCAGTCACTAATCATTGAGAATCTTACCCAAAGGATAATATTGTAAACAACCAAAGTGTTTAAAGCTTGTGATCTCTAAATTGATGGATTTTGAACTTTTGTGACTAGATCCCAAATAAGAACAACATTCTTGAAACAACATATGCACTTAGTAAATGTGATGCACTCTGGTATTTTTAATTCTATTGTATTATTTGGGGATTATAACACACTATATAAGATTCCATAATCCACTCCCTCATGGGTTTGCAACCTACAGTTTGAAAAGTCACTTATATAACTCATTCTACTTCATTATTTTTGAAAGAAAACAGTCTTCTCAGAAAGGAAAAGAAGATGCACTGTCACTGTTGCAAACATTAAAATATTAAGGACAGGAAAGCAGACAGTCACCACCTTCAGGTTTTCGACACAAGTAGACTTTACGATCATTCAGAATAAGTTGCTGCCAAATTATTTCAGTTTCTGATAAACAGAAGTAAAGGCTATTATAGTTATTGCAAGTTACTCAAGGGCGTGGAGTATGGTGGCCAGTTTTCATATCTTCTAAAGCTTGTCTTTTGGTCTTTCACAAATACCGTTAGGAAAAGCATTTAGTATAGATGCAGCCTAAGTTTTCTTCCTTTCTAATAGTCTACTATACTCTGATTCATACCCTATTTGTGATAAACACTCAGACGTGCATTCAGATTAGCCACTAGTGGTGCACCACCAAAGCACATATACCTGGTGCAATGACACTGATACCCAGGAGCTTGGGAAAAAATGCGTCTCTCTTTGCAAGTGGGTTACAAATCAAGAGTGGCTTGAACACTCCTCTGTGAGTGTATGTACCACATAAAAATGAAGAGCTCATGAACATCCTTTTGCTTCCATGTTTTGTTTGTTTGTTTGAATTTACAGAATCAGGTAAGACTGACTTAGCCTGGGTTCCCCATGAAGCCGACCTGGGAAAAAGGCTTGCCGTAGGTTGACTTTGGTGAAGTAATTCCACACACGAGGAAGGAACGAGAAGGAGCAAACCAGGAAAAGAGGGAAAAGCAAAATAAGGTGCATTCTTAGTTGGCCACTGCTACAGGCAATGAGGTATGATCCCTTTAGGGACCCTCTGGGGAGCTACGTGGAAGGGATCTCAGAACTGTCAACTTGCGGAATGAAAGACAGTGTTCATCCACTGACTCCTGTCCTCCTTGGTCAAGAGTTGTCCGTTGGGGCGTGAGCTCTATCACATACTCTGGGTAGTTCATGTGAGAAGGCTAAGTGGGCTCCTCTAGGTGGACCACACAGCTGAGGCAGCAGCAAAGCCCGGGCTGGAAGCAAGGGGCCCACAGTGCAGCTAAGGCCAGACGCTGTCTGTTCACTGAGTGCTGCGGTGGCCGGGGTAAAAGCTCGGCTGAGGGGACTGGCGGGGAGTCAGAACAGCTTCCTAATGCACTGGGTAAGTGCTCTAATAAAGCAACGTGTAAAATACTATGGAAAATGCAATGGGAAAGGGATAAGCCTTGGGCTTTGAGGCATGAGTGAAAGTGCTGAAGGCTCACTTACTATAATTGTTTCATCCATTTGCTACCCTTTTTAAACATCGGATTAATTCTATTCATTACTTTCTGCCCCAAAAGTCTAACCAATTTTTTTTTTAAACGGAGGAAGAGAAGGAGAAAAACAATTATTTTTTTCCGTAGCAAAAAATAATAATAATAATAATGTCAATAAAAAGTATTTGAGGGCTACAACTACAAAGAATATAGTGCTCTGGATTGTGACTTATACTTTACTGGCATGGGTGCAGGTGGGGGTGGGGAGAAGCATGAAAAAGCACCTAAATAAATGCACTCGCTGTGTAATCTGTTTAGCTGGTGAGAAGAGAGAATCTGCACGACACTGTGGTGAACAATTCAAAACACAGCAAGGAAATGCATTTATGATACATTAAACAAAGGAAGGATTATTCTTTTGTGTTCCTGAAGTTGAAAAACAAATTTGAAACAGCTACTACAAACACCCACTTTCGAATGTTAGGTTTCTATAGGGTGCACTGTTTGTACTTTATTAATAGACAAATTTTCCAAAATTCTGTGGTTAAATTGCATGTTCCTTTCAAAAGAAAATTTTACATAATTTGTTTTTGCTTTCTTAGTATTGGAAGAAGGAAGATATCTCTTATCAAGATAAAAAAAAGTTGAGATGTTTAAAAAAACATCTAAACAGATGTAAAGAGAAACATAATGGGTTCTAGGAATCTCACAACATTCAATATTTTATATAGTTGTGATTGTGGTCTAGAATATTTGAGCATCACTTTTCCCCATATTATAAACTGTTATGATTTATATCTTAACCTATGATCTATTCACTTCTAAAATCAGGATACTCTAAAATTTATCTTATTTTTAAAAATAAATAAATAAAAATAAAACGTATCTTACTTTTTGTTCTAACAGTTTTACATGTATTTATAAAATTATTTCAGGTAACATATGTTGTCATGCAGCAGCCTACCCGTCTGTCCCCTCGTACCTTCCCCTAAAGAAAGGAGAGTCTGTGAGACTAATCCTTTCAGGGACTTTGCTTCACCTTTGTGGCTACACCTTATGTCTCCCTGTTTGGCCCCAAAGGATGGCTGGTTAGTCAATGACGGATAAGATTCCTCAAGGGAGGAACAACCTAAGACAGGCACAGTCGTATAGGGGCCATCAGGAGAACTCACGGGGTTGAGACAGAGGTGGGCATAGACCCCCACCTTCCCCCCGGCTAAGGAGAGCTTCTGCCTCTGTGGCTGCATTCCTTCCCACATCCTGCTTGGGAAGAGATTCAATGATGTGAAAACATCAGCTCTCCATCTACTCATATTAGTAAGTTTCAGCGTAAAGGTTTTGTCCCTTGGGGAGGTACATACAACAATTACTAAGACATCCTCGGGATTTTGCATCCGGCTGCCTGCAGGCAAGGGTGATTGGTTTGAATCAGTTTCCTAGTATAATGTGTGAGATTGACAGATCTTGAGATTAACAAGCTTTACTTCCTTTACTTCCTCATTTGTTAATCAACAAAAGCTATGCGTTGGCCCAATTTGGGGCTCTTAGTCCTTGAGGCTGGAGTCCTTTGGCCCCGCTTGCACTCTATTCCTGGCTACTGTATCTCTTAACCCTGCACCACCCTTCTCGCTTCCCACAGCTCTTGTCGTGCAGGACACGACAACATAAATAAATCATCCTAGATTATTTTAAATATGGCTTTCCTATCCAAAACTGGTAGATTGTTACCATATCAAATTGTCAGCTGCTACTGTCAATATAAAATAATTTCTTAATTTATCTAAGATGCCATAATGATAGGTAGTTACAGTGCTTTTTGTAAAAGTTAGCATTTATCTTACACCAGCTCTCTTTTCAGATAGAGAACATACGCAATAAAAGAAAAAATGTTAGTTCATAACTCACATTTAACCAGCAGCACTAATGACTATTTAATGGAACAGCATAAGCTTGAAGTGAAATCCATTGAATTTACAGCTGATTTTATAACAGTATTTTATTAAGGTATACTTTACATAAGTGAAATCAAAAATCTTAAAATATATATAGCTCGAGCAATGTTGACAAAAGTATGCAGGTATAGACCATCATCCAGATAAAGACACAAAACATTCAACCACCCCAGAAAATTCCCTCACGCCCCTTTTCCAGATAATTTGAATGCCCCGTCCTTACACAGAGCAGTTGCATGACTCACCATAGCCTAGACTGGCCTATAATGACCTTCATATAAATAATTACGCAGTATGTTGTATCGCATTTATTTTGCTCAGCGCCAACGCTTTTGAGGTTCATCTCAGTTGCTGCATGTATCAATAGGCCATTCTTTTTTATGAGTAGTATTCCATTGTCTGACTAGATCATATTATCCATTCTCTGGTGGGTGGAAATTTGATAGTTTACAATTTTCTGCTGTTAGGAATCAAGCTGCTATGAACGTTTATTTCTCTTAGTACACCTAAGAGTGAAACTGCTGAATCACATGGTAGATGTATTTAACTTTACTAGATACAGTCAAATAGTTCCAAAGTAGTTACAACATTTTACATTCCTACCCATCATGTGCAAGTTCCTCCATGTTCTCATTAATGCTTGGTATTGACAGTTGTTTTCCAATGGTAGCCAGTTAGCCATGGCATGCATTCTGCAATTTTAGTCATTTAGTGGTATCTTGCTGTGGTTTTAATTCACATTTCTTTGATGATAAGTGAGGTTGACAGCCTTTTTATATACTTCTTGGCCTTTTGTATATTTTCCTCTGTAAAGTGTCTGTTCAAGTCTTTTGCTCCTTAACTGGCATGTCTTTTTATTACTGAGTTGCAGTTCTTTATATACAACGGGTAAGAGTCCTCTGTCAAATATATGTATTTTGAATATTTTATCCCAATTTGTGGCTTCCATTTTCACATTCTTTATAGAGGATTTTGATGAGGAAAAGCTTTTAATTTTGATGAAGTCCAATTTATCAATTTTTTTCCCTTTTTAATTAGTGCTTTTTATATCCTATTTGAAATTAGTCTCCTCCAAATTGTGAAGACTTTCTCCTGGAATTTTTATTTCACAAGTCACCTTTAGGTTAATTTTTCTGTATGGTGTTAGGTTGAAGTCAAGGACCATTTTTTTCTTTTTTTCATATTTTTCCAGTTATTTCAACACCATTTGTCAAAAAGATTATCCTATTCCTTTTAGATACATTGGAACCTTTGTCAAAAATCAATTGACCATGTATAGTTCTCTTTCCGGTTTCTCTATTCTGTCCCATTGATATATTTGTCTAAATTTATGCCAAGTTCATATTGTCTTCACTACTGAAGTTTAGTAAAAAGTCTTTAAGTCAGGTGGTGGAAGTCTTCCAACTTGGTTCTTTTTCAAAATTGTTTTGGCTATTTGAAGTCCTTTGCATTTCCACATAAAATTTGAAATCACCTTGTCAATTCCACCCAAAAAAAGCCTTCTAGGATTTTTAACTGGGATGCACCGAATCTATGTATCACTTTGGGGAAACAAATTAGGCAGTTTATTTTCTCCTGTATACAGAAGTCTGTAGGCAGGCAGTCCAAATAGATTACTCTATTGTGCTACTTGGAATCCTGGTTCTTTGTCCTTCTACTCAGCCTTCCTTGGGTTGGCTCCTCATTGACACAATGTAGTTAGTGTGTTACCTCAGCTATTCATTCTGCATTTCAGGACAAAGGCATGGGGAGAGCAAAGGACAAAAGGTGTATGGCAGCTGAGGCTCTCATTTTTAAAGCATCTTTTCTTGAAGCCTCACCAAACACTGTATACATATATCTCATTGACATGAACTGTTTTATAGGATTGTTTCTATCTGCAAAGGATTCTGGGAAAATGTAGTTTTTGAGCAGAGTCCCTAAAAATTCAAGTTCTGTTAGTGAAGAAGAAGAAGAGGAGACAGTATGTTGTGGGGTAGGCAGTTAGGTATCTGTACGTAGATTCTTCTGCAAGACTGATAATCTCTAAGCTGAGAATGCTGGAGAAGGACCAAGTTCAGCGCAGAAGTGCACAGATAATGTACTAGATGACTTCGAGCTCTGAAACACGTTATAACAGAAAGTTCAGAAATTCTAGGCCAGAAGTGTTTGATGTTCACAAAATAAAATGAAGACATGTTAATACCTTGTTTAACATCATTAAGAAAATGTCATTTCTAGGTACATAAAAGCAGAATTTGTCGCCTGAATTCAAGACTACTTCATTCCATTTCCTTCAACAGAGTAAAAAGAGTCACAGGAAAGGAAGAACAGCTAGTTAAATAACATGTATCCTACTAATGCCCTAACAGATGTGGATCTGTTCAACTGAAATAGGTCACTGTTTTTTTTACTCATTTCAAGAATGTACAGAAGATTCTGAGTAAAGAATTCATGTATATTACATGGAGTTCAAAAATGTGAAAAAAAGATGGTCCAGTCTCAGGCTGGCTAATGAGGTTTAGGTAAGTGGGAACAGAAACAATGATTCTGATGGACAGAGTCAGGGATATCTGGGGTAATGGTGATGCAAGGCAGATGGAAGAATTCAGTGACATGATCGTTCCTGGACTAAATGACTCTGAGAAATATTTTAACTTTACAGATAAAATCACCTATAAAGTTTCTATTTGCTTATTAATTTACACTTGCCAGAGAGACACTATTCTTTCATTCACCGTTCAGTGACCTTTCAAGAGATTATACTTATTATTGATTTACCTTAAAAGGATAGAAAATAAATGACTGATATGGTCCTCTACTATACTCCTATACATCAGGTTTCTCTATGAGCCACAGGTCTGATTCTGGTTGTTTCCATTCTTCTCCAAGCAGTGTGTTAAAACTGAAAAGCTTGAAGTATTCCAGACGATGGCTAAATACAAAGAAAAAAGAAGGTGGGAATTGAAATGAATTATGCATTTGTGAAACAGTTGTCCTGAAGGGCTATTCATTTTGTCACATCTGTCATAGGACAACATTCTATTTTAAGAATACCAAAGGTATGATATATTCTACATGTACAATTTTTTTCATTCTGGCTCTGAAAATATTTATCCACATCCCAAAGCACTCCCCTTTCAATTCTACAAACAGCTGCCTCCCAGCTGAGGGGAGAAATAAAAATCAACCCTCAAAATCTGACTCATTCCATCTAGGCTTAAAACATATTATACTCTTACAGATATTTTTATATTTAAATTTTGATATGGTTTATATCAGTCATTGAAACAATTGCTTTAAAGTTTCAGTTCCAGATGTTCGAGGATAGACTCCTTGGTCCTTTCTTTCCAGGAACACCATTTAACTATTATAGAGATTTCTATCGTGGCTTAATAGGAGAGAAAGGTTTGCTAACAGTGGAACTCAGCTCTCTAGGAAATAATGGGCCTTGACTCTGCCCGAGCCGATGGTATAATCACACTTTACCTGGGGTAAGCCTCCAATCACATATAAGTGAGGGGCCTGAACGCCAAGAGGTGCTAGGTGGAAAAGAACCACAGAAACAAGCCATGTTGGTGTGAGGGCCTGAGTCATTTGCATCTAGATTCCTGTCCCCCATTCTGCCCACCTGGTCAGACTGAACCACTGAGTCACAAATGTTAATCCCAGGTGACGAGGTTAAGGAACCAACAGTGACGGATAAGAGAAAGGAAAAGAGAAAGAGGCTAGTTAGAAAGAGTCAGGACTGGGGAGAAAAGCAAAAGGAAAAGGGGAAAGTGTGTCAGGCAGGATAAAGGGATAGGCTAGAAGAGATGAAGGCAAAGTAGAGTGAAGAGCATGACAGGAAGGAGAGGGCACACAGGGAGAGGAGGGACAGCACTGCCCAAGGGTAAGAAGGCAGGAAAGTCCCTCTACCATGGTACACAGCCCGTGAGGATTCTGTTAGGCTCCTCTGAACGCAGACCCAACAGACTGTCCTGGCCACACTGAGTACACTCAGAGATACAGAGCGTGAATCCCAGTTTGCCCAGGACAGCAGCCTTTCCTCCCTAGGGGGGTAGCGTTTGCTGCAGGCCATGAAGCATTCAGGAGGCTGCCCAGGAGCTATATTCTCCTTTGGTGACAGCTTCAAGTTAGGCAAGTGTCGGAGATGTGTTGGCTTACATGCCTGCTGCCCCACAGGAGCCAGTATCTCCTGTAATAAGGCCACAGGCAGAGCTTCTAGGGTCCCCGCAGGGAACACGACTGTTAAAGGGAAATCCAAAGCCATGCTGTCCCCATCGGGTATTTACAGTTTATTCAAAATGCCATCAGTCCAGATGTGGCTTAGAAACCTGGTTGACACTTTTACCCTTATGCGGTTACCAGGGGAAGAGAGCCAGAGAGTTAACTGTAGGTTGGTTACATTCTCCAGGAACAAGGGAAAGAATTTATTAACCTTTTGTTCACACCAGAAAACAGGATGCCCCTGGCCATCTAGCTCTGAAAGGGGTCATAAAAGAATTTGCAACCATACTTCCACAGCAGCTGTTGCAATATTCACTAAGCAAGACTTTTCTCACACTGCTATGGAAATATAAATGCTGTACTGATAGCGGAGAGAGAGAGAGACTAGTCTGTCCAAAGTGAGTCTGTCAAGTATGTACTGAGGACCATCAAGAAACACAGTTCCCTACGAGGTGTTTGTACACGTAGGTCTTCTTTGACTGAGGGCAGTTATCACTGCTCTACCAAGAATTAATTTCCAAAAAGCTCACAGTTGGAACATATCTTCATTGGTTTCCTACTTACAAATCAGGTTTTTGTCCTTGTTGCAGTTCATGTTGAGGTACAGGGTAAAGAGCTTCATAGCTTCTTTTATCTTTTGATCCATGAATTGCAAATGAATTGAATTTTGTCACATTTGGTGGAAAATAACTCCAAGGGAGATAAGCTCTGCCTTCCCATTTTGTCTCTCCTTTGGACACTTTGAATGATAGAGCAAGTTCTTGCTACAGAAACAATATGTGAAATACAAAAGGCAAATTCAGATTTACACTATAAACATATATATTAAACATATATTTAAACGTATATATTAAATATTATATATATCTTGTACATGATGGTAAGGATTTTTGTCTCATATGTTTATTTACTCACTTTCCACACATTTCTTCTTCCAGAGAGTAAAAGCACCAAATGTTGTCCATGACTGTCAAAATTAAAATTCCCCATCAGTGTTTGAAAGAGACAAACATTATTTTCTTCACCATCCTTCATATCTGCAATGTGTGTATTTGTAACTAAATGTCCAAATAATTAAAAGATGCAATATGAATGTTGGATAATTATAGGAAGAGCCAATGTATTCAGTTAACTTAGAAATGACACCTTTGAGTTTACCATTTTACAGACAATTATAGTCACAGGCATAAAGGTACACACGTTCAAATTGCTTTTTTATATTCGCCAAATAAGAAAATACACAAAAGACTTCAATTGGTTAGATGATGCAAAGTATGCAAAGGGGTGGGAGAATATCATGGCATTTGGAATTTATAATAAACCAATTTCAAAAACTAAAATACCTTAAGGGAAGGAAGTTGGCACCAATTTCTAGGTCTGAATCCAACAATTTTACTACAGGTTATTTCTATAAGAAAACTGTCCTGAAGCTCATAAGGAAGACAAAAAATACAAAACATCCATTGTCTACAATGAGTCAACATGCTGAAGATTTTAATTTGTGTCTACTCTCTCACCCAACTCTACCACCTAACTCTTTCACCCAACTGCCTCAACCTGTCTGCTTCTGGTGTTTTCCTGCTTTCAACCATCAATTTCGATACTGATGTCACATTTTCAAAGGCATACACAATATATCCTCAAAAGGAGACTAATACCATGTTTCCCAGAAAATAAGACTGGGTCTTATATTAATTTTTGCTCCAAAAGATGCATTAGGGCTTATGTTCAAGGGATATCATCCTGAAAAATCATGTTAGGGCTTATTTTCAGGTTAGGTCTTATTTGCGGGGAAACATGGTAAGAGAGCATAATTGAGACTAGCTAGGTCAATAAGAATCAAAGGATTTCAAGTATGTAGTTACATGTAACAAAGTTATTGTCTCTGGAAAAGACGCTATCTAAACATTTCTACATAGACAGCTTTTCAGGGAGGATTTTATTCACCAAATTATTCAAATAGCAGACAAGTATTCTTTTCCTCTACTATTTTTATTCTTATTATGCAAGCTTAAGAATATCTTAGAAGTAAAAGTTCTTGCAAATTACAACAGTATTCTTCACCTTGCTTCCCAAGAGATTAATTAACTGTTGCAGGAGTTGATTACCTAAAGCAAAATCATGATTCTTGATTATTGACCATCTTAATGTATATAAAACCAAACTACTGAAGATTTTTTTAACTTTTAGAATTTATTAATTTTGTACATAATGGTTATTGTGTAATTCCTTAAGAAAAGGGAATCTATCCTATTCATCCAATGTCAAGTCATCATTTTATGAAAACAAAGTGATATTTTCATCTAGTAAAAATAAAACTAAGGATAAAATTAAAGAATTCTAGCAGATCCAAGGTCTTTACTGTCCTGTAGACAATTTATAAATATATTTGCCTTAGCTTTCTCACCTATATGGTGAAAATAACCACACAATAGGTGAATTTTGTTTTTAACCTACGTGACAGTTTAGGAGAATTAATCATATTTTTCAATAAAAGATTTTGGCACATTACTTGAAAGGTGACAAACAAAGCTATGTGGCTATTCTTCTGAAATATACAATTGCAAATGGTTAGTTTTCCACATTACTGTTAGCAAGAAATCAAAATAAGGGAAAAGAAAATGATCTCTAAAATCTCGTTTGAATCAATTGTTTAGGACTCTCTGCTCAGCTACAAAGGGGGAAAAAGGCTACTGGATATTAGATACGGAGAGGCATTTAAAATGAATAATCACAACACAAAGAAATATTTCACTATTATATATTTTACCAATTTAAAATGTGTTATAATATATGAGAAATGGGCATAAATTTACTTTTTCACACCTACAGGACAAAAATTGTCAATCAGGTAAAGAAGTTTCCTAAGGGAATGGTTAAGTTTGAACAAAGGGAGCCCATGGTTAATACTGTAAATGAGTCTAGGAAAAGCCTTGTGTGATTTAATTTTTATCCCTGACACCAAATGCAAAATTATGATACACTCAATAAATGAATGATGAATAAATGAAGGAATACATGAACACATTATTATGGAATACATAAAATTAACGCTTAATCTAGTCATTAAAAAAAATTCTCTAAAAGAAACATTTCCACAAACTGTTCAATTTTATATTTATTTCTGAATAGCTAATACGTAACGCAAATTTATAGAGTAAATAATGAATTTGTTTTGTAATGATTTTTCATTTTGCGAAAAATTATTTTCAAATTCATTAGAAAAATCAACTACATAGTAAAATGAAAATGTCAACATAGTATTTTCAAACATTTACAATCTGTATTCTAAATATATATTTTAAATTATACATTTACTTGAAAATAATAAATTATTTTTTTAACTTTTAGAATTTATTAATTTTGTACATAACGGTTATTGTGTAATTCCTTAAGAAAAGAGAATCTAATTATCCTATTTATCCAATGTCAAGTCATCACTTTATGAAAACAAAGTGATATTTTCATCTAGTAAAAATAAAACTAAGGATAAAATTAAAGAATTCTAGCAGATCCAAATTCTTTACTGTCCTGTAGATAAGTTATAAATATATTTGCAATTAGCACTTCCCCTATTTTATTGGAATTAGTGACTTTTTACTAATTTATAACTAAAAAACAACGTGTTCAAATTACATAGTACTGTGTTGGAAAAAATTTTATACTTACGGGCAAAGTTCAACTTCCAAATACTGTTCAGTTACGTCATTCAAGAAAAATGCTTCGACAACTTTTGAAAACAGAGATATAGCATATTGAGAAATTTAATTATGCTTCAACAATAAATAATTTCTTTATTCCTTGGAATATAAAATAAATTAACTCATTGTTTTTAATTATAGCTCTTCCCCAATAGGAAAAGGGATAAAGAAAATAAACAGACATTGCCTAGAAATAAATCATCATTAACATCTTTCCCTATCAGAGGACCATAAATGAAAAAGAATAATAAAACTTTGTGCTGGTGAGGTTTTAAAGAAATCAACATTATTAAACAAACTTTGAGCCAATTACCTTCTTCTAGGAATTTATCCTAAGGAAATAATCAGACAACTGGGGAAAGAAGTAAGTATAATGCTACTCATCAAAGTGTTGCTCAAAAATTAGAAATTGTCTAAATGATTATCTCCTATTATATAGGATTATCGCCTATTACAAATAAATCTTCTATTATATAGGAAATCTAATATGTAAATTATGGAATTTACGTATTCCATGCAATAGACTATAATACAGCCATTAAAATCAAACACGGTTAAATATTTTTTGACCTGGAGCAATATCCATGATATTTGATAAGTAGTCCATAGAGCGATAACTAAATCAGCAAATCAGCAAACTTTTCAATGTAGAAATAAGTGATGCTGCAGAGAGAATAAGGGCTCAGGTCATGAAACATCTTATATAGAGATCATATTAAGAAGGGTAACATTTTCCTGGGAGGAGAAGAAGCCTGAGAAAGTTTTAAGTAGCTGAACAATGTGTTTACATTTTTATTTTAGATAGATCCCTCATGCTTCCAAGAGTGAAGGATGGACTTAAGGGCAAAAAGATTATTTAGAAGGCTCTGCCCTAGCTGAGGAAAAAGAGGATGAAGGCCTAATCTATGGCAGAGATGGTGGGAATGAAGAAGAGGTACTGAATTAGAGAAACAAGTAGGAGGTGAAATTGGTAGAACTCAGTAAATAAATCCAAACATAGATAGTGAGAGGGAAGGATAACGGGAAAATCTCACATTTCTATATTTGGTGATTTGATGTACTGAACTGCCATTGATTGAGATTGGGCAATTAGGGAAAGAAGCAGGTTTATGAGAAGAGTACTTCTTGAGATTGGTGCCTGTAGCACCTCCAGTAGATAAGTCACACTGGTGTGTACACCAGTAGGAAGCTGGTACATGCAAGCTCTGTTATCAGTAAAACACAACATATGTTTAACATATTATGCATTAAAACTGACAAAATGCATGCTATACAGATGGTATCTATAGCTATAAAAATAGATGTTAAGAGGAACTAGAAGAGTCATCAAAGGTTTCTTTGAAGAAATGGAACCTGATTTCGAGCTTGAAATGTGTGAATTAGAAGCCTGGGGAATAGAATGAGAAAAGGTACACGGGTGAGAACATTCATGGACAGTAAGACCACTGCTTTTCAGAAGTCAAGGGTTTTCCTGGAATATGATTGCCCAATTCATGAGTACCCTGAAAGCTTACAGAAAGGGTTTGAAGTTCATCTTAGGGGTAGTGATGGTTTGTCGTATAGGGAATGGCACCATAAAGAGTATTTCAGAAGGATAAGTTTGGTAGCTTAATTAGGAGAAATCAGAAGGGGATCATATAGCAAACCTGAAACAGTATAATTTCATGGCCTTTTATCTTTTAGCCTTCATTTCATATGTGAGATTACTTGTCAGTAGGTATAAAATAAAAACTACATTCCATGTTGAAGTTCATAGTGTTTCTGTAATAAGTAAAACACCCTGAAACATCCATAAAGAAGGTTTATACGGTCAAAGTGGCAATGTGAAGATACTTAAAGACAAAACAGGAATGCTAAACTCTTCTTAAAATAGGTAACAGAAGTAAAGGAAAGACATATGGCAGCAATTTCAAAATCTGGATTTGTAATTGCAATTTTTCACTGTTCTAGTTATGTAGTTGAAGTCACATAGGGAATGGTGAAAAAGTCATAATGAGAGATTGGTGAGAAATATCAGAAACTGCACGTCAGTTGCTCAGAAGCCCTCACTTCCTTAGAGCAAGATAAAATAATAGTTCTGTGAGAGGTTATTATAAAAAGATTTATGTTTGCAATAAAATACAGTACTTCCACTTACCTTCATAATCCCATAGTTCATTGAAAGGCTTTCCTGGTTCTCCAGGTGGGGCTGGCGGATCATTGAAAAATGGCGCACTAACTTCCATCATCACTCCTCCGTCACCTGGATTCAGCCTGACAAACACTGGCTCATGCTTCACTGGGAAACCATCCCAAGTGTGTTCAATTTTAAAAGCCATCTGTAGACTCTAAAGAAAAAAAAATTAAAATAAACTCCTTAACAATATTCAAATGTTTCCTTTAGTTAGAAATGAAATGAAAATAGCTATGCCAAATAGCAGGCAGGAAGTCAGCAGAGCGACGGGATCACGGTTCTGAGAGTCAAAAGGCCATTTGTATTATGGCAAATTACAGACACTGAGTTCTGCTGTAAAATAGGTAGTTGGATCCTAAAGGCTTTAAGCCTTTAAGTCTAGGTCCAAAATCATGTATTAAAACTGTAATTAAGTCCACTGCATAAATTGTTCAAGTACTGAACAACTATAGGCACTATGAGTTAATATGTCATTCTTTGTCTTGTATTGTAAAATGAGCAGGTGTCGGAATTACCTGGGGAATCAGTATCCCCAGGGAATCAAGATCGTTACAATAAAATTCAATTTGATAAAAAAAATTATATAAATCAGCAGAAATATAGCTGTTAACACCATTCTTTTGGCTAAAACCTTTTTCTTTTGGGGTTGGGATTGGGGGCTCCAACCTTTGAAAGTTAGTAGAGTTTAATATTGTCTTCCTTGGTCTCAGGATATAGATTTTCTTAGCCTTTTCAACTTTTGATATTTCAAATGTTAAATGACCTCTTACTTGGTTAATCCCTTCTCACCAATTGAAAATGGGAAAAGAATCTGCCATTATTTAAACTTTGAAATAGATGAAGTATATTTGACACAAACAGTATTTGCATTTTAAATTGTTTCTCTAAGGATTAAATGGAAGGACATAGTATTGTATTAATAAAATTACATTGTGTTGAACACTATGGATTAGGCATTTTATAAACATTATCTCATTTAATTTCACAGGAAAACTGAAAAGGAGCTATTATCATCCTCATTACAAATGAAAAATCAAACTTGTCCAAGGTCACATGGCTAGAAAATCAAGAAACTGAATCAATGTCAGCCATGTTTTCCCAGATGAAATAATTTCAGAAATCTTTAAGGAGATGAAAACCTTATTCTAGGAGTGGTGGGTTCCCCAAATTATACTAGGTCCTTATGTCTTGTTCAGAAGATAATCTTAGTTAGTGATGATATTTTCAGACTGCAATTTATCTATCTGACGTCTTTGAATGCAACTCCTTGCTTCATATGTTATTCTTACTGCAATAACATTACTAAATTTTAAATACATTTATTTCAATGACTGTGTATTGTGTACAGACTATGTGTCAAGCATTGGGAGACACATATATGCAACCTCTGTGTCAGAAGGAATCCAACATCTCTAAAAACCTTTTTCTAAAGTATGTATTTTTTCCTAATTTTCACTACATGCTAACAAATTTTAGTAGCTAACTTCTAAAAGTAAAAAGTTGTTCTCGTATTACAAAGGATAAGGTCAGCAATTTATATTGAATTAAGCTCAATGAGGAATCAGATGGTATAATTCTGATTTACGTAGAATTTAGTCCTGACTAACAAAGAATAAAATATGTTAATAACAAATTTATTTTCTTTAGTTGAAATATCAAGATTACTTTCTTCAAAAACAAATGTATAACCCTGTAGCCCAAATTTTGGTACTAGTAAGTACCTTCTTATAGCATATAGGAAGAAATAAGCATAAATCAAGATGTGAAAAATGCTCATTAAATCTGATTCTAGAGTCAATATGCTGAAAGAATATGCTGTTCACCTAACTTGGAGTTTACAATTCTTGGCAATTCTGGCAAAATATAGCTCAGCAACCACTGTGTTTTCCTGAAAATAAGACCGGGTCTTATATTAATTTTTCCTCCAAAAGACTCATTAGGGCTTATGTTCAGGGAATATCATCCTGAAAAATCATGCTAGGGCTTATTTTCCGGTTAGGTCTTATTTTCGGGGAAACACGGTAGGAAGTTTTTGCAGATTCACTCATTCTCCATACAACCATCATCGTACAAAAATGCTGTGATGCTAAGGGACCCCTATCCTATTCAGTGGGTTTCCACTAGAAAATTTTCAACTCCCAGCTCTTTCAATCATTTCTATCTCTAAATGGAATTAAACCACATCTCAGGATAGCTCCCAAAAGGGGCCTGTCACTTCCATGCACACATGGTGGGTCTCATGGTCAAAGTGAGGTATACTTTTTAGGTTTCAAATTACTTCCAAGCCTAACTGTATCTGGAAGATAAGAAGAAATAAAAGATAAAATCAGAAAATATGAGGTAGTGACACCCCAAGTCTTTCTCCTGGTTCCTTCTGCCTTTTCCCCTAAGATTTCTTTGAGCATTGTCTGAAAATTACTACAAGAAATATTGACAAGAATTCCACCATCGGGGAAGAGTGCTATGGCTGCCAATGTCCAAGGGTAGAACATACTCCTAATTTTGGCTTTAATTGCATAAAATGACTTTAGTTTCTTATCAGAACAACAAGTTTGTTAATCTACTTAAATACACTCATGTCAGTCTAAGTATGCATAATGCTTACAACTAAATTAACCTAAAATGTCAGGTCTTGCCCACTAGTTTACAAATCTAATCTAAAGACAACACGGACCCAGACAGACACAACTGGCTCTCCTTTGAACTCCCTGGGATACTTAGGACTGTCTCCTGATACTTAACTCCCATCACCTTTCAATTCCTTTGTTTGCACACATGTCCATATGAAGTAGAGACACTTAAACAGTCAGCATCCTTCACAGTCTGGGCTCGTGTGCTTCCCAACAGAAGTCCACTCCCTGTCATTCTCTATTCCTATTCACTGCTCTGTTTTGATTCATGGCACTTACACTACATGACATATTTGTTTATTGTCTCTGCTTCCCCGGCTAGAATGCCTATAAATAATAGAAACATTTATTTGTTGAGTAAATATATGTTCTAGTATCTGGATCTAAAATTTCATGATTCTAAGGTCCTGTGCAGGAGAAATCAACTGTGGTTATTGGTATCATTCTCTCTTTCAACACCATATACCAAAACAATGGCAAATAAATAAGATACATCATATCCAGAAATTTCCTTTTAATTTAGTTATCAAAGGTTTATTAGCTACTTACTTTGTTTTAGGCACCATGCCAGATGATGGGGAAATAAAGTATAAGAAAGAAGTCTAGTCAATAGTTTAGTGGTTACCAGATGGTAAAGGGGGAGGAGGGTGGTAGATGAGGGTAAAGGGGATCCAATACATGGTGATGGAAGAACTGACTCTGGGTGGTGAACACACAATGTGATATATAGATGATGTAATACAGAATTGTACACCTGAAATCTATGTAACTTTACTAACAATGGTCACCCCAATAAACTTTAATTAAAAAGAAAAGAAAGAGATAGAAAGAGAGAAATAAAGAAAGAAAATAAGTCTAGGGTCGTTGAGGATGATTCTCATGGAGCTAACCAACCAGGCAGGTCCTTATCAGTTGGTTCATTTGGCAGCCCAATGTAATCAAGTTGGAACCCTACACCAAACTAATCTTTAAATAAATTAAAGATTGAAACATAAAAATCAAACCATATAAAAACAAGAAAGAAAAAAATGGGAGGATTTTTAAAAAGATAATCTTATAATAGAACAAGCCTTTTAAAGTATAACTCCAAATCCAGAAGACATAGAAGAAAAGACTAAGATACATTTGGCTACATAAAAATAACAAAATTACAAGCAGAAGTCTGCCTATCCCCACCAAAAAACAAAAAGGAAAAGAAAAGAAAAGAAAAAATTTTTTAAAATCCCACCACTTCAAAATCAATAGATATTCTGGGAAAAATATCCACAACTCCTATTACAGATAAATAACTAATTCCTTTAATGTTTAAAGGATACCTAGAAATCCATGAAGACCAACATACCTACAGATAAACGGGAAAGATATGAAAGAAAATGCAAAATGTTCAGCCTCACAATGATAGAAATGCAAACTAAAACAACTATACATTACTGTTTTTCACTAGGATTGAATCAAACTGCAATAATGAGGACACTGAGAAACAATCACATATTGCTGTTGGGGTACAACCAGCATAGCTTCTGTCAAATGCCATCCCTCGATATCTATTAAAATTTAAAAAATGCAAATATCCTTTGACACAACAATTCTAGTTCTAGGAGTTTTATACATGCACATATCCAACACAACACAGTATAAAGTTGTCACTGCCACATTGTTTAAAATAACAAAATATTGCAAGCAACCTAAATATCCATCAGTAGAGGACTGATAAAAAATTTGTGCTGTATCATACAAAGAAATACTACATAGCTGTTAAAAAGAGTGAGGCAGCTCTCTCTATACATCTAAAGTATATTAAGTGATAAAGGCAAGCTGCAAAACGTATGCATTTATTTAATGAAAAGGAAGCCTATTTCCACCTACCCGTATGCTTGTGAATACATACGCTATGTCAGGAAGCACATACAAGAAACCAGTGGTAGCAGCAGTTTCTTTTTTGGAGGGAATCATCTGCCTGAGACAGGGAGGAAGGGAGACTTACTTTCAATTGTACCACTTTTTTTTTAACCTATTTGAATGTTATACTATGACAGACACACATTACTATTCAAAAATAAACGATGTAAAATTATTTTTTTAAAGTCCAATTTAAGGTGGGGTCTGTTAAACAATACGGTGACTACCTCTTTTCTCCTTTGTATTACATATGCTGAACATTTCTTAAAAAGTAAGAATTAATATCAGGAACATTATTGAAGGAATATATTCATTCAAAGTGATCACCATCCTATTATGCAGTTTTAATGTTGGCTGCTTAGACTTTCTGAAAAAAATATTCATTGCTAATCTGTTTTTCCCCATATGTTTTTAACCTCGATTTTTCAAATTACTCTTTCATTAAAAAAATGTCGAAAATAATTTTAAAGTATTTTCATGCTTTCCCTGTACTACAGAAAGACCTATAAAAGGAGACAGAACCTCCGGGCACTAAAAGCCTAGGAGAGGGGAAAAATATGCCACAAAGGTTAAAAGAAGGAAGTTATGGAGAAGGTGTTTTCTAAACAGAATGTTTTGCAAGGACATTTTCCAAATTCCTCTATTCACAAAATTTTCTTCAGTTTTCTAGAAACATTATTTCTTTCCAGTTTGCATCCTCCCTCCTCACTTCCCCACCCCACCCCACCCTACTCCTGCCCATTGAAGAGAGAAACAGAGAAATGAGGAAGTCAGCAGAAAGTGGGAGTAAACTGTGCCAGCAAGAGGAGGCAGCTGCAAAATAAGTTACTAGAGAAAAAGCTAACGACAAGACTGGGCAAAAGTGCAAGGAATAGAGCGTGAAGAGAGCGTAGGAAGGGAGCACAGACCCGGAAGCTCTCAGTCCACACGGCGTCCTTCCTCCTGCCAAAGTCACTGGAGCGGCTCAGCCTTAGGCTCCGCCCAGCAGCTCACACATTCTGCGGGAGGGGCTTGGAGGACTGAGGCCGACACCTGATTTTCCTAGGAAAAGAAAACTGTTAAAGGACCACCAGTGAACATCTGAAAACCTTTAATCATTCCACGTAATTGTGAGCGGTTTTCTAGAAGGAAGGGAAACTCGGCAATAGAAATACGGTGCAACAAGTTGAAAACCAACTGTAAATCATTAAGATTACAGTAGAACCTGTACAGCAATAATTCATTTACTGTAACTAAAGGCAAACAGGTTATATAAGCCAAACCTGTAAATTATATTACACTAGCTGTAAATATTACCCTAGCTGTAAATTATATTACACTACTGGGAGGCATATACATAGTAGTCAAGGATTGTGACATTGAGACCAGACTTCCTGGATTCAAATCCTTATCCAGGTACTTTCCAATTGTGATCAGCAGCAAATTCATATATATAAAATTAAACTATATAGGTTTGCGTAAAAAAAATACTGTTCAAATCATTAAAATTACACATTTCTGAAGTGGTTATCATTTTTTTTCTCGAAAGAAACAATTTATTTAGAATAAAACAAAAGCAGCTCATCTGTGAGCACACGTTTGAGTGTCAGCTACTTTTAAGCTGTGTGAGCCATAAATAGGGTTTTTCTTTATTTTTCCAGAAGTCTTATGTCCACAGCACAAAAAAAGAGGTGATTTTCCCCCCACTTAAAACACCTGCATTGGCCTCACAATAGCACATACACAACTTTAAGCTGCCATTTTAATAAAATGCACAAATACTAAACAGATTAGCTTTTTTCCATCAAGAGACCCAAGTAAACTCCACATAAGGCACAACTTCTCTTCAAAAAGATCTCTTAGAGTTTAGAATTCCATATCTTCACCGGCTGTTCACCAGATTTGCTTGTCGGGTGGGGGAAGAGAGAAGAGGAGGTTCTGGTTACAGCGATGTACCTAGCGATGTACCTAAGGGGAGAACATGATTTCAGCCAACCACAGTGAACTCTCTAGCTTAATTAATGAAGAATTTTACATGGGTGATTTAAACAACGTTGTAAAGTAAAAGTCCAAAAGTGTTCTTCGGCTGTTTAGCAATATAGTTTTGACCCTAGCTTAAATTTCCAATTTTGTATTGTTCATGATACTTTCTAAATAGTACTGGGTGCTCAATTTATTGAATAAATTGATGTTATTAAAATCTATCAATTTGCAAATTTTTCTTTATTTCAGAAATATATCTAATATAAAAACATGAAACAGTGGCTAAAGAATGGTTAAACTAACTACTTTTTCCCTCTCATTTTTCATTCCTTGTACTCAATTATACTAATAGATACATTCCACGGACAGTCACTGAATTCTTTAAATTAGTTTCTTCATCAAGTATTTATTGAGCCCTTACTGT
Source organism: Rhinolophus sinicus (assembly GCF_057876585.1). Classification (NCBI taxonomy): domain Eukaryota; kingdom Metazoa; phylum Chordata; class Mammalia; order Chiroptera; family Rhinolophidae; genus Rhinolophus; species Rhinolophus sinicus. The sequence goes on from NC_142515.1 coordinate 125,072,298, forward strand.
GTTCTAGGTGCTATGATGGAGCCTGGAGACAAATTACAAAACAATATGATACAGACTGCAGGAAGAAGCATGAAATAAGTACTAAGGAAGCACCTTAACCTGGGGGAAGTGGAAAGAAAACATAAGGGAGGTTTCAAAATTGAGAAACACCAGATGGGATGATTTAAGGATAAGGGGAATCATAACAATTTTGTTTCTTAAAGATAAAAATTATTTTCAAAATACTCCATTGAAATTTAAAAATTCAACCAATAAAATCTTGTAACCAAAAAATAACAAAAAACACAAACTCCAAAATTATAATTTGTATTGAACTTGACCACATAACCTAAAAATTCCAATTTCAGATGTTTAATTTATGCAATGCAAAAAACCACTCATCATTTATATCTAGGAGGTGTTCTTTGCTTTCACCTACATTAATATATCTTATTCAACTTTTAGTGTAAATATAGTTAACTTTATAACTACTTGTTTGATGCCAAGTTGAACCACAATATAACAATATACAAGGTTCAAATGTAGGAGCAGTTACAGGCAAGTCCTTGGGGGAATCAGTGACAGGTTCATGAAGAAAGTCATATACTGACCTTCAAAAAAGAGTTGAAGCTTGCACACTTAATTTTTTCTTCCAACAAGTTTTTGTGTTAACTTCATTGCCATTAAAAAACAAATCAAGTTCAATTTTCACTCTCAAAACTAAATTAAACTTTTTAATGGTTCTTAAATATACCTTCATATTTAACAGCCAGTCTTTAGTGGAAGGGACCATCTCATTCTCTTACCGTGTTTCCTGAAAAATAAGACCTAGCCGGACAATCAGCTCTAATGCGTCTTTTGGAGTAAAAATTAATATAATTTTTATTAATATTATATTAATATTAATATTATATATTAATAATATTAATATAATTAATTGTAAAGTTTTACCTATTTTTTCCATTAATTGTAAAGTTTTACCTATTTTTTTCTTGCAAAATAAATTTAACTTTTGTCGTTCTTTCTTTTTGAGGAAGCAAATTTATCTCTAAAGAAATAACTGCTGAATTTACAGGACCTTTGGAGAACTTCTAACTACATGCCTTTTTGCCACACAGTTAAATATTCAAACAACTGCTGTCCCCTTTCTCCAAAGACCCACGAAGGACAGGACCGTACTTAGCTTCTGGAGATTACCAAATCCATACTCAGAAATCGTCCAGAGGGTCAGCCTTGCGGTGAACTCTGAAGACGCCAGTCCGGGTTTAGCTCCCAGCAGCACAAGCCGACATCCTTTCCACCCACCCTCTTTGGCCAGCGGGTTCTCCCAGTCCAGAAGTGCTAGGGATCAAATATACTGGGGAAGTTTAAAACACGTATTTCATGACCTACCTAGGTTTACAGTTTGGGGGTTTTCTTAGGGGAAAAAAAAAATGCTGGGCCCCGCCACCTGAAGACACGGGTCGGACAGATTTCCCGCCGCCACTCTGGTGGCTCAGCTGGTTGTCATCCACGTTCCCACAGCTCCGCTCAACGCTTGACAGATAGCCAGTAGCGTACGAGGACTCCAGGAAGCGTGGTGACGTAAGAGCCGACGCCAGCGTGATGACGCAGGCGGCGTCACGATCTCCAAGGAGCGGTCTGAGGCACCGGTTTCAAAGTCGCAGAGCGGGCCGAGGGGATGTCCGCTGCCACCCCCGGCCGTCCTGGAGTCGCCACCTGCTCCGCAAAGGACGCCGCCACCCAGCTTCCTCCGCGCTCTCCTTGGTGGCCCAACGTGACCCCGAGTGACCCGCGGGACGCCTGTAACCAGCGGTGTCCCAGTCCCACCGGCTGAGATTCGTGTGAATGTGGAACAGAATTCACTTGGCGGGTCCCCAGCAAACCTGATGTCTCTCTCCTGAGCGAGGGACGCGGCTGGGACTTGGGAGGCGGAGGCGCGGCGGCGTGAGTTGGATGCTAGTCACACGCTCTCTGTGTTTTTGAGGAAACTAAAGGTGGTGAAAAAAATCCAAACCCAATTTTTATCGAAATGGCCACAGAAATCGACTTTCTGAGAGATCAAAGTAAGCTCCATATTCTTTTCCTGCGAATTCTTAAACTTAATATTTTTAGCGTCATCATTGACCAACTAATATTTTTTGAATGCCTGTTGAGTGCGTGGAAATCTGTAGACACTTACAGAACTTGGCTGCAGAAAAAGCTTGGTTGTGTATATGAGGACGTGTGTACACAGAAGCAGAACCGTTGGGTAAATACTTGTAGGTTCCTTAAGCTTCCATGGAACCCTAAGGACGCTAAACATGTTTGTTATTCTCCTCCACGTGCTCTAGAGCAATGAGAGCGCTAATGGCCGGGAAAAGTTTCCAAGTCTGCAGTTAGCACCCAGAGGCACAGCTCTGGCCATTTGTTTCAAAGCTGTTTATTGAGATCCTCCTGTTTCAAGTATGTGCCTGCACAATACAAGCCTAGCTGCTAAAAGATGAAGAAGGTAGTTCTACCTCCCAAGAATTTAATTTGAGGAGGGAAATAGATAAATTCCATAAATGCACTGAAGTGGCAGCGACTGCTAACTCTAGCCTCCGTGTCCTCATAGAGTTGTTGGAATGATAAAATGATTATTAAAAGATGTAAAGGATTTAGAATAGTATCTGATACATAGTGCTAAATAAACAAACATTAACCATTACAGGCTTATTATTTATTACCTGTGGTCAACGAAAGTGCCATTTTGGCTGAAATGTGAAGTACTAATACGAATTTACTAGAGAAAGCGCTGTGTGCGTATCCCAAATAGACCAGTATTTGCAACCTTGCAATGGTTTGAATGGAATACGGTTTATATAGGGAAATGACAAGAGGAGCTGAAAGGGAAGAATGGGGCTAGGTGGTGAAGGGCCTGTCTACTATGTGTTAAGTCTACAGGAACCACTGAAAGGAAATCAGTTGAGAATAACATGGTTAAACTGTGATTTGGAGAGCCCAGTATGGCAGTTACGAGGAACATACATTATAGCAAAGTGCAGTTAGGTCACTATTGTCATCATCCAGGTAAGAAGTGAACTGAGGTTGTTATAGTGAGATTGGAGATGAGGGCATTTGGGAAAAGAGATAGAGGCTAACTCAGATTTTTGGCTTGAGCAACTGGGAAGATAGGGGAAAAAATGATAAGGTCTATTTTGGAAATATTATCGACCACTGGTTAAGAACTCAGCCTCTGGATTCAATCTGTGTGGACTCATATCTTAGCGCTATCTCTTTCCAGGTCTTTGACCTTGGGCAAGTTACTTAGTTTCTGTGTGCCTCAGTTTTCTCTTTGCAAAATGGGTATAATAGCACAATAACCCTCGTGGGGTTGTTGTGAGAATTAAATGAGATGATGCAAATGAAGCACGTAGCATGGTGTCTAGCGCATATTAAGTGCACAGTATCTGTTATTCGAAATCATCAATAACTATAATGATACTATAACATTAGCATTATTTCTTAGGTTTGAAGCGGGAACATCCCCCACCCCATAAGGAGGAGTAGCTGAACACTACCTGAGTGGCATGGGTCATTAATTGGTGGCGAGGAGTTTGGCTGGATGGGGAAGAGTACCTGAGGCAGTCAGAAACTGAGTCCCATGGGAATGAGCCAGCCAGAATTCTTACATAAAACGGAAGTCCAAATACCAGAGAAAACCAAATAGGACCGTCGAAGCGTAGTAAATTATTTCTTGAAAAATGAGTGGTAATTTATTATAATAGAAGACGAGTGGAGTGGAAGAAGGGAATCTCAGAGGGAGTAGAAGAAGCATTGTCTCAGCTTCTTGAAATACCAGTGCTTATTCAGGAAATTGGAGCATAAGTGGTAGAGTTTGCATGAAGAGATGAGAATCAGTGATGGATGTCTATGACCCTCCGCTTTTTTCCTTTAACTGGACCTAACATGCCCATTGCTGCTGGTAGGTTACCCTCTTACAGAACCACCTAAACACCAGCTAGGAAAATACAGATTCCTTGCCCTTCTCCTACCCACCTCTGACCTTCTTTACATTGACTTCTATTGAGCTTGATTGCCTCTTTTCATTTGTTCCATTTGGATTTGGTGATCTAGCTCAGGACAATTTGATTTGGTGCTTTTCACCTGGCAACTCCACATGACACTGCCTGCAATAGAATGTCAGCTTTACACATCATAATCACTGGCAACTCCACACCCAACCAGGCTTCTAGTAAACTTCTAGCATATTTGAAATACACCATTCTTCCACCTCCACCTGAGAAGGACGACCTGATAATTCTTAGGGACCTGTTCAAAGAGGACTTGTGCATCCAGTTAAGAAATGAAGAATTTGTGCTTGTAATGGGGATATGAGCAGTGAGGGTGGACTCATTTTTTCCTTTCATTCTCTTAACAATATGTTTCACAAAGCAGAACTTTTTAATTTTGATGAAGTTCAGTTCATCAGTTTGTTCTGTTGTAGATCTGTGTCCTAAGAAATCTTTGCCTAACCCAAGGCTGCAAAAATTTTCTTTGAGACGTTTTGTAGTTTTAAGTTATACATTTTGATCTATGATCCATTTTGAGTTCAATTTTGTACAGGTGGCAAGTAAGGGGTGAGGCTCACTTTCTTGCATCTGGATGCCCAAATGAAAAGACTGTCCTTTCTTCATTGGAACACCTTTGCACCTTAGTTAAAAATCATTGTGCGTATGTGTAGATCCATTTCTGGACTCTGTTCTGTTCTATTGACCTGTTTGTCTATCTGGATACCGATATCCTAATGTCTTGATTATTGCAGTTTTATAATAAGCCTTAAAATCAGATAGTGTTAGCCTTTCAAATCTGTTCATTTTCACAGTTGTCTTGGCTATCCGAGGTCCTTTGCACTTCCATGTACATTTTAGAAGTAACTTGTCAATTTCTACAAAAAAGTTGCTGGGATTTTGATACACATTTCATTAAATCTATTGATCAATTTGTGTAAAATTCATATCTTAATGACACTGAGTTCTCTGATCAATGAAAAGGTATATCTCTTCATTAATATATCTCTTCATTAATTTCTCTCAGGAATGTTTTATACTTTTTTAATAACTTTCTTTTTTTTTTTAGTTTCAGGTGCACAAAACAATGTAATAGTGAGACATTTATCATTTATATCCCTCACACAGTGACTATCCCGTCCCTCCATCGACTACCCCTCTGACATCGCACAGAGCCATTGCATTTCCACTGTCTCTATTCCTAGTGCTGTACTCCGCTTCTTGTAACTATATATGTATATAAGATTGTAGTTTATTGTTCAGCTTCAGGTGTACAGGGCAGTGATCAGGCATCTACATCATCCCTGAGGTGGTCTCCCTAAGGAGACAAGTGTCCATCGGATACCCTACAAAATCTTTACAGCATAGGTTTTGCACATCTTTTGTCACATTTATCCCTATGTATTGCTGTTTTTGATACTATTGTAAATAGTATTCTTCTTTTATTTTCTGGTTTATCATTGCTACTATATAGAAATCAGGTTGTTGTTTTTTACATGTTGTACCCTGCAACTTTTCTACATTCACTTATTAGTTCTAGTAAGTTTTTTGTAAAGTCCATCAGATTTTCTACATAGACAATCTTTTTATCTTGTAAACAGACTTTTATTTTTTCCTTTCCAATCTGAATGCCTTTCATTTCATTTCCTTACCTTATTGTACTGTCAGAACCTCCAGTGCAGTGCTGAACAGAAGTGCTTGGAGTGGACATCTTTGTCTAGTTCCTGATTTGGGGGAAAAACACCTGTCTTTCAGAGTTAAGTATGATGCTACCGTAGCTGTAGGTTTTTCATTCATGTTCTTAATAGGTTATGTTTCTTTCTATTCCTTGTTTTCTAAGAATTTTTATCAGAATGGATGTCAGGTTTTTTTCAAAAGCTTTTTCTGCATTTATTAAGATGATTATTTTTTCATTTTTAGTTTGTTAATAGGGTGGTTTACACTGATTAAATTTCAAATGTTAATCCCCCTTTCCCTTTTTGGGATAAACTTCTCTTGGTCATGATGTATTATCCTTTTTATATATTGTTGAATTTGATTTTTTAAAAGTTTGTTTAAAATTTTATCATCTATGTTCCTAAAGCCCTCTTTTTTTTCTTCTAATGTCTTTGTCTGGTTTTGGTACCAGATAATGCTGTTCCCATAGAATTACTTGGAAAATATTTTGTCCTCTTCAATATTCTAAGAGTTTGTGTAGAATTGGTATTATTTCTTCCTTTTTCTTCCTAAATGCTTGTAGAATTCACTAGTGAAGCCAGTTGGACCTAGAAATTATTTTCTGGAAAGATTTTAAACTACAAATTCAATTTCTTTAATAGATAAAGTGGCTACTCGATACTCTATTGTGTACTTTCCCCCTTAAGGTCTCATATGTATGGAGTTCTGTCTCTGTGCAGCTTTCTATCCTGTACTTTGAATTGCTCATTTTAATTTACTTGGTTTCCAGGACTCTCAGCTCTGTCTTCTTAATTCAGGGAATCTGCTGATCTCTCCCTGCATTTTTTCTCCTGGTGCCATGGTCTGGAAAGTCTCTCAAAGCCATTAAGCTGGGGCAATCATATGTCTCACCTTATTTGTTTTGCATCTCTCATCATTATTGTCTGATGTTTAGTGTCTTATCAATCACTGTTTCATTTATTTTATTCGTTTGTTTTGGTCGCATGAGGTGAGAAGGTAACCGTTGTTCCTTCATGTTGGGTATAAGCAGAAGTCCTGTTCAAGTTGCCTTACTTTTGAAATTTTAAACACAGTGTCTTGTTCTACTGTAACTATTCTTTGACTTCATCAAGACCTTTATCTTTGAACCCTTCATTTTCTTTAATTTTTTAACTCTTTCCCAGCTTGCTTTTAGTACTTCCTTACACAGGCTGTAACCATCACCCATGAGTGCATCTGCTGACTCGTCAGCAATCTGAGTGTGAGTATGGCCTCCCTTTTCTCTAGTACATGCTCAATTACACCACATCCCTGCATCAGTAGCTCAGTTGGCCTTTACAGTTATCGCACTCTACTGATCAGTAACCATAGGTTAAATACCAACTTTCGGGACAAGTGCCACCACAAATTCAAGGTTAACTCATACCTACCAATAAGTGATGAGCTGGGATTTGAACCCAGGCAATCTAGTTTCAATGTTTTAATTACTACTCAACAAAGACACTTGTAAGAAGGAAATATAGCCCTGTTTCACTTATGCACATAGAAACTAAAATGCTAAATAAAATATTACTAAATATATCTTAGTGGGTTCATTCCAGCAATGGAAAGATAGTTAGTATTAGAAAATTATTGAGTACATAAAGGAAGACCTATATGAATGGAGAAATAGATCAAATTTGTGGATTGGAACACTCAATGTCGTAAATATGTCAGTTCTCTCACAAATTAATGGGTAGATTAAAATGACAACATGATTCTAAAATCTATGTGGAAGAGCTAAGAATGGCCAAGAGAGTTTTAATAAACATCAAGATGAGAAATTGCATTTTATCAGCTATTAAGACTTACTATAAATATCTAATTATTAAATCAATATTTTATTGGCAAATTGATAAATATAGAGATCAGTGGAACAAATTAGCACAGAAAAAGACACATACATCCATGCATACTTGTTATCTGAAAGAACAGGCAATACAGATCAGTGGGAAAAGGAGAGACTATTCAGCAAATCATGCTAGAATGATTGGCTATTCAAATAGGGAAGGAAAAATAATAAAGGTACCTTTTGTGCACCATATAGAAAAGTCATCTCCAAGTTGACTGTTTAAACTTAGAAAAAAATTTCAGAGAGTGTCTTTATGATCTCAGGATAGGAGAAGATTTCTTCAACAGACAAACATTTTTGAGTGAAACAAAAGATATATGGATAAACTACATAATAAATAAAAACTTGATATCACAAAAGATGTCTTCAATAAATAACCAGCTCAGCACAGAAGGGGAGAATATATGTATTTATAGTAAATGTAACTGAGAGTTAATTAACATCCAGAATTTAGAAAGATCTTTCACAAACATATATTTAATAGAAAAATAGTTTAAAAATATGACCAGTCCATTTACAAAAAATAAAACCTGAAAAACTGCTAAAAATATGAAAAGATGTCAATTTCATTAGTAATCCAGAAAATGCAAATTAAACAACAGTGAGAGAAGTACTTTTTGAAATAATAGATTTAAGTTACAGTAAAATTTTCTGCATATTAAAGTCAATCTATGAAGATTAAATGTGTTTCCCTCATTATTAATCCACAGTTGACTTCTCAACCTATTTTAACTATTGAGAACTCAGATTTAGTCTCTTTTGTTATTTGAAAATTATTATATCCCTGGCCATAACTCCAATCTCCTTTTAAGACTTGAGAGGGAAGAAGAGTAATAGGCAGAAACCACATCCTATCATGATGGTAAAGTTTTAGTGCTATTTTAAAAGTTCTGAGGATAACAATAAAAAGTTGTGGATAATCCCTTTTAAACTCAATAAAAAGTTAAAAACCATTTGCATTATTAATACTTCATAATTAATTGTTCCCCTGTTAGGATCACATATGTCTGTCATTTTTCTCCACTAAATTATGTGTACTTTTAAGGAAAAAACTATTCTCTCAAGTTCCCATCATAGAATGTATACACTTACGTGTGTGTACATTATATGCAAATTTTTTGTTTAGAGATATATATAAAGTTAATGTGTATTGCATATATATGCATATTTACTTATGTATAACATTTGCATAAAACTAAAGAAAACAAATATGAAGCTAAGTGAATTATTGCAAAGTTCAAAACTCCTGTAACTGCGTCCCAGGTCAAGGTTGCTCGGACCCCAAGAAGCCTCCTTGGATTCACAATCTCTCCCCACTCCTCAAAGAGAATCGAAGATGACCAATATCTTTAATTTTCCACCATAGTTCACTTTTGCCTGTGTTTGAACTTTATATAAATGGAATCGTGAACTGTGTATCCTTGTCTGTTTGGCTTCTTTCATTCGACATTATGTTTTTGAGATTTTCTTGCATGCAGATGTAGTTTGTTAATTTCATTCCTGTAGAATATTCCAGTTTTAAAATGTCACATTCATCCATTCTTCTTTTGATGGATATTTGCCCTTGTTTCATTTGGAGGCCATAGAGAATAATGCTATTATCACCTTTTTTGTGCATTTGTTTTTGTCATGGCCCTTGGTGCTCAAGTGCACACATTTTGGTGGGGTATATTCCTAGGAATTACGTGTATGTTTAATTTTAAAGTTGTACTAATTTACACTCCCACCAGCAGTGTATGGGAGTCTTTTTAATGCCACATTGTCACCATTTGTTTTCTAATTTTAACTCTTTATTTTATTGTAATTTTAATTTGTATTTTCCTGAGCAGCTTTTCTGTTTATTGGCCACCTAGGTAACCTTTTTGTGAAGCGCACGTTCAGATGTTCTTACCACTTTCCCATGCGGTTGTCTGCCTTCTATTCTAGTTGATAGAAATGTTTTTGTATATTCCACATATACGCCCTTTGTCAGTTATATGTACTGGAAATAATTTCTCCATGTTTATGGCTTGCGTTTTTACTTTCTTAACAGTCTCTTTTTGATGAACCAAAGTACTTATGCGTAATTTTAATGTGGTGCAGCTTATCAGTTTTTTCCTTTATGGTCAGTGCTTTTTGTGTGCTGATTTTAAAATCTTTTCCTATCCTAAGGTTATAAAAATATTACCTTTGTTCTCTTCTAGAATTTATTGCTTTGGCATTCTCAGTTAGATCTTCATTTCACCTAGAATTGATTTTTATGGAGGATGTTTTATTCTTTTCCTTGAAGATATCCAGTTGACCCAGAACCACTTACAAAAAGATTATCCTTTCTTGCTCTCTTCTCTAGAGTGCCCCTTTGATCATAATTCAAGTGCTCATATATACATGAGTGTCACTCAGGGTGTCATGCAGGGTCTCAGCTCCCGCTCCCCACACAAGAACACAGGATATGGTGAGGCCAAAAAGGAACACCCACGGAGCCATAGACAGGGGAGTCATACCACTATGGTCTCACTGGAGGCTGGATTCACAGGACGTGCGACCTGCTGTCCACTTTTCTGCCAACTGACCGACTCCCCTCGACTCCGCCGTGCAATCCGTGCTTGCTAGCTGAGCCACCATCTTCTTGCTAGCCCCCATTTTCTGCCAGCACAGCCACAGCAGTTATATTAGTGGCCAATGGCTCACTGGTTACAGCTGACGGCCGACTAGCCACAGCTGATGGCCATCCAATCACAGTTGATGGCCATTTACTACCCGAGCCAGCAACTTTCTATGTGAGGCCAAGAGCCTGGAAACTGCTTTCTGGGGCTCTGTCCCCACACTCCACCCCTACAGGCTCTCGCCTCACAATCTACGCAACAAGTGTCTTCCGTGAGGGACCCTGTGCGAGGAGCTTGGAGGTGAATGCAATATCCTGGACACAGCCAGGGTTTCTCAGGGCACCACCAGTACTTCTGGTCACAGCCAGACTTCCTGGGCTTCTTAGGGTACCACCAGTCTCCCTGAGCACAGCCAGGGTTTCTCAGGGCACTGCTACTCTCTCTGGGCACAGCCAGACTTCCTGGGCTTAGCCAGGGCTCCCAGGGCACTGCCACTCTCTCTGGGCTCAGCCAGACTTCCTGGACACAGCCAGGGCCTCTCAGGGCACTGCCACTCTCTCTGGGCTCAGCCAGACTTCCTGGACACAGCCAGGGCGTCTCAGGGCACTGCCACACTCTCTGGGCTCAGCCAGACTTCCTGGACACAGCCAGGGCCTCTCAGGGCACTGCCACTCTCTCTGGGCTCAGCCAGACTTCCTGGACACAGCCAGGGCGTCTCAGGGCACTGCCACACTCTCTGGGCTCAGCCAGACATCCTGGACACAGGCGGCTGGTCGAGACACAAAAGCAAACATCCGCCAGTTCCACTACACGGTCCATTAAATTAGGGATGGAAGTCAATTCCCAATAGTCCACAGTCATTCGCCAGTGCTGTCCTGGGGGTGAGGGACGACCTTGACCTCACCCGCATCTCCCATGGAGGACTCAGCAAGCGTTTCCTCCTGGGACAAGTCCCGCATCCGGGCTGCCTCAGCAAGCACTTCCAGCCCAAAGAAAGGGCCGCAACGACCTTCGCTTTCTCCTGCCTATGCTGGTTGGGGAACCGTCCACGTCCTCCCACCCCTCCACGGGGGTCCAGCTCTCCGGCAGCTGCTCCTCCTGGTCTTCCTGTGACTCACCCACAAACTGCTCTACCGCCCTTCGGAGAGCTTTGGCCGGCACCGTACCCTGCTCGCTGCGCCATTTATCGTGCAGGGCGGCCTGCGGGGTCTCTGCTCCTGCTCCCCACACAAGAACACAGGATATGGCGAGGCCCAACAGGAACACCCACGGAGCCATAGGTAGGGGAGTCATACCACTATGGTCTCACTGGAGGCTGGGTTCACAGGACGTGCGACCTGCTGTCTGCTTTTCTGCCAACCGACCGACGACTCTCCTCTACGCTCCTCTACTCTCCTTTGTAGCCGCAGCAGTTATATTAGTGGCCAATGGCTCACTGGTTACAGCTGACGGCCAACTAGCCACAGCTGATGGCCATCCAATCACAGTTGATGGCCATTTACTGCCTGAGCCAGCAGCTTTCTATGTGAGGCCGAGAGCCTGGAAACTGCTCTTTGGGGCTCTGTCCCCACAACCTCCAGTAGAGTGTGAATAAATGTCAAAAGAATTTACCCTTCTGTCATTCCCAATTTCCAAGGGAAAGTTTTCAACATTTTTACCCTTACATACTATGTTTATTGTGGGTTTATGTAAGAAACCATCATAGTAAGGAGGTACGCCTCTGTTCCTACATTCCTAAAGCTTTGTAATGAATACTCGTATATCTTGAATTTCATCACATGCTTTTTCTGTAACTTCTGAAATGATTGTATTTGTTGATCCTCTTTTTCGTGTGTTTATTTCCTATTTCTGTTTGGGGGTGGCGAATCTTTGTTATTTCTTTCACTTGACTCTCTCTGGGTTTAATTTGCTGTTCTTTTTCTAACTTTTTGGGATGGATGCATATTTGAGCTCAGCCTTTGTTTTGCAATTAAAGTTATAGCTTTCTCTTTAAGCGGGTTTCAAGGTAGAACATTTTCACTATCATTCAGTTCACAGTACTTTCAAAATTTTTTGTAATTCCTCCTGAGATCTATGGGTTATTGAAAAGTAATTTCTGAACTTCAAAATTTTTGGAGTGTTTTCCTTTACTTCGTGTTTCTTGTGCTATCGTCAGATAACATGTTCTTGGCTTCAGTCTTTTGAAGTTGTTGAGACTTGCTCTATTGCGTTTTAAATGATCCATGTGATCCTGAAAGAATGAGTATTGTACATTTATTTGGTGCTGTGTTCTGCTGTGTATTCCTGCTGTAAAAATACCACCTTGTACTCACTGAGAGCGCTTGGCTTTATTCTGGACCTTCTTTCCCATCGTCTCTTGCCCACTCTTGCTTAATTTGGATTTTTTTGTCCTGAAGTTTCTGCTCCATGTGGAGGTTTGTCCTAGAAAAGAATTCAGAAGATTTTAACAATTCTAAAGAATATGGCTACAGCTTATCTTTCCTACTCTTTTTACTTCTACTAGCAGGAATTTAAAAAGAAATGTGAAGAATATTTGATGGACTTCTGTTAACCTGAAGAGCAAGCTAAGAGAGACAGAAAATTAAAGTTTACGAGAAAAATTAGTTTTTTGCAGCTGTTCTTTTTCCCATTGGCAGTACTTAGTTGGTTTAGGTGTATGGAACCGGCCCTAATCTTAAATTCTAAAGTTGTTTGTTGAAATTGGATGATTTTTTTAATTCTGACAAGCAGTGGAGATTAGCAATTTTGCATTGGCTATATCAAATGATAACTGTTTTATTTCTACTTTTTAAAAATTGACGTTACCCAATGAACTACAAATTGGTTTTTCTTTTTGTTTCAGATCAAAGACTAAATGAAGTTCTTAGGCGGTATCAAAAAGAAAATTTTTCCAAATATTCATCAATACAGGTATGCAAATTAATTAAGGTCCAGTAAACTGGTTCATTTGGTTATAAATATGAATGCAAAATAAATTCTACTTTGGATTATTCTCATGTGAAGTTGCCGATAGCGCTTTGAAATTTTGGTTACAATTTTGACCCTTGTCAGGAGTCAATGAATGTAAATTCATTGTTTTTGCTTAATGAATGTAAATTCTTTGACCATAGAAATTGCCCTTTTTTCAGAGTTAAAATGTCTGAGTTGAATTCTAAAATGAAAATTCATTGAAGTTTTGAAACATTCTAAAAGTGTTTCCTAAGATAAATCTAGTTGTAAACTTTAACTCTGAGTTCTCATAAATTATAACAGAAAAACAAACTAACTCAAAACAATAATATGTGGCATTATTTTTGATATTTCTTTACTTGGGTTTATGTTTTTATTTAAATATTGTGTTTAAAAGTTTTTTACCAAGAAGGTGTACTATTAGTGGACTCTGAGTTACAGAATTTTAAGAGAAAAATTATAGCTCCTAGGATAGCTGTCTACTGAATCAATAAGGAAGTGTTTTACTTTCGACAGAAATGAATCTCATAATTAAAACTGAAATTATTTTATTACTTTTCCTATGTTATTTTTGTTATGCATACTTAAGAAGTATTATCATATAGGTGATAGAGAGTCTTTCATAATAAAGTTTAGTAGCCTCTAAACTTTGCGCCTATTCTTAGGTTCTTTTGCCTCTGCTTCCTGTCTTATAGACTGCCTGAAGTGGGGATTCAAGCAAAAGATGGGTTTTAAAGCTTGAGAAGACTTTTGGGCATGGTGTTTATCATATCTACTAGAAGCTATGGCTGGTTTGATTATGAAAGATGATTTCACCAGATAAACAGTGACTCTGGTCAGCCCTGTAGATGTACCTGCATTGTGCATTGTGATTGTAATTCATTAAAGCCTAATGTTAACATGTCAAGTACTATGTTTCCTCGAAAATAAGACCTAGCCGGACCATCAGCTCCAATGCGTCTTTTGGAGCAAAAATTAATATAAGACCCAGTCTTATTTTAATGTAATATAAAACTGGGTCTTTAATATAATGTAATACAATATAATATAAGACCGGGTCTTATATTAATTTTTGCTCCAAAAGATGCGTTAGAGCTGATGGTCTGGCTGGGCCTTATTTTCGGGGAAACACAGTAGGGACAAGTCTCCCCTTACTTAGTAGGGTACTCTTAGGCGAAATTATAGCTCCCTTCATTCTCTGAAGGTGTATGTTCTTCTCTTATATGTACTGTTCTTGTAGCCATATAATCCTATCTCGATTCCTCTCTTATTTTTAGTGGTAGTGTACTGTGACTGCCTAAGATACCGCTGCAATCCCCCATCCCTCCAGGATGCGTTACTGTCTCAAGACTCCACTTGGTGGGGGCTGTGCCTTTCACTGAATGGCCTGCAGGTGTGAGGGGAGGTGAAATGAGAGCTTTCTAGAATAGCAGTAAGGTCCAGATCCTTGGCCACAAGTATGGCAAGTCCTTTCCTCTTTTTCTCCCCCCTCTTTTATTGCCAGGTTATCTGGGCTATCTTTGCACATTTACTAGTGTACAGGAACTTTAAAATCTGTTCAAGATCCAGTTTTATAAATTATTCTATTGGATTTTTTAAATTACACTGCAGTTGCTGTAAATTTTAGAGAACTGCTATACTTACAATATGATTATTCCAGACATCCATGAGTATGTTATGGTACACTGTTTATTTAGATCTTCTTTTATGTCCTTCAGTAGAGTTAATGTTTCAATAAAGGTACTGCAACATTTTTTATTTTATTCTTAAGTACTTCCTTTTGTTATAGTAATGAATAGGGTATGTTTTCCTATTGTATTTTGTAATTATTGCTGGTATTTGGTAAACTACTTTTTATGTTGACCTTTTTGGTGATTTAGTATACTCTCTTATTAGTCCTAATAATTGATAGATTATATGCAGAGTTTTCTAGGTAAATGGTCAAATTTTCTGTAAATAATAATAGTATTGTATCTTCTTTTTCAACCTTTAAATTTCTGATCTCCTACGCCCACAGCAGATTGCATTGACAACAACCTCTTGTCAATGTTGAATTTCAGCCGTTATAATGAGCAGCCTTGTATTATTACTGAATTTAATGCAGTGTTTCTGATGCTTCATCATGAGGAATAGTAATCGATGTAGGTTTCTGGTAGATGTTATTTATCACATTGAGAAAATCGTTCCTATTTCTAATTTGCCAAGAATTTTTACCATGTATGGGTATTAATATTTACCAAGTACATTTTCAACGTCAATTGAGATGATTATTTTTTTCTCTTTCTCTCCTTTTTAATTGCATTAATAGATTTTCTAAGGTTAAGTTTATAAAAATTTTAATTGTATTTAATTTTAAAGTACTGTCAATTTTGGCTATAGTGATGTGAGAAAACATTTTAAGAGGCAGTATTAACATTCTCTGTTATAGAAAGCTGTCTTCAAAGGAGATGGAGATGACACACTAGGAAACTCAGTAGTTGACCAAAGGTAAGGTTGAGTTACCAGAAAAATATTGTTATATTTAATTATTATTAACATAATTCCTTTAGTATTAGGAATGTTTATTTTATGGCCTGCTGTGCAGTCATCAGTTTTAAATGATGTGTCATTGAACTGAAGAGAGAAAAAAAGCCACTATTATAGTCTTTAAGAGGGATTCTCAACTGGGGTGCTTTTGTCTCCCTCTCCTTCCCAGAGATTTGACAATGTCTGGAAGCATTTTTGCTTTTCACAACTGTGGAGGGTGAGGGTGCTACTGGTATCTAATGGGTAGAAGCCAGGGATGCTGCTAAACATCTTACGTTGTTCAGTTTAACCCCCTACAACAAAAAATTATTCAATACAAAATATTAATTGAAGTAAGGTTGAGTACCACTGGTTTAGAAAAAAGGCAAAGTATTAATTGCTATGGGTGATAGTGTAAATAATAAAAATAGTAACTTGATGTGCAGTTTATTTCACATGTTATGTATTTGTTAAACTAGGTTAAATGGAGTATGCCATATTTTTAATTTTGTATTTTTTCTTTAGCTTTTTAGCGCCTCTTATTACTGAGTATGATAAGCATCTGGAAGAGCTGAATGAGCAGCTGAAATATTATCAGGTATGAAATCATAGTCATCAAGCTTTTCGTAATATTTTATTATAAAAAAAGAAAAATAGACTCCCCTTTTTTTACTAAAAACAATGATGAGGAAGAAAATATTTAGCTCTCTCTAAGAGAGGGAGTGTGAGTGTTTTTGTGTGTGTGTGTGTGTGTGTGTGTGTGTGTGTGTGTGTGAGAGAGAGAGAGACAGAGAGACAGAGACAGAGACAGAGAGAAGATTATCTTCAGTTTTGTTTTTCATTCAGTTCTCTTTAATCCTGCTATCTGGCAGAAGCATCTCTCAGATGCTTGTAAGCATCTCTTAATCTATTATTTGCTTACATCTTTACTTTTCTCCCAGGAAAAGCCAAAACCATCTCAGATTCTTTCAGACTTTTCTCTTTACCCTCATTTTACCTGTATTTCCCATTGTTGGAGAATGGATTCCCTCCCCCCAATTACAAACATTATTTCTATCAGATTTAGAAGCTATTGATCCACTTCTAATATAGGCTTAAGCAGCTTTTTTCTGAAACCTCTTAGTAATGAGGGTTTGTTTTAGGAGTGAAGGGAGTGAAGAAACTGAGGAAGCTGTCTGTATAGACAGATTAGCACTGTGAGTTCCAGTGTTTCTAAGACTAGGATACATAGCAGGCTCATGGAGAAGAGAATAATAGCACATCATGGTTTGGGATATAATCTGATTTTCAATGAGCTACATATTTAGAGTATGTATAATATTTATAATCTGATTCTTTGATTTGAAAATGTTTTTTACGTTTTCCCCTCAAATTTTGACCTTTCTGATTGTTAGATAACCATACAATGGAAGTGTTTCTTCAATAGATGCCATGTGTGTTTCAAACTAAGCCCACCAGAAGGTGATGAGCTCACTTTCTTAGAGATTGAATATACTCATCCTGGCTCAGATATCAATCCCTAGATCAATTCAGTTGTGACAAGATTAGCAGGGTTGACTTAATGCAAATGGAAGAAAGTATAACGTAATATGGAAACAGCCCAATCCCTTGAGACTGATTTCCTCAGAATGGGGCTGTGGATGTGACAGACACTGTGTATCTCTCTCCTACTTTTCTCCTCATGCATGGATAACGAGATTCTACCATATGCTTTGAAGTCTAGCACATAGTAGGCCCTCAATTTTTGATGGATGAATAAATGTTAGGGCTTATTGGACAAGATGATTAGCTTTAGCATATCAATCTATTTATAAATTAATGCTTTGATATGTCGCTTTACTAAAAGAATACATAATGCTTCTATCTTCTAAAAATAAAGTTCTTCCGTTGCATTTGAAATTATTTATACTTTAAATTCCTCTAAGGTTAGTCTTCTAATATATACACTTATAAAGTGATTCTGTAGCCTCAAATTTCAAAAACAAGCATTTAGTTAAATTGCAGTTTCTGTTTTATCACAAGTTAAGTGTTTTCCTAGTCTTTACTATATGCTTTTTAGCGTGTGGTCATTTAAGTTTAAGCAAACCACAGTAATGTCCTTTAATCTTTCTAATTGTCATTAGCAACAGATTGCTCTCTTTTACGTAAATGGCATTTTCCTTTTATTTTTAGGGTTAGTGAGTTTAAAGTTTATACTGAATTCATTCTCTTGGAATTGCTATACTGACATATTACATAGTTTTGATTGTTATAAAATGGAATAGCTAGTTATCTCGAAATTAAACTGTTTTAAATTTTTAATTTTTTTATAATCTGTCTTGTTCATATTATCTCTTTAATCAGCTATTTTACTAAGGGGTTTAACTTCATTTTTCCCTTTGGCATTCTCCATCTACGAGTGATTACTGAATTAATGATGAGAGAGAAGCTGAAAACCCAAGGGTCCAGGATAAAAACAGGTGCTACTTTTAGAGAGAAAAAACGATGCTGACAGCTACTTCTGAGAATAGTTGCTCACGTAGATATTATTGATTAGAACTAGTTCTTATGATTTATCACATTGATTCAGTCAAAAAATAGTATCTCTTGAAAGCAAGAAAGTATCGCTATAAATCTCTATATGAAAGATAATTCTTGCAGAAAAAGTAAATAATGGGGAAATTTGATGATATGAGAGGTACGGCTGAGATTTTATTTCTTTCCAAGTGCTAAATATTTTGAAATATTTTACACTAAAAAACCTTTAGTGTGACTGTAGTGATCCACTTTTAACCCTCACTAATGGATATATATATATATATATATATATATATATATATATATATATATTCTACCTAATTATATAAGCGTAATAAATTCCTTTCATGATACACTGACATCTTTGCAACTTTTAAAGATCAACTTAAAGAAGAATTACAAAATGGGGATAATTGCTACAATAAAATCCAAACCTCTTAGTTAGCATGGCATTCAAGAGCTGCCACCTGTCTTTTCAATTTTGTCTTTTGTGGCCATTACTCCATGTATGGTCATTTCTCACTTATCAGGTAGTGAATTTCTTTATTTTGGTTTAATTGTAATTCAGGCACAGCAGGGACCTGGGAAAGGTTCACCTTTGCAGCCAGCTCTGTAGGTAGAATTGACTGTTACTGATTTCCTAGGCAAGCTGCCTTGAGCTTCAGTGAAGAAAGGGAGAGTTAGGCTTGGAGAGCTAGACTTTCCAGCCTTTCTTTGCCAGGTCGCTCCAGGCTTGACCCCTCTCCTTTAGCCCAGGGTACCCAATCAAGACTAATGGACGGATCATGAGTTGTTGCAGTTTTGTTTGAACTATGATTTTACACGCCCTCCCTCCTGCTCTCCATTTTCTCATTCACTCACATTGAGAGTGGACTACCGTGCTTGTCTTACCTAATATTTTTTGTTTCTCCCTACTTGAAATGCCCTTCCTTTCCTATTGAAATCCTATAATTCCTTTATTTTCTCAGAGAAAATTAATCATGGCTTCATCTCCTTCCCTTTACAGTATAGATTTTATTCTTCCTTGTATTTTAGTGATTTTATTTTTTTTTAACTTTATTTTCTACTGAAGTATGTCAGTGACCACGTTGGTTTACCATAGCAGCCTTATATATATAGTTCAGAGAGTTCAGACAATTAGTGAAAATGGTGAATAAAAGACGGAATAAATTACTGCTAAAAAAAGATCTCTACAGAACTTTTTTTTTTTTTTTTTTGCCATTAACATTTTACTGTTTGAAATACAGTGCTAAACTAAGGTGATTTAATTAAAATATACATTCAGGCTATAGGGATAATCTGATATTTTTATAATGACATAATGAAGAATATCTTTCATCTGTTTTCTATAAATATCTATAACTCATAGGAATTACATTTATAAACATTTCTTAATGTGTTATATAAAATAATTTTATTTTATAGTCTAGTCAAAATAAATGTTTTCTTATGTTCTGTGTACCATTAAAATATGCATATTTAATATTGCTCATTAGAAGTAAAGAGTAATTATTTCTTAACTGTAAACTAGTGTCATAGCATGTGATTGTTTGCATATGAATGGACAACTTAATAGAGGTCTATGTGGAAAATGTATGGTTACAACCATATTTTATTCTTTTAGAAACAAATGGGTGAGATGAAACTACAACTTGAAAATGTCATCAAGGAAAATGAAAGGTAGATTAATTAACTATTATTTATTTTATTATTGTCTTAGATAAATTTATTATTGTTATTTGATATATTATTCATATAGTATACTGATTATGAGTGTGGACTCCGGAGCCTGATTTCCTGTTTGATGCCTGGCTCCATTACTTACTAGCTGTGTGACCTTGGACAAGTTACTTAACCTCTTTGTGCTGCAGTTTTCTCATTTATAAATTGCGAGATAATAACAGAACCTATTTCAGAGAGCTGACTGTAAAGGATAAAGTGCTGAAAATAGGGTACATAATAAGTACTTTATAAATGTTAGCAATTGTAATAGGATAGTGTGTAATATGTATTTTATGAAATATACTGATAAAACAAAAACCTGTCAAGCAACCATCCAGCTTGGAGCTAATAACTGAAGAGCTAATACATTGCTGATACTAGTGAATCTATCCAAGTATTTCTTCGCTGCCCCATTCCGCTGCATCCGCAAGAGCTTAACACTGTCTTGAATTTTGTATTTGTCATTTTCTTGCTTTTAAAAGTTTTTTTATAGGTATATGTATTTGTAACAATAGTTTATGTTGTTTTTAGTTTTAGTATTTATGTGTGCTTATTGTAAATAATAATTTCTAATAGAATTATATGAATTTTTTTCAAGTTTTTCTGATGTTATAAAACTTTTTTCTTCATTTGCATCATTTTAAAATAAAACATTTAATCGGTCTTTTAAGTTGTACCTTCCTGTGCTTTATTTAAAAATTGTTTTAATGCATAAAATATCTGTTTAGTTTAATGTTAATTTTTAGGTTAAGGTTTTCACAATTATAGTCAAGCTTATGTAAGAATGTGCTGAAAAATAAAACCTCTAATAGTTTTGATTTCATAACTAGCAACAATTTTATTCTACTCTGTTTATTAACTGAGACTAGTAAGAGATCCAGTGAGTTTTGTGAAACAATGAAGATAAATACTTCTACAAGAATTAATAATCCAATTTCTATTCAATTAACTAGATGAAACCACTATCACATTTAAAAATTTTTTCTGAATGTCTTGTTTTATCAATTAATAAGATGTATATAATATTTGGATTTTACCTTTTTGAAAAATTGAAATCTCCCTAAGACGAACTGAATTATACTTGAATTAATTAAAACCAATTTAATACATTAGAAATTGTTAGATACTATTTTTAATCTTACAGCACAGTATTTAATGTTGATTTAAAATTTCTAATTTTTGATATCTGCTTAAAGATGATTTTTATATGAGGAATGATTTTTGACCCAAATGTTTATTTAATTAACCCTGCAACATTAATTACTGTTACTAAAATGGATTTAGATTATTACTGTGTTAACTATTTGTTCCAAAGGTTGCACAGGGAATTAAAAGATGGTGTTGAAAAACAATTGGAGGCCCTTCCGTTTGGTACAGAGATAGGAAATGGTATATATACAGATGATGAAACAGTCAGGAATCTTCAAGAACAGTTACAACTAGCCAATCAAGTAAGTGACATATATATTTTTAAAATTTTATCCTGAATAAACAGAGAGGTTTTAAAAATCTGTGTTAATCATTATTTATGAAAGATAATAAAAGAATAACAAAATTGTTAACGCTTAATGATTTTATGCAATTTATAAAAATAGTTAACAGGTAACACTTATCATAAGTACCCTGTTTGTTATAAATATAGTGGTCATATATATATTTAAATTGAATCATAATGATTTCTGATTTTTTTTATCTTATAAAAATATTTTAATGTCAAAGGAAATTTTTAAAGAGAAAAAGTATGTTATCCACTTCCCTAAATTTACATTTTTTGTTTTCTGTGTTTTTTCTTCAATTTTCAAAGATTATAGAATTATATCTTTCTAAAATGATTTCTAAAATTACACACTTTCTCATCCTATCCTCTCTCATAGTAATTGGAATATTTGGGAAGCCATGCTATATATATATATATATATATATATATATATATATATATATATATATATGTATGTATGTGTATATATATATATATATATATATATATATATATATATCCTCTTTTCAACACTGTAATTTTTTTGTGCTTATATATAAGGATATTTTATTCTAACTTACACTTTTATATTCTAGATATCTCATATCTTTCACGGATTTGAATCCGCATTCTTCTGCTTTCAGCTGTGTGTCTCAGTTTTCTCATTTATAAATCGGGATTCAAAATTCTGTATTATCAGTTTGATTTTATAGTTATCTATGAAAAGTCATATTTTTTATCCCTTGGAAATTTGATTTTAGAATTGTTTATTTAACACTGAATTTTTTTTTTAATCTGGAAAGGGAAGGAGTTTGAAAAGTAATAGAAGAAATAAATAATGAGGAAACCATGTTCTCTGCTCTGTTCTAGACATGTTATCAGGAAGGATTTATAAATATTTGTATAGAAGAAATAAATAGTAGTTTCAAAAAAGCAAAATTGAAAAAAAACTGTCTCTGAAAAGCATCTCTCTATAGTACTTTTGCTGCTGTTATTTCCAATGCTAAATTGTATTAAAACTTGAAAAGTGCTTATTCTTTTTCACTGTACTTTTAAAAACCATTCTTTGCTTAAAACCATCCCATTCCTTACCCATTTCTCCCCCTGTCTGCCCCTCTCTTTGCCTTTCCATCTACATCTTGCTTGGTCTCATATCTCTGAAGATGGTCCCACTTTTTTGCTACAGTTTGGATCAGTTACTTCATAGAAGATTTAACGAGGTCCAGATTTGAGCAGTCAAAACAGAAAAAGCAGACTGGCTACTAACAGATTTTCCCACAAATGTTTCTTCCTGATTCTGCCATCAACTTGCTGAGGCATCCCAGGCCATTGGCCTAAACCTCACTGTCTCCTTCTCTAAAAAGAGAATAATGCTCTCTGTGTACAAGCTGAATGTTTCTCAACCTCTTTGGTTTCAGGACCTCTCGTCAGGATTCTTAAGAATTATTGACCTCCAAGAGCTCTTTTGTATGCGTGTGGGGGTTATATATCTATCAGTATTTATTGTATTACAAAAATAAAACAGACATTTTCAAAAACAAATGGGAGCATCAGTAGCCATCAGAGCAATGACAGCATCACACATCACATCATATAAACTTTGGAAAACTCCACTGTACACTCATGAGAAGATGAGAATCAAAAAGGCAAATGACATATTCTTGTTATTATGAACATAATTTTGACTTCAAGAATCCCCATACCACACTTTGAGTATAAAAAAAATAGTATAATACAAACAGTACACCATATGATTCCCAATTTTGTCAAAAAAATACAAAATTCTCCCCCAAAATCACATTTATAACATCAATGTATCCAACATTTATAAAGATGATTATATCCAGATGTTAACAATATTTACTATCAGTTGGTAAAATTATGGGTAATTCTTATTTTCATCTCTATTTTTCTGTATTTTCCTAATTTTCTACAATAAACATTTATTACTTTTGCAATCACAAAAAAAGTCTTATACTTTACCAGGGGCGATTTTCTCTTTCAGTAATTTCAAAGGCTTACACTTTGTTGAGCAACAAGGAGAGTGGGTTAAATCTGTGTCTCTGATTTAAGGATTTTAATTTTAGCTATGAAATCTGAATTTAAAAAATTTCAACGAAAGCAATTTTCATTTTTAGGTTTATTCTCTAAATTATTTTTAATATAACTTCATATCAAAAATATTAGTTATGTCATCTTTACACAAATTCCATTTTTATTTTGTGACATTATATACAGGAATGCATTTTGTAAAATAATATGATTCATTCGTACTGTGCAATAGCCTGCTAATAATTTAATGAGTTCTCAAATGTTTTTGTTTCATAGGAAAAAAATCAGGCTGTAGAACTCTGGCAGACTGTATCTCAGGAGTTGGACAGACTGCAGAAACTTTACCAGGAATATATAACCGAGGCCCAGATTCATGTAGTTGAAAGTCAAAAACAAAAGGTAATCTTGGATTTCATGATTTTCTTGTACATCAATAAGAAATAAATCTTACTCTGGAGTA
This sequence comes from Rhinolophus sinicus, assembly GCF_057876585.1. Taxonomy (NCBI): domain Eukaryota; kingdom Metazoa; phylum Chordata; class Mammalia; order Chiroptera; family Rhinolophidae; genus Rhinolophus; species Rhinolophus sinicus. Next base: position 125,096,122 of record NC_142515.1, read on the forward strand.
ACTCAGTTTTGGAGAGGAATGCCTAACTCTCCTCTATGTTATTTCTGTAAACCATAAATAGATTTTTAATAGTTAGAAATCTCTTGACAGATAAGATAATTATAGCAGTTCTTAGTGTATGTTGGGTTTTATAATATGATTAGCATTGAAAGCCGTAGTTAGTGTTAAGGAGCAGCTATAAGATTATTATGTATAAAGCTTTTATATCCTTGATTTCCTTCCTGGCTTAAAAAAGACAAAAGTTGTCATTAGATCGTGGCCAATGAACTACCTGCTCAGATACAATGATAACACTATGTAAAACGAAAATGTTCACACCTTTAAATGTGACTTTGTACTAAAATAGATGTCAAGTTTGTCTAACAAAAATTAATCAGAATAGAATTTTACAATAGGAAGGGCTCTCAATGGCTATTAAGGACTTATTTCCATCTAAAGCAAGACTTATTTTATATCCTTTCAAAGTGGGCATCTAGTTTTGCTTTATAATTCTGTTGACAAGAACTCAGTATCTCACAGGACCACCCATTCCATTGGAAAATCTGCCTCCTCTATCCTTTTACTGGTTCTTCTTCTGCTACATACATTTCAAACTATGGAATGGTTACAAATCTGATGGTTTTTCTGTGGATTTTGAGAAGGCAGATGAGTACATTTGTTATCAGGCTTCTCTTCAACTTTCCCTTATACACTTTTCAAATTTCAGTTTGTGACCAGCCTATTATTTTCATTTTAATTAGGAATTTCTATCTAAAGAAGTTATAATAATAATACTTACATGATGCTTTGCAGTTTACAAAATAATTTTTCTCTACATGCCCTGGTTTGAAAATAGCCCGTGTGATCCTATCCATAAGACTTTTACTTCTGAAATCTGCAAACCATTTCTAATGTGAGCAATTTCTTTAAGGTTGCTTCTTCATTTATTTCAGTCAGCTAGGCCATTAGTTTTGTTTTTGTTTTTTTCCACCTGAATAAGATTATTTTTGTGTTGTAGCTTTACAGGTCATTTTTTTTGTACAAGACTTTGCAAATAAGACTTTGTCCTTATTTCCCCATTTATCTCTCAATCTTTAATTCTGACATCTGACATGTTAACAGCTCTTCCCGACTATGTGTCACCTACCCATGTAATGTTTATTAGGAGCATAACAGATAATCAATTTAAACCTTCTGGGACATTCTAGCTGTGAGAATTTTAAAAAATGGGGAGCAGGACAGTAACTCCTGTGTCATGGTTTGTAGTATAGGTTTTGAATAAGTGTGAATGTGGTTTTCCAGTATTGGACAAGGTTTCTCTAGCATCTCTATTTGCTAATGGATTGATTTCTAGATGATGGTTTCACATAAAGTAGAAATAGCTATATTAGTTTCCATGTTGCCACCTTATTTAGTTTTGTAATCATTTAAATTGTTTTTTTCACTTCTTCAGCTATTAACTCATACACAATAAAAGAGACACAACATTTCATCTAACTTAGACATAATGATTTTAGAGTTGCTTTTACTTTAATTTTAAATAAGAGTTACAAACCAAACGCTATTTATGTACCCTCCAACCTTTCTACTATAGGATCAGCTGACCAGTTTTCAACAACTGACTAAGCAACTTCATGTTGCTAATGAGAACATAGAAATGGTAAGTGAAAATATCCATTTAGTGTACTTGTTTATATAAACTAGAAATTGTCACCATAAAAATTATTTATGCTAATGTAAATCAAAGACAACAAAAATTGCTGCATGAAATTAAAATAGGTAAGCAGTACTCTTTTCCCTTTATCTGTCTTTTTCTTTCACGTGTAATCACACAGCATGGTTCACAGTACTTTCTGGAGATCTAAAGCTAACATCCATCTGAAATATATCCTAGTCTGAAAATACTGTTAGGGTCCTCGATAGACTTTTGAGAGTAACCTAGACTGTGACCTTCTCAAGTGTAGGACTCATGCTTTCTTCTTAGTGTTTCATCTGGCACACTGCTATGTAGGTATGTCATAAGAGGAGTGAAACTCTCAAGCAGTGAACAGCCCAGTTCCTTGAAAATAATAGGACACTAAGAACCATTTGTTAGTTGACTGAACACCAGGACTAACTGATGCACCTAAATTTCCCTGTGATTTTTTCCTAAAACAAATATGATTAGCCCTTTCAATTCTGCTCCATACCTTTTTTCTCTCACTTTTCTTTTATTTCTTTCAGCTTCTTTTCTTTCTCCTCTCCTTTCATTTTTCTTCTTGGGATTTTATTTTACCTCATTGTTGAATAATAGAGTTATGACATCCCAGGTAATTACTCTCTTTCTTTTCTTCATTTTACTTAGTTCCTCTGCTAATTCTTGTTAGAACCTAATGAAAATGTCTTGTTTAAGTGCGGATTTGTGCACCAAAAGTAAGCTGTCCAATTTTTATTCTATTTTTAAAAATGTCTCCTTTAACCATGTAAAACATTATTAAATCCATTTCTCCCTATTTTACTCATGTTAACATTTGAAGTATCCAAGCACTTGCAATTTTTTTATCATATACTTCTTAGAGTTTTAAAATAGTATTGAAGTGCTCCAGAACATAATGACTGATTTTCCTAATTAAGAAATCTTATTTCAACATGAAATTAATAGTTTAATATCATCATCATTCCTTCTTTCTTTCAGTATGTCCCTAGAATTGTGGGGATTATATAATCCTTTGGTAATTATACTGCAGAACCCCTATTTTATTATAAACAACCCAAAATCATTGTGGTGAAAGTCGTGGGAAAAGAATATTTGAGTATTCACAGGAAATACATTAAATTTTTATAAGGTACAGAATTCATAGTTTCAGCCAAAACTAATAATAATAGACTATGGATACAATAAAAGTGATAAAGAAATGACATGATGAACAAAAGGAATTTGTGTTATTAAGTACAAATAAAAAGACTATACTTGTGGTTAAAATGAAGGAAAATGGTTATGAGAAATTCTACAGTGTGAAAGTTTTTCCTTAAAAATGTACATTTTGAGTACCAAACAAGACTGCTAAGCATAAAGGGAGGTAGCTAAGTGATTGTAATGGTCTCCAGGAGCATTCAGAGCACAGTCGCAGGGCAAGTTTCAGTCAAAAGCAACTTGAAGAAAAGTGCCCTTTAAAAATCAAGCAGTTACAAAATAGTAACTGCTGTTTTGCACAGGGAATATAGTCAGTAATATGGTAATAACTATATATAGTGCCAGATAGGGACTTGACTTATCAGGGGGATCACTTCATAAATTACATAAATGTTTAACCACTATGCTGTACACCTGAAACTAATACAATGTTGAATGTCAACTGTAATTGAAAAATAAAATAATATAAAACTCAAGCAGTTTCTATTTAAATTTTTTCTAATTATATGAATAAACTCATTAAATGAATAAGTTCCTCTAGATGTACAATAAATTGGTGAGTATAAAAGAAGTAAATAAAATATCTTTCATGAGCAATGACGTTAGTGATAGGTACCTGTTTCCCCAAAAATAAGACCTAGCCAGACCATCAGTTCTAATGCGTCTTTTGGAGCAAAAATTAATATAAGACCCAGTCTTATTTCACTATAATATAGGACCGGTCTTATATAATATAATAATATATAATTTAATATTGGGTCTTATATTAATTTTTCCTCCAAAAGACGCATTAGAGCTGATGGTCCTGCTAGGTCTTATTTTCGTGGAAACATGGTAGCCAGTAAAATTCCCTGACCTACCTGGTACATAAAAGTACAAGTTTATTTTTATTTATTTGTTTTTATGACTATACATACAATAAGAGTTCACATTTCTGAGAGATTCTCTTTACTGAAATCATATTATTTTCTGAGATTTGCTCACCTCTATAAAATTACTCAAAATTATTTGTTAATTGTGTACTAAATTCCTTGCACTGTTACCGGTTTTCTCGTTGTGCAAGAGAAAGTGTATCTATCCTGAAAGTCCTATCAGTCTACCCGATAAAACAGAAATGACTGTGAAATAATCAGTGGATAAGGTGCTAAAATAGATGATGATTGGAGGGGATGCTTAGTTGGACCTTTATGAGTCTCTGGATTCTATGAGTCTTCCAAGTTTGTGTCTGATCACACATACTGAGCACAAGGCCAGATTCAGATGCTGTTGCTGAACTCCCACCAGCATTGCTGTCAAGTGAAGTGTGTTAGTTTCCAACATTACCTTCTTAAAATTCACGATTCCAATTTATAGTTCCACTAATTATTCTCCATCATTTGTCTTTAAGGTGCTCCCAAATAGTAAAAAACACACGCATTAATTATGCTAGTGCCAAGACAGTATGTATAATAAAACATTAAGGGTGCCTTACAGACATTATAGAGGAATTCAGAGACATGAATCAGTTGGGCTGAAGTCACTGAGATAGCTTCACAGGAGAATTTGAAATGATATTAAAGATCATCTATATCTCCAAATGATAGAAACATCCTTCTATTAAATGCTTTTCAGTTAGACGATCCTCTAGCCTCTGCTTTGAATATCCCCTATAAGAGATATTATCACTTCCCCTAGCAGCCTTTCCCTTTGAATTCTGACTATTGGAAAACTAAAAATCTCTCATCAGATTTCCTCCCACTGATTTATAGTTTTATCTTTTGGCAAAATATGAAGAAGCTAAACTTCAATCAGCCCTTCAGTTATTCGCATATAACCATTATGTCTTTCCCAATTCATGCCCAATATTACACCCAGTTTTTATTGTTGTTGTTTTTTCTCTTTTAACTTTTCTGGTGTGGTATAATTTGCCTACATACTATTATATCCTTCTTTCTCCGCATGCAATAGTCGGTGTCTTAAATGGTGGTCTGTGAATTGAATACTCAGTTCTAGCCTGCAGTAGTCTACTTCCCAAGATAAAGATAATGATGCAGTCTGGAGGCTTTCTTTAATCTCATAAAAACATTCATTCATTTATTCCTCAAATGTATAAGTATTTAAATGTACTAAATTATGTGCCAGACACTGGGAGTTCTGGAAGAAGCTGGTCCTCAAAAAGACGCTCGTATTGTAGCCAGGAATACAAAAACTTTAAATATAGTATTTAAGTATAATACAGTGTGTATTGTAAAAGTACATATAAAGTTTTATCAAAATGCAAAAAGGAAATGGTTAATTCTGCCTTAGGGTGTGGAGGGATGAATGCTGGTAGCATGAGGACATCCCTCGGAGGCAGAGAGAAATACAACAGTGTATTAAAAATATGAAATCAATGAAATTGGGTAGAGTATGAGAGAAGCACTGTGAAAATTGCCTCCAGGACTTTGGTTGAAGAGACATACGATCTGTTGAGATGGGAAGAAAGTAAAGTCAAGACTATAAGTAAGGAGATAATTATAATCTATATGACTTTGCATATAAAGCATATAGACAAAGATATTTTTTACCATCATGATAAAGCCAGCACTTATGGAAGAAAATCAGTTCCCTTAGGAAAAAATGTTGTACACTTGGAAGACTGCTTCATATCTGACTTTAGTTTACTTCACAAGCAGACCCTGAGGAAAGGGTCCAAAACATGTTGTTTATTTAGGACATAATACCAGGGAGCAACAGTAGGGGAGTGGAGAAGGGAAGAGAAGGCAGCCAGCAAAGAGTTTGTAATAATCAAGCAAATTACCTCTGTGGGTAACTGAAAATTAAACCCACTATTGAACTGTGGAGCTAGTTAGGACACAGGGCTCAGACTTATTCCACCACAGGATTCGCGGGTTTGGGGTATTGACACACAGGTTACCTTCGGTCATTGTTATCAGGCTCTTCCAGAGCAGACTGGGCACATGAATTCTACCACACCTGTAGCCTTTGCACAGACAGGTGAGCAGAGGAGCCAGAGAAGCCATAAGACACAGAAATGCAGATGCTTGTAGTTCGGAGTGACGCGGGTGTCCATGGAAATAGTAACGGAGAGGACAGATGGCCAGGGTTACTTTGTACCCTCAAAAAATGTAATCATTATCTTTTCTCCGTTTTGTTTTTTTCTTATATGCCCTATAGAAAATCTTTAACGATGCAGTTTTAAATATTCTAACACTGAATGTTATTTTTTTCTTGTGGCAGACTAACCAACACTTTCTGAAAACAGTAACTGAGCAAAATGTGGAAATCGAGCAACTCCAAAAACAACTTAGGTATTTTCAAAACTTAATTTTGTTATTTTATTATTTTTTTTCTTTAGGGGAACTGATGATGTCATGGTTTTTCCCCCTCCGTTTTAAGCTTCTGTCAATAGCTTTTTGTATGTGTGATCTGTTGGGATGGGACGAGCCTGAAATCAAAACTATTTGTCAGGAAGCAACTATAATATGTATGTGAAGGGATGTTTTATGATGGTAAAACCAGTGCTTATGGAAGAAACTCAATCCCGTACAAAAAATGTGTAAAATTTTGCTTTTCACATTTAGGTATTTATGTGGTTTCATGGATTAAATACCTAAATGTGCAAAACTTTACAGATTTTGTTTTAAAATTCAGGAAAAATTTCTTTTTAACATTTTGCTAGGGAGTCATTTCTTAATCAAAATTTAAATGCAAACCAAAAAGGAAAAGATTGATATATTTAACTATGTTAAAATATAAAATTTCTATTTCAAAAATCAGTATAAGTCAAATGAAAAGGCAACCCACAGTCTGTGAGAAGACATTTGCAATGCATATAACTGACAATACATTAGTGTTGAGGATACAGTAACTGAACGTCAATCATAATAAGTCAAACTGCATAGAACATTAAGCAAAGGATGTGAACAGACATTTCAAAACTCATAGCAATCAGGAAAATGCATTTTGAAATAATGTGATACTTCTTCACACCCAGTTATCAATGTCAAAAATATAATGTGGGCTGTAATAACAAGGTACAAAAGAAGATTAAAGTATGATGCAATTTATATACATTCTAAGTGTTTTAAGTAATTGTGTTATTGATTATGGATATATATTTTTGTTGTAGATCCATATATATTTAGAGATCTATATCCATATCAACATACTCGTATATAGTAAAAGAATTAAATATCTACATGTTGTGTGTGTATGTATTATAAAAGAATAAAATAAAAACATTTCCAGGAACGATATGCCCTACCCTCAAGGTAGTGATTATGTCTGGAGTAAAACTATTTGTAGAAAGAGGATTGGAGAGGCAGCCTAGGTGTTTGTCACCAAGGAAATGGACAGGTAAAGTGTGTTAATTGCATCCTGTGAATACTAGGCATCGTTTAGAAACATATGTTTACATCTAAAGATGTAGTTACAGCAACATAGCTATATCTACAGAAAGCAAGGTTTGTATTTAAAAAGTAAAGAGAGATATGGATCTATAGCATAAAAACACATACATGCAAATATATTTTTACACACACACACACACACACACACACACACACACACACACACGGGGTCTGACCATTAAGTTCATGAACTCATCCTATAAAAAGTGCTACATACCTCATTGCTGAATATCACTACGGTCACCTTCAAAGTATTCCCCTTGGGAAGCTATGCACCGACACCAGCACCTAGTCCACCCTTCAAAGCAATTTTGGAACTCTCTTTCTGGAATGGCCATCAGAACTGTTGTCATATTACCCTTGATGTCCTGAATGTCATCAAAATGTCTTCCTTTCAATATTTCAGGTAAAGAAATAAGTCGGGGGCCAGATCAGGTGAATAGGGAGGGTGTTCCAATACAGTTATTTGTTTACTGGCTAAAAACTTCCTCACAGACAGTGCCGTGTGAGCTGTGCATTGTCGTGATGCAAGAGCCATGAATTATTGGCGAAAAGTTCAGGTCATCTCACTTTTTCATGCAACCTTTTCAGTACTTCCAAATAGTAAACTTGGTTAACTGTTTGTCCAGTTAGTACAAATTCATAATGAATAATCCCTCTGATATCAAAAAAGGTTAGCAACATCGTTGGAACAAGTTCGTGAACTTAAGTGTCAGACCATATATATATAATCCAAAGATATTATCACATTTTAATGTGAACCTACAAAATGAATGGGAATGAGAGAGGGATTGAGAATGAACAGGAAAACAAAAATAAATGAGAGCAGTCTTTCACAACTAATGACAATGGGTATGGAAAGAATAGTGTGGTTAACTTAAGTCTGCTTTCAAGGTTTAGAAAAGACTAGAAGAAAAAAAAGAATCTAAGAAGTATGGTGTATGTAGGATAAATCAGGGTGTGGAGATCCTGGAAGGAAGATGAGTAAGGAAATTGCTTCATAAAGACCTGCGATCATATAATAACAGTTGAAATAGAAATTAAAAATACATATAAAAGATTTTGTATAGGAAAAATGGGCAGAACTTGATCTTGGAATAAAGGACGGGAAGAATCATGTAATTTTATTGGTAAAAAAAATTTACCAAAATTTACCAATTATCTTAATGATCATCTTAGGTTAACTTCCTAATTTTGTAGAAGAAACCAGACTGAACCAAAGGCTCGGAAATTGCACAGAAATTCATGGAAGGGCCAAATTAGAGTCAGATCTTATAATTGGTAATCTAGTGAGTTTCTATACCTGGCTCTCTGACAGTATTCACAGCAGTGAGGAAGTCGAGAATGAGAGCTCCTTGTTAAAGGATGCATATACATTGTTTTTTTAACATTTGCATGGAAGTTTCCTTTCGCTTTTAGACATGCAGGCCTAAAGATTATCAACTGAGATTACAGATTGATAAAACTAGTTGTGGTTTTCTAAAACCTAAAAGGTCTTAAATGTAATTGTCCATAATATTTACTGGCAATATATCCTTAGCTTAACATTAAGCAATTCAGACTGTATACATAAAACTAAGCTTGCTTTTCCTGTCACAGTCTTGGAGGAACATAAGGATAAACAGATGCTTCTTTTAGTGATGAGAGTGTTGCTTTCAAGTTTGACAGATTCTGAATGATGGGCATATTGACATTACCAGAAGTTAGGTTTTGAGATGCTCTATGTAACCATGCCAAGAATAACTAAATCAGAAACTCTTTAAACACTAGCGTTAAGTTTGTACTTGTGTTGAAAACATATTAGTTTTATTTGTTGTCTGATGTTATGGTACAAAAAATTAGAATCATGTGAATTTATAATTAAAGCTTTTTATCATTTTCCTTTTCGAGACTTTCTGGTGAGACCCTTGTCATAGCAGATTAAACTCTTTAGCCTATTTTCTATAAGAACCTTCATTCACCTGGTTTTCCCAACCCTCTAGTTCTGTACAAACTGGTATATTTTTATTAATTTTGCTGTTACTTATGGAAGAACTTTTGGTTCCTTCCTTTTTACTTTGATCATTATTCTGTTTATCAGAAATTTTATAACTTTCTAAACCTGCTTAAAACTTGCCTTCTCCAAGATGACTTATTCATTCCACCAGATTTTTACTCTTTTTGTGGATCTCCTCGGCATTTATTCATTTAAACAAATTTTATGCTATTTCTCTTTAGGTGCTTTTTTGTCATACATATTTGTTTCTAATGTATGTCCAGCTGAGTTATGGGAACAATTATTTTTCAAGTCATGTCTGCTCAGATTTTACATCTTCCTTGGAAAGTCTTTGAAGGGAAGGATTGTCATTTGTATATAGCTTTCAGGAATAACCAATATTATCTTGGTCAAAGGATGTTCTGTAGAGACTGATAAAGCATTTGCATAGGCGTCGATAGCATCCTCTCATCAGAGTGGCATCATCAGAACGTTTATTTAAAAAAAGAAATTAATCACAAAGAATGATCTCATTAGCAGATATAGATATTATCTTCATATAAAGAATCTAACTTAATCAATTTAATTTATGTTTATTGAGAACTTATACACGAGTGTGCTCTGAGGATAGAAATGATCTTCAGTAACTTTATGTATGATAAGATAGACTCAGATTGTTTTAATTTGACCCATTTCATCTCAAGCATACTTTTGTGGCTTCAGCAATCTCTACAAAGGTGAGACCCCATTACATTTTTCTAGCTCTCCTGATTGAGAGGACGCACTCCAACCGACTGAACCATCCGGGAGCTCAGCGGCAGCTCAGCTCTAGGTGCCGTGTTCTATCTTAGTTGCAGGTGGCGCTGCCCACCATCCCTTGCGGGAGTCGAGGAATCAAACCAGCAACCTTGTGGTTGAGAGCCCACTGGCCCATGTGGGAATTGAACCAGCAGCCTTCGGCGTTAGGAGCATGGAGCTCCAAATGCCTGAGCCACCAGGTTGGCCCTACCGTTGATCTTGTGGGTGCACTGTAGTTTTCTTTGTCTCATTATTTAGGAAAATTATATTTTATATTTTGCTATGCAGTGATGTGTGACTCCTGAGTATTTTGAGTTCCAAAATAACACACCTGGAGAAAACCATTTTTAATATAATTACTTGTAGCTTTGCAGAATGAATTAAATGATTTTCAGTGTTTCCTGTTATGGATCCAGGCTTTAAGCTATACCGACTTTGAGATCTGTTTTTAGTACCAATCGTCTCAAAGTTTGAATGCATGATAGATACATGTAAGTGGTGTGTTTTTTTATGTTTAGTGCTCTGTTTAAATATGAAATAAAATCCAGGAAATCTTTAAAATGTGATAATGAAATGATTTTTAAATAAGTGGTTTTATTGAAGAACATAATAGTGATGTGATAGCACTATTGTGAATGCAATTCTTGATATCACTCTATTTAATGCAACAATAGCTAAATTACATAAATCACAGTCTATGTATATTTATTGTATTCATTTTTAACTTTTTTTACAAATGCATACGTTTTCTTTAAAAATATTGTATGGGCTGATGATATTTATGTAATGTCTTTTTAAAAAAAAAAATGTATGTGTTGTTGCCAGGTAATAGTTTTATTGTAGCTGAGATACCAGAGTTTCCTCAGATGTTTTATGTTCCAATTTGAATAACATTGTGTCTTCTAAGAATGCTATGGAAATCTGGAATTCATGGATCACTATATTGGATTCATAGTGTCTCTTGGAAACAATCCCATGTGAGAAGTGGCCCTGAGCAGATGTGCTTAGTCCTAAGAATTGCCACAGTTCCTTATGTGTTGGCAGCCAGTTTTCTGAGCATAGAAAACATGTTTTAAGAAAAAGAGCTTTGCTGTCATTTTCCTGTCTCTTCACACTGTTTTACTTGTATTTACCCAATTATTCAAATGTTTCTATCTTTCCCGCTTAATCTTTAAGGGGAAGAAAGAAGAACATTAGACTTTACTTCCAGCACATATAGGTCAAGAGTAGGAGTAAATCCATAATTTCATTGTTTCGAATTTTTGCCTCTAATAGTTGATTACTGGTTTATTTCAAAATATGTATTTTATCGATAATTATAATTTTCTTTTGCAAATACTCCACGTTTGTACACCTAGAAATGTGCTTCATTGTAGTGTGAAGTATAAAAAGCATAGGCTTTGGAGTCAGACAGCTCTAGCTTTATATTCTTATTTTTTATTTTCTGCTTTGTATTCTGGTTCTGGCCGATTGTCTTGGGCAGGTTGCTTTCCCCCCAGTGAACTTCAGTTGCAGTGTTGCAGTATTCTCTACCTCTTAGTATCTTTGCTTTCCTCCATTCTACTTTCGTATCCAGCCTATCCAAGTACATAGGCTGGTATATTTACAAAGCAGGTTTTAGTAGATTTGGGAGCTGGTATTAATGTAATAAATAGACAGTAGATATTTTCCTCCCTAGCTCTGAAAAATCAGCCCTACCTATCTTGTTGCTGCTGTAACTCCTAGGACCAGATGAAACATTTCTTTCTTTTTCTCTCCCTTCTGTTAAGTTATATTCCTATTTCTTGCAAACTGTACAACCCCAAAACTCTTCTTATATCTTGTTCCATCAGTTATATTCATTTCTTTTTTTCAATCTTAGTCTCTCTTTTGTGGGGTCCAAGACCTCAAATATATAGACCTACCCTGATGATTCCTGAGATTACTATATTTTTTCCTTTCCATTCTTTAAAATTACTTGGAGGGAAAGTCTGTATTTGCTGTAGTCTCTCTTTGAAATTTCTTTCAATTTGGATTTGGTCCTACCTCTTCTTCTCCTCAAGATTACTGGTACCTTTTTTGCCTTTAAACAGAGTCCTCCATTCTCCTGGGTTGTTGATTCTCCTTGATTGAGGATTTCTCTGCCCTTCTTGAACATTTCTCTAATAGGTCTTGTATATTTGTGTCCTGATTTCTTCTCTGGGCTTTGTGGCCATTTCTTCCTTTGCTTTTACTGTTTCCTTATCCTACTTATTAAAAGTAGACCCTTCTTAAATTTCTAGCCATGTTACACATTTTTCTGCCTTCCTTAGATAATTACATCCACCCCACCCAACTTAAACTTTTATCTCAATAATAACGTTTGCCAAATATGTACCTCTGGCCTTGATTACTTTTTTGGGCTCTATACTTGAATTGCTAGGGCAGTCATCTTCAAACTTTAATTTTTAGCAGCAGAACCCTTTAAAATAATCTTATACATAGAACCTCAATATAAAAAACTAATAAAAGTGGACCTACTGTGATTGAAGCAAGAAGTGGAAATCATCCCGCATCTTAATAACTAATACCATCATGAAACCTAGGAGTTTGGCTTGATTCCTCTCTTTTGCTTTCCCCCCATATCCCAGTCATGTTGGCTCTATGTCCATGTTATTGAAAAGCCCGTCATCACCACTGTCACTGTCCTTTGCAGTTGCTTCCTGTCTGGTCTCCCTGCTTTCACTCTTATCCCACTGTAATTCATTCTGCACACATCAACCCAAGGAGTCTTCTCAAAGCATGAAACAAATCATATCTCTTATGTGCTTAAAATACTAAGGATTTTCGTTGCAATTGAAACTAATTCCAAAATTCTTACTATGCCCAAAGGCACTTACATGATCTGACCTCTGCTTTCCTCCGTGACTTCCTCTTCCACATTTTTCTCTGTGATACATGCAGCTAGTTATCATTTCTGTAAGTGCCTTTCTCATACTCTTTGCATTTATTGTTAATTCGCTCTGCCTGTCACTCTTTCATGCTAGATTTTCTGAAGTTGACCTCATTGTCCTTTAGGCTTTAGCTCAAATGTCTGTTTCTTAGCTTGGCTGTCCCCGCTGACACACGTCTCTCTCTTGTTGTTCTATATCATTTGCTTCATAGCATTATCACTTTCTGAAATGACCCCATTTATATCTTTACATATTTGTTGTCTGTCTCCCTCTACTACACTGTAAACTTCATGAGGCCCAGGCTTTGTTTCCCTTGCTTACCACTGCATCACCAGTGCTGGCACCAGTGCTTAGTACAGTCTCCAAATAAAATAGGTGCTCAATAAAATAGTCTAGAGCTCCTGACATACAGTTTGTAGGAAAAAAAACAATGACCCACCAGCCCTTGTAAGTCAACATGCCCAGACTGGATTCACAGTGCCTAGCATTTTCTAAACATTCAGTGAATATTTGTTCCAAGAATGAGTGGAGGGAACATTTTCAGTTCCATCTTTGTAAAATCTGCCGCCTCTTCCAGTGGTACTGCCTGTTGTGGCGGTCATTCCGGTTTAGGCTTCTACTGCCGCTTGCTCATGTGTTAGGATAGGTTGGTTAAAGGAATGCGGGACCAACCTTCTAGTCCATTCTTTTCACAGATGTGAAGTTTAACTTCCTAAAGTGCAGCTCTGACCCCACTCTTCGAGCAGCTTCCCATTGCCTTTAAATCCGTACAGATTACTTACCTCGCTGTTAAGGCCATTGATGTTGTCACCCCATCCTAAGTAGGCCCTGCACGCCTTACCTTCATGCTTGTACTTATTTTTTTATTTTTTTATTTTTTAATTAGTTTCAGGTGTACAAAACAATGTAATAGACATTTATCATTTATATCCCTCACACAGTGACCATCCCCCTCCCCCCATCCACGATCCCTCTGACATCGCACACAGCCATTACATTTACACTGTCTCTATTCCTAATGCTGTACTCCGCTTCTTGTAACTATATATATGTATATACTTATTTTGTTCCTTCCTGAAGCCTTCTCTGTATCTCTGCTTGTGAGATTTACCATTCTCCTGCCAATTCTTATTGTAAATGCCTCCCACTTCAATATTCTCTGAACTAAATGCAACTTAAATCATAAAATTTTATTTTAATCTTTTGTGATGCTTAAAATGTGCTTTAATCACTAGACAGCTAGTAAAGATTGAAAGGAAGAAAAGAAATTAAAATAAAACCTTTCAGTTTTGCTATTTACCATCAGTTTCCTAAAGCAGAAATAATCTTTATCTAAAGATAATGATCTTTATCTAAAATTATGTTTAAGGATTTTCTAAAATTTTTAAGCATAAATGATTGGCTTTATTATAGTACTGGATAATTACAGAAGTACTCATTAAAGTACCTTAAATATGCAGTTTTCTTTTATTTTAAAGAAAAAAATTAGAATATATATTAAGTCAGTAAAAACTGCATTTTATTTCTCTCGGAATCTTACCATTTTTTATTGTATGAAAGAAACATTTCTAGAATTTGATATGAGACTGCAAAAGAAACAGATAAAAATTTATCTTAAAATAGACTCATTGTATTTGATGTTAAATCCCAAAAGAATTTAATGATAATTAAAGCACTTTAATTTGTGTCCAAGTTAATGCTATAATTTAAGTATAGTACTGTATCCTGTCTTTTATGTTATACTTGGTTATACTTTGCTTAACAGAGCAAAGCTTTGTTTTTTATAAATAATGAAAAATTACATTAAAGAAAAATCCCAGGAATTTTAAATTGTTTGATAAGGAGGTATACCTGAAAATGAAATACTGTGCTTTTTAAAAATATTCCTTTGGGGCAAAAAAAATATGTGGGTAGTTGTGACATCAAGATTGTTAATATTTAACTAGTTATTTTACATCAAATTTATTTTTCTAAAATGAAAACATTTTAGATATAATTATGTACACAAGCACACATCTGTCTAAAACATTTGCATGTAAAATAGGATAAGCACATAGTTATTAAAGTTCTGTCATAAAATAAAATTAGGATTATTTTTGTTGGTTCCTTTAAAAATTCAACATTTGTGTATTTGAAAGGACTCACAAGACTCCACAGAGCATCCTCACATAAATCTTTTATTTAAAGGCAAAGGATATCATTGTGCAGCAGAAAAACGAGCAAAGGCAAGCACAGGGGGCCCAGTGACATTCAGGCACAGTGCCCCAGGTTCTTGATTCATACAAAGACATGCTTTGTCTCCAGATTGAACCACCAACATGTGTGCAATGAATCTGGGCTTTAGGAAAGCTCCAAGAAGAAGTTCCCACTGGGGTCTTTTTCTTCCCTTCTGGTCACACAGTCCAGCCTGGCTGTCTAACCAGATATACCAGGTGAAAACCATCAGTAAACAAATCCTGACTGGGGATTACCAGAAGAGATTCAGACTTTACACAGCACATCATAAATCCCACTTTCCTATTTTTGGCCAACAGTCAAGGCCAGACGTTCAGGCATCCCCCAAGCTTCCTCAATCCAGCTGTAGAGTAACTCTATACGACACAGTTTCTGACAACTTAAAATGCAAAAAAAAAAAAGGGAAGATTATAATGATAGCTTATATTTGTAAAAACTATAGTAAAGCTTATTAAGTCCTTTAATATGCGCTAACTTATTTGAACTTTATGATGATTTTGTGAGCCATGCAGGAAAACTGTCTCTATTTTACACCTGTAATTCTGTGACTCAGAGAGGTTATGATTGGCCCAGTTCACATGGCTCTTACGTTGGTAGAGCCAGGTCTAGAAGACAGACCTTACAGCTTTTATTCTAGAATATTTTTCAATATTTCATGCTAGCAGTAGATATTAACAACTATTTCTTTTCTAACTATTCTGTGAAACAATGTAGAAATGAATAAGTATATATGAAACTACTTACTCCTTATTTCTACCCAGAAAACATAGGGTGTTTTGTGTATGTTTTAGGAGATATAATTTAAATACTTTCAGAATACTTTTTCTTTTAGTGACTTACAAAAATTGGTCTTAGGACCAGTGCCTGAATTTTTTTTTTTTTTAATTATGTGAGAGAGAGATTCTGCTTCAAATGAGAGATTCTTTTTCAAATGGGAAAATACACACATTTGGAAGAATTAATTGCTCACAAAATTATTCTAGGATTCCCACACATGAATATCAAATTGGATAGGCAAAATCTAAGTAAAAGATCAAGATATACTTATACCTATGACTATCTGTCTCCCTTCCTTTTGCATTCTCTTTCTTCCATTTATGATATATTTACTTCTATATGCTAGGTACTGTGAAATCTACTGAGGATTTAATAATCAACAAAATGTGATCCTTGCCTTTAATGATCTTACATTCTGTATTTTTTTATAAACTCCCAATTCTATAAAGGAGTCTGTGTTAAGAATCTACAAAGTATTATGTATCATGAAGGCTGGAATTGTATGGTTTTTGCATTGGACAAGTTAGGGAAGACTTGAGATGAGGAGACTTTTGAATGAAGTCTTGAAGATTGTGGAAGTTACCCAAAAAGAAGGAAGGAGGCTAATCAAGCATGTGAAAAAATATACAAGGCTATGTTAGTAGTCTGTTCCTACCTGGAACATAAATTTCATGGGGGAATTGGCAGGCATGAGAGTCTTGGAGGCCATCCTGATAGGCCGTGCAGAGGAGTGCTGATTGTGTGCCCATAGGAGTGGGGAATCCGTGGTCGGCTTTAGCTCAAGTGGTTTATTTGTCATACAGACTACCAATCCCTACCCAAAGAAGTGGCGAATCCAGAAATCGGTATTAAACGAGACTTTTTGTCACTAGATAATTTTATTTTTGCAGATATGATGCATTATAGAGGATGAATTAAAGAGGAGACCAGCAGTGAAGAGATAAGTTTGGAATCGATTGGAATAGTCCTGGGAAATCATGATGGGGCCAAAGATTGGGCATGGAAGTGGAAATGGATTACACAGTTGAGAGAGAATTTAGAAGTAGAATCATTAGGCAAATTAGATAGAAATGAAGAAACCATTATAGAGGTTTGGTCTTGGCAGATTATCTAATCCACCTCCCTGTTGTTGGACATGTGATTGCTGAGACACTCCTGTTGTCAAATAAATTGCATTAGGCCACGTTATTAGTTGGTGACAGAACCGGGCTCCGGAGTCTAGCGTCCTCCATATTGCACCTTATTCCCACTGTGTATCTAACAGAGAACATTTTTCCTTCATCATGCTATGACATTATAGCTGTTTACAGTTTGCAGTGTACTTTAATGTACATTATCTCTTTCCATTTGTACAGCAACCCCATGAGACAAGTAGAACAAACATTATTCCCTTTCTTTCCTTTTAAAATATATAGACTGTTATAACTGGTAGCTTCATTTACTGATTCACATAGTAGATGAGATCCACTCCTGGAATTATTTCTAAGCTTAAAATAGATTCTAAATTTATTGGTGTAAGGTAGTTTTTGTGTTTTGTTTATTTTTGTTTTGTCATTTGGTGAATCATTTTACAAGTAGAAGAAGGAAATCCATTTTATGTCTGATAAATTCATATTTGTATAGATTAGATTTATTTAAAGCAAAGCATTTTCTTATAAAGTCATCCTATAGTAATATAATCTTATAAAATATTATTGGGACCATTTTTTGGTAGACAGTATATCATAGAGGACTCTGTTTAAATACCAATTTCATTACTTATTGTTGAATCCTGGGGCAAGTTGGTAAACCTGCCAACCTCACTCTCGACTTCATTTTGATATAATAATAGTACTTAATTCACAGAGTTCTTGCATTAAGTGAGATGATGTTTGCAAAGCATTTAGGACAATTTCTAACACCTGATAACTACCTAATACAGTTGAGCTATTATTAGACTTTTTTAATTGTTGTTTTATGCTAATCAGTAATGTAATTATAAATACTGTCAGTCAAAAGTAAATGAATTAACATTTGTTGTGAATTTTGTATTAATAATTTCTTTATGTTCAACAGCACTAATATGATTCATAATATATATAAAATATAATTAAGAAATAAATATGGGCATTTCCTACACTAAAGTAGCTTCCTACCTAAAAAAGTATGTTTTCTACATAATCCAAGTGTTCTGTATTCACACTTAGTTGGTATGATATTAAAAATACTTTTCTGTTTCATAAAGTCTTCATATTCTAAAACTTTTATGGGGATTCAAGAAGATATTGAAACTTATTTGATACTGTTAGAACATTCAAAAAACTTGTCTTTTTTGTCCTTTGCAACTACAGCCTCTGAAGAAAGTGAATATACTGTTTTGAGGCATGTTTCAATTCATTATGTTAAGTGGTTACACATACATGCTTCTGATGTTTAAGGAATGATGGAGGTATTGAAGCTTAGGTTCATTTTCATAGAAAGGCCAATCAGGAATACTTCTCTAACTCTACAAGTTCAGCAAATTATAGACATAAGTATATTCTGCTTACTGCACTGGTATTTAGTGTTATGCATTGTCATAATATCTTAACATGATAAAGGTCTTTTGCGTAACGAAAGTTAGTCTGATTTTACCAAATTTAAATTTCTTTTCTAATTTTTTAAATTCCTTGTGGTCTGTGAAAACTGTGTTTATTAATTTACTATATATTTTAGGAAAGCCAAGTTAGATCTGAGAGTTGCAGTAGCAAAAGTGGAAGAGTTAACTAAAGTGACTGAAGATCTTCATGAACAGATGCAAAAGAAGGTATTTTCTTATTGCTAAGACAACTAATTGCCTGTTGCTTAGTTCTCTATGTTTCTATTGTTGATCTATTTAGATTAGGTATTAAAGAGGGTTGCTGGAAAATGAATTAATCATTTACTTGCCCTCTAAATATAAAGTATGAAATTAGGAATTTAAATTATAATATTGGAAATAACTATATTGTCCAATTTTCAACCAAAAGTTACTAGACAGGAAGGTGTAACTGTTGGCAGTGGGGGACAGTTAAGAGAAATTCACTTTAGTGAACCCAGCTGTTGAATTTAGCAGGCAAAGGCAGAAGGCAGGGGCAGAAAAGATGTTTAAAGAAATAATGGCTGAACACTTCCAAAATTTGGTGGAAAACATTAGCAGATCCAAGAATCTCAGTGAAGCCCAAGTAGGATAAACACAAAGAAGATCACTTTTAGATACATCATGACAACACCGATAGCCAATTATAAAGAGAAAATGTGAAAGCAGTAACAGAAAAATGGCATAAACAGGGGACTAGCTAGGAGTAATGGCTGACTTCTCATCAAGAAGCTGGAAGCAGAAAACACTGGAATAACAGATAAAGTGCTGAAGGCAAAAAAATGCTCACTAAGAATTCTGTGTCCAGTGAAACTGTACTTCAAAAATGAAGGCAAAATAAAGGCATTTCCCCATAAACAAAAACTGAGAGAAGTTGTCACTAGCAGAGCCGTGCTTCAGAAATGCTGAAGGAAATTCTTTAGTCTGAAAGGAAATGACACCAGATGGCAATGCAAATATAGGAAGTAATTAAGGACAACAGAAATTGTACATATGACATACTATATCTACATATTTTTCTTTTATTAATACCTTAAAAGACTACTGCTTTAAAGCAGAACTGAGCACTGTATTTGATGGATTTATAAAGTATGCAGATGTAAGATACGGCAACAGTGGCACTAAAGGCTAGGATTGTATGTGGAAATAAGTACACAGTTGCAAGGTTCCAGTATTTTCTCAGAAATTAATTAAATATTAATGCTAAATAAATTGGGATAAAGATGCATATTATAATCTCTAGAGCAACCCTAAAAAATAATTCAAGCAGGTTTAGCTAAAAGCCAATATAGAAAAATCAAAATGGTATGTATAGTAAAACATACTTGAGACACCAGAAGGCAGGAAAGGATGAACTGGAAGTTTTTTTTGTTTGTTTTTTTTCAGATGGCACAAATAAAACCTATTAATATATTTTAAAGCATCACCATGTCAAAGAAGAATTATCCTGTGCTTATAATGGGATGTGGTGTAACCTAGTAAGAGAGCATATTCTAAAGGCAGACTGCATGCAAGTCCTTTGTTTTGTTAGACTTGCAGTGTAGAAATACAGCACTTTGAAATACTGTAGAAATCTATATGTTTTGATTATTGATTACTTAATACCTGATTGATGG
Organism: Rhinolophus sinicus; assembly: GCF_057876585.1. Classification (NCBI taxonomy): domain Eukaryota; kingdom Metazoa; phylum Chordata; class Mammalia; order Chiroptera; family Rhinolophidae; genus Rhinolophus; species Rhinolophus sinicus. Next base: position 125,116,294 of record NC_142515.1, read on the forward strand.
TACCTAATACAGTGAGGTTCTCTTCCCCCTTTTTTAATGTTATGCATAATTTGCTCCCAAAATGTCTCTACTTCTTTAAACTGACATATTAAATTCTAGCAGTGTAATAACTTTAGAGAGAGAACTCTTGTCTTCATGCTGTATAATGAAGTATTGAATTTTTACATACTCTTAAGTAAGCTTTCAGTTTCTTTATTTTCCAGGAAGAGGATATGATGTCTGCCCAAGGAAGAGAGGAAGCATCAGATAGGCGTTTACAACAGTTACAATCTAGTATAAAACAATTAGAAACAAGGTAAATTGTTAATACATCTCGCTTTGTCTATATGCTTCAAAAGATATTCTACAGTAAGAGTTTCAGTATGTATTTTATAAGTGCTAAATAAACTATAATCATTGGTTTGAAATCTGATTGACTGGACATTGTTTATTTTTTTAAAATTGTATTCAAAAGATTGGTGTATTTTGAAAATATATTCAAAGATCATTTCTGTCTTTACCTTTTCCCCAAAAGAGTCATAGTCAAGTTTAGTCAACCGCAAAATCAAAAATGTTTTTTTGATCTTAAAGCAGAAAAAAAAAATAGTAATGAGGTTGGGTTAAAATTACACAGAAGAACCATTTCTTACTAAGTAGATATACAAGAGGAAAAAATACTTGAGAAATCATTATAGATGTTTCCCTTGGAGTCTTCCAGAGCAATAATTTTTAGTTATCTTTGAAGTTCTGGACTACTTTTAAAATATATTCTGTAGCTTTATCCTTAATTGCTATCTTAATGCAAACACTCTGGAATCTTTTGTTGATCTCATGTCATTTCCTAATCCTTATTAGGTGTTCCCTTAAGAAACTTCAAAATTGTCCTTTATAATCTATTGAAGATGCAGTGACCACAACCTGTAAATTCACGTTATGGTTTAGAATTGAAAAATCTACACTGTATGAGTGGAATCTGCTACCGTCAGAAATAGTCTACTGATCTGAGCACATCAAAAATTGAGATCTCAGCTCTAGTCACAGATCCATGGCTTATTGTTTGTTCAGAAAAGAAAAAAAAATGTCTTTGACCTTCTATTTCCTGTTCTCCAAAATGTTAGTAAAAGTAATGTTTTTGCTCAGAGGAGGTTGAGAACTAATTGATTTTAACTGCTAACTTGAGATTCTGATGAAAGCAATTGTAATTTTTAAATGCTAGGGGTTTTGTTTTTCATTTTTCTAAACTTTTCAGCAGTCAATTGTCTCACTGTTTTCCTGAACTTTTGTTGCATTAACCTTAGAGAAAAGGTCTGTGGTTGTAAATTTTTATTTCTGTTAATTTAGTAGCATTCTCTGCTATGAAAATAAATGCTAGAGACACACAAAACAGTGAAATCTGAATGAGTGAATGTCTTAAGTCGTGCCTTTAGTGTTGAGGCTTTGGGGATTCTTGTTATTGTCATTTCATTTTGTTTTGCTTTTAGTATAAAGCTATTTATAATATAGCCTAACTAAACAGCTCCCTAAGAAGAGGTCACTGAATGTGTAAGAAAATCTAAGGATATTTCTTTTTTAAATCTAGTATCCAGTTAGCCTCCTGTGAAGGAGCTATTTTTACATCGGCTGTCTTTTAGAGATTTTAAGTTATTAAGTTCTTACTATGATAAAAAATGGTTATGTATTTTAAAGTTTAAAAAATCTGTATTTTTATATAAGAGAAAGCATTATTATATATTTGTGTATTTAATAAGTGTCTCTAGTAATGTTTAGCCAATATGTTTAGGTGTGAATGTATTATTCTATTTAGTGGAACTGCCATGTTGAAAAGCTATGTTTTTAATGGTCATCTTGGTTCCATAAAATCGAAGATATTTTCACCTCAATAAATACTCATTAGTGTAGTTTTTAAATTATTACTTATTTTTAAAATTATTTGTGATCTTTTCAAACGCCACAAACATCGAAGAAGCATAAGTCATTTCCTTCCATCTTCCAAGGAAGGATACCTTTTTCCTCCTTTAGCTGATTTATGGATCCTGGGAATCATCTCTAGGGAATGACAGTTCTCTCTGGGAAAGACTTCGCTGGTTTGTCTATGCTCTGCTGTGTACTAATAAGGCAGGAGTGAAATGATTAGAATGGCTTTAAACTACCTCTTCATAAGCTCTGCATGAGTCCCCTCTGGCTGGCCTAGATGCCATGGTGACGTGAAAGGATGAACTGAGTGTCGCAGAGTGACAGGTGTCCTGCGCCTCTGGGGAGAGGTAGAGTGGTTCACCTTCTAGCAAAGATGCTTTAGCCGAAGATGGAATGAATAATACCCTGTATATGAGTATAAATCATTATATTACAATACGAGATGACTGAATTCCGTTAAAAGGTAGACTTGAAGATTTTGATCAAAAAGCAAGGCCCAGTAATATGTTGTTTTAGAAAACAACTAAAACAAAGAATAAATGAACTAGAAGAAAGATCTCAAGAAAGGAAAGATGAAGAGGATTTGTCTTCAATTTAAAATACAGCTTTTAGTGGAGAATAGAGCAACTTATAAACAAAAAGGAAGTGGGAGCGATAGATTCCTATCACATAAGGTAGGATGTAAAGGTAAAAACAGTAAGTAGAATAAAGAGGGACCTATTATGAAAATGGCACTATTTTGAAAAACATACTTACAACATGAATAAATCAAAATACAGCAAATAACAGGACAGCTCAATATGTGTTTCACAAGCTAGGAAGTGCAAGGGTGATTTGATGGAAATACAGTTGTGGTCATTATTTTTGGCTCTCTGCATCTTACCTCCCTTCATGTCTGGGGGCTTCCCAAATAGACCAGCTTATTCTGTGGTAAAGTTCTGAGCATGTCCCTTGCTACAAGGCTTCACACCTGGCTTTCCAACTCTCCCAGTGAGGCTGTGAACTTACCAATATCATTTTAATTAACCCTCTTTCTGCTTAAGTAAGAGTTGGCTTCTGCTGCTGGCAGCTAAGAACCCTGATTAAAATAGTAAATAGACCTTAACTCACTTCCCTTGGAATTAAGCAGATCTACTAAATAACAACAAAAATATGTTTTTAAAAGAGAGGAATGAAATACAAAGTAGGCAGAGCTCTCACAGTTCCCAGAGCGGGAGCAGGAAACATCTTCCTGGTACCGTTGTGTTTGGCTGTGGGTGTTGGGAGCAGAGAGAGGCCAGGGAAGGTTTCTCCTGCCACTACTTGGGGGAAAAAAACCCTGAAAATAAAGAAAGGTATGAAATCTAAGTTATCTTGCCAGAGCATACAGGAACATGTTACTAAAGATTCAGGGGTAAACAAATGAAACAAATGAAAAGGCGTAGCAATCTTTTGAGGAAATCTAGGAGATTACATTAACAGTCTATGGATGAAGGACATCATCTTATAGAAACTGAAATCCCAAAAGTCGAAAACAATAGTCAAATTTAGCCGTATTAAAGTCAAATGTTATAGTGTGGTAAAGATTCCCTAAATAGAGTCAATAGGCAACAACAAAAAAGTAGACTTGAGAAAGATATTTGCAGCATATAGGACAGACCAAGGGTTAGTATCTTAATAGTCAAAGAATTCTTATAAAGGAACAAGCAAACTAAATAACCCATCAGAAGAAAACAGGCAGAGAATATGAAGAAGAAATTTCAAGATGACAATTCACATGGGTAACTTAAAACATGTGCTGAAACTCTCCAGTAATCAGGGAACTAAAAACTAATAGCGAAATGAAGTTACATCCATCATTGTAGGAAAGGAAAGGGCTTTAAGATGTGTCGCTTGAGGGGATTTCTGCAAGATAGTATTGAATGAGAAAAGCGTATATACTATTAATATGATCTTAATTTTTATAACACAAAAATTATGTTTAAAAACCTACGTATAGATGTGTATATACTGTGTATGTGTATTTGTATGTTATATATATATATATATATGATTTTATGAACACAGAGAAAAATATTCAAAGATATACATTAGTAAGTTGACATGGATTCCCTGGGTATAGAGTAGGAAAGGGGAGCCAAGGCACAAAAGAAAAAAGGAAAAAAAAAGACCATATAAATAAAAAGAACAACTCATGCTTTAAGGATTTGCTTTATAATATTATCATTTAACTGTCTAATACACCGTGATGCTATAGAAAGTATAACATTAATTAGAGTCAAAATATCTAGATGCAGTCGCAGCCCCACTGCTCATTAGGCATATAACCTTAATCAAATGCTTAACCTTCATTAAAATGGGTCTGTTTGTTATTCTTTAAAATGGAAATAATGAAATCTGCTTTATAGAACTTTTGTGCGAATCAAATGAGAAAATACATGTGAAAGTAACTGGAATAATGTTTGTCCTGTAATAGATGCTCAGTAAATCTGCTATCTCCCTCCTTCCCTTTAAAAATACTTAACTTTTACAATGCAATTACTAATTTTTAGATTATGTGCGGCCATCCAAGAAGCCACTCAATTAAGAGCAGAAAACACACATTTGGAAAAACAGACTAGAGAATTAAAAGCAAAGTACAATGAATTAGAAGATGAAAAATGTGAAGCTATTCTAAGAGCCAGGAACAGCATGCAACTCCTAGAAGAAGCTAACCTGCAAAAAAGTCAGGTAAGAAAACTAGTTAACATGTTTATGAAAAATAAAATACTGAATATTCCCCCATATAACCCAATAGAAAGGGAGTCCGTAACTACAGAATAAATGCATGAAAATGAAATTCCTGTGCTCTCCATTTAGAGACATGCTAGGTTCTTGATAGTAAGACTTAGTATCATAAAATATGACAAAATGTCGGCTCTGTCCCAAAACTTCCCTATCAGACTTTTCTTATGTCTACAATCCTGTGTAATTCATCTCCATCCCCTATAGTCTCATACTCTTTAAACATTAGTAGAGCAGAAGCTTAATTGACAGGAATTGAATTTAGCTGCAGAGATTTATTAACGAGCCTTCACGTCACTGTTTTGTGTTTTCTTAACCCTGTAACAATTGATTCTTATGCTAAACATATCCTATTTCTGTCTTCTACCACTTCCATATGAATGGTGTATAGTTTATAGAAGTCATGGAGTAGATAGATTTGTTTTTAATGTTGCTGCCTTCCTTATGTAGAGATCATTAGATCATTAATTCACTTAACTTGAAAATGGGTAATACTCTGTTGGGAAATATGAGGTGCACAAAGGAAATACTCTGTTTTATTTATGTTTCTTTTTTGATGTAGTAGAAGGTTTTCCAAGAGAGCTATTAAAAAGAAAACAAGCTATACATTGTATGTTAGTTAAGAAGCTAATAAGAAATTTAAAAAAAAAATAACTATACATTTTAAGGTGTGGGAATGCTAAGGTGCTTATTGTACCTTTCAGCTAATCTTCCCATCTGTGATATGAATACTATAGTGCGGGGAGGCCTGCGGGGTCTCTGCTCCCGCTCCCACAAAAGAACGCAGGATATGGCTAGGCCAAAAAGGAACACCCACGGAGCCATAGGTAGGGGAGTCATACCACTATATTCTTGCTGGCGGCACTATAGTCTTACTGGAGGCTGAATCCACCCTGTCTGCAACCCACCATCCTAACTGCAATCCGCGCTTGCCAGCTCAGCCACCATCTTCTTGCTAGCCCCCATTTTCTGCTAGCGTAGCCACAGCAGTTATATTAGTGGCCAATGGCTCACTGGTTACAGCTGACGGCCAACTAGCCACAGCTGCTGGCCATGCAATCACAGTTGATGGCCATTTACTACCTGAGCCAGCAGCTTTATATGTGAGGCCAAGAGCCTGGAAACTGCTTTCTGGGGCTCTGTCCCCACACTCCACCCCTACAGGCTCTCGCCTCACAATCTACGCAACAAGTGTCTTCCGCGAGGGGCCCTGTGCGAGTTGCCTGAAGGTGAATGCAATATCCTGGACACAGCCAAGCTCTCTGGGCACAGCCAGGGTTTCTCAGGGCACCACCAGTACTTCTGGGCACAGCCAGACTTCCTGGACTTCTTAGGGTACCACCAGTCTCCCCAGGCACAGCCAGGGTTTCTCGGGGCACCACCAGTACTTCTGGGCACAGCCAGACTTCCTGGGCTTCTTAGGATACCACCAGTCTCCCCAGGCACAGCCAGGGTTTATCGGGGCACCACCAGTACTTCTGGGCACAGCCAGACTTCCTGGGCTTCTTAGGGTACCACCACTCTCCCCGGGCACAGCCAGGCTTCCTGGACTCAGCCAGGGCTCTCAGGGCACTGCCACTCTCTCTGGGCACAGCCAGACTTCCCGGACTCAGCCAGGGCTCTCAGGGCACTGCCACTCTCTCTGGACACAGCCAGACTTCCTGGACTCAGCCAGGGCTTTTCAGGGCACTGCCACTCTCTCTGGGCCTCTCAGGGTACCGTGCTGGAACAACAGCGGCTCAAGTCAAGGTGCTTACATATTCTCAATGGCGGCCAGTCAAGACACAAAAGCAAACCTCCGTCAGTTCCACTACATGGTGGTATGTTCCCAAACGGACAGTCAAGCTGTCCATTAAATTAGGGATAGAAGACAATTCCCCATAGTCCACAGTCATTCGCCAGTGCTGTCCTGGGGGTGAGGGATGACCTTGACCTCACCCGCATCTCCCACGGAGGACTCAGCAAGCGTTTCCTCCTGGGACTACAAGTCCTGCAGCTGGGCTGCCTCAGCAAGCACTTCCCAGCCCACAGGGCCGCAATGACCTTCGCTTTCTCCGGCCTATGCTGGTTGGAGAACCGTACACGTCTTTCCACCCCTCCACGGGGGTCCAGCTCTCCGGCAGCTGCTCCCCCTGGTCTTCCTGAGACTGAGTGTTCATACGCACAAACTGCTCCACCGCCCTTCGGGGAGCTTTTGCCGGCACCGTACCCTGCTTGCGAAACTGAGCTTTTATAAACTGCTCCACCAGAGAGTTTCAGCCGACACCACACCCTGCTCGCCGCGCCATGTGTCACGCAGGGCAGCCTGTGGGGTCTCAGCTCCCGCTCCATATGAGGCCAAGAGCCTGGAAACTGCTTTCTGGGGTTCTGTCCCCACAAATACTGTTTCGTAGAATGGTTGAAAGGCACAAAATAGACATAGAACGCTTAGGAATAGCTCTTAACGCCTAAGTTAGCTAGAAAAATTAACAGCAGGACAAAATTGTTTATCTCTTCCCCCTGAAACCTCGTCTTATGAACATTCTTAACACCGGGTCTCTAAAGATGAACATTTGTGTAGAACAAATGGACAGAGAAGGTAGTAGTGACACTCACTGCGTAACTGTAAGTCTTCTCACCCACGTCCTAGTCAGCAGACCCTTCCAGAGGCTGCTCATAGCTGTAAGATCGAGCTCCCTCTTGACTCATTGCTAAATTGCTAGAGGGCTCCCACCTTCAGTCACCTGTTCTAAGAAGTCAAGGGTTCTTTCAGGCCTTCCTGCAAACAGACCTGAAGCACAGCCTTGCATAGTTCTCTTAAAATGCTTCCCCCTTTCCTCATTGTCCCATTCTCCCCCACAATCTGCTACATCAAGACAGCTGCTCCTCTTAACTAGCCTCCCTATTTACTCAGGAGGACAGTTATTAAACAATGAAAAAAAGACAGAGATAGGAATGTGTAGGAAGACAGTAGGATCAGAACACAGGGCCACTTATGTGACGATAAAGAGAGAGAGAAAGAGAGAGAGAGAGAGAGAGAGAGATTTAGTCAGGCCTAAAATTGGAGGAGTCCTGGGCTCAGAATGATATTTGAGCTAAAGATGTAAATTTGGGAGTTTTCAGCATATAAATGATATTTAAAATCATGAGATTGGATTAGGCCACCAAAGGATAGACGTAGATGGAAGAAAGGACCAAGGACTGAGTCTTGGGTAGTCCAGTACTGAAGAGGTTGAGGAAAAGAGGAAGAAGCAACAGTACAGACGGAAGTGGAGGACGAGTAAGTTAGGAGGAAACCCAGTACGTTGTTGCTAAAAGTCAAATAAGAAAGTAAAACAAGGGGGGAGAGGTAATCAATTATCTCATCTGTTGCTGAGATTGAATAAGGTAGTTACTGCAAATTGACTCAGGAGTTATCAATATGGAGAACATGGATGGTGGAAGCCTGATTGGGGTGAGTGTGTAAGAGAGCAAGTGTTGTAGATGAGCTAGTGCAGACTTTAGAGTCTTGCTGCACAAGGAAGCAAAGAAATAGGGTGTGACTAACGAGAGAACTAGGATTATGAGAATGTCTTATAAGTGGGAGATGAAAATGATTGGATGCGTAGAAACACATCAAGAAGACAAAGTTGGTGGAGTCTATAGTGTTTGAGATGTGAGGTGACAAAAGACTTAATTTAAATAATACCAAATAATAGAAAGAGGGAAATCCAAGAGATTTTTCCGAGACTATAATACCTGGATTTGGTGACTTATTTTGTATAGGGACTGAAGGAGACGGAAAATTCAAACATAATACTAAGCTTTCCAACTGAAGAGATTAGAAGAGTGATAGCACACTGGCTGAAATAAATACCAAAAGAAGATAAATTTTTAGTCAGGACAAGGTCAGGTGAGGAGGGTTGAGAAAATAAATACCATTCATGATTTAGGCAAGAGTTCCAAGTGGACATGTCTCAGAAGTTTAGAATAAGATGTTTGCTTTCAAGAATGTGACTAGTGGGTAGGTTTTTACCCATTTATTGTTATCTTTATTAATAGTGATGTGACCTATAATAACATCAGATTATTTTCTGAAGGCTCTGCTTGAGGAGAAGCAAAAAGAAGAACATATAAAGAAGATGAAAGAAACACTTTCTCAGTTAATGGAAAATGCTACCAAACGATGCAGGAAGGAAGTAAGGAGTTTTTAATTCTATTTAAAATTCAAAGTTTTACTGCTTAAGACTAAATACTACTTAAGTTTTTGCCCAATGAACCCAGCTAATTAACTGTCAGCTAATTGCATCAATTGTGCCAAATTTCAAATAAAAATCATCCCAAGGTAGTAGCACAGCTATTTGAGCTAGAGTGGGGTAGCAGTGGAGGGTCAGGAAATGGGCAGGAGAGGGATTTAGGTTGGGTATATAATGACGATTAACACACCTGAAGTGTAAAGTTAAAAAGAAGGCTCAAAAAGCAACTATGAACGCATAAGAAGTAAGAAAACCTACCGTTGTTTACAGTATTTTAGAGTCTTAGAACCCGAGAAATCTGTTTTAACCACTTATTTTATTGGTAAAAATACTGAAACCCACAAGAGGTTACTGACCCACTCAGTTATATACCAGTTGAAGCCGTAGCTTACACAAGACCTGCCCCTTACTCTACTGAGCCCAGCATGGTTTCAGCCACATCATGCTGGTACTTACACAATTTGTGTGGTTGTTTGCAATTCTATTATCAAGAAAAACCTAGTATTTTTGTGTTAAAGTAATGAGTTGTTTCTTGGTTTGAATTGTGAGGCTTTTGAAAGTTAAAACCGTCTTGGAAACATAAGTTGACTTTGATTCAAAGAGACAGGGAAGACATACAGGTATTTGCCTTTCCCTCTGGAATAGACAGGAATCAGTTCATGAGCGATGTGGTACAAGTGTAGAAATCTAAAGTGAGTTTAGGAGGAAGAAACCACAAAAAACCCATTTTGAAGATGGAAAAAAACCAGAATACACGAGTTAAGTCACTAGCTGAGGCTTCCACCTCTAGGAAGTGGCAGGACTGGGAGGCAATACAAGTCTGCGGATTCTTGAGCCGGACTCTCAGTCACTATGAGAAGTGCTTTCACATTCATTTATGTTGTTGTTTTTTAAATTTTCAAACCCATGAAAAGGTTGAAAGAGATGCACAATGAACACTTATTTACCCCTCACCCAGAGAACACTTCACTTCTAAATATCTGGGCATCTGTTTCCCTGGGGAAAAAGGACATTTTACTACACAACCACACCACTGTCACCATACCTTGAAAAAACTCAGCATTACCTCAGTACAATCCACACACAGATTTCCCTAAAATATTCTTCATAACTGTTTGGTTTTTCAAATCCAGAATCCAGTAACATTTATGCGTCACTGCATTTCTTTGGTCTCTATGTCTGTAGTCTTCATCATTTTAACCCAGTCACCTGCCTCCCTCTGCATGTGACAAAGAGTCCCTTGTAGAATACAAGCCCGGTGTCATTCAGGATATTCCACATCTGGATTCATGTGGCTGTTTCTTCTTGATTAGATTCCGGTCATTTCTGGCACAATGGTATGTTGACCTCCTACTTCATCACATCAGGAAGCTATAACGTCAGGTTGTGCATTGGTGATGCTAAGCTTGGCCGCACGGTTAAGGTGGAAAAACCAGGTCTCTCCATTTTGTACTTACTAAATAGTTGGGGAGATACTTGAAGACCATGCAGGTCTCCTTTTCCACCAAAATCTTTAATCCAGTGGTTTCAGCATCCACTGACAATCCTTGCCTGAAATAAATATTATATGGGATGATGAAAAATAGTATTCTAATTCTGTTATTCTTTCTATACATTTATTAGCTGTTATAAAGAGATGTCCTGCTCCCTTTTTAATATCATTGTGGATTCATGAATCTTTTTAATTTTATTTATGTATTTATTTTTCTCTTTGTTTAATTTACTGGGGTAATATTGTTAGTAAAATTATAGTGTACATTAATATAGCTTCAAGTGTACATTTCTATAATATGTCAACTATATGTTGCATTGTGTGTTAATTTTTTTGTGTTATAATCCATTACCATGCGGCCAAGCTTAGCATCACCAATGCACAGCCTGACATTATAGCTTCCTGATGTGATGAAGTAGGAGGTAAACATACCATTGTGCCAGAAATGACCTGAATCTAATCAAGAAGAAACAGCCACATGAATCCAGATGTGGAATATCCTGAACGACAACAGGCTTTTTTATTTTCAAATTGTCTCTCTTAACTTTTTTGCATCAATGATGTTCCTCTCTCATCCTGTATTTTCCCTGCCTCTGATCAGGAATCAGCCACTTTTTTAAGAAGGCTTCATTGTAATTTTTTAATTTGACATTTTGGTCAGAGACAAGAATTAGCAAAAGCAGAAATTCATGGTTTAATTTTTACTGTAATATGTACATTAAAATGCTTGCCTACATATTCATAAAAACTGTCTGAAATAGTTAACATGCATTATTGAAAATTAATATTCCTTTCCTTTAAAATGAAGGTACTGTACACCTGAAGCTGCTATCATATTGTATGTCTACTATCCTTTACTAAAAAATAAATTTAATACATACATACATAAAATTAGCTCTTGTGGGATAGTTGAATATACTGTATATTCCTCCACTGGATAAAATAAAGGTTTAACTTTTTTCTTACCTATATTTTTTGTGTGAAATATTATTTCTCACCGAAGTAGCCAGAAGTAACCTGGTTTTTTAAAGCCTCATCAGTTTAAAAAAAAAAAAAAAACTCCCATGCTTCCTTTTCCCCCAAGCAATTAAGTGGTAGTTTTCATTCCTACAAAGTCATTGTATAACTTTTCTTGTTGCAAAAGTATTTCTTAGAAATTTATTACTTTGTCATTGTCTGACTAAATTAGGTGATTTCCCAAGGTAAAATTTCTAATTTGAGGCAAAATCCATATTAAAGCCTGGGTTTTTTCTTTTCTTTTCTTTTCTTTTTTTTTTTTTTGTTCTTTATCTTGTATATCTTTTCTTCTGAAATCCCTGAGCTATTCTTGGAATTGAAAATACTATATAACTTTGGCTGCAGTTCAAAGTATTCTGGATGACATAGCTTTAAAATAGATATTAATAAATTTTGTTGCTTTTAATTATACAACTGTTTTTTATCAAAGTGCTCATAGTATGAGAACTCCTCATTCATTTTTTAATGCTAAAATAAATTCACGTTCATTTTATGGTTGGTAGGGGTTGTCTTGTGCATGAATCTTTAAATAATCTCAGTATAATTTTTCCAGTGTTCTGATCTCTATATTCAGTCCAAACCTTGCTGCAAACATGTGTAGTCAACTGCCTGCTAGAATCTAGTTATCCCCCTATCTAAATAGTCCCTCCAGGCGTGTGAAACCGAACTCCCTCTCTTACCACCTAGTTTTCCCTTCCTCGTGGACCCCCTTTGATGCCCTGGACCTCAGGTTCCCCTTCTATTCCACCTGTTCACTCAGAAGTATTTCCTGAGCATTTCCTATGTGCCAAACACTATGCTGGCCTCCTCGTTCTCCAGGTTCCACACTGATGCTAAGTTGATTTTTTAAGTAAACTTTTGTATTATTATTAAAAAGTGATACAAGCTCATTATAAAAGCAAGTGGAAATCTATAAAAGTACGTAAAAGAAAACCAAATCATTTACAGTTCCACATCCTTTGAATTTTCATTTAAACCCAGATTATCAATAATACGGTATAATCATCAGTAACCCAAAAAATTCTGAAGATACATACACCAACCTGTCTAAGCCTAGAAGGTAGAATAATGAGGACCTTTCACTTTCCATATAACATAATTCTGCAGTGTTTGAAATTTCAAACAGTATGTATTATTTTCATAAACAAACTACATACACACACATATATACATATATACACACATATATATTACACCTATATTTTTCTGTTTTTATGTAAAATATATTTTTATGTAAAAATGTATTTTTAATTTTTTTTTTAATTTTCAGCTGTATTGGTGATAATTGCCCATTAATTACAATTTGACATGTCCTCCAAATATGTAGAATTAACCTGTTAAATTCAGGATAACTTACGTGTAATGACTTTACAAGTGTCTGTTTTTATTAACTGAAGTAAATATAATGAACAAGTTGTCATATTTATGTTCTGGCTGTAAAATTGAACAAAAATGTGACACTAGCTTATTTCTTTAAAATAGGGAAACAACTATTTCTCAGATATCTCGCAAACATAAAATTTAATTTGTGGAAAAAGAAGCACATTGTTTTCTTCTGATTTTAAACTATGGCTAAAGTCGGTGATCAAAATTATATTTGTCCAGTTAAGCAATATTAACACCATCACAGGCCTTTTCTATTCCTATGAACCGACATGTAATATGTTTGACAGGCCTTCTAACAGGTAACATGTTAATTAACCAAATAAAGTATATGGCATTATTATAAATGTTCTAAATAAGGTTTACATCATGTTTTAGAAATAATCCATTTTATAAGACCCTAGAAAATTTATAAAAACCTTTGAATCATAAATGTTTGCTGACGATCTATTATCAGTATCGATATTCCTCATGGTCTTTTTAAAAAGTATGAATAGATATTGGAAAACAATAGCATCGAGGAGCCATCCTGGTGAGATGTGGCTCACTCTTAAAAATATTTCATACACATAAATTGTACTATTTCTGAAGATATTTGAATGTTAATTCAAGGAGAGGTTTTCTTTACACAGTAATTAGCACTGATATCTGATGTGCAATATAAAACTGTTCTTCTATTTATGAAAGACACTTGCCTTTTAAGTTATTAATTACATTCTCAGTGTAATTCAGTTTTTCTCCTGACTTGCTCTATGGCAGCAGTTCTCAGAGTGTTGTTCAGGGAGTCTGCACGGTCACACCTAGTTTCCTAATTACAGTAAAACACGGTCTCCTTTTTTCACTCATTCCCTCATGAGTGTACAGTATTGTTTTCCAGAAGTTGATGGTACACAACAACACAACAGTTTAAACAGAAGTAGATATCAGAATCTGTCTCCTATTGAGCCAGACTTTAAGGAAATTTGCAAAAATGTAAAATAATCCAACCTTCTCAAAATATTTTAATTTTGGAAAATGCACTTATTTTTTAATAAAAATATACTATTTGTGTTAACCTGTAATAACCTTATTGTTTTTACAAAGGGATTAACAAGTAAATATTTTGAAATTTTCTCACTTTTCATTTCTAATATGGTAAATTCCAATTGAAAGAACCCATCATAAGCAAAAGATCTTTGTTTTTATAGAGTAAAAGGATCCTGGGCTAAAAAGTTTGGCAACTACTGTCCTTTAGGGTAAATTATCCTATTTGCTCTCCTCCCACTGTCATGATAAACTCTTGACTATTTAATGTATCATGTGCTTATTTATGTTTTATGCCCTAAAAGTTGCAACCTTATTTTTTATCAAAATTCTTATCCTGAATGTTTATATTGGATACTCTTCATTTTATTATAGATCTAAATAATTCATAAATATTTTAATTTACAGGTTGAAAATGCAAAAAAACAATCTAATGTACAGATTTCTCGACTAACAGAAGATCTATCAGCCCTTCGTATGGTACGTTAGAAGACTGTATTTATATTTTCTTCTGAATATTGCTATTTTAAAGGGCAAGGTACATGTCATTGGGCATTAGATCATTCAAAAGATACATATTAGGACATGAACTATGCTAGATGCTTAGAGAACAGTGAAAATGGAGATAAATGTGTTATCTGCAGTCTTGGAACTCATGGTCTAGCAGGAGAGATGGATGGCATTTAGCACATTTTCCTATGACTACCTGTCTTTGACAAAGAATGCTCATGGTGCTACTGAAGCCCCCAGCTGCAGCTGCTGCCGTATGCTGGGTTCATCTGCAGACCAGAGAGAAAGAAAAAGTATATGTGACAGTGGGAAGGAGGAAAGACAAGCTTCCCAAAAGAAAAGAGTACTGAAGGATGAATAGACAGAGAGAGGAGAGGAAAAGAGGCTAGAGGTGGATTAAATATGTAAATTTAACATGAAGATTTGATGAAATGGAGTTTAATAACCTTGCTTACATGGTATTAAAAGTACAAGTATTTTTACTGGGAAGATACCTGGTTGATATTTAAACACCTCTGAAAGAAGGATCACATCTTTTCTACATTCTACAAACTCTGTAGCATATATAATGGGAACTTAGTCCTTGTGTGTGCGTCCTGAGACCAAAAGCTCAAAAAACTGTTACTTTTTGTGTATTTAATGTCATTTGTTTTAACAATATAGGAACGTGAATTAAAATTAATGGGATGTGATGTGGCCAATTAATCATGTCTAATCCTTTGTGGTTTTTGAGTTTTACTTCCTCTTCTGTCACCTGCTATTTCCTATTCTCTTACATGGACTGGTTTAGCTACCAAAAGATTAACAGCTTGAGGAGGAAGGGACCTACCTTAGTCCAGGATCATTTAATGGATTATAAACTCGAGAAGGACAGCATTTGTTTTTTCTGTTTTCCCAAAGGAATATGTACTAGTTAAGACCTACAATGATTTTAAAAATAACTGTTAGCTATGTAACAACCAGAGCTGTATAAACTCACTTTAGAGTAAAAAAATACAGATAATTTCAGATTATTTCAATGGGCGTTTCTTAGGATTTAATGTCATGTTGATTCCATGAGGAAAACTGTACTGACTATTTGAAAAGTATTTAAATATTAAGCATTTAGAAATACATTTGAAGGAAGACACATGCAACTACTTAGAAAAGCAGATTTTTCTCAGGAAACTTGGGCTCCAGTTTGAGGCACAGTAACTTGATGTCAGCGACTGATTTCTATCCTCAGTGCCAATTTTACCACCTTTGCTGTGAAGATGAATTCAGGGAGGGAAGTTAAGCATACGTTAGCTAACCCAAATTAAGTCATGCTTGCAGGAAGGAGCAAAACTTGTATTTTAGGTTACTGTGCAAAAATTTTTGGTCGGTTTAAGAAAAAGCCAGAGCCAGTCCATCTCAAGCCACATATCTCCCTTTGGAAGGCAACACGCACAGCCTTTCTTTTCTCCTACATGGTATATTGTCTCTTAAGTATACTCAAGGCTTTAATTCAGCCAAGTAGCAGAGATTGCTGTCAATCTATAGCCTACAAGACAGAATATTGGCTATAAATGCCCAAATGTATACAAGTAAAATGAAACATTTATTAGGATCTTTTTTATGAATCTTTTTTATGAATGTTTTAGAAGTCTAATTTTGATTTTCCAAATACATGGGCATTTAAACATCTTTTTTTATAAGTGGCATTGTTATTTCAAAAAATTACACATGTGATATATGAAAACATTTTAACTATTGAAAAAAACATTCTAACAATATCAAAGCATATTGAGTTAAAGTGATACCCGTTTCATACTTTTTTTCCCCAGAATACCACTTCCTCATCCTGGGCACCACTACTAACAATTTAGTGTGTATCTTCAAGCATATGGTTATAGGTGGTGCTGTAGATAGAGCCATTGGGTTGCAATGTTAGTTCATTTATTAGAAAAGGGTCAGATCACATGAAGTCTCTTGGTTCTTCTGTCATTGAGTATTCATTTGATGTCAGCACTAGCAAAAGAAAATGTACATATATAAATCATTTAAATGGATGAGGGGCCCAATACCAAGCACATTGGATGCTAGTATACTAACTAGCTCGTGTAGACATCTTTTTATTATTGATTACGAATCTAGTTAAATAGAGGCCACAGATCGTGGCCTATATGATACTGATTTTTTTTTTTTTTGCTGTAAACACATTGAATTTATTTTGTTTGTTTTATATTATGTGTAATTTATTTTATTCCCTATGCTGTATATCACATCCCCAAGACTTCTTTATTTTATAACTGGAAACATGATATTGATTCTTAATATTTGTTGCAACTTTATAGTACACTGTGGGGTATGGTACAGTATGGAGTATGGTACACTATACTTTTGTCACTATACTTTTGTCACTATACTGGTACGCTTTTGTCATAATTTCCAAAACTTAGAAGCAACCAAAATGCCCTTTACTATGTGAATGGATAAATGAACTGTGGTACATCTAACAGTGGAATATTATTCAACACTAAAAATAGATGAGCTATCAAGCCATGAAAAGACATAGAGGAACCTTAAATGTATATTACTGAGTGAAAGAAGCTAGTCTGAAAAAGCTACATCCTGTATGAATCCAACTATATGACATTCTGGAAAAGGAAAAAACTATGAAGACAGTAAAAAGATCAGGGGTTATCAGAGGTTGAGGAGAGAAGGATGAATAGGTGTAGCCAAAGCATGGAGGATTTTTAGGACAGTGACACTGCACTGTCATGGTGCTATAATGATGGACACACGTCATTATAAATGTATCCAAGCCCATAGCATGTACAACACCAAGAGTGAGTTCAGATGTAAGCTATGGGCTTTGGGTGATAATGTCGTGTAGGTGTAGGTTCATCATCTGTAACAAATGTACCACTACCTTCGATGATGGGTGAGGCTGTGCATGTATGGTGGCAGGAATTATAGGGGAAATCTCTGTAACCCATTCTAGTGTTGCCATGAATCTAAAACTTCTCTAAAAAATAGTCTCTTAAAATAAAATCACAGGAGGTGAGTTGTGAACAGAGGATCAATAGCGTATTTCACAACGTAAGACTACCTTTTTTCATAGATTAGCAACTTAGTGTATGAACATACATGGAACATTAAAGTTTCATTTCTTATACAGTAATAGTTCTGTCTTCATAAAAATAAATTTAGATTAATCATTTGATTTGTAACATAGGGTTAAAGATCTTCATTTTAATCAGAGTTAATTAATTATGGGTCACAATTTAGAAGCTTATTTCAAAATTTAAAAACATTGATAAAAGTTATAAACTTATGATAAAGATAATTGAATCTTAATTAGCAGTACAATGTCAACAAAGCAGGTTCATCAAAGCATAATTTACAATTAGTAGAAAATAACCACACCATTTGCAAAAATAAGTAAATAGATAAAAATAAATAACTGAAGAACCAGTCATTATCATGATTGTTTTTAATTTCATTTGCTTTGGCTGTTTTTAAGTTTTGCAAAAAAATTTTAAAAATTTTAAACTGTTTTAGAATTTATATACCTATTTCCTTTTAAGCCACAGGTTATCCTCAGGGTGCTATGCCTCCGTCTGGTTCTACATTTCCTTTGACAATGTATGATAAGAATATGTGAAAAGAAAAACTATACTATGAGAAAGAGGTCTCATTTGTTTATTTATTTTTTTATCCTGGAATCAACCTACCTAGCATGTTTACTTAGAACTCCTTGGCATTCGGTACTGGAGGTGATTTCTGAAATCCTAGGGTAGGTAGCTCTTTGAAGACTGAAGGGGTTTGTTTCTTTGTTTGTTTGTAATCAGTATGGTCCTGCTGTATTGATAGGTAAATGTGGTGTTCTGTTACGCACAAATCATCCTACTTTTCCATTTTTCCCTGTTTTCCTGAAAGATTTACAAATATATTTATGTACTGTGTGACTTGAATTTATAGGAGTGTGCCGAAAAACAAGGCCAAATTGAACGACTCATTAGGGAGAAAAAAGCAGTGGAAGAAGAACTAGAAAAGGTAAAGAAAATAAAAATAAAAAATAACTGCCTAAACCCCAACTGCAAATATTCAATATTACTGTCTGCTTCCATCACACTATCTGCTAGCAACCCCTATATTTATATAAGTATTCTCCTGGTGAGTGTTTTCATTTGCTTGGAATATATTCAGACTCTACAATTAAATAATGGTATTGCCTGCGTACATTTTTCCATAAGAGTGGCCACATTATTTAAACTTTTTAATTTTAAAGGTACAAATTTTATGAAATACCTATATTCCTTGCTTAACTCTCATCGCAAAACTAAATTTTATTTTGTCTGTCTTCTCTTTTTAAATTTTATGCCAACTCTTACTTGGTTTAGGCTATTTATAATAAGTATCTATAACCAGAAAATTGTAACATTGCTATGATTTTTACCTTTAAAAGTACAGATTTTTATTTCATAGTTAGGAAAAATATTCCAATGATATTTGAGAAAAAAAAATATTGTGAGAAGTCTATAGTTGAAATATTTTTCTTAAATAACTTTTTTTATTAGCAGGAAATAGCCCACTCTCCTAAAGTGCCTTGGGGAAAAAAGGGGGAAACTAAATTTGATTCAGCATAGGCTATGTTTTAGGTACTGAATTAAGAACTATCATGTAGAGGTTAAGTACCTTGTCTGTGTTAAAAAGTATTAAATGGTAGAGTCAAAGTTTGATTTTTTTCAAAGAAGAGCTATGTAGCATAAAAAGTATATGGCATGTTTATATTATTGATGTAAAAAGATTGTAACAACATTGGATAGTAAAAGGGTAATTTACAAAACAAAACATTTGTATAATCCCATTTGTGGGGATTATACCACTCCCCTTCAAGGTTGATGCCTTATTAGTTTCTGTCAGATATGTTTCATTTAGATCGCCTCGGGCTATATATGTCAGGGTTTGGGATGAATTTTTCGTATCTCACAGCATAGGCTTTCCTGGGGAAATGTAAAAGTGACAAGGCTAACAGCACCAGGTAACGATAAGGCAATGCTCCTTAGTCTCCACTGCCCCACAGACACACTTGCTGTAGCAGAGTACCGCTGGGACTGCAGTAAACGTCTGTATTATAGGAGCAGGACACTGACGGGTGATAGTCTGTCTTCTTTATAGAGCAAGAGTGACAAAGCAGTCTTGTAAGTGGGAGAAGACGCAGGTTATTTTTTGTCCAGGCAGTCTGGATTTGAAGGGTAACTGTGCGTAGGATTTGTCTGGAAATGTGAGCTGCCTAGCACTTGGAGACTGTGCAGTTCTTGGCATGTTATAGTCTCTGTGTTGTGGGAGCAGGGCCGGTCTCATGGAAGCTGAGCTTGGGTACAACCACTCCTGCCCAGTGAGGGGAAACCCCCACTCCAGCTAGAGTGGGATAACCCAGAGTGGGATTTCGGAGTCACTTTCAGATAGTTCTGCTCATTGTACCACAGCATGTATCTGTGTTTTTGAATGTTGGAATACAGAATTGACTTGAAGAATATTCATCAAAGAATCAGAGCAGTTATGTCTGAGTGGTGACATTTAGAGTACTTTTTTTTTTTTATTTCAGCTATTTTACATTTCTTTTTAAAATATTAAAACAATTTGAGTAATTTACAATGAGCATGAATAATTTCAAAAAATAAACAATTATTGTATATGTCAGTTTTTAGCATCGTATTTTATCATTGTGAAACAAACAAAATTATTGATATGTTTTAATGTATTACAGTGGAAACAGATGAATGCATAATCCTGGGTTTTGATTTCTTATCCTTAATTTCAGTTTCTGAACCTATCATTTCTTAGGACAATTTTGTTCTCTAAGGTAATATACATATAAGCCTCTTCTGCAGATTTGCCGTGAAGGCAGAGTGAATGAAAGTGATTACGGAAAACTGGAAGCAATGCACCAAAGATGCCTGGTTGCAGAGAGAGCAAAAGATGATCTTCAGCTAAGACTTAAGACAGCAGAAAAGAAAATAAAACAACTTGAAATAAAGTAAGATCTTCTTTAGGATTTCCTGTAATAACATTTTCAGAATTCATAAAAATTTTGACAGATTCTTTACTTTTTGTATAATACTAATAATTATATCTTATGTTAAAAAAAATTTTTTTTAGCACCTAATAGATTTTTTCCAAGATTATTTCTGAAGACCAATTTCTTCAGGAAGAAAATATTTAATAGGACTATACCATTGTATCTTAAATTTCTCCTTTTTGGCAGTTAAATAAGATGCATATACATGGTGTCATTTACCTTGTTTCTCTGTCCCATGTAGTTCCTAAAAACTAGTAATTAATGGGGGAAGGAAGGAGAGGATTAAGAGGTACAAATTGGAAGTTACGAAATAGTCATGGGGATGTGAAGTACAGCGTAGGGAATATAGTCAGTAACATTGTAATAACTATGTATGGTGTCAGATGGGAACTGGATTTATCAGGGTGATCACTTCATAAATTATATAAATGTCTAATCACTGTGTTGTCCACCAAGCCAATATAATCTTGTATGTCAGCTGTAATTGAAAAATTAAATAAACAGAAGAAGCTTAGAACATCAGGAAGGACGAACACAGTAACCAAAAATACGGATAAATAGTCTTTATTCTCTTGAGCTTTCTAAATTATATTTGCCAGTTGAAGCAAAAGTTGTAACACTTTTGCTTCTAAATGTACGTGTAGGAAATAGTTAAGACAATTGTGTTATAAACGGGGTGGTAAACAGACATAAAAGAAAGTAAGGTTTCTTTACTGCATTTGAACTGGTAAATAACACTACCAGGACTCTGATGGTATGTATACGTAGTGTCATACCTAGAGAAACCACCAAAAAAAGTTACACAAAGAGATAACCCTCAAAAACAATATAGAAAATTGAAATGGGATTTTAAAGCACATTTAAGTACCCCGCAGGATGGACCGTCTTTAGTGTTGCCATGCTTATTTTACAGTCCCCATTTCATAATCCTGTTATTTAAAGTACCTCAAGCTCTGTCTGAGTCTCTCATTTGTGTTTCTACTCTTCCTTAGTCATGATGGATTTTCTTTCTCCTCATATATTTTGTAGTTTGTAGTTTGTATAATTGTATATAATACTTTATATAATGGCTTTTGTCTGTGGAAATAATTGTATAGATTTTAGTTATGTCCCTTCAAGGAAGCCGTGCAATTTTTTTCTGCCAGGTGCCTCCAAAGTATTACCAGCTCAGGATGACCTCAAGGCTTATGAATTCTTGGATCATTCGGGTAGTTTACATTCAAATTCCCATTCCAAGTTGAGCAGGCCAGTGATTATGGTATCGCATTAGAAACTTATTTTTCAAGTAATGCTTAGGGTGAGACAAACTACCTTGTTGATTCCCTTTGACACTATATAGACCTTTCTCCTAGTCTGCCCATTCAGTGGAATCCAGCTTTATTCAAAGCGTGAGTTCCTACACCCCACCTAAGATACAACTCTTCCTATAGCACACATAGATATTCAAATCCAAGCCCCTTAGTTAGGATCAGAAATCCCCACCCCAGGGCAGTCAGTGCGTCTGCCATTCTCTGACATTCTCTGTTTCAATATCCTCTCCATTTCTGGCCTTATTTCCCTTATATTCTTGCAATTGCAACTATGCATTTAAATATATTGTTGAAGCGTTGTCACGTTTTCTTCAGCAATGCTAGGTGTTTGGTAACAGGCAGTTTTCAGATTACCTAATGCACACATATTACTAGGATTGGAGTCTATTAGCCTTTTCAGCCTCAGTTTCCTCATCTGACATGAGAATTGATAAGATATGTAAACTATCTGTCATGTAGATGATCAATAAAAGGAAGCTACTATTTTGTTATTTTTATGCTATAATTATTTTTTAAAAACTACGAATTAAATCAAGAGGCTTAATGTGATCCAACTTCATTTTTTTGTAAAAATTCTTCATAGATGGTGGTATTTTGGATTTCTATTTGGAGGGATATACTGTATGATTGTTTCTGATCTTAGCATCTCTGATTTTAGCATCCTTTGATGATCATTACCTATATCCATCACTTCATTAGCAACTTTATCAGTCAAGGGTTAGATAGTAAATAAGACCTGCGGGTATTATGGGAAATGAGAGCCTTGTATATCCTTGTAACACCTATTAACAAGGGAATGTTCACAGTATTTGATTTTCTGGGATTGAAAAGATAGAAATCAAAGCAAGAGGAATAAAAGTTAGCAGTGTATTGAAGCAATATAGGTACGGGTTTGCTGATTGTACCACCCAATAATCCATTGTAGAGAAAGATCAAGAAATATAACTTATTTAAACTAATGTTAAATAAGAAGTTTATACGTAGAGCTAGAAGTTTGTAAAAACTGTTTCTAAGACATATAACAGGAGAATATGAAATAGGTCTTATTACAATTTGGGAATATAGTCAACTACTGTCTTTCTGTGGAGTTGAAGAAATAAAGGAGTTTTGGTTATTAACTACTTCACCTTTCTTACCATTAGTTGCAGTTTGTCCTCTTGAAGGCCTCTTTACACAATGATTCTCAATGTTAGTAAAAGTTTGAAAGAGGTTTCACATAGATTTTCTAGGTGAATGATAACCGTTCAATGTCTGTTGTTAGTTAAGATTACTAAGTTAAATGTATTTGCCTGGCATAGCATCACATTGTGACACAACATATTTTAGGTCTACAGTGAAGAGAAATGGCTCAGAACAAAGAAAACAAAAGTTTATACTATAAAATATGCAGACTTCTTGACTTCTATTACACATCATTGTTTACGTTTCTTTTTTTTTAAATCAGTTCCTCAGAAGAAATATCACGTTGCCAAGAAATGATTCAGAAACTTCAAAATGTACTGGAGTCTGAGAGAGAGAACTGTGGATTTGTCAGTGAACAAAGGCTCAAACTTCAGCAAGAAAATGAACAGTTACAGAAAGAGACTGAGGATCTGAGGAGGATTGCTCTCGAGGCTCAAAAAAAAGCAAAATTAAAGGTATGTTCAGGATGAGTTAGAGTTAAATGTGTGCTTACGGAAATCAAAATATAGAAGATATTTAGAGAGACCTAGTAAAACATTTTAAGGACCTTTTTTTCCCCCCTTCTCATCAGATAGCTCTAAATCATAATGCAGAGTGTTAACCAGTCTTTTCTGTATTGTAGAACTTGGCAAGCATACTTGAAAATGATTGCTTTCACTATCCACACACACACAAAAATTATTTTCCATCCATGAAATATACTGATATTCCTGCCAAAGCAATTTAAGCAGTGCAGTGCTAGCAAAACTATAGATTAGATAACTTTACAGACTGCCATCCTCTCTTCTCCCTCTATAATAGCCTCTCAAAAATTGAACTCGAAAACTAGCGGTACAGAGGATGCTGCATCAGTACGCTGCAAGGACTGCTCATAGGTAGTCTGAAAATTCCATGCTGGGAGGAAGGCAAGGAACAAGTCTCCTCCAGAAAAATATGTCCCTGTGTTTTCTTTCTCATCTCTCCCTTCTTTAATGCTTTGGCAGTAGGAACATGGTAATCTGTTTACGGGACTTCAAGAAGCACAGGTATCCCCACCAACATGTTGCTTGCCTTTCTCCATTCCATGAGACTTTTGTAACAAGTGACATCAACTCTTGAGGATGAAGATCTGTATCTTCTAGTTTCATAGTAAGAATATAGGGTGGTAGTGCTAGTGTTTCACTTTGTTTTTGGTTACTATGAGGACTCATAAATAGTCACATTCCAGTCTAATTCATATCAACATATATTTGTAGAATGCCTCCTATTATAAGTATTAAACACCATAGTTATTTATAAAAGCTTGAACCCTGCAAAAGAGAGCCTTATGTATCATACAAAGAAGTTTGTACTTCATAACTTCATACTTTAGTCTGTGGGAAATCTTTGAAGAACAAAGGGAAAAAAATTGTACTACTGGATATCAAGACTTGATAGAAAGCTACAGGAATAAAAACAGTGTGTAATCAACATAGGAATAACCAACTTGATCAGTGAAACAAAATAGAAGAAAATATAATTCATACAACCAAAAAAAGGACTCATCTAGAATATAAAAACAGTTACCAATTAATAAGGAAATTATTAATGAGGAAAAAAACAATTAATAAGGAGATAACAGACATCCCATTTCCTAAAATAGGCAAGGCTTTAATAGCCACTTCATAAAAGAATATGTGACAAAATGTTTAACTTCATGATTTATCAGGGAAATGTAATTAAAACTGTGATGAAGTACCACTACGTACTTACCAGAATGGATAAAATGTAAAAATTAACAATTTCAAGTGTGGACAAAGATGTAAAGCAACTGGAATTTTCCTATGATACTTTGGGAATGTAAATTGGTACAACCACCATTTGGCAGTATCTTTTAAAGCTGCACATGCATACACACTGTGCCAGATAACCCTGCCTACAAACCCAACAGATACGAGTGCTTATGTTCATCAAAATGTCCACAAGAATGTTCATAGAAGTTTTCATCAAAATACCAAAAACAACTCAAATGCCCATCAACATGAGTTTATATAAATAAATTGTAGTACATGCATATAATGGAATGGATGAAGCAATGAAAAAGAATGATCTATGTCTATAAGCAATAGTGGACGAGTCATGCAGACATAATGTTCAACAAAGAAGCCAGACATAAAAAAAAATGTTTATAGTCTACTGTGTTTCCCCAAAAATAAGACCTAGCTGGACAATCAGGTCTAATGCATCTTTTGGAGCAAAAATTAGTATAAGAACCAGTTTTATATTATGTAAGACCCAGTCTTATATTATAGTAAAATAAGACCAAGTCTTATATTAATTTTTGCTCTAAAAGGTGCATTAGAGCTGATTGTCTGGCTGTCTTACTTTTGGGGAAACACGGTATGAATTTCATTATATGAAAGTGAAGAGTAGGTAAAATTACCTATGAGGAGGAAATCAGAATAGTGGTTATGTTTTAGATGGGTGAGTACTGATTAGAAGGGCACACAATGGAGCCTCCTGGGGTATCTAAACCTGGGTGGTGACTCTGGTATGTCAGGATGTGTGTAAAAATGGAA
This sequence comes from Rhinolophus sinicus, assembly GCF_057876585.1. Classification (NCBI taxonomy): domain Eukaryota; kingdom Metazoa; phylum Chordata; class Mammalia; order Chiroptera; family Rhinolophidae; genus Rhinolophus; species Rhinolophus sinicus. Next base: position 125,141,667 of record NC_142515.1, read on the forward strand.
GTTGTCCTTTTAAGAGTTATGTACTTCATTGTTACAGAAAGATAAATCTTGGCAGAGGAAAGTGGGTGGGAGTGTAGATAAAACAAGAGTGACAGTGAGTTTGATGATTATGGAAGCTGGTTGATGAGCACATAGAGATTCATTGTAATATTCTAGTTTGTGTATGCTTAAAGGCTCCCATAATAAAACAAAAAAGTCAATGTGCTTTGTTGAAAAAATATTATATCTCCATCTTATATTTAACATTTCATATTATAAATTTCATATGGATTAATAACTAATTAATTTAAGATAGTATAAAACAGTAGTAGGAAATGTAGTCAAATATTTACCCAGTAGATGGGAAGAACTTTCTTAGCAAAACAAAAAATGGAAGAAATTGCAAATGAAAATATTGATAGATTTAAGTATATAAAATTTTTAAATATTTAAAGCCATTTTTAAATGTTTCAAAAAGAAATAAGTGGATGAAATCATTTTAGTTAATACGAAAAAAGTCAAAAACCTTCATATATAAACCTTCAAAAATATAAAAGAAAAATATTTGTAATCCAGTAGAAGAGCATGTATGAGACATGGAACAGAATTCACAAACTAAGAAAAACATTGCTAATAAACAACTTTTTTAAAGTTTAAACTCAAAATTAACTGCAATGTTAGTGTGAGTAAATTTGCAGCTGAAAGTATAAAATGATACACATTTAGAATCTAAAATTCATTCTTAAGAAAATAATTAAAATATTCTATAATTAAAGAAGTTCATTGAAGCATTATTTATAATAACAAATTAGAAACAACCAATCTAGAAATAAACAATTAAATAATGGTACGTCTATAAAACACTGAATTGTCGTTTAAAATTATGTTTCTAAATAATTTATAATGCATTTATATGTTTTAAAAAAAAATCCCAAGCTTTAAAAAAATAAGACAGAAATCACATGCATATCTATTTATATATAGTCATGCACCATATAGCAGTATTTCAGTCAACCATGGACAGTGGTCCTGTCAGAGTATAATGGAGCTGAGAAATTCCTATGACCTAGTGACATAATCATAGCTGTCATAGCACCACGTGTTCATTACTCATGTGCTTGGGGATGCTGGTGTAAACAAACCTACTGCACTGCTAGTCGTGTGGTAGAGCACGTACAAGTACAGCACGTACAATTACGTAGTGGGCTGCACCATGGAGGTGTGTGTAAGTGCATTCCATGCCGTTCATACAGCGATGACATCGCTTGACAATGCATTTCTCAGAGGGCATCCTCATGGGTCAGCGGCACGTGACCATATATGTTTAATCCTGCATACACTGTAATCTCGATTTAAAACTTCCTAAATGGGGACAAAATGGGGCATGTAGACCAAACGTGTTTATTTTAAGTCACAGCATCACAGTCAGGCTACCCTGTTACCTATGTCAGGAATTTGTTACGTTTTATAGCTGAGTAGTAGTCACCGCTTTTAACAGGCTGTAATTCTGTTTCATGGAGGAGGCGCGCTCTCAGGCAAACTGCTTTGTAGCTGATTCTTTGACAACATAGGAGCCTCGTGCTACACTCAGCTGCTCTTCTCCCCCTTGAAAAAGAATGTGATCTTCCAGAGATAAACTGAATGGAGCCAGAAAGACCAAGACAGTTGAATATTGAGAAATCAGTTGGCTGAAAACCTTAATAACTTATTATATGAAGGGCTTTCATTTGATTTTAAAGCCACTGCGTGTCTTTCAGCTCTAGCTTTCTCCTTTCCTAATTCCTTCCTTTCTGCTAAGGCTTACCATTACTTTGTGGTGTAAATACCCTGCATCAGTACATACAATTAGGAAATGGATACTTGTTAGTAATCCTACCACTTGTGTGAGTAGTTCTCTGCAGAGGAAGGGCACACAGGAGATGGGAGGGAGACCTGAGTCCTTTCTCTCTGTCCAGCGTCCTGAATTCTGGCATTCGTGGGACTGCATGACAGACCAGTTGTGTGGCCCGTAGCCTTTCAGCATCACTGACACCTATCCAGTTTAACAATCAGAATTGCATCAACTAAAGGACCCAGGGTTTGTTTAAAGACTGAATTCTGACATCAAAAGGCCGTCATTTATTCAGTCTACAGATGTGTTTTGACAACCTTGCTATGTGTCAGGTTCTAAAAACTTACAGTTTTCACAGAGGTGGGCAAACTTGCAACATATTTACAAACTAGTAAATACTTTTTTCAGAAAAAGCATAGTGAGAGCTTGCGACAGAGGGACTTGACTTGCCTAGATAGATAGTAAGTGAATTACCATGCAGAAACAGTAATTGAGCTGAGTTCTGAAAGTTGACTAGAAATAACGAAGGTAAGCAGAAGGGAAGTTATTCCAGGCAAAGGGGACACCCTGTGAATAGAAGATAAGAATGAGAAGGCATTATGGCAGAAACAAAGAAAGGAGAATAGTGGCCTAACACCAGCTTGTAGAAGTGGGCTGACCCTACAGCAAGGCTTGTCCCACTGCAAATAGATTTTCCAAGTGGCAATGGGGAGTTAACTAGGCAGATTTCTACAACGACACAGGCACATAAATCATTTTTTAATATATGTGTGAGAGAAACAGAGACAGTTACGCCTAAGACATCAGAACCAAGGCTTCTCCTGAGAAAGTGGAGATTGAGGCAAGAAAGGGGAGCATATTCAAATCTAAGTTTGCAACATTTAATCATTCAAATATTACTGAAATAGCAGGAGTCAGGGAGCCTGGGAGGCTTGCCCAGCAGTAATGCAATACAAAATTAAGAAATCAATGTTGTGTCTCCAGTGCCAGTATTCATAAAGTCTTACATTTCTGCTTGTGTACTATTTGAGAAAGCAAACTGAAGCGCTTTAGGAAGCATGTAGCACTTAGCAGAGGTAGTGGAGACGGGGTGTGTGCAATTTCCCCCCATGAGCCATGGATTTTGCTATTGTTGGGTTTTCTTGGATGATTTTTGAGTTAGTAAAGTTGGATCCCTTTTGGGGGCCCCTTTCATTCTTTTTTGAGTTTGGAAGTAGCCATATTTAGTGAATTACTAGGAACCATGCCAGCTGTGAAAATTTTTAAAGCACATTACTTTAAAATATCATAAGGTAGGTATTCTTTACAATATTTCTTTAGTGTAGCAAGATAAATATTGACTGAGAGTATACCAAAGAAATTGTTCTAATAACTGTTTCCTCAGTTGCCTCAAGGATGGTAATCGGCAGTTTCATTCTAGAAGCAACAAGAGAAAGCAATTCAAGAGAAAGCCTTAAGGCATCAGGGCTTATTTCTCTTCCTGGATCCCAGTCAAGAAAGCGTCTGGGTATCCAGAGAGCATTTACCTCTATGTTAGTTCTGCATTAAGGTATTTTTACTACAGTGACAGACATTACCTAGATATGTACTGAAGATATTTCCATATGAGAGTCGGAAAATCATTACTATAGTCTTCTATTTTCCTGGGGGAAAAAACATTTATACTGTAGCAGAAACGATAAAGGAAATCCTATATATAATATTCTTTGACTTTATCAAACCCCTTGAAAGACAAGCTGAGATTTAGTATCCTAATGAAAAGAGGCTTGAGGTTCCTGAGTTGGTAAACACATCAGGTGCTAGGAGGATGGCACATCACGTGGTGAGGGCAAGAAGCCCCGATTGTCCCCTGAGTCCTGTGCCTTGTCCTATGTGTCTCCTCCTTTTGGCTCTTTCTGATGGTAGCCTTTCCAAAAAACCGGTAAACATTTTTTTTTTCTAAATGGTTTGAGTAAAAACTTAACTCTCAGTTACTGAGAGCATGAACATTATGGCAACAAAAGTAAAACTAAAGAGAGTAGTTTTATATTAGATGGCATTTTAAGGTGTGAGGGGAAATGTTGCAAAAAACTTGTAGACCATCATAATTCTGGTTTCACTAAATTTATACTGTAATATAGAATGTCTTCATTTGTGATGAAAACAAATTGTTAATTTTTGTATAGATTTCTCATCCAAACAGTTGTGCTGCAGACAGTACAGTGATTGATTTCTTTTGTATATATCATTGATCGCTCTCTTAGATACCTCTTAGAATAACAAAAAAGAAAAAGAAGCTGCTGTGTTCATTTTATTCCCTAGATCAGTACAATGGAACATGAATTTTCAATAAAGGAACGTGGGTTTGAAGTGCAGTTGAGAGAAATGGAAGACAGCAATCGGAATTCCACCATGGAACTCAGGCATCTCTTAGCGACTCAACAGAAGGCAGCCAATAGGTGGAAAGAAGAAACAACGAAACTTACTGAAAGTGCAGAAGTGAGAGTCAGTATGCTAAAGTAAGTCCACTATTAATCATCCGATATATTTTACAGAAGAAATTATTTAACCTTTAGTTTGAGGTCTGTGCCATCATCTTTTTGTAAAAAATGTATAATTCTGGACCTTGTACTAACATTTTTTATTCAGCAAATATTTCTTGAACTATTAAGAAAAATATTAAGCGTTACAAACCAAAACTAATATGTGTTTTGGTCGATTTTATACCTATTCTGCAAAATCCAATGATTTTTGTGGGACATGGCAGTTTAGAATCTTAATACTATTTGCACATAAGTCTAGCAAAATAATGTTGTATACTTGTGACAGAATCTGTTTGGCCTGCAAAGCCTAAATTATGTGCTCTCTGGCCTTTGAAGGAAACGTTTGCTGACCCCTGCCCAGAAAGAACATGAGCTTTTCTGCTGAATGAGATGGGATGCTGTAGAGGGCTTTCAGCAAAGTGATCTGATCAAGCTTAAATGTTCAACACACCAGAACCTAAATGTGGGGTGTTGTAAATTCCTTCCAGGGCACAGGAAGAATTGGTGCCCCGATAGTCTGCTTATTTTTCTCATTATGAGCTTTTGTTCAAAGATTGCCTTGGGACTTTTTGCTCTTTTCATCTCTTTAATGTTTTGAAGTGTTGTGGAGTTTTTAATGGATTGATTAATTTGAATAACCTAATATACCTTTACTGGATCCAAACATACTCTTTAGCAATGTGTGCTCACCTCAGTTAGCACAGCGATTGACAATATTATATCTGGGTGAAAGCTACGCTTCGGATAACTTTTGTTTTATGCAGAGTTTACATGTGTCTGTGGTCATTACAGCATCCTGGAAGTTGAAATGAACTACAGCTACAAAATTAATCAATTAGAACTGTTGCAGTTGATCTTAGTATTATTTCTTAACTAAAATATGCGGATACCCTTGTGTTTTAACCATATTACCTTGAGTGAAGTATAGTGCGGCCAGACACAAATCAAGAGAGAGAACTGGAAAGAGTTTAGTTTCTGTACTTATAGTTCCCTGGGGTGAACACAGCACACCACCTGGGGCCACTCACGGGAAGCCCTGGGGTCTGTCACACGGCAAGGGAGTAGGGGGAACAGTGGGCAGGCACCTTTATTCTGGTTTCCTCTGGCAGGAATGAGGCAGGGTAAACAGGGTTAGGATTGGCTAATTTGAATATTTTCCGCGGGCTCTGGGGCATAAGACTGTCCCTTGTCGTCTGATATCTAACCTTGAGGCAGTAAACACAGGTGTACAGTGACCAGAGTGTGAGAGCTCGGTAAGGGGAGAGGTTGGGAGTGTGAATTCAGTCAGCTGCTCAAGAAGAGAAACTGACCCGTCCCCAGCCAGAGCCTCAAAACTGAGGAAAGACAACATTTAAAAACAACTATATTGTATCTTGAAGCAGCAACTAAAATAGTGTAGTTCCCTAGGCCCAGGAGGTAAGGACATGTTATTCTAATGGGCTAGATAGAAGTGTCTGACTTTGATTTCTTTGTAGCACAGTGTTGACATGGGAGATAAAAAAGCGTCAGTTGCTTGTATTGGCTGAGATCTTTAAAATACCTTGAAAGATGTAGCGGACTTTTTAACGGTACTTCTTGCTTAGGGAGTGACTGCCCATGCAGAGGTTGCCCTGCAAAGATGTCGTGTCCTATTTTCTGGCGTAGCTTTTTCGTCCGTACACTTTGATGACTAGAAATGTAGATCTACTCAGAGAAAGCTTTTGTCACCTGGCAGATAGTGTGCATCAAGTTTAAGAGAAAGGCTGTGCCTCCCCTTTCTGTGTCCTGTTATTTGATTTTTCCATAGTTTTCAGGGGAAAAAAAAGTAATGAATAAATCAGTAATGAATACATTTTACATTATCTTTGTATTAAAAATAGTATGTAAATTATTGAAATGATGTATAATAACTCTGCAGTAATAGAAGCTAACTAATATTTTATACACCTGCTTTATGTTATTAGTAAACTTAACTGAAAATATCCAAATTTGCTAGGATTCAGAGTTTTAATACACTTTTAAAAGTATTCAGCAGGATCAGTAGCATCTTGGTTTTCTCTCTCTCTCTCTCTCTCTCTCTCTCTCTCTCTCTCTCTCTCTCTCTCTCTCTCTCAACTCTATTAAGTTAGAATTGCACCTTACAATTAATTTAAAGAGCCTAATACTTCGGTTAGCAGATTTACATAGGTACTTCCAGAAACAAAAGCAGACACCTAAAAACTCAATTTATGTGGCAAACATGTGAGTGACCACTCTTTTCTAAGCAATCTGCATGATGCTAGAAATACAAAGATAAATAAGACAAGGCCCTGCCCTTAACAAGTTATTCTGTCCCATTACCCACATTTGTTTCTCCTCAAAGCATTCATCACTATCAGTAATTACATTTTCTATTTCCTTCCTTACATTTTTTATTTTCTTTCTTCCCTATGAGAATATCAGCTCCATAACGTAACTTGTATCTTGTGTTCTCCACTGTATCCCTAGACCCTAAAAGACGGTTCAGCCCTGGGATGTACTCAGAACATATTTGTTGAAGGAATGAGTGAGTGAGTGAGTGAATTGAAGCCAATGAATTTCTCAATTATTGTTTCTTTTCTAGACCAAATTCTCCTTCCAACTTTGACCCTTTCTGCAGAATCCTCGTTTTTGAAATGACTTAGAACTGGTGAAACAGGATAAAGAATAATGTACCCTACTATTTAACAGACTGCATCACTGAGAAACTGGAATTCCTAAGAAACTTACAGCACTGCCGTATAGTGAAACTTGTTTCTCATCTTAGAGACTTTTAAAAGTGCTGTTCATGCTAAGAATTGTTATGAGCACTGTTGACGATGAGGGAATCCATAGTCCAGGAGGTAGACACTACGCCTGAGGACAGTCATTTTTAAGAATCAGTACTTCTTGTATCCAGGGCATACTTGTAGAGGAGGAAATATTTCACAAAACAGTGTGGCTTGGATTAGGATGTTTCTCCAGTCATGTTCGAACTCGTCTTCTAAAGTCTGCATAAGAGCACGTTAGTCATACATTACAGACCTCTGTGAACCGGCAGTTACTGACTCAGTCTTTGTTGAATTAATACGAACAGATGAGCAGAGAGATTTATGTAACCATACAGTCCACAGCATGGCGTGGGGCACTTGGTAAGTGTTCTGTAAATGTGTACAGGCGATTTATTTGAGAATTATTGAAATGGGATTTTTAAAGGAGTTTGCTAGCTAGCAGTACAAGACCCAGAAGAGTCCCTTCGGCCGGAATCTGAGATGCAATGGCAGCTTTATGAACAAGCAGAGTCGGTAGCCCCACATGTGACTAATAGAAACGGCTTTACTGGAGCGAGCCCTGAGTCAAAGAAATCTCATCTATACTGCTCTGCTGCCTATCGTGACAACATCTTAATTCTTTTGAACACTGGAAATTACTTGTTTTTCATTGGGTTTTGGAGTGGTATTTTTAGCTAAATTTCAGATACTGTGGAAGTAGCCTTATAGTTTCCCGTAGTCAGGACCTTGAAAACCACCTGGCTGTGGTCCGCAGAATGATGAGAAAGACAGGCCGTCCGGCGCCTGCCTCGCTGTCTCCATCGTGAGGGCTGCCTGATCCTGCCTCCTTCTGTTTTTCCATCCGCTTGCCTTTCTCCTCACTGCCCCTGCCTTAGTTCAGGCCACCCTTATCACTTATCTGGATTACTGCCACCACTTTCTGATTGGTTTCAGGAACCCCAATCCATTTTTCCTCTAATCCACACTATGCCAGAGATAACTTATAAATCTTGTTAATTCATTCCATTCTCCCATCACTTCATATCCCCAATTAGGAGTAAATTGGCTACAGGGATTTTCTGATCTGGTCCTTACATGTGTTCCAATCTCATTTCTCATCACTTTCCATTTTCCACTTTTTATCACTCTCTTCTACTTAAGAAAATTTTAGAGAAACCTCCATCACCTTAAGGTCTCTTTATTATAACAAGAATAGGAAATTAATAGTACCAGTTTTACAGATCAAAATTATATCCGTTATTCAGTCCTTTAAAAGTAGCTGCTAGGTAATCAACCAGCCAGTCACTTCTCTTTGTTAAATCACAGAGCAGTGGTGGGGAGTGGGGAGCACAGATACTGTAACAACTGCTTTGCTTTTAAACAGTAAGGAATCATACCTTTGAAAAGGCAGTAGCAGTGAACAAAACAGACAAAAATCCCTGCCTTCATGGAGATTTCACAGTAGGAGAGACAGACAGGAAATAAGAGAAATCAAACACGTAACGTGATAGATAATGATAAGTGCTAAAAAGAAAAAACAAGCAGAAAGGGGAATAGGCAACGTGTGTGTTTTTAGAGACTGCAGTTTTAGAGGTCAGCAGGGTAACCCTCCTCAACTCTCCTGCCCTCCTTCCCTTCTTTCCTTTGCCAAACAAGCCCTGGTTAGTCCTACCTGTCGCGCTCTGGAGCCTTCATCTGCTCTGCTCAGGTGGCTGGAGAAAAGCACAGCAGTGCTGGGGGTTTCAGTGTGCACTCGTGATCACAGAAGGGCCCAGAGGCTGCTGTGCAATCCGTCTGTGTCTTCTACTCTCCGTGGTGACTGTTTCACACCCCCTGTCTTTCTTCAAACCTTTTGCGACTCCTCCCCATCCTCACTTTGAGTTGATGACCTCTCTTCTTTTCTCTGAGAAAAGAGAAACAAGTGTAAGAGAGCTTCCATTTCTATCCCCATGTGCATCTTTTTGCAGAGACTCTGCCGTAACAATAGATGAGCGGTCCCTCTGCGGTGTCCGGCCAAACCCTGAATCTGCCCCATAGGTCCCACCTCGGCTGTGCTGTGCTGCCTCCCTGGTGGAGTCTCAATTAAACACAGAGCATCTTTTCTGAAAATTATTTTCCAAAAAAATGAAATGCCTAAAATAGCAACATGAAATGGTTAACAGCCCTAAGAGAAAAATAAATAGAAATAGTCCATGGAATACGCAACGTAAAACAAATCAACCAGCCTTCTACTTTTTTAAATATATTTTTTTAAATTTTTCAATTACAGTTGACACACATTATTATATTAATTTCAGGTGGACAGCACAGTGATTTGACGTTTTTGTAACTTACAAAGTGATCCCCCTGAAAAATCTAGTCCCTACGTGGCACCATACATAGTTTGTACCATATCACTGACTACGTTCCGTACGCTGTCCGTTACGTCCCCATGACTATTTCGTAGCTACCAGTTTATACTTCTTAATCCCTTCACCCTTTCACCCTGCCCTCCACCCCCCCTCCTATCTGGTGACCATCAGAATATTCTCTGTATCTATTAATTTATTTCTAAGCAACATTCCTAGTCAAATGAAATCTTGGCTTGTAAATTTACTTAGACTTCCCACCACCACTGGCACACCTGCTCAGATGTGCTGAGCAGCTCACATCAGGTAACAAAGCCCTGCCCACCCCAAGTCGTCAACAAGCACTTTGTGTCTTAACTCCAGTTGTACATTTGAGCCAGTAAATATAACGAGGACCTATTTCACTTTCAAACCTTACCCCCTTTTCTGTCCAACCTTAAAAGCCAAGCCTTGGTAAATGCCCTTCCAAACCCAAAATAAGTAGAAAATACCAAATTTTCAGTGATTTAGTGATTTTTTTTGCCTCTTAGATAAAAAGGAAAAAAAAAGGGAATCGAATATTTCCTTCCAAATCAAGAGAATAATACCATTACTTGTCAGCGAGTATGGGTAAGATTGTTTTTTATTTATTATGCGATATTTTTAAAAATAGTTTTTTAATATCAGTACAAAAGTGCAAAAATCTCACCCTGCCATTGGAGACACTACATTCAAGTTGGGGAGTCAGATTACAAAGATCTCTACTAATAGAGGTTTACTCTGCTACCAGCTTTTTGGCAATTTCATCTCTGCTTTTACTGAATTAATTATTTTACCATTTCTATCAATTTGAATTTATATCAAACTCAATCTCTATGTCATTGCTAAGAATTTACGTTGTTCTCAAAGCTTATTAAGTAATGTTTCAGAATTAATATGAACTTTCCAAATCATCCATTTGGCACATAACTGAAGGCATTGTGTTCATTTTATTTCCAGTTTACATGGAATCCTAGAACACTGCATATGTTTTCCCAAAATAGTCTCCATCTTTTATGTATAATCTTAATTTGACAGCCTTTAGGTATTGAAAACATAAGCTTTAGAATCATATATTTATAAACAGCCTTAAGCAACAAACTATTAAAATATCAATTTTTAGAGGTCTAAAATTTTTTTGCACAGTATGAATGACTAACTTAAGATCTTAGTGCAGGAGTCTGTTGGGGTATATACAAAACTAAAACCCTAGATTCAAACCCATGGTCTGCCCCACCGATGTGCGATTATGTACAAGCCACTTAATTTTTCCAAGCCTCAATTTTATCATCAATAAGAATAAAAACTACATTAGGTTGCTAGGGTTATTTATGAAATAATGTAAATATCATATATATATATATATATATATATATATATATACATATATATATGTATATATATATATATATATACATATATATATGTATATATATATATATATATATATATATGTATATGAATTGTATCCCTCCTCTTTGGAGACATAAATAATACTGAGGAATATATATGAAATCAAGTCAAAAATCTTTCTACATTAAAAAAATACCTAAAGTATTTTCACTGATATATCTCACCTATTGGTTGTAATACAGAATTACATGGCAACCATAATTTATAGTTTTTGAAGTAGAAAATTAAATGTATGCTTATTCCAATGAAAACAATATGTTATGAACGTGGTGCTCTATATTAGACATATTTACAATTGCGACCTTGTGACGTACGCTGTGTTGTACCAGTAGTATACCAGGCTAACCACTAGCTGGTATTTCTGTATCTTTGGGGAAAAATTCATTTGTTTTGCTTAGATATGGTTTTGTTTTTAGAACTATTGAATAATAAAATCCAAGTCTTCAACCAGTTAGGATTTTTATTAATAATAAATTACAAAATAAACTACATTAAATACATAAAATACATTAAAAAAGTAAATGGCTCATTTGATGCATTTGACTTCCCCTGTAAGAGTTTCTCTGTATATATCACCAACTTATGCATTCTATCATTCATGTAAAAGTATTTATTAAGAGCTATCAAAAATGAACTTTTTTAGGTTAGGGCCCAACATCCTGCTTTCCAGTGCCATTACTGTGCCACAGTAATCATCAAAACTTTCCCCCAGAAAATATGCCCTTTAAAAACGTGTCCTCTTTAGTTCATAACAATTAATTTCTTATAAACTGGCTACTTTCTTGTTTACTGTGTATCCACCTACTTAGTCCAATTAAAGAACATTAGAGCTGAAACCAAATCCCAGCATAGCCAGGAAACCCTGAGGGCGAAAGCTGGAGTCCTCTCTGCACTACTTTTGCTGCCTTAGGAAACCTCTACTCTGACAACTGACAATTAAATGTGATTTCTTAATTTCTCCCCATAAGTAAGTACAGCCAGAATGAAATGTAACACAAAATAATTAAGTAAAATAATTTTTTCATAGAAGGAAGTTCTTCATCTTAGTATCAGGAGCTTTTTAAAAATTTGAGCTCCTCTGTGGTATCTTCTTTCAGCTTGACGTTTAGTTTAGTTTGTACAATTTTATTTATTTGTGATTATTCCCTCTTAGTTACTCTTCTATGCTGAATTGTATGTAATAAAGAGAATTTTGAGCTTCCAAGAGGAGACTATTAATAATTGGTTATTAATACACAGCATCTGTAATATATCTGTACTAGTCTTACTTGAATGATAGTTATTTTTATAGATTAAATTAAAAACCTCTATGAGAAAAAAATGAGGTGGCATTTGCCCTGCCAGATATCAAAATATGTAAAGCTGTGTGATGGTGTTGCCCAGAGACAGATCACTGGAGCACAATACAGAAAAACAGAAACCATGTAAAATTGGAAATTTTGTTTGTGATAATGTGGCATTTCAAATCAGTGGTGAAAAGATGATGTTTGAAAATTTTTAAATCATTTAGAATATTTCTCATTTCATATATAAAATAAATTCCAGATGGATTGAAGAGCTAAATAGAAAAAGAAGATATGAAAAGAGAGAAGATTATTTTTATTATCTTGGAATGGAAAAGTTTTTCTTGTCAAAACACAAAACCCAGAATCCAAAAAAGAAAAATTTTAATTAATTGATTTAGCCATAAAAGTTAAATTATATATGAAGAAAGATACCAAAGATAAAAGAGAAATGACAAAAATAAAGGATTAGTATTCAGAAACCATCAAGAATTGAATAATTAAGAAAAAGATTAACAGCCTAGTAGAATGATAGACAAAGTATGTGAATTGGCAGCTCGCAAAAGCAGAAATACAGAGCTCCTTTAATCATACCAAGCCAGCAGCCATACGATTCACTGAAGATACACGAATTTAAACAATAAGTTTACCCAGCAAGTTGGCAAAACTGTAAAAGATGGTTAACACGCAGTGCCCGTCAGTACTTGGGGAAACAGGAAGTGGCTGTAGTATTGGTGGGAATGGGACTGCGCAGAACCTTTTTACAAGCTTGTCGTGCGGGGCGGCCTGCGGGGTCTCTGCTCCCGCTCCCCACACAAGAACGCAGGACATGGTGAGGCTGAAAAGGAACACCCACGGAGCCATAGGTAAGGGAGTCATACCACTATGGTCTCACTGGAGGCTGGGCCCACCGGACGCGCGACAAGCCATCCGCTTTCCGCCAACCGACCGACTGACAACTCTCTTCCACTCTCCTCGGCTCTGTTCCTCTGCTCTCTTCCGCTCTCCTCGGCTCTGCTCCGTAGCCGCAGCAGTTATACCAGTGGCCAATCGGCTAACCGGCCACAGCCAACGGCCAATCAGCCACAGCCGACGGCCAATCAGCCACAGCCGACGGCCAATCAGCCACAGCCGACGGCCAATCAGCCACAGCCTACGGCCAATCAGCCACAGCCGACGGCCATCCACCACCGAGCCAGCACCTTTCCACGTGAGGCCGAGAGCCTGTAAACTACTCTCTGGGGCTCTGTCCCCACAAAGGTACCATGGCGGTATCTCACAGAACTGAAGCCGTGCAGGTCCCTTTGCTACTGCAGGTGCAGCAGTCTGTCCCACAGAAGTGCTTGCGTGTGTGTGTGTGTGTGTGTGTGTGTGTGTGTGTGTGTGTGTAACAGGCAGTACCATACCTGCCCTTGCCATTGGTTGGGCCCTTCACCTCCTTAACCGGGGCTGTGAAAGTAGCCCCCTTCACTCCGGGTTCTCTGTTAGGAGTTTCGCCCCATCTATTCCACCGTTCATACCGCTGTCAGACTTGCTTTCCTAAAAAGCAAACCCAACCCTGGCCCTGCCTACTTAAAGATTTCGGTTCTGTTGTTCCCTCGAGCCTTTTTACCATCCTTCCTTCACTTCATTTGTTGTCAGAAGTACTCCACGCTCCCTCTGTCCTTCACGTTCCTTATATCGCGGCCACACTGAGGAGCCATCCCAATACACCAGTCCTGCTCCGTCCGGCCTTACAACTCCCAGTGTGCACTTCGTTCACCCGTCATGGTTCTTTGAGTTCTGAGGACACAGCAAAGCCCAGCCTCCCCACCCCCCCCACCCCCAGCGCCTTTTTCTTATGAAGATGTTGGATTATTGATGGGGAAGTGGAAATTATCAAATAAATACATACGTGTTTACAATCGGGTATGAGTACTATGCAGAAATTTAAAACCAGCCGGTATGGTGATGAAGGGGTGGAAACCTGAAACCGGTAGACAGGGAAGACCCCGTGAGGAAATTAATCTTAAGATGAGAGCTAATGACAAAAAGGATCCTGCCATTTACACGTCAGGAGCAGAGCATTTCAAGCAGGGCAAACAGCTAGTGTAAAGATCCCAAGGCAGGAATATATGGTATGTTTGAAGGAGAAGAAATAGTATGCAAAGTGAAGGCAATAGTGGCTGGTTTCTGCAATGTATTGTATCAAGTAATGCCATCCATCACACAAAGCGAACTCGGAAACCCCAGGAGCTAAACACACACACAAAGGCTTATTTCTTGCTCATAGTACGTGTCTAAGGCAGTTTGGCAGGACAGCTCTGCTGGTAGAGGTTCCACCATCTTCAACTTGTAGTTTTCCCAGATCACTGGAACGGGAGAAGAGGGGACGGAAGAAGAACTGTGGCTCTTAAGGAAATCAGCTCTGAAGTGACAGCATCACTTCCTTGTCCCTTCGTTGGCCAAACTACTCCTAGGGACCCGACCTCACTGCATAGGAGTCCGGGAAACGGGAATGGAGCACATGGCACGTTTCTGCTGTACACAGGAACCCTTGATCTTGTAGTGTTTTGTTAGCCAGGTTAAAGAGTTTTAACTGTGGATGAAGGCCAGTGGGAAGTTTTGAAAGAAGTCACCTGGTCGGATTTTATTTTTCTTTTTTTACGATCACTCTGGCTTCTAGGTAGAAAATAGAAGCGAGTATAAAAGCTGGAGAAAGACTTAGAAGGCTATTGCAAGAATCTTGTTAAGAGATGATGGTGGCTTAGACTAAGAAGGAGACAAGTGGATTAGTTAGGGGTCTTTTTTTATTAGACGTAATGGAAGGTGTTGATAGATTTGATGCGGAGGATGAAGGTAAAGAGAGGACTCAAGGGTGATTCTAGCAGTGGTTTGTACATGCTGGTTATTTCTACTGATGTCTGTTCCCAACTCCCCACCTGAAAACATCTTCTCCCAGACCCATCTCAAACACCATGTGTTTCTGTAAAGCATCTGAAGTCCCCTGACAGCCCCCGTCGTTCCTTTTCCTCCACCCCCATACCATTCTGCGCATTCTTCTCGGTACTTACTGAATTATAGCAGAACTATCGTTTACGTGCACGTCTTCCACAAGACCATGAGCTAACATCTTGCCTGACACGTAGGTGGTTAATAAAATTGCATTGAATGAATGAATGAATATACAATATATAATATTTTCTTCTCTTGTCCAAAACTATGTATATATAATTGGACAGCATTTGAGCCCAAGGAATTCTCTTTAATCTCTAAAATATTATTCTTGGCTATATATCTGTAATGTTTGGCTGCCATAACTGCTGTTTTTTGTGTGTCTGTGTTTTTTGTTTTTTTTTTAATTAACAGGATGAGAGGCAGCTGCAGGTACTGGCAGATTACAAAATGCATAATTACTAAAAGTAACTGAAGCATATTATAGTATAATTCAACAGAAAAAAAAACATCTGGCACATGCTATGTTAATTTGTCATAAGAGAGTTTCGAAGAAAAAGTACTTGCTGCAGCTGGCAGATCCATCATTTCCCTGAAATGAATAGTACACCTTTTGTTTGTAATTCTCTCCTCTAACACAGAATAGAGCCTGTGTGATTTACTCTTCAGTCATCACGAAAGTATTTCATGCCCTGAGACAAGTTCCCTTCGGCTGCATTAACCGAAATATGCATGGCTCATTCTTATCTTAACTTGTGCCTCAATAATAGCAGAATGATCTGAGAAATTATAGTAATTAATTATAAAGTCTGAGATATTGGCCCAAATTTCAAGCTCTTATCTCATGCCTTAAGGAACCATAACTTCTCTTATATAAAATAAATCTCTCTTTCATCGTGGGTTAAGATACCCATTTCTATGACAGAGACAAACAGAAAAGGGCTCATTGCTATTATAAAACAGCTTCAAATGCTGACCATTTTGAACTAATCTATATTTCCACCTCTCTGTTGAACATTTCCATAGGTACCTCGAACTCAGGACTTACCATTACTTCATGCCTAGCCCAAGTTTTTATTTCATCCTGTATTTCCCATGTCCATGAGTGGTAATACCGACTCAGTTGCCCAAACAAAGCTCCAGGTGTCATTCTGAAACCCTTCTTCTCATGCCCCTAAATCAAGTACTACTGATTTTATCGCCTCCCCGGTATCTCTTGAATCTGTCCGTTTCCCTCTAATAGTTGAGGCTATCAAGATTGTTCACCTGGATTACTGCGACAACCCCCTAATGTACCACAGTCATGTTTCCTTATTATTTTTCCTGCTATAATCAGCAAGATTTTCTGATACTCAAATCTGATCATGTCACTTCTTTCTTGAAATACTGCAGCACCTCCCCAGTGTACTGATGATGGTCTCAATTTCCATCAAGACATGTAAGACCCTTTGCAATCGGTATTGTCTTGTGTTTTCAGCTTCTTCCTCTCTCACTCCTATACCTACCTCCTAGTAACTCTCTGTGCCCCATTCATTCTGCACTTCCTTAAGTTTTATAAATCTATTATTCTTTCTTATTCTCTGGCCTTCACACATGGATTTGATTGTAACACTCTTCTTTTCCTTACCCTGCTTTTGTCCATCTGACTTCTATTTATCTTTCAGATATCAGCTTAAAAGCCTACTTTTTCTGGAGCGAGAGCTCTAATCCCATAATCCTCCATAGGTGTTCCCATAGCAATGCGGATTTTTTATAGCATTTACTACCGATATTATAAACCTAGTAGCTTTTCAATATTTCTAGAATTTCTAAATTCACTATGGCAGTGACTGGATATCTTGTGCCGCACCCCCACCTCTCCAGTATAGTACGTAGAATGTAACAAACACTTATTATTTATGGAATTGAATGAACTTTAGGATTCCTCCAGTGTTATCCTAAGATCACTTAAAATGAGATGCTGTGAGAAAACTCACCCACTACTTTGTAACTTTGAGTTCATTCTTCAAATAACTTCTTAAAATAAGTTTCCTATGAATGATTTTTATAAATAAAGCTCTAAATCATGTTGGTTTTCGTAATGGTAATGTCGTAAATTTATTATACCACCTGATGGCTACTGTGAAAATGTAATCACTGAATTATCTAATTAGTTCTGAGATGAGAACAAGTAGGTAGTAAAAACTTGGACAAAGCAAGTCATAGGATATTAGAAATGTTACTATTGAATGGACTAGTTAACCAATTATGGGTGTTTAACTAAAATTTGCCCAGACTAAGAACCGCCTTATGTGTGCCAGGCGCTGGGCCGAGCCTTGTGCACGCAGCTTCCTTTGGTCCCTTTTGGAGCTTTCATTCTGGTGGGGAGAGAGCAGTGGTAAGACGGCAAGCCAACACGCAGACAAGGTAGTGTGAGACGTCTAAGGGGATGAACAAAACGAAGGGGCGCTGCAAGGGACAGTCAGTCACTGGGACATGGTGGGACTGAAAGAGGTGGGCTGTTCTTTAAAAAGTAATCAGGAAAGTTGACATTTAACCTGAGGCCTGAATGGCAAGAAGAAATCAGCTATACAGAAAAGCCAGGAAATACTGCAGGCAGATGGAAGAGCAACGAGTACAAAGGTCCAGTGTTAGAAGGTGTAGACCCACGCAATTAAAGCCTAGTGAGTGAGGAGAGAGAATGCCATCAGATGAGGAACGAAGCAGGGGTCAGATCCTGAGACTCTTGTAGGCTATTTTAAGTAAGATATTTAAGTAAGACTATTTTAAGTTAAAGGCAATGCGGCAATGGGAAATCATGGGAGAATTTTAAACATCCTCAGATCTTTAAAAGACCACTTTATTTCTACATTGTATGGAAAACAGACTAGCGAACAGGCCAAAATGGAGTCAGGGAGACCAGAGGTTAGATTATTACAGTTTTCTAGGCAATAGATGATACTGCTTAGAACAGAGTGTCGTTGGTAAAGATGGAGAAAAGTGGGCAGATATGCAATATATTAGGGAGGCGGGACAGAACCTACTGATAAATCAAATATAGGGGATGAGGAAAAGGGAGGAATCTAAGGTGACACCTAAGCTTTTGCGTGGAGCGTCTGGGTAGACGGCAGTGCCATTCTCTGGCAAGGAGGAAACCTGGGAAGCCCTACCTTCTGGCAGGCTGCACTTAAATCCTCCCTGACAGGTTAGAATGGTTGTGTTTTTAAAGATTTCCAGTGGAGAACTTTACTTGGCAAGTGTTTCAACTGTAGTACCACTGGGAAACTTTGTGCAAAGTCTTATCTAATGGTTTTCCAAGTCACTAATGGTGCAGGGTACTCACAATTATGTTATCTAATGAAGAGAAAATTTCTCCTACGTCACACAGAGTGACATCATCCTCCTGGGTCTTTCCTGTACCCTACAATGAAATGTCCTGTCAGAGAAATAAGCAGTTGCAAAGTACTAACAGATGGGCTCTAGAAAGTCTCAGGGGGTCGTTGGCAAACCCACTTTTCTCTCTACCCTTTAACACCTTTTAATATTTCATTCAGAAAAGGAAATGCTTAACTGAAAAATAACCTTGTCTTAGCCTGTTCAAATCCTTTGTACAAAGAAGTAGAATATAAATAAATCTAAGTAAATAAAAATAATCTTTATCTAAAATATGTTTTGTGGTGGAATCCTCAGTAAATGTTTACTAGGTTTTCTATAGGAAATTAGGTATAAATAAGCAAATACAGAGGGTGCCAAAAAAAAATGTCTACACATTTTAAGAAAGGAAAACTATTAAAATAGTACTACTCGACATATACCGATAACAAAAGATGAATACAAGTCATGTTTGACTTCTGCAATTACAAGAGGTGCTCAAAGTGTTACAATCAGCGTGCAGACACTTCTAGTTACGGCAAACTGCTGCTTGAGCAACGTTGACCAAAGTCTCTACTTTTTTTTGGCACCCCCAGTATTTATTGAATTTCTATGTGTAAAGCACTGTGGTAGGTACTTTGGAAACCAAAACAATCCCCGTTTTAAAAATTTACATTGTTGGAGTGTGTGTGTGTGTGTGTGTGTGTGTGTACATACAATATAATCCACTAATTAGCATTGTAATACGGAATTGCTAAATGTCTTGTACATAAAATAAGTATAAAGCTTTGATGTGAAAAGAGACCAGCCTGGGTTAAAATGAATTGGGAAGGAATCTTGGAAAGAAGTGGGGCAAGGATGGAACCTTAAAGAATGAGCTGGATTTTGACGGCAAATCTGAAAAAGAGGTTGCAGAAAATGGTATAATGTGAGCCTAGTGGTGATACATACATGGTTGGTTTTCAAGACAGTGAGAGCCCAGCTGAGGTTGGAAGGCTGCTATTGGAGATAAGGTTGGAAGGATACATTACACAAAATTTCGGAGAATCTTGAATGCCAATCTCAGGAATTTGGACTATTTTGTCCAATAGCAGAGAGCCCTGGAAATTATCGTTCAAGGGGGCAAATTATCAAAGTGGTGTTTTAGAATGAGATACGTGTTAGTGACGTGTGAGTTAGAAGGGCCAGACCACTGCGTTCACTGAGCCCTTCCATGTGTAGTCATGGGTACTTTGCAGATATTTTTAACTTGACGTTGAGAAGGCTGAGCAGTTGACTACTGCAATATATATACAAATTAAGTTATAAGAACTTGAGTTGTGATGGTAACACTGAATAGAAGTGAAGACTCGATGCTAGAGACATTGTAAAGGCAGGATCTATTTAGGAGCAAACTAGATGTTGCATTTAAGAGAAAGTGAGAAATAGAGTTGACTTTCAGGTTTTTAACTTAGGCAATGGGGACAGAGATGTTGTCAGTGTAAAAACTGAGTGGCTGGATGAGCAGTAGGTTTGCGAGGCAAACCTTTAGGAAACACGTCGAAAGTAAAGATATAACTTGTTCTGTTTTCACATAAATGTGTAAATATTTGTATGTCTAGGATGCCCAGTACACTCACACATACATGCTCTTTCACTATTCATTTAGCAGTTGCCTGCCAGGCTGCAGCCCTGGGATGTGTAGTTCAGAGCACACACTTTAGAACCAAAGCACTGGGTTTTTCAATCCTGACTCTGCAACTGACTAGCTATGTGACTCTAAGCAAGTTACTTAACCTTCCTCTTATGTCTCTGTCTTTTAATTTGCTCATATGTAAAAATGGGTATCTCATAGGGTTATCATGAAAACTAAGGTAATTTATAAAAAGCACCTAAAATAGTACCAGGCACATAGTAAGCACTATGAAAGTATCTACTGCTATCGCCGTCATCATCCTCATCATCATCATCTTCGTCTTCACTACTATTTGCCAAGGTCTGCTGAGTACCAGTGTATAAGGAGACCAAGAGGAAGGATGAAGTTGCTGGACCTCCAGTGGGAGTAAAACGCCTGATACACAACAGAATAAATACTTATACAATAAAAAGTAACTTAAAGTTAATCATTTGTATCTTTGTGATCTTAAATTTTGTAGAAAATTATTACTATCGAATAGGATTTATTAGAAAGTGTTACTATCACTCAAGTAAATTGTCATTGGTAAATAAGTAAATAGTTTAGACGTCAGACTGTTCAGTAGGTATTTTCTGAAAAGGCTTTCTATAAACTGAATGCTGACTAACTTTATAAACATCATTGTTTTATCTTCATCTCAATAGTACTCAAAGGTTATTTCTCATCAGCACTAGTGTGCATAACTTTGACCTTTAATTACACTTGGCCTAAGACTGGCCACTTCAGTCGTTCTGTGTAGTGTTTTGTTTTGTTTTGCTTTCTTGGGGAGCAGCAAGAATTTGCAGTCACCTGAGATACTTTAAAGTAGCACAGTAATTGATTCTACTTTGTCATTACCACCAAAATAAAGCCAAGATAAAACATTGGGGTTTGTCTGTCACAGAATCAATAATAAATACGTCAGCTCGCATAGTCAGTGGCCTGTATTGATGACGCTGCTGAGCCAGAATAAGCCATCGCCTCCTTAGTCTGTAAGTGCTGTTATGGCAACAGCTCTGTTTACCACCGTAAAGCTTGCACTCGGCCCATAAAGACTGCTCAGTAAATAGTTGTAGAATTGATTTGTGGGCGACATCATTTTTTGTTCTCGCCTGGGTATTTATAACAAATTGCTTCCGGATTTTAACAACTATTCATTCAAATATAGGACACTTAAGAGGCCAAGTTTTTAAGCTGTTTGTGTAGCTCCTTTGGAAAAAATCAAAGCTGAAGTTATTTTGCAAGTCTTATTATGTTGATTTTTTTAAGAAGCAGAAGTGAGGTCAAAGGATAAAAACCAATCCTGAATTAACTATGTTAATACTTAGAAATTGATTTGATCTTTTTTTAAGTTATTTTTAAGACTGTGTTGTATCTACTTCTGACCTGGGACTCTTGAAATTATCTTTGGCCAAAAACAATATAATGCATATATGTTGAACAGAAAAAAAAAGTTCTGTGAGTAAGATAATTCCAGTTAATACCGCATAAAGGATATGAATGTATAAAACATAGCACATATACAACCAAAGCTAAATACCAGTCCTGAATATACTAACTGTATATGAATTAAAATGCATACTATACCTAAGAATCCCAATAGCTTATGAGATTCTATAACCAATACTACATCTGTTTAATATGAATATACTTTCACTTTAGTGCCAAATACTACCTCAAGATAATAATATTGAAGAAACTTTGACACTTTTAATATATATGTATCCGGGGTATTTTTGTTTTGTTTTTACTGTGGTAAATTATAACATAAAATGTACCATTTTAACCACTTTTAAATTGGGATAAAATGTACATAACATTAAATTTATCATCTTAACCATTTTTAAGTGTACAGTTTAAGTGTTAAGTATACTTACTGTTGTACAACCAACCTCTAGAATATATGTGCATTTTATGAAGAAACTAATGAGTCCTTTAAGATGTGGTCTATTAATAAGCAACTTTATTTTACACACAAGATGAAATTTTTGTTCAAAACATGAACATGTATCTTACTAATAAAGATTCTATTTTACTAGGTTTTAGAACAGTTATATTAATGGCTTTCTCTCTCTCTCTCTCTCTCTCTCTCTCTCTCTCTCTCTCTCTCTCTCTCTCGATTAATAGGAGTGAGCTGAGTCGACAGAAACTTCATACTCAAGAGCTGCTTTCTCAGCTGGAAATAGCAAATGAAAAGGTAGCTGAGGTGAGATAATGGCTCTCCCGGGAAGGGCTTCTGCAGCAGCCTGATATGCATGTTGTAGGATTTTACCTGAGCCAAGTCCCAGCTAATTCTGGACTTGGACATGACCATACAGATGTGAGCGTTTCTTGTAGAAATCACCCATAACCCTAAGAGTCCACACTTACTGTGAATAAAAGCTTTGAAGGTCAGCATTCATCATATAAATGACAAAAGGTAGGGCTCCTATTTCAGTTGTACCAGTATACCTTGTGCAGTGTTTCGGAGAATGTGTTAGGATCCTCTTTATTTCTATGCATGTCTAAGATTATTTTTTTAACCCATTTTATTTTGTTTTCCTCCATCACAGGAGACATGTGAAAATATTTTGGCCTATTGAAATATATTAAAATACTTCTTTAGATTATTGCTTTAGAACTAAATATAGCAAGAGTTCATCACTGTTTTCTTTGAAGTTAGTAAACAATTTCTAGATTATGATTAAAGCATTCCAGAACTCATTCTTCTTTTGATGTTCTGACTTCGAATGCGTTTGTTGGAATTTCATGAATAGTCCGTGTGGTCTGCTGTCTCTGAGTCATTCTATGAGAGCAATAGTGGAATTATTACTCTTAGGTTTTGTAGCATTAGAAAACAATTAAACACTAGCCATTAAAGTGCTCTTTGATGGAGTTCCCACTTCCAAGAATCTGTCCTAAGGAAGTTTCATTTAAAGTAGGAAAACATTTAAAAGAAGATATTCAACACAGTAATGTCAGTAATGTTGGAAGATCAGAAGCAACAGTGATGACTAATTGAAAGAGAACGGTTGCGTATATAATATGATTTACCTAATCTGGACTGTGCCTTAACCATTATTGTAGCAGCGGAGAAGAGTGTACATTATATGTAGTCTCATTGTGACTATGAAAATTATAATTATAGGTGATGGGATTTTTTTTCCCCAAGTTTTCTCTGAGTTAATGATGCACCTCTTAAATTTAAAACTACATATTTAAACAACTTGGTAAATTAGAACAGCCAATATAGTTCTCTTCATAAAATTTAATTTTGCTTTTGGGCACAATAAGAAATATATTGAGCTCATTTTAACAGGATACTGTTATTTCAATATTTTATATTACTAGGCATGACATTCACTGTTATCACTTACATGTTAAGACCCGGGAACTATATACTTCTTCATCAAAAGTGTCTTCTTGCTATTCCTGATTAAGCTGGTTACTATTGATTCCGACAGGTGCCAGAAAAGACTGAATTACAATTCTAGTTGTACAAAAACTTTTTTTTCGGGCGAGTAAGTATGGAGAGGGACAATACGTTTTTTAATTGACAGCTTCTTTGAACTTGTCTGCGTGACAGCATATTGTGACATTTATAGTCATGATGCCTGGATAGTTTCCTGAGATAGTTGTTCTGCTATAGTAGCAGGACAAACTGGGTGGTTTAAACAACAGAAATTGACTGTCTCACAAGTCAGGGGTCAGAGGCGCTCGATGGAGAAGTCAGGCAGGGTTGGTTCCCTCTGAAGACCCGGAGAACCCGCTTCATGCCGGCTCCTGGCCCCTGTCGCCTCTGGCGTCCCTTGGTGTATTGGTGGGGTGCTCCCTGTGTCTTCAAGACCCTATTTCCAAATACGCCACCTCCTAGGTACTGGGGGCTAGGCCTTCAACATCTTCTTTTGGGGACATAATTCAGCCGATAACAATACCTTAATAACTCTATTGACCCTAATACCCTCTGGAGTATACAGATGTTTGGGGGAACATGTAGAAACAGAGTTCTTCTCCTTTTAAAGAATACCTTTAAGTCATATAAGTATATAAGTCATTTAAGACACGTCTGGCTCTGTGAAAATCAGGATTTCTAGAATGAATATTTTCTGTTCCTTGAACTGTCATCATGATGACATCACAGTTTCCCTAGACGCTCGCCCTAGCACCGTGGCTGTAAGTGCACTGGCCAGCAGGGCAGTGCCACGGGCATGCGGTGGGTTGCACATTCCCAGGATTCATGCCCTCCTGAAGCTCTGGCTGGGAGGGAGGTCCAGCGGTGTGTTCATTCTCTCCACATCCAAGGCAGTGAGCTAGCATCTCCGGTTAACAGATCAGAAATCGAAAGTCTTGTTCCTAACTTCTGATTCACTTTCCTTTGGATTTAATTCACTTTGTTGTTGTTGTTGTTTTTGGCATGTAGGGGGGGAAACAATTTAGTCAGAATGTAAAACCAACTTTGAACTTTGCAGTTGATAACTTGAAAATAATATAAATTTGGAGATGTATTATCTTTGCATTTTGTAAGTGGTAAAATGATGTCCAGATTTTTCATTGATTATTCCATAAAACATCTCCATGTCATATGTGGATTTCTAATTTGTTTGTTTTATATTTCTCTTTAATAGAGTGAAAAGTTAATTCTAGAGCATCAAGAAAAAGCCAACAGACTTCAGAGGCGCTTAAGTCAGGCAGAGCAGAAAGCCGCCTCAGCTTCCCAGCAGGTAGGGGGCGTCCTCATTGTCCTGGATAATAAATCGTCTGCGTGGACCAAAGCTAAGGAAGGGTCCTCAAGAGTTCCCAGAGAACTGGTAGTTTTGTTTTTACTTGATTAAACTATTTAAAATTAGTCTCTTTAGTATTTCAGGTAGAAAAGGTAAACTTTAGAAACAAATAAACATCAGTCTCCTCCAGTTGACTCCTAAATCTAGAACTACTGTCCAGTATGATAGCCACTAAAATAAGTAAAATTAAGTAAAATTAAAAATTGAAAACCTCATCTAGCTACTGTGCTGTACACCTGAAATTAATAGAAAATAATATTGAGCATTAACTGTAATTGAAAAATTAAACGGGTGGAAAAGTGGTCTCCCGCCCCAGACAGAATTCCACCTACACAGTCCCACACTGTTCCTCCTGCTACTTAACTCTCTGGTGGCAACGATCCCACCTTTCTCTCTATGAGCTTTTTGTTTAATGTTTTGTCAGTATCCACCTCCTTAAACTTTTCTCCCTGCATTCTGTTCTCATTTGAAGATGGAAAGTAATCATTCAGCTTCTCTCCATACACAAAAAGGAATGTATTTCCTGGAGTTAATTATTTTTTTTCCCATCTTAAATGAGTCCAAGTCATAAACTTTCCTTATAAGACATGTATTCAGTTTTTAAAGACCGTTATCTTTGCCTTTTCTGAATGCTTTCTAATTTTCCCATTTTCCTCTGAAAAACAGAAACTGCTATTAGAAATAATACCCTGCTAAGGGCCTGGCACTTACTGAAATAGCAGAGTTAAAGGATTATCATTGTCTGCAACATGTCACACTTTGCAGTGCAGCCCAGTGTCATGGCAGTGGTTTAGCACAAGCCCCGCATTGTATTGACTCGTCACGCCTAAATGTGCTCTTCCGGTTTACCTTTGCTCTACATCCATCATCATTCTTTGGACTGTGGTTCTGTGTTCTAAGTATATCACTCGAAGCGACTGAATGCCATATTGTGTTCTGTTGACAGGATGGCGTTCTTAAAACAAAACTTAGAAACTATGAAAAGAAACCTATGAATGTGACTATGTAAAATTTCAAATTTCTGCATTTAAAAAAATCATAAAGTCAAGAAAAGTATTTCAACACATGTGACAAAAAAGCTAATCTCTTAAACACATGCAAAGAGTGGCTAAGCCCACACTGAGAGTGCTACAGTACAATAGACAGAGATGGCTTGTAGCCATCGCAGAAGATGCTCATTCTCACCCAGAGACAAGTACAAATTTAAACTGTATTCACATACTTCTCACCTGTCAGGTCATGAAGTCTGATGATACGTTGTGCTTGCACTTTCACGTGTCACTGATGTAAGTGTGTATTAGTGCAGCCTCTTTGGAGCCCAGTTTGGTCGTATCTCTCAAAAATTGTGAATGTACATAACCTTTGACCCAGCAGTTCTAAGAATTTATTCTGCAGTTGGTGGACTTGCCACTTGGCAAGTCCATACAAGGAAGCATGTCCAATACTAATTGCAGTTGTGCCTATAGTTTTAAAAGATTAAAAACTATCTAGGGGTGGCCAGTCAGCTCAGTTGGTTAGAGCGCGGTGCTGGTAGCACCAAGGTTACCAGTTCGATCCCCGCATGGGCCACTGTGAGCTGCACCCTCCTTAAAAAGAATAAAAAATTAAAAAAAAAAAAACTATCTAAACGCCCATCAACAGGAAACTAGTTAAGTTTTAGAATATCCATGGAGGGCAAGTTTGCAGCTGTTGAATAAAGTAGATCTAATATGGAACTATTTCTAAGGTAGATAGTTTAGCAAGAAAAAAACAAGATGAAAAGTCTGTGTAGTACTTTATTATTTTTTAAATAAAAAGGGATGAGAAAGTATATGGATGTGTATATCCTCATTTAGAATATTTCAAGAAATATACTTAGAAACTGGAATGAAAAACTGAAACAGAAAAACAGAAAAAACTGAACAAAAAACAGAAAACCGAAACAGAAACTGAAACACAAAAACAGAAACTGGTGGTTTCTGGAAAGAGGGCTGTGGAATGAAGGACAATGATGGGAAGACTTTTTTTATGTTATTTACTGTTAGGTTTTGTGGGGAGTTTTGTACTGTTAGGCTTTTTTTTTTTTTTTTTTTTTTTACTATGTGTTTACTCCATATTAATTATAATCAATTCCAATTAATATTTAAAGATTATTTATCTATTAGACTGTTCTTACTGTGATCTGTCATCTTTTTTTACCAGCCCTGCAATGTGCTAGTTTACACTTAGTTTGTGTTTTGCCACTTTTCTGATTAACTTTTATCTAGATGTTCCTCATCCATCTATAAAACATATTTTGGAATTCTGAATATATCACTGAGCTAAGGAATGTCATATTTGACCTGCATATTTCTAGAATGATACAGACATTTTAAAGTCTCAAGAGTTAACTAGAAATAAACACAAAAGGTGACCTCTTACAAGACCCCCTAAAATTATTGTTCTCAACAATTTTAGGTTGTGATGCGTTATACTTGGTATTAGTCTAAAGTTTTCCACAGAACAAGTAACTACATACTTATTGCTTATTTTAATTGCAGCTCAGTGTGATTGCAGTGCAGAGAAGAAAAGCAACCTCCATGATGAATCTGGAAAATATTTAAAACTATTCGTCATTCCCTCACAGAACTTTGCGTTGGGACAGCTGTTGGACTGGCGTGCACAGAAACGGTCCGACCCGCAGAGAGTGGTCGATCGGGCCTGTGTCGTCTGCATAAGCATTTTCCATTCTGTTTTGAGGGTTATTGGAAAACAGAACGGTGACAGCTTCCTGTAAGTAAAGAAAACATAATCCTATATTGAGCTTCAGTGGAGAATAAAGCCAGCTGAGAAGAACTCATTTCCTTCATCAACATGTCTAGTTTTTAATTCCCCCTTTCTTCCGTGGAAGAACATAATTTTCAAACTATGATAATCATGAGAAAGAGATTTTAAGAAAATGCTAGAATTTTAATATCTCAGGTTCCCAAATTTGAGGAATTACATCTAATTAGTGCTCCTAACATATTTTTCAGGGTTCCAAGTGTCCGTTTTATTATGAACTCATAAATGTAATAAATTATGCACTTTCTAAACTGATGCTGTCATGTATTTTAATGTATAATTGTAGTGATTTGTTTTTAACTCCTATGATTTCCAGTGTTCATGAAATACTGATATTTAAAAATTTGGGAGGTTTGGGATTTTTTTTGTTTTATTTCGTTTTGCTGTTATTAAAAAGCAGGAGCAATCAAATGGGATCTGAGCTCTGAGGATGCGTAGTCTTGAACTCTTATTGCAGCCCTGTTTCCAGAGGTCATGTCATTAGCTAGTCTCTGCTCCTCATTTGAACTTGGTGCGCCCTGCTTTGTGGTGGTTCGAGCAGATAGATTGCATGTGGATAACAAGTTAGGAGACTGTTAACAATTACAGAAGAAAGTCCAGATCAAAGATAATGAATTGAGTTTGAGGTGACATGCAAACATTGGTGTGTAAATATTCAGCCAGAGTCAGAAGCTGAGGACAACGCTAACAAACTGGGTTGGTCAGGGCTCCTTGGTTTGAAGCCAGCACCAGGCACAGAGCACCGGCCTTGCCTGGGCATCTCATGCGAGGTCACTGGGTGCCTCTGCCCCTCCATGGCCAGTGCTCTCCCCTAATGCTGGCCCTCTTTTACATCCACCATCGTCCTCCGTCCCCACACAAGGTCTGCGCATACCGTGCCACGTGTGCATGCTTCAGGTCACTACTCAAACATCGCTGCCCCAGAGAGCCTGCCTCGGCCTCCACACTAGGTCAGGGCCCCTGTTGTAATGCTCTTACCGGTGTGCTGTATTGTCCTTCATAGCACTTGTCAAAGCTCGCAATTAACCTTGTGAATTTTTTTTCTCTAATGTCATCTCCTCCTCAACAGACTGCGAGCTCCTTGAGAACGACACCCATCATTGTACTCATAGCACACAGCAGAGTTCTTGGCACGTGGAGAGTATTTAATAACTGTTTGTTCAGACACTGACGCTCAGTGTTTAAGGACAGGCCCTTTAGTAAATGCCTTCGTTTGTTGAATGAGCTCAGGAAGAGACTGAGCTCAGGGAGGGAGGCTGAACAGGAGCAGTGAGACAGCTGTAACCCGGAGAATCCAATGTGAGAAAAACTGGAGGGAGGAAATCGGATCTTCTAAGTAGGAGGCAAATCACTGCTAGTGTCAAGTGCAATGACTGAGACAAATCATACCAATAGGACAGTTACATGGTGATTACAGAGGAGGCACTTAGCTTATTTCCATTTCGCAGAGAATGTTTTCTTTCTCTAATGTAAATTCCTTCCCATGTCATTCACAGACAATTTCCATGTAATGTTATGTTCATATTCATATAGGATGTGGAACTTATTTTTGAAAAACTTTTAGAGATGTTAAAATTATATCTCACCAAAAAAAAAAAAAAGAGACCGTAGGAGAAAGCACTTCAGAAACTTACATTTTAGACCAGGGGTGTCCAAACTACGGCCCGCGGGCCAACTGTGGCCCGCAATCCATTGTTAATTGGCCCGAAGCAAATTCCAAAATTATATTTAGTTCACTTAAATAAACCAGGTGAGGCAATACGTACTTCACCTCGATTGAGTGGCCGGCTGTTTGTGTATTTTACCGCATATGGCCCTTGGTGGAAAACGTTGAAAAAAGTTTGGACACCCCTGTAATCTAGACAAACAGAATACAAGCACTGTTATCCTTTTTCAAAAAGAAAATCTAACTTCCCAGACTCATTTCTTCAAGGCAAAAGCACTAGCACTTTCTCCAAACTGTGGCCCCAGGCACCTACTTCTTATGCTTTAATATTAATAGCCCCCTGTGGAGGTCTCCTTATTCTCCACGGAAAGGACAGGCTACTTATATGCAGAGAATAGGCCTTTCTGACCTCTGCTGAATTTGAACAGACTTAAGCTACTTTTAGCCACAGAACTGAGCGCGTATGGTTATGTCTCGTAGAAAAGTTTGTTAGCTAATGATTTCTAATGTAAAAATGTAGGGCAGTTTTGCTATTTCTCGGGTTGGTCAGTCTTGACTTCATGAATACACACATTAGGTATCATTCTGTGAACTGTGTTTTTGGAGACAAGGGAGATGAATAGGAAAGAGAGAAAAGAAATTATATAAATCTGAAACTGGGGACAACACAGCTAGTTCATTTTATTTATTCATGTTTCTTTATTGTGTCTCCCTGAGGAAGAAAAGATATGATTACTTCTTCTTCTCTTTGTATACAAATATGCAAATTGGGGCAGCCAACAATCTTCTAATTTCTCCTCTGGTGTGAGAACTACCCCAAATATGGGAGAACATTAGCAATGATTCAGTCATTCGTTTATTCAGCAAATATGAATATTTCATAGGTGCACAGTCTGCCAAGCCAGCTCTCAGACAAATCAAGAAAGAGTGAAATTAGTGAATTCTACCAAGCCTTCAAAGAGGATCTAATACCAATCCTGCTCAAACTCTTCCAAAAAATTGAAGAAGAGACAGTACTCCCTAACTCACTTTATGAGGCCAACATTACCCTGATACCAAAACCTGGTAAGGACAGCACAAAAAAAGAAAGCTACAGACCAATATCTCTGATGAATACAGATGCAAAAATCCTACATAAAATTCTAGCAAATCGAATACAACAATGCATTAAAAAGATTATTCATCACGACCAAGTGGGGTTCATCCCCGGGGCACAAGGATGGTTCAACATACGCAAATCCATCAATGTGATACATCACATAAACAAAATAAAGGACAAAAATCATATGATTATATCAATTGATGCAGAAAAAGCATTTGACAGAATACAACATCCATTTATGGTTAAAACACTTAATAAAATAGGTATAGAAGGAAAATACCTTAACACAATAAGGCCATATATGACAAGCCCTCTGCTAATCTCATAATTAATGGTGAAAAACTGAAGCCCTTTGCTCTACGTTCAGGAACACGACAGGGCTGTCCCCTATCACCTCTGCTTTTCAACATAGTGTTGGAAGTCCTTGCGAGAGCAATCAGGCAAGAGAAAGAAATAAAAGGCATCCAAATTGGGAATGAAGAAGTTAAATTATCACTCTTTGCAGATGACATGATGCTATATATAGAAAACCCTAAAGACTCCACCAAAAAGCTATTAGAAACAATCAATGAATACAATAAAGTTTCTGGCTACAAAATCAACGTACAAAAGTCCATTGCCTTCCTATATACTAACAATGAAATCTCAGAAAAAGAAATACAAAAAACAATTCCTTTTGCAATTGCAGCAAAAAGAATAAAATACCTAGTAATAAACTTAACCAAGGACGTGAAAGACCTATATGCTGAAAACTATAAGACATTTTTGAAAGAAATTGAAGAAGACACAAAGAAATGGAAAGACATTCCGTGCTCATGGATTGGAAGAATCAACATAGTTAAAATGGCCGTATTACCCAAAGCAATATACAGATTCAATGCAATCCCCCATCAAAATCCCAATGGCATATTTTAAAGAAATAGAACAAAAAATCATCAGATTTGTTTGGAACCACAAAAGACCCCAAATAGCCAAAGCAATCTTAAGAAAAAAGAACAATAATGGAGGTATCACATTCCCTGACTTTGGCTTGTACTACAGGGCTACAATAATCAAATCAGCATGGTATTGGCAGAAAAACAGACACATAGACCAATGGAATAGAATTGAGAGCCCAGAAATAAAACCACATAAATATGGACAGATAATTTTTGACAAAGAAGCTAAAAACATACAATGGAGGAAAGACAGCCTCTTCAATAAATGGTGCTAGGAGAATTGGATAGCCATGTGCAAAAGAATGAAACTGGACTGCTATTTGTCACCATGTACCAAAGTTAATTCAAAATGGATCAAAGACTTAAGCATAAGACCTGACACAATAAACTGCATAGAAGAAAACATAGGTACTAAACTTACGGACCTTGGGTTCAAAGAGCATTTTATGAATTTGACTCCAAAGGCAATGGAAGTAAAAGCTAAAATAAACGAATGGGACTATATGAAACTTAAAAGCTTCTGCACAGCAAAAGAAACCATCAACAAAATAAAGAGGCCACCAACTGAGTGGGAGAAGATTTTTGCAAACAGTGCCTCCGATAAGGGGCTAATATCCAGAGTATACAAGGAACTCATGCAACTCAACAACAAAAAAACAAACAACCCAATTGAAAAATGGGCAGAGGAGTTGAAGAGACATTTCTCCAAAGAGGACATACAAATGGCAAATAGACATATGAAAAAATGCTCAACATCACTAATCATCAGAGAAATGCAAATCAAAACCACAATGAGATATCACCTCACCCCAGTCAGAATGGCTATCATCAACAAGACAAATAGTAACAAGTATTGGAGAGGCTGTGGAGAAAAAGGAACCCTCATACACTGTTGGTGGGAATGCAGACTGGTACAGCCATTATCGAAGGCAGTGCGGAGGTTCCTCAAAAAATTACGAATAGAATTGTCATATGACCCAGCAATCCCTCTCCTGGGTATCTACCCAAAAAATCTGAAAACATTTATACATAAAGACACGTGTGCTCCAATGTTCATTGCAGCTTTGTTTACGGTGGCCAAGACATGGAAACAACCAAAATGTCCTTTGATAGATGAATGGATAAAGAAGTTGTGGTATATATACACAATGGAATACTACTCGGCGGTAAGAAAAGACGATATAGGAACATTTGTGACAACATGGATGGATCTTGAAAGTGTAATGCTGAGCGAAATAAGTCAGACAGAAAAAGCAGAGAACCATATGATTTCACTGATATGTGGTATATAAACCAAAAACAACAAAAGAACAAGACAAACAAATGAGAAACAGAAACTCATAGACACAGACAATAGTTTAGTGGTTACCAGAGGGTAAGGGGGGTGGGAGGTGGGGGGTGGGAGATGAAGGTAAGGGGGATCAAATATATGGTGATGGAAGGAGAACTGACTCTGGGTGATGAACACACAATGGGATTTATAGATGACGTAATACAAAATTGTACACCTGAAATCTATGTAATGTTACTAACAATTCTCTCCCCAATAAATTTAATTTAAAAAAAAGAGTGAAAAACACTTTAAGCATTTTACCATAAAATCTGTTCTTTAACCATAATATGTTTTATCGTTATTTTTCCAAAATAACAAATCTGTAATGAGCTTTTTTTATATTTTTATCAGAAATAATGATTATTTTTTTAGTTTAGTTAAAAATGTCTATAAACACATAGCTGTGTCTACATAGAGGAGACGGACACAGCAATACCCCAATATCTGTCCCTAGTGTCCCCCCAGCCCTTAAAACTTAGAGAAATGTGTGGCCATTGTGACAGTAGCAGGGCTCTTAGTATGTATATAAGGAAGAACTAAATAAATATGCGCATATAGGTAACAAAACTCATAGGCTGGAAAGACATTCTTGAAGTAATTTTGTATAATGCTGGCATCCACCCGCCTAGAGAAAAACATACACTAAGTGGTCTTCTAGCCCCCGGGACACTGCCACGGGCCCCTGGAGGGTTCCCTGGACACCACCAGTGTTCTGACTCTCGCCCCATTCTTGTTTCTTCCACTCAGAAACTATATTGGATTGTAAGCAAATGAGAATCACATTTGAGAGATAACTTTGAATCTGCTCGAGTTTATTTCCTCTCAAATACACGTTCTTAAAGTTCACCACTTTATTTTTCGTAACAAATCACTCCAGGCGTTGTGCACAGCTGCTGAAATTCACTGCAGGGGCGTTTGCTCTCATTGAGATGGCCCACTCCACTTTCCACCAGCTCTGACCGTTAGCCACGTCTTCCTGACAGTGGACTGAAATGTGTCTCCCTGCCTTACTTCTACCTTGTGAGACAGAGTCTAAACCATCTGCTATATACGTGTAGGGCGGGTCTTCAGCCTTTTAAAAATAATCACTGCTCTCCCTGCACTTCGTATACACCTCCATTTCGTCAGAGGACTTGGTTTTGAGTCTTGGCCAACCAGGCTCTGGTCTGTGAAAGCACCCCTATTCGCCTACATCCTTCACTCGTCCAGTATTTACTGAGCACCTGCTTTACACCAGGTGTGTGTGGGATGCAGCCGTCTTACGCCCAGAACCGACATTATATTCAAAGTACGAACTATCAGTTTCTTGTTCTAGATCATGATTGAAAGGGGTGGGAAGAGGGTGATACCTGCCTAAGTGTGGGGAACAGCGTATGAGACTCAAACCACATCCCCTTGCCCTGCCCCCCATCCTAAGAGTCTGACGTATTCTCTTAGGGAAGCACACTTTGACAATTACTGTAGTTAGTGATTCGTGGCAATGTACATAGAATTTCTCATTAGTATTTCAGATGAGAAAAAAATGAGAGTTACTGTTCTAGAGTCTACATTTCCATTAATGCAGCTTAAAATTATGTTAGCTTTTTTGGAAGTTGAATGACACTGTTGGATAGATACTGAGCATATTGTTCACTAAAATCGTAAAGCTTTTCCAAATATTTTGTTGCTAAACCATATCTTTGCCCCAGAAGCCAGACTAATCATTTATCCCTGTAAACTTCATTCTATTTGTATTATTACAGTGTGCTAAAGTCATTTCAACTGCTAATGCTGTCATCCACTTGTTACCTGTAAGCATGGGAACCATTTCTGTTTTATTTTGTTTTACTGCTGTATTTTTTTTTTTTTTTTTTAAGATTTTGTTGAGGAAGGGGAACAGGACTTTATTGGGGAATAGTGTGTACTTCCAGGTCTTTTTCCAAGTCAAGTTGTTGTCCTTTCAGTCTTAGTTGTGGAGGGCGCAGCTCAGCTCCAGGTCCAGTTCCCGTTGTTAGTTGCAGGGGGCACAGCCCACCATCCCTTGTGGGTCTCAAGGTGTCGAACCGGCAACCTTGTGGTTGAGAGCCCATTGGACCATGTGGGAATCGAACTGGCAGCCTTCGGAGTTAGGAGCACGGAGCTCCAACCGCCTGGGCCACCAGGCCGGCTCTCACTGCTGTATTTCTTGCACCCATGACAATTTTTTCTTTACAATGAATGTTATCTACAGAGCAGATAAACATGCCACCCATATTTTTGTTCAAATCATTGAAAAGACGAGAACTGATCGATCTGAGTACAGTCAGTCTCCTAAAGCATGCCAACCACCAACTCCAGGAATGGGTAACCAGGAAGGACCCACGAGGCCTGGTCATTCAGCCCCTTTGTAATCTGGCCCTTTTGGCTGCTTTTACACCGTCATAAAAACACCAAGAAAAGCCCATCCTTCTCCCTGCTCAAAGTTCATTAGTGCCACAACTGTCATACTTTTCCAACCTAGTCTAGTAATGCAGTCCAAGAAGAAAGTTAGATGGATTTCTTCTTAGTAAATCCATGCAGCATCCTAGTAAACAGTGTTTGTTCCTTTTATGTTAAAACAAAACTTTAAGCCCTTTAATAGGGCATCATGGAAATTGTCGTTCAATATTTTCATCCTTTTTTTCCCCAAAAAAGTAAACAAGCCATCAGAGCCTAATACGATGTATAAGGAAATCTGTTAACACTTAGACCTGTGAAGATTAAAAAGAGGAGACTAGCATCTCCTTTCATATAAACTATAGGGGATTAAGAGAGAATGAGAAGTTGCAGTCACTTTTCTCCCAATAACCAAAAGAACCCACTGGCGACTCTGGCCCTGAATCTACAGTAACCATACCGCTCCGTATTGCTGATGCCTGCTTACTGCACACCCATCACGTGCGGGCGCTGGACCAGCATTATGCATTTATTATGTCATACAGTCCAACAACCCTGCTGGGTAGACAGCATCCTCTTCCCAAAGACAGAGCTGTGATAGAAGTGAAACAGCTCGCCCAGAGTCACGGAGTGGACATTGGCCCCGCAGACTTTCAGATCAGGTCTGCCGTATGCCAGATTCCTTCTACTCGCGACATTTAGCCCTGGAAGCCGCAGAACCGTGATTTGACATCTCTTCCATTGGCCGACAGCAATTGAGCAGTTGCCTTTATAGGTTCTCTGAGTGCCCTGGGATGTAACGCATCTGGGCCAAGAGACTCAAACTCACTTCACTATAAACAGCGAGTTCAAAATATATACGTGGTCTGACAGTTCGTGAACTTGTTACAACGCTGTTGCTAACCTTTTTTGATATCAGAGGGATTATTCATTTGAATTTGTACCAACTGGACAGTTAACCAACTTTACTATTTGGAAGTGCTGAAAAGGCTGCGTGAAATAGTTAGACGACCTGAACTTTTCGCGAACAATTCATGGCTCTTGCATCACGACAGCTCACATCACCAGCTCACATGGCCCTGTCTGTGAGGGAGTTTTTAGCCAGTAAACAGACAACTGTATTGGAACACCCTCCCTACTCACCTGATCTGTCCCCCAATGACTTCTTTCTTTACCCGAAGATAAAGGAAATACTGAAAGGAAGACATTTTGATGACATTCAGGACATCAAGGGTAATACGACAACAGCTCTGATGGCCATTCCAGAAAAAAAGTTCCAAAATTGCTTTGAAGGGTGGACTAGGGGCTGGTGTCGGTGCATAGCTTCCCAAGGGGAGTATTTCGAAGGTGACCATAGTGATATTCAGCAATGAGGTATTATCATGCAGGGTGACAGGCGGGGGTCTCTCAGCTCCCGCTCCCCACATTAGACCACAGGACGTGGTGAGGCCAAAAAGGAACACCCACGGAGCCATTAGGGGAGTCACACCACTATAGTCTCGCTGGCGGCTGGTTGGAGACACAGGAAGCAGGAGCCACAGTGTGGATGGCGGGATCCGCAACCTGCCATCCACTTGTTTCTGCCAACCAACCTTACTTGCCAGCTCCATCCGCCGTGCTAACTGCAATCCGCACTTCCCAGCTCAGCCACCATCTTCTTGCTAGCCCCCATTTTCTGCTAGCGTAGCCACGGCAATTATATTAGCGGCCAATGGCTCACTGGTTACAGCTGACGGCCAACTAGCCACAGCTGATGGCCATCCAATCACAGTTGATGGCCATTTACTACCTGAGCCAGCACCTTTCCACGTGAGACCGAGAGCCTGGAAACTGTACTCCTAGCTCTGTCCCCACAGGTATATAGCACTTTTTCTAGGATGAGTTCCCGAACTTAATTGTCCAACCTCGTATCTATTTTATATATACATAAAATAGCTACCAAAAACACATAAATATATGTTGATTTGTGTTTAGCAACTGTAAAGTGTTTGATACAATCCTGTATGATTTCCTGGGACTGGGGACCAGATGAGGCCAAGACATGATCACCAGTAAAGCTGGCGCAGAGCCGCAGCGAGCAGGGAAAGGAGGGAAGTGCCGTGGGGCTCCCACAGGGCGGAGGGGAACACCACAGAAGATTGGCTTCAGGAGGAAATCGTTTCACACTAGTGATAATCCTGAAATTAGAACCACCAGCCAGATTAGTGGGTAAAATAACCCTATTTAACCCATAATTGTAAATGTACTAAAAACTCAGCCATGTACTGTAAGCCGAGTCCTGGTGAGAGTACCAGACAGGATACATTCGTGTTAATTAGGAATGAAGGTACACAGGATTTTTTTTAATCTTTGCTATTTAATTTTGGAAATACCACATTGCTTGACTTATTTGTAAAAAGTAACCAGATTTATTATGTTTTCTATCACAGAAATACTGATTTGAAGATTTTGCATCAATTTAAAGTCTTAAAGACATTAGTCCTCATTCTAGTCATTATCAAGAAATAATGTGATTTTAAACAATTCTCTTTAACTTTCCAAGCAATGTCAGGATATAGAGAGAATTGTTATTCAAGTTCCTGGTAGCAATGCTATTTTGTTTGCTCATATGTGCATATATTTTATCTGTAAATGGTGTGTGTGTGCGCGTCCACACGTGTGCTACGTAAACATGTATGATGCTAAGTTAACGTATTCCATTCTCCCCAAGAGGCAGGGACTGACCACAAGCTGACTGTTACTCGTTATCCATTAGGTTATCTTGTGCATTAACATAATGTTTGAAGCCAAGATTATTAGCTCTGCTTTATAGAACTCATTAACCTGAAGTTCACATGTATAACCCTCAGTACTTAAAACAAACCAATTACTTTGTGTGAACTACTTTTATATTCTGAGACTCCCAGCTCTACCACCTAGTTACTTTGAGCAAGTAACTTAATTTTCGTGCCTCAGTTTCCTCATCTGCAAATCAGATAATAGTGCCTACCTTACATGTTGCGGGGTGTAAATGAATTAATAATATACATAAAATACAGATGGGTGCCTGCCATGTGATAAGCCCTTTGTAATTATCTGCAAAAGCCTGTAGGTTCCCCTGAAGGCTACGTGGAATGATAGAATCAGTTTTTAATTGCAGAAGTTATCACTATGGAGATAGCTTTGGCAAGGTTGCAGCTAATGGGGAGGAGGAGGGATTAATTTCAGCAAGACTCGAGTCAAGGAAACAAGAGGCTGTTGCAATAATCAAGGCAAGAAATGATGAGGCTTGAACTCGATGGCAAGTAGTAGTGAGATTAAGACAAGTGAAAAATTCCGAAGAGACAGTAAATGCAGTACGCAGACCAGGAGCGCATTTGGCTGTGGGAGTTGAAGAAGAAAGAACTCACTAAGGACGCCCAGGTTTCAGGCGTGGGTGACCTCTCTACGGCAGGAGACAGACAAGAATGAGTTCCGAAATCTCCAGCACCTGCGTGCATCCAAGAAGACACGCCCAACAAGCTGTCCAGGAGAACCCGGGAAAAGTTGGACTGCACAGGTTATCAGACTCAGCAGTGGAGACAATAGCTGCAGTCAAGGAAGGAGGTAACACTTTTTTTTAATCCTTTTTCTCAATAACCAAGCGATTAAAGCTCTTCTGTGTCACACCAGACTAGAACACCTCATCTAATGCAGTTCTGAGCATTAAAGAGAAATCATGTTGAAGATTGCAACCTTGAAGTTAATTGCAAAGTTTGCTGCAGATGGCTAATGTTTTAAAGGTAGAAACCGTTTTCTAAGTGATCTGGATAAAAACATGAACGTGAGTCCCTGATGCCACATTTCCCATCACATACTGCACAAGCCAACAACAAGCCCTTCCTTTGGCTCCTGGGGACTTAATTTCCCCAGGGAACCATTGTGGTTATTCAACTTTAAGACCTTGTAGGAAGAATCACAGTTATTTCTCTCTGGGGTCTTACTCAGAGCAAGCAACACGGAAGTAAATAGTCACTAAGGAGGAACAAGCTTTCAGCCAAATGTATGAACAATTCATGTAAAAAAATACAATAACGCTGGCCAAATTTTGACAGAAATTATAAATTAGGGATAGTGGCACTACGCTGTTGTGGCTCCTGGGCATCGCCATGTCCCTGAGAAGGCACCACCCACACCTGCTTTGCGTCCCCGACACAAAGAAAGGCGCATTCCACTATCCAGTTTCCACATGTAGTGACTGAAGGCTGTGTCGGGCTGGGAGAACCACGCAGGCCCAGCCCCGCCGACACCAGCGCCGTGTCCTGGACACGTCTTCTGTGCAGAATGCATGTAGTAGCTTTGTTTTGCCCTTGAGTTCCAGAATTCCGTGATCAAAAGAACACATTTAATGAAACTGCTCTTTGAAAAATTGTTTTTTTAAAGAGCTTTATAAATACAATCTTCCTGTGGTTCAGAAATAACTCTTGCCTCAGAAGGCTCATCAGTCAACATTATGTTGGAGACACAGCTTGTTCCTAATCATAAAACAGCCTACCTAACCTACAGTGCAGTCTTTAAACCCAGCTCTGACTCTAAAATGTAAGTTGTTTCAACAACTGTCGTGCGGGAGACCCTGCTCGCTGCGCCATTTGTCGTGCGGGGCGGCCTGCGGGGTCTCTGGTCCCGCTCCCCACACAAGAACGCAGGACATGGTGAGGCCAAAAAGGAACACCCACGGAGCCATAGGTAGGGGAGTCATACCACTATGGTCTCACTGGAGGCTGGGCCCACCGGACGTGCGACCTACCGTCAGCCTTTCTGCCAACCGACCGACGACTGTCCTCCACTCTCCTCGGCTCTGTTCCTCCTCTCTCTTCCCCTCTCCTCGGCTCTGCTCCGTAGCCGCAGCAGTTATACCAGCGGCCAGTCGGCTAACCGGCCACAGCCGACGGCCAATCAGCCACAGCCGACGGCCATTCACCACCCGAGCCAGCACCTTTCCACGTGAGGCCGAGAGCCTGTAAACTACTCTCTGGGGCTCTGTCCCCACAACAACTGCTTGTTTTCAGACCTAAAACGATTCTGGAATGTGCTCCAGGTGGGGAAGACAAAAAGCAAACGTGACGTCCTTCAGGGTCTCCCCATCAGAGCTGACGCAGAGGGATCTGGGCTCTCTCATTCTGTCCTGTTACTGCAGTTCGCGTCTGTCACCTAAACGGTGACGCAGTCATGCACACCGATTCAGGACTAAGTCACATACATCCTAAACACGAGCAAAGGCAGATTTCAAAAGACACTTAAAATGTATTGCAAAATGTACAGCATTTATTCACATACAGACAAAAAGGCACAAATCCTACTAAATAGTTCAACAAAAAAATACAGCTGTCCTCAACTAGTTTTATAAATACTTTCAAAAAGGGGATAGAAATAAATACAGGATTGGGCCATGTCATATAAAATAGTCATCTCTACATATATTTTGTTTAATTTCTGATTTGTAACTCTTCATGCACCTTTTTTTTTTTCAATTTTAGTTGAATGGACACCAAGCTAGGCACATAGTGAAAAATCCTCTGTACAAGGTTACAAATGTAATGACAAGTTTGTCCATTTCAAAATAATTAAGATTTGTACACAACACATAGAACCCTTCATTTAGATTTTGTGTTTATAACCTAACAAATGACATTCCAGGCAACTTTACAAAAGTTTAACTAGCCTACATTTTGACATAATACATTGATCATAATCAAAGATACTTCTTGGTCAGGATGCACAAGGAAAGATAACGCTTAAAAAAAAAAAAAAGTAAAGAAGAGCAAATGGTTCCATCCTAAGAGTGCAAGTGGGTGGGTTGGGTGGGTGGGTTGCTGCGTGTGGTGGCCTCATACAGAGTTCCCAGCAGGACAGGAAACTAACTTACAAAGCTATCATTACACTGTCAGAGAAACCGTGCTCTGTACCATTTGCATTTCAAAGCAGGAATAAAAAGTGTGGGCTTTTCATTTTTGTGTGTTTTGTTTTTGTGTGGGGTTTCTTTATATATTTTTGTTGTTTTGTTTTTTTGGTTCAGCATAACTTGGAACGTTTGAAAGCTTTTCAACCTAAATGTGGGGGAAAAACAGGTAAGGCATTATTTTTGCACAAAACTAGCATTCCTAATAGTGCAAATGAATCTGGTACCTCTTGAAATGGTGAGAGGTCATATACTTCCTAGAATTTAGATTTTCTTTCTATGGCTTGACAAATTCTCTCTCTCTATATTCTACTCTCACCCAGAGCTGTTGCTGTAGTCAAAAGATAACTGTAGATAGAGTCCACCTTCTTCTGTATTCAGCAAAAGGTTTCTGCTCATCTGCAAACAGTCTGACTTTTAAATTCGGCTATGAGTGAAGGTACAGCTTGGATTCGTAAGAAACTTCTCATACATGGAGCAACAGCGTATCTGGACAGCAGTCGTTCAAAATGAGCCCCAGAGCTCAAAAATAGTCAATCTAAAAACCTGGGTCATCCTTTCCCCTCCCCTGAATTAGCTACTAAAATGTATTCAAAAAGTTAAGACTTGGTTTGGAAATGTCATACATACAATGGGGATGCATCAGATCTACTATTTGATCATCTGATAAAACTTGCATAGCAAGATGGGATTCAATAAGCCTTTGCTGTTGTTGACAATCATCTGGAAGACTTGGAAGTTAACTACAGAACTCAAAGCATCATTCATTAAGTATCAGAATGTCCCTGCCACATGGACACAGATGTAGAAATGAATCAGGAAGCTGAATACTGATACAAACTAACGGGTAATTTAGGGGGAGTTGGGCTTGTTCCAAGTGCCCATAATTCTAAATCTCATTGCTATTTAAACTTTCCTTAAGTTTCACAACTACATTGAATTCCAAAGAAAATGAACAGGACCTTAACACTATCCACTGTCTTAATACATACGCACTGCAGTGAGTGCAAAACAGAACATTGTACTCAAATTTAATGCTCAATTTATTATTGCTGATAACTTACTAGTTATTGCCATTTGCAATTAGAAAGTCCAAGTTACGAATTAGAGCCTAGAACTCTGACTCGAGAAAACCTATTACACTTCAATCTTTTTCCTGTATAAACTTGGTCAATGGTAAGAGGTTATCGCAACTTATTGCCTTTATATTGTTTTTAAAATATAACCTTTTTTTTTTCCGTTTCCTTAAGGAATCCGTCCATGTTGGAAGCCCGGGTTCCC
Organism: Rhinolophus sinicus; assembly: GCF_057876585.1. NCBI lineage: Eukaryota > Metazoa > Chordata > Mammalia > Chiroptera > Rhinolophidae > Rhinolophus > Rhinolophus sinicus. Next base: position 125,183,940 of record NC_142515.1, read on the forward strand.
TGATACATGTACTAGTAGTGGTTGGCTCTGGGAAATAGGCTTCACCGGAGTGTGGAAGTTCATCGCTTGAACTTGAGTAACTGTCGTATTGTTGGAAGCCAGATGGCCAGGTATTGCCCAAGGCCAGGGACATCCCAAGCTGGCCCAAAAGGCAGTGGTTGGGGAGGAGGGGAGGTCAGGAGGGCTGATAAAAATGGGGTCTCAGCTGCCCTTCTCACAGACAGACCTTTCTCATGGCTTCCCTCTCCGCCCGTCCCGGCTCCACAACGCACTCTGGGCTCCCAGCTTCACCCTATATCCCCAAGCTGCGGCAGCTCTCCTGGCCCTTCAGATCTCTAATGACCTTTTCCAAAATTCTCTCTTCCCCACCTGCTATATTTACACGAGTCCCCTAGAGTTCCTGAAGCTTCAGAGCCGCTGCCTAAGCACTGCAATGCAACAAAAACAGCCTGTGGGCCAAAGTAGCCGTATGACTTCAAGTTCTACCACAGTCCGAGAAAATAAGGTTTCTGGGCTATTAAATGGTACATGAGGGTTTCTCAAGAACCATATCTGAATCCATATATTCAGGTAACCAAGAGTTTGTGCTTTGGGAAGAATACAGAGGGCAATAAAAACTCATGAGGCTTATTTTAGCCTCGCCCTCTTTAAAAAACTCCATTCATTCTTATTTTAGTGTTTAATTCAGCTTCTAGTCTTAGCAGTGTCTTACGGTTACAATCTACTCTTGTGTTTCCTCAACAAGTTGCAAATAACACACACTTCTCACAACGATTTATAAATGACTCTGAAAAAAACAATTCAATCTGAATTGCGAGTCAACGCGTCTGTGTGGCTGGGGGCGCTGGTTTCTGCTGGCCCCCTCCCCGTGTCAGCGCTCCCGTCTGCCCCTCGGGGACAAGCCCGCCGAGCGTCCACACCGTCTCCGTTTCATCAAGAGGCCAAAATGCTTCTCCTGATGATGTCTGTCCTCCTGTTGATAGTGCTGCTGGCGTGTATACATTTCTTTTCGGACGCCTCACTCTCTGAGTCACTCATTTCTACATCGGGGACATAGCCGTCATTCTCGTTGTCAGATTTTAACTTGCTTTTTGCCCTCTCCTTGGCTGGAACTCGGCCTAAGCCCAAGTAGGGGTAGTCTGAGTGCTGGTGGCAGGCGCCCCCACGGACCTCGCCCTGCTGCTGCCGGTCCCCCTTCTTTGGAATCCGGAATCCTCCCCAGTTTTTCACGGGGCTGGCAGGTGTTGTAGGCACTTTGATTGCAGTCTGGTTATAGTTCACTTTGATTAGGGGGCCGCTGCACTTGGGCACCGTCTCCTTCCGCGCGCCCGGGGAAGCGGCAGCTCGGCCGTTGTCCACATGCCTCTGGGACACGTCTGTGGACCTGAGAGGCTTGTGACTCTGTTTGAAAGTTCGGTCCTTCACGTCTCCCTTACTGAGATCACAATGAAAACGAGGGTCTCTCCTGTTCCCGGGGTCTGGCGTCATCACACCGTTTTTCTGTTGGGCTGACATGAGACGTGCTTCTGCAAAGGTCTTTTCAAAACTCAAAAAGCTTTCGGGGACCCCCATCCCCTCCCTTCTCCCACATAGATCTGGTTGCTTCAGCAGGGTTTTGCCTTCGCTCCCAGCGCTATTCTGCAACAGATCTCGCTTATGGGGCTTTTTCAGCGAATGCACCAAGGAAGTACCCATTTGCTTCCTGAAGAACGCGGAATGCCACTTCAAGTCCTCTATCTTGGGGGCGTCAGGACCCACGGAAGGACTGTTGAACAGAAGCATGCTTCCCAGTGAGGAGGAGGCGCAGGAAGAAGAAGGCACACCTGCAGGCAGAACCACAAAGAAACATTACAGCGAAAGCAAACAAATCGAAAAACACAGCTCTAGCCCCTTGGCGGGGCCCTGTCAATGCGAATACCCCACCCACGGGACGACACACAACCAACCAGCTTCTGAAATTTTAGTTTTTATAGTAAAGATATGATCTGCCTTGAGAATCTGCATCCAGTCGGCATACTCATTGCGCTGTATTTTCTACAACAGCTGAAGTTCACGGAATTTTTTATGACACATCATCTTTTCACGGAAATGTATTTTCCTTCAGAACAACTGCTATGATTTTCAAAGGGGAATCCATGCAGAGTCTGGTGGTCAGGCGCTGACTGCCTCCCCCTCCACCTGGTTCCAGAGAGCACCTGCCCCGGACCGGGGCCACCTACCAGTCACCTGCCTCCCCGATGGGACACGGGCAGGGACTGTGGCTTTTAAGTTTCTTTCCCCAAATTATCTATGCCCTTGCTGGGCTACGAAGAGGATAAATACATGTAAATATGTGAAATGGATAAGGGAAGGTGTTTAAAATCATTCTAGACACACAGTAAATGTTTAAAAAATGTTTACTGTTACATGCAAAACCCATTTGTGGAATTAAACTAAATTGTCATCCAACATGAGAATAAGTTAAATTGGTGTTTTTCAAACATTTCTGACGCAAATCACAGTAAGAACTAAATTTCCCATCACCATCACCCAGTAAAAGCTCACTTCATGTAATCAAATTAGCTTTCATCGTCTGATACGCGGACTCAGACGTTTTCTACTCCACTTGTTTTTAATGCTGGAGGCGACCTACTGAATTTCTCTCACGGCCCACTGAGAAGTAGACCGTACCCCCCAGGCTGAAACAACCACTGGTGAGTTCCTAACACCCCGCTGCCTCGGAAGGACGGCGCTTCAGCCAGAACCTCCACAGCGCAGAGAGCAGTTCTCACGGTGGGTGGGGACCCCGCAGGGTGTGTGTGACTGTGTGACCCACCCCACACAGCTCCGCCCGAGGCCCAGGCAGGTGCCCCCGGATGAGAACAGGCTGCTGAGCGGACCAGGACACTCACAGAAACGGAACAGAGCTAGCGACTTGACTCCAAACCCAAACCTGTCACAACCAAAGGGGCCAGTGTCCTCACACCTATTTCTATTACTTGACTTGCGACTCGTGTCTGAAGGGCCTTGGCTTCATGGCCTCCGTAAGCACCACCTCCACTGAGGACTCAGTCAGTGGAATGGCCCTACCGGTTCCGAGTCACAGCACAGCTTAACCCATGGCCCCTGAGTGACACGTGCAGGTCACGGTGGTCTGCTCTGCTTCACTTGGAATCACCTGTCTTACAGGACAGGAGCCCGAGTGGCATGAATAAGAACACAAGTGAAAGTCTAAACCTGGGGGGAAAAAAGCAAAGCATCCTACAGGACGAGCACGTTGCTTTCTGCCCGTCACAGCTAGTGCGGTTCCATCTCAGAGGGAAGGGAGGACACGTTTTCCTTTCCTGAAGGAGCAGCTGGACTTCTGAAGGGCTCCGTCACAGCTCTGTTACACAAAACACGTCTTCACCTTGTTCAGAATCTCAATCCCTTACCCAAGGAAAAAGCTCAGGCATGAAATGCAGAGAGCTGCCTGCAATATCCATGAAAAATGACTCAAGTGACATCAAATGCAAACGCTCTTCACAGCTTATTTTTATAGGTAATCACTCATTACATAACAACTTAAGCAAGCGTCACAGAAGCCTCCAGTGTGAGAACTCCGCAGGCATGGCCTGCATCCGTGGCCCCCGCAGCTGTAGCGCCTCTGCGGGTTGGGGGGGGGGGTCCCCGCACCAGATGGGCCTTCACATGAGGACTCAAAGCAAAGCATAAAATAGGGCCCCTTTATTTGCATCCAAGTCCGAGTAATGAATGAGGAGACACAAGTTCACTATAAAGAATCAGAATTGAACTGCTTTTACTTATGACACCCTACTTAGAAAAATTTATTTTAAAAGGGTTAGAACTAAACTCTAGGTAATGATATAAGCATGACACTCCAGGAAATACATCCTCTTGGGAAAAAGAAAAAATCTAAGATGCTACTGTTAATAAGTTAATGCCATTAAAATTCTCTATGACTTCAAGAATGGCATTTAATACTCCCTTGGCTTTTTCTCCTTGTTCAAGTGACCAATTTACAGCAAGTCCTCACTTAAGGTTCTTGACAGGTTCTGTGACTTGAATGAAACAACATACAACAAAACCCACTTTACCACATGCTATCTGATATAAACAACAGGTAAGTTCCGCCGCATCTCATCAAGGTTATAACGAAAGGACGTCATATTCGAGGACCTGCCATACCCTCATCAAACAGACATCAGTTAGTTTTAGGTAAACCACAACTGGGATTTCAACATAATAGGTTACAACAACTTCTCTGCTGTTTCTGTGTGTCATAATAATGTACAGTGACAAAAAGCCACAAAAAGCGGAAAAATCAAAGAGTGAGCCCGCTGTGACTCTGTTGCTGGGGTGACTATGAGGGCAGACCGGACGGAGCAGCAGACACGCTCGTAAGGCCTAGCTGCTCCGGGAGCCCCATCCTGCCTGGCCCCACTCAGCAGCTCTCCTGCTCTATCTAACAGCACAACACCCGCTCTGCGGGCTGAGGACTCCAGCAGGTCAATGCTGAAAGGACACGGATTCTGGACCGAACCTCTTTCAGATCAAGTCCCACCTCGCCCAACTTTGTACTTGATCTCCAAGTAACACCCTGTTTTTTTCTCTTCTCTTAGCTTGGCCCACAGCAATGTGAAATAGAAGATACTAAAAAAAAATAAATACTTGGTGCCTTATCTCCAAAATACTCCAAATTCCACCCACACCAAAAAAGTCCACTGAGAATGTTATCTAAACGTGGACATGTGACTCAAGTACACGGTCTTCAGATGTCTTTACCATATGGTACAGGTAGATCCAAGGTTACATAATTTACACACCTTTTTAGGTATCCCCAGGATACCTTACATTTATTGAGGCTTTGCAATATAGAAGTTACTCTTTCATTTGAGCCTCACTACAGTTCCCAAGAGGTAGCTTGAGATGTCACCCTAAAGTTACACATGAGCAAACGGGGAGACTTGGAAAATACAAGACTTGCTGGTCTTTGGTCTGGAAGTAGAGCATACAGGATTCGACCCAAATTCTTAGCCCTTCCCCCTATTCCATGATGCCTCAAATGCCTAAAGATTTTCTTTAAATATGCAAGTCTGCGCTTCTGAGATTCTTCCAGGGGATAGATAGAAGAAAATTAGTGGTTATTTCTTTCCTGAACAGAACATTAAGGCTTCGAAACCCCTGCCCTACTGTTGGTCCTGCAAGGGCTGAACGCATACCTGAGACTCTTTCTTGCTCCAAGAGCTTAGTGTAAAGATTGAATATCTGTTCCTGGATTTTGCACACAGATCGCTTAATCTTTTCCCTGCGGGTCACCATGTAAGTGAGGTTCCGAACCTAGAATGTAGAGAATAAAGATGCTAAGTAAGCAATACATTTTAACAGTATTTCGGTGCTTTATTTTCTTTACCCGACAGAAAATTGTTCTACAAGGACCTTGAATGACATCTGAAATCAAAATATACTTGAAACATTTTATTCCTTCTCTGATCTCCTTTGGGCTGCTGACGAGGACCCTACATACACCCCTCCAGGTAGACAGTTAGATTGCGGGGGGCACCTAGAGAACTCCCACAAAAGCCCTGCCTCCTTGGACTCATCCCAGCAAAGAGAAGACCGCTGGTGGCCAAGTCCAGACCTGCCACCTCTTGCCAAAGGACTCTGCTTATCACCCCGCAGGGTCTTCTTCCCATGAATTGTAGCATCAAAGGCTTTAGAGCAATTCAGAAGCCTGCACTGCACTGCACTTTATCAAGCATCTTTCTGAAGATAGAACTTAGGTAAGAACAGGGTCAAGGGTTATCAGAGAAGCTCCCTCCCACCACAAAAAATGTCCCTGCACAGGGCCCACTGGTAAACTAAACGGTGACCAAGAACCCAAGTAAACTTTTTCAGCTGGACACTGAACTGCTTGGAGCTAACAGGTAGCTAACGTTCCTGCACATGAAGTCTAGGGGGCGTCCTCCCCGCTTTGCTACGGATTTGCTCCATCAAGATCTCAAGTCCAGCTCTCTGTATCCCTGTTTGAAAACCAGACACTGCCCTCTTCCTGACTCATTTGCAAAGAACTGAAAAGACCCAGGTGCTGAGCTCCTTTGTATCCGCTTTGCATCTGACGTGCATCCACAGGGACCACATGCACACGCTAACCAGTGCTAACTAGTCAACATCTGAATTTCCCGTTTTCAAGGCCACCTGTCATCAGTCAACACAGAAAAACTATTTAAACCCCCTTAAACCCTTCTGTCCTAAAACCTATTGGTAAACCGGACTAGAAATTCATGGGCCCAAAAACACAAATAAATGCCAAACCAACAGATTTGCAATTCAACCTTTGTTCTGGAAGATGTGGACAAGAACCTCCCAAATCAGCTCAGGGCAGGAGTAAAAAGTGACTGTGTCCCCATCAGCTCCCACATCAGAGACATGACTCCACTCTCCTAGAAACCACAGCTTCTTGATGCTTGGCAATCCCTTCCCCCACCGTCTTCCTGGAAACAGAAGTCCCGAACGTCACCAACCTGTTCTTTGGGCGGTGAGGATGGCAACAAGCCGTCCACACCAGACTGCACTTTGGCTTACGACCCGACACCTCCACTCGGCTTTTCTGTCATTTCTGAACCCTAACGTGTCCAGTTGTGTTCAAGGCAGTCGCGCTGGCACAAGGACAGGAGGCAGTAAGGTAAGAGGAGCAGCCCCACGTCTGCATGGTGGTGCCATTTCCAGCCTGAAGCCGGAACACCAGTCAGGCTTCCCCGGATGCTAACGGATTCACTGACTATTTAAGACCTTCTCAACACTTCTTGATTAAAAAATAATAATCTTAAGAACTCAGAAGCAAATCACTCTGTCTCAGAGTAAGTGTTATTTTGGTGTCTTCCCTCCTGGTTAAGGCAAGTTCTTTCTTTAAGAGCCTCAGACCCCCAGGCCAGGAAGTAGGTGTCTTCTACAAAAATCCTGACCAACTGGGGATGGAGGTGGCTAACAGGCTATTCTCTCTGATAAATAGCGTTCCACGCTGGGAAGATTACGGGTGAAAGCTCATAAAAGAGGAAAAGGCAAGACTTAGATCCACATCACAGATTCAAAATCTTTGGAAAACAAACAGCACAGTTTTTACGTTAAGACAAGGAATCTGACCTCTGGCAACAGGAAACGGAAACAAAGTCCAGCTCCTACTAGGAGTAGACAGGTCACTGTCCTGTTGTTCATGTCGGATGTAGAGCAGAGATAGACACCTCTCTCTTACTTGAAGTTTTCCTTGGGAATAGAAACTAGGGAAGCCAGAGACCTGAACTTGGTTTATTATTCGAATTTCATTTTTGTAGCTTCAACTACTTCCCTCAGCAAAGGCTGCCACCTGGCTAAGTAGGAAAATCGCACTTTTATTCCCCAGGATCTCTGAAGAGCAACATCTAAATACAAGCCCCAAAGGCAGAGGCCGGGATTCATTTTCCGTTGGAATAAATCAGCCCTGAAGGCCCCAGGCCTGGCTGACTGCACTGACTAGTGAGCACCCTGAACCTTACCTCCCTTGCACACAACACGCTCCTCACAAGACAACTTGTATAGAGCTGAACCCAGGCTCCATCCTGAAAACATACCCGGCCTGGCCCTTCCTGCGACGCGGCTGGACCCAGCTCCCGCCCCCGCTGCATCTTCTCCAAACTGCCAGCTCTTGGGAGCACTCTCACCGTGATAAACCGAGTCAGGTTCTCCCCCAAAGCAGTGGCTCCCTAAAACACAGATGGCCGGCTCTATCCCCCGTTTCTGGAGTCAGAGGTGGGGGTCCAAAAATTTGCATGTCTGTTAAGGTTACAGGTACTGTGGCTGCTGGTCTGGGACCCTACTCTGAGAACCACTGCCCTCAGGAATCCAACAGTGGTTTCCAGGGTTTTCTGGACTCCCAAACATTGTATGCCAACACGGATGCTTAACACTGCTTCTTGTTCAGGGACAACTGAAGCCTATACCCAATGTCCAAAGTGACCATTCCACAGTGTTGAGTAGGACCAGCCCCCAGGACGTGGCCGTTTGGCTGCCCCAGCCAGAATGCAGGGGCAGCATGTTTACTGCGTCCTTTAAAGGACAACATTTAGGAGAAGAAAATCCCGCCAGACTTGAAGTGGCTTGGGGAACGTGACATAGTCACCTGACACATATCAGCAATCGTTCTTCTTAAAGGTGTGGGTTTCCAAACCCTCCTGAAATCTATTTCTGTCACCTAACTTTCCGGTCCAGAACTGGTCCCCAGGTGTGCCATGCCCCAAGGTGTGTATTTGCAGTAAAGAGCAATTACCGTTCATCGGCTGTTTGCCTTTCTAATGACGGCTGCCCGCATGTTTAGAAGCCCACACACCTGACTACTGTCCCAGGTGCTGGCTGACTGCGTACCTGTGCTGAAGTACTCATGTGTGAAGTAGGCAGAGCTCTAAGACGACTGAAAAACAAAGTATTCATTTATCATTTGCTCTTAATGTCACCCCTGCCCTGATATGCCTTTGGCCCGATAAGCTTACTGTTTATAATTATGAAGAACCGTGAAGTTCTCTGGGCCGCGGCAAAGATTTCAATTTTTTAAAACCTCTGCCATCACAGGCCTCATGGCAAATTTTGGAAAACATATTTTTCATTATAATAAGCCCCTTTTAAACTGACACTAAATACCCTAAAATCTCTTTGGCTCTTTAATAAAGGAAATGTAAGTAATGCCACACACACACACACACAAATCCTGATTTATTCCCTGTTCATACATAATTGGCATCATTGTACTTAAAAAGCAACAAATGTTTAGAATTTAATTGTAAGTGTATGTTAATCTGAGTAACTGAAGTACAGAAAAGAGTTAGTACACCACAGCATTTTCTACACTTTTATTTTGTGGTGATTGTGAGACAAACACAGTCCAAACATTAGACTTCTGTCCTCCCTCCTGAGGACTATCTGACTCCACATGCACCCCGGGTACAGCAGCTGCCGGGCTGGGACAACGGCTCCTCGCCAGGATTCGTGTATTCTCTCTCTCTCTCTCTCTCTCTCACACACACACACACACTCACACTCACACTCACACTCACACACACACAGACGGGGGTGAGGATGGGGAGGGGGGCGAGGTCGTCTTCACACTCACCAGCAGGGGGCGTGCGGGAGCGCGAGCACCTCAGCCTCCTCCCGCGCCTGCCGCGCCAGAATCCGGAATCCTAACCTGGTCCGGCCGGAAGGGGCGTCACAACAAGCTGCCCTGGGTCAGGGGTTGAGAGGGTCTCTAAAGTGCCCCTGCAATCACTTTCACTTCTGTGCCACCTCTAGCAGGGCCGTACAGGTCTCTGTGAGACCTGGATCTTCTGGTTCAGTACTTCTTCGATTTATCCCTATTCTTTGTCTACACTCGCATTTCAAATTATCTATGAATAGTCAGTCTCTCCCAGGCAGATCTATCACTGCGGGCCAGCTAACAAGTTAGCTGCTTGGGGGAGATGGGTTAACCATTTCAGGCCAAGCAGGTCTGCCTTTCAGTGTTGGCTGCTCCAGGCAGGAAGCCTCGGTCCAGCTCCTGTGCACTAATAAATTTAATCAGCCTGGGAGCTGACGCAGAAGGTGCTGAGGCGCATCCCCAATTAGAGGCCTCAGTCAGAAACTACCTGCAGGGGCGGGGGGCCCTCGGGAGAGGAGAGCCTATGCCTAATTATTCCTGTAGCAGGAAGAAGTCCAACCTGGGACTCCGAATGGAACGGACTGGGGGAGGCACAAAGCAGCAACAGCTAAAGCGCCATGGTGGCTCCAGGCAGCCAAGCCTGTAGTGTGAGAGCAGAGTGTGCAGCGGTACTGGGGCACCTCCGACAGATGGGGGGCCCCTGTGCACCAAGACCCCAACCCCACACCCGCACAGGGACATACAACACACATGGACACACACACACACACACGAAACACACACAGCCTCAGTGATGACTTAGCACCTTACTGCCAGGAGTGTTCTGTGACAGATACGCACACACACACACAGCAGCACCCACAGCCTGCCCTGCTCCGTGACAGTTCTGGGGACGCCCCTGTGAATTAGCCAAGGACGAAGGGAGGCCAGAGAGGCAGCGCTCAGCCCTCCCCAGTGAGCCCATCACCAGCACCTAGTGTCTCCCCAGGTTGAACAAGAGCTCTTCCTACTTCTGTCCGCCTCCTCCATTCACTGAATCCATTCTGTTTGTCTAACTCAGTTTGTGAACAATTCTGAGCCAATCCCTTGGTCATTTTCCTGGGGTTTAGTTCCCTCTGGCTCTAGAATGAAGAGGGGGAGACACCACCGTGTGATCTCGCAGAGGGACATTAAGGATTAATGGGAAAGTGTTTAAATACCAGCCAGAGAAGCTCCCCTTCCACTCTGTGGCCGTCTTGCACGTACGTACAATGAGTCTACCAGCCCATAAATATACTGAACCAATGAACCTCATGCTGCGTATGTACAGGATCTGCAAGTAAGTGAACCAGCCACCGCTCCTTGCTCTGGGCAAGCGGTGGCCTCTGTACAATCTTCTTCTCTAAGTCACTACAAAGTGTCAGTGTCAATCATTACCCTCTCCAGGTCCTGCCGCAGGTGCGTGAACAGCCGCAGCCTCCTAAACAAGACATCCTGCTCCCGCTTCGCTAGATTGTCCTCTTCATCTTTCTTTGGAGTGATAAGGGGCTTGTTGAAGTTGACCTTCCTCTTCAGCTTCCAGTACTGGTACAGGAAGTCGACCACCTCCTCGGGCAGCCGCAGGGCCCTGGCCACGTCCAGCAGGTTGACGAATGTGTAGAACTCGTCCTCCAGCTGCTGCAGCTTCTGCTTCCGGACGCTCACCCGGTGCGCCTCCTCCTGATTCTGCTCGAGGCTGGCAAAGGGCTCCAGTGGATCCCGGGGGGAGCCCTCAGGGGCCCCGTTCTCCTGAGCGGCCCCCTCCCCGAGGCTCTCCTCGGGTTTCCTGTGGGAGCTGTGCTTCGGGCAGTAGGACTTGAACTTGACTTCGTCATTCTCCGCCAAGATGGTCTTCATCTCCAGGCCCCGGTCGAAAGCACAGGTCACATGGAAGGCTGTGCGGCAGTTCTTCACAGAGCACTGGTAAGAACACGCGGAGAACAAGAGGAAAGAGATTACAGGTGACAGTGACCGGCCCCCTGGGTGCCAGGTACCCCCCGTACACACACACACGTACACACACAAAGGAGCCACACTGCAAAGCCTGTGATGACAGTTCCACCTGCATTAACCCTGGCAGGTCCAGTCAGTTTTCACGTAAGGTAAGGCTTGGGAGTTAAGGGAACTCTGTAAGTGAAAGGTTTCGTAAGCCAAACGTAACTCTGAGAAAAGGAACTCATCCCCACCGCCTCTTCCAGCAGACACAACCACACCAACGGCATGTGCAGATGAAGGTGGCTGGCACTCAGCACTCAGAACAGCAGGTGCCCCGTGTGCAGAACATGTATATATACACTGAAGCGTCCGTTTGTGTTTTCTTTAAATCTGAGCTTTTTGTATAACAAGCCAGAATTCTGATTAACAATTTCCTCAGGAAGAATGCCTGCTAGTCAGTTTTTAAGGGAATCTGAACCCTCACCTCACCCCCAGTCAGGCAGAGACCCGGCACAGTTGGGACAGTGAGTGACACGTTTCCTCCAAGCTGCTCAAGATGAGGAGGGCAAATAAAAACTCCCGAAGAGTAAACAGGACGGGAGCCAAGGAGAAGTGAGCCCAGGAAGGACGAGGAGGTCTCCGCACCCATGAGGCACCGGTGCAGAAGCTCCTGGGCAGTGCAGGTGGCGCTGAGACCCACGTGTGCCCCGCCTGGTGCACCTGGGACTGACTGCAGTGACTGCAGTGACAGCAGAGCCAAGAGGGACCCACTTCCTGCAGGTCAGGGAGGTCGCCCAGAGGCCAGGCACCGTCTGGCGGTGCCTTCCGTCCCTGGTGACAGACGCGCGCACACACACACACTCTCTCTCTCTCTCTCTCTCTCTCTCTCTCTGCCTCCTCAGGGCTACAATTTAATGCCTCGATCCAGACGGCGAGCCAGTGGCCTGGCAGGAGGAAAGTGATTAACTTCCCCCCGTCTGATCTCGCTGGGCGAAGCCCTGGAAGAGGCTCCTGGTGGTGACTGAAGCCAGGCCTTAAAAGCAACATTGTGCTGTGTGAGGCCAAGTGATCGCGGACTCGCCAGGGCTGTAAAGAGGCAGAACCTGTGGCCCCGGGCCAGCTGAAACCTCACGTCATTCAGCAGACCCTGCATCCACCACCACGAGTGGCTGAGGATGAAGCTGGGCCTTTTATCCCTAGTCAGGTCAGTATTTAAGAGGTGCCTGCCTGCCAGTCATGGTTTCTTCCATTATAAAGTCTCTTACTCACAAGAGCAGAAAATCCAGCTCCCTTCACCATCTCCTCATTACCAACACTTAAAGCACAAGAACTAACAGAAATCTGTAATCTCAGCTATAAATAACCTCATTTCCAAGAAATGTGTGAGATCGCTTGAGTGGCAGCCACACACGTACACACACACACGTACACACACACACGTACACACACACGTACACACACACACGTACACACCTGGCCACTGTCATTTCCACACACAGAGCTCCTCCCTCCTAGCACGCAGCCAAGGGGGACGCGGAAGTGGGAGCTCAGGAGGAGACACTGTGTGTCTGGCTGAAACTACACTTAACCCAGGCGCTCCAGCCGTGAGAAGGGCCGGGCTGAGGCCGAATGTTTGCACAGGACTTTGTAAAGATGCCAAATGGCCTTCCTTTGGGTTTTCCGATTCAGGTTGACTCAGCAAACAGATGTTACAGCAACGTCAACCAGAGCCTTCACAGCTGCAGACATTTCAGAGAGGAATTCTTTAATAAAATCAGTCCGTTCTGTGAAGATATGAAAAATCATCAACCTTCCTTCCTTGGCCTCTTCTCTTTCAAATTAATGTTCTGGGGAAAAGGTCAAGGGCAACAAGAGTCATTTACCGGCTCTCCTCAAAAAGGAAACAAAGATCCTGTTTGCCCAGGACTGGTGTGCTGGGGAAAGGGCACAAAATCTGCCCTCAAAAGAACATCAGGTAACGTGGACAGAAATTCACATGGGTATGTACACACATGTGCACGCGGCTCTAAAAAATGTCTCCTCCATTCTCTCCCAATACAACGCTCAGGCCAGAGGTTTCTGTCATGTTTTAGTTTTAAGCAGATTCTCTTCACATACACAAGTCTGCACTATTCTCAAGGTCCACAGCCAAATCCCAACAGCTGTTTCATGCCTCACCCTCTATTTGTCACATTCTGGATTCTTGAACCCCAGTGGCAGGAAAGCAGAACTACTTGGCATATAAAATGAAAAAATTTTAAAACCACCAGTCAGCAGGTATCTTAATGAAAAAAAATATTGATCCGCCAAAATACAAACTGGTTTACCAAATGAGGTCATGTCTTTAAAACCTACGACTGGCAAGTGTAACCAAGCTCCTGGAGTGTGTCTGTGCCGAGCTATTGCCGTTTTCTTCCTCAAGACAGAGGCCACCCCAAAACGGCACCTCAGCTCCAGTGTGACGGGGAGCCTGAGGGAGAACCCATGGCCCGAAGCTGGTACCTCCCGGAAGAGCCAAACTGACCGTTAGGGCCAATGTCAGCCACACACGGGTGGCATTTGCAGACCTTGGTGTAACAGCATTTCAGGCCTCTTGAGTCATAACTATCTAGGGATGCCAATAATGGGAGGCCCAGAAATTAACTTCTCAAGTAGTTTCAGACAACATGAAAAAATAGATAGCATGCCATCTATATTTTCTCCTAAATTCTATCTAAAGATTTTCTACATCTGTGTGTGGACAAAGAAAATGCAGGCAAAAGTATACATACAAGCTACACACACACACACACACACACACACACACACACACACACTCACACACACACGAACCAGATATCCAGACTGTATTCAGATAACAGCTCCTGCAGATCGCACTGGGTGCAGCCCCTCGGGGGCTTGGTGCACCAAGGAGCCTGTTTTACCAGATGCAAAAGCATCAGCACGCCAAGTGACGTCACACAGTGTACACCTAAGGCATGACGCCCCATGTGCACGCTCGGAAACCAGCAGTGTCGGGGCAGCCAGAGGCAGGTCTGCTAATCCACCCAGCAAACAGGTGAGGGGGGGCGACCCTCCAGTGTCAAGACTGGTTCTTCCCCAGAGGTGCCTGCCTGTGGAAAGATGCCAGGCTGAGAGCAGAAAAGAAGCAGAGACAAACTGGGACTTTCTCGTAGCTCCTGCGGATTCCGACTTGCCCTGTGATTGCTAAAGCTGGGGTTCTGGGTACACAGGGAACAACCCACCACCAAAGGGGTTCGTACCAGCTGGAGTCATTCCCCAGCAACCTTGTAAAAGCTGTGAGACCGTGGTCCTGCTTCCTGGATTCTAGTCCCATCTCCAAGTCCTCCGCTAGTTCACAGAGCCCTCCCCGTCCTGCTCCCCGCAATGCAGGGAAGGGAGATGAAGGCATTGGGACTAAGCCGATTACCTGGATAGAGGCCCCAAACTTCTCGTTGCAGAGGCTGCACACCAGCGCCCAGCGACTGCTGGGAATGTGAGACACCTTTGTGATGGGCTCCATCTTCTCCGGGCTGCCAATGCTCACCTGGAGACCCAAGACATGGAAGACAGGGTGTGAGAGCCGTCAGGCCGACAGAGGCTGCACGCAGGGGCGGAAGCGTAAAGCTCCGTCACTGTCCTGTACTCCTCCCACCAGACGGTGGCAGGGAGACCCGATCTCCTAGCACAGCAAACCACTATGCTCAAGCATCAGACCAGCGAGGAACAGCTTGGGGCCAGCTGCAGGCGGGCCCAGAGCCCGGTCCCCAGGCCCACTCCCTTCACACGCCCAGGAAGCCACCTGACATAGATTCCCTCTTTATAAGCAAATGTTCACTTCTAGCCTGAGTGACAGCGAAATGCATACATATCAGAACAAGGCAATCGACGGCACCTCTGGCCCACAACGCAGTGGTCAGGACTGAAAAGCCATCTTAAATGTATTAAAATAGGTTGTCTACAATGGAGTAAGGCAACATAAACTGAGTTTAATATCTCCGGCACTAAAAAAAAGCCATTCTCTTCAATCCAGAAAGATTACTGCATTCGAAGGAAAACTACCAAGATAAGCTCTCCATGTGTGTGGCCTGGGTCCCTGAATTGGATCCCTGTTAGTACCAAACCACGAGAGCCGGAGCTACCAAGACCCAAGGCAAGCCGCCACGAACCTGAACCATCCGCAGGTAATTTGGAAAGTACACCAAAAGATCACACACCAAAAAAATGCAGGAATTTGAATCACAAACGATATTCTCATAGTGAGCCATGCAAATTAGTCAAGGTCTGGGACTTGAAATAAATTAGACCAGACCTGAAATTTGAAAGGCTGAGGCTAAGGAGAATTTTAATAAAAATCACAAGAATGTGACTGAGAGCAGTGACTCTCTAACCACGGTGGTGTCGTGTCCAGCTTCCCAGGCACAGGATTTACAGTCAGTCCCGGGGAAGGACACAGCCGCAGCCAGGCCATACCCATGAAGCCACCGGGCTGCCCGGAGCATGCGTCTGCAGCGGCAGGGTGAGCTGCGCCAGATATCTGAAGCGAAGGCTGAACACCACCAACCGAGAGTCCAACTCACTCCTGCTTCCAGCTAACATTTCCACGAATTTACATGCCACGACACGATGACAGTGTGGACATCCAGGTTAAGGGGGAAAAATGGGGAGCAATTAAAAGGTGTCTTTCTCCTCATCTGCTACAAGTACCCCTCCTTATGAGTGGCTCCCCACCACACCCCACCCCGAGCCAAAAGCCAGGAGCTCCTGAGCTAAGCTACTGTTAAGAAGCACACCTACCTCGGGGATCCACAGAGCACAGCTGACATGGACCCACTTGGTCCCGCTGCGTGTGGGCTTCATGGCACCGCCTTTCTTGGGACACAGCAAACACTTTGGCTGAACCCCCAGGGCACACGTCCGGCACAGCCAGCTGCCCTCTGGGACCTTGAGGATTCCGTAACAAGCCTGCAAAGCCCCAGCAACACCCCCCGAGGAAAAGAGAGAAAGAAAAAAGATTCATTTTTCCCATTATATCTATTAATTTTAAAAAACCAAAAAAGATTTTAACAGACGAGCAAAACAGAGGCACCCCCACGTCCAGCTGGCCGGGACCCTCTCCCCAGAAGCCCAGGGTGTCTGAGATCTGCGGACACAGTGCACACTTATTTACCACAGGCTGGCTCTGAAAACTACTTGAGGACAGAAAGGTTTGCAAACAATCTGCTTGGCCGTGTTGCAGCAGACACCCATCCACACTAACTTACTAAATTCCGAGTAGTAAATCCTCAAAGCACACCAGGGGCTAAGTGGGGAAGCTGGTCCTCCCTGCTTTCTCATGTGGGTGGGATACAAAGTGAGGAAAAAGCACAAAGCAGCTGAGAGTCTCCAAACCTATTAAAAGAGATGGTGATGGAAACAGAAGCGAACTAGGAGCATCCTCATTCCCCAAGCTGAGCAAACGCTACTGACTAGACCCCAGCGCTCTCCCAAGTGAACAACACACAGGCACAGAAAAGTGAGGCTTTTTAGACAAAGAGAATTTGGTCCTTTTAGCTGATACTTAAAACAAAGCCTGCTTTTGGCACAAGATGACAAAATTACACAAGACAGCAAAACTGCAAAATCAAGGCTTTTACAACTAAAGTCACTAAGATGGTTCAAAGAAAAAAAAAAGGCAAATAAATGTTAAGTGAAGAAACAAAACCACGGGTACCAGGAGCACATTCAGAGGCTTCTAAAAACACCAGACTGTTCACAACTTTATCCTTAAGTGAACTACAAGTCAGGAAGTCGAGAGACACAGTAGCATAGCTGCGATTCCCCAGACAGGAAAAACACAGCCGCTGTGCAATCTGAATACCCAGGACACAGAAAAGAAGGCACAGGGATGAGAGCGGAGCTCAGTAACAAGGATTGGAGCTTAGCAGCGCTTGTCATGCCATGAATGAGCGACTGTCAACACAGATGTACCGGGGAAAAAAATGTTAACAGAGCTAAATGATACTATTAGGGTTTCCAATACTAAAAGGTTTCTATCAGGCATTCTAGGGAAAGTCACATTTGAAGAGAGAATTTTTTTACGGGAAAAGCAAGTCTAAACAAAATTAAAAGATTAAACAAAGTATGCCTGAAAGTCAAGCCATGAAGAACATCTCAGAAGAAAAATGAACCACAAGGAAATGTGAAGGAAAATAGAGAAAGTGGTAAATAGCAGAAAGAACATAAGACCAGTCACGGGGGTAGGAAAGGGGGCTCGGAGACCCCAAATTTCAGTTCCGACTCTGCCACTAACCCTAGTGGGATCTTGAACAGCCCATCCTGACATCGGTGAATTAATTTATAAAACAGGGGCTTTGAGTACTTTTCAAGCAGAATTTTTTTTTTTTTTCAACCAAAATTTTTCTGAGGAAAAAAAAGGAAAATAGCAGGAAAAATCTGAAACGCCATCCAAGGTAATAGCGCCAGGAACAACAAAAAGCAACCATGGTAGTGTTGCCTATTTTCTGCACACAACAAAACCACTACAGGAATTCTCAATTATCCCAAGGAAACTTCCTAGACAATCTGAAAACCCAGAGCTCCAAGAGGGTCTCTGACGTGACTGAAGCAAGCGTGTCTCACAGCTTCTCATCAGGATGAACTGGGACAGGACCACAGCTGGTAAAGTCTTCAGGCAGAGAAGCCAAAAGGCAGACATACGATAATCAAAGAACTTCAGAGAGCAAACTAGATTCTTCCTCCCGAGGTCACCTGAGCAACACCCACACAAGTCTCAGCTAGTCTGACATCTCAGCAGCAACAGGTGATTTCAAAGGAAGGATCTCAGAAAGGACCTGAGTGTCTGCAAACGTGTGTCCCCACAGAAACCCAAATTATTTCATTATCCCATTAAAAGGTAAATAAAAGAGGTAAAGAGAGACTGAGATTGCCACAAGCTTTTCAATTACGCCCATCCTCACTCAAGTCTAAGGATTTACCTTTTCACGGAAGGTAGCAACCACCAAATGCAACCGGCATCGGGGAGGACAGGAAATCACCTTCCAGGAAAGGGGCCTGGGCCTCTTTCCTTTTCTTGAACAGCTCAGTTTGTATACTAACACATGTTAGCAAAGGTTATGGGTTGAGTTGCATCCCAAAAAGATACGTTAGAGTCCCAACCCAGTACCTCAGAGTGTAGCCTTATTTGGTTTCCAATGTTCTTAACACCTGAACTCAGGTATTGGGGCAGGGCAGAGGGGGCGCATACCCTCTCCGAGGGAGCCCGGCCCTGCCGAACCCCTGCTCTGAGACTTCTAGTCTCCAGAATTGCAAGACAATACTTTTCTATTATTTTAAGGCACCCAGTTTGTGGTACGTTGTTATGGCCGCCCTAGGAAACTAATCCAGTAAACTTAACCACCTTGTCAAGAGTTTTTTTGTTTGTTTGTTTTTTTGTTTTTAGACTGGGTCAGGGGCACATTTGTTTACATCACTCAGGTCAGCGGGACAATGGCCCCACCTGGAGGGAGGCCCTGGCGGAAGCCGGGCTCAGGCCCCAGGGGGCTCCTTTCTGGGCCTCACTGCCACATACCTGATGCACGCAGATGTTGCATTTGTCACAGAACACCATCTCATTGCCGTCCTCACCGTCAGGCGACTGGCAGACGTCGCACACGACGTCCTCGTCATACTCAATGCCCAGGCCCTCTTCCGTCTCGATGGCGTGGTTCATGTTGTCATAGCATCGCTGCTCGAACTCCTCCAGGACGCGCTCCATGGTGAACTCGTCCAGCTCAGGCATTCCTGAGGGGACACGCCACACGCCCGCTTCAACCAACCCGTGTCACTGGATGTTATCAGACAGCATCCGAATTCTTGTATTTATAAATAACGGACAATGAATAAATAGTACTACAAATAAATCGACCCTGAGAGCCCCAAGTATTTTCTACTTAATGCCTCTCAGACACTTCCAAGAAAGGATCTTGGAATTAAAAGGCAGAAAGAGTCTTTCACACAAGAGTCTGTTCCTTAGGGTCAGGCACTGAGGATACAGTGTTGTTAGGAGAAAAGCAAAGCTAAACACCAGCATGTTCAAGGTGTTAAATACACACATGGTTCAACTGTCATTTCATTACAGTGTTACACATAACAATGAACATGGAAGGGACTTCAAATTCACGACCCCCTATCATAATTTGGGTGTTTTCTGGAAAACATTCCTTACTCGCTGCTTAAAATGGTGCCCTGAAGACAGATTCCACTGTGAGCATTCTAATGTTTTTAACCGGTTTATCCCTCCTCACCCTCTGAACTTCCTAAGCTGAGAGGCACAGTTAATCAGACACATAAAAGGCCAAAACACAAGGAATGTCTGAAGCAAAGGAGACAGCTCACTGTGAATCAAATAAGATGCATTCTTATGCAAGAATGACCAAAAATACATTTCCAGTGGTTGCAGTGGTTATAGCCAGGGGTGGGATGAGACTTCTATTTTCTCCACTGTGGACATAGTCCAAACTTCCTACAATGGAAATACTCATACAGAAAGAAAAAGAAAAAAAAAAACAGGTTGTAAAAAATATTCAGACAGAACACCAAGTGGTAATAAACAGCAAAACTGTCATTAGAGCTGACAATGACTTTTTGTGCATTATTGTAAATTTAAAACCATCAAACTAACATTTCTCAGGTTTGTACAAAATGCGAGAACATGTTAGAGCTCACACTGATAAGCCTTAAGCACATATTTAAAAAAGCCACCTATCATTGGAAACCGTCTTTAATTTTGAGACAGTTTCTGTGTGGCCAGGCACTTTCATCTCAATTCCTCCGACCAGCTTTGAAAACACCACTAGCTTTGAAGATACAATCTTGTGCCCTCTGATTTTTACCATTAAAAAGACCAATAAAAGCATGTGTTCAATTTATGCTACACAACTTCGTGACTTATCGCAGCACAGTCCTTGGCACTGCCTTTCGACCTGATGAGTTAGCCCAGGACTCACTCCTAAGTCACCCAAAAGGGGTGCGCCTCGGACGGCACTCTGCCTTAGCACAGGACACCGTCAGGCAAAGGCGTTCCCTGCTCTTTACAAGGCACAACTTTCTCGTGTATGAACCCAACAAGGCATTCCGTTCCAAGAGAGCTCTGAAAACTTAGAGCAGACTCTGTAACACAACTCCACTCTTGCTAACATTCTGGCCACTAACATTTAAAGCAAGACCACAAGGGCGGAAATCTACTTGGTCTGTCAAACTACCTCAGTCCTCAGACAAGAAAATAATTTTGCCAGCTCAGTCCACACTTTCATTCCCATTCCACAGGCTGGGGGCACTGCAGCCACAGGCACCTAGCGTGTGCCAGGCCCTGTGCCAGGCTCGTACTGACATGACACAAAACCACAGGCTCGGCCCTCAGGCCTTTGAAACCCACCAGCAAACGTTTCATAGACACTTCCTATGTGCTAGACTAAACAGGTGGCCTGTGCCCCCTCTCCTCACCCTGGGCACAAGCACAAATGCTCAGGAGCCCGTGCGGTCCCTCGCAGCGAGTCCAGCCCAGACCTCAAGGTCTTGCTCAGCAGGACACCTCAGGCCCCTGAGCAATCAGCAGTGCACGAGGATGAAGCCTGTGTGCAGCCCCGTCTCAGCCCCAGGAGATGCAAGAACATGAGCTGCAGAAGCGCCGGCCTCTCTGCACAAACGAGTGACGCCCAGAAGTGGGATGCCCACGGGAAGAGCACACAGCTTGGGGGGCTTCACAGGAGAGCTAGGGCACAGAGAAACGGGGAAGAGGAAAGCACTCCAGGCCTGCAGCAGGGCTCCAGGGGAATCACTGAGGTGAAAACGCAAGCAGCGTGTTTAGCAAACGGTGAGCCTGGCTGGAGTGGACGTTCCTGTGAGAAGCAGCAGGCCACAGCCGACAGCAGGAAAAGGACAGCACCATCCTGTGGCCTTGGAAGTCACTCTGTTTCTTGGGCTTCAGTTCCCTTGAGGTAAATAAGATCAGGGCAGGAACAGGAATCCTGCTTCCACGGCCGGGGGGCAGTACATCCCTCATCGACCCCGCCACTCTCTCCCATCAACCACCACAGACCACGAGTCCAGCTCAACACGCCTGCCCCCGCCAGACAAGCTGTCTGCAAAAGGAGGCCGTGACAGACTGAGCGACGGAATGAGGCGCAGGCTGCACTGGGCGAGGGGAGCTTCCACTGCTCACCTGCGTGCCTCCAATTCTTCCCTAGTCTCCATTAGTTAATACAGTAATAGAGCCCACGGCCTCTCACCCATCTCCTTAAACTCCTCGTTGGTCAGCTCCAGCCATGCAGTGTCCATGTCGTTGAGGTCGTAACGACACACACTGTCGGCCAGCGTCCGGATGTCCACGTAGCCCAGCTCTGGAGGCTCGGAGCCTGAGGAGACGATGTATTTCTTGGGCCTGATGAACATGAGGGATTTCTCTTCAGACACGACCCTAGTTAACAAGAAAACAGGCAGCCAGCTTACCCTTTCTGCCACATAAAGAAGGAAGTCCGTCAAAAGGCCCCAAATGAGCCTCCACCCCCAAAACCCAGGTCATCGCCAGGTGACTAGGCTTAAACACTATAATGTCACTACTAATAAAAACTAACTGGGAATCCTTACAGCACTCAAAATGGAATAAGAAAGAGATACAAGCGAAAACAATGCCGAAGTCTTCAAAACTAGCTGCTTCTTCCACTTGGCTTCTCAGACACCACTGTGCCTGCCACCACCCGTGGCAGCAGTTGCTCTGTCCTGCTGGCATCACCAAAGTGTCAAGGTTAACAATTAAATCACTTTCCACTAACCAGACCTGCCGTCCCTGCTGGACACCAAGCACCGGTTCTCAGGACATCAAGGAGCATGAGTGGACACATGGACAGATGCTGGGGAACGAAGGGGATGGGGGGAACCGAGCACCTCTGTGCAATCTTCAAATACCATCAGGCCATTCATTGGCCATTGCTCGGAAGTGTAAGAACCTGATTCTGAGCCAAGTCGAAGGCTCCCCGGACATACACTTAGGATCCAGGACAGGGACACGAGTCCCTCCTCTCCTATCCTGCTTCTGTCCCCCACCTAACACCTGGGGAAGTGCCGTCCACAGCACCCCACGCAAAGGCCATGACAGCACGAGAAGATGAAATCGCTCTCAACGTGGACTTCCCAAAGCAACGGCCCCACACGCCCACACAGCGCCTGCACGGCAGCGTGTCAGCAGTTTGCGTTATCAGCAAGCTGTCCCAGAGCTTTGCCAAAGGACTTCCATCACCCTTATTACCAGTGATTTTATCTGCAGGACACCGAGATGGCCGAACTAAAGAGCTCTTGCTCCTTCTCAACCTCCTCCTCAGAGCAGGGTTTCGGCGGAAAACTCCCACACGCTGAGTCAGCGCTTACTTCTTTTGTGCTGGGCTCCCTAATGAGAGGCAGTGACTCAGGGAGTAATTCCGGGCTTGGGCTCGCCCAGGCTGCACGGCTGGTGTTGTGCCCCAGACGCGACTCACAGGCCAACACCCTGCAGAGACGCGCTCCATGGCAGGTCAGGAGCCTGGCTCCTAGAGGCCATCTGATTGGTCATTTAAACCTACAAATCCATGTGGACACTTGTCACAGAGATCCCAAAACAGCAATAATCAAATTCGATTGTCTCAAGTGCCTGAAGAGACAGAGTGGGTCAGGGCCGAGAGGAAAGATCAGTCCACACTCAGCAATGGTGAAAGAGCCCGTTTCGCAAAGTAGGCAGCTGACGAGGACACAGCTGGATCAGGTGCTCGCTTCGCTGAGAACAGAGGGCCCTCAATCCTCTCCTTGCAGGGAGCCCCATGTCAGCAGAGCTGGACAGTGAGGAAGACAGCAAAGTGGCCGCAGCTTTATACTGAGGCGGGTCATCGAGGACCCGACTCACGAGGGGGGGGGGGGGGGGGAGTGGTTTGTAAGGAAATCCAGAGAAAGCCCCAAGAAGAACGGGGCAAACTCCATCCCCAGAAGCCTCCTCTCCACATAGCTAACCTGGCCGGCCTCCTCACCTGTCCTCCAAAGGTGGGGTGACCACCAGAGGACCCAAGAAGCCACCTTGCGGGTGCCCAGCAAGGCCAGACCTTCTCCCCAGTAGACCTGCTCTCCATCATGGACATGATTGGGGGGTGGGAGGAAAAGAGGAAGCAGGGGTGTAGACGTCCACATTTCCTCCCCAGAGCGTCTTGGAATCTGCCCCTCTCCTAAGAGAACAGCACCTCCCCAAGATGGTTGTGACGTTTAATTCAGAGCCCCTGGCCCTGAAGTCACTGCCCCTGGGACCTGAAGTGTTTGCACCGCGTTTCTGCATCTACTAGAGACCTCAGTGCTGACTACAGACTACTCTGCCAGGCAGAAAGGCGCGGCGTGTGGAGAAGAGGAACTGCTCTCCTTGGGGCACGTCTACCTGGCCACAGGCTGAGGGATGGTCCCCGGGCTCACTGGCACCTGGACCCCCTTCTCCCACTCCTGTCTCCAGGGATCTGCCAACACGTAGTACTCATCTGGGTTCAGCTGGTAGGAGTCATGCAACTTCATGGCGGTAATCAGGTCCGTCCTAAACACCTGGAACGGAAGAGACAGGGTCACTGACATCTGCTGTTTGCATTCTCACTCGCAGCCCTGACAGCTGCTGGGTCACCATGGAGCTGCCAGGTAACAAGGTCACAGGATCAACAGAGAACCAGTCTGACCTATAACAGGAAACCCCTTAGCCCGCCACACCCTGCCTCTGGGGCGCGGGGGTGGCAGCGGCTCACACTGCCCTGTCGCTCCCTCATCAACCGCAGGAGAGCCAGTGTCTACAATGGCAACAGAACAGCTTCACTGTCCTCCCTGAAAAAGCTCCTCAGAAGGCGCAGTTCACCACGCACCTGCTGAAAACGTGTGCATGAAGGCCCAGGAGGGAGGTATTTCACTCAAGGGTGCTCTTTTGGCAGATGTTTGAAAAATAAAACTCCACGAACCATGTAGGTTCTGGGTTTGGAGCCAGAACCACCGGGGCCTCCTCGCTACACCCAGAGGGCCACCCCCCAGCCCTGCCTCCTGGGACATCAGGGCTGATGGCAGGCGTCTGGAAGGTCAGGTCCTGGTTGGCTCGTGCCAGGCAGAAGTACAGGCTACAAATCTGGGCTAGAAACAGTGAGACCAATGCAGTCAATCAGAGAATGGGCCTTACTTACAGACCATGTTTCTTTGCACACCTTTACCTGGCACAACTTCCACAAGGGAAGAGGAATTTGTGGGGAACGTAGAGGAAGAAAGCACAGGAAAGAAAGAAAACAAGAAAAGCAAGCCTCTACCTACCCTCTCCTCACCCGCCCAAACAGACCCACAAGACTCAGAAGTGCCCTCTGCCAAGACAGGTCCTCCCTCTGCATCACAGGCCTGAGGGGACACGGTAACACCCCCCCCCCCCCCCCCCGGCCACGTCCGCTCTCCCTGACCGGGGCGGCAAGCCAGGCTGCCTCCCAGCCGGCCGTGTCCTCAGGGCTGCAGGAGAAGCCCTGACCCTGGCAGCAGTGCCACCCAAAGCTGTATTTGGCACAGGGTGCGTCTGCATCTGTAAGCTGCCCACTCTGTTTGCACAAGTCACAATGCTGAACTCTCTCTTCTGGAAAAGGACAGGGAGCTCTTTCTTGTGCTGCTAAGCACAGTTCACTTTATATGCCTGCTAATAGGTCCATATTTGTTTTTCCTGGTGGCTTTTCAGGCTGGTGATCACTTTAATAAACTTCACCATAATAGAGTCTGAGGCATGAATAAAAAGGCCATTTCTTTAGCCTGCCACTCTCGACACGGGCTTTTCCCCAGTATGTCACTCCTCGTTTCCAAAGTCCCAGGAACAAGGGACAACCCGGCTGTGCACCTTCCATAAAAGCACAAGGAGTATCGGACCCTCACAGCACTGAGCCCTGACACAGGCACCCACCCCAGCCATGCCTTCCCCACCCCAACGAGAAAGTCCTTTAAAACAGTCACAGGTCCACATCACTAGGAAACAAATTACTACCCAAAACAAAGCATTCCAACTAAGTCTTACAGGTGAAAAATAAGGAGTCTGCCAAAGGAGGAAAACCAAGCTGCAGCAATGAGATGAGAAAAGGCAGCCCACCACTCCTTTACTCAAAGATGAGATGGCCGAGAACTGACACAGATGCCCCCAAATGCACGTCAACGCCCGAGTCCTGGCAGAGTTCAACACTCGTGCTTTAAGTGTAAGTCTTTTGAACTCAGAGAAATTTTAGAAAAAATCAGGAACAAAACACGGGCAGGGCCAAGGCAGGTGCCACCCACGCTGCTCAGCCCTCCGCGCTACTGGTACCAGCACTCGGGGCACCCCCCGTACTCCTGCCCTGAAGCCACAGGAGTAGTGAGTGAACATGAGAAAGGTAGTGGGGGGGCGGGGGGTTTGTAGAGGCAGAACAGGGAATGAAAGGAAGAAAGACCAACAGAAAAGGAAGGGAGCCCTGCAGTTTCCAAAGGACGCAGGGCCTGGAGCCCAGCAAGGCAATAAAGTGTCCACCGTCCCATGAACTTTCACTCTAATAGTTTAAGTGTCTCCTTGGCTGGTCCCTACAACTCTAAAGCACGCAGCTCATTCCTGGTGGAGGCTGTTATTCCACAACTAACTCTCTGCTACACTCCACGCAGTACCCCCGCACTCCCCATTTCAGGTGGAGAAACCCAAGAGCCTGGTGGAACGGCGGCCTCTGCCCCGTGCCACCCATGAAGCGGTCTGTGACGTCATCCCGCCAAGATGCAGCACCAAACCAAGAGACAAAACCAAAGATTCTCCTTCCCACAACCTGCTCACTTGAGAACTTGGATAAACCAGAATACTTTTTCTGCAATGATTTAAATCCTCAGAGCCCAACAAAAGTTTTCACAGAAAACAGATCTCAAGACTGGTAGGTGCCCCTAATCAACAAAGGCCAGCAGAGAAATGCACCTAAAAAAATTTTTACATAGATTAACAGATGATAAATAGATAACAACAAAATGGGGGAATAGCGGGGAACATAAGATGAGAAACAAATTTGAAAAGAAGGGGAAAAAGCCTTAAGCATAATCCCCAAAACGAAACTCCCAGAATGACACGGGGTTGTTGCCAAATCAGCCACAAACGTACGGCTAAAACTAACTTGAGGACGGCAGTGAGTGGCAGCAGCCGGACCCGCTCATCTCCTGGCCAGAGGAAAAGCTGCTGGGAGCCAGCGGAGATGGACCAGAAAGGAAAAGAAGAATATAATTAATTATAATAACAGCTAACATTTAGCGAGCACTCTTCCCTGCTTTGTATGTATAAAACTCTGCATATTAACCCACTTATTCTTCACAAGAATCCCGAGATAAGACACCTGTGTTATCCCATCTTACTGATTCGGACACTGAGGCACAGAGAAGTGACTTGGCCGAGATTCAGACAGACACCAGCATCAGTCAACAAGGCCTGTGTGTCAGTCACATGTTCTCATGCACACACGTGTATGAGATGCACGGTCACACCAGCCTTTAGAAAATACCTCCGAAGGCTTCCGATCTTCATGTCTGGAGCAGGAACTTCTCCTGTGCTGGGATCGGGAATTCTGTGACCACGTCGTCGACAGGCCTAAAACAAACATCCAAATAGGAACGATTAAAAGTGCACAAATCACTGAGTGTTCACGGGATTTTTAAAATCAAACTGAGGAAGGCTCACCTCGGCGCCACCCCCCCGCCCCCCGACCCACGGGATGAGTACTGGTGCCCGGCCAGAGCTCTTCTCCCGAACAGCCGGAGCCCCCACCCCACTCTGTGCTCATTTCAACACGCGCGTCCCAGGACCCCTGGACCCGCGCCGGCCTGGGGTGCCGTCTGCACCGCTGGCACAGCACACAGGACACCATGCAGAGGGCCTTCAGCTGGAAGCCTGAAGTGAAGAGGGGCCGAATCTCCCACTGGTAAATACAAACTGAAAAACATTTGGTTGAGTTTTCAGTCAACTTTCTAAATGCTGAGCTCATTGTGCTAAATCCGAAGGCTGCCCTCAGAACTTTAAAAAAGAACGTTTTGACTCCATGAGGCATAAGAACTGAGATTCCCTAGGACAGGGAAGTGAGACCTATAGCAGAGCGGGGTGCTCTGGTCAAACAACCCTCCCCACTGCTGGCTCCCCTTTCCTCAGACAATGCCAGGCGGCTCTTTTCTGAGCCTTTCAGCGGCTGCCTGACAGGCAGGGCCCGGTCTCCTCGCGGCCACGGAGCCGGAGCTCCCCTCAGCCTAAGCCCTCTCAGCGGCACCGACTCCCTCCCTCCTGCTGAGATGCTCCTGTGGCCTTGGTGGCAGCTCTCTTTCCTGGGGTCCTCACTCTGTGACCCCTCATCTCCCATGTTTCCCTTGAACGCTTTCCGCCTCTTGCTCCACTTCCCCGCTGTGGGGGGGGGTGGGCGGTGCACATCCACAATCCACACCCACGTCTCGCCCAGCTCACCCAGCGCCCGGGAGACGGTGACAGCTGTGTCCCACAGGGACCTCCCTCCGTAGCTGCGCACCGTGTTCACCTTCAGATAAGACACAGACACAAGAGTTCCTCAGAGCTGTCAACTCCGCAAAAACTGGGCTCAACAGCGTACCCAAACCTGTGCTTCCTCTTCTATGCCCACTTTAATGAGCATCACCACCGCTTCTACCTGAAGTCAGAACTCCAAGTCACCCTACACTCTCCTCACTCAGGACACATCCAATCAATGGACGAGCCGTATCAACTCAGCACCCAACCCCTCAGAATCCCAGTCCTGCTCCATGCCAGCTGCTGCCCCTGCTCCTGGCTCACATGTCACAAGGACACCGGCAGTGGCCTCCTGTCTGCAGGTGCCACACCGCCGCCAAAATCTGAAACGGCCCTCAAACCACCTGCATGCCGTCCGTGTCTAACTCCCTAATAACTCACCCCCACCCCGACACATACTGTACTGTTTCCCGTAAATCAACACACACACACACCCCCAAAAAAGCCAAAAGTTGAGGGAACTGCCATTCTACCAGTAAAAGCACGTGTCACTCAAACAGGAATCTCTTATCTCTACAGATTCCAGAGACAAGGGACACAGACTCAAAGTGCCCTTAAGACCTTGAGGACATTAAGAAATACAATCTGCACATAAACCTATCATCAGATTTGCAACGACCGAGAGTAAAGGAGAAAAGCGGGCACCACCCGCGGTCACCAGCTGAGGCCTGGTACTGGGTCAGCTGACTGCCTGTGGTTAGGCCAGCAGAATTAGATGTCCTACAGGTGGCCCCACATAGTGCTCAATAAATATTTTAGAAAGTTCTTTAAAACGTAATAAGTGTGTCTCTTTAGACTCCAAATAAACAAGAATGTTTTTTTTCACTCCCACATTGAAACTAACAGAGGTTCTGAATCTGGTCATCACAGGAAAAAGGGCCAAGTTAGGAGCCTGGAGAGAAAGGCCCTGGGTGGCTCCTGCCTTTAGACAGGCCTCTCTCAGCCTCGGGTCCTGCAGGGCACCCGCCAGCCCTGCCCGCCCACAGGCTGAAAGGGAGACCGGAAGTGCTCATCCATCTAGATGGATGCCCAGGGGCGCAGGAAGGGAAAGAAGGTGCAGGGCAGAAAGGCCCTTTCTTTTGAGATACTGTGGGAAGGGTTAGAAACAATAAGGAACAACGTAGAAATACAGGAAGGATGATTCAGTCACTACACTTTAAAATCTAACAGGGGGCAGAGGGAGATGAGTCCTTCCACCAGACAGGTCCTCTCAGAGCTAAAGCAGACCCTTACATTTGCTCATTCTTGGTTTTGGGGGGCCTTCTTGCCTTTTCTTGGGGATCTGTCAGCGTCCCTCCAGGGTAGCTCCCAAGGTTCCCAGGAAGCTTGCAGCCTTACTGGTATGGAAAACAATCCAAGTAGGGACAATCACTTAGAAACTTGTACTGGGGCTTTTTTGGATCATTGAAAAGTGGGTGTCCGCATCGCACCCGCTTTTAAAAACAGAGATCTGAAGATGCTACAAACTTGGTGTTGGATGGTATTACCCAAGAGAATCACTGGTCCACCCAGAAAGAGTCTGTTCCTCTTCCTTTTGATTTACTGAATGCAAAAGATAGAAGAGACGTAAAAATTAATCCTATTAAAGTCACTTTTCAGAAAGGGAGACGGGGAAAACCTAAGTTTAAATGATCACTGACATAAGAAATGTTCTTAGCTTAATTATAAAGCCCAAAACCTGAAACAACCCAAACATCAGCAACACAGACTGAATAAACTGTGGCACATCCATACAAGGAACACTGCCCTGCCCAGCAACGAGACAGGGAGAGCCACCGATGCATGCAATGTGCACGAATTCTGGAATAATTAGGTTGACTGAGGAAGCCAGACAAAAAGAGTACATATTGTATTATTCCATTTCTAAAAAACCCTGGAAAGTATAAACTAATCTACAGTGACAGAAAGAAGCTCCGCCGTTGACTGGGGAAAGGTGGGAGGAAGAACTATCTTGAGTTTTCTGATTTCACAGGTGTAAACACATTAAAACGTATTACAGCACACACTTTTAATGTGCGCACAGAATAACTGATGATTTTCTATTACCCACTAATAAAGAGAAAACGCTCTATCTGAGTTTACACAGGTGGTTTGTGCAAAACCTAGACGAGATCCCTCCCTGCCCAGCAGCAGGTATCTCCTGTTGCCCGTGACCTTCTTTCTCATTCACTTACTCATATCAGAAAGCACGTCAAGAGCCATTTGTACAAGACACAGGTGACTACTGACAACATACAGCGTTGCGCACACAGTGGATTCTCAATAAAACTTTTTTTGAAAAGTAGACAAAAATACAGTGTCTTTGTTCGGGACAGTCAGGGTCAACGAGGACCGTCACTGTACCTCAAGGGCGGAAGGCGGCAGGTACCGAGCACACACTCCTGCTCGACCTACCAGAAGACAGGGTGCTGAGCTCAAGGAAAATGAGGCAACAACACATGTACAGACAGACGGGGGGAGGGGGGCCTCCTGCTCAGCGTACACCTGTTGCTACAGCACCAGTCCCAGGAAGTGCACAGGTGGGACACTCAGAGCAGGTGGCCCGACATTCCTACACCAGTCTCCCCACAGCCATGCCCTCCAGACGCTTCCCAGACGGTCAAGAAGCTCCCAGAATATTATCCAAGCAAAAATAATCCACATTCCTTTCCAATTTAAAAAAAAAAAAAGGTATGTTATGGAACACTTTCTTGGAAGTATGTTGGGTGGGGGGGAGAAAATCAAACACCAAAAGGACTGGGAGACAGCGGTTTCTGCTACAGCGAACACCGGCCACTGGTCAGCTCTTACAAAGCATGTGCTAAGATCACACTGGGCGGTGCTGCACTTTGTTTTTGTTTTCAGAATGCTAACATTTAATGACAAACTTACATTAGGAATGTCACAGGTAAAACTTTATTTTCTTTTTGTGTTCAGGAGAGGAGTTGGGAACTCTAATTTGGTAATAATGTCTATAATTATTGTATTGCTCACACAGAAGATGTTATTACCTAAAATTAAGTCCACGCTAGTGACAAATTTAGGCAACTTTAAAAATTCTTGACTCATATGCTGTTTGAGTAACAACTATTCCGTATTAAACACTGAAAAGAATAAATAGAAAAGAATGCCGTGTTTTGTTTTAATATCCCTTCCACTAAGAAGTATGAAGCGCCCACAGACGGCAGCGCTGGGAGCACGGGGCCGCTCCGAACCCTGCTTTCCGGTGCTATTATGCAGGTATCTTGAACAGGCTCCTTTGAAATATTAAAAATAACCATGCTGGTCTTGCCCTACATCTAAAATAAGGAAAAAACCTCAAGAGCAAATCTAATACCGATTGCACACACCTCCCACATTTAGCTCATGTGTCTTAAGCCTCCCAGATTGCACGGCACCCGAAAGGTTCAGAAATTAGACTCAAGCGGCGGTGTGGGTGTTCACAGCACCACAAAATGCAAATGACGGAAGAACCTCACCACTGACCAAGTGGCACATCTTGTGTGTCTCAGACCATGCTTTACACAATAAAAAATAATACGCAGGTGTCTCCTGCGGTGTTAAACCAGCTTAACAAAGTAAGACGCTTAGGACCAGGGAGCAAAGAGCCCCGCAGGCCAGCTGGCATCATGGACAGTGCAGCCCTGAGACGCGCCCCGCGGGTTACGTCAGGGCCAGGCTACCCTGTGCGAGTAAAACAGCGCTATGGACATTCCCACCCAAAAGTCATCAAACTGAACGCAGTGACTGGCTACTTGCTTTAACTGCATGATAGCAGACGAGCCTCTAACACAAGCACATTTCCATCGGGGGCTGGCCCTACACTTCCCACAGCTCTTCCATCCTGGCACCGCTCAGCTCCGTGGTCCTACTCACTTCCACCTTCAAAATTACAAAAGCACAACACACACACTCAAAGAACTGGCCTAGCAATGTTTCGACTTAAATACAGTGGGACCTTCTATCAACTGACACACAAAGGTGTCAGCCGCACAGCACTCCTGCTGAGGTCCAAGCCCAGGGCCACAGGTGAGGCCAGGCTGTTGCTCCCAAGCCCAGGATGGCACTCTGCTCACCAACGTCCAAGTCAAGGCACAAGTTGGGTTTGACACGGGGCCAAGCCACCCAGGTACCTTGAGGAGACATGGATACCGTGCGCGTTCTGCAATATTCGGGCCAAAATCCCCACATTTCAAGAATTTCTACGTAACTCCTTGGTGTGTCCCCAGATGCAACTGATGGGGGAAAGGAGCGAACTAAAGGTACAGTCGAATAGAAACAGAACGGAGGCAGAGTTCACTTTTATGCAAAAGAGAAACCACCCAAGACTTGCATGGAGGTAACCAAGCATAGCCAGCCAAACATAAGAAAATGAAGACAAGTTATTAAAAGAAAAAGAAGGGAATCCACTAAAGGCAGTTAAGACACGAAGGGGGTGTAAGCAGAAAGTATATGTCAGCCACTAAAAATACCAGTCTCTCTTCATTATTGTTCTGTAAGCTGGGGAGAGCCTGAGAAAACAAAAGTGCCCACAGAGCTTCATGGGTGCCACCCACTGACCTGCATTACCAGGGGCCAAATTAGGTTTGAATTTGCCTCAGCTCTCTTTTCCTCACTCTCGCTAAGACAGGAGGAGGAGCCAAGCTCCGCGGGAGAACTGGAGGAGACAGAATTGTGTCAGGGCCTGGACAGGTGTGGACAACCGGGGAGCAGGGCCCCCCTACCAGGTGCCTGGCTCCAGACCCTCAGAGCCACACCACTCAGCTTCCCACGGGGGGGGGGGGGGGGGGGTGTCAACACAGCCCTGAAAGTAGAACATTCGGCAGGAAAAGGAAGCCCTGTTTCACGACTTTAAGAAAAACTGAAGTAGCAGGACACTTCTCTGTCTCTGAGGAAAGCATATGAACCGATTTCCCTCTGGGTCTTTGAAGAGTTGCTACATTTTAAAACAACCAAAAAACCAAACACCATTTACATTTGGTCCCTTATCCTGGCGAAATCCCCCATATTTTGAAAAAAATTGCCGAATGACCAGTATTCATTACGTACTATTTAATGCTTGTCTTACTTTTACAGAAATATAAGAATGCTAATCAGAGCTGTTAATTGGTCTGAGATAAGCAATGATATATAATTCCTGCCAAAAGCAAGGACATGATGTTTTTTTAATAAGCCTCTGGAGCTTTATTAAAGATAAAATGCAATCTCCTTTAGGTTTTGGAAATACTGAAAATAGGTGGTGGACCCTAGTCCCACATGTGTAGAAACCCCTAGGGACAGAGTCCTGGGCAGGGAGGCAGGCAGTGAAGGGCTTGCTTCTCTGGCCACACCCGGGCACAATGTGTAACTTCAGAGATCGGCTGGGCCACCGAGTCCCAGGAGCCCAGCAATTATAGATGTGACCTGCAAAACACCCAACGCTACTCCATCCAACTGCAGGGCTGGCCCCCCAGGGCATCTGGACAAGCGTCTACAGCTACGACTGCCGCCGGATGAGGGCTTGCACTGGCACAGAAAATGCCCATCCATCCCTGCCGGTAAATAGCACACCGGCGCTCCCTGGACCACGCCAGGAAACTGAGCAAAGGGCTCAGCCCTGGAGGCCGGCGAGCCCAGGCATGGCTGCAGCCGTGCTGGGGCCCCACTGTGGCCCCACGTTGACGTCTGCAGTTGCCTCTCCTCCACTTGGACATGCTCTGCATGGAGGTGGGAGCAGCTGCCAAAACCCTGTCAGGGCTGCAGGCTGGAGATGCTGGGAGCCACCAGTGCTCAGACCCAGCCCATCTTATAAGCAGGGCTTCCGTAGCGTCCAGACCCAGCTGAGGACCGGCCCAGTTCTAGGGACCTGATTTCAGGGGCAGAAGGCACCCCACTTACCCCATGGGCCTGCGATGCAAACAGGACGTCTAGAAGCAGAGGCCGACACGGGGAAGCAGCTGCCCTCGGAGAAGATGGGAAGGCATGCATGGATATGCGTGCAATTTTATACGTTAAGTCTTGGCATTCCAAGGTTCTTACGAATACCATCATCCACCATAGCTACTAAATCATTAGGCCTGGATGGACAGCACATAAAGCCTCAGCACGTGCTTTCTACTGAACCAGCTGCATGACAGACGACGGCCCGCCTGCTGTCTACCGCCAGCTACCATCACGTCCTCCACCAGCAGCATCGGATTTCCAGATCTGGCCTAGGGGCAGGGAGAACCCCGATTTGTGGTCTGTCTGAGTTAACCCCTCAGTACCCTACAAATATTTACCTTACCCCTCCGCCGCCCACCTGGACATGAATACCAGGAGGAAGAAGACGGCCCATCACCAATAAGGTGACTTCTGAAGGACATACTTTTCATGGAACTTTGGGTGCTCTCTTCTTCCTTCCTTTCTAACCAGAGTTGGAGGGGCGATGCATGTTTACACGAAGCATTTCGTCTTCTAGGGCCGCTATGGGCTGTACTGTATCCCCCAAAATTCATGTTGAAGCCCCAGTGCCTCAGAATGCGATGTATTTGGAGACGGAGCCTTGAAAGAGGTGATTAAGTTACATGAGGTCATCTGGGTGGACCTCAACCCAGTCTCACTGAGGTCCTTGGAAGAGACCAGGGGAGCATATGCACAGATGAAACACCCTGTGAGGACACAGCCAGAAGGCAGCCGTCTGCAAGCCAACGACGGAGGCTTCAAAAAGAGGAAACCTGCCTACACCTGGGTCTTGAACTTCCTTCCAGCCACCAGACCTGTGAGAAAATAAGTATGTGTTGTTTAAACCACCAGTCTGCGGTGCTTGTTAGGGCAGCCTGAGCTGACTAATCCAGGGACTTTGGGGCTTTTAGGAGCCTCTGGACAGCTGAGGACTAGACTGGGCCCCGGCCCGGAACTGCACTCGCCAACATGGTAGTTACTAACCACACGTGGCAATTTAAATTTTAATTAATGAAA
Organism: Rhinolophus sinicus; assembly: GCF_057876585.1. Lineage (NCBI taxonomy): Eukaryota > Metazoa > Chordata > Mammalia > Chiroptera > Rhinolophidae > Rhinolophus > Rhinolophus sinicus. The sequence continues at coordinate 125,218,523 of NC_142515.1, forward strand.
ATTAAATAAAACTTAAAAGTTCAGTTCCTCAATTACACTAGATTAGAACACTTCCATCCTACTGGGCAGCAGTAGTCCAGAAAGGGGAAGGCTGTAAATCCCAGAGAACAGGAGAACCTTTTCTCACCCAGCTCCCCCAAGAAAGAACTGCGGCAGTGATGGGAACAGTGAGCGCGAACCTGTTGCCCAAAAAAATCACTAACATAGGACTCTTTGCCTCCTACTGGGCATTACTAGCAGCAGAGGCAATTCACAAACTTTCTTTTCATTAACTCTGAGCCTGAAGAGCGAGATTTTTTTTTTTTTAATTGCTTCAGGACACAGTAACTGTGTACTTGAGCAAGCAGCAGACATTTGTTGGGTACTTACAACTCTGAGGACAGTCTGATATGGGCAGAAAAGAATTACCTGAGCATGCTTTTGCCTCAAGGAGTAAAAAGCTTAAGCAAATATTAGAGAAAACAGGTAGTAAAGGCCGTGAAGTGACAGGTGGTAAGTTCGGGAAGCATCCGGAGGCTCTGATGGGTTTTACTGACTGCACTTCGGCCAGGCCCCTCGGTCTCTCCCTCTAGAGCCCACACTCCCGAGTCTCTCCTTCCCTCGCCCAGTTCACTCCTCCCTGTGCCAAACCGCGCCCCCACTGTCTGCCCCCAAACCCCCTCAGCTCCTGCATCCCAGGCCTTCCTGATCTGATCACAGCTACCTTCAGCCGTGCCCCCAAACACCCGCCACCCCTCCCACAGCCACCAATGCTACTTCCCACTGTTCCATGCCTGAACCCAAAGCTGCAACCAAAATACCATGTTTGTGTTCTGTTTCCACCTATCAGTGTGGGTACCCACGGCAGCAAAGCCTTGCTTCTTAATTTACAGCTTTAATCTGCTGAAAACTTGGAGACTAGGAAACGAACACCACCCTGTTCACCTAAAAACTCTTTCATCCTTCGTGACCTGCCCAACTTTCATCTCCTCCCTAGGCTCCCCTGGTCTCCACTCCTGTGAATCCGTGCCTACATGTACTTCCGTCTGCACAGGGCAAAGCCATCTCCATTGCTGCGAAGACTTTCTACCAGAGCTGGAGCTTACATATATCTACCTAAGACAGTTCCTTGAAAGCAGGCCTGACACCTTTGCCATCACACAGTAGAACAAGCATTCCTTCAAGGTTTTCCAGGTTTAACCTATCATGTAAAGCACTGTGCTAGGTACGAAATGTCCTTGTTATCCGAGGGGGGCTCTCCGAGCAGTCTGTTAGCTTCTCAATACACGGGTGCTGTGTCACATTTATTTTGACTGCCTGGAAGCCAGCTACCTTCTGGTTCTCGGCTGCACTGTGAAAACACGAGGATGCCAGAGAGCGGAGATGCAGGCAGTGGTCATGGTAAAATCGAGTAAAGAGCACTCGCTGGCTGGCCACCTGCTAAAACCTGTACCGCTGTTTTCCCCTCACACGAGGCAGTCCTTAATCCCTCTCTGGATTGTGTTCAACTAGTTAATAATTAACCGGCTTCGATTAAGTTTCTTTTCATAAAGAGCAACAGTGAAGTGCCATAAATGATGTTTGGGAAAACCAGACACACTGATGGCTCCTGGAACCGGATTATTCATCCTCGGATAACACACAGGAAGCCTGGGAATGCCTGCCCGCGGTCAGCCCGCCCGCAGAGATCCGCGTGCAGACCCGCAGTCAGTATCACACGCAGAAGTGTTTCTCTGACCTGCCTGACACGCGAAGGGCCTCAGCTATTTAAAGCGTTGCGTTCAACAATCCTGTTTCTGCACAGACCCAAACCCCGGCCGGCTCCAAGGACAAGAAAGCAGGACTTACTGCCGTTGTCGTCAGAGTCCTCACTGCTGCTGGGAAGGCGACCTCGTTTCATGATCTCCCCGGGAAACAGCAGGCAGCCTGCAAAGCAATGAGACAGCACTTAACACAGGATGATAACACACTATCATCAAGTTGTGCTTCAGATGGCAGCCCGGAGTCACAGCATACAAAAGCAAACAATCGGCTTCAAGCAGCATTGGAATGGTAAACACTGAAAAGCCCAAAGATACATAATTAGGTGCAATCATTAACAGAACAGGTTGAAAAACAAGGGGGAGGGGCAGAGCAGTGTGTTTCAGTAGGTCTCCCAGAGGTTCCAGGTTCCTCTCTCACTGTGGTGACAGTATCAGGACAACTACTCCAGGAGTCCTTGGGCTGACAGGCAGCAAGCAGGGCAGGCAAAGCCCAGGGACAAGCCGGGGCTTCCTGATGAACAGGCTCCTACTCTGTGCCGGGTGGGGGCCTGCAGGTGTGACTATTTACACTGCACCAGGCAGGATTATGCTTCTCAAGCAAATTTTACTGAAATAGCCCTAAAAGCCGAATAACCTAGATTCTAGGAACAAAACAAATGGGGTAACGGGACTGCAAAGGCCTCCTGCAGCCATCTCCAACCCCTCGGCAATGTAAGGCTAGAACAGGAAGGGACCACAGCGAGTATGTAATTCTGAGGCGGACCCTTCTTCTTTACTCTGAGGAAACTGAAGCCAAAAAAGGTTTCAGTGCGACTTGCCCAAGGTCACACTGAGGGCAGGAAGCTTCTCATCCAAATCCAGTTTCACCACCTCACCCCAACTCCTTCCAGGAGTCCAGTCTAACCGGGCAGACTAAGAAGGCGGCTTGTACCCAGGGAGCTGGTGGTAACAGGACTCCAGCCCACCAGGTAAGGGAAAGACTGCACTTAGGAAGAGCTCAGAGGCTGGGGACTGACGGCCAGCCACTGAACTCAGGAACTCACGATAATAGTCACACAGGGCAACTCTCTAAACAAATCCAAAAAAGATTTCCCAAAATAAAAGTATTGATCATTCTGACGTATCTTTAGGGCCCTGCTCTTACAGCAGAGCAATGATTCCCAATGATGGAGGAGGGTTTTCTTCCACCCAGCCCCTCAGAAGAGTACAGGCAATCTCCCTCACTGGAAACCACAGTATCAGAGCGTGGTGTGTTTCCAAGAGCGGGGCACATGGGGATGGTGTGGAGAACCACTGTGCTAGAACAAGACAAATTAAAAGACTGAGCTTCACTGTAAATGGACCTCTAAAAGAGCAGACCAAACAGGCAGAAAACACATCCTACAATGTAGTCTGTGCCCACCTACAAAACAGACCTACCTGATTCATTCGAATATTCAAGCCCCTACTCTGTAATTCCAGTATTTTATATTTTCTTTCTGAGACACTCATCCAGTTAAGGTTTGTGGGTGTTTATTTGCCAACTGATTCTTCAAAAAACATTAAAAGAATTTACCAAGACAGAGCCAGGCCCTGAGTCCTGATCTGGGTCAGGAGCTGTCTCATTATGGGCTAGGGCTTCACACTGTGGGGCAGGGGCACGGCCCTAAAACCCACCCAGCCCTCTTCTCAGAGCCCCATTCAGCCCCAGCTCTTAACACCCACTACCTGCAACTCAGCCTGGAGCAGGCTCACTCTAGTCAAAAACTCCCACGGCCCAAACACCTGTGGGCCAGTCACGCGCACTTGAAATGACTGTCCCCCATGCCCTGTCTCCATGTACACCACGTGCTCACAGTGAGAGTCCCCCAGGCTTCTAGAGAAGGCACCTCTGCTCCCCTCTGGACCCACCAGGAGGCAGTGCGAGGACAAGGGGAAGCACAACCAACCTCATGCCAACAGCTGCAGCTCCCAAAGCCTATGTTACGAGAGTAAAAAAAATACATATATAAAGAGCTACCTAAAGAGGAATCCCTTGCGAGTAACAGCGTGATGCCAGACACAACACGAAGAATGCAGTTCCCACCTTCTGAGCGGATGCAGGAACGACGGGGAGAAGTGGGAGCCTGGAAAAGCCCAGAAAACACTCCCCAGCTACAAGGAATCAAATGCTGATCACACCTTCATTGATCTGGACAACTTACATTTACCTAAGCAGAAGGAAGAGCTTTGAAAACAGAGAAGCTTTCTGATTACTCCTCCTCGCTCTCACACACACTCCCAGAGAAAGCACTTTCTTCACGTCGCTAAATGAAAAATGCCAGGCACTGACCCAAGGGGAATGATGCTCCCAAACACACATCAATACTCAAGCAAAATTACGCAAATAAAGAGTAAAAATGGTATTTTCCTTCCAATGAATTCCATTTTCACGCACGAAGACCCTGAGTGAGGGAGGCTGAGAACGCTACACTGACCTTCGGATTTCACCTCAGGCAGCTTTACCTCACCTGGGTTACTCAAGTCACAAAATCAAAGTCCTTGGTACTATGTTTGGGAAAACACACTGAAGCGGCTGCATGCTGCGAACATCTGCAGGACAGCCCACCGGGAAAGCACAGGGCCCTCCTCTTCCCTCCTCTGGATGGCCCTTTAGGACGAGGGCAACCATGATGTGGGCATAAGAGTCTCCAGTAATAATGAACTGAAAGGCTACTGGAAACACTCCAGCGACGCACAAGAAGATGCACCTCAGCTACGGATCAGGTGGTGCTGAGGGAAACGGCAGTGCGTCCCGGACCTCAGGGAGCTGCGGTGTGAAGTCACAGGGACTCGCAGGATTAGTGCCTGACAGTGGGCAACACAAGGCTCTATGGGGTCAGGTGGACGGAGCCAGGGCAGGATTCTGAGCAGAGTCCAAAGAGCCACAGGGAGGTGACCAGAGAGGAAGCACAGCATTCTGGGCAAAGCACTGTAATACTTAACAGCACGTGTGTATTTATAAACCACCACAGCAGGACTCTGAGCAGCATTTTCACATTCAGTCTTACTGTTTGCTCATTTCTTTACAAGTATACGTCCCTTCTCACCTTACATCCAATTGCCAAGGCTGCCAGTGCTTGTGTGACCGTTTCACATTCCCCCAGTGACCAGCAGGTTTGTCCTCAACCACCGATACGTACATTGCTTTCAGCACCACCCTGTTCTCCATGCCTATAATTTCTAACCCCTTCCAATTGTTAAAAGTCAATCCTCCCTACAAGGTGACTTCATCAAGCTATTCCCTAAGTGACTGTCTCCCTCTGTTCCACACTACAAATGGGACCACCCAGAACACAGAGGTTTTCTGCCCCCGGGCTCTTCAGCTCTGCCCAAGCCTCTGTCCTAACCAGCCCCAGGACCAGCTGGCCTCGGGTGGGCCCAGCCTCTGCCCTTGAAAATGGCCCCTTTCTGTTTCCACCCTCTGCTCATGCTGCTCCTTGCCCTGTTCTCCCCACCACCCACTGCAGCCAGGGGTGTGCAGCTGTGGTGGCCAGTCAGCACCCACCACCTACCTCCTGGGGAAGCACAGGCCCCTCCCCACCCACTGCCCAATCCCATTCAGATGACATGCCAAGTGTGCTCCTTCAGCCCTTTCTGTCACATGGGCTAAAATGCAGTGGATTAGCTAACATAGCAATTCAATCAAAATTGCACGGAGTTAGATGGCAGAGATGTGGTGAACGGGACATGGAACGGCACACGGGGCGACGCAGTAAGCAAATAACTGGACAAGCAGCTTCAGTGTGACCCTGCTATGGGGTCACAGCAGCACCATGCACAGACTATGGCAGGACCTGGGATATGCACATGAGATAGCTCGGGACCTCAAAACCTTGAAATTGAAGATTCCTTGGACTGAAAGGGGGGGGGGGGGACCAGCATGCACTAAGAGCAGCCATTAGCTGAAGGCATTCATCCCCAGTGTGGCTCAGGAATTTGCAAGTGATCAAGTTTAGTGACCTGGGTGTGGTCCCAGGGAGGCACGACTGGTATGTACTTCTAACCAAGAAAGAATGAGAAATGACCTCAGGGACAAGGAGATAAGGGCTTGTACAAAAGAATAGATGATTAAGAATTTGAGGATGTTTATGCAATGCTATTCCTGGGAACTGAGGGACCCATGTGAGGAAAACAAAACTGTCCAGTTACTAGAATTAATCTCTGTGGTGGAACAGGACCATTTATCAGGCCATAAGCTCTACAGCTGTAATAAGAATTATACCCTAGTGATTTTAATTATCTTATGGCTCACACACAGAAAGGCTGGTTTCTTCCTCAAAACATCAATTTTATCCACTGCGTGTTCATATGCATTGCACTCTCAGAAAGTTCTAGAAGGTACTCAATTAGAGACCTCTACCTACTTGTTCTCTATGTATCAACTAACGCAGTGCTACATATTAAAGGAACCTTTAGATGATGACTGAATTCCCACGCGTAAACTGTATGCTCTGCTCACTTGGCTTTACAGAATCTGAGTGGCTTCCACTTTAATATCTAATCGACCTTTAACTGGAGGAACTTCCATTACATTATTTTTAAATTTACTGATGTCCTTCCATTCTCTATGAAAGTTAATAATCTAATACTTAAATGTACTATAGTTACAAATGTATTCAGAAAATGTAGAACATAAAAATGTACGTTAAAGAATGTATTTTCAGACACCGAGGGGTCTTTTGTAAGAAGTATCTTGTAATGAACTACTCATTTCTGTTTGTTTGCTAAGTTCACACAATTTGAATACTGTTTTTAAACACTATGACTCCTAAAGTATTGATCATATACCCTTTCATGAAAAAAGATTTACATTTTCTTAATAGGTCACCTTCTTGATCCCTATGGAGTAGAGGGTACCCAATGAAACAAAGTACCTGTACTTCACAGTAATTTCCTGTCCCTAAGTGAATGGGAAGAAAATCCAGCTGTTTTTAAAGCAAACATTAATTGTCTAGGTAGAAAGTTTTCAAATTGTCAACCTTATCTAATTCATATGCTCACAAAAAGTCTAAAATTACTAATGTGACTGTAATTCAAATCCAGATTTCTTACTTTAACCAAAGAGTTTTTTTTATCTGGTCAAAAAAACCAGTCATAGATTAACTAAACAAACTGCTTAGATCTTAAGTGTTCAAGTTTTAATCTTATCTAAATATATCAACTCCTCCCCCCACAAAATGGAACTTTTTGAAATGTGCCTTTATAATGTTATACCTCAAAATTTGTTTAAAGAAAATTGTTGCCTAAGCTACTATAAAAAAGTAAGCCCTTGCAAAGGCATCACACTTGAAAATATTCAGCTGAAAAGAATTTATTTAGCAACAAACAACCACCTCTCCCAAAAAAAATATTTTAAGAACTGACCAATCATAACTACAATATGTATTCCTATGAATATCACTAATAAAGCCTGAGTGCTGTATCACACTAGTTCACTGTAAATTCTTTACAAATTATTTTTCAATTCAGACTTCAAAAGTCAATAAAGCAATTTTTCAAGATTTTAAGGAATTTATAAATTCGAGTAGAAATGAATCACAAGCAGCAACCATTTGCCAATTTATAAATAATCCAGTGCGTGCTTGTGAGCCCTAAAACAATCTATTAAACCCCTCCCAGGTCTCTGTAAGTAATTGCTGACTCAATTAGAGTCAGAAACTGAAAAGCAGCTACAACAAAACATTCCAATCATTCATATTTGGAATGTTATTTTTTTAAACTTCCCTTGACAGGGGAGTAAATGAGTTCACACCCAAACAATAAAGGCAGTCAGTCACCCCGGGCTCCAATCTTGAGCTCCTGTCCCCATTTCCATCTACTCAGAATTCCTTTCTGTTAGATCTACATGCACAGATATGGAAAGGGGCCAAAGACGTATTAAGAAAAAAAAAAAAAAAACACAGGCAAACTGCAGGAAAAAGAAAAAGAAAACCCTGCAATATAGGCCCATTTATATATAAAAGGAAGGAAGGAAGAGAATACATACACCAATTGCTTGCATAATCATGAAAAATTTCTGGAAGTACATAAAGGTTAATAGTGTTCATCTCTGAGAAATGAGACCAAAGTGTCCAGACAGAATGGACTGGAAACTTTTACTTCTCTTTACACCTTTTATACAATTTTAATTTTTTACTATGATGCTGTACTAAACTTATAATAGTAAAGATTTAAAATCCAAAACATTTCTTCTCTGCTCCTCACCATATATAGGAGACCCTGGGGGACAGCTTCTTGGCCCCATGCAAAGCACCAGCCTAAAATGAGCAGCCATCAATACACTATATTCCACCTCCTTCCTGAGATGGGCAGCAAAGGCTGGTCTTGCTTCAAAAGAATACCTGATGGAATAGCAAAGACGGAAAAAAATTAGAAAAGGTAATAGGATACTGTAAAATGCTATTATCACTCATTCATTATTTTAAAAAGCAAAAGTTTTCAAACAGAAGAATGGCCAATGCCAGTAGCAGGTCACTAGATATACTATATGTAAGAACAGAAAAACTAACCCAGACAGGAAAACTAGGGTATAAACTACCCTTAAAGAATAAATACTCAACTTCCTATCCATTTCAAGAGTAGTACTATTTTGGTAAAAATAAACAAAAATTAAAAAGCTATGTTCCAGAGATGGCGACGAAACACGCCATTTCCTCCACCCATGTGAGGTCATTCTTTTCCACAAGCACAGACATGACTTCAGTACCCTCCTTAACACACACAGTGCTGCCACTCAGTCAGAATTCATGAGAGATGAAGCCTATTTGCCCTACACGTCCTATTCCTCCTTTCATACTTTTTTTGACCATTTACCAGCGAAAAGTAAAATCAATCTCTTCAGAATATATGAAAATAAAGTATTTTCTGAAATATTTCACTAAAATCATGTTTGTGTTCCCTTGTGTTGTAGTTTCTGAACTGAGTTCTAATCTATGAGAGAGAGAGAGAGAGAGAGAGAGAGAGAGAGAGAGAGAGAGAGAGAGAGAAGAGTTCACTGAAAAATAACACTTTAGAGAACCCAGGTGTTGACAGGAGATGGTTTCTGAATGAACCAATGTTAGGCTAAGAATGGGAAGGCGTCTACAACCCCTTATTCTACCCTTGGAAGAATAAGTCAATAAATGCAAAGTGTCTACAGGGGAATTTTAAAAGATTTTTAAATGCTCAAACCAGATGTTCTTATACAGGATATACAAAGCAGCTTCTGCAGAAACCAGACTCAACCAGCTAATGACAATTACACTGTGCACAGATTGAAATGCAGCTGCTTGAGGAACTTTGTTCCTTGATTATAGCCGGTTGTCAGAAACTATCAGTTACCACTAACAATGTTAAGTCACCAAAAAATTTAAAGTACTGTTTAAAAGAAAGAGAAAGAGAGAGAGAAAGAGAGACAATGAGAGAGAAAAACTCCCCCATGTGTATATTAGAAGACCTAGATGGCCCACTTAACAAAAACTGCATTTACCCATCATCTGAGTTACATATGAAAACAAACATTTCATCCCAATGCACAAGTCTTTTTATTATGATCACATAAAGCAAGATGGTCCCAAACCTTGTAGCAAGGTCTGGCAAGTATTCTCCAGGTTTAGAGCTGAAGAGTCTCACCCCATGGATTGTGTCTACAGGAAATGTGCCCCAAAGAAGACCATAAAGTCCTAACTGCAGGGCTCAACAACATTTTAGATCATTTATCTAACCTACCTTTCCGAATTTTAAAGACAAGTCCACTGAATTCTAGAGAGGTTAAACAGCATGAGGAAAGCCGCACAGACACATCCAGGGCAAAGTCAGGTGCCAAACGAACCAAAGATCAGTTATTTCCCAAGATGGGTGGGCACCTGTGTGCCTGGACCTCGGGCTTCCCCATCCTGGGCGCCTGCTGAGATCTGGAAACAAGGTACCTAGAAGATTAAGGACATGCACTGTGTGCTATCAGGGAGCAGACAGCTAAGATGAAATCAGTGACCAATAGTCTGCTAACCTGGAAATGGAAACATGGTTTCCTGGTACGCAGACGTGAAGGTGGCGGCAAATGCCAAGCTGCCTGGCGGAGCACACAGAAGGTGGGGCTGGAAGAAGTGTGCTAGTTAGTAGTTCCCTCAGCACCATCACTGGAGTGCGTCCTCTGAGCAGCTCACACTAACTTCTGATTGGTTTTGATTGGTGTGACACCTACACCGACTTACAGTGAGGCTTACTCCCTCAGCAGGAAACCCATTATAAGCAGATTCCCTTACACAGGTGGGGGCGGGGGGAGCCTTGGAAGGCGTGCCTTCCTAGGTACACAGGGTCACATGTTACAGACGAGGTCCTCAAAGGGAATGATCTTGGAATCAAAGACTTAGAGCCGCAAGCCCTCAGACTAGCCAACTCCCTCCATATTTATCAAAGGAACTTCTGATTTCAACTTATTATTTCAGGTTCCTACCAGAAAAGGAGCTCAGCCCCAACAGAAACGATCTGGTGACCAGGTGAGGCTATATCTCACTATAAATCAGAGGTCCACAGGCTGTTTTTGTCTGGTCCCTGAGCTAAGAATGGTTTTCACATATTTAATGGCGTTGGGGGTGGGGGGATAAAAGAACATTTCATGACACACGGAAATGACACAAAATTCAAATTTAACTGTCTGTAAATAAAGTTTTACAGGAACAAAGCCAAGTTCGTTCCTTTACCTTTTGCCCACTGATTGCTTTCGTACAGACAACAGCGGAGCTGAACAGTTCTAACAGAGACCATGAGGCCCACAACGCCTAAAAAATTGACTTATATTTACTATTTGGCCCTTTACAAAAACAGTTTACTGATCCCTGCTATAAATCAACAGACTGGCAGAATGATATTTATAAACCAACACTATGCATGTTTAGTGACATGTGAATCAATTACCAGGTCCAGGGCAAATGACAAATACCTTAACACTCACTAAGTTAAAAGATCAGACACACTCAGTCCTTAATGTGTCCTTAAACAGAACAGGCAAGAATCAAAAGGGGGAAGGGGGGGAAGGAGTGCTCCTAGCAACTTAAATAAAGGCCAAGGCTAGAAACCCATGAATTTTTCTCAAAGGAAAACCCCTGAGGATCCTACTTAGGGCCAGTGTACACTAAGTTATAAAAACTTCTAACAAGCTTCTTATCTGATTTTCAAGCCAATAACCAACAAGCAGAAAAACGACTGTTCTAGACAGGCATTTTAACTACAGTTCGTGGTTAACAGTGATATAAAAGGATCAGACAGAAATCATAAAAAGAAGTCACCAGAATTTAAACACTAAACTGGAAGCCAGGATACATTTAAAAGTATCCAGCAAGTCCCTGAAATGACATGCAAGTTTCAGGGCCACTCGCTTTTTCTTGGGGAGTTTCCACAGGTTTAGGGCTCAAAAGAGCCCCTGACTTTAAAAAGTTACACGCCACCAGGACTCTGCCCACACGTCTTAAGTGCGTCATTAATCTCAACACTGAAATAACTGATGCTCATAAAGCTGGCCGTGAGTAATCAAGAAAAATCTTAAATCGTGTTAATGTACTTTGGGCTAAACAAAAGCAAACCACACAGCTCAAACTCCAGCAACTTGTTAAGCCAATACTTACTCCTTACCCAAGAGTAAGGGGTACAGGAAACAAATGCTCATTTTATTCTTCAGTTTGGACCCTTACCACTGAAATCTTCACTTAAAATAACTGCTTAGAAATTGTCTTAGAAGCTGTCATGAAGTTTCAAATTAATAGAATCCCCTGTGCAGACATTAAATGATCAATATTAAAAATATATTATTACCAGTTGTGAGTGCTTTCAAAACAAGATAAAACTGTGGTTCAATTTCTTCAACAAATAAGCCCAACAGAACCTAAGGTTTTAAAAATGAACTTACTTCAACTGTTCTCGGTCACCTTATTACATCTTGACTAAACCTGAAGAACCAAACACAAAAAATAAATACTAGGCTGTCTGCAGAGTAACCAAGTTTGGTCCCTGGACCTCCATTAAGTGCACTTCATATACCACTGGTCTAGGGTTAATAAAGGAATTCAAAATGGAAATACAGTCCTTTCACCAGCGACTAAGCTTTCCACTCCACCTCTGACAATCTTTTTGTTGCTGCTTTCAGGCAAGGAAAGACATCCTTAGTAATCATTCAAGGTCCAGGCTAGTTAAGGCCACAGTAACACTGCCCATCAATACCCTCTTAGACTAGATTTTCTCTCCCTTTCATGACACTCCACTCTAGCTAACTTACAAATCCGATGCCACTTTCACTCAAAGGCAAAAAGGCCATCCAGGGCCACTCTTGCATTTGTTAGGAATGCAGAGTAACGTACTCCATCTGAACACACCAGTTGGGAAAACATCAAAATCTTTACCCTCACAATCAGACCAATATTTTTAAGTACACCACGCAAATGACAATAGATTCTCCTTCAATTAAGTTTCAACTTTCTGAAATGTCACATACCAAAATAATAAATATTAACTTGTCCAAATTTTAAATAAATGTCACATAAAGTGCTGTAACATCTTGAAAATGAAGAAAAGACTGAACACAATCGTCAAGGAAACTTACTGTCCCAGGAATTAAAATACTTTCCCAACTGAGGTTCCTACCAGGCTTCTGTACCACGTAAGAAACTAAAAACTCCAAGCAAAGCCAGCCTTTATTTTAAAAAAAACTTTTTAATAAAAAGGGCATTGCTGAATATGGTACCAATGTTGTAACTCGTAGGCTTGGACAGGGAGGAAAGAAGTTTAATACTGATATAACTCACCGTTTGAACAAGCCAAACTTTTTAATCCCAATCCAAATTAAAAGCAAGATGTACTAGCTAAATGTATTTTCCTCCAGAGGATGCTTATTTTATTATCCTTGTGGGAAAACTAATGCAAATTCTGACAAACCATTAACTGTACTGGAATAACAGGTACCCGTAACACTAAAGGAGGGAAAAGCTTCACCAATAGGAAGGCAGGAGGCAGAATTGTGAGGATGCATACACCTCCTCTACTCCTGACATAGCCTATAGACATGATCTGATCAGTGTTTGATGGCTTGATGTTCGCTGTTCCAACTCAGTACTGAAACAAACAGCTGATAATTTTTTCCAACAAGTCGGTGGAGATATGTATACATCAGGCAAATTTCTTTAGTCTTTTCAAACAGAATCTCCAAATCTAAGACTTTCAGATTACAATAAAATGCTATTTTGACTTCCAACTTTTTAAAAATCCACTCATAATTAATTCCAAAGGCTTGTCTCCTCAATGCCAGAGGTTCTGTCAGAAAGTTACTATAGATTAAAATCTACTTATGAGAAATAACCAGGTGTAATAAATGATCCTCGACGGGACAGTTTTAGACAAAGCTGCTGTTGTATTTTAGCGCCAACTGAGGGAATCTGAGTATGTCCCAGTAATAGATGAGATGAAAACTTCCCAAGCTAGCTGACAGGGGAAAAACACCCCTTACAGAACTTTATATACAGTATGATCTCTTTTTTATTAAAACATACATACATATGCATAGACAATTGCCTGGAAAGTGATGCAATGGTGATCTCTGGGTGGTAGGAATGTTATATTTGCTTCTCTGCATTTTCTGAGTTTCAACAATATACATGTAACACCACTTCTGTAATAATACTTTAAGTCACTAAGGGCTTCTTAACGTCAAACATCAGTATTTATGAAGTGCCTACTAGAGGTGAGACACATGGAGATCTGCTTTTATTCTCATCAAGTCCTCCAAGGTTTTTATTTTTTGTTTTGGTTAATCCTTCTCCCCAAGCCTCTGGGCTAAGCAATAGTCATTTCTAAAATAATAGCATTTCCTTAAACCCCAAAGAGTTTTCTTTCTGTCTCACTCTCAGGCACACTAATCATTTTTCACTGGTTTCCCTTTATAGCTACTTTTTCAACCTTGCGAACTAATATAAAACTAAAACACTGGTTTGTAGGCTGAAAACCTGTCAAGTGATGGAGAAGGAACTAGTATCATGGGGGTTTTTTCCCCTTTAAAATGAACATCTAGCTAGGTTGTCAAAGTTAAACTCTCTGTGGCAATGAACCCAACTTTTCTAACTAGAAAGCAGCCGATGAATGCTCTTAAGATGGAATCATGTTCAAGTTCTACTGGATGTCAGGTAACAACCTTTAGCTCTGGCTAGTGTAAGGATGAAGGGAGATATGGGAAAACGGAACACTTAAATAGCTGAAAAAAGTATTAGGTCTAAATGTGGAAGTGAAAATGCCAGATCATGTAAACATAAGCAAACTACCAAGCAATCAGAAAGTCATCTGATTTAAAAGTGACATTAAAGGAGACTGAAATACTAGGGATAGAAGGGCAATAAAAATTCTAGGCTGCAGTTATTTGCTAGAAGGTTGTCCCCCACAAGAATATCCTAAGTATCTCTCCAACATGTGCTGCCCACTCCACAACAAATTATGGATGCACTAATTTAAGTGTGGTTACTTGGAAGGTTTCCTTTTCCATCTAGAAGTGATTAAATAACGATTATCAGTGATTTTTATCAAAATGCAACTTACTAGAAGTAATCCCTAACCATTGGTGGATCACTACCTAAAGCAGCTTTCAGGAAAATAATTTCCTCTGTATCTTAAAACTAGTTCATTAGCTTTGTAAGGTATTAGCCTTGGGCTACGAGTGTGTAACTAGAGAGCTAGTCTTTCACAGCGGGTTTCTAAAAAGGAAAAATAGATCACCTAATAAAAACCTTTGGGAAAGAAGCCCCCAAGCATTCCCATCAAAGGAAACCTCAGATTCTCTCCCAATTTCCTGAAAATGTAGCTGTTTTAAGTCATTCAACTGCAGCTATCACTTTACAAAAAGAAATTTTAAATTCCCTCTTGGCCGGGGTAAACAGGGCGACAGATCCCCGTCCCCGCCGAGGCGAGGTGGGGCGCCCGCCGCCTCCTTACTAGAAAGCAGCCAAAGCTGCTTTTAAACGGCCTCCGGGTGACGACGCATTCCTAACGGGTTTCGAAGGCACGTTTAAATCGCCCGCTTTTTTGTTTGCTCGCTGCATTCACCCGGCGCCGGGACTGCGGCCGCCCCTGCGCGCCCGGGAGGGGGAGCCCGGGGTGGGAAAGCCTGGGCCCGGGAGCTGAGGAGGCGGGGTGATGAGAGCCGGGAGGACCCCGGGATGGGGGGCCCGCGCGGGAAGGGGGCGAGTGTGGGGTGGTCTGAGGGGAGAAGGCTGAGACCCCAAGAGGGGCGACGCGGGGGTGTGGGGAGCTGGGCCGCCGCCCCGCGCACAGAGCACCCCGCGCGGCTCCCGCCGCCCGCCCGGGTGCAAGCAGGGCCGCGGCGCCGCCCCCTCCCGCCCTCCTTCCCTCTCCTCCCGAGGCGACAGAAACAACAGCGCGGGAGGAGGGGAAAGTAACTCCCGGCACCTCCGCCGGAATTAGCCCCGGTGCAGTGATGACACCTTCTCGTGGCGCAACCAAGCGCCGCTCCCTCCGCAGCGACGTCCCCGCCGCCGCCCTCTCCATTCGAAAGTGGCCACCCCCCGCCGCCGCCGCCGCCGCTCCTCCCGCCCCGCCGCCGCCAGCTGCACCAATCCGCTCGGCCCCAGTTGCAAATCAAACGCTTCCTCGCGTCCAGAAGCCACTTGCGCCGCTGGAAACGGCAGCGCCGTCCCCCTCCCCGAGTCCCTCCCGGGCGGCACCTTCGGGCTGGGGCGGGCGCTCGGCGAGAAACGGTTGTGCGAAGGGAGCGGCGGCGAGCAGCCCCGAGCGGGCTCGGCTCCCGCTCCCACTCCCGCCCCCAGACAGTTCTGGAAACTGTGTATCACCTCTGTCACAGGAAGCCATCCGGCTAGGAAGGCGGCGCGGAACCAACAAACAAACGCCTGCGGCCGCCCGCCGGAATCGGCGCGGGGACAGCCACGGGCTCCGAGCCTTTCTCTGGGCGGGGGCGCAGCGGTCGCCCCCACGCCGCGGGCTTTGTGCGGGGCGGGCGCGGCCGGCCGGGCGTCCCCGATCCTGTAGCCCCCCACCCCGGGCCCCGGCAGCGTTGCTGGGACCGTTAGGTGACGCTCCGGCCGCGGCCGAGAAAGCAGCGCCTCGGCTGCCGCCCGCCCCCATTTCCACATGGAGCCGGCTCTCCTCCAACGCCAGAGGCGGGCTACAAAAGTTGGCCCCGGGGCCACCCAGCACCTGCCCACGTGCCGCGAAGGCTCGCTCCCGGGTCTCCCCCGTTCCCTTCCCCCCTCCCCCGCCGCCCTCGGCCGCCAGGTCACCTATTACCGGTGGGAGGGGAGAGAGGCTATTTAAACGCCCGCGGAAGTTGAGGCACCCCCACCGGCGGGTGCCGTGCACCTGCCTCCCGCCGCCGCGCTCCGCCACTTTGAGCAGCAGCCGAGTCCTCTGCCCCGCCTCCTGCCCGCAGGCGGGCGGGGGGGAGCGGGAAGGAGGTGGAAGGGATCGAATTTCTCCAGCAAATGGGACCGTTCCGACAGGATTCGGTTCCCCGGTCAACATTCCACATTCCATCCCTCTCCCGCATTTGCAAGCCAGCGCCAACAACCCGGAAAGCCTGCTGGCTCCCGAACAACAGCCCCCAACTCACAAACACACTCACAGGCATAAGACACGTGCACTAAAGGGCTTTGCAACTTGCAGTACCGGGGTACACACTGCACGTTCATTTAAGGCAGCGAACACCAAGCGACCCCACCCCCACAATTTGCAGATGGTGCCAAAGGTTTCAATTTGCAATCCGTTTTAAGTTCATGGTTAATCGGTACTTTGCTCTATCAATGCAACTCCTTCCTCATTTCACCAATGGAAGGTTTTACACTTTACAGGCAGTCTCGCTATTAAGTAAAAGGTCTGATCATTGGAAACCCAATTTGGAAGAATCTAAATTGCCAAGCTGTCCCTCCACCCCCTACTCACTGCCCTTGAATAGATGCAATGAATATTTTGGACATGTGGTGACGCGGTGACAAGAGCCGGGGCTGCGGCCACCCTACATAAATGTACCTACACACACACACACACACACACACACACACACACACACACCTATGTTTAGGCAAATCCAGTCGTTCCCCCCTCCACGGTCACACACACTCTGGATTCATATATGTATGCGAACCTGCGTTCTGCCATTGCCATCTGTCTACCAAGTTGCTACTATGCTTTCCACTTTCATGCAGCCTAATGCACTTTGGGGATTTTTTTTTTTAATTTTATAAACTAAAGCCAACTAAACTCGGCGTCTGCGCCTGAACGCGTTTAATTGATGCTTCACCTGAAAACCGCATGTTCTTCGCAAACCCAAAAGAAAAAGCTGCAAGTCTTCAGCCCCCCAAAATGGAAAAATAATCGTAATAAAACTTACTGATCCAACATAAATCAATTCTCAGGCTCCAAAAATCATCCTCTCTTCCACCTCCTCCTCTGGCCCCCGCCCCGGCAATGCCCAAGTTACTGGTGGGATAGTAAGGCTGCGCTCGGCGGCTGCCTGCCCTCCCTCCTCGCTACATATCGAGAACCCAATCTTTTGGCGCCATATTAATGACGTACTATATTATTTCCACTAGGCAGCGACCTTCGGCATTAAATTACTCCCGAGAACTCCCGAGCAAAGCAACAAAACCATCAAATATGGCTGAGCCTCTCGGCTCGTCCTGCAGCCGCCACCGCCGCCGCGGGATCGGGACGCGCACACGGACCCACACGCGGACACACGCGCGGCGCGCCCCCCCGCGCGCCCCCCGCGGCCCGCGCGCGTACCTGCTGCGGAGGGGTTCGGCCGAGGCGCTGGGCTCCGCGCCGCTCGCTCGGTGCCGCATGAGTTCGGGCCGCGGAGGGCGGGCGGGCGGGCGGGGAGCCGGGCGGGCCCCTGCGTTCGCCGGCGCACACACACTCGGCACTCGCGCAGGGAGGCACTCTCGGACGGGCGTTTGGCTTGTTATGGAGGAAGGACTGTGTGAATCAAACTCATTTCTGGGTCACTGCTGCCACAGGGGGGAGCACTTTAATCCCTTGCCAAAACGAGAGGGTGGGGACAGGAGGGCGGAGGGAGCGCGCGGGGAGCCCGCGGCGCGGGGGGCTCCGTCCCTCGTTAACTCTTCGCGGCCCTCGCCGCAGCTGGTTCGGCCTGCGTCCGCGAGGGCTAGCGCTGCTCAGCTTTTAAAATCTCTTCCTTCACCTCCCTTGTGAGGCTAGAAATTCTTGAGGTGTCCCCAGCAGGGAGGTGGGCTTTTACATTATCTCCAAACTGTCTCACTTCCAACTCTTGTCTGACTGCACGGCACCTAGACATGGATTCTTTCAAATTAGTTTAAAATTATGTAGATAAAAATGTGGCTATTAAGGCGTATAATTTGGGTGAAAGGTTTTATTTTTAGACTGAATAGCAAAATAAATAGTTCTTCTGTTTTGTAGTAACAGTTTTAGGGAGTTGTGAATTAGCATCACATTTTTAGATCCACTGAATCCAATTTTGGAGCTGGAACACGTCTTTCCCTAAGTTAGTATCGAACTGATAATTGCAGGTGAGCGTTAATTCATTAGAAGACTGATTATCAACTGACACCTCTTTTATGTTACACAGTAGGAGTATTACAGAACAGGACGTAGCCTTCCATACGGGAGACTTGAGCCTAATGCTAAAACTGGAGTTGCAGGCTAATATAAAATTACATCAGAGATTCATTTGGGGGGGGGGTATTTATGTGTAAAAATGAGTGTTTACTGATTTTCCACAGACTACAAACTTGCTTTTTCATGTGTTTAACATTTCTTTCATGGACCCCCCTAAAGAATTAAGGGTGTATATGACATTCAGCTTCAAAAGGTACAGATAAAAACTCCCATTCAGTAAACAGGAACAGTGATTACTAGTTACAAAATTGAATATTAAACCCAAAGGTATATACTTATGCACTGGAAGAATTCTGAATATATCAGGTTGGATTTCACACAATCACACACCAACCCATCCACCCACATCAAGAACATAATAATCTGATAAATGCATTACAACAAAATTAATTGAGCCGTTCAATTATTTTTCAGAAAACAAAGTAAGCCAAAGGAAATCTTAAGTATAGACATATACTGTTTCACTCACGAAGGGGACAGACACCACATCAGCCCTATTCATGTGCTCACTTAATCCTGTTCAAAGAGATCACACACCTAAAGCACTATGTTATCATTATTACTATTATTAGTATCACTTTGCAGTCATTATTTTCATTGTTTCACCTTACACATACGCTACTGTAGAAGTAAAAGCACACAGGTGGTTTGTAGCCAGACAGACCCTGTGTTGGACCTGGCTCTACCAGTTATCAGCTTGTGTGACTGTGGGGTAAATTACAGAACTCTGAGCCTCCATTTCTCCATGAGTAATAATAAAATGAGGTTAACAACCCCTTCCTAAAAGGTTGTTAAGAGGAATGAGACAACCCCATAAAAGTGCCCAGCAGAGGCCAAGGCAGTAGGAAGTTATCAGTTCCTTTGGCCATCCCTCCCATATGCCTTTCTTGATATTCTTTCCATGGAAAATTGTAACTTCTAAATTCCAGCCAGACTTTCTTCACTCATTCTCCCTAAAAGAAAATTTTAAATCGCATTTGCCACTTGCAGTTTTACTCATTTTTCTGACTATCCCCACTCTCAAAACATCAGGCACCTAAATCAAAGTATTGAGTAAATGAATGAAATAAATAAAGAGGTAAAACAGCACACAAATGTCCCACGTTGATACACTGATCAGGACTGATGGTCCCAGGGACATCCTCTCAACGACGCCAATTCTTCAGAATACTATCGGTGAGGTAGTGCCATGAGCTGTAAAACAGTCCTGGACTAGAAGTCAGGAGACTCCCATCAGCCCACACTAAAAATCTCTTTGGGCCTTAGTTTCCCCATAGAGATTGATAAATAAAATCAAATGCAACTTCTAATTTTTTATTGTTCTTACCAAACTTAAAGCGTGATTATTTGAAGAAATGGAAGACAATTTGAATCAGTGAGGAACATGTAAAAAGATATTTGGTCATTAATGATCAACTGTTGACATTTTTAAAATAATAGCTGTCTTTTGCTATCAGACCACAGAGGCAACTTTTATACAACCTATTTCTAAAATGGGAAAGGCAATGACACAGTTTGCCTTTCAGCAGTACAGGTAATGCAGTCGAGAATAAGAAGTACTAAGCTGACAGCTAGGAATATATGTTTCTGGTTCCACTCTGTCACTTACTGTCTTCCGGTACCAAATCATTGAGGATCACCGTAAAGTTGTTAATCCACACTTTATTATCATGGATGAAAGGACATTCAAGAAAATAGCTACAAAGTAGTCAGTGTAGTTGAAATATCAGATTCTAGTATTTTCTGATCTGATCAGTGTTCTTCGTGATAATTACAATTCTACATATCCCTTAAATTTTGCTATAGTCATACACAGTTTAATTATCTTTTTCCATAATAAGGACTTTTATGGAATAAAATTTTGGATATTTACATTCATATTCCTGATTTGGGAACCATACATGATTACACCTACAGATGTTTACTTGTCATCTCATTTGTGTCTTCTCTGTAAGTAAAGAATTATAAGACCTTGACAAGAGATTCAGAATTGTTCGTATTTGAAGTGAGGTAGATGCATGCACTAAAGTCCAATCTATCTCATTCCTTTAATAAAATGTGCAAGAAATTCTTACCGGCCAATATCATTGCCAGTTGGTACACATTACGACGCATAGAGAGAATTTTTTTAGTGCACAAGTGCTCTCCGGAATAAAATGGGTTGTCTTCTAAAACTTTATTTGTACTTTGTTTGGAATTTTGAATTTATGCCCCAAACAAAACATGTTATAAAGAGGTCTTAGGTTGTCAAGTAATTAAAAAAAATTAATAACTAAATGACAGAAAATAACTTTTTATTAACATTTTTAAATGATATTATTTGGGTGGGAGGGGATGTTTTTCAAAGCAGATAAGTGGGCATACTTTGAACAAGAAGAGTCAAGTTGGGAAGCCTCTTCAGCCTATGCCTGAACCCCATGAGAAGAAATAGGAGGTCATGGGTAAAAGATTAGGACTAGAGCTCCTTGTCTGACCAGTCGATGAGGCCACCAGTCCGGAACAGCCAGGTAAGTGGTTACAACCTTCAATTATAAGAAATGATTGAGTGGAAGGCCAATAACCCACATGTTTTTTGTTGGTGTCAGTACCAACTAAATTATTTTTTTCTTGAGGTTCTTTCTTCCATTTTTTTTTTTTTTTCCTTTGCTTGTTTTTTATTTTGGTTGCCTTAATTTTGTTGATTTTCATACTTTTAGCACAAATTAAGATACCAAAGAGAAACAGTGACTGCTATGGAGACAGTGGCACTGGCCTGTGATGGAAGCACAGCTCACTGCTCCAGCCCTTCCAAAGTCTCCAGCCTCCCAGGTCAGCGCCCGCTCTCGGAAGGAGAGAGAAATCCTTCCTCCAGCCAATAAGGGATGTCTAGGGCACCTGGGGAGGGCTCCCACTATGTACAGGCTATCAAATGGGGAGAGCAGCATCTAGGGGACCAAACGAAAGTTCTGCTGGGCAGTGAACAGGCAGAAGCCTGTGCCATAAAATAAAATAATCAGCTTTTCTGCCCAGTTCCCATATCAGGTCAGTTAGCAACTTTTACTTAGTCTTGCACAGAGATATGCTAATCATGAAAGGAATCTAAGCTATAGCTAGGAATTGCTGAAACAGCCTCCCTGCTAGAAACTAAACCCCCTGAAGGTGAGAAGGAAGGTATGTACAAAACTAATGATTGTTTATCAAAAGATTTCTAGGAACGTGGTGACTGGGACCACAGCAACGGGAGTTTGTTGACCAAAAGAAGTTTCACCATCCTCCGTGGACCCTTGCTGACGTCCAGATGTCTGTGGTCATCTAGCACCTCCTGAACTGAAACCTCTCCGGTTTCCCGTTCCCCTGACATCAAATAAGCCTGAATTCTTACTTTCTCAAGATGGTTCTTTAGGACGCTAATCCGCCATCTTCTCAGCTTGCTGGCTCTCCAAATAAAGTCGCTTTCCTTGCCCGAACTCCTTGTCACTGGACTTATTGGCTGTAGTGGCACAAACAGTTCAAGTTTTCACTTGGTTACACCCTGTGCCAAGAGCAGAGACTCAGTCAGAGTGGCCCAAGCAGGCCATCAGGGAAGACTCAGGCCTCTGCAGGGGTCGTTCTGGCGGGTCTCCCAGGCCAGGATGATCCCAGGCCCCCACCCCACCCCCCTCCCAGGGGTCACCATACCACCAGCTCTTTATCCCTGTGCAGGAAAGCTCCATTTTCCTCTTCCCTTCCCCAAACACCTTCATGGCCTATTATAATCTGAGCCCAAATCATTAGCAAATGAAAAACTGGCTCCCTATTCTCTGAGGCTGAGACGGCTGGGGTCTGGGGGTAAACAGGAAGTGGGAGGAAGGTGGCCCCCCAAGGTTTAGTTCCAGTGCTAATGAAGCAAAGAAAAGGAGAGTCAGCAAACAGTTAAAATTGTTTGATACTTCACGTGTTTTCCCCGCCCTGAGGCACTTTTAGCTGTGGACAAGACTTGATGGTCTGGATGTCGGAGGTGAGGAAGATGATGCAGTGAAAGGTGACCGCAGGTCTCATGCTCAGAGAACTGCGTGGATTCCTTCATTGACTTACAGGCATTCATTGAGCTCTGAGTTCAGGGTATGCAGTAGTGAAAAAGACAAGTAAACCTCTGCCCTCCTGGAGTTTATATTCATTCTCAGAAGAAAGGAAATGCAGGAGTGGGGATATGATGAGTTCGGCTTGAAGAGACAGCCAATTGCAGATGCCCAGAAGGCAATGGGAGAGCCTGGGTTGCAAATATCGATTTAGGAGTTATCAGCACAGAGATTAACTGAGGCCATGGGAAGGGATAAGATCAATCGGACCTGTCTATAAAATAGGTTGCAAACAGAGCCTAGGCTGGAAACTCGAGAGTCCTATTTAAAGGAGGGGCAGAGGAAGCGTCAGTGGTTTAATTGAGGACAGTCCAGTTTAATTGAAATATTTCAGCCTTCTTCATGCCCAAATCGGGATTTCTAAACAGCACTGGAGAAAATCACAGACCCGTGCTGATCGGTTCCACCGTGTATGGATCCTCCTCCGCTTTCAGGATGCCCTGAAATCACTATTTCCCCAGTCAGTTCAATCTCCCACTGTCCCCGGGATCTTTCTCGGAGCTTCCTTCATTGTGTCACTTACGTCAGCACACTCAGCAGGCTCCTAACTCCTACATCACAGGAGTAAGAGGCCATTGCACAGGAATGGCTTTGCCCTTCCACCAACAGACCTACAGGCTTATTCCCTACAGGTCCGCCCTCCCGTTTCTTTCCTGTCACAATGGGAAAGAGATGACCTTCCCTCCACCTGGGCTCAGAATCCTGAGCCTGGCCCACTTTCTCTGGTCTCTAAGTCAAGATTAGCTGTGCTTTCAGGTCCCTTCCACTTTTCTGGCTACAGACTCCTTCCCATACACATTTCAATATACTTATGTCTCCCACTGCAAAGACACCCTCTCAGAAACTCTCTTCCTCTTTGCAGTCCCACTTTTCAAAGAACGGCCTACACTCACTCTTGAGCCCACTGAAGCCTGATTTATACCCCCAAATACCCCCAGTGAAACTGCTCTTGCCAAGATCACCACTGACATTCTTATTGCTAAATCCAGTGGCAATTTCTCATCTGTATTTTCCTTCACCTCCCACTAGCATCTGACACTGGTGTCCACTCATGCCCTACTTTCTCCTGGCTCCTGTTGCCACCAACAGTCTTCTATTTTCTCTCCTCTACCTAGCTGGCCTTTTCTTACTCTCTTGCACGTTCCTCTTTCTCTTTTGTTAAAACAATGCCTCAAATAAATTGTTTTTGAGTACATGAGAAGCTTTTCGGGGGAAAAAAAATCAACTGAAGGAGTAATGTTGGTTGAGACATTTTATAAGAAAAAAAGAATGGTTCACCAACCATGTTTACAATAGAATTTAAAAAACGAACATCTGGTTAAAGATTATTAGGCTAGTCAATCAGCTGGATGGGTAACCCTAGCTTCCCAGAAGGAGTTCTCAGTCTTATTAAAGTCTGTCAGAAAACTGTTCACGCACTTTATCAGGAATGCTAATTGCTTCCCAGAAGGAGTTGTAAATTACATCACACAAAAAATGTCTGTCCCAGACCAAGTTTGAGTCGATTTTCTTTCTCACTTTCAGTCTCTTATATGTTGATTTTCTTTAGGGTTCTGTCTTCAGCCCTCCTTTCTTCTCCCTCTACATAGATCTCCTAGTGATCTCATCTACTCTCATTACTGCCCCCCAACACGTGTTTATACAATCAGTTTCACACTGACCTTCAGACTTGTATCTACCCAACAACTTCCTAAACACCCCGTTGGACTTCCCACAGGAAGCTCAAACTCAGTATTTCCCACACTGAACTCAATTTCCCTCGCACTTTGTGGCCTCCTCATCTGTCCCGTATTTAGTTAGTGGTACCACCATCCACAATTGCCAACCAGGAACCAAAACATCTTCCTGGATACTTGTTTGTCCTTGACACGTCCTCTCCCACCACCACGAGGCCAATTCAATCTATCACCAAGTCACTTCTACATCAGGTCTCATCACTCCATCCCTACAGCCTTGTCATCATGACAGTGACCTAAGCTACTGCCCAACTGGTCTCCCTTCCTTCAGTCCTGTCTCCCTCTAATTCATCCCTATTCAAGTCAGTGTGATCTTCTTAGGGCAAAAATATGATCCTGCCATTCCTATTCAAAACCCTTAACTGCCATTTTTTTCCAGTTTACTCTTAAGGAAAGAACATATCATCAACATAACCCTTAAGAACCTTCATGTTCTAATTCCTCCTTACTTTTTCTAGCTCTCCTTCCTACCCTTCCCCCTCCCAACCCCTGTCCACCACATGGCTTTCCACATTTTTTTCAGTGGTATCCCTTCAGAATCTTTGAAAATGCTTATTCCAAAGCTTGAATCATTCTCACTCAAGTTCTATCAAATAGCCTATTCTTACCTCTCTAACCCTATCCCCTTCTCTAAGCTTCCATGACACTCAGTACTGTCACTATGTTGTCACTTCTCTCTCTGTTTTGTAAGTTTCTGTACCCCTCACTAAATTATCTGTGATTCGAGGACTGAGTCAGTTATGTTCTCCGTAGTGTTCCTAGCACTGGGCCCAACAACTGGTGGGTAGCTAATAAATGTTTTGAATGTGATGGATGAATGACCATTATATTCATATAATTAAATAGTCTCCAAAACACTATTTAAAAAACAGATTATAACTTTCGTTCTTATTTTCTTCTGCTAAAAGTAATAAATAGAGACTCCAAAATCAAAATTGAAGTTACCAAAAAACTATTACTCAAAGACAATCACCACTAAAATTTTGGTGTGTCTTTTATATGCTTTGTGATGCGTGTGTGTGTGTGTGTGTACATTTTTAAACGAATGGGATCATACTCTAAGTCTATTTTGTGATCATTTTTTATTTAATTTATCCATACAGTTGGGCTATTAGTTTATTTCTATATTTTCCACTATTATAAAGAGTGCTTTAGTGAATATCCTTACAGCTATATAATCTATGAGTCGGAAAACAGAATGTTATTGACAGTATAGTATCTTACCATGTAAATAGAATTTGCATGATTCCTGATTTTTGTTGTTCTTATACATTTATGTTTTTCTCAATCCTTACTTTTACAAATAAGGCTGTGAGAAATATTCCTATACATAAATTTTTGTTCAAGTGTTATATCTGACCAGTCTTTGGATAGATTCTGAAAAAGGTAATTTATGGGTCAGAGGTTTAAGGCTTTTGATTCATTTTGCCACAATGCTTTGTACAAAACATGTTGTGATTGAGACCTCTACTATCAGGGTACTGGGGACTTGTTGAGTATTTGTCATGTGCGTACCATACAGTTAGACTGACACCATAGAGGGCTACAAGCACACCTTCGAGAAGGTATGTGATTGGGGACCCACATCGTACATCCCTGAAAGCACAAAGGTAACCTGAGCACATATATGAAAACCACAATAATATGGAGATGGGAAATTCTAACAAATGCTGAAGTAGGTTGAGAAGGTTCCATCAAAGTAGAGTAATTAGGACCAGAGAGGTAGACAGGAAGAGGAGACACAGGAAGGAGACTCTGAGGTGAGGAAGGTGCCTGGAGAAGCTTTGAATAAAAGGGGTGGGGAGAGGGGAACCAGAAATTATTGAGTGTTTTCTATGTATGTGCCAGGCACTGAGCTAAGCATTTTACACGTAATATTTCATTTACTTCTCACAACAATCCTGAGAAATAGGTATAACTACTATTTTCATTCAGATGCGAATGACATGAAAAATTAATGTTCAGAGGGATTAAGTAGCCCGCCAAAGATCACAAAGCTTGTGAGAGGTGGCACCAGGATTTGAACCAAAAGAGTCTGGCTCCACTGTTCACGCTTTTCAGTACCTCATTCAACTGCCTCGTTAGGAAATCAGAATCATGTACTTAATTGGGAACTGTGTCCATGACTTTGTATCAGTGATTTGAATCATAGCTGGCATTCAGTACATGCTTGGGAAAGAAAATTAGGGCAGAAAGAACTCCACATGCTCAGGTTTATTTCCGACAGCAGAGATCTAAATAGCTAATTGAATGTATGTGGCCAAGACTTAAATGTAAACTATAAAACTTTTAGAAAAAACTTTTCATGATCTAGGGGTAGGCAAAGAGTTCTTATACTTGACACCAACAACACAATCCATAAAAGGAAAAACTGATATGTTGGCTGTCTCAAAAATTAAAATTTTTTTCTCCAAAGATCCTTATAAGAGGATGAAAATTCAAGTTAAAGACTGCAAGGAAATACTTGTAAACCACATATCCAACAAAGAACTGGTATCTACAATATATGGAGAACATGTAAAACTCAATAATTAAAAAAAAATTATAACAATGTAATTAGAGAATGGGCAAAAATCATGAACACATTTCCCAAAGAGGGCATACAGATGGCAAATAAGCACATGAAAAGATGTTCAACATCATTAGCCATCAGGAAAATAATGCAGATTGAAACCACAATGAGATATCACTACACTACTATCAGAATGGCTAAAATAAAAAAGAGTGGCAACATCAAATGTTGGCAACGACACGGAGAAACTGGGTCACTCATACATGTTGGTGGGAAAGTAAAATGGCCCAGCCACTCTTGAAAACAGTTTGGCAGTTTCTTATAAAAACTAAACGTGAAACTCCCTACCACAAGTCCCAGCACAGCACTTTTGAGCACTTATCCAAGAGAAATTAAAACTTATGTTCACATAAAAGCCTGTACACAAATGTTCATAGCAGCTTTACTCATAGTAGGCCAAAACAGGAAACAACCCAGGTGTCCTTCCATGAGTGAATAGTAAACTGTAGTACATCAATACCATGAAATATTACTCAGCAATTAAAAACAAAAAAGGAAGAAAAGAAGGAAGGAAGGAAGGGAGGGAAGGAGGGAGGGAGGGAGGGAGGAAGGAAGGAACTATTAATACACACATGAATTGCCAGGAATTTATACAGAGGAAAAAATGCCGATAGCAAAAGGTTATATGCTGTATGATTCTACTATATGACACCCTTGAAATGACAAAATTCTAGAAATGGAGGCTAGATTAGTGGCTATCAACGGATAATGAGGGAGTCAGGAAAGGAGATAATTGTCTGTGACTATTAAAGGGCATCATAGGGGACCCTGCAGTGATGCAAATGTTAATGTATCTTGATTATATCAGTGTCAACAACACTGTACATGGACGTATCACACGACGGCACCGTGCGTGAACGTATCATGCACCGGTCTGTACATAAATGTATCTGACACCGGTACTGTACTATAGCTTTGTAAAATGTTACTATTGGGGGAAACTGAGTACAATCACACAAGATCTCTCAGTATTATTTCTTGTAACTGGATGCGAATCTACATATCTCAATTAAAAGTTTAGAAAATATATAGCTAATTGGAAGAGGGGAAAAAATTTAACACTAACATATTCCTAGAAAGCAATCTAAAAGGTAAAGGAATGTCCCTATGTCATTCAGCAGAGCCACGTGAATGAAAACTTCATGTGGCCATAGGTGCTGCTGAGGTATACTTTTCTGACACCTGTGCTCTGTTGCAGGAAGGCACGCCTTTTCAGTACTAGTGGAAACAAGAGAATGAGCAGGGATGCAGAGGTAGGAAGAGAAAAAGCAGCATTGTAAATAGAAAAAAGAAATAGAGTGCTTCTTCCTAGAGCCCTTTATAAATAGTCTCTGTCACCTGGCTTTCTGTGTTCTACCCAAATGGCCAAAAGGAATGAATGAATATGCCCTTTCTATGGTAAAAACTCACCAAGACTCTGAGGGCAGGGGAAGAATCTAAATCTTGCCTCACATCAGCCAAGTCTTACCTAATCTCTTGTACATATTTCCACTCCAGTCCCAGGGTGCCACGGTGGGTGCATTCCCCCTCCCAGAATCCCATTCCCCTAGTAGCCCCATTACCCAGAAGAGAGCATCCGTGCAGACATCTAATATATCACTGCCTGACTTCTAATCGTAGGTCGAGCCCACTAGGTCACTCTGTAACATTCATCTCAGTTTTAAAAACATGAGAAGGACATTGTTGGCAAAAATTCAGGAGTAATGAATTCTATGTTCTAGAAACAGAGAAACTGAACTATTTCAATTTGAACGTCAGAGCTGGCAGGAAACCAACTGAGCAAAATCCTCTGGGAGAAAACACAACAAAACAAAACAGGCTGGTTAGTTAACTTGCAGGTCTGTAAGGTGGGCAGATTTCTTTAAAAAGCAGAGCAGTTTTAGACTTGAGAGACTTCATTGTCATCCAAGGCCAAGAACATGAGTAAGGTCATATACAAACCTTACTCAAGTGAGAATTCTACAATTGAAGCATTCTACACTAATAGCTAAAATTTAAGGGAGCGGAATCTAGAAAAGGATGTTTATTTATCCGCTTACATATTATAATATATACCATTCGTGGTGTCAAGATATAAATCTCACACACACCTTTTTTTTACCGTAGCAAGAAAAAAGTTGATGCTTTTGAGAACTTCTGTGTCTAAGAAAATAAAGAGTCCAGCTGCTTGTGTAGGTTACAGACAATGCTAGGATATAGACACTCTTGCATTTGTTCTTTCCTCAGTTCAATGAGAAATTTCGTTTATGCATAAGGTAAAATTAGAGAACTAATAATGGCTTAACAGCAAGTGCAGATCACTTTGGCAACGAAGGACAGGAGTAGCATCTAGAAATAGAATTCAGAGACAATCAAAAATCTCTTTGTTTTAACCCTTTCCCTTTCTCGTATCCTCCCTGTGCCCCTGAAATATTATCAGTGAAATGAAAAAAATGGCACACAGGCAGAAAAGCAACAAAGCTTAGAGCCTGGGGAAACAATACCTTCCCTTAAATTATAAGCAGCATTGTAAGCATTACTGAATGGATAAAGATTTATGTATAAAAATGTTCATTTCTGGGTTATTAATTTTATTATAGCAAAAAATTAGAAACAATCTAAATGTCTCCAAATAGGAAAACGTTGAAGCAATTTATGGTATGTTGACATGATGCATTATAGCCATTAAAAGAAGTCACATTTTCAAATAGCAAAAATTAAAGAGTGAAAACACCTACTAATAGTGGGAATACGGATGAAAAGGGACTCTCATACAATACAATGCCAGTGGAAAAGGGAATTGTTATAGCCTTTGGGAAATCTGGCAATAACGACTAAAATTAAAAATATACTATCTAGACAAAGACCCTGATGTAGGTAAAGAATATTTTTTAAAAATGATAAAGACTAGCCGTGGAATTTTCTTACACAAACATAGAATCATTTTCATGGAAGTAATCCAACACAGAGCTTACTTCCAACTCTGACCACTCATAACGTCTCTGGGGGCCACCCCTGTGGGACCCTCAAACTTTCCCTTCTCTTTATGACCAGCTCTCTGGGTGACACCAGCCCTCACGTGGCAACCGCTCAATGCTGTTTATGGACCACCCATACTGTACACTCATTCTAGGCTCTTCTCCCCCTTCCTCCCCATCATACAATCAGTTGCCTAGTCTGGTTACCTCTGAATCTACAATGGCTCTCACTTGTCCCTTTCTCCTATTCCTACACCCTCTATCCTGACTCAAGACTTCACCTTTCACTTGAATTAGCAAATAGTGTAACTGGTTTTTCTGTCTCCTTAGCCCTCCCTGCTCCAATTTACTTGACACACTGTCCACAAATACTCTCCTGCATGGAGCGCTTGATGCTTCCTCTCTAGGTGGAGAGCAAACCTCAGCATCCTTAGGACAACCCTCCAGGTCTTCAAATACCTGCTCTAACCATGGCCTGACTTGTAGCTCCAGTGCCTTTCTGCACTGAATTGCTGCACTGGGCAGAACACTGCCCCCCACCCCCATGTCCACCTGGAACCGCAAAATGTGACCTTCTTTGGAAACAGGGTCTTTGCAGATATGTTAATTAACATGAGATCTTGCTGGATCAGGGTGTGCCCTAAATCTAATGTCTGTCTAGCCTCCTTATAAGAAGGCCATGTGAAGACACAGAGAGACACACAAGGGGAAGATGGCCGTGTGATGAGGGAGGCAGGAGTTAGAGCGATGCAGTTACAAGCCAGGAAATGCCAAAGATTGCCCCAGCCAGAAGAAGCTAGAGAGAGGCAAGAGAGAATTCTGCCCTAGGACCTTTAGCAGGAGTATGGCAGTGCCAATACCTTTATTTTGGATGTCTACCTCTCAGAACTGTGAAGAGAATAAACTGCTGTTTAAAGCCACCGAGTTGTGGTAATTTATTACAGCAGCCCCAGGAATCTAATACAATCGGTTAGGAGTTTTTTTGGTGGCAACAAACAACAAAAACATCCAAACAACTCAATTTAGCTTAAGGGAAAAGAAATTTATCACAAAAAAACTACTACTGTATTTCAGGAAACCCAAGAACAGAAATGCAGTTGAGCCTCAGGAACGTCCAAAAGCAGAGACACAAAGGTCACCAGGGTTGTCACTCTGCCATTTTTTCCCCTTTGTATCTTGTTCATTTCTTTCTCTTTTTCTCACTCTTCCCCTTTTCTCTCTTGCCCTCTCTCTGTTCCTACATTTCTCAAGGTCATAGTCATCAACAGCTACAAAGTTCATCTTCTAATACCCAAAGAGAAATTGACTACCTTTTTTTCTTCAGTTTCAGTTCCAAAATTTGCAAGAAAAAACTGGTTGGCTTGTTGGGTCAGAATTCCACCAACACTCACCAATGGATAGTATACGATCAGAAGATGATTTTTACAGAAACCGTGTGGACAAAGTAGAACCGGGAGGGGGAAGAGAAAAGGAGGCAGTAGTGTCTTTACGCACAGTGTCCTCATGCTTCCTTTTCTCTTATTCTCCATCTCTGCTGGTTGAAATCGCACGTCTTTCAAAGTCTAGCTTCAATGTCACCTTTTCCCCAAAATATGTCAGTCTCTGCCATTAGACCGCGAATACTCAAAAGTAGAAACCAGATATCCTTTTCCTTCCTATACCCTCTTCCCCCAAGCTGCCCTCAGGAATTTGTGGGTGCTCCTTGAAGCCTTCCTGGATCTGTCCATTCAGAATTCATGCAAACCTTCCCCAGGCTCCGGGGGGTACTCTGTGTGGACTTCCTCCATCGCCTGGGCCGCCGTCTGGATTCTACTGAAGATACCTGTAAACGTGTTTTTCTCCCTCTCCCCAGTGTTGGCTCCTCGTAGACAGGGTCCAGTACTTTGCACATAACAGCCAAGCTGTAATTTGGGGTTAAATATGATTGCCCATCCCTACCCTCTCAAAAATCCAGTTAGCAATATGTCAAGTGTTGGGAGGCAGTGGAAGGGGCAGGGCTGTGCCACCCGCCACCCTGTGTCAAACAGCAGCCCCTCGCTCAGGCACGCAGGACTGCCAAGGCAACCTCCCTGCACCTTGCAAACTGGGGATTGAACTTCAATGGAAGATACAAAAGCACAGTTACTAGGAAATTTTAGAGCACTTCTGCACAGAACCCAGCTGGGTAGGGGGTTCAGGCATAAGATAAGCTATGGTAAATTTAAAACTTCAATACTACTACCAAAAACTAAATGTGAGACTCTGCTACCCCATATATCAATGTTCAGCTTTATTTTTATTTATTTATTTTTTTTAAGTATTATTTTAAATTGGGGAATATTGGGGAACAGTGTGTTTCTCCAGGGCCCATCAGTTCCAAGTCATTGTCATTCAATCTAGGGCGCAGCTCAGCTCCAAGTCCAGTTGCTGTTTTCAATCTTTAGTTGCAGGGGGGTGCAGCTCACCATCCCATGCGGGAATTGAACCAGCAACCCTGTTGTTCAGAGCTCGCGCTCTAACCAACTGAGCCATCTGGCTGCCCATTCAGCTTTATTTTTGCTTCATATCAAGAAGTCACATGACTACCATGTGCTATATTTGCAGCCTTTATGTCCAGGGCCCATTTCAGGTGCTTATTGTGCACTTTGTTTCATAGGTTAGTCCTGCCATAGGTGGTCCTGCAGGTCAGTTAGAAATCCTTTGGACAATAAACGAGCAAGTTAATAAAGAAAGGCCATTATATCACGTGCTCAGCTACTTTGCAAGCACCAGGATCAGGCTGTGAGTTGGTTTTAAGGCCAGTGCAGCACTTATTACTTGCACAGGGCACAGTGAGGACCAGGGGGTTGTGGGGAGAAGTGGGGGCAGACAACCCAGGCCGAGGCATGGCTCCCTACTTCCCTTCCCCCACAGTCTGGCCCTGGCAGGGAGGAGCTCATCCTGGTGAGCCAGCTTAGCCACCCATCAGGCAGGAGTAAGGGTCAGGCCCAAGCTTATTCCGGCAAAGCCTGGTCCATCAGCCAAAACCTCTCTTCCCCCTTCCCCACCTGCCACCCAACTGAATCTATTTACTCAAGGGTGACTTTTGTTCATGGACAAATTATTCAGAAGTTACTTTTATTCTGAAGTTAATATTTGACTTTACAAAATCAAAACCCAATGAGATTTTTCTAAAAGCTTCTAAATTCAACTTATATTTTTATAGATGTATAGCTAACTGTAAACAACCACTTCTAAGGGGACTTTTGATTAACGTTTTGTAACATTTACAAATTTACTTAATTAACCTACTTTAAACATTTTAACTGCATTAGTAAATTTAACATGTTCAATTTTTAAAAAGTATTTCGGTTCTATGACTGACCAAAAAAATACTCTTTCCAAGTACTTATGTAATTCATATGTACCCAATAACTTAATCTTATTAATATGCTAATTTTAAGTTCTTTTAAATGTCTAGTATTGCATTTACATTTTGACAGATGTCAGATGTCTACTTAAAATCACAAGTGTAAATCAATTACTTACATTACACATTTTAAATAGTACTATGCATATACTATATTATAACAGGTTATATTCTCTGAAATGTTATAAATCCTTAAAATACTAAATATACCAATTTATTTGCACAAAAATACTAATGCAATGTGTTTGATTTTCTTAAACATTTCTATATTTACCTGTAAACCTTCCCAGTGTTTAAAATATGCTTATTACTTTAAAAAAAAAAAAAAAAAGAAAGAAAGAAAGCTTATTTTCTCAAATTCTTTTGATCAACTTCTTTCTTCCAAAACTGGTTAAACTGTCTATGAGGTGTGGAGCCATACGTACCTTGGGGGATTTTGCTGCTAACACCACTAAGATGAGTCTCTTTATACTCTTAATATATCATGAACTCCAAAACTTAAAAGGGAGTCACCGCCAGCCTCCAAAATGGCCCTCGGAGATTCTCACCTCCTGTTAGTCGCTCCCCTGGGTACATACTTCCCTTCTGACCAGGGCTGACCTGTGTAACCAACAGGATTTTGTGGAAATGATGGAGAGTGACTTCTGACCCAGGTTCTAAGGCACTGGTGCTGCGTGCTAGTCTCAATTGCTTGCTGTGGAGGAAGCCCCGCTACGCTTCCAGCCCTGAGGACAGTGACATCTGTGTGTCAGGAACCGAGTCTTCCTACCAACCGCACACTAACTTGCAGTGTATGTTGCTCACCCGTCTGGGAAACAGATACTCTAGCCTTCGGATAACTGCGGCCCTGGTCAATGTTTTGACTGATTTTATGAGAAACCCCAGCTGTACCCAAATTCCTGATCCATAGAAACTGTGTGACAATAAACATTTATTGTTGTTTTAAGCCTCTAAATTTTGGGGTAATTGATTAGGTAGCAATAGATAACTCATAAGGAATATTCCTACATCATTATCTAATTTTCAAGCCCACTAACTCCTGTAAACCTCCATGCAGGTGACCTGCCATTTTGCTGGGACTGAACTGAGTCTGGCTTCATCTCATCCTGGACATTTCCTCATTCATTCTATCTGTGAGGTCCACAACTATACAGATACTTCATTAAAGTCCATCTACATCTTTGTGTCGTTGCCTATTCCTGACTCTCCTACTGCAACTTTAAGGAAGTGCATGCATTATCCTGCCACCTAACGTCACAGCATCCTTGACCAGATTGAGAGTTTATACAACAAAATATGGCGGCATCTTTTCCAGAAATGTAGTGCAACATGTTCATGAAGCTTAACGAACATGTCAGACTAGAAGAGAACTTTCACCTGTCCCCTCCCCTAACCGCCTCTTCTCCATGTCCCACAGCTCCGCACGTGACCCCATCACCCACCCAGATCCTGAACTAAAAACCTAAGAGTCATTCTTGACTCGTGTCTCCTCCTCACACAATCAACAATGGGGTTCCCTTAGACTCTACCTCCAACACATACGCTGATTTGTTAACTTCTTTTCATGTCCATTCCCATCAGCCTAGACTAAGCCATCGTCTTTCCCCAGGACACTGCAAATAGCCTCCTAACGGTCACCCCTGTAGCTTCTCTCTATAAACATTCACATACAGGTGTTTGTGTGACATATTTTATTTCTCTTGGGCAAACACCTAGAAGTGAGCTTGCTGAGTCATATGGTAAGTGCCCATTTAACTGATGAGCAACTGCCAAGCTAGTTTCCATTTTGCGTTCCTACCCATAACCTATAAGCGTTCAGTTACGCCACCTCCTCCTCAGCGCTCGGTGTTGGGTTTTGCTTTTAATGCCATTCTAGTAAGTGTGTAGTAGTCCTTTTTCTCTTTTTTAAATTGAGATGAAATTCACGTACCATGAAATGTACGGATCCTAAGTGTACAATTCAATGAGTTTCATGCAAACGTGTACACCCACATAATCCAGATTTCTGATATTCTAATAAATTCCCTAGGAACCCCCTTCCAGTCAATCTCTACACCTTGTGGCAGCCGCTTCCGGTTGCTATCACCACAGAGAAGTTTTACCTTTTCTTAAACCTCTAAAGGAATAGTGTGGTATATCGTACTGTCTTGTGTCTGGTTGGTTTCGCTCAGCATAATGTTTTTTTGACTCATCCATGTTATTGTACGTATAGGTTCTTTATTTTTATTGCTGAGTAGTATTTTATTGTACGAACATGTAACAATTTGTTTATCCATTCACCTTTTGATAGATGTTTGGGTTGTTTCCAGCAATTCCATTCCCAGGTACTTCCCCGGGAGAAATGAAAGCATATGTCCACAAAAAGCCAATAACAGCCTGCTTCCTGCCTTGATCCATCACAATCCGTTCTCCAGAGCAGCTGGAGGGATCTTTTAAATAAATTACTCAAATCCCATCTGCTGAATACCCTTGAGTGACTTCCCAGCCCACTGAGGAGAAACTACCAAGTCCCAGCATGGCCGGGGAAACGCAGACGTCACTGATTCTCAACTCTGGCTGCATGCACGAAGCCTGTGGGAACTTCTGGGGCCTGGGCCCCACCTCAGAGCAAGTGAATCAGAACCTCAGGAGGACGGCACCACAGAGTTTGTAAAGCACCCCAGGAGAGCCTAGCAGGTCCCAGGCTAGCCAGGCCCGGACAGCATGACCTGGCTCTGGCTCTTCCACTTTATCTCCTTCTGCGCTCCCACTCGGTGCTGTAATCCAGCCACCCAGGCCTCTTTCCAGCCCCCCGAACACAGCAATTTTATCCCCACCTCAAGGGCTTTGTACGAGTGTTTCTTCTGCCTGAATGTTCTTCAGATGTTAGTGTGTCTGGTTCTTTCTTGTGGTTATAGGCTCAGCTGAAATGAAACTTGCTCAGAGGGGCTTTTCCTGCCCACCCCATCTAAAGGAGCTATACTGGCAGGTCACTTGCTCAAATGTTCTATCTCACATTTTTTTCTAATATTGTCTAATGCGTGCATTTTTCTGTCTGTCTCCCCCCTCTAGACTGCAAATCCCCTGGGAACAGGGACCAAGCCTGCCTTGATCTCCACAGTATCCCTAGCATTTATAATTGTGTCTGGCACATGATTATAAAGGTTTAAGAAATATTTGTTGAAAGCATGAAAGAATACACGTATGAAATGTGCACATTACCTGAGAGAGAGGGCAAAAATCGGAAGGGTTCTTCTAACTTTCTTTCTCACACGTGTTAGCCCGGGGTAGCTGATTAACAGGAAAATAAAGACTGTGGCCTGAGGGGATTAAACCCCAGTACTACAGCTGATGAGATGCCTAAAGGCAGAGAGGTTGTTTTCCGCTTCTAGTAGTTTATCTTCCGTCCTAACCTGGTGCTGAGTGCACGGTAGATACTCAATGAAAATATTTCTGTTAACAGTGAAGTGACTGTGATCTGCTTTGGGGACTGGGTGGGAGGGGAGGGGATGCGGAAGGAGGAGCTGATCAACGGGTCACGACAAAAGGGGACAGAAGTACATTTATGCTTTTGTCCTCACTTTAGGGAGCCGTCACCAAGTTAAAGCATGAAACTCAGTGTACTCTATTCTAGTCAATGGCATTACAACACATTGTTCTATTCTATATGTCGTTTCTCTTTATAAGCAAATCAACATATAAAAGCAATGCTCTAAAGAAATTTTAAAAGGAAGGAAGGAGGGGTGTGACACGGAGGAGAAAACAAGGAAAAATTTGGAAACGTCTTTGTGCTAGACACAGCAGCGGACAGGTTCAGGCATTCACTTATTTATCACAACCCCATGTGAAATACATGCAATTACAGCATTTTACAGATGAGGAAACTGAATGAAGCTTAGAGGAAAGTTACTTGTCTTTTATATATTCTTACCACTCAACTGGTATAATGAGATTGGATAAAAACTATACCCGATACACTCATCAAACATACAGATGACATTAACAATAGAAGAGCCATGTAATGGAAGCATGATAGACCCAAGATTCAAATTGATCCTGTCAGGCTAAAGCCAAGGGTTAGATACGATGGAGTGGATAAAATGTAAATCCTGCTGGCAGCTACACAGGGACAGAGTAAAGAGACCTCGTTTGGCTGGAGTTTGTACAAAAAAAAAAAAAAACAGAAAAGAAAAAATCCTTGTGGAATGCTCGTTTAATATAGGGCCATAGTAGGTGCTAAAAACATGACTAGGATAACCCTCGAGCGTTTCATGATGGTCCGTACCTTATCTGACTCCTTTCCAGTATTTATCACTGGAGATATTTTTAAAATCCTCTTCTCTTCTGGCTTCTGTTACATCTGATTATCTTTCCAGCTCTGAAGCATACCCTCATTAAATATTAACACTAATAATACAACAGTCCTCATTTATTAAGGGTTCAATGCCAACTACACATATTATACTATTTAATTCCCCTCTTAATGGCACTAATGAAATAGGCATAACTATTTCTCCCATTTTGTAGATAGGAAATTCAGGTTTAGAAAATCTAAGTGATTGTTCTCAAGATCAGAACTAATAATGTCAGTAGCGCCAACTCCAGAACCGGCTTAGAGCGCGTGCTCCTAACGGCTGTCCGTCCTGCCCCAGCGCAGTTTCTCCCAGACCTGCCTTTTCCCTAGCCAGTTCGTTCCTGAGTCTGGGCCTCAGGTCTCAGCTCACCTGATTTCATTGCCTCTCTGGCTAAGCACCAGTAGACATAAGATGTCTCTGTTTATGAATTCTATAGCTGCCTGTGGTAGTTGCTTCCCCAATAACACTGACCCTCTCCACTTTCTTCCTTGCTAGACGCCTCGGCAAGTGTCAGAGAGGCTGGACCCAGCCCCAACCCTGGCCCCAGAGAGCAAATTATGATTGCTTTAAACCAAACATGCTACTCCTCCTGCTCCCTCTTTCAGTGACTAGTTTAGGCACTGGGAGAGTCATCTGAGGGATGTTTGAGAACAGTTATCCTGGGTCTTAAACAGAAACATTCACTAACAGACAATCTCTCTTCATCACATCGCTGTGTCTGCATGTGATGGCTACAACTCAGGCAGCCATCTTGGAGCCTTTAATAATTTTCAAGAGTGTTAATGGTTCCTGAGACCAAAATGTTTGAGAACTGTTGCCTAGTCCATGTCAGGATTATTGGAACCTTTCCATGAACGTTTTTTTCTACTGCTCATCTGTCCGTGGCCAACCCCAGTAAACCCATTCCCTACAATGCTACCAGAATGATCTTACCAAATGTCACTCAGATTGCTGCGTAATCCTTCAATGGCGCCCATGGCTTTCAGTTTAGCACTTAACACCCCAGTTACTTGTTTCATTTTTCCTCTCCGTTCACCCCAGCCATTCAGTTTCCTATCAGAAATGATACTGGTTGTGTCCATGCCTCCTCACTTGTTCTTTTCTGTTTTGTTTTGTTTTTTGGTCTCTTAAGCAGAAGACATTGAGTACAGTGAATTGGTTGGTTACTGGACTAGAGGTGATGGAAGAAGTAAGAAGTCAACCAGGACGGCGAGGCAAGCGGAGATTAGCAACAGAAGCAAGCCACCACCACGAGCAAGTCCGAGGGCGGCAGGAATGACAGGAGGAAGTGGTGGCACCAGGCCCCAAAGGTCAGCATTCCCCAGGGAAATCTAGAACCACGGGGGACCTGTTCTATGGATGGTAGGACCATGGAGGACACAAGCGGTGCCCACCAAAGTTGGGGTTCCTCACCTGCTCCAAGTCCTACTTGTCACACCCCATCCCCCCATTCTCTTGTTAGTGAACTCCTACTTGTCCATCAAAATTCAGCTCCAGGCTCATTTTCCACAGGAAGCTGTCTCTGAGCCCACAGTATAATTTACCTCTCTCTCTTCTGTGCTTTCAAAGTGCCATTTATCAACGTGGTCACAGAGAGTGACCACTGGTATGTCCAGTTTCCCCACTAGACACTCAGCTCTCTGAGGGTTGGGTGGCATCTCTTTTCTTGGTACTGCCTGATCCCAGGACGGTATCTGATGACAGTGTTGGGGGCTGTTATACATACCCAGAAAATGTTCTGTGAACGTACTGAAGAATTAAATCTGAGATAATTTGCTTCTGGAATGAGTTTCATTTTCTGAAGCATTTGCTTTTCTTTTTATATGTCCAAGGCCTGGACTGTTCAGGGCCTTTTTCTTCACACACCAACTTCTTCCCATGGTTCTTGGGAGGAAATATTATTTAGCTTCTTAACACCACCTCTAAGCCTTGGAATGTATAACAGTGTTTTCTGAAGCCCCACGCTCCCCTTCAGACCTTGCTCTCTGGAGTGGAGGCCTCAGTGGTGGTTTCTTCCTAATTCTCATACTTGGCGCACTTCATTTTAATCTTACAAACCACCTTCTAAAAGAAGCCAGAAATTCTTTCCTGTATGGTCAGTTTTATACCTTTTGTGCTTTTTCATACCATTTTTCTTTTCTTTCACTTTGAATAAAATTAACAGGTAACACAGGCTAATTATACTTTGGGAATCCCTCCTTCACTTGTATTAGATTGGTACAAAAGTAATTGCAGTTTAAAAAGGTTAAAAATAATTGCAAAACCGCAATTACTTGTGTACCAACTAATAGATAGGGCCACTGATATCAGTACCTGGCCCGGGGTCTGAGACAAGGAAGTCCCGGCTGGTGGCAGGGCGGGAGCTTATTTGTCGTGCCAGGACTAAAGGAAGCTTTCTGGAGATTAGGCAGATAGTGAGCATGGTATGCGGATGAACAAAATACCGCACGGACAGTCCTTTTCCTTCTTAACAAACTTTTTGAGGTATAAATCACATATCACACCATTCACCCATGTAAAGGGGACAAATCAATGGTTTTCAGTATACTCACAGACGTGTACAACCATCGCCACCATTTTAGAACATTTGCATCACCTCCAAAGACACCTCTACCCTTTAGCTAACTTCCTGTCCAACGCCCCCTCCCCCTCACCTCACGCCCCCTCAACCCTAAGCAACCACTAATCCACTTCTCTTTAGACTTTGTTCTGGGCCTTCATATGAACAGAACTGTATAATATGTGGCCTTTGGGGACTGGCTTCCCATTGAAACATAATGTTTCAAAATTGAAAACATGATATTTTCAATTTCCACCCATGTTGCAGCGGGTGTCAGTACTTCCCGCCTTTGGACAGCGAAGCTGCACTGGCCCAGCACTGTCACTGGAGCCATTGGGGTGAACCAATGTTTCACTTTGCTGAGACTGTTTCCACCTGCAACGGTTCCTTGCTGGTGGGTCTCACTGGCATCTCCTACATGCTCTTCTGTACCCAAGCAACCACCATCATCAGCCAGCACTGGGCCTTATAGGAAGATGAGGACACTGAGAATTAATCAGAAGTACAGCTAGAATACCCCAAACCATGTATGACTTTTGAGCAATAGAATTCACAAGAAACCAGTCCAATCATTCCTTTGTACAGTTCCACTGGACTGTATCCCCATCAGGGAAGTCCAGGCCAGTGACAGGGCTGAAGCTCATGGAAATAAAATGGTTATTAGTTCAGTGGTTCTCAGTGTGGTCCCTTAGACCAGCAGCGTCAGTCTCACCTGGGCACTTGTTAGAAATGCAGATTCTCAGGTCCCACCCCAGACCTCCTGAAGCAGAAACTCTCCGAGTGGTGGCCAACAAATCTGCATTTCAACAAGCCTCCAGATGATTCTGGTCCACACGTAAGTTTGAGAACCACCGACTAGTTAACTAGTAGAGTACTATCAGTATTGGCATGCAAATCACAAATGACTGACTCATACTCTGTTTTGTATCATCTATATACACATCCAGTGGAAGAAGAGAAACACCGTTTGGGGACTAAACAGTAGATTATGATACGTATGCTGAATTTCTGGATTGATATGCCAAACAACCAATTGTATTACTCCCCACCTCCCATCATCATTTCCTTTTTTAAAATAATGCTTTGATTAAAAAAAAAAAAAAAAAAACTTACTTAAAAAAAATTTCCTGATACTCTTGTTTCCCTCACAGTTTATTTCCACTTCCGATGGAGGAGATCTTACAGGAAGTATCCCTAGAAGATGGTATTTCTACAAATCAGGTAAAATTAATCCCTATATCCACTCCCATCAGACACAAGCCTCTAAAGATTTCTTTTCTAAGTGAATGTTTTGTCAGTACAGAGACAATACCAGGCAGTGCATTTTTAAAGCGACTGGTAACATGATACCCGTATTGATAAAATACCCAAGAGTTCACTTTGGACACACCAGGGACTTTATCCTTTGTGGTTAAGACCAAACATTTTTCAGATACTCTGAGGATAGTCATTATCTCTTTCAGAATAGATCTGACTCATGGTTAGCAGTTTTGAAATTCTGCTAAAATGTGCCTTAAATACTTTGATAAAAGTGTAATCCTGATAAAAGCAATTTTATTTGTCAAAATTCACTATTGTGTAGTTCTTTTCAAATAGCAGCCATTATTTCCTCAGCATCTATTTTCATTTTGCTTTCAATACCATTAAAATTGATTTTTAAAAAGTCTTAGAGACACATGTGGCACTTACCATCCACAGCCTTACACTGTTAATTATCATTTCATGTATCTGTCTCCTCCGCCACTAGATTTACCATCCCTGAGGGCAACGGCAATTTCTTGTATGTATGTTTGCCCTCATCAGGCCTATCAGGTGTCTTAAACATAACAGACATCCATAAAATGTGTGTATTGATTCACAGTTTTGATAGTAACTTGAAACATCCATGCCTCTAGTCAAG
Source organism: Rhinolophus sinicus (assembly GCF_057876585.1). Taxonomy (NCBI): domain Eukaryota; kingdom Metazoa; phylum Chordata; class Mammalia; order Chiroptera; family Rhinolophidae; genus Rhinolophus; species Rhinolophus sinicus. Next base: position 125,260,471 of record NC_142515.1, read on the forward strand.
AATAGAAACTCTTTCAAATTAGGTCAATTAAGAAGAGCTAACGACACACCACTTCACAGATATCCAAGGACATAAGCGAAGCACACTTAGAACAATGGGACATAGAACTGGATGTTCAGGACCCAAGGGCAGTCTTTCCGTCCTGGCACCTATGGCTTCCGGTCTATGCTTCTACCTCCTTGTTCCTCAAACTTCTTTAGTAGACTGGCTTTTTTTTTTTTTTTTTTTATTGTGGTATCTGTGCTCCCTGAAAATATCCACTTACGTTTGGCTTTGGTTTGTCACAGTTACCCAACTACAGTTGACCCTTGAACAACACGTGTTTGTACTGCACGGGTCGTTCTATGCAGATGTTTTCTAATAAATATACAGCCAACCTTCCATATTCCTCAGGTTTAGCATCCGCAGATTCAACCAGCTGTGGACTGAAAACAGTACTTTCGATCTATGGTCGGAACTCCCCGGATACGGAGGGCCGACTGCATGCACAGATCTACAGCATTTTCTAGAAGGGACTTGAGCATCCATGGATTTTGGTATCCACGAGGTGTCTTGGAACCAATACTCCATGGATACAGACGGACACCTGTAGTTAAGTTTTGGGGGAGTCAAAAGCTTTACGTGGATTTTTGACTAAAAGGGAGTCAGTGCCCCTAACCCCTGCATTGTTCAAGGGTCAAATGTATTTTATTTCAAGAGCCCACAGCATCAAATTGGTTCAGTTTAGTGGCCCAATTCCAAATTCCATCGAGACATTATCTGATTAGGGTAGTATTTAGCTCTCGTACAATCGGCCATGAGAAGGAAGTAGGAGGCGGTGAGTAATCAGGGAGCATACAGAGCTGCTCTTCCCAGAACTGTGGGTGGAACAGGTTCACTAACCAGGGATCATAGACTAGGAAGTAACAACTGGCACAGCTAATCCAGTTTGTCTCCTACAACATACAACTCCAACAAGTACGCAGAAGTTAGACACGAGCAGTAACTAGGGTCATAGATATACTTCTTCCTGAATCTAGATCAGGGTTGGCAACTACGGCCTTTGGGCCAAATCCAGCGTGTGGTCTGTTTTAGTAACAGCTAAGAAGGGTTTTTACATGAAGAAGAATAGGCGACAGAGATTTTAAGTGACAAAGCCTAAAGTATTTACACTCGGGTCTTTTACAGAAAAAAGTTTGCTGGGCGGCTGGTTAGCTCAGTAGGTTAGAGCGCATTGCCGCGAACACCAAAGTTACTGGTTCAATCCCCGCATGGGCCACTTTGAGCTGTGCCCTCCTTAGAAGAAAAAAAGAAAAAAGTTCGCCAACCTTTGCTCTAGATGAGCTTTCTTTTTTCATGTATTTAACAAATACTCACTGAGTATCTACGGTGCTCTAAGAACTGTTCTACATATTGGAGATGCAGGGATGCCACAAGACAAGCATGGTTCCTGCCCTGGAAGAGGTCATATTTTGTTGTGGATGAAAAGAGACCAACAGTAAACATATACAGTAATAAATCAATAGGACGATTTCAGATAATGAGTGCTGTGAACGAAATACACAGGATATTAATAAAGGGAGAATAACAAGGGAGGAAGATGGGTTGGTCAGGGAGATCCTCTCTGTGGAGAAGACATTTATGCGGAGGCCTTCAGGGACAGGACAACCTGTCCTTCGGAGGTCGGCATTACAGCCGGAAGAACCAGGGCAAAGTCCCTGAGGCAGATGAGAGGTGGGCTTAAGCAAGGAATCCCAAAGTGGCCAGTGGTATAAGAGCAGAATGTGGTAGGAAATACACATGCTGGGGTGGTAGGTAGGACCACATCATCTGGGACCCTGCAAGGAAGCCACTGGAGATGACATAGTAATGACATGATCTCATGCATGTTTTTAAAACATCCCTCTCGCTTCCAGGAGACAGATTATAGAGAAGCAAGAGTGAGTTCTATTTAGAGGTTATTGTCACAGTTCAGCCATTGTCACAGTTGGGCCATGATTGTCACTTAGACTAGAAGGGTGCCCTGGAATGGAGAAACGTGGATGAATTAAAGAGGCTGATGGATCGGGTACGAGAAGAGAGGAATCAGCAGGATTCCTAGATTTGTGTTTGAGCAGCGGAGTGGGCGGTGGGCCTGTGACTTTATCCGCACCGTCTTCTGTTAACTGAGTAATTGACACTCTGGAACTAAGACTTGCTTATGGAGTAGGAAAATTTTCAAAGTCAGATCAAGAATTAGTCTCAGTATTGAATTTTCTGAACTTTCACACATGTACTTTTTTCTACAGGGGATAACGGAATGAAAAGAACTCTGGCAAACTACAGACTGTCCTCTCAGAAAACTGCAAACTGGCTTTCTCCACTTTGGAATAACAGCTTGTGTGCGCTTTCTGACAGGAGAATGAGCCCTCAGGGTTGCCATTCTGTCCCATGATTTTGTGACTCAGTTTCTCCCTTTGGGAGACGGCTGTGAAAAGGCAAAGAAGCCTCCCGCGTCCAGCAGGGCACGCCTGGCCCTCCCCCGTCCCCCGTCAAGGCCTGTGTGCAAGATGAGAACCGGCACCTGCCTACCAATGCTGAGACTGGTTCTGAAGCATCTGAAGAGGAAGCGAATGCTCAGGGCTCAGGGGAAGCTTTAGGTTTCTTTCTACTTACAGAAGTTGAATTGTCAGAGCTATCTCTTTACCATTAATCACCAGGTCCAGTGTGAAGCCAGCCAACTTCAGAGAGTTAGTTAAAAGAGGTGACTAATGACTCAACTCTCCCCTTATCTCACTCTCTCTTCAGGTTTGATCTCACCAGACACTCAGGCTGCGCTTACCCACTCTCGCAAGTGCTCTCCCAGCGGACTGCGGTAGCCAGGGAGTTCTGTGTTTAAAGAGGCCTGTCTTGGAGCCCCATCCAGCTGACTAATGGAAAACTTCAATGCCCAGCCTGGGCCATGGGTGGGGCCAAGGGTGGAATGGTGAGAGTACTAGGTCTCTAGAAATGCCCCAGTTGATTGTGATGGTGTAGGCATGACCTCGAATCCCTGGGAGGTCTTGATCATTTTCATGTAACAATTTGACCTTTATTATAGAGAGAAACTTTTTTGAAGTTAGTTCTCTAAAAGTCTGTTTTTGGTCTTCACTCACTGACTCCTGCAAGAACTCATTGTGGAGATGAGCTTTCATGATTGCCCTGACTGTTCCAGCTTCAGCGGTCACAACATCCAAGACTGTGTTTTAATTTACTTCTTTGTAGCTATTTTATTATGGGTCTTGCTGAGTCTTAGATTATATTAATACTGAGCAATTATTAGTAACTTTAAATCCACAGATTCACTGCATAACCCCTGATTATAACCAAGTAATGCTAGCTGTTCAAATCACACCCATCTCTAGAGAGTGATGTGCATTCTTACCCGCAAACACAGGGCGCTCTGCTCCCCTCCACCGTGGCTGCAGCTTCCAGGAGGCCCTTCCTAGTACTGGGTCAGATATATCTTCAGTAACAAAGTCAAAGGGAAAAAAAACAAAGACTGGAAATATGCCCACTGAGTGCTAATGAACGTAACTCTTTAAGGCTGTATCTCAAAGTATACGTGTGTTGTGGTGCATTTTGTAAAGTAGTGCTTATCATCCTGTGAGCTTTCAAAACAACTCTGTCCTACTAAGCCTGCATTGAGAAGTGGGGTTAATTTGCCAGAGTACATTTTTTTTGTGTGATAATCACAAGACTCGCAGATTAGAAGGAGTGAAATGGCAACATTCTGTAGTTAATAAAAATACACACAAAAATTGTAACACTCAACTGCTTCAAGTTTCTTCATGAGGAAAACATTCACCATTCCTGATAGGCCAGTTTACAGCTAGCACATTAATACATACTGAGGGAAAGATACCTTTCAAGTGACATATGGTCCAACATTCCCCATAATAAAAGACACAGTTCTGCTATTCAGAGATTTGAAACTAATAGATGAACTAATAAAATGTAAATTTCATGGATCAAAAGATATTTAATAAAATGAGGGAGGGGGCGATAATTATTTTGCCAGCCAGGCTACACAGCTTTTTATTTTATTAGAACCATATGTGAAATATTGTTATACTGCACTGAACTCTAAGAGCACATTACCCTTTATTTTATGAATATTTAGGTACCTACTGGGTGCCACACACCATGCCAGGAGCAGAAGATGAAAGAAAACCCCAGTAGGTGACCCTGTCTGAACACTTGTGTTCAGAGATCCTATAACTAGACTCAACTAGTTACTTCCGATTGGTTTAAACTCTCACTCTAAGTGCATGTGGTTGAACTTGGAGGATTGTGAAGGAATGAGTCCACCACTGTTCCAACATTTAGAAGCTACTGGCCATCAGTGCACACACCACAGGCCATTTCTCGGCTGCCTTGGGAGTCTTCAAGTTCCAATTAGTTACATAGTTGTTATATTATCTACTCATTGTCCTTCAACTCTGGCAAGCTCACCCAAAGTGGGAGAAAAAACACTTTCTGTGTCTCTGAACAAAGATCTCTTCTGTGTTTCACAAAAAACAGAAGCAAGCAAAAACTAACAAAATACTTCCCCAGCTAGACAAGAGGAAAGGAAAGTGTTTTTGTTATACATAGAGGAGGACGGGGACACACATCTGACCCATTTGTACAGGTAGTGCACTAACCACTGACTTCATGGCCCTTTTATAAGATCTGGCTTCGACTTACAGAAAACTTGAGAAATAGTACAGAGCTCCCATGCTGCACCCCCGCCTCAGGGCCCTGCGGTTTCCCATATTATTTACATCTCATATTAGTATGGTTACAATTAATGATACATTATTAATATCTAAAATCCATATTTATTTAGATATCTCTAGCTTTTATTTAATTTCCTTTGCTGGGTCTAGGATATCACATAATATTTTAGTTGTCATGTCTCCTTGGGTTCCTCTTGGCTGTAACAGTTTTCCAGACAGTCCTTGTTTTTAATGGCCTTAACAGTTTTGAGGCATGCCGGGAACGTGTCACGTAGGGTCCCCCTCTATTGGAATTCGTCTGAAGTTTTTCTCATGAGTAGACTGGGGTTGTGCGTGTTGGTAAGAAGATCATGGGAATGGTACCATTTTAATCACAAAGTATCAAGGGCACATACTATCAACATATCAACTGCTGATATGCTGCTTTTGACCTTCTGGTTGAGGTCATGTCTGTCAGCTGTCTCCACTGTGAAGTTACTGTCCCCGCCCCCCTTTCCATGCTGTTCTCTTTGGAAGGAAGTCACTATGAGCAGCCCGCACTTAAGGAGAAGGGAGTCAGGCTCCCCTTATTATGAGCAGAGTATCTGTAGGAATTACTACGAATTCTGCACAAGAACACAAGAGATTCGTCTCTTCTCCCACATTGATTAATTTATTCAGTCACTTATTTACATTAGTATGGACTCAGGGATATTTATATGTTATTTATATTTATACCCAATACTATTTTGTTATTTAGTTGCTTAAATTGTTCCTACATTGGCTACTGGGAGTTCTTCAGTTGGCTCATGTGGCCTTTTGACATACTAAGGGGGTGCCAACAAAGTCAGAAGTCAAAGTCAGGAAAATATATTTATTAAACTCATAACTATTCTTGGTGCTGTGCTAAATTCTGTACCAAAAAAAAAAGACATTAGTATGTACATTATATAATTTGGGGAGTTACATATAAACAGACAACATTGGGTAGATAAACATGTGCAAGACTTAGCACAATAAAAACTAAACTAATCAGTGAATGGATTGGAATGTTCCCAATATACAAAAGTGCAGAATAAATGCACATTGGGGAGAGAAATGGGAGAGTGGGAAAATCGAGGCGACTGAGCCAGGGTGGACAAAGCATGAAAGGATATCAAGATTTATTGTTGCCTCAAAAATGTAAGCTAAAAAGTGAATAAAATAGACTGCCATGTGTGTGAAAAAGGAAAAAAAAAAAAAGGAGTGTATCTATATATATTTTTTCTTGTATATACATAAAATATCTTTGGAAGGATACACAAAATCTAATTATATTGGTTGTTTGTAGAAATGGGAACTGGTTGGATGGAGCGGGAACAGAGAGGGAAGAAAATTTCTTATTCTATATACTTTTACATTTTTTAAAATTTGAATTATGCTATCTTTTTAAAAATTAAAGAAATTAAACTTAAAAATTTGATGGGTCAAAAAGAAATTTTTCAGAATACTTAAATGATATGGAATAGGAAAAAGTGTGCATGCATACATACTTGTACAATACATTAAAAGAATTTTGTGTCACAGTGCCACTAACTCAACCCTAATTAGTAAGAAAAAAAGAAATGACCATGGCAGAAGTTCCAACTCTGTAATCCAGGCCTGGAAGCCACGCATAACACCCACTGATGTGAATAAAGCAGAACCAGGAACCAATTGCTGAAGAAGTGGGTCTAAGCCACTCAGCTTCCTAGAGAGATCTTCCAAACTTTAGAGTCTAAAATATATTTAACCACGAGGTACAATTTCAACTTACTCTCCCACACACCTGCCATGAGGTATGTTGTCAAAGCAACTTGGTCAGCTTTTTCCTCCTCCTAGCCTATGGACATCTGTTTCCAGAGTTTCAGGATGGAGTATGGACCTGTGCAGTGTAAGACTGCTAATCACTCTGCTATCCCAGCAAACTCATTACCAACCATGGAAAGGTTACAGGCGACCCCCTGTAAACAACAGAGATAGCTTTTCTATAGCCTCATGGGGGCTCAACACCCTTTTCTGACTCAAAGTCACAATCTTATATTTTGCAGATAATTCCTTCTCTGAGCAATAGGTAATTCTTAACTTGGTTTATATATATCTGAGTTTTATCCTTGCTACTACCAGCATTGTTAAATTTATACCATCTTCACAATTCACCTGTAATACATTTGTCAGTAGCATATCCATACCACAGCTATATATTGCTTTATTAAAATTTCCCTAAATTAAAATTTCTGTATTGATTTTTAAAATCACGTATTTTCGTCCAGTACATATATTCTGATTTCTTATCATTTAACCTTAACATCTTCTTGATCTTTCTTTTTTTTTTTTTAATCTTGAATTCCATTCTATGTTACGGTTCTACTTAGAATTTTTTTACATAAAATGTTTCCTCTGTAAACTATCATTTAACAATTTTTCTTATGTTCCTTACTCTTACCACTGAAAATTTTGTGACTTAGTTTTAATGATTCTTCATTATAACTTTATTTGAGTCATGGACATGAACAAAGATTTGGAAGGTGATCAGGTCAACACAAAATTTTTCAGTTGCCTGTATCCTGAAACTCATCTCTCTACTGAAATATTGGAGAACTAATCTTCATTTAAAGTGTATTAATGGAAGCAATTGCAAATTATATATATATACACACATACATATATGAAGTACAGTTAATAACGTGGACAATGTAGCCAGACTGCTTGGATTGAAACCCCAGGACTACCACTTACCAGCTGTGTAACCAGGGGTAAGGGATTTAACCTTCCCGTGCCCCTGTTTCTCAAATGCAGAGGAGGGCTGGTAATGGTACCTACCCCATAAATTTGTTAAGAAGATTATGAGTGAATATGTCTAAAGGACTTAGAACAGTGTTAATGCAATAAATTTAGTTATTTCTACCCAAATAAATAATTTGTGGGCCTACTACCTGGGACTTCTTTCTTTTTTACTTTCTTTTTTTAAAAAATCTGTCTTTCATGTAGTTTCCCCTTTTTGGAACAGTTCTAGATCCCCATCACCATCAGCGCCTGTGCTGGATTACCTCAATTTCCCACAGAAAAAGTCAGCTATGACTTTATCAACACCCTATCTGGCTTTTGGTAGGTAACACAGGTCATTTTTTTTTTTCCTCATTCTATTTCTTTCTCTGAATTCTTCCTTCTCATCTTCAACCAGATGCTACTTAAGGTGATAATAGAATTGAGAAGCAAGTTAGGAAGGAAAAGGCAAACTGACTTTTAGGGCCCTCAGATATTTTACGAGCAAAATGAAGACCCAGACATTATACCTAGTAAATGCTCCAGGAGGATAAAAACGGACAACCACCTCAGTGAGGCACAGTTACGACAGAAGCTTTTCCACATCAGCACACGTTCTGACCTTATTCTCAGAACTTTTTGCTATTTAATCCTTTCATGGGCGTTATATGCACTAGAGGGGACAAGAGCAAGAACAGAAGAAGCCATTCGACTTGCAGAGAGAACAAGGTACAGAAATTCAGAGGAAAAAGAAGAGGAGGTATTTTTTCCCCCCTTCTTTTTTTTTAGGAGCAAGTTTTGACAAAGAGGTAATGGGAGCAGGAATGAGGATGGTAAATGCAATAAGAAAGCGGCATATCCAGGGAGAAATGTGGGAATAAATGCAGTGCTTAGTAGATGGCAATGAGCACAGTTCTACTTTGAAAAAAGAAATCAAAGGGGGGAAAAATCAGAGAACATATGGGGAAATAACTAGAAGCAGCTGAAAGGATGAACCTGGAAAGAAGAAAAGAGCTTAAATGCACAACACTGTTTGAGAGAGTGAAGAAAGGTTTTCTTCCTCTTCAAGATTCCCATAAGCTCTGAGAATACAGTCACTATGATGCAGCCATCTATATGGTATTCATTATTTCAACCCCATTTCCCCTCTTTTTTTGACATTTATTTTCACTCAAATAGGCTGCAAATCTCTCTTACTAGAAACTTGCCAAATCCTATCTCAAAGTCTGTAAAAGACTTGAGGCTCTTGGAATAGAGTCTGAGGGGCTCACTGTTTGGTCACAGGGCTTTAGGCTGTCCCTGAAGAGCCACACCAGCGGCAGGCAAGTTCAAATTTAGCTCACCAGGTTGGAGGGAAGGGCTCAGGTTACTTCCTCATGTGACCCACTTGGCTTTCCTTTCGTCTGTGGCAGCAAACTGAATCTCTAGCCCCAGCCAGCTGTCACAAATCTGCCAGTGGTCAGAGGATGCCCCAGCTCTTAATATAGCTTGAGGATCCGTGCACACCTTCTCCCAGAGAGGCTCGGTGACTTGCCACAGGGAGGGCCAGGATCACAGCCCTGTGTCCTAGCTCTAAATGCACTTCACAAGGAGGCTGGATTTGCAGAGTCTAATAATAGTTACATTATGCTCAGTGAAGAGCTTTCATTTACCAGGAGACTACTGTTTGGGCAAGTTCTTTTTTTCTTCTTTCCTGCCTTCTATTAGATTGATATTGATAATGTTTTCTGTTGTTGTTGTTGTTGTGGTTGTTTCTCCTGGGGCCTATCTGCCCTCCTCTCCCCCTACACTGGTTTCATTTCTTTTAGTGGTTTGCATTTATTTAAAAAAAATAGATAGGATTTCTCAAACACATATAAACAGAAAGAATGGTATAAGCTTCCCAACGTATCAATCGCCTAACTTCATCAGGTATAAATAAATAGCCAGTTCTGTTCCACCTCTGAATATTTTGAAGAAATAGTAGAGAGTATATCATTTCACATATTTTACCTATGTACGTCTAAAACATAGGGCTCTTTTTCAAAAAACAAAATTATAATACTATCATCACATCTAAAAAAAATTAACAGTAATTTCTTAATATTATCAACTCTACAAAACAGTGTTATCACTTTCCCAATTGTCTTTACTCATCTTACATATGTTATTTCCTTTTCCTTTTCTTTTTTTTACAGTTGATTCATTTGGTTCAGCACCCAAATAAAGTCTACACATTGCAACTGTTTGATAAGTATTTTAAGTCCTCTCTCTCTCTCTCTCTCTCTCTCTCTCTCTTTCTCTCTGTTTTCTCCCCCTCCTTCCTTCCCTTGCATTGCTATCTTTGTTTTCTCTTGTAATTTTTTTTAATCGAAGAAACGTGGTTTTTTAACTGAGTTTCCCACAGTCTAGATTTTGCTAATCCATCCTCATTGTGCTTTTTAAGAAAACATGTTCCACTGTCTCTTACATTTCCTGTGAAAATGTACTTAGATCTAAAGGATTGATCAGATTCAAGACTTTGTTTGTTGTTGGTAAGATGGCTTCATAGGTGATGTTACAGAATTGCTCAGTGTCTTTCACTCACAAAGAGGCATGTCTAATATACAGGTGGATTGTTGTGATATTAGCAGAACTTTTTCTGCTTAAATGACTGTGATATTTGTAATCACATTTGAGAATGAGGCACTTCCATACAGCTTTCTTAATAATCAGTCTGTCTTGGAGCCTAAAAGTGATGGTGAGGCTAAATGGAATAACATATTTATAGTAAAATTTTAAGGGCTATATCTAGAGAGTTCTTGAGTCTCCAAATCTCCAACATCAGTAATTAAGATATGACCTAATTTTGTCCACTACCTAAGTGACACTCACCAACCAGCTTTCAAGCTTGGCTGAATCTTTCCTGCAAGTACTTGAAAGGCATTATCTCGTATAATTCTCACAAACCCCCTGCGAAATAGGAACTCTTATTGCTAACTTTAACACACCAGCACCTTTTCGGTCACCTGCAAATAGCAAAGCTGTAAATGTTAAATCAAAGTGTGCCTGGGGTTTGCTCTATTGACTGTAATAGAATGTGAGCATCGACCTTTATCATCATCAAGGTTTGTTGGACCCTTACCTAGGCTTTATGGAGGGCTACGAAACTAGTACAAAATAGAACCTGTCATTATGGAGGTCTTAGTCCTTCGCATTGTTAGTTAAATGAATGACACATGCATGCTCATTGTCCCTGGACGTTCTCTCTAGTTTTGGTGTGTAGAAGGTTCCCAGAAGGAAGAAAAAAAAGGAAATCCCAGTCAGAGGCAACAGAGAGAGAGAAGCAGGAGAAAGAAGCAAATAAAAAGAGAGATGTTTCCTTGACATAATAAGCCTTACCCATAAACTACAGCATGTATACCTTAGGCCAGAGGGAAATATAGTCTATTTATTCTTTCTGGTTGTGCGTTTTATTACTATACCATAAGATTGTAGCAACAGAGAAAGAAACAACAAGAAAAGCACTGAAAGAAAACAACAAAAGCAAAAATATTCTGACAGGCTGCTTATCTCCCTCATGGTGATGTTTTCTTTGGTCAGGCTGCTAATGGTATGGTTGGGAGGGAGCGTGATTGGAGGTTGGGGACAGTGAGTATATCCAGGAATAGTTCTCAGAAGTCCTCGATCAAGTTCAATAGCATCTTGCTAAATCTCAAGCCTAGTGATTTCTACACACTCTTATACACAAACACAGACACACTCTTTTGCCCCCGTTCTTTAGCAAAGAGAGGGCAGCTTAGAGCTGAAGAGAAAGCTCATATTACAAAGACTTCATTACTTTTACAAAATATGCACCCAAGGACATTTACTAGTGCACGGAGAGCTATTACCATAAATAATTAAAACTAAACTATTCTTCTCTAAATAAATGTATGAAGTATACTGGGTGATTCAGAGCAGGAAGATTTCCCAGCCTCCTGCTTTGTGCACACATAACGAGAATACACCCAGGCCATGGAAAGCGTATTCCTGGTTCTTCCACAGCGACTTTAAAACGCAGATTTGGATGGGGCACAAGAACTTAGAATGCTGAACTCCTCCTTTCTATTTATGTTGTTGTTGTTTTTTCCTACAGTAATTATTTATAAAAAAAACGAAAATGTTTATAGACAGCTTCACATGAGGGACCCTCACAGCAATATTTTACAAATACTTTGATGTACAATTCAAAACGCCTGAGTGTCAAGCAACATGACAGTTCTCAAGCATCCCTGCCAGTCATGGAAGCCGCTTTGATTTGTGTTGAGGAGTTTCCTTCTGGAGTTTTCCCTAATCATCGAAGAAAACACCAAGCCATCACAGTGTGATCAAGAGGCTTCCTATGCCCTTCAACCCAAAGGATACACTTGTATCTTGCTCAAAGGCCTGAATCGGATACCCAATCATTGCTTGGCCAGCTTCTGCGTCGGTCCTGAAGGAATCTGAGGTTGCCTAGAGGGTGAAGAGCTATTTTAGGTTCGGTTTCTATAGTCAGACTTCTCTGTCGTTGGTCAGTCAATTTCCAGGCTTATCCTGATTTGAGTCTTCTCACTTTTAGGATTCCCAGAAACCTTGATGTCCGCTAGAATTAATCTGACCCAATTTAATGCTCCAAACTAAACTTTAATTCAAAGGCAGCTTACAGAGAACCTAACCTAGGTTTTTATTCCTGGAGCCTCTTAAAGCAAAATCAAACCTTTCCTTCTTCTATCCCTCTTTAAACTCAGCAGAAATCTGCTGTGTTTTGCAGCTGGCGACCCAAAGACTGGTGAGCACCCAAATCAAAAAGATTCATGTCAAATTTTAGGAAAACTCATGTCAAATAAGCATCATTATCAAGATAGGTTGCAGTAACAACTAAACCTAAGTGAAGATATTTGAGAAGATTGATATGTCACTTCATGTTAAACATCCAAAAGCCCATTATCAGTAATCAGAGGTGTAGCAAAACAACGTACACACTTCATGCTGCCCAAACTTTTACACCCATCCTCTCTCAGTTTCTTTGGGAAAACTGCAGGTATCGTGGACTGCTGACATGCCCTCATCCCTCCGACTGTGGCCACGTCACCCACCACCAGCCTGAGCATGTACAGTATTCCAGGACATTAAAACACAGGTGTTAAGTCAACCCTCTGGTCTTCATCTTACGTATTCTTTCTCCTCCCCTACACAATTCTGGAGAAATATATCACCTGAAGAGGCATTTGGGCCTATTAAAGGGTCAAATCAGTTCAATTAAAAAGTCTCATTTGACAGGTTTGTATTACACCTTATATAAGATGTTCTATCACCGATTCCATCATGAGTTATAAATAATAAAAGAAGAATCCTCAGAAGGTGACCAAGCAGGGGAGGCAAAACCATGAGGGCACATAATAGAAGCCAAAGAATAGGAGAGGGAGACTTTAGAGGTATTGAAAGGCTTTCCCAGTCCAAACCGTCTTCCCGTGTCGGTTCCTACCACAGGCTGTTCCCGCCATGGTGTTTGGAAATGTCACATTCCTGTCCCTTTGGGCTACAGAGAGCTAGAAAGTAAGAAGCACCCACGGCATCACTCCCCACCCCGTAGAAAATCCACCATGACCTTCTGTTTTGCTGAGCTCGGATGTGCCCTGATAGCACTTGTCAATGCACGGCAGAGAGCCACTGTCAACTGTTGTGCTAGCTCTCGAGAAGCAACTATTTGCTGTTTTGCGGTTAAGACTTTCATGTCTTAAACACTAAATGAAATGTCAGACACAGTGTCACTCTCAGGCATAAAATCTCGAAAGCTCAAATGTTTATATGCGCAGACTGTAAGACCTGCTAAAACGGGAAAATAATCGGTAGAGAAAAAAGAAAGGAAAGGTTGGGGCGTGAGTTGGGGGCAAGGAGCAGTAAAATGTCCTGAAGAAGGGAAGGTCAGGCTGCAGTATGAATAATCACTCCGTACATGGTCTGCCGGGTGCAGGTGAAGTTTTCATAAAGCAGGAATTTTTCAGAATGAAAACACTAGACTTTCAATCCATTTGTTACTCTGTTTGACTTAATCAGAGACTAAGATGTGATGTACTTTTATAAATACTTAAAATGCAGACAGAAAAAGAGAGATCGGAGAATAATTTTATTTTCCATAATTATTTACCCATTTCCATCTCTCCTGTGAAGTTTGTCCTGTAACGAAAGAAATGAGAAAGTGAAGAAGACAGTTAAAGGGCAAGTTCAGAAGGCAGGAAAGTGTGACTGAAAGACAAAGGGCATACTGAAAGCCTGGTGAAAATAAAGCCAGGAATCTCAGTGTAATAATTACAGCAGCAGGGCATTGGTGGGGGCTGGACCTTCAAGTGTTTGAGGTTGGAAATCTGCAATTTAGGGGATGGCTTCTGCATTCCGGGTGGGGGTGGAGAACTGTAATCTGTTCTCAGGCGAGTCCTGGGTTCTGTTCAGGAAGTACCACTTTGGTAAATCTTACAGTAACACAGTCAGAAGGAAAGCCAGTGGGTCCCCACCTGGGTCAGTCCATTCAGGCTGCTGTAACAAAATGCCACAGACCAACCAGGTGGCGTATAAACAACAGACGTGTATCTCTCACACTTCTGGAGGCTGAGATCAGGGTGCCAGTGTGGCCATGCTCTGGCTCACAGCTGGGGCCTGGGTGTTGTGTCCTCACAGGGGGCAGGGCTGAGGCGTCTCTCTGAAGCCTCTTCGATGAGGGCCTGGTCCCACTTATGAGGGCGCCGCTCTCACGACGGAAGCACCTCCAAAGGCCCCACCTACTAATACCATCAGCTTTGGGGGTTAGGATTTCAACATGCCAATTTGGGGGGAACAAATATTCGGAGCATAGCATCAACCATCAAGGGAAGGCCTGAACCAGCAAGTTACACAAATGCAAACACTGATGTGAACATTCTGTTTAATCATTAGTTCATTATCAGCGGGAGCCTTGCATCTCCAGAGATGGAAAACATTTTCCTCCATAATCTGCATTTCAACTGCCCCACACCTAACAATTATTTCTTTCTTGGGAGATATGTGGTTGGCCTTGTCCAGGCATCTGTCCACAAGGGGACCAGGAAACCAGACTGTGGCGAGAAGTGCCAGGCTAAACGTTTCTCCAGTTTATGCCTGAGGAAGCAGAATCCCAAGGCACTGGATGAGCACGTATTCATGCTACCTGGGCTGTATACTGGACTGACGACAACATCTGTGGGCCTGGTGCAAAAGGGAAATGCAGAGCCCCTTGTTCAAAAAGCAAGACAAATGCCATCAGATGTACTAAGCTAGAAAGCTTTTTCTTTTCTTCCACTGTCTCTCTCTCCACCTCTTACGATGCTTTTATTTGCCATTTACTGTCACGCTCTCTAGCACCTGGGATTCTCACAGGCAAGTGCACATCCTCCCAGGTACTAGTAGAGACTCTCTCCTTGGCCTAACTTTCCACAGACTCCTGTGACCCTGTTCTCAACGAGGCGTCAGCAACAGCCCCACCCCTCACCTTGGTGTCTGATCCCCCAACTTCAGCAAGAATCTTGTTAAGTCAGTTTAACAAGAACCGCCCCCCCACCCTTGCTGTCTCCTGTTAGTAATTTTCCACCCACAGGCCCCCCACTCTGCTCCTTGGCTGTAAACCTCTCCTTGCCCTTGCTGTGCTCAGAGCTGAGCCCAGGCTCTCGCCCCTGTTGCTCTAGTACTGACACCCATCGCAGTCCCAAATAAAGCCTCCCTTTCTGCTTTAACAAATGCCAGAGGGACTTTTTTTAACAGTGATGGTGCTGCAACTCTGATAGGAGAAGATTCATCATCGGACCCCTGGGCCTCTTTCCTGGGACCCCCGAAGCACACGTTGGAAACCTCTGTCTTCACTCCTTACTGATCGGGGATCCACAGGTGATCCAGTGCTTTGGATGACAGTCCACTGAGCACAGTAAGGACATGTTTTGATTCTGAGGATTCCGAATAGACTCTGAGGCTGGGCTATAGTCTCAGGTTTTTTGGTTTGAAAGGTTATGTCCTGGGTAGGAAGTTCTTCCTGGCTCTTTGTTTAAAATGGAGACTCACTCCCTGACTCGGACTGGAAATTTCTTCCTGGCCCTTTGTTTCCAGTGGCGATTTATTCCCTGATTCCTGGGCTGTAAATTGATTTCCTGGCTCCTTGTGAAGCCTCTTTGTTCTCTCTGTTTGATCCTGCTTTCCCCATGGGAACTTCTCAGTCAACTAAAAGCCCTTTCTCGAACTCTTGCTGACTATGTACTCCACCATTACGTCACTAACTCAGTACACTTCCTTTCTTGTTGGCCTGATTTTGCAAAGGAAAAATTGGAAGTTAGGATCTCTCCAAACTGGCGCATCAGAAGACTTCTCCCTTTCTATCACCGCTGCTCCTTCTACCGCCTCTAACCGTTCCTTCCTCCCTTGAATCTTCTGATACGTCTACCTTCAGTCTCCCGGCTCCTCCACTCCTCTGCCCATCCCGTTAGGCCTGTCCACTCCAGGCCCTGGAATCCCTACAGGAGTAGAGCTTTAAGCCCCTTGCCCCCACTGGGGACTCGCAAGGGACTCAGGGAATCTTGGAAGCAACTACCTGAGGCTGAAAAGGAACAAAAGGCTAATTGTAAAAAGGCTGATTATAAACAGATGGAGTATTTCATCCACTAGATGAGCTTTGAAAACATTCAGATGATTGACTGATGTCCCCTCAGTCTCTCACCTATAATTTATTCCATAGCCTCCATAAGATTATGTATCATGGCAAAAGAAAAATCTCAAAGTTTGCTCCACAAATATTGGCAAAATCCTTTAGCTTCTATCAAGTAGGTAACCCCAACTTTTCCCATTTGCCAGAAACACAATTCAGCTAAAAATATACAGTGGTGCAAAGATGAGCCCCGATTATTTTATATAAACCAGTTGAGTTTTATATTACTGTTTATCATACTCATGACTAAAGTTTTAGAATGGAAGCTATGTGGTCTCTACTTGTGTCTGTCTATGTGTTTGTGTGTGTTTATGTGTGTGTGTAGGTCACGTATATGGATGTGTGATATTTTTCTACCTCCACATGGTATTACCAAATTAATTCACAGAATCCCATAAAGGAACTCTATTCAAATTGGCTTGAGATCATTAAGCCCTTATATAAATAAAATATCCCTAAAACACTTAGACATATAGAAACTAACACAACTGTTTTTCAAGTTCATGTGACCTGAATAAATCTTTGATAAATAAGACAAGTTTGGTACTGCTTGATTAATCAAAATCAGAGTTTCAGAGTTAAGTATAATGCGAGCATACATTTTTATTTTGCTTGGCTTTCCTAGTCAAACAAGGTAGTATTATAACTATTAGGTGTTTAAGATTATAAAAATTCACCCTAAGACCAAATGGACAAGTAGATTCAGTAAAAGTGAATTTGCTGTATCCATTATCCAATACTTCATGGATATCTAACACAGCAGTAAAACCAAACCCATGTATTTAACCTTTATAGGCTTTGCTTTGTGACACTTGCCTAACATGCATATGCTGCAAAAATAGTTATCAAGGAAATAATGTGAGATGGTGGCTAGCTTTGCTTAGTGATTTAATATGTCCGTCTGAAATAGTTTCCAAAGTCTTTTTGGTGATTTCCAATCTTAGAGTTATGCTAAGTAATAGATATTTGTTAAATAGCTAGGTAATTTCTAAGTAAGACAAACAACTGAAACATTCATTATACAGCTTAAGTTTATATACTTTTGGCTTCTTATTTTCATATGGTACAGACAAGTTAAATGCAGTAAACACTTTCTTTTTGCCAAATTGAAAAGCTATACCATGAGGAAAAGTATACCTATAAAAATCGTGAGACGGAGTAATGGTTAATTTTATGTGTCAACTTGACTGGGCTGAAGGATATCCAGACAGCTGGTAAAACCTTATTTCCTGCTGTGTCTGTGAGGCTGTCTCTGGAAGAGATGAGCATTTGAATCAGTGGACTGTGTACAGCATCATCCAATCCAGCGAGGACCTGAACAGAACAAAAAGGTAGAGGGAAAGCAAATTCCTCCTTTCCTTTGGCTGAGATTTCCATCTGCTCCTACCCTGGGATGTCAGACCCTGGTTCTTGTGCTTTTGGACTCAGACTGGGACTTACAGCATTGGCCCCTGATTCTCAGCCTTCAGACTTGGAATGAATTACACCACTGCTTTTCCTGGTTCTCCAGCTTGTAGGCAGCAGATTATAGGACTTCTCGGCCTCCATAACTGTGTGAGCCAATACCTATAATAAATCTTCTCTTATATATATTCATATATATCCTACTGGTTCTGTTTCTCTGGAGAGCCATGACTAATACATATGGTATATTCATAAAATTTGCTTGTCTGCTACAGAATGGTGGTATTGACAGACAATTCACAATTTTCTACTTCCTAATGTTCGCTGTAAAAAAAGAAAAATGATTACTAATGGCTAAAAGTTATAATGAGTACACGTAAGTAAAACTACTACAAATAATAAGGGCAAAGAGAAACAACTTTGCATGAAAAGAGTCCAAAAAATATAGGATATGTTTTTGTTACGGAAAAAAGAGTAATTTTGTCCTAAGTTAACTGACTGGTTGCTCCAGAATGAGAAAGAGGAAACGTTTAGGACAAAAACTGAGTAGATAAAAAAGGTTGTAGAGGTGCGCAGAAAACGAATTTTGAAAAAGGAATCTTACTTCACATGGCCAAAGCTGGCTCAGATTGGATGGGTTTATTTATAAGGTTTAAAAAACATGAAACCTTATATCAAAATTACACTGATGCAAAGCTAGAACTCATTTTTCTCCCTGTTAAAAATGATAAAGTGTTCTTGGATTATTTAGTTTGCTCTTAATAAGAGATTGTAAAAGGGTTTTCTTTACATTTTGTATAATATGCCTAGGACACCAAGATTTTGTGTCTTATCTGAATAATTTCTGATTTGTGCTTTATGTTAACCTTTATCATGTCCTTGATTATTTAAGAGGGCCAAGTCTCCTGACATTTTAAAAGAGCTACGGTTTTTGTTTTTTTTACAGTTATTTTACCTCCTATAGTTACTTTTTAAATTATTTTATTATCACTTCGGTTAAATAGGTAGCTCAGTATTATTTCATAGTGACCCAGGATCTTACTTAATCAAATGTTTTAACCTTTTGACATTTTTGACAATTTTGCCTTCCCAAAATCAAATTTTAAGTGAAATCTTGATCTCAAATGGACTTTGAGATTTCTCAGAGGGCCCCTGGAAAACCTCAGAGGATTTGTTCTTTCACCTGGTAAAAAGAGAGTTGTTAAAATATAATTAGGTTTATTTGCATGTTGAATGGCCTAAAAATAATTGTCAAGAAGAGTGCTTAACCTTCCCTAGGTTGTATTTGTATGGGTAAGTGTCATTGATATAAATATTTCAGAAATTGTATGAAGTTCATAGAAATGTGTCAATACCCTTGCTGTCCTATGTCCGGTATAATGCTGTCAGTCCTAAGTCCAGTTATTATTTTTAAATGTATGCCACAGAAATAACCAAATTGCCTCTTCAAATGAGCTCGCATCAGATCATTAACCATGGCCATGTTAAGTCTTTTGTCATCCGCAGATAGTTACTACTTTACTCTGATACTTTCTTGGAAGTGTTTGCGATCAACTATAGCCCAGAGTGCTTCATCTTCAACAAGAAGAGGGACCCACGGAACCATGGAAAAGAACAGGGCAGGCACTCTGGGATCCAGGCTTTTGGTGGCACTGCTTAAATAACTTTGAGATGCACCACTGAACTGAGTAAGGATTTCCAGAACTCTAGTTGAGAAGCCGACAGGTTCATAAAACTGCTAACCCAAGATCAAGCAGAGCAAGACTGAATTACATGGGACTGAATTATCTGATTAAGGAACTTCGCTACTTTTCAAATGTTCTATTTTCTGGATATAACACACCCCTTTCCCTTTTCTCTTAAGCAAGCAAAGCCCACAACAATTTAGTGAGTGTACTTTTATAAATAGAAATTGAACCTTTATTTTTCTTTTCTTTCTGTCTGATTCCTCCAGAATTAAGAAATTCTTATTGATTACATTTATGTACATGGCAAAATTATTATTTGGATGAATTCAATAAGAATATGTCCTCCTTGTAACAGAACATAATTGGAAAAATTAATTACATATCACGTTTTGACTGGAATACTGTATTTGAAAAGGATAACCCATAGAATCACATATGACCAGACAGTTTTAAGGCACTAAGGCTGACTTTATGCAGCCAATGTTTACAAAGCCCTCTTGGGAAAATAAGCCTGGTACCTGATGTACAGGGTCCCTGGTCTTACAGGTAAGTAAGGAAAGTCACTTCCTGGCAGGCCCAGGAACCCCTAGGATATTTTGGGGACCTCGGAGAAGAGAGGAAATCACCCAAACCTATAGGTATTGCAGGTAAAGTTTGGTAGTGAGTTCTTGGCTTGGCTTCCTAGTTTCAAACGTTTTTAAAAGTCTAATTTGAGATTCCTTACTAAAGTTCCAGCAACACAGACTTAAAAAGGCCTACATGGTCAATTATATTGTTGCTGAACTTATATAAACAATCAGGCCAAATCTAATGAGACCAGGTTTATTTTGCAAATAAGAATCAAAAAGGAAGGTGACTATAGAGAGAAATTTCATGTTTCATAAACTACAAACTACAGGATATGTTAGTGTTTCATAACTTATAGGAAAAGTAGAGCACACCTCTGAGTTATCCAATTCTGGTTCTATTTATTGTCTTTGAGGTTTCATTATTTATCTGTAATTTGGACTGGATCCTTCTTTCTTACATTTTAATCAGTCCTCATCAAATTTTCAGTTCTAGTTTCCTCCAATTATCTGTCTACAACTCTCCAAATTAATGTTTCCCATTTTTCTCCCCACCTCCTGCCTTAGAGTCATTAGGAACTAAAACCAGACCTTCACTGGGGCTCCGAGTGGTCTTCTATTTAAAGAAGGCCTACAAGTAGAAGCTGGACACCTGCGACCTCTGTTCCTGGAGCTGCGGCCAGGCGGGGCCGGTCAGGAAGTTCACGGGAGAGCCTACATCTTCCATGCTCTGCTTCAGGAAATACCCACGACTGCGACAGTGGTGTCTGTGCTGTCATCAGAGACATTCAACCAGGAAACCATCAGATTGTCCTCATTCCACTAACTAAGGAGGTTTCAAGCCCAATATCTAGAAAACTTCTCAACGGGCTGACCTACTAGCAAGTTTTAACAGATGGTTCCGTTAGTTCTTAATGAACAAAAGGCAACCAATGAGACATGGGCTTGTATTGTCTACAGGAAGAAAGAATGTCTCTTTTTTCCTTGAACAGGAGGAAGGACCAACAAAGACTCCCACCTCACCAGACTTTAGACAGGCTCCTCTGAGCTCTCCTCTTGACTCGGCCTCAACATTGGTCTTTGCGGGGCTCTCAATAGCCCAGTTGTAGCGGGAATCCTGCTAAGTCAGTTTTGAGAGAATCCCCCACCCTTGGTATCTGATCAAATTCCTTCTCCCCAGCCTTGATACCTGATCACCCTGACCTGCCTTCAGCAAGAATGCTGTTAAGTCAGTTTAACAAGAATCCCTCCACCTTTGATGCCTCCTTAGTCATTTTTCATTCCTTGACACCCCTCCCCCACACTCTGCTCCTTGGCTATAAATCTCCACTTGTCCTTGCTGTACTCAAGTTCAGCCTGCTCTCGCTCCCATACCGCCAGTCTTCACACCTACTGCAACAGTTGTGAGTCAAGTTTTTTTTCCTTACTGTTTGAATAAGTATCAGAATAATTTCCTCCTTAACAGGACCCTAGGTTCCCATCCTGAAATGCAGCGTGTGGCCTGCCAGGGTCCTCTTCTGCCACCCATGGGGCCACAATCTGTGCCCACCTAGGGGCAGACAAGTCAAGACAGGCATCTGTGCCAAGAAGCTCCAGGTACCTGGATCAGTGGGAAGGCAGAAGAGAGTTCTCGTCATCTCTGAGTCAGACCTCAGCAGCAGGTCTCGACCTCTGGTCACCTGTGCCCAGCAGAAGGGACATTTCACCAGGGTCACTGGCAGCACAAGCGAAAGGAAGAAGCTTGAACAGAAGTAAAAAAAGAAAAAAGAAATCAAACTGAGCGATTTGTTCTGGAGCACATGAGGAAATCCCCAGAGAATTTTCCAGAAATAGCAGAGGGAAGACTTAAAAGGACTACATTTCAGCAAAGGGATCAGTGATAATTTAGTCACAAAAAGGAAATGTAACTTCGTTTTGAAGTTACACACTGCTGAGGCCAAAATGTATGGGTTGCACATTCCAGAAATTATAAATAACTAGAATTATCATTCCTATTCTAAAACGCAAAGAAAAAAAACCTACGCCTATTCACTCCTTTAAAAAACAAAATAAAAATGATTTCTTGGATACGACACCAAAAGCACAGGCAACAAAAGAAAAAAATAGGCAAATTGGATTTCGTCAAAATTGAAAACTTTTATACATCAAAGGAGTAAAAAGGCAACACTGAATGGGAGATATTTCTAAGTCACATATCTGATAAGGGATTAATATCCAGAACATACAAAGACCTATAAAGAGGTGGATGGGAGTATTGTTTAATGGGTACAGAATTGCAGTATGTCATGATGAAAAAGTGCTGGAGATGGACGGTGGTGATGGTTCTACAACAACGTGAATGTACTCAATGACATTAAAAATAGTAAATTTCACGTATATTTTACTATAATAAAAAAAAAAAAACACAGAAAAATGTAACTACCAAAAATCCTGAACTTATTAAACCAATAAATTAGGAGATGGTAATGGGACTGTAAAAGGATTTGTCAATTTTTCCATGATTTCCTTTAAGGAAGATGCTTTCCTAAAGCTTTCCTGTCTCTTCACAGATCATTAAACCCTTGTTAAAGCAGTCAAAAGTAGGTAAAAAGGAAAAAGTAAAGAAAAAAGAAACTATACTAGAGACCTTTGCAAAACTATGTCTGAGTCTTTAGAAGGCTATTGAGTATTCTGTTTATGTGGTTTCCAAATGTTTTGTTTTGAAAACTTATAGGTATAGTACAATGAACTTCCTTACATCTGTCACTTAGGTTATCACTTACTAACAATTTGCCACATTATCTTTCTCTCTCAATGTATACAATGATTTTAATTTTATTATTACTTTTGGGAAACTATTAAAGCTTACAGAGTAAATTGCAGACCTCATGATTCTTTACCCCTAAGTATTTAGCATGTATTTCATAAAAACGATTTGTATTGCATAGCAACAGTGCGATGATCAAATTCTGGGACTTTAATATTGACTCAGTCCTGTACAAGCATCTACAAATTTCTCCAGTTGTCCCCTTAACAGCATTTATGGAAAAATAATGATCTTTTCTATACAGAACCCGATCCCGATCTGCATTTGTTTGTCCTGTTCTTTACTCTCTTTTAAATCTGGAACACTTCTTCAGCCTTCCGTGACATGAACAATTTTGGAATTTAGACCAATTATAGTATGTCCCTCAATTAGGGCTGTTCTAATTCTTTTTTTTTTTCTTTTTTTTTTAGTTTCTGGCTACGTGTTTTGTGCAGGAACACTACACAGGTAATGCTGTGTCTTGAGTGCATCACATTAGGAGGTAGATGATACCAGTTTGTCATTTCTTCCGTGGTCTCTCTTGGTTAAGGTACTGCCCAGCTCTCTCTCCTACAAGGTTACTATTTTCCCCTTTGTTATTGTAATATGTGAATACCTGAAGACTAAGTAGATATCCCATCAAAGTTGAACCAGATGATTTTAGCATCCTTTGATGCTTCTGGCCTTAATCAGTTGTTTCTATGATGGTTGCAAAATGGTAACTTTCTAACTCTATCATTTCTTTTACTGAATGTTGTTTTAAAATGGAATGTTTTTGTAGCAACTAAACTCATTATTTTATATGGCAAACATATCGAAAATAAATTTGCATTATGACTGTTAACGTGAAAAAAGTGCATTACATTTTTTACCTACACAAGATATAAAAAAGGTAATTAAAGACATATGGAAAAATCAACAAGTAATTCCGTTTTCTTTCCAAAAAATAGAAAATTATTTTGGATGAAAATAGTCATCTAAGAATATGCTAGTGTTTAATATAAAGAGATCTATCTCCAAGATAAGGATTTAGAGAATAGATAAAACTTTTTAAAGTAATCTGATTATAAATAACCAAGCTAAGAATAAACAACAATTAGTGGTTAGTATAAAGGTACCAGATTGGTTCTGGGTATTTCTTTAAAGCTTATTTTAAGCATTATTTTAACACGACGTGTACGTGTAGTAATTCCAACTGTACTTAGCTGTTTTTAAAGTACACTTTATATTATTTTTACTTAAAAAATTTTGAGTGTGCTAATATTTTTTTCTCAGTTTCTTATACTTTAAGTCTAACTAGGCCGTGACCCACAGAACTAAGGGATCATGACTTATATAACAGCACAATACAGTAATTGCACATTATAAACTAGAAAAGAAACATCTTCAGATGCTGCACTTGCAAAAATATATTAAGTGAGAAAAATCTGAACTTTGACAGCACAGAAGAGACACCCGGGAGTGTTTAGCACGTGCAGGCCCAGGCCCACCAGCTCAGCTCAGGCAAGTTGGAAAAGCTCCCTAACGTCCAGCCAGAGTTGAGGACCACCACCCAAGTCTGTCTGCGACTGAGGAAGCAGTCTGATCCCAGGCTGGTAAAGCTCCATTGCTTGTTCATCCCAGGCTAGTAGCTTTCATTTTTCCCAAAGCCCCTTGGGATCTGGCTAGAGAGAGCCTCTTCCCACAGCTGTAAGCACCTGTCCTACCTCCTACAGTTCCTCTTTGGGGGTAGGACATACAACAACTGTTTCCATTTCTCCTGACCCCTCTCCTACAAGAGTCCTTTTCATATTAAGAGTTTTCGATACAACAAATGAAATAATAAAATATACATAGCAGAAATTGTAAATATTGTGAGGGTTTTAGTTAATTCTTAAAATATGTGTTTATTGAAACATAAACAAAATTCACCTTGCTGTTTTCCCTTCCCAGCTGCTGTTCTTTGATATTATAGAATAATTCTTGGTATTTTCATTATATTATTTTTATTCACCAGGGCTTAAGGTCACTATGATTGAATTATAAGAATTCAATAGATTCCTCATAAGAATCCCCCCAACTCTCCATCTGATACCCTTCTTAGAGGTCTCAATGATTTTACTAAGGCAACCATATTAATAGATCCATTTCTATGTATAGATGTGTGTATATACACACACACAAACATAGTAGGAACATACAGTGTAACATTCAACTGCTATTAAGACTCAAGCTACTTACACTTCAGAGGAACTGGTTTATGCAATCTCAAATTTCCCTGTTTGGCACACAAAAAAATCACCCTATACTTTCTTGCCACTGTATATTGAAAATCATAACAGGTATAAAGATAAAATATGTGTAAAATTAAAATCTAAGCCAATGAAATCCAAATTTTTTTGATGTATTAAACTCATTTTGTAACATGCCCAGCAGCAGTCAAATTAGAAGCATTGGATGAGAGTGGAAACAGGGAAATAGAAATATTAACAGTCATGATAACTTCTGCTGATTAGTAGTTACAAGAATTTGTTGAAATGCTTCTAAATCCTACTATGAATATTTTAATACCATAAAATACATTTTTGAGGTAAGCTCATGTCATAACTCTTATCCAAATATAAAGACTATTCCTGAATATCTCACTACAGCAAACTTACGTTCATTTAAGTAAAAATGCTGCGAAAGTCTAGTTCTTTCAAGTCCAAAACAAACACAGGTAGAATTTTAATCAGGGCCTTATTTAATCAGACATCTTCCTCTGTGAGCAGATTGTGAGCAGATTCTGCTGCTCTGGTCACAGTAAGTAACCCTGGCCAACGCTTGTTTTCTATGATCTCCACCCAGGAAAAATGGGTTTTTATCAGCACAAGTCCCTGATTGGATGCCATTAATATTGCATGTGGGAAAGAGAAAAAACGATGAGCTGATTTAGCACTCTGTAACTTTTTATCCAGCGTGCAAGTTGCCATTTTTCTTTAACTTGTTCACTTTCCCTCCACCTTAGAAACGTAAACAACCACAGTAAGAAAACTACACCAAAACTCCTGATGTTGCATCACTTCTTTTAAAATGAGACTATGACTTCTAGCTCCACATTCATCGGTTCACGAGACCATGGCAATAAACCAACAGAAAAATGCCACCATGCTAGTTAGCATGGTATTTAATCTACACAATTAAATATTAGAAATTCAGAAGCTAAACCTGGCTGAGAAGACTTGTTAAGATTCAGGAGAAGGGAAGGCTCGCCCCCAGCCCACGCAGTGTAAAGCTACATGATTCTGAAGAGACCCCTGGCCCGGCCTTCCGTTTTGTTCGATACTATAAAAGTTACTGCTGAATGGTAAAGAACATTCTCAGCCAAACCAACACGGGACATGGCCTTTACTGTGGGTTTTATGAGTCCCTGACTGGGAAGAGTAGCCTGTACTTCCAAGAGTGCTGCGGGGTTCTAATTTCAAAAGATTATGACCGATGTGAGAAACAAGACAGCCCTTATCCTTCCAGAGGCATTCTGTGATGGGAAGGGCCCAGGATGAGGCCTGAGAAGATTTAGGTTCTCTTCTCGGCTCTGCTGATCGGTGACTGGCTAAGCACTGGCCGGAAAAAGCACAGGCACACCTCAGAGATACTGCGGCTTCAGTTCCAGACCTCAGTAAAGCATATATCGCAATAAAGCGCGTCTCATGATATTTTTGCTGGTGGAGCGTCTTGCCTTCAGTGTGTAAGAAATGCAACATCTGTAAAGCACAATAAAGCGAGACACGATAAAACCAGGTATGCCGGTACCATATAAAACAGGAGTTAAAAACAAAAAAGATGTAGAAGAAAATTATGCAGAGTCCGAAAGCATATTAAATTAAGCAAATTAAAGCTTGAAATGGCTGCCTTGCTATAAAAAATCATTGAACCTTAACCTAGTCAACCTCTAGGTTTCACTACCACTCACAGGGGATAGAGGAACAAGTTAAATAACCACAAGGAAACAGTCAGCCAAATCGACAATGGAGGACATCCTACAGAAAAACATGAGCCAGTTTCTATAACAGATTGATGCATTAAAAAAAAAAAAAAAAAAGAAAAAAAAAAGGTGAGGGAAGTGGAGAGGAGAGAGGCTCTCATAAAATAAAAGAGACTTAAGAATCATAACACACAAATGCATTGTGTGGACCATTTTTGCAAACAAACCAACTGGAAAATACATCTTTGAGAGCACTGGGAAAACCTAAAGATGGCCGGACATTAGATGTTAAGAAATTATTCATTATTCTGCTGGCTATGATAATGATGTGGTGGTTACATTTTTTTTAAAAAAGTCTTGTTACAGATGTTTATTAAAGTATTTACAAGCAAAATGACACGATATCAGAGACTATTTAAAACTTTTCAGCAAAAAGGAAGAAAACAAGGAACGAAGGAAGGAAGGAAAGAAGGAGGGAAGGGAGGAAGGGAGGAAGAGAGGAAGGAAAGAAAAGGATGTGGGGAAGGGACAGATGAAACAAGATTGATAAAATATTAATTTTGTTGAAACTGGGTAATTAATAATACATGGGGGTGCATTATGCTTTTCTCTCTACTTTTGTGTGTGTTTGCAAATTTCCATAACTAAACATACACACACACACACACACTATTTATTTATTTATTTATTTATTTATTTATTTATTTATGCTTTTTAAACTGAAAATATGGAACGCTTCACTAATTTGAACTTGCATGTCATCCTTGCGCAGGGGCCGTGCTAATCTTTTCTGTATTGTTCCCATTTTAGTCTATGTGCTGCCAACGCGAGCACCTAAACATATTTTTTAATGGATGTTTTGGTGCATTTGAGAGGATGCATTACTAATGTCAGTCCACCTGCTCAATTTATAGGATGAGAATTTTTCATCCTATTTTAAAGTAAATAATGTACTAGCACTTATAGGACACATGTGGCCATGGTTTAGGTTAGGCTCATTTCAACATTGTTTTTGTGTCATAATTCATTATTGTGGAAGTAGTATTTATTTCTTGCTTGTCAGCTGTTCCTGTAATACATTTTCTAGCTCTTGAAGTCTATGCGTTATGAAATAATACTTATAAATTAAATACTGCATGAGTCTACAACCTGAGAACACTTTGATGTAACAGAAGGGGTTCTCATAACCCCAGAATGCCCATGAAAGTACATTTCATTCTGAGAACACACTCATGGACTTAGGTGAAAAGGCACTGAGGAAATTCTAAGCGTTACTAGTTAAGGTGAGTAAAACTTGTCAACTCAAGGTCCCAGCCCTGGGTAAATATGATTTATGGTGTTCTCCCCAACACCTACGAGAATTTAACCTGTTCAATGACAAATCTGGGGTTCTTCTAGGGCCTCTGCCCATATAAACAAAAGCTACTAAATAGTAATTGGCAGGGTTTGTGACTTTCTTGGGCCCCAACCAGATATCTCTCAGAACCTAAAATCCTGACAAAAGCCTCTTTATAGATTTTTAATATGAAGAAAGCAGACATCAAATAACTATTTAATTTGAGATCTGAACTTGATTAAAAAATATTCACCAAGTTTTTATACACTAACTTGCTCTTAGGGTAACTTTTCAGCAGAATTCTAAACATTCTAGAGTAGCTGTTAAATTATGAGTGGACCAAAATGTGGTTAATTTTTATCAAAATTGGAAGAAAAGCAGTAATTCTTTAAAGGTCTTTAATGACATCACCAATAATATATCTCCAAATACTCATTCTCTTTTAAACAGAGGTCCAGCATGGGAAAATTGAGGCGAATTACAGACAGGCCAAGAATAGGTTCTAGAATGAAAACACTACGAACAATTAACACAAATTAAGCTATAGCCCTTAAAATACCTGACATCTATTTATCAATATACTTTTTAATAGAAATGTAATAGAAATACAAATATACACATACATAAGTGCACGGAATAAGAAACTTTCACAAAGTAATCACAAGTGTGTACCCACCACCCAGATCTGAAAAAACAAACAAACACAAACAAACATTATCCAGCAGCCTCCATTGTTACTACAAGTTACTACCTTAGCCCCATGGTAAGCCCTCTTCTGTGCTCTTTTGCCCCATTTTATTTTTGCCTGTTTTAAACTTTACATAAATAGAATCATGCAATGTGACTTTTTTTATCCACCTTCTTTCACTCAACATTATAAAATTCATCCATATTGCTGTAGGCGCTGTTGTTTTCATTGCTGAATAGTATCTCCTTGTATGAATACCGCACAGTATATCCATTCTCCTGTTGATGGACATTTGGGTTGTTTCCAATTTGGAAAATTACAAATTGAGGTGCTACGAAATTCTTCTAGTGCACATATGAATGCATGTCTGTGGAGTATATGTAGATGGCATTTGTTTTAATAAAACCTGAGGTTTACAGTGCAGAGACCATATTTTCTTTACCTTTGTGGTTCTAGGACATACTGGTGCCTGGTACTTAGTAGATGCTCAATAAATCTTTGCTATAGGATTGGATGAATAGATGCTTTCTATGGCTGATTGCATTTCCTTCAAGACTTAATGCCACACCACCCAAATTAGTGTATTTTGGGGTATCATTAAAATCTTTCTGTTTATACACATATGTCAATTTTCCTTTCAGTTAGGCTTTATCACAGAGGGTTTCTATATTATTTATCTGGCTGTTGTAACTGAAATGATTGATGCCCTGCAGGCTTTTCAAACAACAACATGCATATGAAGACTGCCCTCTGCCTAGTGCTGTTTACAGCCTGCTTTTTGCTTTGTGCACTCCTGACACTTCTGCACAAAGAGTCATTTATCACTGAGTGTGCATTCTGCATTGATCTGTCTGTTACTCTTTTTTCAGTATACCATCACTAGACTTTTTTGCTTGAATTATCTCTAGTTATGATACCATCTCTCACAAGTTGGTTACATAATCTTTTTAAAACATGAACTTTAAACTAAATTTTTGACTTTTATCTTTTTGCAATGTAGGCGTGGGACAAAAAAAGAGCACTTTTGGAGGCTATAGTTATATGAAATTGGAAATGCTATGACATATGCTGCAGGTGCTGATACAGAGCCAAAAGAAATGGCTAGCAATATTAGTATCTTACTTATTTTCCTCTCACTAGTTCAGCAAATGTTGATTTTCACTGTGGGTGGCTTTTGTTAATACAATGGGACCACAAGCTCTCCATGGAGCTCCACACTCTGCCAAAGCGCCCAGCCAGGTGGACTTCCGAAAGTATAGCGGAACTCAGGATTATGTGACTCTTACATTAGAATCATCTGGAGCAGGAGACCCAACATCAGTGGTAGCTCAAAAGAATGAGCTTATATATTAGAAATAATATATGACTTGCTACACATTTTTGCTGAAGACAAAATACCTTCACAAAGAGACTGGTTTAAAGATACCAACCCAGAAGTCGTTCAAAGGGAGGAGGCATCGAAAAAGGACAGTCACTTTTGATGGTTTGTCCAATTAACTTAGAAATATCCTTGACATTTTTCGTCTGGGAAGAAAGATTTTGGGTGACAGTTTTTTTATATTGCTGTTGTTTGGGGTTGGAAAATTTTCTTCTGCGTTGTTTTCAAGCCTTTAAGCAATGAGAAATGGCCTTGAACCTCCTTGAATGCACACAGCTACTTTCTGGGTCATTGTACTTGTAGTTTCCCTTTTTTTTTTTTTTCTCTTGAAGTCACTTTGATATATCATCATCACTTAAAAACTACTGCTCCCAAAGGCTGTTCCCAGTTGTCTTTTAGATGGCTGATTACAATCAAATGAGGAAAAAAAGTAAAATAAACTTTAAAATAAGCCTAAAATGAAAAGGGGAAAAATCCAAACCATTTAAATCAGTGCCACAGAACTATTTTAGAAAACCAGCTTTCTATATTTTAATGTTTTCCATGTCTGAGACATTTCTCCAGACTTTGGTGCTATAATTGTAGCACCATCTTGACACTTCTACTTTTAAGCCACAGAGATTTTTGCCTTTTCCTTCCTCAAAGGAAAAAAAAAAAAAAAAAAAAAAACAGTTGGAGCCAAGTGACCACTATGTGTGCTTATGACTCACAGGTAGTGGAGGCATCTGGGGAAGGGCCACGCTGAACACCCAGATCTACGTACTGTGTTACAGGAAGTGGAGTGGGAAAGGTGGCCAGGGCACTGCAGAAAGGAAAATGGCCGAAGTTTACAGCTGCTCTGATAGGGCACCAAGGGGTCACCTACTGATTCCCATATACACCACTCCAAGGACAGGAATGGCACGTACATTCATGTAGGTTGCACACTGCACAAGGGGATCTGCCCTGAGGACGGAGCACTGTCTTCCAATAAGCACAGAGGAGCTAACTGATGGCCGGATGATCACTGCAGGGGCTGTGCCTACCCAGGCACTAGATGAGATAAACTGTGCTCTACCTGTTTGTGACAACAAAACTTTCACCTCCACTAGTCTTCATTTTCTAATCCATAAATACAGATACATTTCCAGGACCTTTGTTTTCTCCTCTATACATAAGGAGAATACCTTACCTGGAAGGTAAAGTAGAATAGATAGGTTTTTAAAGTTCTCCACAAAGTCTAAGAAACTCTGCCCTATTTTCTCTAAAATAGTCACAGTTGAGAGTCTTGCGCTCAGTGTAAGAAACACATAGGTGACTTGGTGAGCCTTTACTGGTTTTGTGTGGAGAACCCCCAAAAGGCACTTCTCATGTCAAGAAAGGTCAGGTTTTCCACTCTCCCTAGAACCTCTCCCAAGCAGTCAGGCCACTCAGAAACTGCTGACTTCTAACAATACTGCATCCTTTTCACTGGCTTCACATTCCATGATTCCTGCTACTTGTGGAACAGTTAGGGTACGTATTTGGTGTTTTCCTGAAAGAAGCTATGGTCATCCCTTTTAAAAGTCAGCTTTCTTTCAATTTCATATAGGTGCTTTATTAGTCAGGCTTAAGAAAAATAAAGAGGAAGAGGTAGAAAGGAAAAATAAATAGGGGAATGTCTGGTCATGATGGCTGTTGTGAAATATTAAAATGTCAATGGCATTACCCTACTCATAAACAGAAGAGAGATGCTCCAGCAGCATTTTCAGGGTGTGATAAATGTCCTTAAATGTAAGAAGTCGTAAAAATAAAATGGGATAGAAAACAGACCAAGAGGGAAAAAGCATAAGACGAAAATAGGCAGCGGAAGAGAATCCTTTCTGATCACTCAGAGAACTTGTTAAATAACATTTAAAAAAGAGAATAGTTCAATACAACGTCATCTCTTCCGTGTCTTGGAACTTTAATCAAGTGGATTTTTGAAAAATGTTTTGCCATTTGATCATTTTACAAAATGTACTAAGATACAAATTATAGTTTCAAGGTTAGAAAAATCACTTTTTAATCAAAGATAGAACTCATGTAAAATGTCCAGGTGAAATACTTAAAAGTTCATTAAGACGGCAATGTATATATCAGAAACGTTAATGTTTTCAAACAGAGAAGACAAATTAGCAAACTCATGAATTAGAGTTTGGTTCAAAGTTTCACCTCAGGATAATAATTTGTTCACTTAAGTAAGATCCTGGGTCTCGATTAGCGTGTCAGTATATAAAGATATCATTTGAGCTTGGGTTTTTGCTTTTAAAAAACGCTTATATATTCTTTGAAAATAATGTTATTCATTAATACTCATTAATGATGAAACTGGAAGATAAAGACAACTCAGAAATGGTTGGGACTTAATGTCTGTGACACTGTGGTAAGGTAAAAGTGAGCTCAGGCTTTGAAATCAGGTAGACCCGGCTTACACCCTGACTCTATCACCTACTTGCTAGGTCCTTAGTAAACTATTTACATTCTGAGCTTCGGCTCACCAGTTTTAAAAGAGGAAGGGGGTGGCCGATTAGTTCGGAAGGTTAAGAGCATGGGGCTAATAACACCAAGGTTGCCGGTTCGATCCCCGCATGGGCTACTATGAGCTGCACCCTCCTTAAGAAAACAAAACCAAAAAAATCCCAATGGCCTTTTTGGGGTGGCCGGCTAGCTCAGTTGGTTAGAGCGTGGTGCTGATAACACCAGGTTGTCGGTTCGATCCCCGCATGGGCCACAGTGAGCTGCGTCATCCTTAAAAAAAAATAAAAATAAAAGCACAATAAAAGAGGGAGATTATTACCCACCAAACATGGTTGTTGTCAAAATCAACATAATGACTTTGAAAGCTTCTCAGTCTCTTCTGGGCACACAAATACTCAAGAAATGTTAGTCTTCTCAGCTTACTAGCTCAGGAAACAAGGCTATATTGAATTTCTGCATGTAAAATACTCTCATTTAAAATATTACAACTTTTGGACTTTCCGAAATAAACCGAAAATAAAAGGCATCATGTGGGAAAACATTAAGACTCAATTTGCCATGGGATGCATACTTAGAAAGACGCGTATAAGTCTTTTAAACTCAACAAAAGACAGATACTGAATTTAAATATTTCCTTTCGACGTCTAAAATGCTTTAGAAAGCATACAGGCCATGGCAGCATAATAGCGGGACCCACGGTATCATGGTAACTATCAGGATTGCTATGTTAGTTTCGACTGTCTCGGTTTATAAACTCAGACTAGGCTAGCTTTGGCAGCCATCAGACTGAACCGTAAGATTGGCTTCTGACTCACCAAACTCCTCTCTCTAAAATGACTGCTATTTCATGAATTTAAACAAGTGCCACAAGTGCTGATTTCCATGTGTGACATTTTTGATGAACTTCCAGCTTTCAAACTGGGCAAAAGAGCCAGATTACAAACCACTTTGTTTAGTGAGAAGAGTCAAGTAGCTCTAATACAGCCCGTCTCAAGATTTTTAGTTGCATTCCTCAAATAGTAGCCAATTACTTTAGCATGAACACAATTAGCTAATCACTTTCCAATATAAGATGAAAATACGATGGATAGAAAAGAGAGTGACAAAAGAATCTTTGGAGGTGTCCAAGACTGAATGGAACCCTCTAGAAGCTCCAAGCAATGAAACACTTATGGTGTACTACCTCACATGTCATTCAAAATAAGAACTATTCCAAATCATAGCGTAAGAATAAGGAGCTCCAACAAATTCTGAGTTTTCACATGATGACTATAAAGTTCTTTTTTTTTTAAAGAAATGGCAGATGTTAGATTAAATGTTTTTTTCCTTGTTTCTCTTGCCTTGCTGATTGATGCACAAAGTTGTCGACTACAAACTTCCCAAGAAGCCACCAGAATACTCTATTGATCAAGCACGGCTACGTTTGTTAAACCTACTGAAATAAGGGAGTGGACCACCTCCACGGAGTCCTAGGAATATCTCAGGGGGGAGGTGAGAGGCAGAAATGTCTAGGTTTTGGGGTGTGGGTCTTTTAAAGGGGGGATTGGGTTAAGACTTGTATAGTAGTTCAGGAGTGATGGACACAGCTCTGAGAGGGTCTGGAAGTAAGTGTTGCAAGCAGTTGTTTGATCAGAGAACCATCTGCCCAGGTAAGTATCTATTATTACGAGAACAGGGTCATTTGCCCAGACGAGCAATTTATTGTTCACATAAATTGGTTTGGGAGAATTTCTTGATGCAAACAGTGAAATTATTTCTTACTCTGTAAGTTAATGTTCCTGGGCAAGAATTTCTTGGAGCAAATAGTAAGTCATGTTGCCACAGGTGGCCTTGGTGCTCAGTCCCGATGGTTCAGCTATGTGGATACAAGAGGAACCAGTTCCCGTTGCCTCACGGATTTCCACACAGGCAGAAGCTCAACACGGAATTAGGTACTGAATTAGGGAAAGAAGAGAGGGAGGTATGAGACCAGTCAGCGAAGGGATGTGCAAAATAATTTCCAGGAGACTTGGATAAAATTACCTGCTTTCTCCAGAAAAGCAGGATGGAGGGACATCAAAGTTCAACTGTTACTTCAGATTGTCCAGATGTATCTGAACTTCAAGGAGCAGAGGCCAGAGAGAAGGTTTGGGCGCAGCTTACAGAGAGGTGATGAACCTACTTGACTGGTCTGAGACGCTGAGATGTGATGGTGTGTTCCCTGAGGACTGGGCCTCCCCATTCAAGTCTGTAACCTTGACATGGGACACTGAGTCATGAGTGCTCCATACGTGACTGCAGAATGAGGTTGTACTAAAGGCTATAGATTGGTCTCTAACTGGGGAGCCAGACAGACCTGCAGGGGCACGCTGGCCTGGCTGGCAAGAAGCCCACGTTTAAGAAGCTGGCCACGAACCGCATTGAGAATGCTGGACTGAGAAAAGACCACGAAGAGGCTCACAGGACTCAGAAACAGCTGAGGAAAAGAAAAGAGCAGAGAAGAAGAGGAGACACCTGATAATTAAAAATAGCTTGTGTTTACACAGTACCTTTTAATGTACAAAGTGTCCCCATTTGTGTTATTTTATTTGATCTTCACAACATTCTTGTAAGGAAAATAAAACAGGCATTATTTTCACCATTTTATGGATCAGCAAGTCTCAGCTCAGAGATGGTTAAGTGTCTTGCCCAAAGTCACGACACTAAAATTACAGAAGGGGCTCTTGGGCCTAGCTCTTCTGAAGCATTTTGCAACTACTAAGAATTGGAAGCAGAACTAAAACTGTGAGAAGAGTGAGAAAAGTGTTTCTCTTTACCCCTCCAACCATAAGGACCAAGGTTTGCCACGTTGTAAGTTCTGGAAATAGACAAGAGTTGCTGTGAATTAAAACTGGAAATGGAATGGACCCCGTGCACTGTGCCCGGGCACCCTGGACATAGCCTCGGAACCGCCCCAGCTCTGCAGCGCCATCAGTGAAGCACAGATTACTGTGTTTATGCCAGAGTCCTGCCTGGCCATGTGTTTCCACAGGCAGCAAAATTTCAGTATCCCTGTCTGGGCTAAAGTTTTTGGCAAGAATTTCCCCTTCTCTTGTGAACATCTTGGAAAGCTTTTAACTCAGCACAAAGATGTTTATTTTGAGAAGCAAAAGGGACTAAGTCTAAAAACAATCTCTACCTCTCCCACCAGATGATTCTGACTTTTCAAATGTAAGATATTTTGCTACCGCCCCATCGACGAGGCAGAGCCCACAGGTGATGCTCTCTGGGACGGCTCTGAAGCAACTGGAGATTCTCTCTGTGACCTCACGCTCTAGCAAGGTATTTGGGATCTGGGCTGGGGGAGCGTTGAGGGGGTAGAGGGGGGAAATGATAGGTCTAGGAGGGGAAACGTGGCCGTATTATGAAGCAAGACATCCAACCACAATGCAGCCGCCTCCCAATTGCCCGCTTATTTCTCAAGTACCTTTCGAAGCAGTTTCCACACTGGTTTTACAAAGGGTCATGTCCAGGCATAGAACATAATTTGTTAGGCCTTAAGGACAGTGGCAAATATCACATGGCCAGTCATTTCTGAGGCATGTTGATACATAATAATGTCCTTTCCGAATTACAGCGTAGCTTAGAGTAAATTCATCCAAGTTTCTCATATGAGAGATAGGAAACGAAGACTCAGAAAATTAAATGCCTTTCACAAGGTCATATATAATCGAGCAGTACATCAAGCTGTGGGAGCAGACGGTTGGCTCAGTTGATTAGAACACTATGCTTATGACACCAGGGTTGCCGGTTCGATCCCCACATGGGCCAGTGTGAGCTGCGCCCTCCACAACTGGATGGAAACAACTACTTGACTTGGAGCTGATGGGGCCTGGAAAAACACACTTAAAATAAATAAAAGTTAAAAAAAAAAATCAAGGTGTGGAAGGCAAGACTGGATTTTTGTTGTCATTGCACACACTGGAAACAGTCTGAAAGCTAACATTGCTTCTTGATGTTGTTGAATTCTCTCTTCTTCCGTTGGATTTCTGACTTTTGAAAGACTGTCCAGCTTCCCTGATGGTGTGAAGGGACCTAACAAGGAAAAGGCTCTCTTAACTGAAGTTAGCAGAGGGAAAAGTACCTTTGCTAAAAGTTCTGCTTAGAGGACTAGACTTTAAAATTTCTCTTCATGTAGCCAATTGAAACACAACAGTCAGGGCAGGGATACGATGAAAAGAGAACTGAACTTCCTGGAAGTGAAAAGGCAGAGCCCTGCAGACGTGGGGACAAGTGGAAGAACACTGGTTTAGATCAGGATGAAAACTTCATGTCTTCTTGGTGGAAACTGCCCAAAACTCATGACTGGGCCCTTGAAGTTACTGTTTGCCTCTGCAGAATAGAGGGCCCTTTATGAGGCTGTAATTAGCATAGGAGGGAATCACACCACTAACGCCAACAGACGGTGTAAAGTTAAAAATCAGTCTGGTTTGGGGAAGCAGAAGATTAATTCGACTTGGATCAATACTATCTTTATTCTTCAAGAACAAACCCGGGGGTAGAAGCCAAGGGCAGAAGGATGCCCCTGGGATCTGCCATCCCCATAAGACCTTAAGCTCCTCGTGTTCAGGTTTCCCAGTTCTTGCCTCTCCTACACGTTTACAGTAAACACCACGGCGCCTCTGACACTGAGTCCCATCATTTATCAGCAGACACTCAGGTTTCTGCCAATGCTGGATGCGCTTGGTTGCTTTTCAGTCTCTCTAAATTAATTTCATTCTTCCTTTTAGGGTCCCAAAGACTCCGGTACCCTCCCCCATAATCACAGTGCACAGTTTCTTTTCTTTCTCTTAAGACAGCAATGGCCCTGGATTTCATGTTTCCCCTTACTCCTGTGGGAAGGAAGTGATACCTGTTTGAGACCATCCTTGTTAATATGGCTGCTCCATGCAAAGTATTATTTTGCTTTTTAGCTAGACTTGCCTTCCTTCCTGGGATTTTTCCTTTTTCTTTTTTTTCTGGAGATGCAAAGAAATTCTGACAAGTCAAGAATCCAACCAAGAGGCAGAAGATAAGGGTCGCCTATCGTTTAGGTCTAACAGCTACCGTTGCAGAAGTTCCAAAAGAGAAAGCACAAAGAATAGAAAAACAAGCCAGGGCTCCAAGTTTAGCTGCCACGTCAGTGAAGATGAAAAGCAATCAGAGTCATGGGGGTGACTGATCTTTGATTCTTCTCCCAGACAGCATTCTCTAAATCTTGAGGCGTCTTTTTACTCCACTGGGCTAAACTGCAATGGACTGAATGGTTTATGTCCCCCCAATTCATATGTTGAACTCCTAACCCCCAAGGTGATGGTATTAGGAGGCGGGGCCTTGGGGAGGTGATTAGGTCATGAGGCCAGAGCCCCTGTGAATGAGATCAGTGCCCTTATAAAAGAGACCCCAGAGAGCGTCTCACCCTTTCTGCCCTGTACAGTGAAAAGACAGCTGTCTAGAAAGCAGGCTCTCACCAGACATGGAATCTGCCAATGTCTTGAGCTTAGATTTCCCGGCCTCCAGAACCATGAGAAATAAATGTTTGTTGTTTATAAGTCACCCAGTCTACAATATTCTGTTACAGCGACCCAAATGGACTAAGGCAGAAATCTGTCTTGTTTGGCTATAATGATGTTTCAGTTTTCCAGGTAGGGACATTCTCGATTCCTAATAAGTAAGTATACAATTGTCGTAATTCCATCATTAACAGTTTATACTCCTAGGAACCAGTTAAGGCTTTTCTTTCTTCTGACATTGAAGCTTGAATTTCAAAACTGTCCTTCCTATGAAAATTCAGGGAAAATAATTCAAATGATAAAACTACTGCGGTTGGACTTTTAGGGTTATTTTCCTGTTTGGATTACAAAGCTACACTTTTCTCATTTATGACTACACAACTCTTAGACATCTCAGAGCAAACAGAGCATCTCAATCCCCAGGTCTCTTGCTTTTGTGAGACTGTTCAGTAAGTTGGGAATTTTGTTTGAAGAATAAAATATACCAAAATCTGTTTTGAGTTAAAGAAGTGTGGTGTTTTAAAAATACGTTCACAAAATCTTTAACACACCTCTTTTCACAAGGTGGGAACTAACGCCCCTCCCCTGGAACGGGGACTGGACTTCGTAAACTGCTTCTGATGAACACATGTGATTGCAGTGAAGCTGTGTGGCATCCAGGGCCAGGTCACGAAGAAGGACTGCGTCTGCCCGGCTCTCACTCTCTCAGATCACCTGCTGGGGGGAAGCCAGCTGCCATGTCATGAGAATACTGGAGCAGCTCTGGG
The DNA here is from genome assembly GCF_057876585.1 of Rhinolophus sinicus. Taxonomy (NCBI): domain Eukaryota; kingdom Metazoa; phylum Chordata; class Mammalia; order Chiroptera; family Rhinolophidae; genus Rhinolophus; species Rhinolophus sinicus. The sequence goes on from NC_142515.1 coordinate 125,299,175, forward strand.
AGAGGTCTACGTGGAAAAGCCCTCAGCCTTTCCCCCATGACCAAGTCATACGTGTGAGCCACCTTGAAAGGGCACCCCCAGTCCCATCAAGCCTTCAGAAGCTGCACCCTCAGCTAACACCACGACTCCAGCCTCCGGACAGACCTGAAGGCAGAGCCACCCAGCAAAGCTGCTCTCGAATTCCTCACCGAAGGATACCGCCAGAGGTAAAAACGTTTACTGTTGTTTAAAGCTACTAAGTTTTGGGGAAATTCGTTATACAATAACAGATAACTAATATAGGAAGCAATTAGCAGAGGATTCTGTTCTATTCTTGAAATCCTTGAAATGAAAATAATAATTATGGTATAATCAGAGAATTCTTTTTTCCCCAGCTATTTATATTTTATTCTAATTCATTTGGATCACATGAATCCCACCCAAAATGCTCCAAATCTCTACTTTTCTTTCCATCTGTTCACATTGAAAGGTTGATATGCATTCTTTGCATGTGAATGGAGCAGGAATGCCAAAAAGGGTTAAGAAAAAGAAAAGCTAGATACAATTCCCCTCTTACTCATTAAATGTTTCACACCTTTTATCTCCTTTGAAATCCCTTTTTGTCTCAGAGAAAATGCTTCCGTTTGGATTGGCCTTAGCGCCAAGGTACCAGCTCAGCTTAGGGCCTCATTACCTTTTGCGTGAATTACTGATAGAGCCTCATCCTTGCCCTGGGGCAAGATTCTCTTCTAAGGCACAGATCTGACTACATCACTTTTTCACTCAAAACCTTTCAAAGATTACTCATGATATTCTGGATTGAGGTCAGTCATCAGCTGTCCCCCTCCCTGTGTGGTTACATACGGGGCTCTGGGAGGACGTTTTATAAATTGGAAGCACATGCAAGTGTGACATACCTTCTTCCTTAATGTTCTGGGGTACCTCGCAAGGTCTTCCATTTCTTAAGGGATTAGAGTCCACTGGCAACGCCGGGTTAGTAGTATCTGTTTACCTTGGTGATGAGGTTCACAGGTGTCTTTTGCATTTATTGTTGAATCCTAACTCATTCGTTTGGAGTAGAATTTTGAAAGCAAAGGCAAACCCATCTCTTACCATGTTGCCTGTTAACGCAATCCCCGAAATGATGGATGGGAGTTGGTGACCAGCATCTTTTTGTAAAGCAGTGAAAGGGAGTAAAAATATAGGATATCCAGTTAAATTGGACTCTCAAATAAGCAATGAATAAACTGTTAGTATAAGTATATCCCAAATAGTGCACAGAATATACTTATAATAAAAAGTTATTTGTTGTTCAAATTTAACTGGCATCCATCCTGTATTTTTACTTGTGAAATCCAGCAACTCTAATTATACCCTCTATAGCTGAAGGTCTGGGAAGGGCATTTTCATGGCTGCACTCTCTGGGCTAGGAGAAGGATGGTAAGAGTTTGGAATTACTAAAACTTCAAAACCTAGAAGAGGATCCTGAGAAGCTGAACTCAGACACCCAAGGAAAGGGGCCCCACCAGCTGCTGCTAGCATCGGGAGGGTATGAAACTGGTTCTACTGCTGTTGGAAAGCTACAAAATAGATTCAGCGGCTGCCGTGGGGAGGAACCGCTGCTCAGGGAGGAAGCAGTGCTGCTGGACAGGACCACAAGCAGACAGGAAGCCCAGGGAAAACGAAGAGAACACAAACAGGAAGAAGTAGGTCCCTTCTGCTTCTGCCAGCCTGGCAGTCTACCTCTGCACCCCTTATTGGCACAGCCTAACAGGGAGCCACTGGCAAAGCAGAAATGCAGAACAGGATATCAAAGATTGAGTTTGCAATTAAAAGTAAACATTTAATAACTGCCACAGGTGTAGATAACCAAAGATCACACCTAGTCAATGAAATGCTGAAAAATGAGTGGTTAGTGGTTATCGGCCCCATACGCTTTCAACATAACCCTGGATTTACAAATTTCATGGTTGGATGGTGATGGGGTTTGGGACATACTACCCCCAATATAGTACTCTGGCATACTGACTATCTTAAGCGGAAGGAATTTGAGAAACAGCAGGTGTTGGAAGGACCCGAAACAGGTATAAGGCCTTCACAAGGGAGGTGGCCTGTCCACACACAGAGCAAAGGAGCATCTTATCTCCGAAGACAGAGGGACACTGGGAGGAACCTGAATGAACAGGCTTTGCCAAGTGTCCCCCAGTTTAGTGCCCATAGCTTATACCCTTTGTCCTGTCCCATTTTCTACAATTTTCCACTCTTCATCAAATCTAGAACTAAAATGCTCTGGTTTACCCCTTCTTCAGGTCTTCATTTCTTTATGAAGGTTCTGTGTCATGTAAAACTTATATTAAATAAACCGTATGCTTTCTTATTAACCTGTCTTTTGTTACAGAGCCCCAGCCAAGAACCTAGGAGTGTAGAAGCAACAAGGTATTTCACTGCAGGCCCCTGTGAAGTCCGAGATGCCCGATCCCCGGAGCAGAGGCTTGGGAGACCCGGGATCCTCTAACCTGCAACTTCCGCTCAACGACTTGTCTGTGGCTCCACGGAAACTCCCTTAGAAAACACTCTCCCTTTCTCTCTCACCGGGTTAAACCTGCACCTCCGTCTGGCACCTCTCGCAGCCCCCCTGGCACTGTCTTTGGTCTCCTTTCACACAGGCATTCGTCCTAATGAAATCCTAGCAGGTTTAATCCTGCTCTAGTGTGGAACCCTAGGTAGGCTACCAGGAGAGTCGCAGCTTCCTACAGTTACTGCTCTGTGATGCTTTCGTATTCCTCTTTACCCTTTCAGGTACTCCGTAAACAACTCACTACCTTGCTACCAGTTCTTTGTACTAAATGTTCTCTCTTCAAGTAACTGTTGTGGTTTCTGTCTCTTGATTGGACCCTGACTGGGTGCCCCTGAGCTGGAAACTCTGAAACGCTCCAGGAAGTTTAAGAGGCTAATCCATTCACTAAAAGGACGTGGGATGTTTATTTTCCTTTAACTTCCCTTGTTATTTAACACAGACTTGGCAAAACAGGTTGAGCAAGATGACTGCCTGATATAAATGCGGCATCAGACGTTTGTTATGTTGTGTGTGATACTGGGAGTCACAGTTGGACACACTGGCAAACTAGAAAGCATCACAGGAAGGTAATCATGAAAATGACAAATCCTGAAGCCAGTCCCAATGAGGGGCGTGCTTATTTAATGGGAAGAAGAGAAGGTCAGTCACCTGGACACTAGATTCAGCTTATTTTGCATAGCTCCAGATGTGAAACTGAAACCAATCAGCAGAGCTGGAATGAAACACGTGGCTTTAACTTGGCCACAATGCAAATCTGTCTACATGTATCTTCAATATTTGTTAAACGTGTGTACCTGGCAAAAGTGGGGAGAAGTCAGTTTTTCTTTTTTTTTCTGCTAATAAAATGTGTAGTTCTTTAGGCTCAAGTCTCAGTTCCTCAAACATTTTTAAACCAGTTTTAGTGTGTTTCCTTTATTGATTAATGAGTTGAATAAATTTTTGATCTGTGTTCATTCTATTTCACGCATGTCTATGACAGTCATGTTTTAATTTTTAAAAATTACATTTGACAAAGACGTAAGTTAAAAAGTGAAGTAGTTGTGCAAATGATAAATAAAATATTAATAAAACCAGAATTCAGAACACATACTGTTCCCTGCACTAAACAATTGACATCTGTGGCATTTGATTAGATTCTGGGTACCTCACTCTCAGAGTGACATTGTCTAAACAAAGACCTACAAGAAGAGGGAGACAGAGATGATGAGAGGACTTCAAAACATGTTAGGTGAGGTATGAATAGAACCAAGGAACTGAAGAGTCGAGAGGGGTATTTTGTGACAGTTTTTAAGTTTCATCTCTGATTCTACGAGATGTGACAGATCACAGTGCTACAGGAACTGAGAAAAGTCATTAACATTGCTAGGTCTCAGTTTCTTTACCTGTAAAATGAATGAGTTGGAACAGCCCTAAAATCTGAAGACAATTGTACTCAATATTGAAAGTTTATTGAATACAGGGAAGATTGGATTTATTTCGTGCATTTCCTAAGAGCATATTTAAGTCCTTTGGCTAGAAGTGATAGAAAAACTTTTGGCTGAATGCAAATAAAAGCTTTCTAACTACGAGAATTGTTCACAAGTACTACAAGCTGTCTTGTGAAGTACTGTGTACTGGGGCCATTTTGGAAGATCCAATGACATATTCTAATGGATTTACACACTGGTGCCATTCACCGGCATGGCCTACCTAGTGTACTTCGGGGTCTTAATAAACACAGGCACAGCTCTTCTTGTCTCCCAGAGTGAATCCCACAGGACTGACTCTGCATTTCTAAAGGTTCTCTTTCTTTTTTCTGATTTTGTGTTTCTGTCCTTGGCTAAGTCTGCTAGTCTGTCCGTTTTGATTAACTAAGGGTCAAGCCCAGTTGTGTCCTGGAGCCGCTCATACTGGTTTGTGAGAAACAAATACATGCATCTTTCCCCAATTCCGCATTTGTGGCGTTGTGTTGGTAGACTGAAAACAGCAATCACAGGAATATTTATTTACACCACAGAAATAGGCAAATGCTGCAGATTAGGACTTGTTTTGGGAAAAGCTATTATATCTGAACCGACATATACCTTTTCACAACTGGGTCCAGGCACTAGTGAGTCCATGTCTTGTTTCTAACCATTAGACCCATCTCAACTGCATAATCTAGAGAACATCCTCATAAAATTTGTCGTTTGGTCCATGTCCCGTTCTAGAGCCAGACCCAGGATGGCTAGGCAGGGCTCGACTCCATGGTTAAAAGATGACCGTGTGTGTGTGTGTGTGTGTGTGTGTGTGTGTGTGTGTGTGTGTGTAATTCTGATAGGCACATGGCTGATTATTATGGGGAATTTGTTTTTATGATCTGATCATTTGATCATCTCTGTCAATCTATTTGTCTACTTGTGAGCTCAAGTTAATTAAGAAAATATTTCGTACACAATCAAAGGGAAAACAGCCCTTTGAGAACTGGACTGGTGAGTTTTTTGCTTCTGTGTTTACTCGTGACCTGTAGCTGAGGTTATAGAGCTGAAGCCAAGCAGTTCTATGCAACTGAGAAAAGCTTTTATCTCTCATTGTGTGTGTGAAATATTTTCTTACCTCTGGAGGGTATTAATAAATTAAATTAAAAGGCCTTTTAAATTAAAGAAACTCTTTTCCAATTGACTTACAGCATAAGTCAATTATTTATACTTATACTATGCTTAGATAAATCTACTATTTCCAGAATTCCTAGAAAATAAGGAAATTAAATTTTTAATATTCTATATGTTCTAGACTTTTAACAAAAAATTCTTTCAGAAAGTGCAAACTCAGAAGCATTTTATATGATAATCTAAATATACATGCATAACATGAATACATAACAATCTAAATTTACACAATTAAGGTGAATCTTTGAATAAATCAGACTAGTTTATAATTTTGTTTTTAAAAAATCTGTATCTTTTTCCCCCTGATTTTATTAGTATAATATATTTGTACATTTTGTATTTTAGAAGATCTAAGTTTGTCTTCAGAGTTTCCTCCACTTCTTATACTAGTTTATTGAAGAAATAAGTTAACATTACTACTTAATAATGTTAAGGATTATGAAAAATGTAAAATTTTTGTGTATAAACAAATTGAATTATAATTTCAACAATCTTTTTGATATCAACAGTCATTATGTTTTACATTAGGTTAGCTAAATTACAATTTCTAATATCCTTAACTTTAAAATGCTAGACTCATAAGAAATCAAGTTAATTAATGGATACTATTTGGAACCTAGAAAATCTTTAAGATAGAATGCTAATACACTGAATACTACACATAGCTTTTAAATATGTATACATATTTGTTTCTTCTTTCACTATGCTACAGAGTGGCATGCCTTTGGACTATGTTAATGAACAGGTTCATTTACCCTTGTATGTGACACTCAACTATCAATTACCCACCTTCCAGTTTCTCTGTGAAATAGAAGTTAGTTTATTTAAAAGTTATAGTTAATATGGGTAATGATGACCATTGAGAGGACCAAAGTCTTGCCACCCCAAAATTTGCCTTTTGGGATATTGATTTTAAGCTGGTTATTAAGAAACAAAAGACCCAGAAAGAACCTTTGACCCTCTCCTGTACCTGCCTAAAAGAATTCCGATGGAAAAACCGGCTTAAGGGAAGAGGGCATCACCTTACCACCATAATATACACTAAATGTGGCAGACAGGGAGAAATCTAGCAAAGCCTGTTTGTTGAACTTCCCTCTGTATCTCATTATTTCTGGGTGGCCCAGCAAGGATGTTTTTGCCACAGGTTTGCTCTTTCTCATCTACCTGTAAATTGTCTACTTTTCCTTTGAAATTCCATACGCCTCCTTACTTCTCCTTTGTCTAAAATGGCATCTAAACCTCAACTGCCCAATGCACCTTGGGTCTCATATCTTATGATACCCTTCCCTGTATGTACATCTGTAATAAATTCTGGACATTTTCTCCTGTTAATCTCTCTCATACTAATCTGATTATTAGCCCAGCTAGAAGAATTTAGAGGGTGGGAAGAAAGTAATTTTGTTGACGACCATACCATATGAGGAGCAATAGTGACAATGGGCAATGGTGGAAGTAATAATGAAGAGAAGAACAATGTTTCCAAAGTAAAAGAGCTTGTTTTGTTTTTCAAAGAAAAAAGTTGTAGTTTTGTTCTAAAGGAAAAGTCTTTTCTGGGACATGAAACAGGACAGGGAAAGACAAAACTTGAATGGACACTGATCGTTGTAAAATATTTACTGAAAGTAAACCATATTTGTTGTGGTTGTCTGAAAAGAAGCAATAAAATATGTTAAAAATTTTGGCAAAGTTCTTTCAGTTTTGATGGACTCATTGAAAAGATAATTTTGTTAAAAAAAAAAAAAAAGCAACTTGGAATTCTTTATTGCCAAATATTGAACTAAAGCAAAAATAGAATTTGATAAAGCAAAATGATAAACTGTTCTTAGAGCCCTGAACAAGGGGTGATAAGCAGTTATTATTTACCTTTTGTATAATCCATGTAGATAGCAGAGATGTATATATAATTACCACAAGAATTTTCTGATCACAGACCAAATCTCCCCTATTAAATATATTGCTTTTGCCTTCCCATAAGCAGACCCTAAATTGAGAAAAAATAAAATTCTCAAATTGTCTTTACACCTAAAGTACCTTGCAGATTCCCAAAAAACTTCTGCAAAATCACAAAGACTTGTTCTTTCTCCTTATAAAAAAAGGGAATGTTAGCAATAATTCGGTTTGTGGGGTAGCACAATATTTTTTCCTAAGCTCAATACTATTAGAAGAGCAGCACGGGAAGCGTTGTCCAATCTGAAGGAGTCTTTGCCTTCCCTAAGTTAAGTTTGTAGAGGTGAAATATTATTAATACAAATATTTCAGAGACTGTGCACTTTACAGGGGGAGGTCCTGAACATTTGGCACTGTCCTTGCTGTCTATAATGTGTTCTCAGGAAAAACATTATCAAACCCTTATGAAATACGCGTGTATTAGACAGCTTGGTTCTCTTCCATTCTGGCATTGCAGGTTACTGTCATCAATTAACCGCAGTCTTAGAGGCCCTTTCTGTTTTCCTCTCATGCTCGCCTGAAGGCTCTGCTGTAAGTTATAAGTCAGAGATCGGATCTTCAACAAGTCTGAGAGCATCGAGGAAAAGACTGTACTGGGTACTCCAACTATTGATACTTCAAAGAATGGACTCGGAATACAGGCTTCTGAGCTGAAAGCCTTTAGACAGCATTCAGACTGGACCAAGATACCGAGTCAGCATTTACAGGACTTAGTTTTTTGGTCCGGAAGCTGATAACTTGGTGAACTCAGATTGCTGCTCCAAGGCCCAGTGGAACAAAAACTGATTATATGGGATCAAAGGAACCGAGGAAAGAAAGGTAGTAATTGTGGTTATTTGTTTGCAACATTGTTGGTATTTTTAAATACTCTATTTTCTGCTGGGCATATTATCAATTTTTTAGGTGGCAAATGGTTTTGTTTTCTAAAGGAATTATTATCTCTTAGAGGTACATGCTGAAACATTTTCATTTGAAATGATACAATGTCTGGGACTGGCTTCAAAGAATCTGGGTGGGAGAGTGAAGGGGCAGATGAGATGAACTCACTCTGTGCTGATAATTGATAGGGAGGCTGGTACAGGAGGGCTCCTCAGGCTAGTCTTTCTACTTTTTTATCGGTTTGATGCTCTCCCACAGTAAAAATTGTTTTTAAAAAATCCCATTATCACAAATTTTCTTGCATTTTTTAAGCTCTTCATAATCGTCATTTAAATACCCTAAATAAACCCATCTTATTTCAAAATATACTCAAACAACTGTTATCAATCTTTACTTTTGAATTTAAGGTGCTTTCAATTTTTAAATTACATTTATGCATAAACTTTTCACTGTATTTTGAATTATCACCAGAAGAGGACTTGATGAAGAGGACAGAATTCTAAGGTTCTTGATCTTGGAGCCACTTAATTAATTTCCCAAATGTCTTCACCAAAATAAACACCCACCATCCACACCCTCATTGGCAATGAGTAATTTACTTTGTTTTAATATTTTCCAATTTGGTGAGGGGGCTGGTATCACATTTCACCTTCCCTTAAGAATTATTTCCATAGGCCGTTCCTATGCTGCGATTGGAAGTGTCAGTATCTTATACTCACTTCTGTTTGAACAATCATCCTATTGGGCGTGGACTTTGATATTCGGCTACTAGTGGGCATGACCCCTTGCTCCTGAGCCAAGGGATCTAACACTGTAATCCTGAAACTTTCTGGCTCCTGCTATGAAAAGAAGACCCAGAAGACTGGGAGGAAACAGGTATTGGCTGGCCCAACTGAAGCTCAGAGCCAGCAGGCTAGAACGCTGCCCCAAGTGTGTCTGGATCTCGGAGCCAGGAAGAGATACTGGGGTTAAGATGGGAAACTTGCTTCAGGGGTGACATCTTACATGTCAATTATGAGTTCTGCCATTAAAACAGGTTGGAAGAGAGAGTGAGTTTTCTATGCTGATAAACTGTCCACTAGCCAATATTTTTATCTTAAAGTTGGATATAGCAAATATCAGTGCAATTTAATGAATGTAAAGTACGCAGGGAAAACGCCCTTAGTTTGCCTGACTGTGAGGCTACGTTGCAGGCAATAGGGGTATAAATAATCAACTTTCTGTGGGTGGTTTGGAAGTGTCAGGAGTAAAACACCTGCCAACAGGGATATGACAAACAATTACTCAGTTTTCTTAAGTCAAATTTTGTTGTATGTTTTCTACATCACTCCAGTACCAAGTCTTCCATGATGACACCTTGAAACACAGATAACTTAGGGAAGATGGGAAGTAGGGAGCAAAGTCGTAACTGGCCAACAGACCCGCTTTGAGTATCATTACTGTTTAAGGAGTCTATTCAAGAAATCACCTTGTCTGCTTGCTATATTTGAGTTTTTATTTATGAATCTGTCAGAAAAATTGCGAACGACTTTGAAATGGGCAAAAGATTACTGGGCATCTTTTCTAAGAAAAGCTAGGCATTGTCTAGAAGACCTTTGTGGCTTATCTGATTTTATTGGGGTCTGTGCTTTCAACTGCCTTTGACTGGGCTCCTTTTACAGTTCTGTAAGTTGTACAAAACTGATAGAAATGCAAATGATTCTGGTCCACAGAGATGCAAATGAATTTTGTTTTGTACGGATACATTTCATTTTCCCTTGTAGAAGATTCCAACCATTAAATTTTATTGGTCTAAAAAGTTTTACACCTACTAGGAGCTCCATTGTCTCATTCCTGATTGTGTGTGTGTGTGTGTGCTTCAGATTTTTCCTTTAATCTGGTTGTGACATCTTACTGGTTTCCTAACTAATGAAAGAGATCTATAAAATTTTTGGCAGCTGTACATTTCATATTTGTACAGTCTTGATTTTAATTTTGAAAAACATTATCCTTTAACAACTTAAACCTCAATTCAATATGTCTTAATTCTTTCCAGCAGTCATTACTAATGTGTGTTTTTGTTTTTGTTTTTCCCTAGGAGGCACCACATTTTTTCTGGCATCTATGAAAGGAGGCCAGGTCCAGGACTGAAACAGATCTTCTTTCCCTTCAAAGTGGGTAGGTCTCCCTCTCAACTACTCCGCTCTAATGCAAAGCAATGTCTGAAGTTTGCCTGGATTAAGCCTGACTTTGCAGAGCTGCCATGGACATAAGTGTAGCCATTGCCTGCCCACTGACGTCTTTACAAGTACTCAAAAAGAACAGATGGCAGAAAGGAAAAGTCCAATGTGTAGGAAGGACAGTGCAGAACTACCGAGGAGGCTCTGTGGAAGCAGTGTTATCCTTTGTAGGGTCTTGGAGCTGGGCACTAACTGGTCCTTCAGGGCAGAAGTCATTTCTAAGCGTCTTAAACTCACGTTTAGAATGGACTTAAACCGAGAATAAGATTGAAAAGGATGGTATGGGTTTTAAAGCTTCCCCTAAGTATCTGAATGGTGAGGTGTCTGCAGAAGGAAGAGACCAGGCCCAAAGGTGAACCACGAGTGTAAATGTCAGTTCCTGCATTCCCCCTCAAGAACGCCCTCCTTTATGGTTTGGGGGCGGGGTGAGAAGTCTCCCGAGTCTCCTCCAACAGGCCCATCAGAGCGCTGCTCTTCCATGGAGCCTCCCACGTCCACCCCAACGGGCCCAGTGCGGAACCTCTGCATCCTACACTCCTGTCCACACAGCATTGCTGTGCCCTCCGGAGTCTCAGTCGGGGGGCTCACGGGAGGGTCCAGGCCATATAGGTCAGGCTTAAAACTGAAGAAAACGGCAATATAGCCGGGGAAGCCCGTAAGCTGTTTGCTAAGTGACTGTCCCCATAATTCAAGGAAAAACTCTAAAGTTAAACTCCATATGGGGTCACTTGGGACATTCTCCAGGTCCTGACTTAGTTTCCCAGCTCTTTGAGAATGTGCCACTTTCAAGGAAAGCAAAGTACCTTAGCGTTTAAGAGCCCAGGCTGTGGCAGGGGAGCCAGCGCTACTATTTGCTACTTGTGTAAACACGGCAGCGAGGGAGGGAAGCCCTTAAACCCTCTGCATCTTGCCTTCCTCATCTCTAACATAAACGTATTTTATATAAAATGGGGACTGTGACCCTGCTGACCCCAAAGGGATGCTGTGAGCTTCAGTAAGTACTTAGAATAGTGCCTGACACGAGTGTTCGATGAGTGTTAGTTGTGAAGAAGCAGCGTGTTGTTAAGAACTGGATTCAAATCCTAACTCTACTACCACTTACAAATGACATGTCCTGTGGCAAGTTACTGACCTTCTCTGTGCCCCAGTTCCCCCATAACAAAGAGGGCATATAGTAGTTTTTAACTGTTCAATGAATTAAACAAGGAGGCCACTAGGCTGAGGTGGCTCTAATATCGTGGCGGCTTATATAAGCAAACCAAAACTGTAAATGCTTCGAGGTTACAATATTTAAACCTAAGGACAAAAAATCACAAACAGCCAACCAAGCTTTCAGCGATAGCCCATCAGTAATTTCCTTACTTTGCTTTAGCCTCTTGATAAAAGTCTCTCCTGGAGCTCATGCCAGCTGTGCTTCTAACTACCTCTGGTTTAGTGCTACCTGACTCAAATTGATGTTCTGCTCAAATAAACTCTTAGAATTTTTAATAGGCCTCAGTTTACCTTGTAACATAACCCAGAATTGTTGTGAGGATTCAATGAGTTCATATGTGTAAAGTACTTCATATGGCAGACACACAGTACATGTTGTGTCAAGTAATTATTACTACACCCATAATTATTAGATATTATTATTTTTATGTATACCTCCTAAATGCAAACCTCTACCTTCCTTTGAGAAAACTCCACCCCAGTGGGGAAGAAATGACGGGAAGTAGCCTAGAAAAGAGACTTACAAGAAGATCAACCATTCACGTTGTATAGATCTTGGTTGGATCATGATTCAAACAAACACATGTAAAAACAAGACAATTGAAAATATGAACACCCTGAACACTGACTGAATAGTTGATGGTCTGAGGAATTATTATTAATGTTTAAGGTAAGATAAGAGTATTATGGTCGTGCAAAAAAAAGTCATCATTTTTTAGCTGAGAATGAAATTGTATGTGCCTGAGATTTGTTTGAAAGTTACATGTATGTGCGGCGGGAGGACAGAGTGAGATGACACAAAGCTTGTGAATGGGTGACGGGAACATGGACGTTCACTAATGTATTCTGTCTTTTTGTGTGTGTATTGTCTTAATTAAAAAATACAAGAAGCGGGTAGGAGGTGGGGGGTGATGAAGGTCTTACCGGGATCTGGTCTTACTCGAGCAGGCCTCTCTCTTCATCTGGCCTCCAATCAGCACCGCCCAGAAATCCCCAGCAGTGTTTTTGTTTTTGTTTTTGTTTCATATCATGTGAGTTATTCTGTCATGGCACCTTCAGCAGGACAGCTGAAGGAGGGTATTGGCACCCAGATTTGAACCACCCCAAGTTTTCCTTCCAATGTGAGGTATGAAGATACACTTTCACATCCCCTAGGGTAGTCCAGTGGTGTCTGTTGTAACACACACACACACACACACACACACACACACACACACTAATTTTCCAACACAGTAGAGTCAAAATCCATTTTTTCCATATGCAACAAAATTTCAGGTCTGCTTCTTCCTTGGAAGGAGATAGCTCTCACTTGACATTTTTATGCAGAGCAATGTCAGTTCCCTTTGTTTGTCCCCAGACTGTCTCCAGAGATCTACCATTGCATAAGAAATGGGGTTCATTACAGAACAATCTGCCTCTCTGTGGACACCCTTAGGTTCACAAAGACCAGAAAAAAGCATTTAGTATTTACGGCTTTTTCCTCTTCACTATTTAACTCAAGCCCACACATCTTTCCAGTGTTGAGAATATAGAAATGCAGAAAGATGTGGGGGTTTAATATCCTCTCCAAGCAAACCCCTGAGGACTGGGGAAGGGAGGAGAACTGTAGGAAGTGAAAGGGGGAGAGATAGTTTCTTTCATTCACAAAAAAACAATAGATATCACAGATTGTTGGAGCTGAAAGGGCCTTAAAGATAATTCTAGACCAACCTCTTCAATTTACACTGAGGACCATGTTTAGAGAGTCAAAGGGAGTGTTTGCTAGGTCCTACATGGGGTATTTGTAATCCATATTTAAGTAGCTCTTCTCACAGAAACTTGGCTGATAACTAAAATCTTAAAAATCAAAAAAATAATATTTTTGATTTTTATCACTAAATTACTATCTCAGCCCCACCTTTTTATAAAAAAGTTGCATGTGTACTTATTTATTATAGTTGTTAATTTCAAATTTCTTTGCAGTTTGCTTGTTGCAGAAATCTTTCAGGCATACTCCACCAGCGACTTCTCAAGGACAGAACCGTGGAGCAGCCTGCCCAGGGCAGGCAGGAAGGGGGAGCCTTGCTTAGAGAATTTAAAAACTATAATAAAACCGACTAAGAGTGGGTCTGCTTTTTATTATCATCATTCTCTGCAATTCTAAACAATGTCAGTGATAAAACTGTCCTCCCTGAAAAAAATCTTATGTTGGCTTAAATTCTAAACTATTGCTGCAGTTGCTGTTGACTTTTAATATATAAATAAGTTTCAAAACAGCGCATTTTTTATTTTTCTAAAATAAACATTGTATTCCATATAGAAATGAATTCAGAGAACTTCCAATTACCCAATTAACCCTCTATACACATGGACTCTGCCCCCCGGGTTTGTTTTAATAGGAAGTTCTTCAACCCCTGTGGCACTTCATATGCCTGCATTTAAAATTGTGATGTGTAATAAATAATGATAGCACGGTGACTTTAAAGATGAAGAAGCAGGACTTGAGTTACTTCAATTCCTCCATTCTGTGTGACCACTTGTTTTCCTTTGTGCGGTACTTTTGTTTTTAAGTGCAAATTTTAGTTCACACTAAATATGTAGTCAGAAATAGTTTACAGACTTTGAATGCTATCTTTAAAATAGTAATTTATTCTTCTTTTTAGGTTGTTAATTGTTTTTAAACAAATAAATACATCAAGGAAATAAAATCTTACATCACTGATATAATTTAGTAGTTACCCAAATAAGTACCTTTTGCTGAAGTTGTGGTTTTATTAAAATTTACTCATTAGTTATTGGAAACTTTTTACATTAAGTATTATTAGACTATAACCAACAGATGAATGTCCAAACTAACAAACTATGTAGAAATAAACTATCAAAATGACCAGACCCTGCTCTGACATTGCCACAATGTACAAGAGGATAATGTTTGAATGCCTCAGTTATTTTCACCAAGGACAAGACACTCATTCTAAAGCAATGGATCAAATAAGGTCTATATTTACTACCACTTAGCTATTTTTCTCTACTATTTGCCAAGAAGAAAAACTTCAGAAATTTTTACCAAATATAAATGAAATTTATGATGGATTTTTCTGGAAAAGATATTTTAATGGGAAATATGTGACTGTGGAGACATTTGAAAGCCATTAGAATTGATCCCAATGAAACTAAGACCTGAAAATGATTGCAATTTTTGGAATTTATTGCAAAAGGAGATTTTTATAAATCTCTGCTATATTCAACGTTATGCTTAAGACTTTCCCTATTCATATACCTGTTACTTCATGTGAGATTAAAATAAATCAAAAGTGTTCTTTAACTCTGAATGAAGATAGATTGAGAAATCTATTAAACTGCCTGTTAAACATAAGTGTGCAAAGAAGATCAATTTTCATAAAGTCATTGACACACTGGTGACTTGTACAATAAAAATCACCACAGGGAGCCAGAGCTGGAGCGGCATAAAAGGATGAAGGCTAAGAGGAATTCTTTAAGACTTCTTAGAAAACAACATTTTAAAGACACTTGGCTAATCTAAGGAGGAATTTCAGAGGGGATGGGTTTTCTGCAGAGTGTTGAGGAATGGGGTCAGAGAAATACTGTTTTATTAATGTTATCATGCCTCTATTTTTATCTCAGGTTGGTATGTCCTGGGGCAATGTCAATGACAGTTTTCAAAGTTCCCTTCTCTTGCTACCAAAAGAAGACCCAGAGAGAAGTTCCTTCTAGAAAGCAGAAGGCTTTCCCCACCTTATCTTACTCCTCTACTTCCCACTGTAAAAAGGATATTTTGGGGGGTAGTATATACACATCCAGTAGATTGATCCAATCCCTTTTGCATAAAGCATAGAGCTTGCAAATGCCAGTGAGTTCCATCTTTCCTAAAAGGCCAGAATTCCGTAAGTCTTACTCCAGTCATTACATCCATTACATATATTTTGCTGGTATCTTTGCAAATATTTTCGACATCTCCTGATTCTGTGAGGTATAAGCCATATAAAGTCTGTTTACCTCGTGGCTTAGTCTTAGCAAGGAAACGTTAGATCAGTCTCCAAAAATAACTGAACACAAGTTAATATCTTCTTGTAGATTGTTTTTTAGAAAAGTGACTCTGGAGTTTGAATTTTATTAATAACACTTGGAAAATGTCTTAAAATTTCCTTTCGATAATTTCCTCTGCATTTCTCACATATGTAGCAGCTACTCCCCAAATCTTTCATATCCTCTTTTTGCAAGCTCCCTCAATTTCTTTCCAAAGAGTGTGCTAACTTTGGTCTCATCTTCCCTTTCTCTGTCATATTCCAGAACTATTCATTTCCGTGTGGCCACAAACTCGGGCTTTTCCCAGTTGAGCAGCTCTCATTATCCAAAACCCTAATATGCACAAGATTGTGGGAAATAATGGTGGCCGTAAATGGAATTCTGCCTTACAGACAAAAGGGAAGAAGAGATATGAGTTCCTACATGTTAACATCTTTATCTGTTCAGGAGCTCCCCCAAAGATTTCCTCTGTTGACTATAAACCTGTCTGTGACCAAGTAGTTGATCCAGATTCTGGTGTGGCTGAAGAGAGATTCTTCTAGTATTTGAAGACAAGGGAAGACAAATCTGATGGTGATGTACATTTAGCAATTGAAGACTACCAAGAAGGGAGATTTTTATGTTTCCATTTTTGGTGTGCTGTAACTTGTTCTCATTAATATTTTTTGATTATGGGGGAGGAAGAATGAAGAATAAAAATATTGTATGAGAGAGGGCCAGTTTTCTTATTAACTCTACATGTCATCCTCAGGGATGGCTCACGGCCTTTTGAAAGAGCACAGCCAATGAAGCCAGATATTTACCCTTAAGCCTGAATCCCAGCTCAGTCACTTTCCAGTGAGTATAACTTATAACATGACAGTGATTATCAGAAAAGGAAAGGAAGCATTGTCTTCTGTAAATGGAGATAACAGCTGCTTTGCAAGATTATTCTGAGGACTAAATGAAATAATTTTTGTAAAATGCTTAGCATTGCACCTGTCATATAATACATATTCCATCATAGTAATCTATTATAATAATGGCTTTTAAAAAAACAAGTTGGAGGGCCTCTGCCTAAGCTTCTAATGTTCTAAAGTTAGTATTGTTTTATACTAGTTTTACTTAAAAATATATGTATCTAGAATAAAAATCAACACTCAACAAAAATCAGTGATATGCCAATATCTGAGTAACACAGCTTTCCATATCGCAACGATTGGTGGCAATAACCAAGAATTTGAACAGTTCTCACAGGTAACCAACCACCAGTGGCCTCCATGTCACCTGTAACTTGTATCTTCTCACCAGCTCCCCTCCCAGTCTCTTCTTCTGGACCACCAGGGAGCGAGCTGGAGGACTTTGGAGGAGGCGAGGAAGCTCAGACGCATGCTGCCTTGATTTTGGCAACATGGCTATTGTTTCTTCAGCTAACTCAGCAGGCTTGAGATCATCTTAATAGCATAGTGTTATCATGTGGTTTCAGCACAAAAAGTCCCTATGTAAAAATAGCACCTTCTTCCTCAGCATGTCTGCTCCTTTAATGAAAATAAGACTTTAGCTTAGTCTGAGCCAATGCCGCTATCAAGGAGTGAGCTACAATCTCATCTGCTTCACACAGTTAGCCAAATTCACTAAGGATGGTCCTTGAAGCCATTTACAATAAGGAAGACACTGCGGTAAGAGGCGCGAACGATACAGGATAATATCCAATACACAATAAATACTAAAAACAGCAGTTTCCTAGAATGAGCCTTCAGAGAATATAGTCAATGTGAAGAGTCACAGTTACACTACAAGAATATTTACAGCAATATACACGAACCAAAAAGGAAAATAGAATCAGTTAATACTCACAAATTCTTATTCAATCCAATAAAAAGAGAAAGAGGGGTAAACTAATATAATTCAAGCCATATGGCAACCTAGTAGGTTGCTTCTTCTTGGAGATGGTGTTTCATTCACCCTTACCAGCCTGCGTTCTATCACACCGTGGTCTATTTTGGCATTGGGAAACTTCTGCGTGCATTATTCATATGAAAGTAAAACAGAGCAAAAAATGTAAACAAAACTTATATTTTTAATGAAAGGCACAACTACACTTTTAAAAAATTATCCTGGAAAACACGGTTTCAGAAACGATTCTTGAGCCATCAATGTCTCCTGATATTATCTGCAGAATCTGCTCCACATCAAGGCTGATGACTAGATTAGTTATGCTTATCAGAGTTCCCGCAAAAAAGCGATGCCAGAGTGGTGCGTCTGACTACAAACACACATAGTTTTGTTCCTGGCCTATCAGTAAGAGCTCCATTGAGGAATCTGGCACAGGAAGTAACTGGAAGTAAGCCCATCTTCCGACGACCAGAAATTTCACTTTTGTTGACTGAAATCTACTCATAGAACAGAAGAAATGTTACCAGGAGCTTAGTTTGGGCCCTAGGAGTCTCTAAGCTCTTTTATCAAGGGGGAAAAAGGAGAACTGCAATTTTATTTTATAATCCATTTCCCAGAAACCAGATCTTTCTTAAGGGAAGAATGTTTCTTTTTCGCAAACCCTAAGATACCGTTTGCAAAAACTCTTTGAAAGTCGTTGGAAAGGCTGTCAGACACCTCTTATTTATTACAACAAACAGAGATCTCATTTCCTATGGCGTGACTGCAACCTCCACTGGGGTGTGAGTGATGGCAACGCTACCCTTGTAGATTCCATATCTGCATCTGATCAGCCCCGATTAGCTAATATTCAAAAGCAATTCCAGATGTTCACCTGTCAGTCAATTGAGACTTCTGTGCCTTGCACACAGTAGGCATTCAGCAAACGTTAATTAGCCCTAGCTGGCTCCCTCTACCACCCCAGTCTGTTTTATCTGAAGAAAAATCTAGAATTGAATGACCTAGAGGCTGCAAGGACATTACACAGTTCCCAGCACTATTTTCTTAGTTTGCAGTCAAAATAGATTTCAGAGGAACTATAGATAAAACATTCTAGTGGAAATATTCAGTGGGCCATTTGAAAAATAGAGCCAAATGTAAGAATAAATTTAGGAACTAGGGATATAAGTTGTGAAATCATCCACCTAGAGATTTGTAATGAAGCTGTGGTAGTGAGTGAGTTTACTGAGAAAGATGTAAGAAAGAGAAGGTGGGTGGACAGAACCCCACATTTAATCATGGAAGGAGGAACAAGAGCTCTGAAAAGAAAACAGGAAATGCAGTCAATGAATTAGGAAGAAAATGAGTATCTACTTGTGGTAGAAGCTATAAGAAGTGATTTTCCAAAAAGGAGGTTAACTGTGTTAAAAAAAAAAAAAAAAAAGCCACAAAACAGGAACATAGGGACTGAGAAAATGTTATTGATGATTGGGAAGCTGCTAGTTAACCTAGTTACTAGAACAGTTGCTGCAGAAACAGGCTGGCAAGAATTAAAAAGTGACTCCAGGAGAAGGGAGTGAGGTGATGAGATAAGCTGCTCTTCTGATGGTGGCAGGAAGGGCACGAGCTCAGTGTATCAAAGGGGTGGGATTGCCGGAGCTGCCTGAGGAGCACCTGATGAGTCCTGACAGAAGTACTATAAATGTGGGAGATGGGAAAACGAGCACAGCATCCTTCCGTCCCTGTCGGCACGCTCCTGTGCACTGTGACTTTGCAGCCCCTCCCACGGAGCTATGCAGTCCATTTCTCCTGGGAATCTGGGTTTGGCCATGTGACTCGCTATGGCCTGTGGGACATCAGGAAACATGACACCAGCAGAGGCTTAAAAGGTGCTTGCATAGTTCACTTTCTCTTGGCCACCAGTGAACAAGGCTGGGCTTGCCGGCTGGAGGATGAGAGATAACATGGAGAGAGGCCTCAGCTGAAGCAGCTGGGGCCCCAGACATGTGAGTGAGTCCATTCCATAGACCCTGCCCAGACTAGGAAAATAGCCTAGTGAGCCACAGGACGGTGGGAGACGAGAAACGTTTGTTGTTGTAAGTCACTACACTTTTGGATGGTTTGTTACACAGCAAAAGCTACCTGATACAATGAGATTCCTTCCTTTTGCACTAATTGTCTGGACAAACTTAATTCTGAAGTAATAGGATGAGATAAGAGTGTTGGGTGATGTCATCTTAGAAAACAAAGGACAAGAAAACTTGTAAATACCAATAGTAATGCTCTGTCTACCTGGTGCTCAGACTCCAAAACTCATGAGTCCATAATATAGCCGTGAATTTAGGTAAGTGCCAGCGTAAGAGATGCCCAAACATTTACGAAAACCCCTGCCACAAAGTCTGTGTGATTTATTTACGGCAGAAGCACACGTCATTTCCAAGCCTTTACATCATAATCCGCAGGTAGGGAATTCTGTATAATCTGGTGGCAGTTTTAAAAACAGCAGCGATTTGAAGTCCATAACATTTATCAGTTCACACAAATGTTGTATTAAGAGCATTCTTGGTTAGAGCAGGAAGACTAGACGCCAGTACGTATGGGGGCCCTGGGGTTAGAGCAGAAGCCGCCTTAGTGGTCAGAGGCAGAGGACAATCACCACCTTGGGACCCAGGAGGGACTGCAGTGGGGCCTGTACATCTTACCAGCCCCTGAGGATGTCTGTCCCACTGCCCAGCAGTAGGGCCAGTGTTCCCAGCACGGACTCAGAGCCATTAAGAACATGGTACACGATGTTCAGTATGCTTTGTTTAATGAGCCCAAGAAGAATGGAGTACAATTTATGACAAGTTCCATAAAAATAGCTCAAGTTTTAAAAAGCTTGGTGCTTAAAGGGTCTAAGCTTCAGTCCACTGGAAAGCTCACTTCTTTGTGACACCTCGTTTTCTGACCATACAGACTGGTGAGGTATTAATTTAGACAATTCATTTGGCATTATAATGGATCCTAAGACTATAACATGACAATTACTTCCAGGGACAGAAAGGAAGCATTGTCCGGCAAGTGGAGAGTAGAACGCTACTTTGTTCAAATTAGGAAACAGACAGTGATGTGACTTCTTCATGATTTTTTTTTTTTAAACATCTGTCAGCATTCTGTGGCCTCCACTGTTTGCAGTTCACATTCACCTGGGGCCAGATACTGTCATTACCACTCTGCCTCTTTCCTCATCAAGTACTGCTGCGGCCTTTGGTCTTTGTTCAGCCATTTCCAGCTTTAGATCGGCCTCCATGGAGAGCCCCTCTTTACCAGCCCTACATCTTGTACTCCCAATCCTCCTCCATCTTTTCTGTTGTTGCCTGCATATGGTATCATTATTGTCATCACAGTTCTCATCACTGAAAACATTCACCGCGGGTAAAAGTACCAGTTTCTGCTTAGGACACAATGAGTGGTCCACCTTGTCTATTACATCACCCATCAGAGCCAAATTCCCACATCCCCAGGCTAAAGGCACCCATCACCTTGTCCTCTAATCCAGGGGTCAATGGACTAAGCTATAAGTTTATGGAATATAATATTCTCTTGGTGCTGCATTAAGTTCCCAAACTTGTCAGTCAATTTTCCTACTTGGTCTAATACTCTTTAAATACCAGCTCGGCTGTCTGGGATTTTGCTCTGGATACAAGTGTCTCTAAATGCAAGGCGTAGTGTTTTCAAAAAGCAGACTTTGGTGGAAGACTTGAGTTCTTGGCCTGATTCTGTCCCACATTAGTTACATGACCTTTGAAAATTGCTTTACTTCCCTGAGCCTCAGTGTATTTCTCTCTATAAGGAAGTCTTATATGTAAAGCACTCAGTATGGTTCCTCACACACAGCAGATAATATTGACTCCTTGTGGTTTTTCTCCTTCCCCCATGAGTAATCTACGTCCTTTGCACTTTGCTTCTTTGTAACGAAGGCCATGCATAACAAAATTTTTCCCATCATTGTTATGACCTTTCAGCTTCTCACCAAGTATACAGCAGTGTGGGGAGGGCTGGATCAGCAAAAGCTACACCAGCTCCTTGAGTATGAACAGGCTGGTATTTGAGATCACATCTCCCACACTTCCGTTCTAAGTACCATGCTTTCCACCTCTCGTGTACTCTGGCCCTTTAAACACCCCAGAATGGTGGGAGAACTTGTAGAGAAAACCATTTTCTCTCTCTCCCAACATTCGGAAGCTTTGGCTTCCAAAATGGGAATTTCTGCCCTATGGAAAGAATTGCAAATATTCTGCTCTTCTTATAATTTCCACTTTCACCCCCCCCACCCCACACTCCCCAAGAGATGAGAATGAAGATTGCAGGTGGAATTCAGGTTGCTAATCAACTGACCTTAAGAGTACGGAGATTATCCTGCATTATCTGGGCGGGCTCAATGTGATCACAAGGGCCCTTAATGGTGGGAGAAAGAGGCAGAAGAATCAGATCAAAGGGAATAGATACAAGAACTCCACTGGTTGTTGCTGGGTTTGGAGTTGGAAGAAAAAGTCCATAATTCAAGGAATATGGGCAGCTTCTCAAAAGCTGGAAAGTGCAAGGAAAGGCATTCTCTCCTAGAACCTCCAGAAAGGAATCTGCATTCCTGGTGAAACCTTAATTTTAGCCTAATGAGGCCCATTTCGGACGCCTGAACTATAAGATAATAAAGCCATGTTGTTTTTAGCCACTAAATGTTTGTTTACAACAGCAACAGAAAACTAATATAAGTGATAAATTGTAAGTGAATTGAATAATTACTCAAAATAAGCCTATCTGAAAACAGAAGAGACAGGGATGGCTTTAAATACCCATTTTAAGATTTTTTCCCCATATCACCCAGTGTGGGGAAGGTCGGAGAAGGAAGATTAGCTCATTTATGGAAAACAAAACAGCTGCCTTTTGTTTTTTCACACTCCTGAGTACAGTGGGTTAAACTTGGGACCTTGTACCTTTGTCCTGAGGCTTGATTTTCTGTTAAAACCAGTACCCCTAGGAAGAGTCACACGTTAAACTTTTCAGAATGAATGAGTTTATCTGAAAACAGGGCTTGAGTGAGGGCGGAATGGAGGAAACCAGTAGGTTCCTGGGAGCGGGGCGGGGGAAGGAGGCCGGTGGGTCCTGGGGCAAGGGCGCGGCAGCGGACACCCCCAGACATACCGCTGTCCTTGAGCAGAGCTGTTAGCGGTCCCACTCAACATTGCTCTTTACGAACAGTCTCAGAGGTGCCATAAACTCCGCATGGTGTGGCACTGAGTGCAGACAGGAGTTCATTATGCCCACCAGCGAGACCAATCGCTTCACGTTACTTAGGGCTCTCACATTTTCATTGCTTCTTTCCACTGCATTTTAGATACCTGTGGTTTCCGCTCTGTAATTGGAGTCCCACATTTCATCACTGGTCTCTGACCCTCCAAAGTCAAGTCTTTTTTTGAATCAAAGTTTAAGTTATTTTTAGTTTTTAAAATAAACTTGCTGTCACTGTCATCATCAATTAGTATTCTTTGCTCTTGAAAGGATTCTTAACAATATGAAGCTAAAAACAACACTGAGTGAGTAATAATGGGAAACCACATTCTACGCGTGCCACACACCCTGGTCACAATCTCCAGGGATTTCTCATTTCAAAGACACACAAATATGTGGGGTCCTTCAAGGGCAACTACACAGGTATGTCCACCGCTCTGGAGCTCACTCTTAATTTAGCAGCGTCCCCGTTTAGAATGGGGCGTGGGGAATAAAGCAGCAACGCTAAAGGGCCGGAATGAGAGTCTATTGACTGCCAGTCACCAGGACTCAGGAGAAGCACCGGGTTAGGCATCAGACTAAAAGGGTTCAAAGTCACTCTCACACTCTTTAAGTTCCCTTGCCCTCTCTGTACCTCTATGTCTATCTAAGAAAAAAGGTGGGGTGGAAATACTGCCTGCATCATAGTGTGATGGTTAAGGTAATGCGTATAAACCACTTAGCTCTAGGTAGAAAGTGAAGGCTTGAGGAATACTGCTATGTTTCCCCAAAAATAAGACCTAGCCGGGTCATCAGCTCTAATGCGTCTTTTGGAACAAAAATTAATATAAGACCTGATATTATATTATACCCAGTCTTATATTCATTTTTGCTCCAAAAGACGTATTAGAGCTGATGGTCTGGGTAGGTCTTATTTTTGGGGAAATATGGTAGTCCTTTTTATACAGAATCCAAAACTTGAGAAATCAACACTTTTGCCAGACTACAAATACTTTTCTCATTTATTGTCCACGCTTACTACACTTCAAGATAAATGTTCAGCTCACTCTGATCCCCTCCTCACGTGAGGTTGGTGTCAGGTGCCTTCCATACCTGGAGGCCCTGGAAACATCTGAGAAGACTGATGCGGTGTCCAGGTTTCCTTATCAGGCCTGCTTTTCGGCTTCCTAGCTCCTGCCTTTCCCCATGTGGTTCCAATGTCAAAATATTTAGTCCATCTGTTCCAGAGGGGTTTGGACTTACTCTTCATTTGTGCTTCTTGAAATAATATGCTCCTGCGGCACAGACTGTTCCTTCACCACTAAAAAAGGTCAAGCATTTATTAGTCTGTGTATAAACATGACAACAAAGGAGCCCTTGTAAAAATGGAATGTTCAGCTTGGATAGAACACAGAGGAGTTCCTCTTGAGTCTGGCAAATACCCTTGGATTTCATCTCCTTTAAACACACCATGTTGTCACTGTTTCTTTCTGAATTCTAGAGCCTCACTTATAAATTCCCAGGAACCCTCTGAGGTGCATTCTTGATTTATACAGTCTCCCAGGGCAGTCTCCTTTTCAATTCAAGCACATTAACAGTTTCTTCAGGCAAAGTCATCCTACTACTGCGTGTAAGGTGTGTTACACAACCCCTTAGCACAAAAAGGGCAAATGACTTCTTTGCTCACCAGCAGCCATCTCATACAAACGTCAGTCCCATCCTTTGGGGCAGCAGCCCATTGGAGCTCAAGCTCTGATTCGTTTTCCTCTTTAGATTCCTCTTCGGATGACAGTAACCCAGTGCAAGCTCCCTCTCCCCCACCGAGGTTTTCCTGTACATCACAGCAGCCAACTGCCATCTACCGCCTTAGCCTGTTCCCTTTTTTGAACCCTGACCCTTTCAGACAATATATATTATCTCAATTTATAAAACATAACCTCTGATTCAGCGACATGCATAATCTGGGTTTAAAAACATCCTCAAATTTCCACCTTGTCTCTTTATAATCTGTTGGTGCTGTTCTTTCTAGAAAATTCTCTTGCTTTCCTTAGCCAATGAATGAAGGGATGGACTCTATAATGAGAAATTTTCTAGCCAGTGTCAGGTAAATCTTATCATGGAGAATGGTGATCACGTGCCCTGTCCCTTGAAGGCTAGCAGAGTGGAAACACCTCTGATTGGAGAGCCCACATTTTCTGTCTCTGGTGAGGCTTGAAGGTCTGTATGCAAGGCTCGTTAAAACCAGTCTGATCAATCCACACCTTGCTCCTGCTAGGACAGTGTCAGTCTGACAACATTCTACGTGAACAATAAAGTTGCTGGTTGTCTTCTCCTTCTCCGTCCTCTTCCTTCTCTTCCTCCTCTTCCTCTCTTTCCCCTCCAGCTTTCCTTCTTCACTCTCCTCTTCCTCTTTCTTTTTCTTCTTAACCCAACTTGCTTTTTTTTTTTTTTTTGTCCAGAGCTGACCAGGGAAGCAATGAGGCTTGGAAAAAGATCTACAACTAAATACTTGTTTTACTGCTATGAATTTCTCTGGTGCACGGCAGGAAGTCACGTGATAGCACTTTTTCAACTTAATGTCAACTTGTATTATTTTGTAACCGCACAGCGAATGTCAGCCCTGAAATTTAGCAGCCTACCCTTCTCACAGGAAGTACAAGGTACATTTCATTCAAGTAAATGAAACAAACATCTGTGTCCATGGGCTGGCCCCAACTTACTTTTCTAGTTTTTTCTTCTACTATATTCCTCACTTCTGCAGCGAGCACGCGGACACACACACACACACACACACACACACACACACACTGCCATCAGTACATCACGTTATTGTCTTTCTTCTGAGCTGAGAACAGTTTCTGAGCTCCAACTACGTGAATAAATGAATGAAATACGATGTAGGATTATGCCCTGTGCCTTTACTAATGCATTCCCTGTTTTTGGAATACCGCCCTTTCCACTATCCCATTTTTATTAAGGAAATTTCTACTCATTTTTCAAGGTTCAGCTTGCTGCTGCCTCTTCTTGAAGTCCTCACTCAGTACACGCTCTCCACCCTCTTTACACTCAGCGTTTTATATCTTAAGTGTCACTGTGACTCTGCCTTTGTTTGCCATTTTTTGTTTGCTTATATTCCTCTCTCCTTACAATGCAAGTTCCTTCATGGTAGGAAACACTTTTTCATCTCTGTATCCCCCAATATCTAGCATGATGGCTTCCATAAGATAAGCACTGGAAAGTTTAATGTCTTAGTTTACTGTTTGTTAAGCTCTAGGAGAATGACTTTCTAATTCCAGGCATAGGGGGCAAAGCAACAAAGACACAGGATGTACAGCAGAAGTTGGAGGGGCATGTGCACCCTGACATAGATATTGGGTAGTCACTTGAATCTATAGGTCTGGAGCTGAGGGGGAATCAAAACTAGATACATAGAGTTGGGTGTTACCAGTGTAGAGGTGAGAAAACCAGGACAGAGGGTGAGAATACTGAAGAAGAGGCAACAGAGTAAGAATTGAAGAGGACTACGGACAAACCCTAAGGAAAGCCAACAATGGATCCAGCAGTGTACTCTGAGAAGGGCGAGAAATGGGCGGAGAACCAGAAGGCCGTGAAGTCATGAAAGCTAAGGGAGAAGACAAGTTCAAGAAGAATGGGCTGGGGATTAGGGTTAAAAGCTACAGAACTTGGCAGTGACTGGAGAAGAATACAGTCAAGACAGGATTTTCAAAGGAGGAAGTGATACTTTTCTTTGGAAAGTTCTTATTTTTAAGGATAAAACAAACATTTTTAATTAAAACCTAGCAGGTCTAGGGGCTATGGGAACCAACCTCTCATTAACACAATTAGAGACCTCATCAAATCTTACCAGAAAAACCATATTCTAATCTGAATTTCCTTGATCCTCCCTATAAAAGAGATTACAGGAATATGACAGAAACTATTGTCCACACCCTGTGACTACGTTAGAGTAACTGAGACACCAACCCAGATGCCCTCCCTAGATGATGAAATCCTATCTTGGTGTTGGGTCATTGTGGAGAGCTCTCAAACAGAACCTTTGGGGGCATGAGGACAATTATCCATCATCATTTACTCCAGGAGAGTAATAGGAGAGGAACACTTAAAAAAATGCCTTGAGGTAAGCATTCTGCTTTATTACCATGAAGATAACGTTTATCACAATTTAATTTACCTTCTTTATATTAAAAGAAAATATGGCCTCTTTCTGAAGTAGATTAAATTAATATCAAAACAGAAACAATTACATTTTTTCTTACTTTATTTTAGGGGAGGAGAGGAGACCCATCTATCTATTCTTCAATTCATTCTTTCATCTACCTATCCACACATCCATCTATCCATCTATCATCCATCCATCATCCATCCATCCATCCATCCATCCATCATCCATCCATCCATCATCCATCCATCCATTATCCATCCATCCATCCATCCATCCATCCATCATCCATCCATCCATCATCCATCCATCCATTATCCATCCATCCATCCATCCATCCATCATCCATCCATCCATTCATCCATCCATCCATTATCCATCCATCCATCCATCCATTATCCATCCATCCATTATCCATCCATCTGTCCATCCAAACCATTTTTAAGGCCCTCTTATTTATGTAACTACTGAGCCTACAAAAAAAGGAACAGGACCAGATCCCAGACCTCAACATAGTTACCACACAGTACATATGAATTTGATCTAAAACATCATTAAAATTAGGCCAGGGATCAGGACATATATCAAATTCTTTTAAAATAAAACCCAAAGATATGCTTTAGGCAGCCTCTCTGTACTTCTTTAGTATACTAATGCTTTCTGACATTGCTATCACTGATAAATGTCAAAGGGGAAGGTGATATTTTTGGAGCTGGTTTTTTTTCCCCATTACAAAAATAGATCATAAACACATACACATATGTCACAGAAAGAACTTAAGGCTAGTATTTCTATCCAGGAACAAGAATTAGCATATTTTTGAAGTTCACAGTTATATTCTTATGATCAGTTATATCATCTATTGGTTTGAACTTCTTATTTTATGATAGCTATCAAAATCTATTGGGATGATATACTCGGCTTAAATTTCACAAGGGTATAAGAATTTTATAGTCAGAACACCTAAAGGAGGCTGTGTGATTCGATATTTTCATAAAACCATCTTCATAAAGACATAGCACTAACTTAAACCAACAAATATTAATCCCTGTAAGAACACAAAGCTATAAGTGAACTCAAATTTATGAATATTTTATTTTTACGTAGTTTTTCCCTATTCAGGACACTAGTCTAAGGCCGTATTTAATTATAATTTACATGAGACATGCTTTGGGGAAAGACCGGCTATACTAAGGCCAAGCGGAAATGAGCAAGGCCGTCTGTGTGGTCACGCTGCGCTACCACAGGTCCCTCTGCTCCCCTGGAAGGTTGTGGGTGCCCCCAGTGTTGGAGGGGCACGCTAATCAGAGAAGTGAAAAATACAGTGCCTTTCATGAGGGTCTCTGGAGAAAGCAAAGGCTTCTCTAACTTTGGAGGACACCCCTCATAGGAAAGCCCCTGACTTGATCTGCTGGCAGTTGCAATGTCATATTATGCAACATCCAGTGCTATATTTAATGCAAGGAGGCTGTTGGGGCCAGTGTCACAGCAAGTACAAGGGCTGTAGGAGCTTTTATTATTCATCACAGATTGGCAGCCTGATGTGTAAAGACCAGGACTGGTGCAATATTCAAGTCACAAACTTCACCTGCCTACTCCCTTGGGACAGCATGAATTAGTCAGCTCTGTTGCTATAACAAACAACCCCAAATGTTTCAGTTACAACTACAAAGGCTTTTTCTGTGATCTGGATTGAAGAAGACACGTGCATTAAAACTGGCCTCATGACTTCTTCATTACAGATCCATGCTGAAAGACAAGTCCATTTTTGGACACGCAATTCTTATGGCAAAAAGAAAATAACGACGGATAGCGACGGAAACATACAATGGCTCTGTCTTAGTCGGTTTAGGCTGCTATAACAAAAATACCACAGACCGAATAGCTTAAACCACATTATTTCTCCCAGTTTTGGAGGCTGGCAAGTCCAAGGTCAGGATACCTACAGATCCAGTGTCTGGTGAGGGTCTGCTTCCTGCTTTATAGACAGCTGTCTTCTCACTGTATCCTCACTTGGCTGAGAGAGATCATCTCTCTCATGTCTCTTCTTATGTAAAGGAACTAATCCTATTCATGAGGGCCCCACCCTCAGGGCCTAAATACCTCACCAAGACCCCACCTCCAAACTACCACCACATTGGGAGTTAGGGCTTCAACATAGGAATTTTGAGTGGAAACAAACATTCCGTCTATAGCAGGCTCTTAAAGCTTTTGCTCATATGAGGGGTAGTCAAGGTTACCCACATCCCATTGGCCAAAGTACTCACATGCCCAAGCCTGACATCAAAGGTGCAGAAATTGCATACCCCCCACAGGAGACAGCAAGCTGTGTAATCCTCTGCCGGAAGAGGTGTGAGCTGCTGGGAACCACACCATGTTGCTCGCTGCAGCCTCTACCTAAGTCTATTCCTTTGCTCCATCCTTTCCCTGCCAGCGCAAAGAGGGCACTGTGGAGCGTTCCATGGAGGAAGACTGCACAGGAAGTGAGGCCACAGCAGCTGCTGTGCCTATTCTCCCATTTTGTTCTCGTCAGCCTCTGAGTGCAGAAGGCAGAGTGGGTTGGAAAGGAGGACTGCAGTTGAGGTAGGAGACACATGAGAGAACTGAGACCTTTCTCATTAACTGGCGGGGTCACCCGGTTAGTGCTCGGGGCAAGAGACTGACCTATTTGTGCATCCTAGCGGGCTATGCCTGAGAGGGTGTGATTAAGCCCACTCCTCAAAGCCATCATCCTCTTCAATTAATATTTACTGAGCACCCACTGAGACCCTGGCCCTGGACTGGAACTACAAACTGTTGTGGGCTGGGAAAGGCTCTGACTCATTTGCACATTAAAAAGCATACAGGCTGTGGAAACTCACCTTTTTCCCCTTCCCAGTCACCCTGGGAGAGAACTTAGGCTTCTTCATTCATGTGTGGAATCCCAATTAAACATAGTAAACAAAGGAAACTTCTTACATTGTAATTTTCCTCCCTCTCCCCTCGCTTTATTTGCAGTCAGATTTATTGCTCCAGAATTGCCTCCTTTAAGCATCATCCCCTATTAGCCAGACAGATAAAAGCCATAAAGGCAAGGGAACTCCTTCAGTTCTCTCTGCCAGTTGTGAGACAGAGCAGCGCCTTTACAAGGGGAGTTGACAGCTGCTGACTGGGCCTGCCTGCCCTGCACCAGGGCTGTGCTCACTCTCGGAATGCAAACTGCAGCCATCAGAGAAAGAGAGAGAGAGGGTTTGATCACTGCTTGAACCCAGAGCAAATCTGCTTGGACACTAGGGAAAAAATCGTGCCGTTTTAAAGCCGATGTATGTTCTTAACATGGTTGGCTTGTAAAGCAATAAAATCTGATTTTTTTCCTCCTTTGCCTATCACAACTGTTAGAGTAGTATAACTCAAGAAAGGGTGATTCTATCACAATTCCATGTAATATTTAGTTCGTATAAGTGGATGAAACTTAAATTAGCATTCTATATAGAAAGCATTTCATTTTCTCACGTATGGTACAATAATATTAGGAGCAAACAACATATGTCTCCATGGTTATAAACAAAGGTGTCATGTTTGCAAAACAGATCCTATATGTAGAACATCTATAAATGGGATAAAATATGGGGTTTTCGTTGGTTGAAATGGTATTAAATATTTCAATCCTCATGATCTTTAAGAAACATTTTCTCCTTTTCTATGAATACAAATAAGTATTGTCTTTACCTTTTTCCAAACCTGAGTTCTTGGCTCAGTTCTTCATCTGTGACCTTGAGAATATCAACTAGTCCGAGCTTCTGTTTCTTTACCTGTAAAATAAGGACGTTGCGCTGGATTAGTCTCTTTAGGTCTATTCTGGGGAACATTGTTTTTGAGGAAACGAATGTGGATAAGATTTTTAAAAGAGGGTTCATGGTCAAATAAGTTTAGGAACTGTGACGTTAAACAAAATTAAACACAATTTCTTTACTCAGAGCTTTAGTTTGCAAATAGCATCCCTTGTGATTCTGCAAAAGGGAGACAGAGTATGCATTATTTCTCTAATTATTTTTCCACCAGAAAACTTTTTATTGCAGATGATTTCTCAGAATCAGTCTAAATATTAGACTTTAAAAAACCTTCAATTTAGGATAGTCTATGATTCTACTGCCTGTTTATTCTGCCTAACTTTGCAATTTGTCATCTGTGTCAGGAAAAGAACTACCTGGGTTTTCATTTGTAAGGTGAACGTTGATTTATTCTTCATTCTTTTTGCCCCTGCAATTTATTTTGAAAATTTTCAAACCCACAAAAATTGAAAGAATAGTACAATGTATATATACTCTTCAGTTAGACTCATCAGTTGTTAACATTTTGCTCCAATCTCTTTCTCTCCACTACCCCCTACACTTTATATACTGTATGTGTAATTTTACTGCTGAACCATTTGAAAATAAATTGCAGACATCATGACACTTTATCTATAAATACTTCAAGATGTATCTGAGACAAGAACATTCTCCACATAACCTCAGAATCATTACTACGCATAAGAAGTTTAATATTAATATCATCTAATGTATACTCCGCATTTAAATTTCCCTAATTGACCCCAAAATGTCCTTTATAATTTTTTCTTTAAAATCCAGGATGCATTCCGGATTTGCATATTGGATTTAGTTATGTCTCCTTGGCTTCTTTAATCTAGAACCATCTCTGTAACTTGCTTGTCTTTCAGGAAATTAACTTTTTAAGAAAAGTCCAGGGCATTCATTTTGCAGAATGTCTAACATTTTAAATTTGTGTGTGTCCTCATAATTAGATTCAGTTTAAATATTTTTGACAAAATAATAGGTGATATTGTTAATAGGTGATAATTGCTGTACACTTCAGTCTGTACCATATCAGTACATAATGTCATTTTGTTCCATTATTGGTGGTGTGTTGAGTAATAGCTTGGTTAAGATATTATTTCCTATATTTCTCTATAATAAGGTATCATTTCCCCTTGGTAATTAATACGTGACCTGGTAGTTGATATTTTAAGACTTGTAAACAACTTCTTTCTCAACAACCCTTTACCCAATGGCTTAGCATTGATTGATGATTCCTGCAAGAACCAAATATTTCACTGGGATTGCAAAACAGTGATTTTTCTAATGCTATTATCCCTTTATTAGCTGTTATTCTTCTCTAAAGAATTTTCCCTCTCTCTCTTTCTCATTTCTATCTGTATCGCTCATTGAGTATCATGATGTATCATAGATTCGTTTTTTTATTCAATGTTTTATAATCAATTATTGTGATTCATTCTTTTAACATTTCTTCAGAGACTACTCTGTACCTGGTACTGAAGTGAGATTAACCTAACGTTGATCTTAGTCTTCTTCACCTTGCCCGGCAGTACTTCAGATAACCATTGATGGAACTTGGACAATTAATCCAGATCCTTCAACTGGCCGGCCACCACTTTGCCACAGAGTTTTGTCAGGTGGGTGAGGGAACTGAAAATGGAGACCGAAGCAGAGGGAGATCTCCAAATTATAACTACTATTCCCTTTCTTATAAACCGTGGCCAGGTCACTGTGGTTCCAGCAAGCATCAAATGGCCATCTGAATCATCACAACGAAAAAACAACAATAATCAATTACCATCTATGGAGCTATGCTGGATGCCTCAGAAGACAGGCAATTCCAACGTCAAGAACTCGGCCCCAGTATTTGGGCTCAGGATCCATGGAAGGGGAATCAAAACTTGTTTCTACTCTGAGCACAAAATAGGTCACTTAATGATCACTTAAGTCATTAGGGAGAGTGGGGGAGATCTGTCCGTGTCTTTAACATATAACAAGTTCTTAAGCAAACACCCAGGGAAAGACAGGAGCCCCAGAGCATTTCCCTGGCCAAACACAGGCCACGGGCCCCACACTGGCAACACCTTCACCTCGCTGGCAGGATGCAAATCATGAATTCCAAATAATTCATCACCAAATGAATCATAAAATGGCTTTCACTGGAGCCTGCTTTCCATGGAAAGATAAAGGACTCTCTGTTCCTGGGAAAGAACAGACGGACCCATCTTGGTCAAATTCTCCAGCGGAAGGAGTATCCTGAGCGTTACCTGAGGGGAGACCTTTTGCAGTGCCACAGGCCTGGGTGCCCTAGGACCCTGGTGACCCATGGAGGTCATAAAACATATCCAAAGGATATGCAATCTTTTAGGGGCAGGTCAATGCTCCCTGGGGAACCTAGGAGCAGCTCTTTCAGCCCTAGAAGAAGGCATGGTCTGTGTTCCCAGTGGGGAGGGGCAGGCAGGACAGGCAGATACAGGTGTCCTGCCACAGAATCAGTAGCCAGGCAGTGATTGTGGTACCTAGAATCTTTGTGACAAGGTTTACAAAACATGAGCATCTCTCTGAGGTCGTGAGGGAAGGTCCTCCCAACTGTCAGAGCTCCCCGAGAGGGGTAAGGGCCCAGCGGGAAAAGCCCAGGTTTTAGAAGCCACGAAACTTGAGTTCAAATGCCATCCCTGAAATGTGCAAGACCTATGGCCTAAGCAACGTAGTTAATACCAGTTTCCTCATCTGTAAAATAGAGACTGAAAATACCTCACAGATCTGTTGTGAAAATCATGTTAAATAAGGTGAAGCCTGTGCATCACTCTACTAGTTAGGATTCCTTTCATTTCAGGTAACAGAAAGCAACCTGAGCAGTTTAAGAAAAAATGTGACAGAGACTGGGACAGAGAGAGAATGATACGGTAACAGTGATATCCCATCATTCTTAAAGTCAAGCCTTCAGCTAAGCCTTCTAACGAGGCTGGAACCTAGAAATAAAATGGCACGAGGAGCCACAGTAGCTTCTCTTTGTATATAGGTAACTTTTTCCCTCCTTGTGTGAACACTGACGTTCTCCCTTCCAAGCCAGCAGAGCTGACAGGATGTGACTGCCCACAGCTTTTGAGTTCATGTCTGCCCTTTCCAAGACACCAACACAGAGGGAACGGAATCCCATACTCCAACTCCAAAGTCTCACAGGAAAGTCTGGTTGCTCACCTATGACAGGAGTTCACTGGCAGGAGTGGGGGGTGACTGGGGACAGTGGGGGCAGGCGTTGACTTAGGTGGTGTAGCAGATCTGAAGGCGCTCAGCATGTGGTGAGCAGTGTAGCTGTAGGGATCTTTGTGGGTGGGGTAGACATTCTAAAGTGTGTTTTCTACAGGTACTTAGCCCAGTCTGTCACATAACCAGGGTGCTATTTTTCTTTTTCCTTCTTCTCATTCTAGATAGGAGGAACCTAAGACAAGAATTGGGGAACAATTATTCAAATTATTCTGGAGCACTTAGGGCCTTATCATAACTGAGATGGAAATCATTAGGACTAATGTGGCATCTGCTGTAACAACACCACTGGGATAATAAATAAGG
This sequence comes from Rhinolophus sinicus, assembly GCF_057876585.1. Lineage (NCBI taxonomy): Eukaryota > Metazoa > Chordata > Mammalia > Chiroptera > Rhinolophidae > Rhinolophus > Rhinolophus sinicus. Next base: position 125,333,311 of record NC_142515.1, read on the forward strand.
CAGGCTGTGGACTTCTTCGGCTTTCCTCGTCCTTCCTAAATTTGGCCTCTTGCTGTGTTCTCTCAAATGTATCTGTCCACCTTTGGAAAATTCCTTGTTCCTGGTGAAATGATGGCACAAACAACCCTACTATGGAGAGACATGTACTCTACTGAAGCAGGTGTGTAAGGAGCTAATGGTTGAAGAGACGACTACAAGAGAATTTCTACAGAAGCTTAGCTGGCTTTTCGCTACTGCAGCAGACCACATTTCCAAGCGATTGCGCATAAAACCAATATTCATTCATTTTCTCTCTCTCCCTCTCTTTCTCTCTCCTTTCCCTCCTCCCTTCATTCCTCCCTCCCCTCCTCTCATGCAATAAATGTCTACTGATCTGAGCACTGTGCGATTAACAGAGACACAAAGAAAAGCATTCAAGATATTTTCCATGTTCATTGAAAGTAGAGGGCCCAGGCTGGGATTTCAGGAACTAGGAAGGGGTGTGAGAGTCTACATGACTGTCCCCTGATTAGAAGAAGCTGAGGGCAGCCCAGGAACCAATGAAGGTCAAAGCATCCAGAGCATGAATCTGGACAAAGGGTCAACAACAATGAGCCTGCAAGGCAGAGCTAGCAGGCTGAGGCAGGGCCTGGCAAGACCCCCAGAGGCTACAAGTCGCCCAAGGGAGGAGCCACTCACGGGAGGCCCCCAGGCCCTTCTGCCCTAGAGAGAACCAAAAAGAGAGTTCTGAAGGCAGAAATGTTCTCCACAACAAATACTTTTCTAATAGTTCAATCAGAATATAAAAACCTTTCTTAGTAATTCTTATTTCCCGACCACCCCAAACACGACTTGCAAATTGTAATGAAAGAAACATATTTCTCTAAATTCACTACTGAGACTAAAAAGTACTCAGAGGAGCTCAGGTCAAATATAAGTTCTTTTTTCAAGAAACAACAATGTACATGTGGTCACTTAAGCACAAAGTCCTTTACGTCACCACTGAAAAGAAATTATGTCTGAGTGGTAAAATGTATTAGATGAGTTTCAGAGTTTTCCCAGATTTTAGCAACTTAGATTTGAGGCAGCATTTTATCTTCATCTATTGGCATTTGTCCTTACCTATGTTTCTCAACGATTTGAAAAGCCCTGAATCACTGGGAAATATTTAATGGGTAATAAGAATCACTTGAGTGACAAGTCCTATTTGACTAAATAGCTCAGCCATGTCTTTGCTATTGATATAAATGCTTCTATATTACATTTACGTCATTTATATCCATTGTAAAAAAAATGTGTTTCAACAGTACAAAAATAATGTGGCGGGAAGGCAACCCTGGGGTGTTATAAATATCACATAAGTCATAACTATAATGATAATATTGGAATTTATCTTCGGAAGATAAAGGTTGAACTTATCAAGAGGCCACAAGTGAGCAATAAAGACTTCCTTATTGAGTGCAGATAAATTTCAGATTTTCGATAATCTTGTTAAACACTCTACAGTTCCTTACTCTTAATGCTATCCCTTAGTTCTAAAACTGCTCACTGATTTTATGGTTGCCGCTTTCTGTTGCTTTTCCATATCTGATGATCTCTAGGAAAACACTAGTGCGGAGTCAAATAGTCTCCTTCTTTCCTCTGCTTCCACTTTTCCCTTCCTCAATTCCTTTCCCATGGCCCTTCTCCCCACCATCTCCTAACTTCTACACCTAATAGTAGGACCAACGACATAAACAAGGAAAATAAAATGCAAATAAGAATTAGGTATTTAATAACAGGACAGAGAAGTTGTCATGCGGGCACTCTGGTACCGCTCCCCGCACAAGAACACAGGATATGGTGAGGCTAAAAAGGAACAAAAATGGAGCCAGAGATAGGGGGTTTATACCATTTTATTCTCAATGGCGGCTGGTTGAGACACAAAAGCAAACATCTGCCAGTACCCCAACCAGGGATCTTCCTACCCAGTCTCGCTGGCGGCCAGGCAAGACACAGGAAGTAGGATCCACATGATCCTCAATCTGCCATCAGCACTTGCTAACCCCACTTGCTAGCTGCAATCCACCACCTGCTTCTCTGCCAACCAACCAACCAACCCCTTGCTAACTGCAATCCGCGCTTGCTAGCTCAGCCACGGCAGTTATATCAGTGGCCAATGGCTAAATGGTTACAGCTGATAGCCAACTAGTTACAGCCGATGGCCATCTACTACCCGAGCCAGCACCTTTCCACGTGAGGCCAAGAGCCTGGAAACTGCTCTCCAGAACTCTGTCCCCACAGAAGTGTAGCACCCACTTGTTCCCTTTTCTTTACCTAAACAAATCTCCCTCATCCTTCAAGGTCACGTTATTAGTTCACGGGGGCGGCCATAATGAAGTACCAAAGACTGGGTGGCTTGAAGAACAGATATTTATTTTCCCACAATTTTGGAGGCCAGAAGTCTGAGATCAAGGTGTTTTGTTTTTTGTTTGTTTGTTTGTTTGTTTGTTTTTTATATATATTTTTTTGATCAAGGTGTTTTGAGAGTTAGCTTTTTTCTAACTCTCTCCTGCACTTACAGATGGCCGACTTCTCCCTGTGTCTTCACATGGTCTCTCCTCTGTGTACGTCTGTCTCAGTGAGCTCTTCTTAGCAGGACACCAGTCATATTGGATTAGGACTCTCCCTCATGACCTCATTTTAACTTAAGTCCCTCTTTAAAGACCCTACCTCCAAATACAGTCACATTCTGAGATCCTGGGGGTTAGAATTCAACACATGGATGTTGGGGGACACAATTCAACCCATAACACCCACCCTCGTCTGCTTACTGAATCCATTTTGTGCCACCCCAGCCTACCCTAACGTTGACTGTCCACGGCCGTGCTGAGTTCCATTATTTTAGCGGCTGATTAAGTGTAATCGGGCATTTATAGACACTGTCTGGAGTGGGTTTTAGATGAAAGTCATTTCTTTCTCCACAAGATCCATGAGTACAGAGATAGCTTTTAATCCTTCTCAATGCCTAGAACATGGTCAGCACATGAATAGATAGGCTTACAATAAAACACACACGAAAAGCAAATCTCAAATGAATTGAAAGAGAAAAGTGTCATTCTTTTAGTTGCTGTATTTGTACATTTTATCCCTTGGAGAATAGAAGCCCCTAAGAGCTGAGATTATACCCTCTGAAGAGAAAGCAAAGGAATTCATCCAGTTTGGCCAGCGAAAACAAAGCTTGGAAATTTTTCAAAATCTTTTGTCTTTCCAATATGATTTTTAAGCATAGTGATGTGACAGTTTTGTAAATGGGTCAATTCCAATATTTTCATATATTTGGCTGAGACGATTCTGTTTATAGAAACTTAGTTAACTTTGGATGATGATCACTAAAAGCTGTAATGACAGTGACCCTTCTTTGTAGAATAAGTTTAAAACACCATAGCACAGACACTGAGAGCAACTCTTCAAAACCGTTACTAGGAGAGGTATCCGCTACAGTTTGTTTTGCACAGTGTGATTTTGCCATTTATAGAGCTATCTCATGTGTCCTTCTGAACTTTACAAACATGGTGGGGTAAATTTTTGCTTGATTTTTTGAAAGTTATTTGGTTCTTCATTTCTCCACAACTACATCAGGTTCTTCAGAGCTCACTTCGCTCATGCCTGAGGCTGTGCCTCCGAAAAAGTCTATATTCAGTTACATTCTCTCATTCGTTTGAAAAATTCAGCCTCAAACAGGAGATGGAATTTATGTTGTTTTCCTGACTCTTTAGAGAGGTAAGCAAATATTGTCTTATTGAAAAAAGTTACAATTCCTTAGCATAAGAAATAAAAGCCAGATTGAAGAAATTTCAGAATGGCCAAAATAATGGTTTAGGTTATCTTTCAAAACATCTCCAAGGAGAAATTAACTTTCATTACCATGTAGATGTTGATAAAAAGGGAAATGACAGAAAATTCCGACTTAATGCTTTCTGGATTATTCCTTCTTCAACAACCAGGATGATAATGATGATGGTAATTCTCAAAGCAATTAGATGGGTGTAGTGGTCAGCCTATGAAATTCCACCTGTTTTGAGGGAGAGGAGGATATTATTAGGCAGGTGAGAGGCTTTACCCAGGAAGGCTGTCTGATTGCCTCCCATTTATCACCGTGGGTTACGGGCTCCGTGTTGTACTTACATTACCTCATTTAATCCTCACAACAATGTACTTAATAAGGTGGGTATTATTCTGTTTTACAGACGAGGACACGGGGAAAGGAGAGCACAACAGTTTATGTGACTTTCCCAAAGCCATACAGCATAAGGCGGGGAGAGAGGAATGCTAATAGGGATACTCTTAGAGACTGGCAGTGCCAAGACCGTATCAAGCTAGAGGCATGAAATGTGGGTGAGGGAAGGGTTTGCCAAAGTGACAGCCTGGGCTTTTTATCCTCTCTGATGCTTTTCACTTAGTCCGACTCCTTCAAGAACTATCCCCTGCTCTCGGTTTCCATCTTCTAAGAGGAAACCAACCTGCCAGAATGACGGAGGGCTTCACCCAAGAGTTTCCACGTTGCATTAAAATAACAGAGTCTCCACACTGCCTAAAAGACAATTACTTGTGTAGGAAAAACTTATACTGGATTTTAGTATGAGAACACTTCTCTCCTAAAAATATGTAGGAACCACCACTCAGAGTTGAAAACACTAGGAGGGGTGGCTTTTGCTTTCAGACTGTAAAACACTTTACTGGCATCTTCATTTCAGAGAAGAAAGCCCCAGCAAAGTTCCTTTGGGCTTTTCGCTGAGCCTGAGTCTTGTGTGGCCCTGGCTTCTGCAGTCCTCGTAGGCACGAGCATGTCACCTTGGCTGGCCCGCACAGCCCAGCCACAGGAGGCGGGGGGAGAACCAGCAGAGTTGCTCTCGTGGTGAAAAATGTCTGGTGAGGTTCAAGCTTTCACACACATGGTTTCCAGAGAGATTTCAGCCAGACCTAGCAGCCCCACTAGTTGTCAGTGCCTATAGTTGATTCCCCCCCCTCAGCAAAAATCCTTCAGGGCAGCAGGCGCCGCAGGAAACCTGCCATTAACCACCACGCAGTGTCACATCAGTGATTCTCAGGAGTGTCGGCTCCACTGTTTAACTCAGCTATTTACCGCATCCGGGAGAGCTTTGTTTGATTGTCAGAAAATAGAACATGTGCATTATCTGTCACAAACACACACACAAGCACTCCAGAGCACAAATAAACAAAACGGTCGTGTACGTTGGTAAATGTGTTTGCATTACTTAACCAAACCAGATGAAGCATGTGAATAACCCTGCAGCTCAAGTACCGTCAAGTAACTTGCTTGTAATCTGTCGCCCACAATACAGCCATTGCCACTCACTCCAGCCACCCAATTCAGACCCTGGAAATGCACTATTTTTAGACCGGCTTTGTACACCACTATTTACAAAGCGCACGGTTAAATCCTTTGAATCGCAGCCAAGAAGTGGGGTGAGAACCTCGAAACCTGCCACACAGATCAGCATCCTAATCAAGCCTGGGGCAGCCCGCGCTGAAGCTCTGCCTTTGTTTCCTGTTCTCCTTTCCCTTCGTCTCCACAGCAATATCAATGCAAAACGGCAAGGGGACAAAGGCCTTATCTACCCTTGTGGTTCGGGTGGGTTGCTTTACTCACTCCCCTGGATAACAGTCCGTTTGTCAACATCTTTGGTGGTTTAAGCTGTTCTTTGTGGAAATCACTTTTGGAAAAGATCTGACCATTTATTTACTTGGGAGCCAAGTGACGGCAGCAGGTGCGTCATGGAAACCTCAGACGTGGGCGCCTCGCTCGCGCGGGGATTCAGTCACGTGACGGCCGCCCCGGGCCAATCGGCCTCGGCGACCCGGCCAAGTGGCCACACGCGAAGGGGGGGCGGAGGGGAAAGTAGGGGGCGGGGTGTTGGCACGAGGCAGGGGCGGGTGAGGCAATAGCACGGAGAGAGATTGCAACACCAGGGAGGAGAGGAGCCACCAAAAAAACCTGAAGGCACTAAGTTTGGCTCTGTTTCCATTGCTTGAGAAAAGCTGAGAACGGAAGCAACGACTGGTCTAATTCTGGACAAAGTCTTTAGAAATTGTTTCTGAGAGGAATCCAGATCTTTGCCTCAGTTCTCAGCTTCTGTGTACAATTGCTCATTTCCCAAAATCCTGCAATTTTTCAGGTGACTTGACTTCTGTTTGGTGTAGTGGATGAGATCATCTGAGACGTTCTTTTCCCACCTTCCTCCTCCTGCCGGATTGTTCCTCCAATCAGCGCGGAGTGGCTGGTTGAATGCGGTGCCGCCAGCCTGCGGCCAGGGCTGCGGTGCTACCTACCCCTGCACCTACATTAGGATGTTCTCCTGTTCTCCGTGATGGTATCCCTTGCCCTTGACAGCACTGACCAGAGGAGAAATAGAAATGGGTTTTACCTTGGGTCAAAAGTGGCCTCTGAATGTTATTACTTCATTTATTATTTCAAATTCAATAGCGTCTTTATATTTATTATATTAGCGGCAGGGGATGGGAAAGTAGTGCCAGGATAATGAATAACAATAACAAAAGCAACTTACTTTGGAGCACATGTTCCAGGCACTGTTCTAGACACTTCCTCCAATATCTCTCCCTTACCAATAGCTCTGCAGGTCAAGTATCCTTTTCCCCATTGAGGGGAAGTACTGAGAATCTCAAGGGCACTTGGCCTAGAATGTGAAGGGTACCAGCCAATCAATGGCAGATCTGAAGTTCAGACCTAGGTTTGCTGTCCTCTTTCTACTGCACTAGGCCGCACCTTTTACAAATGTGAACCCATTCCAAGCTTCAAAGGGCAACCGGCTTTACTCTGATGAATCTGAATTCCATATAGATTAGTTTCAGTTATTTTAACAGATTCAACATGTTTATTTATCTCAGGATTCTTACAGAAGAGTAATAGGGCTGTTACCTGGGTTTTCACTGGTAGAACTAGCCAATTAGAATTAGCTTGTCTGCTGCTACTTTTAATTCTTTAATATCCTCTAAGTGTTTCATTGGACCTGATCCTTTTCCTCGATGTGGTGTGGAGAACGTGGTCTGTAGTAACAGTGCGTAAGAATATCCTGGCTTCCTTTATAGGCGCATAAAAGAGTGGGAAAGAATTTCTCCCAACCATGAGAATGTAGGCAGCAACGCTATAAGGCAGGCTTGCATGCACACAAAGTTTGACGGAAACCAGTCATTGGACAAAGCACGGGAAACGGTTGGTGCTACATAGGAAAGGGAGCAGAGTTCATGAGGAGGTGCAAAGAAAACAGAAATCGGGTATTGGTAAAATTTGCATGGACAATAGTATTGCTGTCATAGTGAATGCCTGCTCGACAGATTATATTCTCACTTTCCTCCTCTATGTCCATTTATTGGTTGGCCACCATCACCTAATAAAGGTAATGGGAGGAAATAAGAAGTATAGGTCTTTTTAGATTCTAGAAAGTGAAAACTGCCAAAAACCAAAGTTTTGGCCTTGATGTAGACTGCAGATATCTTTATACTCTTTATTACCTGGGCTTTTTTCATTTGCTTCTATCACCATGTTCCTTTTCTGTTTCGTCTGAAAAGAAAATGAAATAGAATTACCTCCTACACTCAATACTGTTATTGACATTAAATTTCATCTCTTTTATTATGATCAACAAAGTTATTCATAACATTGGAATTTGTTTTTTGCTTTTAAAGTTATAGCTACTGCTGTTGTTGGAATAATTAGTATTGCTTTGGCACTGCGTCCCACCTAAACTCATGGCATTTGTGTACGATGTACCTTTCAGAAAAATCTATTTTCCAAGAAGAAAAAGAAAATGGGAGTACAGACTTTCAACAGCCCACATTTTTTTCTGCTCTCTCCTTGGCTCTGAAAGAGGATGCGTGAAACAGAATTTCAGGCTGTAATTAATGCAGCTCTTCATAAGATAAGAGGTTCTTTTATCCGTAGAAAAATTGCTGCACTAATTCTCAACGAGAATCAGAACCCGCCAGTTATACTCTTTCTCCAAGAGGAATTCACATTTGTTACTCTGTACATATTTACAATCAAATTTTAATATTTTGTTACAGGCAACTGGAGGTGGGTAAACATGCAGTGATAATATTATTTTATAGGGCTGAATCTAAAAACCTTAAATATTAATATTATGTTTAGATAAATGCTGAATAGGGGTTACATACAGAAGACTTTCCAAGTGATATCGACTCTACAGGAATGTGCATGTAAGCATAGGTGTTAACTGGACACAGCTTAGATCCAGCCCTTTTTCTGGGAGGGGGGGAGGGGGATAAACAAAGTGGGAAATGCATCCCCATTTGAAGAAAAAGAACTATAGGTCCTTGTTATATCCTAAAGTACTGTCCAATCAAGGAAGAAACCTCTGCTCTTTCTAGCTTGATTAATTATCTCCTTGTAGAACACACACACAATCGAGAAACAATACTTTATGTATGTTTTATGTGTGGGCTTGCAATAACTGGTAACGTACTGGCACTGTGTTCCACTGAAACATGTGGCATTTGTATGCTATTTAACTTTTTTTAAAAAAACCTATTTTCCAAGAAGAAAAGAAGAATGGGAATACAGCAAATGATTAGAAGTTAGAGATTGCAAGATTCTTCTCCGAGGTTCTTCCAGGAAAGACCCCGCAGAGAAGGATAAGATGGAAACAGAGGCTGGAGTGGTCTGGGGCCACAGGCCAAAAAAATAGAGGCAGCTTCTGGAAGCTGAAGAACACAAGGAAATGGATTCTCTCCTAGATCCTCCAGAAGGAACACAGCCCTGGTGATGCATGTTAGACTTCTGAGCTCCGGAACCACTCAAGAGAAAAGACCCACACACACTGACACATGGTGACCCTCTGAAATAATAGCAGCATCCCCTGCTCGCCCTTCAGGGAAGCAGCCCCTCCCCATCAGACAAGCCCTGCCCATGCCCCGTGCTTCCAGGCACTCCTCTAATGCCTCACTCTTAAATATAAACGGACATCCATGAGAGAGCCAGATATTTGAAGAAATCCTCCGACATTTAAGACAGAAAACAAAATAATCAAGGAGAAACCTCCCAGAGGAAGCAGAGACAATGCAGAGGCAGAATGCTTTAGAGAGGATATGCTATCCATAATAAAATCATCGAGGCATTACACACAGAGGGAATATTCAGAAACAGCAAAAGGAGCTCGTTAGAAATTAAAGATACGATAGCAAATAAAAATGTAGAGGGTTGGAATTGAAAGTTAAGGATAGCATCAAACTTCAGATTGAAAGTGGGGGACAAAGACTAAGAGATAGACATTAGGAGAGCGAAGAAAACAAAATTAAAGATCAATCCAGGAGGTGCAAATCTATCTAGTAGGCACTGAAGGAAGCAACAACAGAGAAAATGGAGGGGAAGAAACTATCAGAGAAGGAATACAAGACAATTTTTCCCGAATTGGAGGATACAAGTTTTTAGATTTAAAGATCCCACTGAGTATCCAGCAAAATGGTTGAAGAAAGATCACACGAGAACGTATCATTATGACATTTTAGATCACTAAAGGAGAAAGCTAAAACTTTATTCTAGTAGCTTTTGACTTCTTGACTTCAACATTGGAAATTAGATGAAAATAGAGCAATGTCTTCAACATTCAGAGGGAAAATGAATTTCATCCCCACACTAGCAAGCAAGTATGTGTGCAGAATAAAAAGTTTTAGACATGCAATTAAAAAAAAATTTACCTTTTATGCACCTCAGGAAGCTAGTGGAAGGTGTATCTCAGCTAGTGGAAGGTGTTATCTCAGCGATACAAGGGGAGAAAAGCAAAAGAGACATAGGATGCAAAAGAGAGCATAGGATGCAAAAGAGAGGCAATGCAACACAAGGAAAGGTAATGAAACTCTCGGAATGACCAGAAGGAAAAACTATCCCTGAAAAGAGCAGGGAGACAAAGTCGCCAGGGAAAATAGCTCAAGAAAAAACAATGGGGGAATGATAGTAGAGTTCTGCTTGAAGCTTTAGTGACAAACTAATTGACAGATATATAGAAAAAAAGAAAATATTAAAATTAGGCAATTAACGCAAGAAAAGACAAAGTGTTGTACAAGAAAGGAAATGTATTCGTAGTACTATAAATATCAACATATATTGTTTACTTAATCAAAATAAACCCTATTTGGTATAATCCAAAAAAAAAAAAAAGCAAAGAAAAGAAAGAAAAAGACGCCAGTGTAAGGCACTAAGGCCCCTGTGCATGGCTGATTCACTGGCCCTTTGTATGGTCCTCACTTTGTGCATGATATGTAATCTGATAACCATTCTTTCCCTTCTATTGTGTACCCTGTGAGTTGGGTGTGAAAGGGGGTACATAGGTTTGTCACTGGGCACAAAAGCTCAGAGGCTTGGTCAAAGCAGGAAATTAGGGAGTTTGACTAAAAAATGCATAGTTTCTAGGTACAGCTACTGCAAGTAAACATGAGTGGGACGTTTCCACAACAAGGTTATTGTTATTTAGGGTAGAGCACCAATTGTTATTTAAGTAAGAAGATGTTTGTAACACTTCAAAACAATAGAAGACCATACTATAAAGAGTAGCAGTACAGCTTCCGTGTCAGTCCACTCGCACTCTCCCTTCGCTTATCCACACCCACGTGTGCACATGCACACACGCAGAGAAGGGTTCATTCTTACATGTTCACAAAGAGACGAGACTAAGCTCAGAACCTCTTGAGAGTGAGAAACTTTTCTTGGCAGGCAATCAACTGATGCTGAAAGAACAAATCTGACAGAGCCCTTTGCCTTGGTTCTTTTGTTCCTATTGTTCACCGTCACACAAGGAGGGCTGCCAGGTAGGGTAAGTGGACCCTCAAAGGAGATGAAGGTGAATTATTCTGGACTATCTGCAGAGCAGTCCCGAGCTTCAATGAACCTGGTTACCACTCTTCCTTGCCTGTGACCTCAGTTTTCCTTTTGTATCCTTAAAATAACATTGACATTAAATTGGGTCAGTGGAAAAAATCAGTCACCAATTATTGCTTACAATTTTTCCCCCCAAGAAAACATGTGCTAAATATCCCTCATCTTGAGTACATACCACACAGGCTCCTAGGTGGTATTTGAATTTATTCATCTTAGGGAAAGATGGTGATTATTTCAGGCTTGAATTTCCACAATCAGAAAATTAACCTAATGTGCTATGTTTCACAGAAAGAGTTTTCGTCAATATACAAGTCTCCCATTATCTGTGGAGAATACATTCCAAAACCCGCCGTGGATGCCTGAAACCGCAAATAGTACCAAACCCGACATACATGTTTTTTCCTGGACATACATACATGACTTTGATGAATTTGAACTTAAAAATTAGGCACGGTAAGAGATTAACAACAATAACTAATAATAGAACACTTATAACAAAATACTGTACTAAAACTCGATGCGAATGTGGTCTTTCTTTCATAATATCGTGCTGTACTCATCCATTTTCTTGTGATGATGTGAGATGAGAAAATGCCTGCATAGTGAGATGAAGGGAGGTAAATATCGTAGGCCCTGCGATGCACTGTCAGGCCACCACTGACCCTCTGACGACATGTCAGAGGAGGATCATCTGCTTCTGCCGACCCTGGATCATCAAGCCATGCATGTCAATTTCGATGGCGGGACGTCAGGAGCCGATGATTTCAATGGCTGGCATTCCCCACCACCACCACCACCCCGAAACGTTTTGGAAGAACATTCTAATCCGAAGTAGCTGTCTCTTTTTTTGTTTTGTTTTTTATTATTAGTTTCAGGTGTACAAAACACCGTACTAGTTAGACATTCTTACCCTCACAAAGTGACAGCCCCCTCCCCCGGTCTATCTGACATCACACACAGCCATTACATTTCCACTGTCTCTATTGCTGTCTCCTTTTAACTCGTCAAAGTGTTGCTGCAGAGGTTGTGATCCAGTGATCACACAGGTGACTTTAGTGCTGCGTTCGACCCAAAAGTCGTATCCCTTAATTTTTGTAAAATAAGGGTGACTTGAACACAAGCACTGTGGTACCTCGACAGTTGATCTGATAACCCAGACTACTCCTAAGGGACCCATGGACGAGCATCACATACGGCTTGGAGATGCTGGACAAAGGGATGATTCACGTCCAGGTGGGATGGAGCGGGAAACTGTGAGATTTTATAACACTACTCAGAATGGCACACAATTTAAAACTTGTGAGGTATTTATTTCTGGAATTTTCCATTTAATGTTTTTGGACTGCAGTTGACTGTGGGTAACTGAATCTGCAGAAAGCGAAACCATGGATAGGGGGAGGTTACTATAAATAAATATATACCTAATAGAAGTCTTTGCTATGTATACCAGGGGACATGTACAAAAATGTTCATAGTAGTACTATTCAAAATAGACTAAACTATTTAGAAATAGCCTAAACGACCACTGACAGGAAAACAAAGTATGGCATAGTCACATACGGAATATTATAAAGCTGTCAAAATGGACTGCAGCTACATATAACAATATGGATGACTTGTAACAACATAATTCTGAGTGGAAAAGCAAGTTCCAAAGATTACTTATAGCATAAAAGTCATTTTAAAGTAAAAAAGTGAAAAAAAATTAATTTAGTAGGCATATGTGTACATGTAGTGACAAAAATTATACAAAAACATAAAAAATAGTGGTTATATTAGGTGTGGTGAGGCAGAGAGATAGCATAGAAGAGCAGTACATAGGCCGATTATTGTCAATGTTTCAAAAATGAAACACTAATTCATGTTGGCTTATTATATTATTGAACATTAATATGAAATAAACAAGTAAAAGGACCATGCATGAGGAAAAACCAATACAAAATAAAGTGCTGGCAGATTATACAGTGACGTTTACATAAAAATGCAGAAGGACACTGTTTTATGCAAAATAAAATAATAACAACACAGAATCCATCATAAGGACAACATACCACAGGTCTGGTCACTTCCAACTGTCCCTCACCTCTGATCGATCCTTCCCGGGCTCCTTTGGGAGCCATCTCCCTTCAAGTTTGAATTCCTAATGGTGAATATTCCCTGTGACTTTATTACTACTTCTCTTCTCTTGTCCCTCTGCAATCTCTCCTTTGAAGAGAACATCCACTCCCATGCCTCCGACTGCCTTTCAGATAACTCCATTCAACACTCATTTCCCACCAGCAGCATAATCCCAAGTGCTGATAGCTTTTTAAAAAATTTATTATTATTTTGAGAATGTAAAAATAATAATAAATAAAATGTATTATTTTATTTATTATTGGTGATACTGGCTTTATGCAGTGGTCTTAGTTCTAACTCCCTACTTCACTGGCACTAGAGGCCTAATTTCCTGCATCCATGTGGGTTTTCATGGGTCATATCAAGACCACAAAACTCCCCTCAAGTTTGCTAGAATATCAGTTCATTGCCTAGCTTTTAAATTTTTTCTTCCCTTTTAATTCTTAGTCTTTGGGCATTAATTTTCCATTTTTGTAAGATCAACTATGCATTGCATGCTGGTTTTCAGAAGGGTCTTCCATTTTCTGACCTGCTTTAGGCTGCCATCTGAAATTTAAGCCTACTGTTGTAGATCTGGGTCTGACTTCGCCACCAACCCTCAGGGCCTTGGCATTTTACACTGTTCTAGAAGCAACCTTACTCAGGACTCAGACTCTGCATACTTTTCCCTCCACTCTATGCCTGCCCCGACTTGCACAGGTCCTGACAAGGGCCAGAGCGTGTTCCCCTGCCTGCCTAGAAGGGACACTGGCCCATAGCAGCCTCCTACATCACTGCCTCTCACATGACTTGTTCTAAAAGCCAGATCCCATTATGTCACCCTCCGTACAAAACGCTCCACATCAGAATGAAGACTGTTCTAGTAACAAAATAGAGGGGGCTATATTTTTCAAAAATATCAAAGTCATAAAAGTCAAAGGAAGATGGTAGAAATGGTCTAGATTATAAGAGTAAAAGGCATGGCAACTAAATGCAATACTTTATCTTAGACTGGATCCTGTACTGGAAGGGGGGAAATGCTGTAAAAGATGTTATTGCTTCAGTCGACAAAACTGGCATATAAATCCCAGGTTAGATAAAACGTATTATATGAGGGTTGAATTTAAAGTTGATAATGGTTCTGTGGTTATGAGAATACCTCTATTTTTAGAAAACACAACAAGCAAAAAAAAACAACAACAAAAGAACCACCACAGAGGCATTTAGGAGAAGAGGGCCATGATTCAACCTATTCTCAGATGGTACAAAAACCACAGCGTGTGTGTGTGTGTGTGTGTGTGTGTGTGTGTGTGTGTGTGTCAGCATAACGAGGGCAGAGATAGAACGCAAAAGCAAATGGGACAAACATTAGTGTTAAGTGAATCTGGGTAAAGGATACACGTACAGGTGTTCCTTGTACTATTTATACCGGCAACTTCCCTCTGCTGTTTCTCGGCTGCCTGAGGATGTTTATTAGACAATTAACAGCCGGCTATGACTCCTTTCTAGTTGCATCTGCAACCATTTCCCCGCTCACACCCCAACAAGCAGCTCAGTGCCTCCTGCTCCCCATCAGACCACAGCTCCCTGCGCAAGCCGGACCCACGCCTGGGGTGTTGTTCTCCTTTCCTGCTCAGAAAATCCTCATTTCCTCAAGGCCCAGCTCAACACTATCTCTTCCATGAAGTTCTCTGAAGAATCTTACAGAAAGCTTTTAGGCAAAATTAAGGTGCTCAGAAAGCTAGAAAGAAAGAAACAATAAACTTTGTTTGAAATAAGAAATGTGGAAATTAAAGCACTGGGGCTAATTTAATTTCTTTTTTTTTGAACTTTTCAATTTTTCTGCATGATGTAGTATACATAGTTTCTTTTCTTTCTAAACTTTTATTTATTTATTAAGTGTGTTTTCCAAGGACGCATCAGCTCCAAGTCAAGTAATTGTTTCAATCTAGTTGCGGAGGGCGCAGCTCACAGTGGCCCATGTGGGGATCGAATCGGCAACCTTGTTGTTAAGAGCACCGCGTTCTAACCAACTGAGCTAACCAGCCGCCCCTAGTATACATAGTTTTAAAGTCTTTACTCAACACTCAACATGGAACCTGTATTTGAAATGTTCTACTACATTACAATATGCTATGTTATGTTAGATAGCATGCTACATCATAATTAGTTCTTTGGGTATTGGTTTCACCAATCACAACGTGGGGTGGGACCTGTCTTATTCATCTTTATATCCCCTCTGACATGGCGAGATGAGTAGGAGGTGGTGGAGTCTAAATAAATTGAATGGTCATTGTATAAAATAACCTAATTATCAAATTTAATTTTAACTTGCATAAACATACATCTTGCAGGTCTAACATCACTATCATCCTAGCAAATAAACAGCAAACACTTAGCAAAAATCTTTTCACTGGACTGCTCCCTACCACGGGTAACCTAATAAGGAGAATCCACTCCCTCAGGCAAGATGATGTGTAATGGGTGGGTGAATAAATGGCTATAAACCTATATACATAGCAAAACCTTTTAACAGCAAATTTACATAGAACCAAATCTAGTTATGGCCAGAATTTGAAAATCCCACCAGACTCAAAGCAATTTGTAAGTAATAAAATTCCATTTCAAGTCTATTTGTCTCTGGTTTCATAGACTGTTTTAAAAATACTTCTGACTGTAGGTAAATCAATCTTTGAATAAGCATCAACATCTGTTTGGCTAGGTTTGTCAGATGGATGTGTGTATTTATCTCCCTCTCAATTTAGAAACTAAGTAACTTTATATTTTGAATTCATGAGGACAATTATATTTGTGGCTATTTAAATAAGCACCATCCATGTACTAGGTTTTCTAGAGAATAAATAAAACAAAATTTAGGATTTAATTAGGATTTAAATTAAAATTGATATAAATTTATATTTCTATGGACCGCAAACCATTAAAAGTGACACATGTACCATTTCCTCAAATCTCATTTAAGTCTTAGCTAATGTACTAGCATATTATTGTTTTCAGAAATTTTAAACAATATTTGAAGAGGTAAGAAGAGATATTTTCTTTGTTTTTTTTTAAGGATGGGGTTAAATAACTATTAAGAATTTTATTTTTTATAACAAAGCTGTAACCTTTTGAGTATTCTTGTGCTTTAGTGTAACATGACGTCTACAGACTCTGCTTTTAACAGGTGTCTCAGAGCACAGTCTTTACAACAAAAGTCTCACTGGATCCCCCTTCACGTTACCATTAATAGCGTTTGCCTTCTTTTCCATACAGCTAGTCTTTTCACCAGTTAAATGTGAAAAATGTGCTCTCACCTGAGAGTTCCTGAATTACAAAGGTCAAGGACTATGTTTGTTCTAAGATCCTAGATCTACGATTACGGACTGTTGACTCAAAAATGTTGAGAAGCTTGTCCATAATAACCCAGAGTGAATCCTAACTCCTTGCGTTCTAATAAGAAGCCACAGCACACTAATTTTCTCTACTTTTTCATCTCCCCTGTGCCCCACAGATGACATAAAACTTTGAGAACTAGAGATGTCTTTCCTGGAAAAGAAGAGAATTAGAGCAAACATAATTGCTGTTGGCAAACACCTGCAGGTCTGAGCTCCAGAGAACAAAGGTCATGGGTGGAATTCACAGGGATAACAAGACCCACTCAAGGAAAAGACTTCCCAACATGAACAGCTACCACATAACAGAATGGGCTGCTCTGGGAGAACCCCACTTCCGATCAGGGAGAGTGCTCAGGGAGCACCAGATGACTGCACAAGGCTACTGCCACAGGGATTCCAACACTGGACCACACAGTGCTACAGCAATCCACATTCTAAGACGCCATAATTCTGCGACATTGGAGATTTAATGCTTATGATATGACTGTCATCCAGTTTAGTTCCTAGTACTAAGTCTTGCTTGGCATTTTGTCAATATAGGTTAAAGTCACTGGAAATTGTCTCTGCACCTGACCTAACTAACTGTCAGTGTCCTGATCTAGAGAGTGAGAGGATTTGATGAGACGATCTCTAGATTCTGTCTACTTCTAGCTAAATTCCAAACCCATAAGGAGGAGGCTACTGTGTATTTACCTTACTAACCCTTTTTGGTTAACATATAAGAAATTTAATAAATGCATGACATTTTCCAACAATACTTATAACCTTTGGGAATCATTCATTTTCACTGATTCAATTCAAGTCATTTTGATTGCTTTCGTCAGTAGGGAAAGACAATGTCACATAATTAAAATAGTAAATAACATCCCCAATAATTTGTGTTTGCTAATCTTGGGACAAAACCTCCAGCTATATTTTGCTATAATGAAATTAAAACAGCACATAACTTGCAGCTCCTGCACATTTTCACAATTTTAAAATTGAGGATGTGCTGTAACCAGAGTTCTTGAATTACAGGGCTCAATGATTATATTTGATAGAAGATCTTCTGATCTACAGCTAGGGACTAATGAGGACATGTTGACTCAAAAAGTTTGAGAAGCTCGAAGCTTGCATATAATGACCCAGAGTAAATCCTAACTGCTTGAGTTCTAATAATAAGCCCCAGCACAACATATATAAATATATATATATATATATATATTTCCTCTATATGACATATATCACTTGCAGGCTCCTGGGACCAGCATACCCCAGGCTGTTCGGATACAGATATGCATCCTCCAGGATTGCCAAGACTCCATTCTCTGGACTGGACTAACACCCAGCCTCTGAGGTTCCTAACACCTCATGGAGGATCCTTCAACCCCAATATGGGATTCTTAATGCCTCGCCTGACACAGCCAACACTCCAATAGGTGCTGAAGTCAAAGGCTCTGGGACCAATGCTATGCTAAGCTGTACAAAGATTGCAACTGCAACTTCCCACTCAAGAACATGTGCAGCAACTCCTGCAGAAACACCCTGACCTCAGGTCACGTGAGCCAAGCCCTTGATCACTGGGCAATCACTCATATGCCTGACAACTTGCCTTTTATCAGTTAACGCCCAAACATAAGACCATCTCCGTCATCAATCCTCTAGCAGGATGATTCCCTTAGTGCTTTTTGGACGAGTCCCCTAGTCCTTCTCACTTGCCCAAACCTTCCACCGTGCCCTCCATATGCTCCATATTCAGCAAACGCTCCTGTTTCATCAAACTCCTGTCTGAACTGTCCCTTCACCTTCTTGATCCAACTAAAATCTGGCTTTTGCCTGCAGACACCAGTTCTCCTGTGGACCTCTCAAGTGGTCGTTGTTTCTCACACAACAGGTGGAGGGGACCTTGGTATTTCATTGTCCCCATTGCCATTTCCAGACCTTTATTGTATTATACTCTCGTAACTCTCTCTCTGAAAGCGTCACACCCACTGATCAAAGCCCCTCCCCCCTCCTAGTAGCTTCCATCTCTGGGTCTCCATGCATTCTTTGGTCTCCTAGCAGTGCTCCTCTCAACCCCAAGTCCAGCCTACGATTGCAGCGATTTCAGATTCCAGAGTGAAGGCCTTCGGGTCTCAATCTCCCCGTCTCTAATGACTGACTTCTCCAACTCAGCATACACTCTTGGGGACTTGTCATCACGGATCTCGTCATCACCACCTGCAACTCCTCCACTGCTAAAGTCGCTGAGTCAAGCATCCTGCTCTCTGACCACACCTGCCTCTCCTTCAGCTTGTCCCTCCTCCCACGACTACTTTGTGTCTGAATTTGAATTTTCAGCCCACGGACCCCCTCCACTTTCTACCAGTCCATCAGTCCTCTTCTTTCATGTCTTACTTCCTTACCCAGCTAAAATCCCATGGCCTGTCATTTCAAGAACACCCTTGCCAGTACTCTGAACTCCCGAGTCCACACCATTCTGGCAGCATCCTAACTCCACATCTACCCTCCTTCTTTCTGTTTCTACACCCAAAGTTACACAGCAAGGAGGATGGGTGTCGCTATGAATTCATGACCAGCAGACTCAAGAGCGCTCTTCAGCATTGTCCAGCAAGCTTCCTAAAGTTCCCTGACCTCACTCTCTACAATGATCTGAAGCTCTTCTCTTCACCCTGTAACACTCATCTCCACTCCCCGCCCATTTCACATTACTCTCAGGGAAAAAGACAAGAATCCTTAACAAGGCCCACAAGTCATTGCAAGTTTTTGAGCCCCCTTACCTTTCCAGCTTCATCTTATACTGTTCTCACCTTTTCACTCCTTCCACGATGGCTTTCTTTCAGTTTGTAAACTGTCTCCCCCACTGCAGAGCTTTTGCACATGGCATTCTCTCCACCTAGAATGGTTCTGTGACTCTCTGTGCTGGTTAATACCATCCATCCTTTAGGCTAGTGCGGCCCGATAGAACCTTCAGCGAGGATACAAATATTCTATACGTCCACTGTCCGATATGGTAAGCACTACCCATGTGTGGCTATTGAGCACTTGAATGTGATTAGTGTGACTGAGAAACTGAATTATTAATTTTATTTAATTTTAATTAATTTAAATTTAAATCATCACACAGTTAGTGGTTACCATTTTTGTTGGAGCAGCTTTAAATCTTACTCAAGTCAAGCATCCTTAGGGCAGCCTTCCCTTAAGCCCCATTTGGGTTCAAGATCCTCTCCCTCATGACCCTTACCCATCCCTTACCCTAACTATCTTAATTTGCAATTACATAGTCATTGTGTGGTTATTTGATTGTGTCTGTATTTGCTCAACATTATATCCCCAGTACCCAGCATTGCTCCTGATACATCAGTAATATTTTCAATGGATATATGAATGAAAACACTGTGAAGGGAAAAGGAGAGGCTGCAGGTTAAAATTGCCTCCAGGAATCTTCAGTGAACAGGCCTCACGGTCCAAAGAAAGATGACTACACTACCGGAGTGAGGGATGCTGCTGAAGAGTCAGCTGGACAATCCACGTCCTGGGTCCTGGGGCCAGGGCTGATGCAAGGACACAAGGACAGAAAACACTGACTCAGTGAACGGCAAGCTCCTTGCCCTCAAACTATAGGTAGCATCTCATTATCCACATCCTATCAGGTGAACAACTGCCACATTTCAACTGTCAAAACAATATCCTCCTCCAGCAGACGTATGAGCCCGATCATTTATTCTGATATACTTTGGCTGCTACTGATTTTTTGTGTGATTTTAAAAATACTGGGGTAATATATTTGAAAGTAAAACACATTATTTCAACACCTGATTCACTCAGTTTAACATATGGTTTATATCTAAATGTGTCTTTAAAAGATTATACATTCTTAAATGGATAGAAATATAATTTCCCCCATTTATGGGTTACATAATTAAATGTAGGCATGTAATTTTTGCAAAAAAAAGATATAATATCACCTAGAACATCTTAAAATATTCCTGCTGCATCTGCTACTGATATCCCCCTCAGGAAAAAAATAGAAAAAAAATTAACCTCAAGGAAGTACTTCTACATCTAACACCTCAATTCTTCCAATAACAAATTTGAGAATTTCTTTCTAAAGTCAAAAATGTTTGAGGACTCTCCATTATATCATAATTGCACTTTTAGTGTTCAGTTGAGTGAGAAAACATATAATGATAAAAGCTTTTATAAACCCAATAATGTTCTGAAATAAATAATCACCACAGTACTTGCACATAGGTAAAAAAATAAGAGTACAAATATTTGCATGATAATGGTTTACATAAATTTGGCTTTGCATGTAAATGCCATCATTCTTAGAACTCTACCCCACCCTACCTAGTTGTAAATGTATTATTGATTTACCATAGAAACAACATAAACACACACTTGCCTTCCTGCTCTAATATCTCCAACACAGTCCACAGCTCTCAGGTAGAGAACCAGTGAAAGAGTTTTAACCATATTTTGTTTCTGTTACATATTTGGTAGTTCAACATCCAGAAACTGATTCAATATTTAAAGCACAAAATGAAATCACTGAATGAAGACAGTGTTAGGCAAAATCCAAAAAGAAAAAGAAAAAAGAAAAGCTTTTTGTATATACTTTTGACAAGGGACTTGTAGAACTTGGAAATATTCCAAGAGTTCACCTGAGTGGTTTCCGACAATGCAACAAAATTTTATCTAAATCATTCATAATAGAAATAGCTGGATGATTTAGGTACATTAAACAATAGAACAATGGTACTATTCTACATTGGTTTTAACATATTTAGAATGAAAAAAAAACAATGTTATTTCTCCAGTTATGACTATTATCCTTGAAAATTCTCGATTTCCAAGATCTTTTGGTTTTAGTTTAGTGTGTCGTGGAGTACAAAAATGGAGTCAGTCAGTGTCTGTTGCACAACAGACCAGCCTATTGGTTAGATCATTTCCTGGACAGTAGCACCTGTCTTTTACTGAGTCAATCCATACTTTAGTCACCAGGCAGTCACTCCAGGCATTTCTTCCACTCTTTTTATGATGATGGTTTATATCAGTTTCGTTTTGCATGTAAATACCATCATTCTTAGAAGTCCATCCCCACCCTACCTATTTATGATAAGCATAACATCAGTGATTCAGAGCAACATCCTGATAACTGCCCTGTTTTAGGAGCTGTTTCATTTTGCAAAATATGGTACACTGCATTCAGATTGCAATAGAAACCTACCTAGAAGACAATGAAAAAGCAAGCTTCCTTTACACAGTACTTAGTAAGACCCTGCTATTAAATACTGTTCTAGTTGTAGGTGATTTTCCTGTATTTTCAAGCTCTACTCCTGATCAGAGCTTCTGATTCTATAAGGGCATCTTAAACGAGTCATAGAAGAACAACTGTTCCTCTAGTACGAGGTTTATTTAGGTCGTCCTGACTGAGCTGAATCATAAGCTCACTTCGCTGTCGATCATGTAAACTCATGAAGCTCTGGTCCCTACCTTGCTGTCCTTCCTGATTCAAGCCCTCTACAAACAAATCCATTTTTGCCTATATCCCAAAATAAAAGCACCCTAGAAGATTTGTACTTTCCTGACGGGTTTCTTTGCCTGTACATCCTCCAAGATGCACAGTGTCAATTTGACTAGTAGCAACCTGCCCAGGTAGCAAAATACGTGCCCCTTTAATTTCTACACAGCCAGGTTATATGGTATGCCTCGGGAGGGCTCTGAGCTACTCCTGACTTCTCCACATTGATTGGTAATTCAGATTCCTCTGTTACTTCAACAACTAATGTTAATCAGTTACATATCACAACTCTTAAAACACTGTTTCCCAAATTATTATAGCCTAATAGATACTCAATAAATATTTGTTGACTAAATGAATGAATCAATTTATAGTCTTGGATGGGAGAAGCAAAGAATCAGATCTCTTTTCTGTAATCACAGCATTTACAGGTATGGGAAATGCCGCATTCCACAGAATTTTATCACCTTTGTCCCAGCACCCCAACTGTGAAGTCAACATATCCCAGGAACAGTGTTAAGTGCTTTGCACACACTATATTGTGAAATATCAGTTGTCAATCTATTTGTCTGAAACAGTACAAAATTTTCGTTAATATATAAACTAAAACCAAAGACAACCTCTGAATGTCTTCCCATGAAGCAATGTGCCACTGCAATGTTAGGTAACAGCTTCTACCACAACCACCATTTTGTCATCCTACACTTCCCTATTCTTCTGCCTGCTCTGACCCAAATCTGAGGTGACTCTGGAATTTTCTCGTCCTTGGTATTTTTTTTAAATCTTAGCTTTAATAAAAACACATGGAATCTATCAAGCAATTCCTTCTCATTCAATGAATAGCAATCCAAAGAATGATTTCTAAAGAATTATTAAAGCACACATGAGAATTTACATTATACTCCAGTAAGTAGTAATGGATTGAAAACATTATCAATGCTTTCCAGTGTGGGAAAAATCCTGACTGTATAATATGATATTAAGACTATAAATAAATTCTTGGGTAGTGAAAAAGAAATAACCCAGATTCCACAACTTGAATTGTTGACCTTTTTATATAGCTGGTAAACATTTTTTCATCTCATTTTAATTTACAAGTTTATGATTTTCTTAGGCTAACTTCTGCATTCAGTTGGCATAAAAATGTCAGCATAGCTAAGAAATATTTTTGCATTTTACATGATAATTAATACTTATACCTCACATAAAGTTTGTGTCCTTGAAAATAATTTCATAATTTGTACATTATTATTAATATACCAGACTCAATATATATATTCAGTCTGGTATACTAATATGAATTAATTAATATGAATATATGTATATTCATCTTATTATAATCCACCTGAGGTTACACAGAGAAAACACTCTGTATAATAAACATACGTACAAGTCTCAGCTAATGATCCGCTTCTAGGGAATGTTAAATAAACCAAATTCTGGTTTGACCAAAGAACTTAGAGAGTCCCTTGGAGTTTTCTGCTACCTCACATGTAACTGAATATAAAAGTTTCTAGCTTGAATTTCAGGGGCAATTAAAACTCTTAATAATTCTCTTCCCCTTTGGCTGTACCTTTATTGGTTGGCAATTAATGACTTGGCTTTCAACCAATATAGGAAAAAAATACTTCTTTCTCTTGTGACGACATGTTGTTTCCCAGCTCTCAGATGCCAGTGGGAATTGACCCTGATAGTCAAAAGCCACAAAGCTCTGTACACATAAAATCCTATTTACTGGAGGAGCATTTTCCATTAGGAAATTCCTACTAATAATTAGAAGGAACTAGAAACAATTTGTTCTTTTCACCAGGAAAACAGCCCTGTAACTGGCCCTTATTCCAAGCCCTATGACAGTGATATCTGTATTGTACCACCAGCTCACCAAAGTGGTGACACGGGATTGAGCTGTGGTGGTCACTAGGTATGCCCCAAATGTCTCCAAGCTTCCAAGGCCACCACCCAGTTGTATGGTGACTTTACTCGGCCTCATGGGGAGGTCCGCCTGACCTCATCACCACAGAGCAAGACAGAGTTTGGAGAACACCCTTCTTCAATCTCTTTAAAGAGAACAAGCAAGAACACATAAAAACTGGAAAACAGTTTCAAGGAAAATTGCCCTCTCAAAATATGGGCATTATCTAACGATACAATCATTCATCAGCTGTGGCTGTATAAGTATAACAATGTCCTCAAAAGATGAAGGATAACTGTGAATAATTACCACAGTAGCCAGGACCAATGATGAGATTATTAGTTACACACCAGCCTACACAAAGCAACAATTTTCTTCTAAAAAAGAGTTGATAAGTGTCACTATTCAGTGAGGCATTTAATTTCAAACTAAAGCCAATGAAGGCGGGGGTTGCTGGCCATAACTCCTACAGAAACCAACATACACTTCTTGCATGTCTCTGACGGCCCAGCCCAATGGTGAGTGCACCGGAGTAGCTGAGCTGCACTTCATACTGTTTACACTAACATGGCCATGAGCTTCAGAACTAACCACAGCTCTGTCAGGCTCACTCGCCCCGTGGGGCTTGGTCTGCCCTTGTTGTCACGTCCTGCCCGAGGTTTCATCAGCCTCACCTCCAACTCATTCTTAGCATTCAATGGCAAGATGGAGTCACCAACAATGAGGACATGGCGGAGGGCCAACCTGTTGGGACTGAGGCAGTAGCCGCCACAACACAGCTCGCTGGACCAGACATTTATGGGAAATGGCTGACAGCTGGATAAACAAGCAGCTCCTTTTCTGGTGAGCTGAAGAGGAAGCAGGGTGGACAGAATAAAGCCTTTAGGTATGCGCCTCAGGTGACTCTGTGTTGCTGTGGGCTACTAGAAAACAGCATCAGACCGGGAGGGCACCAACATGGCACCTCTGGGGACAAAAGCACCGGCAGGGAGAAAAATGCAGAATGGCAAACTGTCAGCCCACAGGGCAAGCCAGTAGAAAGAAAGGCTCTGTGTGGACACATCAAGTGCAAGAGGCAGCTGGTCAGGTGCCTTCAGTTCCCTGTAGTCCCACTCACAGACGGTAGGAGGCGCTGTGCGTGGCCATTCCCTCACCACCTAGGCCACTGCGCACTGAATACTGAATCCCATCAGCAAGCAATACGAGAGCCTTCTGTTAGTCAGGAACTAAAAGACTCAAGACAGAGAAGCTCAAGGTAGAACTCATGTGGTAGCAACACCGACAAGAGCTGTGTTAGTAGGCGACTGGGGCGAGGGGTGTAAGGGTGTGGGTGTAAGTCTCTCTCTCTCTCTTCCTCTCTCTCCCTCTTTTTTTCTCCCCCTCCCCCTTCGGTCTGCATGTTTGAGAGTGAGTCATTTGTTGAGCTTGGTTTAGGTTTTAGGGCTGTTTGAGCCATATTTGGCACAGATAAGTTGAATGTGGCATCAGAAAGAATTACCAGCTCTTTCCTTTATGTGACTTCTCAGAACAAGAGAATGGGCCCTGTATAGGGGAACAGCAGTCAGCTGAGATAAGCGACCACTCTGGGCACAAATGCCCTTGTGCCAGGAAAAAAGGAACAAGTATGAGCTCGCTGCAGGAAAATGAAATCAACAAACACAATTCTTTATTTACAGCTGTGAGACAATGCTTCCTTTTCCTGGGGCCCCAGGCTCTGCAAACTGTGACTCACAGGTGGGTGAGTGTACAGCGGCCCGAGAATGCAGTCAGTGACAGGAGTAAAACCACATCCCACTTCGCCTGCCCCTTTGTGCCCCGGGTCACTGCCAGGCCTGGCCTAATCCCGCAACATGTGGGAAGCCAACGTGTTCAGACTGAATGGGGGGGGGGGGGGGGGAATTAGACCTAAAGAGAGTACTAGTAAGAAGTTTCTGGAAAAAGAAAATTTTTTTTTTTTTTTAAGCATGAGGAAAAATTTCTTAATTGCTAATTAGAAAGCTTTACAAGTATTGACTTATTGAGGAAAATCAGGACAGTCTGGTACATGACTTTGACTTCAAGGTCCTGATTTCTATCCCTTTCCATGAAGGCCTATAACTCTAAGTTGGAGGCCACAGGGTCGTGTTTTACACAGAAGCTCTTGTGTTTTGGGGTCTTGTCTGAGTTGGACCCACACAGGATCGGGAGGGGTGAAAAACACTGGCTCAACCTCAACTGTCGGGTTACAGTTCAGGATCATTTTCTTAGAGATAATGAGTCTGCAGAGAGTCTTTGAGTAAAAGCAAATGAAAGGCTTGAGTCTAAAAACAGGCTTCCAAAAGTAGAAATGGGATGCAGGAAGTGGAGAGTTGAAAAAAATCATACTAGCCAGAATAAAAAGGGTAGCAGAGAGAGAAGCAGACAGGCTCTGGGGGGCGGCTGTCTAAGGAGAGCTGTGGGAGAAGAGGGCCGTGGGGTCTGGGCTCCACTGCAGTCAGAGGCTCACACAATTCATTGAGCTTCAGGTGAAACAGAGCCCCGAGTGTTCCTGCCGGCCCCCCACTACCGGTGGGGGACTCTACCCAGACTTCTCTCACTGCAGCATCAGACACGTGTGAGACAGGGGCAGAGGCGGAGGATTTCTCGAGGGGCTGTGTAATTCCTGGGGACTCCAGCCGATGGAACAGACTGGCATGAGGGGCTGTGCAGGTGAGGGCAACAATCCTTACTGGGTGCTGGGCCCTGAACTGGGCCCTGCGGATGCTGGGGGAGATGTGCCGCCTGCACTGGAGGGCTCACCATCAAAGGAGACGGGAATAAGCTGCAAATTACGATTCCATATGTATCGGGCTACAGGTAAGAGCCAGGGCAGTAGGCCAAGGACAGAGGAACCTAGCCCCAAAGAGAAGGCCCTGGCTTCAGTCCCACAGAACAGAACCGCTCACCAGATCCCTGTGCAGCCTGGGACTTGGGCTGGTCCCAAGGGTATCACCGCCTCCCGCTGTGTCCTACCTTCCCTGTCCTTTCTCACTGGCTCCTACTTTAAGTCTCTCCAACACTATGCACATTCCTTTCCAACTCTCCTGTGCCCTCAGGCTACTGGCTGAGCTCTTTCCTTTTGCTGACAAAACATAGTCTGTATTTTCCTGTATTTTCTGCCTGCCCTCCCCTTTCATTCCTTACTCACCTTCGATGTCAAGTTCTTACCCACACCACTTACAGTAACGTCACCCTTGGCGAAGGACCACCAGTGACCTTCTCACCGAATCCAGTGACCCTCCTTGACCTGACAGCTGACTCTGGGAACTACCACCTTGCCAGGTGAAACTCTGCCCTCCTGCAGCCGCCCAGGTCTCTCTGCCCGTTTTCTTCCCACAATTCTCTGTTTGCTTCATCGGCACCAATTCCCTTCCCATCCCAAGTCGGAGTGCTCCCCAGTAACCAGCCAAGGGGAGCTCACCTATGTCCAGAGTGGCAACTCCTTTCCGTGCTGACAACACCCATATCTTTACTCTAGTTCTGATCCTTCACTTTATTTCTAGTCCAGGATTTCCAGTTGTATACCAATCAGGTCCAAATCCACACTCATCTGTGTCTCTGGAGTTCCTGGCACCGTGAATTCCATAGGTACGGGCACGATAATATTAACTGAATGATAAATGAGAGGAAGGGAGGGACATCCCAGTTCACCATAGAAAGCCCTACCAGGTTACCTCTGCCCTTCATACCTGACTCTGGCTCCCGGCGTATTGTCGTCTTCCAGGAAGCCCACAACTTAGGGTCATGACTGACACACAAAGTGATTGATAACTTGGCTTCATTGTGCCCTTTCCCATGATCTTAGCCCCCAAACAACAGTAGCAACAATAATGGCACTTGCTGTATGCCAGGCGCTGTGCTAAGTACTCGTACGCATTATCTTTCTGAAACTTCTCAAAAACCTTGTAAGGCAGGACGTGTAATGGAAGAGGAAATGGAGGCGTAGGGAGGTTGACGTCTCAGGGACATAAAAGTGAATATCCTCTTTACTACACTTCACTACAGAGCCTCTTGTGTCTCCTGGATGCAATCAGAGAGGGCTCAGGTGGGTTCACACCTACAAATCTCTGAGTGGCTGCTACAGACTAAGCATTGTGAGGTAAGAGATTTGAAAAGATCCAGTCATTGATCTCCAGGAGCTTCCAGTCTAGAGGAAAAGCACCGAGATGAGACTGATGCCTGGGAAGTGAAAGGCGATGTTCAGATGAAAGGGCTGTATTTACACAAATCAGACACAGTTCAGCCTTGTAGGTCCCTGTCCTTGAGGAAGATCCCAGCTGCTAGAGCTCTGCTATGAGACGTTCCGCATTTAGTGTCCCCTCTTCTTTGATCAGACTCCTCTGTCTTTCTAAAGCACACACTATACATATAATTTCCATTCAAATTCAAAATCTTTCCGATTATTGTACTGAATGCAATGTTATTCAAGGATTTCTTTTTCTGAAAGAGCACCTATCTGACATGCATTTTTAATTTTACGTGGAATATGCAAATGTCATCACTGTAGTTGTTAACCACAGTGCAGGATTGCAATTAACTATGGAGCTGTGCATTTTAGTTATATGCTAATGCTAATGAGATTTTCATAAAGCAAGTCCAATTACCAGCCCTGTTTGTTAACTGCAAGAGCTAGTGCGAAGCAAAGGTGTTGACTTCCTTTGGAATAAATTATCCTTTGTCCATGGCTCCTTCATCATATTCAATCATCCTAAAAAAGTAACTCCTGCTACTTTGAATATTTTACCCTGCCTTGCTCCACAGTACAATATTAATGGAGACTGTGGGCAAGATTGTTTAGAAACCAATTTACGCTGCACGGGCAGTGGGAAAACTTCCTCCCAATGTCAACTGCTCCAGCAGAGGAGCAGAGCTTTGAATAGTCAAAGTAAACAGGACCTGGAGGAGACGAAAGACTCAGACAGTGAGTTAGCAAAAATAAACCGCAAGAGAGCACAGACTCGGGGTTACCTTGGAGTGAGGAAGCTGCAAGCTGTGAGTGGGGATTTAAATGCACATTTAAGATCAGATGTATCACTGGCTGAGAACAACCTTGGAAGGATAGTCACTCATTCATTCATTCATTCATTCATTCACTCATTTGCTCATTCAAAACACAGTTGTGGGGCTTCTGTATGCCAGACACTGAACTAGGCACAGAGTGTTTCTATATGAATAAGATGGGGAGGGAGAGAGACTTAGGAGTTAGGAGTGAAGGGTGGTTTGCAAGCTATATTTCTGTATTAATGGATTCTTTTACAAAGAAAGTACTTGTGAATTATTTGGACAATGAAAGAATAAGCACAGTGCCTGCCTTCAGTGAGCGAATAGAAGGATACAAGCATGTCAAATAGCTTTGTAATAAAGTGTGACACAAGTTCTGATATCTTTTTAGAGGGGGACAAAATGAAGAAGGTCAGTTGGGAGAAGGGAGGTGAGTGAAGGGGGATGAGCTTCACACAAGGCAAGAAGATTCTTGAGCTGAGCCTTGAAGGTGAGCAGGTATTTGCTAGAATCACAAGGTGAGGGGTTCAGTTGAGAAAAGAACAGAAAGAAAGTGCAGAGATCTGAAACATCCCAGGTTACCTAAGTCATTCATGGTAAATGGAGGTACAGTGTGTGAGGCGGAGCAGAGAAGGTGACCTTGGGATGGAGCCACTGAGGGGTGTGAGGCAGGAGAGTGAACAATCAGGTCTGCCTCTCAGAACTACCACTTGGGCAGCAAAGTGGAAGATGGGGTGGGGGGATCCGTGGAGGTAAATCACCTGCCAAACTTCTTTTTTGTCCACTTTTTGCAAAAACCTTTTCTCTGTTCAATTCACACTCTGGGACAAATGATCAGTTTATAGTTTTCTGTGCCCCTGTGGAAGGCTATCAAATAATAAGTCTCCTTTTTATTTTTAATGTTTTCATCTAAATCAGAAAGCAGAAAGAAAATACAAGAGATGGGAACTAAAGCTTGATGATGTTGATGTATAGTTTGAATATCTTTCCTGTTCTGAGTCAACTTTTAAACAAGGTAAAGAAGCATAGAAACAAAAGCACAAGAGAAGAAAGAGAGGGAGAAAAATAAGGGAAGAGAGGATGATACAGATATTACCAAAAGCTGGCAAGAATTACGTGTGGGTAATGGGCTACCTTTCCTTCTTTCATGCCTAACCCTGCCCCGCCCCAGCCCGTCACCTCGTCAGGCAGGGGAAAGACAAGAACTGGGGAAGGGCAATGGGGTGTGGAATCTTCCACAGTTAATCGAAACAGACTTTGCAACATATATCACAGTAGGGAAGGAGATAGAAGTTCTTTTAGCATAAAAATGAAGTAATTTTAGCATAGCAACATTTTAAGAACATCCTAAGAGTGTGGGTTTCAGAATCTGAGAGGAGTTGTACCTGTTTGGATTAGAAATAGGAACGATTTAAAGAAGGTAATCATAGCATAAGCATCATTCTTAGAACACGCTGGCTGCCTGAGCTCCAGTTGTCACAGTTGGATTCCAAGTCTCTGGATGGGGACTAGAGGAGGGACAGGGGCATATACCCACTATCTTTTAAAGAAGCTTTCTAAATGTTCCACTTACAGCTCATTGACCCAAACTTGGTCCCACTTCCACAGAACAAGCAGGTGGATTGGCCTCTACTAGAAAGAGTTCTACTCCACTGTCATGAACTATGTCAGCACACAGACAAGTAAATGTAGTGGTGGGACGCTGAGGACTTCCTGTCAGATGTCTTCTATTTTAATTGTGAAATATGAAGAAAAGTTATTTGCTGAGAGTGAAGGGATGAGAATTAAAGACAATAAAGAAGTTTGAATGGCAGACCGTGGGGTTTATCCAGGATTAGGGTTTTGCTAGATAACTTCAATGGAAGTAACAAGGGCCAAGGAGATTTAGAATATGGGCAATATATTCTGGACAGGAGGAAACTCAAGATAAGAATGGCTGCTGGACAGACAGAAAGGCGAGGACGGGTGGAGTGCGTGCGCTGGGAGGATGGGGGGGACGTGGTCGGGGGCAGTTTTCTGTGGCTGTTATTTCAGAGGAGGAGCAGTTTCAGGTGCTGTCTAGGTCCAGGGAGAAGCTATGGGAATGGGAAGCAGGGAGGGAGTACGGATGGTCACTGGACGATGATACGGTCAAAGCACTGAATGGTAAGTGGTGGGATGGGCCACATCCAAGGAGAACGACTATGTGACAAATGTCAACGTCTTCAATGGCTGAGGAGGAGTGAGCAGAAAACCAAGTGAGAAGAGCATCATGGCAGGGCAGAGAGTGTTGTTCTAATGACAAGAGCCTTAAAGGAGCAGGAATCCTGCGGCAATATTGATGGTTTCTAACCAATAGTCCGTCTTCCCTCACTCTTGCATCTTTTTTTTTTTTTTTTTTTTTTCTGCTAGAGCCTTCCGCTGCCACAGAGGCCACAGATATGAATTCATGACCCAATCCCAGGGTGGGGTGGCATGTCATGAACTGCTTGTGTCCTCCCCAATTCAGATGTTGAAATCCTAATCCCCACCCCCACCCCATGTGACCGTATTAGGAAGTGGAGCCTTGGGAGGTAACTAGATCATGAGGGTGGAACCAGGAAGAGTGCCCTCAACAGACACCAGGTCTGTGGTGCCTCCATTTTGGCCTTCCCAGCCTCCAGAACTGTGGGAAATCAATGATTGTGGCTTAAGCCATCCAGTCTACGGTGTTTTGTTATAGCAGCCCAAACAGACCAAAACGGGAGCTTCTGGAAAAGGCTTTCTCCCTGTTAAGAAATTACAGACGAGGAGAACTGTCCTTTCCACCTTTGGACATTGCAGGAAGCTGAATAATGGCCTTCAGAACTATCAGGTACCAATCTCTGGAGTTTATAACTCGTACCTTGTATGGGAAAAGACTATTAGCAGATGTGATTAAATGCAGGATCATGAGATGGGGAGATTATCCTGGGAGAACCTGGTGGGCCCCAAATGCAATCACAAGTCTCTCACACGAGAGAGGTAGAAGAAAATGTGGTGCAGACAAGAGAAATACACTCAGAGGAGAAGGCCGTGTGAAGAGGGAGCCAGAGATGGGAGTGACACAGCCACAAGACAGGGAATATTGGCAGCCACCAGGAGCTGGAAGGGGCAAGGCACAGCTTCTCCCACAGAGCCTTCAGAGGTTCATTTTAGACAAGTGAATATGTGGACCTTGGGTAGAAAATTAGAAAGAATCAGCTGTTGGGAAGGTCATTGAGACTGCTAAACCAGATAGAGACCTGGCGCTCGGCTCTCAGCCCGCCCTTCCCCTGGGCTAGCTTCAGCCCTCCGAGAGTCTGCGGACGTGAGATGACAGTCCAGCTTTCTATTTTTAACTCATAGTGTGGAGATAAGTTAAATATAAAGCAGATTAAAACTTCCCTTCAATCTCCTCCACAAAAGAAAAACTGGAATTAATGTGCAAGGGCACTCTGTGGATAGCTCAATACCATCATTTCCTAAGAACAAAATTAGAAGCAGAAAACTGCGTCCTTATCATCTTGACATCCAAGAATTATTGCCATCAAAGTACTACAGCCCATGAAATTACTTCCCAGGTTACACTCATTAGATTGAGCGTTTTCATTCTGTAGACCTTTCTTTTCGAATGGAAAAGAAAAGAAAATCCTCTCACTTCATAAGGCAACTGTTCCCATACACTAGCCCATTAGTGGGAAGCTAACGCATGTGGAAGTCATTACAAAAGCACAAATGCAGAGCTGAGAAGCAGATTTCAAGCATCGATGGGCTTGGGCTTGTTGTGGAAGTTGGGACCGTGAGAGTGTGGGATTCAGGTCGCGCGTTATAGCCTGTATTCCTACACACTGCAGCTAAAGAGGCACTTAGTTAAAGGCTGTGATTTCTTAAGAAACTTTGAGTCACATAATGTGATATTACCTTTATGGATTAGACATTAAACAGGAAGCGAACCTGGCTGCCAGAGCCGTCGTCACTGGATGCGTTAACCAGATAACAGTGGCAGCAGAGAGATTAAGAGTGCAGCCTCTGGAGCGGTCGGCCTGGGTTCCAACCCCAGTCCCACCACTTGCTCACTGTGTGACCGTGGGCAAGTCGCTTCATCTCTCTGTGCCTGGGTTTCCACTTGTGTAAAAGGAAGACAGTAACAGTCCATGCCTCAAATAAGGATGAACTGGGACAATGTACGAGAAGCAAGAAATCGGTTCCTGGCATTACAATGAGCGCTCAAGAGCATTTGGTGGTTATTCATATTATGGTGTTGGACATGGGAGACGAATGAATCTGGAATGGCTGTGCACTCTGGTGGTGCAGCCAAACTGGCTGAGGTCTACAGCACTTCAGACATCTCAGGCCTCTTCCTGCCGAAGAGAAACCAGTCACCTTTCTCTGCTGGTCTTCTGTGTATCTGAAGGCATTGCGATGCACTGGCTCTTGCATGCTGTGTAACGTGCCTTTAGATCATTCCAGCAAGGCATGACACTTGTCTGGGCAACTCTGTGTGCCTGGTACTTTCCGGGACTCCAAAGAATTACAAGACAAAGCCCTGTGCATAGCATATATGAACACTAATTAGAGAGATTCTGTACACCCAGGAAATTCAGCCAACTTTTATAGGGGCTAATGTGAGAAGAACAGTATGTGTGAGGATGCTCGGAGCAAAGATGAGTAAGGACCAATGTCGGCTTCCAAGATCACAATTAGCAGAGGACAGAGCTAAGGTAAGACATAAGGCTGCATGAGTTCCGTGCTATCAAAGCAGTGCGGACCGACTGTTAGGAGCCTCCAGAGGCGACACGGAACGAGACACCCTTGAATGTATTCTGCAATGGTTCTATTGGTCATTGGAGAGCAGCACAGCGCTGATTCATTTCACAAATACTTATCGGGCATCTACCGCTTGCCAGGTACTTTGCTAGGTGCTGGGACAAGTCCCTGCCTTTGTGTCACTGACATTCTCGTAGGCAAAAGAACAATAAACAAACAAAGAAGCCCCAACATATGTCCACATACATACATACATACACACGTATATGTCATGAAGTGTTAATTGTTATATAGAAAAATAAAGCAGGGTAAGTGGTTAAGGAGGGACAGAGAAAGGAGGTGCTATGTAACAAGTTGCTAATTATGAGATAAAAGCAAAAAGTGCAAAAGAAGTTAGAGAAGGTGACAAAGGAATGTGGATTGAAGGAATCATGGGAAAATTCTGTGACCTTGGTGGAGAGAGCAGAGTGTGGCCAGAGAGGTGGGTGCTGCAGGGGAGAGGTGGGCACAAGCAGGCAGGGTGGGTGGGAGTGGGTTTGTTGGCTCACAGGGATAGTCTGGAACGGGCCCCAGTACTTGGAGGGCAGGGCGAAAGTGTGAAGAAAAAGGCAGGCCACTGCAGATTGGTTGTGGCAGGTTCCATAAGCAAGGGATTTACATAGGAGGCTTGTCTTGAGTGACTATAAGACAAGTAGTTTTCCGCACCTGCCCAACAAATTTTACAAGTTTATCCAGAGGTGTTAACTGGGGCCAGTCACATACCCAGCCCAACAGTCTCATCAGCACATTCTGACCTCAAGGCTGCGTCCTGGTGCAGTTTCTAAAGGGAAATACAAACAGAACACATATTCCAAGCTCAGGGGAGGGAGGGGGGAGCCTCCAATTGCCCAGGCCCAGTTCTCAGGTCAAACCTATGGTAACATCTTTTTTTTCTTTTTCTTTTTCTTTCTTTTTTTTTTTTTAAAGGCGGGCACAGCTCATAGTGGCCCATGTTGGGATCAAACCCTTAACCCCAGTGCTATCAGCACCACGCTACAACCAACTGAGCAAACTGGCAGCCCCTGTGATAACATCTTCTTGATGACCTTCCCAACAAGGGATCTAAAGCCACAGGCTATTAAGTCTAAACGTCAGGCACAACGGAAAACTGCCTGGAGGAAGACACCAGCAATCTTGTCTTCATTTCAGCTGGTGACCAGGGCCCAGGGCCTTGGGCCTGGTGACATCAGAACACTGTCTTTTGAACCCTCCCCACTACTTGTCATTGAGAACCTGCAAATGCACCTCTCTCCACGTTGTAGAGAAAAGCCACCAGCTGCCCCTCGTCAGTACACTTCTGTGCTGGTGACAGACCAGCACCAGCTTGGGCTTGTCTGCGTCGCAGGGGGCGCTGAGCATCCCTTCTGCCCTCCCTTCTGCAGGGGTGGGGGCAGGGGACACTGAACCACACAGAGAAGAGGAAGGGTGCCTGCAGAGGACAGGAAGCTGAGCTAGGAAACGGCCACTCGCAGCAGGGCTGGAGTTGCAGGTCGGGGCCTTAGTTTCACCGCCTCTTCCTTCAAAGGCCACATCCCCTAGGGTCATCAGCCTTTCCCATCCCTCTGAGGTTTGCTACCTCAAATTTCTGTGGGTCAAGCAGCCAAATAAGTAAGCTTTTTAAAAACTACATGGCGTAGGAACATGACTTTGAGGAGAGTTTAAGAACGACCGATCACACCTTGAACTGTTTGGGTGTATTCAGAGGCCTTTTCTAAGAACTGTGTCTATATTTCTGTGGGTTGAGTTGGCTGAAATTCTAAAGGGCACCACAGAATATTCTGTATGAAATATACGTAATTCCTTCATGTATAATCAAAAGGCTAGGCGTCATGGGAGTTTGCCTGGCTTGCACACTCGCAGGAGGCAGTCTAACCCAGAGTATGTGTAAGACATGTGATTTTTAAATTTTTATTTATTTGTTTGTTTGTAATCAGGTCAGCCCAAAAGTCAGTATGTCTGACATGCAGACTCTCCAATGAGTACTAGCTCCCTTGGAAGCCCACCAGCTTGGCTCAAACTGAGTAATTTCACTTTAGTAACTAGCACATTCTATGCCCCACTGATATAAAACTGTTGTTTAGAGGTTTATTAATTCACTTATTCATTTATTCAACAACTATACTGAGACCCAGTATGCACTAAGGACAAAGCTGGGCGCTAGAGACTCGGAGCCAGCTAAGCTCCACCCCCTGCAGGAAACTACAGGCCGGGCTCCCTGCTTCCCAAGTGGGTTTTCTCTCAAGTCCCGCTGAAAACGCTGCCTCTGGCAATGCTGTCTTCCTTCTCTTTGAGGCACTGCACCCTATTTCAGCAATCACGTCATTAACTACAGAGCAGGGGGAAATCCCATGGACTTACATCTTCAAGATGTTATAAAACATTTATAAAACCAGAATAGAAGGGTGAAAATCATGAATAAGCAAAAGAAGATTTGAAATTCCCTGAGGAGGAAAACAATACACACTATATCTGAATAAATCTAAGTCGGCCAACATTTCTTCTGGCTTTGGTTACACACTAAATAAAATGGCTGACTTGCATTCAGGGGCAATATTATTTATCAAAATGTATCTTTAAAACACTAGCATTGCATTCAGCATCTGATAAACGGGGACAGGTTAAGAGAACAGCTGAGCAATGTGGCGACTCTTCTGAAACAATAACTGATGGGTTACATTCCCTTCTAGAAGCTCCCATGGCAAAGCAGCTGCCAACCACTGAGTCACAGGAACCCATCGTACAAGTGTCTGTGGGGTTGGGTCTCTAAGCAGCTTCTTCATCTTCCCACCCTCACACTTTGTTTTAATACTTAGTCTCTTTGGGTCCATATTTGGACAACTTCAGGATTCTTCCTCTCACCATCCTCTCACCCTTCTGCCCAGGGGAAGAATCCTGCAGTTGCCCAAATATGGACCCAACGAGACTAAGTATTAAACTAGAAGTGACTGAGTTTTCTGAAATAACAATATGTTTGTATTGCCTACCAGAAATGGGGCCTTGAGAACTAAGTTATGCTCAGTTACAGAACAGTTTAGACATCGTAAACCAGCTCTGTGTCTCCAAGTCACACTCTCTCAGACAGACCCTCATGGCAGAAAGAATCACCAGCACAACTGAAATGGTTCTCTCTACTGCTGAGAGGAATACATATCGAGTTTTCCTAACTTCAATACATGTAGGACCCCATCTCTCCATACTCTTTGTTTCCCCTTTCCCATGGCTCTCAGGTCAGTTTAAAGAACGTGAGAGTTGACTTGGATAAGCATCATACACAGTGTGTATCCTCTAACACATCCATCAACACTTACCAAAAGCGCGGGCGAAATGAGAAGCTCAGTTTCTTAACTTTATGCTTAACACCTTTCTGGGTTTACATAAGACTGACTCTTATCATTCAGGTTCTTGGCATTTCTAACTCTAAAAGCTACTTAGAATCATATTACATTCTATCGTGTCATCCACTAGGAAATACAGCACAGACAGTAAATACTTGCTGATTGATTAATAAATTAAAAGACTATACTTATCAGCTGGATTGGTCAGCAGGACCTGGGCAGGTTATAAGGCAGGGGTGCCAAAAAAACGCGGCGATGCCAAAAAAAAGTATACACATTTGAAGAGAGGGTCAACGTTGCTCAAGCAGTAGTTCGCCGTAAGCAGAAGTGTCTGGACGCTGATGGTAACCACTTTGAGCACCTCTTGTAATCGCAGAAGTTAAATGTGACTTGTATTCATATTTTGTTATTGGTATATATTGAGTGTTAGCATTTTAATGGTTTTTTTCTTTCTTAAAATGTGTATACTCTCTGTATTCATACCTTAGTGTGACCCAATAAAGTATAGAGAAATTAGATAACGTGACCTTGAGCCCCCACTCAACTCTGTGATCCCGGAGTTCCTAATCTAAACCACCCAGCAGAACTGCATGTCATCTTTAAGGATCAAAGACGATTGATTCTTTTTTGGAGAAACAGCATTACCTTTTGCTAGCCATGGACTAGTTCTCCAAAATGCCATTTTAAGAAGCACTAGCTAAAGACGTAAACAGCAAGGTGGATTGGGCTTGGTGTTTGGAAGGTGGAAACACACCTTTCCTACCGTGTTAAGAAGAACTACTCAATTAATTAGGGTCGGAGACTAAAACCATTTGTGCTGCCCAGGGCAGAGCTCAGCGAGACTATTAAAAGGCAGAAACTGAGAACAAGTCTATTACAGAAATGCAATTAGCTTTGGAGAGCAGCGGCTCAGAGCTATCCCCATGAAGCAGAGGCAGCTTTCCCAGTGACTAGGACAGGACTCGCTCAGTTGCTCGGGCCTTGAGGGCCTAAGGAGAGAAAGTGAGCAGTGGTGAACATGTTTGCAGAGGTTCCAGGGCCCAGGAAACCCGCCCCTACGCTCACATGCTGGCGGGCTGCCCAGAGGGATCCAGTCCAGCTGTTGGTGCTGGGGGCAGTCTGTTTAACCTGATGATACTGGGAGCAAAATCCCAGGTTTCGTCAGTGGGCATTTCCAGGCAAAAGTTCTCGTAAACATTCAGTTCAGTGGTCGTTGCAAATCAGGAAGGGTTGAAGGAATGGCAGGCAGATAGAGTCACCCTTCCAATAAAAAAAGTTAGTTTGGATGTCTTACGGCTAGTGACACTATGGTACTTGTAACCAGAGTCATAGCTACAAACTGGGAATTTTTGTCATATTTATTACAAAACTTTAGAGATTTCTGGTTTTAGGAAAGAATCAGGAGAGTTTAAGACCTCTCAAAATTACACAGCTATCTGGCGACAAAGCCAGGACAAAACCCAAATGGCCTGCCTGCTAATCCAGGGATCTTTCCATTATACCGAACAGCATTTTGAGAATATATGACATCTCTCCCTCGTCACTGTCCAGTCATCAGAGCTCCTTCCCCCAGGTGTCTGAAAAGGGTGTTTCTGAGAACATATCTAGAAAATTTTCGCAAGTTTTGTTTAGAAGGTTTTCAGTTGCAGCCAACATCCTAACGTTTTGTGATATTGTCCTATACTTATTTTCCTAACCTCACAGATAAAAATAATAATTCAAAAGATAGGAATAAAAAATAGAAGTTCTCATAATTTCCAACCTCTAGACAGTCACAATAAGTATCTATTGTAATAGATAATATATGTTTTAAATGTTATATAAACATATATTACAAACATACATATATATATACAAATATGTATATAATATGATATGCTATATAATATGAGTTGTCAAAAATTCAATGCAGCAGAACAGGAAAACTCAACCACATTATTAAGCCTTTGCTATTTTAGCAAAAGCATGCTGCTCACTCTTGGTGGATGGTAGATGAGCTGCTGAATATCTACAGAGTGAGATTTATTACCGAGCGAACAATCAGCCAAGCATTCGTTCAGAAGGTCTAGATTCTCTTCACCACCACCCGTTGCACTTTCACCCATCAGTACCCACTATTAACATAGTTTTGTTTTTCTAGCCCCAAGATGAGACTTTCAGCTGGGACCAAAGCTGTGTACTTGGAGAGTAAGAAGTTAGAGGGACACCACCTTTGGGATAGGGAGGAGGGAGAATTGGCTTCCAGAACACGGCAGGATGGATGTGTTGTATGTTCCTGAAGCCTGGGAGCTGGCGGGAGCTCCAGAAGCGATGGATGGGAACTCAGCACCCCAGGGGGAGTCTCCGTAAAGATGGCAGTGCCAAAGCCTGGGCAAAGAGGAGACAGCCACTGACACACACATTACGTGGGCGGGGAGACCCACCTGCCTGATAACCAGGGACTCCACTGCCATTCACCTTTGACCACTAGGCCCTAGTATTCTTCTATGAGTCCAAATGGGTGGAAGGAGCTCCCCAAAAAGTGAATGAGATTAGATTTCCTAACAACCCTGATGGAGGGGGCTGAGTCTCACTGAAATATATTTAGAAAAATAAAGGCATGTGATG
The DNA here is from genome assembly GCF_057876585.1 of Rhinolophus sinicus. Lineage (NCBI taxonomy): Eukaryota > Metazoa > Chordata > Mammalia > Chiroptera > Rhinolophidae > Rhinolophus > Rhinolophus sinicus. Next base: position 125,372,858 of record NC_142515.1, read on the forward strand.
ACTGTTTTACCTGGGCTGTGGAGCAAAGTGAACATGTAACATATATGTATTATGATACGATTTTATTTGCGTATCATGATACCCAGTGATGCAAAAATTATTTCTTTCTATTTGCACACCTACCTCACACTGAATATAAAAATGTATTCAAGAGAGATTAAATACGCAAAAGTAAACAAAATCTCAGAAGAAATTTTGGAAGACTATATGTATAAGTTAGGAATCAGAGAAAACTTTATATAGTTTACCTCAACACAAGAAATTTAGAATTGATAAAAGAAAAGATGGATATATATAATATAAAAATGTAAAAATATTTGGTATAGAAAGACATACAATTGATAAAGTAGAAAGCAAATGCTAGATTAGGGAGAAATCGGCACGGGTATGTCAGATAAAGGGTTAATATCAGAAAAATGCAAGTAACTCCTACAAATTAATAAGAAAAATATAAACGATGCAACAGACGTAAGAGCAGATAATATGAGTAGAAAATTCACAGATGAGCGAATCCAAATTGTGATTAAATGCATAAAAAGATGCTTTGTGTCACTAGTTGTCAGAGAAATGTAAATTAAAACAATAATGATATACTCCTTCACATTCATTAGATAGGTTTTTTTGAAAGGAATATTCTCATACAATTGGTGTTAGAAATTTAAGTAAACATACACACATACATCCTTTAACCCAGAAAGTCTATTTTTGGGATCTCTATACCAGAGGTATGAGAGTCATAGAGGTAGGGAAAGATTCCTTAAATGAGACACAGAAAAAACATGAGCCATAAAGGAAAATGTTGATAAATTTGGCTATATTAATATTTACTTGTACATTCCAAAGTATGTCCTAAACACATTTCTTTAAAAAGCCATGAACTGGCAGAAGGTAACTGCCACTCATATAACGATCAAAAGATTAATATCTAGAAACATTTGTATCATCTATATTAAAATGGCTAATATTCAGTCATTTTTGACCTACAAAAGGGCAATGTCATATAAGTCAACCTAACACAAAGAATTCTCCCAAATCAATAAGAAAAAGACAACCAACCCAAAAGGGGGGAAAAAAAGGAGATGAATTAACAGCTGAGGAGAATCAAATGGCCAATAAGTGTTTGAAAATATGTTTAACTCACTAGAAATCTGGGAAATAAAAACTATGATGAGACACCGTTTCATACCACAAGGTTGACAAAGATATCAAAAGCACTGGTAAAAATATGGGGCAATGGGAATTCTTACGCACTACAGCACTGCAAATTGGCCCAAATTCGGCAAGGCCGTGTGAAGCTGGTGTTAAGCACAACATCTGACCCAGCAACTTCCACAGCTGGGGACATACGCCAACTAGAACTCCACGCACACACGTAAAGAGGGTTAATGGTTTGCAATAGGGAATAACTGGAAACAATATGAATCACACTGTATTTTATAAACAAATATCATATAAGTAAACTGTTGTAGATTCAATCTGTGAAAACTACAGAATTGGCTCTGTATGTGTCAATGTGGATAAGTCTTAAAACATACAATGTTGAATAAAAAAGCAAATTGCAGAAGGCTACCTAGAGTCTGAGCCTAATTATGTAAATTGGAAAATTACACAGAACTATATATACATAATAAAATATGGATGAGAACAACATATAGCTGATCTAAAATACTGGTTAGGGAGGAAAAGAAATGGAATGGAAAAGGACGAACGAGGTCTTTATAATCCTAACTGTAGTTTTAAAAATCTGAGATAAATATGGCAAAACGTTAATAATTGTTTTAAAAATGTTGGGTACTTCAATCTTTTTTTTCTGTACATTTGAAATATTCATGACAAAAAAAGAAATAAAAGCTTCACTATGTAAGGCTCCATGAACAAGGAAGAATGTCGGCTAAAGTGGACAGGGCAGTAGTTGAGGGAAGCGTGTCACATCCATTCCATGTGCTTCACTCATCTGTGGCTCACAATGGACAGAATCGGGCTTTTGTTTAACTATAAAAATAACGTGACATTAATTCAGTATCTCACATTGCTGAAGTCGTGAAAAATGGAATCCTATGCTACACGGTGTTCTGAAATGGGCTGTGGAATATTTCATCACACAGAAGCAGGTGACATCATAGGTGAATGTCTGCCCACTTGCCTCATCCTGTTTATTAATGACACATTTTCTTCCCTCTGCCCCTCCTAAGTCTTTGAAGTTGTGATTTGGAGAGTCATTTACCAACCTCCTTTCCTCTGTGGTTACAGCTGGAACCTCGGGGCCACATCATTTTGCAGGAGAATAAATTATGACACCACGGTCTTTGGTTTGATTTCTAATGAAACAGAAATGCCCTTAATAACCAACTCATCAATTTGTGTGGGTGGCAAATGTCAGAAAGCACTTTGGCATTTCAGCTTTCTTCTTCCCCATCATCAAGGGAAGCGTCACTCCCCCTACTTGTACCTCAGTGCCCACAGCACCTTTCTGCAAGAGCTCAGTTAATCTCCATCACTGCTCCTGTACTCCTAGGAGATGCCAGGCAGAAGTTAAAGATATTCCTATTTTTAGTTTCAGGTGTACAAAACAATGCAATAGTTAGACATTTCACCCCTCACAAAGTGATAACCCCCCTCCCAATCTACTGCCCCTCTGACACCCTATAAATCTATTACAATTCCATTGACTCTGTTCCCCGTGCTATACTCCATATCCCGTGAGTATCTATATTAAATTATAGTTGACATACAGTATTATTCAACTTCAGCTTCATAAAGACATTCTTAAAGCATCTCTGTTGAGTATCCAGGGGACTGGAGAAAAAACAGATAGTAATGTGTGCAGAACAAGACTATCAACAGATAAACGGCCAACAAGGGGCGCACATCTCCACGCCCTCCGTTCTGTATAAATACAGCTCAGGAAGATTGTTGCTCTGTCACAGAGGTTACACCATGATTTGAAAGATTCAGGGACAATCACAGTTCCTTAAAGACATTCTGCTCTCTCCTAACTCCTCCTTTGGTTGCTATTTTAAGAGCCATCTCTATATATTAGATGTGTAGTCTACGGATGTTCAACACTCAGACGTGTACCAGGCCATCCACGGCCATCCACAGCCCCTGTCATCCAGACACAAAATTCCATTTCTTAGGAGGGAAATGAAAGCTGTTTTTGTTTTTTGTTTTTGTAATGCTGAGAGTTTCTTCTCACCATAGCAGATCGGACCAAAATCTCTCAAAGGGGCACCAAGACCAAGGGACGTGATCTGAAGCTTCCTGGTAAAAGCAGATCACACTATTCTCCCTTCCTCCTCTTTCCTGTCAATGCCTCTGCAGGAGGTGTGCCTTCAAAAAGGCCACAGTAAACATGGGCTTCTCCAACCTGGAAACAAAACTCAAATTGATAACTACCCTCGGCACACTGGCCATTTGCAAACTGCTCCCGCGGGTGTGTTTAAAGGCATTTTTTTGGTCAGTTGAGGACAAAGGAAATGCCCTTTTCTGTGTAAGAAGAAAACAAGTGGACGACTTCAGTTGCTCTCCCTGCAGTGGCTAGTTGTTTTCTGAGCGCTTTCCCTGTAATGGTTTGGGTGCTAGGGGATTCCTCCTGTGATGCTGACAGAGCCAGACAGTAGAGTGCTGGTGTCATGCTGGGGTTAGTTTGGGGACATGGACTTTGCAGGGGGATCTGTAAAACGCAGAATCCAGTTCCCAGAGACAGAATAACATGAGATGTCAAATGTAGCATCTTAAAGGAGAAAAGTGTTTTTGTTTTGGATTATGTCTAATATGTAGTACCGATGTCCACCCAAACGTTAAAAATACCCCCACCCCCCAGATGGAATGCATTTGCTGTTCTTTCAGATGTACTTTTAAACCTCTACCCTATAATAATTCTGGCCTTTTAGAGCCCACAAGCCCAAGGCCATCCATTCTCTTCACCAGGATTCACTGGAGAGAGCCTTTCATCTTTCTGGTGAGGAAGCACTGCTTCTTCTTTTCCTCCTGCTTTTGGATAAGTCTCCTAAAAGGTGAGAGTGACACGATGGAGGAAGCTTGCCCCCAAAGAATCGGTAAAAGGGACCTGTAAGCATTTCCACATTCCAATTTAAACTGCTCCTGTAGCAGGAGCTGAGACAGCTCTGTGAGTTAGGTTTCGGCTTCAGGATTAGCTCATAGTCTGGGAACCAAAGGCCTTGGGGTATCAGTCTGTTTCTCCTTGAAATTCCCTTAGGTGCTTAAAAGACATCAGTGCCTTCTGATAGGCTTGGTTTTACATCCTACCTGATTATATTTGGGGAGGTCTGGAAAATGAAGGGTTCATGGCTGAAGATGGGGAGGAAGGGTCGAGATTCCCTAGTGGTCATTCTCAAGGCTGCTGTGGGGAGTTTATCTGCACATTGACTCTTTCGGGTCTGTCTCTGTTTCTACGTTCCTCAAGCTTCCCCACTATTCTTAACAATCGTACAATGCAGGCACTCGGCCATTTTTGCGAGCCTTGATGTAACCCACTCATAACTCAACTGTCCAGACTGATATAAATTTGTGACTTTCATTATGCAGCTTCTCTTGGAGGGAAAAGGATTCTCTCCAGAAAATGAGCAGGCTCTTCCCATCCATGTCCCTGGCAGACCCTGACATTCCTTGTTTAGAGATAAGTACAAAGTGAACTTCCAAAAACAAAAAGTATATAAACAGCTTATTCTGATCTTGAAAAATAAAAGTCAGTTACACAGACTTGAACTTCTTCTAGTCAACTCCTGTAATTTATCTAAAATTTGTAGAGAAATTTTATTCTACCATGCGTTCTGCTGGAGAGCTTTAGTGCTCCAGATCTTCAGGAATACTTTTAAGAATTAAGCTAAGTCAGCACCCTCCATTCCATTATCCTTAGACTCTTCAACTAGATGGTGGTGGGTTGGGGAGCCGGGTGTGCAGCCCTGAAGCAATGCCAAGAAACCAACGGGAGGGGGGGTTCCTACTGCCCCCTGCTGGTGAAAACGGGCCAATATTCCTGAGATCTCATAAACATTGCATTGAAACCATGGTATCCACGTTACACGATTTTAAATAATTTTAAACATTTAGCCTTTTTTTTTTTAAGTAAAACTGAGCACTAAAAATCTATTTTTGTTTTTCTCTAATTATACTTCTGCTCCTCTGTCTTCTTAGTTTTGTTACCAATATGGTCAATCATAATGTCATTTTAAATTTTAGGGCATTCCATACCAAACTGCTGACTTATCGTAGGTGCTAAAGTCCCTCTTATTTGCAATGATGGATTCACGTATAAAACTTTTCTTAAAGTGTTCTTCTGAGACTGTATCTTGAAAGTAATTACATGGGAGGCCACTGTGGCTATAACAAGTGCTGAACTTGGAGTCATACATTAATTACAGTTGAAGTCTCAGCCTTAGCACTTATTAAGCTGTGAGACTTAAGCGAAATCACCTAATCTCTTAGACATCATTTGTGAAAATATAATGATAATAATGTATAACACACAGGGTTGTTATGAGGATTAAATTAGATTATTTCAATGAAAGTGCTTCTCTAAAAGTTAGGCATTGCAACTACTACAGGAGGAGATCAGAATGGGGTTGCCCACGACGTTATTACTGGGCAGGGGTTTGGAGTCAAGCACTCTACAGCATAATAGGAATTAAACACTAAACTTTAGATACTCTTTGAGATTAGCTTTATTTCCATTGTTTAATACTGAATTCGTGCTGGTCTCTAAGGGAGCAGACTCTGACGAACATGTAGATTTAGATATTCACTGACTACTTGAATCCCCAACTAAAGTATATACATAATAAAAACATCTCACAAACATAATAGAAGAAGCACTTCATGAAGCCTTTTTACAACGTGCTTTCTTCAATAACATGTCTACCAGTTTTAAATTGGTCACATGGGGAAGCTCAGCGAATCTCACTCCTCTGGGAAAGATGAAAACATACTACACTGAAGGTTTTGGTTGTGGGTTGTACTTTTTGACCTAGATTTTTCTGCGATAAAGTGTCCACTATTGATAAGACAAACACGATCAAATGTTAGACTCCCTGGAAATTTGCCAAAACTGTGTGGCTGCTGCTGCCCAACAATTCTTTAATTCTTTTCAATCAATGGCTTATAATCTTAGTTTTGGATTTACTTCTTAGAGTCCTTGGTCTTTAATCCAATTTTGAGCTTTGTACTGTTCCTATTTAATACATAAAGAATATCTTGGAATTTTAAAACAGTAACAAAAAGTCACACTCAAGATATTAGATTTTGTGGGGATTTTTGTTAGGGTGGAAGGATTGTCATATCTTATTTTGTATTTGTTCTGTACACAGGAGGTTTTTCTTTGCTCCAATCTCACACAGAGCATACTTAACTTAATAACAAAATCCAGCATCCATTTATGATAAAAATTCTCAGAAAAGTGGGAACAGAGGGAACATATCTCAACATAATAAAGGGCACATATGACAAACCCACAGCTAACATCACACTCAATGGGGAAAAGCTAAAACATTTCCCTTAAGATCAGAAACAAGACAAGGATGCCCACTGTCACCACATTTATTCAACATAGTGCTGGAAGTTCTAGCCACAGCAATCAGGTAAGAAAAAGAAATAAAAGGCATTCAATTTGGAAAGCAGGAAATAAAATTGTCATTACATGCAGATGACATGATACTATATAGAGAACCCCAAAGACTCCACCAAAAAACTATTAGAACTGATAAGTGAATTTAAAGTAGCAGGATACAAAATTAATATCCAGAAATCAGATGCATTTATAGACTCCAATAATAAACTATCAGAAGAAGAAATTAAGAAAACAGTCCCATTTACAATTGCTTCAAAAACAATATAATACCTAGGAATAAATTTAAACAAGGAAGTAAAAGACCTGTACTCAGAAAATTATTAGACAATGAAGAGAGAAATTAAAGAATATACAAATAAATGGAAACATATACCATGCTTGTAGATAGGAAGAATTAATATAGTTAAAATGTCCATACTGCCTAAGGCAATATATAGCTTCAACATAATCCCTGTCAAATTACCAATGACATTTTTCACAGAACTATAACATATAATCCTAAAATTGATACGGAACCATAAAAGTTCCCGGATAGCCTCGGCAATCTTGAGAAATAAGAACAAAGTGGGAGGTATCATGCTACCCGACATCAAATCATATTACAAGGCTTAGCAATCAAAACAACATGGTATTGGCATAAAAAGAGACACATAGATCAGTGGAACAGAATAGAGAGTCCAGCAATACATCCATGCCTATATGGTCATTTAATCTATGACAATGGAAGCAAGAATTTACACTGGGGTGAAGACAGTCTATTTAACAAATGGTGCTGGGAAAACTGGACAGACACATGCAAAAAAATGAAGCTGGACCACCTTCTTACACCATATACCAGAATAAATTCAAAATGGATTAAAGACTGAAATGTAAGACCTGAAACCATAAAACTCCTAGAAGAAAATATAGGAAGTAAACTCGCAGACATTACACTTAGTAATATTTTTACTGATATATCCCCTTGGGCAAGGGAAGCAAAAGAAAAAAATAAACATGTGGGACTACATCAAACTAAAAAGTTTTTTCACAGTCAAGGAAACCATCAATAAAACAAAAAGGCATCCTACTTAATGGGAGAAGACAATTGCCAATGATATTAGGTTGGTGCAAAGGTAATTGCGGTTTTTGCAATTTTTAACTTTTTTAACCGCAATTACTTTTGCACCAACCTAATATATCTGATAAGGGGTTATAAACCAAAATTTATTTAAAAATTTATACAATCAACACCAAAAAAACAAACAACCCAATTTAAAAAGGGGCAGAGGGCATGAAGAGACATTTCTCTAAAGAGGGCATATAGATGGCCAACAGACAAATGAAAAAATGCTCAATGTCCCTAATCATTAGAGAAATGCAAATAAAAACCACAATGAGATACCACCCCAGTCCTGTCAGAATGGCTATTATCAATAAATCAACAAACAACAAGTGCTGGCAAGGATATGGAGAAAAAGGAACCCTCTTGCACTGTTGGTGGAATTGCAGATTGGTGCAGCCACTATGGAAAACAGGACAGAGATACCTCAAAAAACTGAAAATGTAACTACCATATGACCCAGCAATTCCACTCCTGGGTATTTATCCAAAAAAATCCAAAACACTAATTCGTAAGAATACATGCACGCCTATGTTTACTGCAGCGCTATTCACAATAGCCAAGACATGGAAACAACCAAAATGCCCATCAATACACTACTGCATAAAGAAACTGTGGTACTTTTCTACAAAGGAATATTACTCAGCCATAAAGAAGAATGAAATCTTACCATTTACAATGACTTGGACAGACCTAGAGAATATGATGCTAAGTGAAATAAGTCAGATGGAGAAAGACAAATACCGTATGATCTCACTTGTATGTGGAATCTAAAGAATAGAATAAATGAGCAAACAAAGCAGAATAGATTCAGAGATATAGGGAAAAAAAAACGGTTGGTTGCTAGATGGGAGGGGGGATGGGGGAGAAGGTAAAGGATTAGAAAGTACAAATTGGTTGTCACAATATAGTCACGGGGATATGAAATACAGTGTGGGGAATATAATCAATAATGTTGTAAAGATCATGTGGGGTGCCAGATGGGCACTGGACTTACCAGGGGGATCACTTCATGGATGGTGTAGATGCCTGACCACTGTGCTGCACACCTGAAGCTGAAGCTGAATAATACTGAACGTCAACTATAATTAAATACAGAGGGTGCCAATAAAATGTATACACATTTTAAGAAAGGAAAAAAACTGTATTAAAATTGTAGTACTCAATATATACCAATAACAAAAGATGAATACGAGTCATGTGTATTATACAGTTTTTTGGCATCCCTGGTATTAAAAAATAATAATGCCCATTAGGCTGTTTATTTACCTTTCCAATGCTATTGAATAACTATAGAAGAATTCCTACATAAGTTCATTAATTGTTATTAATAAATATATAATTGGACTCCCCAAATACTTTTGAATTTCAGTTTATCATTTCATACAAGAGAACTACTCAGCCGATGTTTTTAGCCTACTCTTCCTATGAAGATTTCCTTATCTTAGAAATGATTAATAGTGACTATAAATAGTATGTTTAAGTAGTTTATACGTTTTCTGCTCAGTTATGTCTTTGCCATTAGACTTTACAATGCTGCAAAACAACTGTAAAAATACCTTCAGCCTGGGATATTTTTCATCAAAAATTCCCTCCATTTTCAGAAGGAATAATTATTCAGAAGCCTTGTAGATTAGCCATTTCCTAAGAAGCTAGATCATTCAGTACTGTGTCTTAGCCAACTGCCCAAGGTCAGCAAAATGCTATGGCATGTTCTGTTTGATGGCCCCAGGCAGAAAGCCACAGCATTTTCACTATTAATATCTCTTGACCTTTCGACTTACAAATAGAAGCATCCCTGTGGCCTTTTTTTTTTTTTTTTTTTGGTACATCCCTGAAAAACCAAGGATCTAGGGCTTGAAATGTTTTGACTTAATCAGTTTTAGCCATAATCCTGGGCTTTCACATAATGAAAGGACTGTTTATTCATTTTATGAAATTTTTCTAAGCACCAATTATAGGCACATTACCGTACCAGGTATCAGAGAAAAAAAAGGTAAATCACCTAGGTGTGGACTCAAGGAGCTTATGATCTAATTGGGGAGAACAAACACAGCAAAATACTACAATGTAAGTTAAAAAGTGGCTAATACCACTAGAGAAATATAGATCAGATGATCTGGGGGTTCAGAAAAGGGACATTATTGAATTTTGTGGGCTGGTCGCAGGAGGGAGGTAATTGATGATTAATCTGAGAGGGAGATAGCATTTAAACTTTCCCTTGATGGATAGAATTTAAACATGGGGAAAGGAGATTTAAATAAGTACGGACAGTACAGACTGAGGAAACAGCACGATTAAAGGCAAAAAGGTCAGAAACTATGGGGTAATAAAAAAAGTTTCAAGCAATTCAGTTTGGCCAGAGAATAGGGTATATGAAGGAAACGTCATGTAAAATAAAATCAGAAAATTAGTTTGCTAGCAAATCTACAGGGCTATTAATGCCAGATGAGGGAACGTAGGCTCTACTTTACAGACAAGGAGGGTTCCCCTGAAGGGGAGCCACATTCTATGTGTGCTTCACAGGGCTCTTGGACTAAATTAGAAAGAGGAGTGCCTGGAAGTGAGAATACCAACCCAATGAATATATTCTACACCAATCCAATAAGAAACAGCCTAGGTTCTCTAGAAAAAGAGTCTATAGTAAAGATAAAAGTGCTGATACATTCTTTGGAAAGTGCAAGCCCAGGCCAGTGAGGCTGAGGGAAAAGGCAAGAAGGGAAAGGAAGCCATGCAGTGATGCTTCACAGAACTGGTCTCTGCTGTGTGATGAGCCATGGGAGGTACAGCGAGTCACTCTGCAGGTTTGTCCCTTTGGCATGTGAGGCTACAAGGAGAGGAATGGGGTACAAGGAGACATCATACCCTGGTACTCCCTGGAAAGGACAGAAGAGAGGGAGTATATCTTCCCAGCTACCTCCCACTGTTTGGTTCTTGTTGGTCAAAGTGTGTCCCATTGGACATTAACATCCTCACATGTCCAAGTGACATCAAGTGACCTCACCAACTACTAGAGATGCCAGACCCCCCAACCTGATGTACGCTGTTTCATCCAGGTCTGGAGTGACAGGAAGAGCCAAAAACTCTAGGTGACTGGAGCTTGGCGTGTGTGTGTGTGTGTGTGTGTGTGTGTGTGTGTGTGTCTGTGTGTGTGTGTGTGTGTGTGTGTGTGTCTATAGTTGAGAGGTGAGGAGTCAAGGAAGCTTCCAAGACAAGCGACTAGTCAGTCTCAGCCAGGAAAACTGTGTTGGCCTGGGGAGCAAGCAAACAGGCGATGTTAGCTGAGTAGCTGAAGGTCCTAGAAGTGGGAAGTGGCCATAATTACCTAAGGGGGTATATAAGCTTTATGTGTTTTTAAAATTAATTTCACGTGTATAAAACAATGCAATAGTTAGACATTTCACCCCTCACAAAGTGGTAACCCTCTCCCCCAATCTAGTGCCCCTCTGAGATCGTATGTAGCTGTTACAATTCTATTGATTTTATTCCCTAAGCTGTACTCCACATCCTGTGACTATATATATATCTTGAATTATAGTTGACATACATTATTATTCAGCTTCAGCTTCGGCTGGACAGTACAGTGGTCAACATAAGCTTTATGTTGGAAATAATGATTAAAGAGAAAAGAAGGAACATTCATACCACAGTTAGGGAATAATTCTTTTGATGGGCAATCATGTTCTTTGGGTTAAATTCTTTTCTCTCCAACATTATTTACAAAATCACCCCTTCTCAGACAGGAAGACTGAGAACCACTGGCTCAAAGATATTTCTGTATATTATCTGAGTTAGTAGGGTTTGAACATTATATTTCTTTCGTTCCAAATTCTGTGACTTGTCATCATGAAGTTTTGCCATGGATGGCCCTGGCCTTCGGAAGAGGGGTTTAGAACTATAGAATATCAGGTACAGCCTAACGAAGTAACATCTACCATCTACGGGCGGCACTATAAACACCAATCTGGACATAACTGAGCACGTTTAGCCCTTTGATTTGGAACTGTAAGGAAAAGGTGACAGGAAAGAGCTTGCTGCTCTGAAGAAAAAATGTCTCAATTGCAAATCAATTTTAAGTACCGTGTGGAAATGCAAACATTTACCCTCAAAACTCAGAAGGAGGAGACCCTTTTCTCCAACTTTTTTCCCCCAGACCTACCAAAAGCTGATGCTAGACAAATTTATCCTTATTTTTTCCTTGGATTTAAAAAACCAATCTAAAACAGACTTGGTGCATTGGAAAAAGAATTAGAATTGCAACCCAGTAGGCAGGCCTCAAGTTATTTCTGCCTCTGTGTGAAGCAAATAGCCAGGAACAGCTCACTTTGAAACTCAAGTCTCCTGAACTGTAAAGTGAAGATAATGGCCCTTACCCTGCCAACTTCAGGGGCTGTTCTAACACCTAAGTGAGGCAGAGCCCCTCAAAAATGCTAAACTGCTTTTCAAAATGACGTTACTGTGCTTTCTGTCAAGTCCAAGGCCATCCTCTGTAAGTGGGCCAAGTCAAAGCATGGACAGAACATGACAACCGAGACAGGCTCAAGGGCCGGACAAAGGAGAAAATGCGTCCAATCTCTGCTTCACTCCCAGTGAGGAAAATGTCTGAACCACACTGCACCAGGTAGGGTTAAATGGACCCTAAATGTCTCAGGAATTTTTAATGCCTTTCTAAGAAACTTAGCCAATTCTTCCACTACCAAAAGCCATGCCGCTAGCCTACTATCTGCTGGTTTCCTCAGTGCTCTGAAGAGCTCTCTAGCGGCCTTGGCTTGCTTTGCCTTTGATTCCAAATTCCTGCTTAACCACTTACTACATGTAAGACCCGGAGCCTTTTTAACTCATCTGAGCCTCAGTTTCCTCACCTATAAACTGTGAATAAGAAGACCTCATTTGCAGGACTGTAAAAAGTTTAGAACTAATATTTCTAATACATCTGATATATGGTTGGTATTCAATAAATGTCAGCTATAATTGTTTACTGTAGTTATTTTTTAGCAGGATATAGTAGAAAGAACAAACTATTTGAAACTAGATAATCCTGCATTTAAATCAGCTCTGTCACTTACAAGGGGTATAACCCTGAGCATCTTAAAATGTTTTGAAGTTAATTTTTCAGATAACAGTACATGCTTTCAGAATATAATTGTGAGAATTTAGGAGGTTTCTACAGTGGATTGAATGGTGCCCCCATCCCCCAAGATATATCTACGTCCTAATAATCCCCAGAAGCTATGAATGTAATCTTATTTGGTAAAAGTGTCTTTGCAGATGTAATTAAGTCAAGGACCTTGAGATGACATCTGCCTGGATTACCCGGGTTGGCCTTAAACCAATGACAAGTGTCCTTATAAGGGACAAAGAGGAGAAGGCAATGTGACCACAGAGGCAGAGAGTGGGGTGACGCAGCCACAGACGAGGAAGGAAAGAGCCACGGGAGGATTCTCCTGTGGAGACTTTTGCGGGCGCACTGCCCTGCTGACACCTTGATTTCAGACTCTTAGCCTCCCAAACTGTGAGAGATACATGGATTCAGGCCACCAACTTTGTGGCAATCTGTCCCCGCAGCCCGAGGACACTAAGACAGTATCTCAGGCAGGGGTCTGGTGTAGTGCTGGCATGTGACAAGTGCTCAGCAAATGGCAGGTACACGGTGAGTGGGTTCCTCACCTGTCTTCACTAGCTCCCCAACAAGTGCATACCCATATAAATGCACAGGTGGCCACCTGAGAGTCTGTCGCCAGGGAGCAGGGGAGCACTTCAGCCTCAGCCCATGAAGACAGAAGCCTGAGCTGAGTGTGGTCCACGCCAGGCTCTGCCCACCACAGGCAATGGACACGCGGCTCTCCCACTTTCTAATAGCACAGACCCAGTCTTACTATGCTCTGAAGAGTTTGTTCTGCTAAAACTCTCATGGCCCCAAAGAGTTAGAGTTTAAAAATAACAACAACAAACCTCTGTTCAAAGGAAGAGATGATAAGGTTCTTCTTGTAAAAACAGCCTCTCTCATTCCTGAAGTGCTATAAAAATTCAGAGAGCAACTTCACCCAGTTGTGGAAGATAAAAGCACAGCAACTACAACAGGCCGTCAGGCCCAGGCAGGGGAGCGGCCTGTTGTGTCTCTGGGCTGAAAATGGCCCTGCATGCGGAGAAGCAGAAGTTGTTCCAAAGAGGGTGTGTGGGCGCATATGACAGACGTCTGCGTGCTTCTGAGCTTAGCCTCCTAATGGAGCGGACTCCGGATGGGCCACCCCCAGGCTGCTGTCTTAGGTGTGACTGTAAGAGGCAGTGTCTGTCTCTGGTGGGGTCCAACGTTTCCCCACCATGGATGAGGTAGAGCAAATGTGGAACATTTTTTCAAGTTTTTCTAACGGATTTTCGCTTCCTCTTGAATCACCATCCTGTACGGCAGTGATCACAGGAAACCCTTACTGGTGGTGGCTCTGAGGCCAGGTATTCTGCTAAGGACTTAGGATACAGTACCTACGAGGTCGGACAATTAAGTTCGTGAACTCATCCTAGAAAAAGTGCTACACACCTCATTACTGAATATCACTACAGTCACCTTCGAAGGACTCCCCTTGGGAAGCTATGCACCGACGCCAGCACCTAGTCCACCCTTCAAAGCAATTCTGGAACTCTTTTTCTGGAATGGTCATCAGAGCTGTCATCGTATTACACTTGATGTCCTGAATGTCATCAAAATGTCTTCCTTTCAATATTTCCTTTATCTTTGAGTAAAGAAAGAGATCATTGGGGGCCAGATCAGGTGAGTAGGGAGGGTGTTCCAATACAGTTACTTGTTTACTGGCTAAATACTCCCTCACAGACAGTGCCCTGTGAGCTCGTGCATTGTTGTGATGCCAGAGCCATGAGTTGTTGGTGAAAAGTTCAAGTCGTCTACCTTTTTCATGCAGGCTTTTCAGCATTTCCAAATAGTAAATTTGGTTAACTGTTTGTCCAGTGGTATAAATTCATAATGAATAATCCCTCTGATATCAAAAAAGGTTAGAAATATCGTTGCAACAAGTTTGCGAACTTAATTCTCAGACCTCGTATTTTCTCTTCACATATCCTAGGAGGTAGTGCTGTTAGAATCCTCATTTAGTAGGTAAGCACCCAGTGTCAGAGATTTAACTATTTGCCCAAGGCCACACATCCCCAAAAGATTCGAATCCAGGTCATCTGGCTCCAGAGTTCATCGTCTTTGTTACTATGCTCCACTATGAGAAGTAAAATTAAACGTGCCAATTAAAATGATCTATTCATCTCAGGATTGATTTTGCTTTTTTCTGTAGATAAAATCAGTCTCTTTTGGGTAAAGGCCAAGTCCTGTCCTCGTGCCTGTGGGAGGAGTCGCTGTGGCCCTTCCTGGGCACACGGTGGGCATCGCTGCTGACAGTGTAGCTTGAAGTCCACAGTCTATTCTCTGTTGGTGTCTGGCACTGGCAGTGGCTCTCTCATGCCATGAGACAGTGGCATTGTAAGTGACCAGCAGGGCACCCCTTCTGAAGCCTGCTGGAACGGAGGGTTCTCTGGAGGTGTGTCTGGTCCCCACCTCAACCACCCACGCCATCAGCTTTGGCATCGAGTCCCTTCAACCTACTGAGCAGGCCCTTGGTCTCCTCGGGCCCCCCAGAAACCACGGAGTCCCTGTAATGACAACGTCAGCTCCAAGGAAAAGGAGAGGCCTACCTCTGTCCTTTCCCGACTCTCGTGCTACCAAGGCATTTCCAAACCACCACCAGAAGCTGCTCCAACGGAGCTTACAGTTTTCCCAGTTTGCACTCATGGAGGTCGAAATGTAAATATTACAACTCAGATGTGCAAAAAATGTAGTTCTCTCTCATGTCTACTCAGTAGTGGAAAGAATGAAAACAAAACCAAAAAAAGCCTAAGCCTCAGTCTCTTCCACTTTTAGGATAATCTTTTTCAGTCTAACTTACTCTCTTTGGGGTAAATGTTCAATCAATTCAAAGGTACCTCCCTGCCAGTGCTGAGTCTTCTGTATCCTTCAGGGGCTCTGCTCACCCGCCTCCTTCCCAAGATGGCCCCTAGGGAGTGACAGAAGTGGGAGTGGGAGCTCTGGTCTTCAAGCCAGCATGCTTGGGCTGGTCTGGTCTGGTCTCTGAGTGCCCTCTGCTGGTGTCCACCAAGGTCTGGCTAATCCTGAGTGGTGCGAAGGGGGTTCTGAGGAACCCACTGCTGGACTCTGGGGTCCCTGCCATTTGCCACCAGCTATGAGGCCTCCACCCTTTGTGACCTCTTTGTCTTGTCCCTGGGCCTCTTCAGATTCAGTTTCATCAAAACCTCTGTGCATCCTTTTCAGGTTCACGTGGCACCACTGAGGTGGCAGTGGGCTTAAGCTGAGGCAGTAGCTGAACCCTCAGAAAGACAGGATTTTGTAATGAGCCTTCTTTTGGGAGAAGCCTTTGGCATCTCCTGGGGCAGCGATGGACGCTTTTCTGCCGTTCAGCGCCTAACATCACAAGTGCCCCTAAGAACAATCCTGGCATACACAACAGGCATTCTCCTGGACGTGTTACACTTGGCTGATTGTTCCTAGTCATGTAGCCTCCCAGCCTGGTTCTGTTCAAAGATCCTGTGAACTATCCAATAACCTTTAACTACTCTTTTTTGCTTAGACTGGCTGAAGTGAAGCCTGCTGTCTGCAACTCAGAACCCCGAACAATGCAGTAACCCTCTCTCCATTACCCATTTCCACTTCCTCTCATAACATAAACCAAACTATGATCATGTTTATAGAATTCACATAAATTACTGTAAGGAATATTAAAAAATTAGAGGACTCTCTGTCTTAGTCAAGATTGTCCTGGTTTTACGTAAGAGACATTAAGTTGAACTATCTTTTGTCTAAAAGGAAAATTCCCTAGAAGGATACTAAATGTTGTATAGTGCTCTGGGAACTGGAAAATCCTCCAGAGAAACGGAAGTATCTCTCTTTTCCTCTCTCTTTCCTGCTCCTCCATGCACAGTTTCTGATTTTATGTTACTTAAGTTTCAGCCACGAGTACAGACTACATATATTCCTTGGTTCCAGTTCTAAATTCTTGAAAAAAAGATCAAGCCTAGAAGGGATCCAGTTGTCCACCCCAATTCAGTCGACTGAGGCCAGAAGACTGCATGGCATAAAAATAAGGTGGTGGAGACGCAGAGTATTCAGAAAATTAGGAAAAGATGACAGACACTTCAAATTGTTCCCCCCATGGAGATGTGTGTTTAGAAAATTTACCAGAACTCAAAATTCTAGGGCTAAATAATACCTGAGTGGTAGTCAGGGGTTTAAACTACAGCGCAACGTATGTTGAAGCTACTGACCTCTCCCTAAGGCTTCCATAATCCCTTTGGGACATCTCTGGATGGGGAATTTTGCTAACCCATTAGAGACCAGCAGCTTTGCCCTTAATGGCTGTGGTAGCCTTTATTCCGACTTCTCATGAGCTTTTCCCATTCACGGCCCCTTCTCCGGGGTTGTTACCAGAAAGCCACTGTGACATGAAGCTTGTCTGAGAGAAGTCCAAGCTCAAGACGAAAACATTATAGGATGGACTGATTTTCCTTTCCCAAAAATTATGTTGAAAATGCCAAATATGCCTCGGTGGTTATATTCTAAATCCTTACACCATGCAAGAGGGCACTGGAAACCTCAAGTCAAACATATAGCCAGTTTTACCAACAAAATTCTCACCAGACGACTCAATTAATGGTAGAGCTCAGGTCCTCAGGAGGGCTGGGATTTACTGATTAAATGATGTTTAGCGTTCCAGAATAAGACTAAGAACTATGGTCTAAAAAGTCTAGGGCTCAGTCACGCATTAAGTACCACAGAACAGGATGGGACATTTCCTATTGTCTCAGAATTTTGGTGAAAGCCCCAAAGCTGGGGACAGGAAGTACTATGTACTCAGACAATATCTAAAAACAAAACTTAATAAAACATGGAAAAAACAGTCTAGAAATTAACTCCCCATCCAGACTATATAAGACTAGAAATTTTTAAATAGATTTTTAGAAGAAACCATGTAGGAATAGGTAAGTCTTTGATACCATCTCTCCAAGAGACACATTTATAGGAACAGGCAAGCCTGCAACGAGAGGAGATGGTTATCTTTTTCCCTATTGGATCTTTGCAAAGCTTCACATCTCAGAGGGCCAACTTCTACTACCCCAGTATGGCAGATGTCATAGGCTGGTGATCCTACTACTACATGTAAAACAACTAGATCCTACAGGAAACAAAATTCCAACTATGCAGCTATACTCAAATCAAATAAGGGCAAGTACCTAGGGTGGAAAAACAAAGGCAAACTAAAACAACATATGTAGAAGATAGGATTTCTCTGAAGACAGGTGCTGACAATGGTCCAGGGACTGATTGTGGGCTGGAGAGTACGTTTGTTCCAGAATTAAGCAGGGTGCAGGGAGACCCCAGCTGTGAGCACACCCCTAAGGATAACAGTAAGTCAGCCCTTGAGTCAAGGGCTCTGGAAGAAACCCAAGAGTACAGAGATGAGATCATAACACTGCCGGGTAAGAGACATTTCCACCTGGCCCCTAATCCCTCCTCCAGGGCTTCACACAGAGAAGGAAGAGTGAACCGGAAGCAACCAATGAGGAGAGAAGCAAAAGAGAGCAAGGGGAAGAAAAGACGTCTCCTCTTCCCTCCTGGGGATCCTGAAGCTGTGGATTAGGCCTGATAGGGAGCAGGGAGAAGATTGAACTTGAGTGGACCTTAGTACTGCACCTGAAAATGGGAAGGGAGAGCCAAGAGCACATTTGCAGGCAAGGACAAGAAAAGAATACATGCCAGTGAGTTCCGACCCGTCAATAAACAAGTGACTCTCACCCATAGCAGGTGGTTTGACCTGGCTTCATACTTGTCGCAAATGATTGTGCATAGACTTGGGTGAGTTTCCATGACGAAGCCCTGAAAATTAGCCTGGAACAAGGAACTAAGGAAATCTGGTGGCCAAACAAATTCAAAGCAAATCTTATGGTTCATGTTTACATAAACTTGTAGATACCACAGCCCAATCATACCCACAGGAGACATACTTTAAAAGATGTCTGCTATAACCCAGTTAGTACAAAAGGCGCTTGGATTTTTGTCATAAAAAAGTGGTTCTGCTATATTGCCTCTATTTCTAGGAGATTTCTGGCTTTATTGAGAAAATAATGCATATTTGAACCTCAATCATTTGGATGCACTGGGAGAAGAGGAAAAAGGTAAATGAAAATAAAACAATGAAATGTGAAAGCAAGTCACAGAATTAGGGAAGCAGATCATTTATTTTGTTACTTTTGTATGATCACGATATCAATTCCAGCCCTTATTTAAAGGAAAGATAAAAATTAAGATTAATGTGTATAAAAATCACCACAAATCAGTGGGCCTCAGAATGTTGCACAGTATTGTGTCATAAATACTATATTTTTCTTTTCTTTGTAGAATTAGAATTAGACACTGAACCTAGAAGGTGAAGCCATTTTAATGAAATCCTTCATTTTCTGAACTGATTTTAGACAAAATTCCTTTTACAAGTATTTATCATTTTGAAAACAAATGCTTGTTTTGAAGTTATTACCCTGTAAGTTATAATTCTGAATTATGTGTTCATAAGTTATGTTACCACAAACTTCAAATGCTTATGGCTTTAAATAATGAGGCTGAAACATTCTTGTATTTTTCAGCCACTTCAGAAGTAAGAAACAGGTGGGGGTGGCTAAAGGAAAGGGGGGGGCTCTTTTCCCTGAAATCTTCATTAGAAGCAGACAAATTTTTGGTGGATTTTGCACTTTTGATAAGGAGTGAGTACAGCAGCCGATGTCATCAGTCTGCCAGGGATACCCGACATTTACAGAGCACTTGGCAGGGTTCAAAGGGCTTCACAAAAGGCGCGGCCCAGTTACAGCCTGGAATTCACTAGGATGCCTGGCTCCGAGTCAGTCACCTCCAGCAAGGCAGTCATGGCTCTGGGCTTCAATCACCTCATCTATGAAATAAGGGCATTTCATCGCCCATCGCATTACGTCCCTTCTAAGCCTAAGATTCAGTGGTCTTTACTCTTAGCAGCCATCTGATACAGTGCAGCCATTCTGGCAAACGAGGAGAGGCTGTTGAAACTTGGCAAGCTGCACAATGTGTGTGCATGGCCTCAGAATGTGGTTAAAACTGACGTGCGAGAAGCTCAGACAAAGCAAAAAGGCAACCCCTTTCCTGAATACTCTTCGTGATATGTATGCAATTTACTTCCAAAAAAAAAAAAAAAGACAAGAGTATTTTCCCGGCTGGTGTGAGTCCAAACTTGACATAGTTGCATGCAATGCATCTGGCTATTCTAAAGTGCTAAGAAGTTTAGTGACAAGGGCTCTTCCGCTTCTTCTCTCTCGA
The DNA here is from genome assembly GCF_057876585.1 of Rhinolophus sinicus. Taxonomy (NCBI): domain Eukaryota; kingdom Metazoa; phylum Chordata; class Mammalia; order Chiroptera; family Rhinolophidae; genus Rhinolophus; species Rhinolophus sinicus. The sequence goes on from NC_142515.1 coordinate 125,392,952, forward strand.
AATTATTAGACTTCGGGGTGAGGAGAAGATGGGGGGAAGCTTGAGTAATCCTTTCAAGGGCTTCTTCTTACTTTGGCACACATAGTTCTCAAGAGGAAAGGACAGATTTTTCAACCATGTAGTTTTCCAGGGACAGGAAATTCATAGCAAACGTTTCCCTTTGTTTTGAGGTAGTCACAACACCACAAAACCCAAGGGCCGGTGCTGAGGAAGTCATCTATAGATCTCTGTATGTCAGCCAGCATCCCTTGCCGTATTGCTTATTTAAAACATACACAATGCACCTCAATTCACACACATGTAGGAAATTTAAATGCAAGTGTCTTTTCACATACCTATCAGAAACATACTAAAACCTAGTTTACATAACAAGACTAGACAAAATACGCAGTATAAAAATTCCGATCTTGTTTAAATTAGCCTAATAATGTAGTACAGTGACTGTCAACCAGAGTCCTGTGGCACGGTGGTATGTCAGAGAAAACTTCCGAGGTGTTCTAATCAATTTCTAACAAAGCGCATGATTTTTTTGGGCAGCATCTGAGTATGAAGGCTAGCATGGCACCGTCCATTTGAGGGACTGCAGAGCTCAACCGGCAGAAGTAACAAGATGTAGAAGAAATGGACATCTCACCTCCCGTGAGGAGGCGGTGACATCACACCAGAACAAAGAAGTACTCATTGCAACAAGGTGGAACTTTGCCTTTCGAGTCCTGAAGAGGAAAAGTCAGGTCAGCACATTGTTCTGTTCAATGGAAGCAAAATAATAAGGCAACAAGAGGAGCTGTTACAGCCTAGAAGTGATTGTTTTCTAATGACGGCAGACACGCCCCTTTTCCATTTCTCCAAGTGTGCGGAGAAAGTCTTAACACCGGTATGCTGCAAACACAGAAAGGGTGAGAGCCAGTGTTATCAGAAAGCGTCTCGAGTGTGGTCCTGCCTTTCCTACAGGGCCCAGTATCAACACCCCCTCACCCTCCGCGACGTCTCATGGGGCTGCTGGGCCAGTCCAGGTGCATTTTGATCTTGCGGAAGCCTTGGAACACGGCCCAGCAAGGGAAGGGTTGCGTATCTTCAGGAGTGGACATTATCTATCACCCAAGGAAAAAAGTGTCCATGACTGGAAAAGAGATCTTGAGATAGGTGGGAAGAAACAGTCCTCTCTCTGGGACTTGGCCTGAGGCCAGCACCAGGTGGTAAAGATTGCAGATTTCCTCCAAAGGAGGGAGAAAAGGGGCAGAGATCTGAATCTTGTAAAAACAGATCATCTGTTTTTATGTCACCCTTAGTATTAATTTCCCTTTTGTTATCCTAAAGGTTTTGGTACCTAAAAATTTCGTTTAAAAGTTCCAGTTTGGTCACAGCCATGCTACATGCTTTGGAGAACTAAGGAGATAGTTGGGTCTGCCCTTGGGCCTGAGCAGCACTGAAAAAGGAGTGTCCAATAGGGATTAATGTGGTGACAACTGCATAATAAGTAAAAAATCCCCCAGGAGGAGAGGAGTCCTGGGAACAAACGTTGGCCTTGACACCTGGCTGACCCTCCCAAGGTGCAGATTCTTCCTTCACTACTAAGCCTTTGGGGGTGAGGCTTTGATTTCACCAAGGGTTTGTGAAAGTTCCTTTCCGCACACAGAAGGGAGGAAGGGAGGATGGCGGGGTTAGGGGGTGGTAAGTTTGACATTATAGGGAAGTCAGGATCAAACCTCAGATGTTATCACAATGATTGACAAACCCTCAGCGCCAGATACTGACAGAGGTTAAATTGCTAAAGGAACATCAGCCCATTCATACTGCACTTTGACAACTATTTCTAGACCTTGAATGCAGTACATGCATCTGGAAGTGATATTTATCATTTTTTTTAGCTCTTAAATTAAACAGGGTGTTGAATAGGGACAAATCCCAGGATTTCCTAATAAAAACAGAGTATTAAATTCAAGAGTATTAAATTTCTCAGCTTAAATTCTTGTATTAAGTGTCCACAGTGTTGCTTATGAAATAGCTGGCTGCAATTCCTAAAACCAAGATGGAGTTCAAGCCTGGTAGGATTTTTGTTTATGGGGACATAAAAGGAAGCCAAAGTCAAATCGAGAGATTAGATGAGAATCCAGAGTAAAAATTCACTTTCTTAAAAACCGACAAGAGGAACTCAAAAAACCATCACAACCCTTTGTCTACCAAGACCATAAGCACTGAGACATATAGGCCAGGCCAGAACTCAAACTCCCTGGAAAACCACAGACTCACACATGGGTCTATAAATTCTCCCGTCCTTAACAACGTGAAATAGCCATTCTCCCCAGAGCAGACAACGGGCGGTATCACGGAATTTTCCTGTGACTCTAATGCTATATGACAAAGGATAATCTCCACATAAGGAATAGGCTGATAATAAAAATCTACAAAATGAATTTCTACATATTAGCTTAGCTCCAAAGTTATGATTGATATTTATCCTAAAATAAGAGATGGAACTTTTCCCTCCTCACCCCACCCCAAAATTATACCCGATATATTAAAAAAATTTAGTCTGAAAAACCAAAACCTTTTTTAAAAATCATAAAGAAATAGCATAATGTATAAAATTATAGCTCTACTACCACTATTCAAAATGAGTCACAAAACCCTAATTCCATTAACACAACCCCAGTCCACGTAAAGTCTATGACACTGCTGCTTGTTGCTGAGATTATTTTCCACATGAATATTAACGGATTTGCACTGACCATCCGCAAACTTCTTAGGGGCCTTTGATGAGCCATAACACACATGAGGCAGAGCCATGAGACAGGTGACATGAGCCCCTGAATCGGCAGCCGTGGCCCCCTTAGCATGAAGCTCCAGCAGCGGAGCTCAGCGAGGAGCTGCCTTGCCTTGACCGGCGTGGTAAGTAGAGGGGAGGCAAGCCAGCCACGTCGGGGCCTGTCAGCTCCTTCTGACAGGTTGCATGGAGCACTCGGCACCACCTAACTTGTGTTCAAACATAATTTGTAAGCAGATGATATTATTTTTCTTTCTTTAGGAAGCATCCATAGTATGTCCATTGATGGGGTGGGTGAATGGGCTAGTAAACAGAAATTTAAAGACTAAAAGCATTTGTTGTTACAGCTGGAAGAAATCAAGTGTGACATCAATACTCTACAGATGAGAAAACTGCAGTGTAGAGGGGTTAAGTCACTTGCTCAAGGTCATGGACTTATTAAGTGTTGGAGCTAGGATTAGAATTACATCTTCCTTTCCTGAACTGGTCTCCACGGTGAAGGCTTCTGGACCTCACATTGGTACATGGAGGAAAAGAGTTGCAAGGGTAGGAAGAAAAAAAGTTTTGAGCTCCCAAATAGCTCAAAACTTCTCTTTAAAAAGTGATTTTTGTTGGCGTGAATGAGAGTGCTGCCGTGGCAAGTCTCTTTAGTCTGAGCTCCTCCACGCAAACCCAGCCTGCAGCCCAGGGAGCTCGGCACTCCGGTGCCTGGAGGGTCTGGGCAGGCACAGGAGACTTTCTCTGAGGCTCAGGCTACTGGCGGCGGCACGTACACCCAGAGCCGGAACTGACTGGGAGGTTGGCTCAAACGCCAGCGGCAGAGCCCATCACGGTCCTGGAGGCCTCCAATTCATGGTGGGCCATGGGTCTTAGGTAGTGACTTACCAACCGGGAGAGATTTCAATATTTAGGAACCAAACAACTGTACCAGCACATACAGCAGTCCTCAAACCAGGCCTGCACATGTCAATCTCAGATGAAATACTCTTAAACGAGATACCCAACTTTTAAGTTTCCCGAGAAGTACACTCCATGCAGTATGCATACATGAAATGTTACCCGAGGTATGGGATGTGCCCAGAGACCCAGGGTAAATACATCATCACGTGAAGGCCCAAATCCACCCCAACCTCTCCACGCCGGTCATACCACCACCACGCCACAATCCCTTCAACACACGTATACACAGAAAGCAAACATCACAAGCAGTTTTGAAAAGGACATGAGCCTAAGGTTGTATGTGTACAACGGTCCTTGGCTTGCATATGAGTCTCTTCGCCCTCTTTCTGGCAGCAAACTCTCTCACCTCCCCCCCCCAAAATGTTTGGGTCCCGGGAATGGATGTGTTTATCCAATCATCTGTTCATGTAGCCAGAACCAAGCAATGAAGTCAAAGGATGTTATCTGGGAAAATGTGATTTGGCCTGGATTTGCCAAAAGAGTTCTTTGGGCTTGCCCAGAGCTCACCCAGTTACTGAACCTTCTTTCATTTGGCTTTGGTGTTTGCTGGACAGAACCCAAGAGGAAGGTATTATTATAGCAGGGTTAAACAAGGTCATCTAATCCGAGGGACGGACAGTGACACCGAGCTCCAGAAGGGTACTTCTTTTTCAGGGTGTCGTGATCAGTGTTAGGCAAGAATTTTGTAAGCCATCTTTTTCAAGGAGGCCATCAGATCACAGAAGGCAATACCCAGTTTGCTCGGAGACAAGCTGTTTCCTAATCAAGTTTTCTTATACTCAGAACTATGGAAACATTTTCAAAGGTATTATTCTCGGCAGGTTTCCAGTAATTCAACATTTCCAGACTTATCCAAATGGCTTCTGAAATATTTGCTGTTTGTTGAGAGCAGCTTTCTGGATGAGGTAATTAAAAGAAACCTATCAATTTGAGATTTTTTTTTTCCATGAGTAAATAATGTTGACATACTGTTCAAATAAACCCACAATTTACTGCAATCTGTTTTTAGACAAACCCTCCACTTTAACCTCCAAATGGGAAAAACGAAGAGACTTTCTTCTTCTCATTTAATCAAGAACATATGTTCAAAGATAATACCGGAGGCTTATTCTGGGAAGCGTTCTGCTCTTCCTCCGACAGCCACGCAGCGAGCTCACGATGCAGCCTCAACACATAATGAAAGCAAACGCCACCATAAATCTCCCGCCTGGTGGAGGTCACTTCAGAAAAACCGCCTGCTGCTCCAATAAGCCCCGGCTATGCTGAGGCACACCAGGGGGAGAGAAGCCAACTGTGACAGACCCCAGCAGGTATGCACCACACTGCGGCCAACCCAGGCCACTGGGAGGGGAGCAGCAGGGCTGAGGCAGGTGTGCGTGTGCGCCTGTGTTTACACTCAACCTAGCGGCCCCGTGTGTTCTGGCTGAAAGAGAACCAGCAAGCTCACCAGGAGACTGAGCTGCTTTCCCCCTTAGGAGAAGCACTTGGGAGGCACCAATTTTCATTAAACCTAAAAGTACACACAGTGGCAGGAGGCCAAAACAGTCCTCAAAAGTGAGGCTTTTAAAAACATCTGTTAGGGGCTTTGAGATCCTAAGGGGTGTGTGGGGGGGAATGACGGAGGGGGGTGGAAGGGGGGGGAGAGAGAGAGAGAGAGAGAGAGAGAGAGAGAGAGAGAGAGAGAGAGAGAGAGAGAGAGAATGAATTCAGAGTCCAGTGCTTTTTCATTTCCAGACTGTGAGTCATGAACAAGAGTGCGTAAATCCAGATTGCCAGAATACACTGACCCCAGTCTGGGTTTACTAACACCTGAAGTACATTTCATGGAAATTAGGTTTAACTATCAACCTGATCATGAAGCTTGAAAGGGTTTTCTCCCATCTCAGGACGCCAGGAGTCCTCTGGAACCTGGAATGGAGTTTTCTGACAGCAAAGGTTTACTGTAGCAAAAGAAATTACGGACGTTTCCCCACTAGGCATAAGCATGTGACCACTGCAGGCACCTGTGGGTCCAAGCAGGTTACCTGCCAACATCCCTTTAAACACCAAATTCTGGACGATTAGGCCACTGCTTCAAGGCTTCCACAAATGTGAAACCTTGACAAATTCCCAAATGAAAGCCATAAAACCAATCATTTTTTAAACCTGCATGAGTGACACCAGAAAAATTAGAGCAGTGTGGCAGGTCACTGTGAAAGAAAGCTGCCATAAAGAAGCTTATGATGCGGCTGTCATGGAAAAGGCAATGAGAAGGTTACTTTTGCTCAGGTCTAAGACTGGTTCTTGTTCTTCCTGCAGCCCCCTGCCTTGCACCGCCCTGCTGGAAGACAGATCAGTCTATAATAAGTAGTAGTTATATATCATAAGGCAGCAATTCCTTTCAGTCGTTCCACTATAAAAAAGCATCCAGATTTAGAACTTGACAGGAACCAGTATCGCCTGCCCCCAAGAGCCAGCAGAAAGTCTGTGTGTGTCATTCAGCCAGCAGGGAGTCTGGGTGTTTTAAAAGCTTTAATTTGAAGGGGATAAAAAACCTGGGCGTTAAGCAATTTGGCTGTGGATATTTAATGCATCAGCCATGCTACAGAACTGGAGCCCCCTGTTTAAAATGAGAAATTGAAAACTTGCATGCTCTGTAGGCAAAGTGTAAGTAAATGTAGGATGGTAAGCAGAAATCAGCTGAGAACCTGCGGCAACGCCATTAGGACTAATGACATGTTCAGAAATGGCCTTAAATAAAGGCTATGGTGTCATGTGCAGGTGTGTAAAACAGGTCTGGCTTTTCATTAGCCAGAGCTGTACCTCCCAGCTTGAGGCACGGGCCCAGAGAGGTTGAAATTTGCCCCAAGGCACATAGCTCCTCATTGGGAACCCCAAGATTGGAACCCAGTCTCCTGATTTCTAATTTCCCCTCTAACACACTTGTGATAGGCAGAATACGGCACCCCAAAGCGATGCCTTCAAAGAATTACATCCTAATTCCCTGAACCTGTACATATGGCACCCTACATGGCAAAAAAGACTTTGTAGATATGGCGAAGGATTTTGAGCCTGGGAGATTATGCTGGATTGTCCATATGGGCCAATGTAATCACAAGGGTCCTTATAAATAAAAGAGCAGGAGAGTGAGGGTCAGAGTCAGAGAGATTGGAAGATGCTATGTCACTGGCTCTGAAGATGAAGGAAGGGGCCAAAAGCCGAGGAATGCAGGTGGCCTCTAAAAGCTGGAAGAGACAAGGAAACAGGTTCTTCCCTAGAGCCTCCAGGAGGAACGCAATCCTGCTGACACCTTGATTTTAGCCCAGACCTGTGAGCTCCAGAATTGAAAGGGGTAAATTTGTGTTGTTTTAAGCCACACAGCAGCAATAGGAAACCAATACAACGCTTCATTTTGATCTACTCGAAGTACAGCCATTATCTCCGGGGTGGTCACAAGCCCCTTGTTCGGTCTTTAGCACCTTCTAGTCTCCTTTCAGACATGCTCTTCTTCTCTGACCCCTCACTAGCACCCTTCTGTTTCCTCTTAGCCACATCAACTACTGCTAAAAGGAAAGCTTTTCTCTAATTGTCAACTGGTCTACGGAGAGAAATTTGTTGGTAGGAACTTAAAAATATTATATGGCTCACCAACTATTCCCAATATATGAGAATACTCTATTTGGGTGTGTTTTAGCTTTTCACCTCTGCTGCCCATGGAAAGCCTTCAAGGCTCAAAAAAAATGAATCTCTAAGGGTGGAGTTTGGGGTTCCTGGTTTGGATGAGCCTTTCCCAGAGTGTCCCAAGTCACACTATAGATATGGGCTTTGGAGTCAGAAAGACCTCGATTTGACCCTCTGATTCACCATTTAATTGTGATGTGACCTTGGGGAAAGTACTTATTAAGCCTTACTTTCTTTACCCCTAAAATGGAGACGATAGCAGTGATCTTCCTCCAGAAGGAGAGAGGGATGAGGTTTTGTATTTAAAGTGTGTAGCACGCAGTGTGACGTGGACAAGCATTTTGCTGGTAGAGTGGTGGTGGGAGTAACAGGAGGCGTCCCTGTAGCCCCAGTGCCAGGCAACGTGAGCCCGTTTAAACCCTGTGCGAACCGAAGTTGCAGATCTGAGCACTGTCCAGTGACACCCAGCCAATGTGGAGCAGCAGCAAGTATTTACACACTGCCAACCGTGTACTGGGCTTCTCAGGAGCAGATAAGTCCTAAGAGACAATACACAGCCCTGGTTTAGCAGGAAGCCGCCATGCAAACATAGTTACTGGCCTGTATCCCTCTGTACTGAAGAGCTATTACAACAAAGGGTGGTAAGAGGACCCAAGAGAACAACATCTTTCTAAGGGAATCAAGAACGAAGTCACAGAGGAGATGACTTTTGAGTTGGACCCTGAAGGACGAGTAGAAGTTCGCCAAGCAGAAAACAGGAGAAAGAACATACTGGACAGACGAAAATGTATATGAGAAATAAAGTAAAAGAATATCAACAGGGAACACCTTCTAAACATACCTGTAACATTGAAACCATGGAAACAAGTGAAATCCAGCTCAACAAATTACATCCATGACCACTTGCTCTGCATCATCAATTACCCAACTTCCTCCGGATCTGATGCAAAGTGATTTCGGGATCACACCAAACAATTCATTCTTCCTTGACTGAAAATGATGCCTTGAAAATTCACTGATGGCCACAGAGAAATCAATACTAATCAGGTAATATGCACTGGCCCTGAGATAACACAGCATCTAGAATCTGACATATGAATTCATACTGAATCATTACTGCCTTGTATGAATGGAGAATGGTTTTTCAGTTTCCAAAGCATTTTGGTAAGATTCTATGAAAAATCAATAACTTATTAAATGCCAGTTACCTCATTAAAACAAACTATTAATCACTTTTGTTGCTATTATATTGGGACCACAGATCTGACTTTACGTATTTTGTAGTGCTGTGTATATTCACAGGCTTACTCCATTCGTTAGAGGAAATAAGGCACAGAATGACCGTACACTGCAGCCAAGATGGGGCTACTATAGGAAATGGATTAATGAAGGAAAAAATGCATTAATGAAGGAAAAAAAAAAAACCGCCATTGAAAAAAATGGGAAAGCTATAACTTTAGATGCAAGTGGTGAAAATTCATTATAGAAGAGAGACTTTATGTTAATAAAATCACAATAATCATTTGAAACATTTCCAGCATCTGAAATATTTTGACTATCATCCTTGTAACACCAAGAAATACAGTTCTGTTCATTTCTGGTTTGAAGATGGCCAGCCCATTTTTGGCCATGTGAGAGTACATGTTAACGTATGTATGTGTTTTGTGAAATGTAAAAGTTAAAGTCCACCCCAGCCAAACTGTTAAGTACATTCCTCAGCAAAAGTCTGGTCCTAGTTCACTGAATTGGTGGGTGGCTACATTCCCTAGGGACAGTTGGTTTTTTGATCTTTTGGAATACAAATTTCAAGTTACCTGCTCCTGTGCCATTCTGCCACCATTTTCTTAGGAATAGAGAGAAAAGTTTGAGCTATGTGCTTGTGAATTTGTGAATAAGTTACTATTGTTACTAACAGAAATGTCCCCTCACTTAAAAAGTAGGGTCATCATTACGTGAGCTAAACTTGAGACATTCAGACTCTGATAAGAATGGAAATGACTCTGGAGAGCTCAGTGTTTTCTGGGGTTTTCCGCAGGAGGACCTAGCCAGAGGCGCCATATTTGGAGGCAATTCTTCTGTGCAGCTAATGCCTAACAATCTCCAAATATAAATAGCTCCTGCTGGGCTTTTGATATTCACACCTTGGTGGACTCACTGAGAGATAACTTGACTGCCAACTGCATTGCTGAGAAGCCAACGCATTTCTCCCTCACACCTTTGCTGATAAAGGCCTCTTGAATTGGTGTGAGTGGAGCAGGATTAAACTCCCAGCAGTGAGCACTGGACTTGAGTCCCTCATTAGTCTGATTAGTGTAATGAGGCCAGGCTAAGAGGGGATCGTGTGGTCTTAAACTGAGTTGATATTGATTACTAACAGTGGAGCGGCCTACTATACTTTAAAGCCCTGATTCTGAGGGAATATTTCGTTTTTGCCAACTTTGTCTTCCATTGTGAAGATTGATCTCAGCATAATGATCCATCACCTGAGGGGATTCACTCGGCTGCTTCTAAGCTCGTATCCTGCAACCAGACATTTGCTGTTCTGCAAGCCCCCAGCTCTCAGCGTCCTGCTCACTGCCGGCCGTGCCCACAGAGCTCGCTGCTCTCTGCGGCAGCACTAGCTCTTTCCTCACTCACCCCTCCACTGTCACATGTTGCCCTCCTTTGGCCTCTCTCCTTACAGGGACAGCCACAAAGATGCTGGGCTCTCATTTCCTTTTCTCCATTTGCTTCTTCTAGAAACCTTCTCACTTACACAGTTTCCAGCTGAAGCGTAAGTCACCTATCATCACGAGAGGTGAAAATGGCACAGAACAGTGTGTGCTAAAGTGCAACCAACGTGTTAATGGCAAATCTGTTGTCACTAAACGTTAAATTGACAAGGTATCCTCAGTACAATGGCTTCACCCATGGGATGGCATTCGGAGGGCAGGTGGTTGGTATTTTCCTAACCCCAAGGGCAGGAGGTCAGCCGGGCAGCAAGATGATGGAACCAGGGCCTGTAACGTCATCCAGACTCTCTCCCTATGTGTCACATCACGGTTTCAATCTGCACACCTGCTCAGTCTCCCCCCTGCTCTTTCTCTGCTCGCCAGCCCTCCCTGTCTGATCCCCATTCCACAGAGCAGAACACGTGACTGCCCAGGTCTGCTGAGGATGCACGGTACAGCACAAACCACACTACTCTCAGTCCCAATTCCAATTCGCAATTCCCAAATTCCCAGTTGCAAGGGTTGCAGTTTTGATTGTCCTGCTTGGGTCAGTTGTCCTATTCACTGTGGCCAGAGGTCACAACCAAATGGTCCTGAGGGCCTTTTCTCTGAATTGGGTAACCCAGTTAAGAGGGTTATTATAAGCTAAACAGACACTCCAAGATGTGTCTGCTACATGCACCTGTGCTCAAGAACACAATACTTAAAAAAAAATCATTATGATGCATTCTTTTATTTCTTTAAGAGATATTTAATGAACCCTAATTTGTCAGACACGGTGCCAGGCTCTGAAGTTTCAACAGATGAGGTCCAGCCCTCCAGGGGGAAAGAAACAAAAGAAGGATTCTGGCAAACAAAATAACAATAGGTTGGAATAATTACTACATAAAAAAAATGGAAAGGGTGATGTGATAGAATATTTGAGAGGTACATGTGGAGGTGTGCTTACTTGGGCCCTCTTTGAAGAGACAGCGTTGACTATCTAAGGAAGGAGGTGATCACAACAGAGGGAACGCAGGTACACAACACAGGTGCAGAGTTGTCCTGAGGTGCGAAAGGAAGGAGGGGAATGCAGAGGGGACAAAATGAGATTAGAGAAGTGGACAAGACTCAGCCCACACAGGGCCTTGCCATGTTAAGGGATTGAGATTTTATTCGGAATGCATTAGGAAGATGTTGATGAAGCTTAACTAGGAGAGAGAAAGACATACTCTGACTTACGTTTTGAAAAGATGACTTGACAGTGGGATTTTAGGGGAGGAGCAGGAGTGGAAGCAGGGAAGCGAGTTAGGAAGCTGCTACAGTAGTTCAGGAGAGGAAGAGCAGATGAACCTTTGGACAAAGGGAGGTGGCAATTATTGGGCGAGGCAGAAGAGCCCAGATTCCAGATGTATTTTAAGGTAGGACACCCCAAACTTGCTGAACAGTAGGATTTGAGGAGACAAGAAAGAGAGGGCTTGCAGATGACTTCTAGCTTGGGTTTAATTGGCTAGGTGGAGGGTCAGCTATTTCCTGGAATGGGGCAGACTGGAATGACTGACCAAGTCTTCATCACAGAAGGTGCCAAAGCAAGAATTCTGCACCCCCATACATTGAGGTCCCTGGTCCTGATCTGGTGAGAAACTCTTGTTGGTTTCTCTGTAGCTCAAGGGCGCGATGCATCCTTTTAGAACACCACTGTAATCCCACCTTCCTGACTCCATCATCCCGACCACCTCCCCCGTCAAAACCTACCCATATTCCACGAAGTCCTTAGAGGAAGAAAGGCTTGGGCTGAACCAGTATTAGGAGGCAGTGAATTAATCCAAGTATCAATTCTCCCCCTTTACATATCATTGGGACACATTACTCAAAGTGCTTCCCTATCTATAATAAGGGTGGGAAGAGATACTTCAGAGTTCTCATTTTGAAGACCCAAACAAAACCATATATGTAAAGCACTTAGTGCCTAAATTATGTCAGGTGTTTAATACACATTGGATGTCATTATTCTTAGTGTTTCTTTCTTTTACCTGTTTTCAGAGTAAATTTACTACTGAGTACCAATTTTCTGCTTATACAGAGCACCTGGAAATAAGTTTTGTTTGTCTCTAGCTCTACACACTAGGAATGTTTTGTAGCAATGTAATTATTCATGCAAAACATTTCACCACCAGAAAAAGAGACATTTGGCTACATTTGCCCAAACTGAAAATTAAGACGGATTAAGATAGAGGATCTTTTTCTGATTTGTGAAGTTATTTGTATGAAAAGTCTTGCCAAGATATAAAATTAAGTTGTATTTAATTGTACATTTAATTAATACTTTATTGAGAAGAATCAAATTATGTGGAATGAGAACAATTCCAGAAATTGAGGATGTAAGGTCATTGTCCAATGGAGATCAATATAATGGGAGTTCACTTGTGCTTCCTGTCAAAGACTAGCTTCTTTGGAATGTAGATGTCACTTAGATGTTGAAGACGACAACAGAATGTCTCACTGAGGAAAATCCTGTATCTCTTTTCCTATAAATGTCCAAGTGTGGAGAAGACAGAATATGTTCATTAAATAAAGCTTAATAATAACTCTTTCAAAAGGTTAGAGCGTGTACTATCTAACATGAGTCCCTCTATTTTCATATACCCTAGCAATGCACTCTGTCTTGGAAGCCATCTCAGCAAACAGGGAGATCATAAACTCTCAGGGTTAGGAGGTAACTGAAAGGTCAATGATCCAGCTCTCCAACAGGGTACAAAATAAAAGAGACAAAGAAATGTTGCTTGATTTTCTTATTCTATCCGAGAACTGAGACTGCTATTCCCATCATCCCACATTCAGCTGCCCTTGCAGGAAAACTAGCAATCCTGCCCCATTGACAGGCTCAGCCTCATCGTGTTTGCAGAATCAAAGCCACCCGGTTTCTATGGCAGGCCTTCTCATAGTCATAGTGGCACTTTCATTTGGAGGACGTCCCCGCAAGCCACAGATACCTAATAAATCTCATATGTCGCACATGGCCCCAAAGTCTTTCGCCTTAAGTGACTGAGAGATAGTGGTGTCATGGACAGAGATAGGAGAACAGAAGGGAAAAACACATTTAGTACACAAAGTCAAGGATGAGCTTGGGGTTCAATGTGTTGGGCATGAAGTTAGAGCAGGAAGTGCTGTGGCTCAACAGCTGAACTCAGAGATTCAAAGTTCCACTTGGGTCTCGCCATCGTCTTCTGAAACTTGCTCCCATTCTCTCCTCCACCTACACCACGTGGCGAAACCACCAGTCAGGCAGCTGTCCAAGCTGGAAAGCTCAGAACTCCTTCTGGACTCCTTTCTCCCACTCATTCCAATATCTAATCAGGCCAATTTTCAAACTGCCAAACTTAAATAAGAGGCTATTTTTTTTCTTTTACAAAAAGACAAATAGCCTACATTTGCTGCCCTTTTCTTTGACCATGTCAGATGCTAACTTACAGTCATTTTTGGAAAAAAATAACGACACTTATTCAGTCCTTTCAAAGTAAACAACATTTTAACAAGTGAGAAGGTAACTACTTTTCAAAACAAACTCCTACTGAAGAGAAATTTGAAAATAGACATTTAAAAATATTCCCATCATTTTGTGATTTTACTGCCTGAAATGGCATGAGGGGTCACGTGTACAAACATTTGTATCAGAACACTTTAAAGATTTGGGATACCGAATTTACTAACCCACTTTTTAAATTTTAAAACAGAGGTTCAGCAGATATTGAACCTATTAACACTATGAAAAATATGTACCCCTCCCAATTAGCTTATAAGAACAACTGATACCAGGGATAAAGGGAACTGATTTGAACTTTGACAGAAACATCTGCGTAATTACTGCACAGAATTAGAACTGAGTCTCATGATTTAGGAAGTGTACTTCCATTTGGAGCGACATTACAAGACCTTTTCCACCTATGTCAGCCATTAAAACCAAAAACTGAAATAAACTTACAACCAGACCTACAAATCATTGTATCACAAGTATAAACCAAGATTTAAAAAATTAGATACATTCAATCATGAGGTTTTGTTTATTAAATGTAACTAAAGATTATTCTAAATGTTTTAATCTCATTCCTATTTTACCCTTTGACAATTTCCACTTCGGAGTATTTTGAAATGGGCGCAATATATTAGAGCAGAAATAGGCATATGTAATTTACTTGGAAAACAACAACACTGGGAGCGTGTGGCTTAGATTTCCTTACCCACAGGTTGCCCAATCACTTCTCTGCGAAGCCCAAGGAATCACCATAAAATGCAGGTGGGCCCACAGCATGGAAACCCGTCCACTGCTTCCCGTTCTGCCACAGCCACAGTGCTCCCATGACCAACGAGAGGGGAATGCACACTCAAGGAGCTGTTCTGCTCCCTGGGTACATCCCCGATTTGAGGACACCCCAAAATCTTGGCAAGGAGGTGAAGCACAGAAGCAATTTGTTAATACCTCGGCACTAGCTTACTGCTTGGATGAGGTGAGCAGAGAGATTTTCTCAAGCCCTGGCTCCTAGCCCTAGCTCCATCACTTTCTTTCTCACTCTCTCTCCAGAAAGCATATGGAATGTCAGTGGGAGTCGCCATATTACATGGATAACCTTGAATTTGCTCTAATTTAAGTTTTTTAAGGAATAAAGTCATCACACATTGAATACTTTATTAGTAACACATTATTTGGCTGCACCCTGGTGAGTCCAAAAGCCTCTGACTCACAGACCCAGCAGCATTCTTGGCCCCCTCTTCCTCCCAGGTCTCACCTTCTGCCAGCCTCGGTCTCCCACTTCACACTCTGCTGCACATACTACGCTATTTCTCACTTTGTTCATTCAGCCCACTTTACCCCAAATGTCCTCTACTCCCCATCCCCACCTGGCTAAACTTCTATTCTGCCATTAAGACTAAGCTCAACCACCTCTTCCAGGAAGACTAAGCTCAAACCACGTCTTCCTGACCGACGCGGGCGGCCTTTGCTGGCCCTCCGTCATACTCCCTTCACACTCGTGCACAGCTCTACTACTGCCTTACAATGATCTCTCTAAGGGTTGGTCATCCCCACCCGACTGCGAGCTTTCTTTTCGGCCAAGGATGGAGGCTTACTGGTAAGCGCAGTGCCTGTCAGGTAGCAGGCATTCCCTAGATGTCTGCTGAATGAGCGAAGGAGTGAGTGAAGAAGTGAATCAGAGAGCATCTGTAAGACTTGAATATTTAGGACTGATCGATGCAAGGTTACTCTAATGACAAAACATGCACATTTAATTACTGACCCTTCATTGCCTAAGAATATGACTTCAATGAGAAATTGACAAAGAATGAGAAATTACAAGGGAAACAGAATTGGGGAAGGGGCGGACGGTCAGTGAGAAGATGTAGAGGAAAGGAACGTGGATAAGGTCCCTTAATCCGCCCTCCCGCACAAGGCCACTTCTTCCCTTTCCCATGTGTTCCCACAGAGACCACTGAGGAAGCTGAGGGCTGGAGCGGGGTGGAGCCCCTGGACTGTGAGATATTACCTGTCAGCTGCTGTATTGTCCAGAACCTCAGGGAGCCCAGGGGAGCCAGGAAATGTGGACAGTGGAGGAAGGCTCTCAGGGAACCCTGGACTGTGGCTTTTTCCCCACAGAAATGGAACAATTTTAGTATTTTAACAAGTGGTGCAGCCTTACTGGTGAATATTAGCCTCGTATCAGCCTGCCCATACGTAGATAAGACAATACTGTCTATACCCCTGTATCTCCCTGAAAATAGTGACCCCTTTAAAAAGCAGAAGATTTCTTATCAGCTAAGCACCCTTTCCCTCTTGACATTTGAGAACATTTCCTCAGAACTTGGGTGGATAAAGCAACCTCTAAATGAGCACTGAACGTTTTTTTTAAAACATTCATTTTGTTCCCCTTAAAAACTTGCCTGTAATTGTGTCAGTAGCTCTGTTCTTCCCCTTAGCGACGGAATGAAAGCTGCTTCAGGCCTGACCGAGTGGGGGACTTTGAGCACCAAAGGCAATACCTTTACAGTTACTTGCATTCCAAGCTTCCTCTGTGTAACTGGAAGGTACCCTGATTCAGTCCTCATAACCTAGTTTTTACACGGCCTCCACCAAACGCCTCAGACCCAGATGCACTCTATCTCTCTCGGCAATAAATGAAATGGGCTTTCACCAGAAATGATCAGTCCTTCTCCCAGAGAGAGTTTCTACCATTCCAGCACTAGATGGGGTTTTTCCTTCCCACGTAATGGATTTATTTCTCACTTGACTGTCCTTTCTACATTGAGTGTGAGCTGCAGCTTTTTCCCACGTGGAGCTCACTCAATGTTTTCATTTTCCAGGATTGATTCACACTCAGAAAGTGAAAGGGGGGAGGGTTTGAAACCATCTCTAAAATGACCTAAAATAGCTGCAGTGTACAAAGCAGCTGATTAAATTATTTGGAAGAGCTAATGAATGCTTTCAAAAAACCTCTGCACTGACTGCAATGACTAATGTTTCTCAAAGTGCACTTGGAGGCCACCCATATCCCACCACCCGCATGCCTGCCAAACATGCAAAGTCTCAGGTCCCACCAGAGGACCAAACTTCTCATGGTAAGGGCCTGGAACTCTGTATTTAAAAAAAAACAACCTTTTAATAAAGTATAATGTGCATACATACTATAAGTGGGCACCTGGCTGAGTTTCACACCAAACCCATCTGTCAAACCAGCACTCAGGTAAAGACCCTGAAGATCGCTGATACCCCAGAGGTCCCTTCTGTTCTCTTCCAGTCACCACTATTCCCCCAGCCCGGAGTTAACCATTCCCTTAACTTCTCATGCCAGAGACTAGCTTCATCTCAGTTTGTGGTTTCTCTGCCACCTATAAATGAAATCATACAATATGCATTCATCTGTGTCTGGCTTCTATCACCAATTACATTTGTGAGATTCATCCATACAGCTGCATGTACGTGTGAGCTGTTCAATTGTTCATGCTCTTTGGCTGAATGATATTGCTGTTGTGATTATACCAACATGGATTTGTCCACTCAATTGAGATGTAAATGATGATGAAATACCTCTACACATCCTCCCAGAACGGCTGTAACAGAAAGTATTAAGAGCTGGTGAGGGTGTGGAAGGAAACTGACAGACGGACTCTAAGCTGGTACAACCACTTTGGGACACTTCGTCAGTAACTACTACCGTGTTTCCCCAAAAATAAGACCTACCCCGAAAATAAGCCCCCATCAAGATCGTCAGTCAGACAGGCGCATTTAGTATGTTATGATGATGTTCCAGAAGAAGATGATATGACTATTATTTGAATACATGTAGATTGTTGTACATGAAAAAATAAGACATCCCCAGAAAATACGCCCTAATGCGTCTTTTGGAGCAAAAATTAATATAAGACCCAGTCTTATTTTGGGGAAACACGGTAATGCTGAATGTGTGGCTACTGACGGTGCCGAAATTCCATGCCTGCATGTACGTATGCCCAACAGAAATACATACATATGTTCACCACAAAGACACAAACTAGAATGTTCACAGCTGTTCCTAACAGTCAAAAACCTCGGTGCCATCAACAATTGAGCCTTAGCTGCATTTTTAACAAGTTCACCATTTGTTTCTTAATCACGCAAAATTTTGAGAATCTTTGCATTCACTATTCTGAAGATTTCCTTTAAGAATAAGCCTAGGAATTCCAGCAACTATCAAAATTCACAAGGTCAATATGAATTTGTCTAAGAAAAAATATATTTTTTCATTAAACTTACCACAGGGCTTCACGTCGGAGTTTGTACTTAAGCACCATATACATTTCCCCATTACTTTGAAAGCTGAGTGCTCCAGAAAAGAGTGGTTCACAAAATGTGTTAAAATTTTAATCGTGTTCTCACAGCCATGGACTCAGGGCAGCTGCTGCTATTCCTCAATCACACCCTCACTGTTGTGAATGAATATTTCATACACCGCAGATTTCCCATGAAGTTCCCCTTGATTAAATAAAAATTGGGATTTGTAAGCTCAAGAAATAACTGGAAAAAAGCCTTGTTTCTTAGGAACTTTGACAAGAAGCAACTGAGCAGACCCCTACTCTGAAATCCAGTGTGAGAGTTTATTGTGTGCTGGTGACGACTGACATTGGGAATCATTACCTACATAAGGGACAGCCCTTAGACAAGGGCCTTGAATAACACACACGTAACCCCACTGGCCCTCCTCAGGAGGTGGGGATGCACCCAGGAAGCAAACCACAGCCATCCTGGCTCCTCAGGATCTCCGCAGACTGAAATGGTCTGAACGAACCCCAAATGCAAACTCTCTGGAATCACCAAATGTTTAGAACTGGAACAGACCCTAGTGGACACTTAGAGACAAGCAAGGAAACTACATGGGTATAATCAAGTAACTGTGATTTGAAAATAATTCTCGACAGCCAAATTCTTAGGTGCTCAATAAAGTGACTGACTTTAGACTCTATGTGAGATATCCCAGCAGTTACTAGAAAAGCACAAGAAACTTAAAGACAAGTTAGTATCTCCAGGTGGTAAGTCATGAACCTGCCCTTCTTCTAAAATGAGAGCGACCACAGATACTGTTCCTTTTATCATATTTATAATGGCCTAGTCAGAGGAAGCCTACCAAATTACAAGGAGAAACGGCCCACTTGTAGGCACCAATATCTCAAACCAAAGGTTCAGAGGGCTCAGCGGTATTTAGGACAACTCTCCACTCAGGGGGAAGTGTGTCAGCCTCAGCAGGTGAAGTGAAAGAGTGCTGACCCTGGGCCTTGGGACACAAACGCCTTCTTTGTGCAAGTGACTGTGACATGAAAAATATGGAGGAAGAACTCTGACTGTAGCAGCAGAAAGTTTAAAGGCTAAGAGGAAAAAAAAAAAAAAAAGATCACCGCTCCTTTCATTATTAATCTGCAGGGTCTCAAGAGAGATGACAAATACTTCAAATATCAGGAGGCTTGGTCACTTACAAGAAGCAGCCCATGTGGGAATACGCGTCTTATCTGCCCTAAATTCCAGAACACCATTTCACGCAGCCCTTCAGATCACGTGCCAGTGGAGGCACAAGCGGGTGGGGGTGGGGCAGGGGGCGGTGCTAACAGTTGGCCTGTACGCATGAATAGGGTAAGTCTGGGCTTTGGAATGTCCCCTCTTTGTGACTTCCAGGGACTCCACCACCCTGTCATTCATGCTCCCTTGAATGGCAGCTTCAAAGGGTATTGTTAAGCGAACGACTCTCTTTGTTCTGCCAGTTTTTTGTAGAGATAAGAAGTGGACTCTTTTTAGGACAATGAAATGATTCTACATATGGTTATTTATTTATTTATCTATTTATTTATTTATGTTAAGTTGGAAGCTAACCTGGCAGTTAGCTGTTCTCTGAGACAAAAGCTTTGCTCTCATAATTTAGTTTACTTGGATTGCACGTGAGTTTTCTAATTAGAAATGGTCTCGTACAGTGTTCTAGTGACTGACTGCAGCTTCAGGCTTCACACAGCGCTTTGCCCACGCGCTGCAAGGACAAACTGAGGACAGAGCCGCGGCCGCGCAGGCCCTCCTTCCCTCCGTCCCTGAGCAGGAAGGAGGTGCTGGCGCTCAGGTTGTTCTGCGCCTGACCTCTAATTACGTCCACCCGTACTTCTTCAACGGGGCCGAGGTGGCTGCCAGCAGGTGAGGCCACGCAGCGGTGCCAAGCAGACCTTGTCGTTGCGCTGTTCGCACTCCATTCTTAACGCCATCCTGGTACCACCCTGGCCCGGGCTCTGCCTCACCTTCTCCTTTATGGGTCCACCAAGTAATCCAGTTGGGGAGCCCCTTACATTTCTGACAAATGGAAACTTGTGAACTGTCTGGACTAATCCCCACTAAGGCCACCCTCGTGCAGAGCTAATTCCCACCCATGTTTCTGTGGCCTCGGAAACTGGACAAAGGTGCACATGGGCCAGGGGCATGGGATAGGAGCTGCATGAAAGCAGGTGTTCGTGTGGGCTTCATTTGGTCCGCCTCCCCAGGGCCTAGGGCAGGGCCTGACATATAACAGGAGCGGGACACGTGTTTCGGGGGTGTCGTGCTGACACAGGGACGACTAGAGCCCGTGAATGAGAACCAGGGCTCAGCAACGTGGGCCTGGCTCTTAGGAGCTAGACGCAAGAGAAAGGTAACTGCACTTGGTAGAATTCAACACCCATCGCAGGCCTTTCAAAAAAGAGATTATCAAAGTAAATCCTCCACTATTAGTGTTTTTTTCATTCATCTGGCAAATATATATTGAGCACCTACATTGTACTAAGCACTGTCCCAGTGCTAGGCATGCCACTGTCAACAAGACAAAATCCGTGTTCTCATGAAGTTTGCATTCTAGTAGAGAGGACAAACAATAAACACGCAGGTATATTTTAGAGACTTTTCAGTGCTCAGAGGAAAGTACTCGCCAGCACTGATGGAAGACAAGTGCGATTGCTCCTGCTGGGACAGACCAAGGAGGTCCACTGAGGACCAGACATGTGATCTGAGACCTAATGTTGACAAGACTGCAGCCAGGGGACCTTCTGGAGAAGAGCATCCCAGGCAGCAAGAGCCCCGGCCCAGAGGACAGGGGCACCGGGAAGGCGGAGGGGCGGAGTTGCAGACAGAGATCGAGGCTGAGAGCGGAAAGGAGCGGGAAGGCAGAGGCCTGGAGCCCTTGGTGAGGAGCTTTCATTCTAGTTCAAGTGAAAAGAAAGCACACAATGAATTTAAGCGTGGGAGTAGGTTGATCTTTACTCATTAAAAAGACCTCTCCAGCTGCTGTATGGAGAATGGCTGTGGGGGCAAGCAGAGAGAGCAGTCAGCAGGCGGCCACGGTGGCGTGGTGGGCTGTAGCAGTGGGGATGCTGAGAAGTGGTCAGCTCTGGAGACAGTGTCCGGCTGCAGCACCTGCTGATGGACGGCAGGTGAGGTCTGACATAAAGGGAGGGATGAAGAGGGACTCCCAGGATTCTGACTACAGTAATTGAGTAGATAGTGGTGCTATGCACTGACAGTGGAGAGCGAGAGAGAAGCGGGTGCATGGGGTGGGTGCAGAATCAAGAGTCTCTTTCAGTCATGCTGAGTTGGAGGTGGACTGTTAGACATCCAAGGGCCTCATGTCAAGCAACAGCTGGATACACAGATCTAAAAGTCTGAGCAGAAATAGGGCTGCAGACAGCGACTCTGGGGTCACCAGCACATTCCTGACGTGCAGAGCTCTGGGCCTGGACCAGACCACTCAGGCAGAGCCGCTTTGATCAGCAGCATCTTCCTCAGAGATGACCAGCCCTCGGGTTAATGGAGAGCCCTCAGCATCTCGGGAGCTCATAGCCGGATCCTTTCAGACCCATTCTTGTTTCTCTCATTGATGTAATGTGAACAAATTAGGGGAAATTATAGGACTAAGATGTATAATCAAGATGAACCCTCAAAGATGATGAAAGTTCCTTTTTAAACTAGATAATCTAGAGGGGAAAACAGCAAAATATAAGAGCGAAATATTCTTCTCTAACTTGGTTTCAAGTCCATTTTCCTAGTGAAGCTAATGCCCTGTGAAATGCTGGGGGTGGAGGCAGGAAAGAACCTTCAAACATTCCTTTTGAATGACATCGTTGATTCTAGCCAAAGAATCAAGGGATCTGGGACAGCAGGACTTAGGAGATAAGGAAAAGGGTTAGGTAACATAAACACATAACCTTATTGTTTTTCACATTTTAAAAATATTTCGATCTGAAACCTATGATGCCTCATTCCAAATATATTTGATTTTCATTTTAAATGGTAAGGTCTTGTATTTACTGCAGTCAACTTCAAAGACACATCTGTAATTATGAGAAGAAAACTAAAGTCAAAGTTCTATAACAAATCGATCTAGTTTTGTACATTGCCACTGGGAAACTAGGCAGACTGCACATTGTTTCATAACCCAAATCCCCCAGAGCCCTTACACAAAACTTAAGCCATATACATGACTCTACTTTGAAACAGTGGAATCTTGGGGTGCAGCCAAACTTCACAAAACGAGTCAAGGAATTTCCCATGATGCCAACCAAGGACTCTAATTAGTTTGTAGCACATGGGGCACCATTTTCCCCTCTTACCCAGTTCAAATATAAACCAATAACAAAAAGAAAGGGAGGAAGAGAGAAACGGGTGGGTGAGGGGAGGAAGGAGAGAGGAAGGAAGGGAGGGAGGGAGGGAGGGAGGGAGGAAGGAAGGAAGGAAGGAAGGAAGGAAGGAAGGAAGGAAGGAAGGAAGGAAGGAAGGAAGGAATTTTCCCTTAGCGCTTTTCTGGAATCCAAGAGCAAAGGAGGTATATAGTCCCTCTCACTTTATACCAGAAAAGAAACCATATTTCCTGATCCTTCATTCTAAAACCACTACAACAGGAAACTGGACCTAAAATCCTGAGTTTCCCCTTGATTAGAGGATCAGTCTGTATCCTCTGAGTGTCCCTCCTCGTGCCTTCCTTTTACTGAAAAGGGAGGAGAGCGGTCTGCTTTGTTCAGCCTCACTCAGTGCCACGCTATTGCTCAGGAGCCAACACAAGCATCCCCATTTTCTCTCCCTCTCACATGGTTTCTGCTTCTTTGAACCTAACCTCGGCCACTGCATCCAGCATATTACCAAGTATTATGGAGTCCACTTTGAAATCTGCCTGTTTTTCTCCACTCTCCCATCCAAACATTATACTTACTACAACTAGAATTATCTTATTAAAGAGCAAGCTCTTTCATGCCTGACTTTGCACAAACTCCCGGCTCTATTATCACACTTACTTGCTTCACATACCAGGGTCCCCCACATATCTTTTACCATCATACCCCATACCCTGGTCTAGCATCAGATCTAAAGGAAGAAGTCACAAGTAGAATATGTGAAAAATTCCTCCCACCTTAGGTCCTTTGTTAGGCTGATGGCAGCAAAATACTTCACTTTTGCCATGTAACTTGTGCTCTGGGTGGAGCTGTGTGCCCTGCCCCTGACTCTGGGTTCACACAGGTGACTTGCTTTGACCAATGGGATGTTAGCAAACATAATTCAAGCAGAGGCTTCTTCTCTTGCTATGAGAACATGCTCAGGCTGACCTGCTTGCTAATCGTATAGCAGGGCAAGTTGCCATGGTCATGCAGCCAAGACCGTCCTAGAGCAGCCCACCAATCCCGAGGCGTGTGAATAAGCCCAACCTAAAGCATCAGAACCCCTGAGCCAGCTCACAGCTGACTGCAGACTCATGAGCAAGTGCAGCCCAGAGCAGATTCCTGAGCTAAGTCAGGGGTCAGACAACCATGGCCTTCGGGCGCACAACCACTTGTTTTTGTACTTCCCCTGAGAAAAACATCATCGGCCGTCCAATTTCATGGTTGAAAGTAAACAAAATAATCATATTTCATTACACATGTAATGAAATCATATTTCATTTCACAAGTAATATTTCATAACATGAAAATTATATGTAATTCAAATTTCAGTGTCCATAAATAAAGTTTTATTGGAACCCAGGCATGCACATTCATTTATATATTGTCTATAGCTACTTTTGCACTACAAGGCCACAACTGGTAGTTGTGACAGAGACTGTGTGGCCGGAAAAGCCTAAAATGTTTACTGCCTGGCCCTTTAAGGAAAAGATTGCCAACCCCTGAACTAAACAAATGTTTATTGCTGTACACCCCTAGGGCTTAACTGGTGTTTTGTTACAAAGTATCACTGTAGCAAAACTTCACTGACACATTTTCCCATCTGAAAGCTCCTTCCTTTCTCTCTGTTCCCCCAGCAGAGGTACTGGTGGAGCAGTGGAGACAAAACTAGCCCCCCTCCTCCTCACCAGCAGAGGCCTGGACTCCACCCCCAGGGACTCCAACAAGGAATGCCAGCACATCAAAGAATGTCACATGCTCCGGGAGTTCCCTGCCATGTTAACCTCTCTGCCACAGTGACCCGTGAGGATCCAAACGGCCCTTATCCTGACAGTGCCACAAAACCTATGAGCCAGGGAGTCCATCTACTGCCAGCTGCATACCCAGGGGTCAACTTGCACAGCAACAGTGGTAAGGAGAAGAAATCTGGAGGAGGAAAGGAAACTGAGTATTTATCTAGATTATTACATTGGACTAAGTTTACCAAAATGGACTAAAATTTAATTCCCACTCTTGGACTCGGTGGTGGAAAGCTGGGAGGAACATTATTTCAATTAATAAAGTTTAAAGTTACATTTTCTTATTATTTCTTGGCGTAATGTTTTTACAAACCTGATATGAGTTTTGGAGGAATGAATAAATAGAAGAATGAATGAATGAATGAATGAATGAATGAATGAATGGAAACTCCCCCACAACATTGCCAGGTACTCTTCCCATTCTCTCTGGCATTTCTATCCAGTCAAGTATTTGTCTGGAAATAACCCCTTCCTCCTCTTGAACTGCCTTCTAACTTCAAGGAGCAAGCAACAACTTCCAGGCACAGCTCTCCGCATTCAGAAATGCCTGAAACCCTCCCCCACACTCTGTCCCTTGGCCCAGGAATCTAATAGGTGGTCTCAAAGCCTTAAATAAATTTACACAAAACAGACTGGTATCCTTCAGGTTAGCGGAACTTGGACCTTTTAGTCGACTTTGGCCTTAAACCTGTAGAGAATATCTTCTGAGATTATAATGAGGCAATGTTTTCCCCAAAAGGAGAAAGTCAGATTCCCGCATCTGGAGTTTGACCTTTGTGCATGTTGTCATTTCAACCACCACAGGAAACCTTTCTGGCCTGGGCTGAAATGTGTAACTTCTCAACAGTGTGGCTGGTAGCAATTCCACCCAGCTGTGTGGAACAGGAAGTGACAGGGCAATTAATATTCTGTTAAAACTTCAGGGGGCTACTCTAAAGCTGGCCAGATTTCAGGGCTGACTCATCATGTTTAAACCAAACATGGTATTGTCTGCTCACTTCTGCTGACTCACTTGTCAGCCCTAAGAAATGTGTACTGGACCGAACTACAAGGTTTCTGATCCTGCTTTCTAGGGTGTTACCCTTCAGCACCAGCCATGTCAGCTCTCTCTGTGGAGAAGCGTCTATGATCAGCCATGGCCGCTGTTCACATGTGTGAAGGCCTGTTTTAGCCTCTTTCCTGCATTGCTTTATATGAAAACACAGCTGACTTGAGGAAGAACCCTAGCATTTCCAAGCTGGAGGGGAGGTTAAAGATCAAGCTAAAAGTACTTCCCTAGGAGAGGGTGGGAGGGTACATAGCACAGTGCATGACAGCTTTGAGTCAGGCACCCTGAATTTAGGTCCCATCTCTGCCACTCATAGTGGAATTATAAGAGGCTAATGTAGCTATTAAGTAAGTTTAAGCAAATTGCTCAGACTCTCTGAGCTTCGATTTCCTTATCTGTAAAATTATAGTAACCACCTCATTGGGTTATTGTGAGGATTAACGGAGATAAAGTAGAGAAAGAATAGAGTACTTGGCACAAAGTGTTCAATATATAGTAACTATTATTAAGGCTGATGAGGCGATCCACGGAAACAGGACAGATACCCCACGTGTTTCGTATTAGATCAGGAAAGGGTAGAGGAATGTCATTGCGATTGCGAGCTGGGTATTGACGTGGGGTGGGAGGAATAGTTGCCCAGGGGAAGGATGGATCTTCAGTATCTTGAGCGGCCATGCCTTGCAGCCCCAGGGAGGGAACAACTCACCTTTCCTTCCTGGTTTTAGGTCTGCTGAAGATAGTGATTCATTAAAAAACAAAAACAAAAACAACAACAAAAAACACACAAAAGCTCTCTGATTATAAGTGTTTGAAGGCTCAGCTCAGCTTTCCTTTCAGGGCCTTGTTTAAGTACACACACAAGGCAGCACAGACCAGTCAAAAAAAAAAAAAAAAAAAACCTGGCCAGTAATGGCATACAGAAACTGATACTTATGCGATACTGTTAAGTGCACTCTTTTTAAACCACTAATTCTTGTTCCACAGAAAGTGGTCTTTATGTCAAAGTCCTTAAGAGGTCCAACAGCTTGTATAACCAGCAAACCTCATGGTTAGTTAGCAGCTTTCAAGACTTGAATTCCCGTTGATAAACAAAAGAATTCCAAAGGCCACAATCCATAAACTCTCCATAGAAACATATGGAACTACTTAAGTAGGTTGGCTCAGGGCTGTTGTTTTGAAAACAAGTATCCTCAGCCAGAATCTCCACTGAGTGCTATTTATTGAATGGTTGGAGAAGGGCAAGACCCCATGGGTCCTGTAAGGCTGCTCTCCAGCAACCTCAAACATTTTGCAGATAGTGCTCCCAATACCCAGGAAAGGAAATAAGAAGTCTGTACATTTGTATCCATCCCACCAAAGGCACTGAGGACCCTCACCGAGGGGCCTGCACTTGTTAGGTATTCTACAAGGCTCTGATCACATGATCATGTGACACCAATGTGCTCATTTCTTATTCTCAGAACTTTCTTGATTATAACCCCCATCAAGATTCAACTGGCCACTCGGTCCTTTGTACCTCAACGATAATCCATTCAGATTTCTGTTATACAGCAGATGATTCCAAAGCCGGTCTCCCACTACTGAGCTATGAGTTATGTAAGAACAACAGTTTTTTATCTGCTTCTTTTCCATGGCTGCAGGATTGAGCTAAGTTGGTGCTTGACTATTCTCCTATTGTTGTATTAGTCAAATCAAATCTAATTAAGAACATCAATAACTGAATGAATTAAATAGGTCCTGGCCATCCTGACCTTTTGAGTCAGTGGTAGAACCATGACAAGAACTCAAAGTTCTGAGACTCATTGTGATGAGCTACTTCAGAGGGACTTCCAGTCAACCCACCATGTAATCGTTCTTGCTCTCTGATGGCAGATTGTCACCACCAAGAAACAGATATAGGATAACTTTGGGATCCACTAGCCACCATACTGCAAAACACCAACACAGCCAAGCTTTCTGACTTGTGCTGTTAGAGTAATTTGTCTTGGTGCCTGAACCACAGACTGTCTTTCTCCTTTTAAAAGTAATAGTGAGGGGTTTTTCCCCCCTTATTATTAAAGTACTATTCATGATTTGCTGTTTTAGCAAAATGTAGACTAAGATAAATCTCACCATAAAAACCTAGAAATGCAGGATAAAATATAAATTTTAAAGTGTTTTCTATTCCTAGCTAAGCACTGAAGAAAGAAAGAGAAATCCCCAGGCACCAGAAACAAAGAGGTAATTGAAAACAGAACAAAGTTTCAAAGTGTCAGCTCATGATGTAGCTGCATTATAGTGATGGAGGGTTTATTATCGATCTGTTCACCTAAGGGCTTGGAATTCCATGCTCATGTGGGAACAAAAGGTGGGCACAGAGCCCAAGTGAGCAAGGAAATGGAACTGGAAAACTGAATAAAAGCTACAATCCTTAAGGGCCTGTATCCTATGTGAAAGGGTAGTCTAGGTAAAAATCCATCCATTAGCATAGGTAGATATCAAGGAAATAAAACATGTAAATGGATGGGTTGAACAGCAAATAGATACAGCAAGAGAATTCATAAACTGGAAAACGGATTTGAGGAAATTATCCAAAATGCACAAAGATATAACGATCCGGAAATATGAAAGATTAAGAGACATGGAAGATGGAATGAGGAGGTCCAATATATATTTAATTCCAAAAATGGAAAATAGAGAAAATAGGACAGAGGCAATCTATAAAAAGATAATGGCTAACGTATTTCCATAAACGACTAAAAGACTTTCATCCTGGGGCTGGCCCGGTGGCTCAGGCAGTTGGAGCTCCGTGCTCCTAACACCGAAGGCTGCCGGTTCGATTGCCACATGGGCCAGTGTGTTCTCGACCACAAGGCTGCCAGTTTGACTCCTCAACTCCCGCAAGGGATGGTGGGCTGCGCCCCCCCCACCCGCAACTAAAATCGAACACAGCACCTTGAGCTGAGCTGCTGCTGAGCTCCCAGATGGCTCAGTTGGTTGCAGCGCATTTTCTCAACCACAAGGTTGCCAGTTCAACTCCCGCAAGGGATGGTGGGCAGCGCCCCCTGCAACTAGCAACCGGCAACTGGACCTGGAGCTTAGCGGCGCCCTCCACAGCTAAGATTGAAAGGACAACAACTTGACTTGGAAAAAGTCCTGGAAGTACACACTGTTCCCCAATAAAGCCCTGCTCCCCTTCCCCAATAAAATCTTAAAAAAAAAAAAAAAGACTTCCATCCTGAAGTTCAAGATCACAATGAATTCTGAGAAGGATAAATTAAATTAAGCCCAAAGCTAGCCATATAATAAAACTTCAGGAAGTCAATGAAAAGACAAGATCTCAAAGTGCTGTACAAAAATAATCATGAACATAGAATTCAATACCCAGCTAAAATTTCATTCAAAAGTGAAGGTAGCTTGCTTCGGCAGCACATGTACTAAAACTGGAATGATGCAGAGAAGATTAGCATGACTCCTGTGCAAGAACGACATGCACAGTTGTGAAATGTTCCATATTTTCACTCCTGGAACACATGAATAGGAGATTAGGGAGACTGCACAATTTGACTACACAGGACACATACCACATACGGCACTCAGAAAAGACTGAGCGACATAGGAGACCTACCTAATACATGGAAGCAAACACAGAGTGGCAGCCAGAATGAGGAAACAAAGAAACATGTCCCAAATAAAAGAATAGAAGAAACATCCAGAGATGGAACTAAAGGAAATGGAGGCAACCAACCTACCACACACAGAGTTTAAAACACTGATTATAAGAATGCTTAAGGAACTTAGTGAGAATTTCAACAAAGAGATAGCAACGAAAAAGGACATAGAAACCATGAAAAATAGCCAGTCAGAAATAAAGAATACAATAACTGAAATGAAGAATACACTAGAAGGAATCAACAGCAGATTAGATGAAGCACCGGATCGAATCAGGGATTTAGAAGACAAAGTAGCAGAATACACCCAATTGAAACAGCAAAAAGAAAAAAAAAAGGATAAAAAACAATGAAAATAGTTTAAGAGACTTGTGGGACAATACGAAGCATGACAACATTCACATAACAGGAGCACCAAAAGGAGAGGAGAGGGAGCAGTGGATTGAGAACCCATCTGAAGAAATAATGACTGAAAACTTCCTTAACCTGGTGAAGGAAATTGACATACAAGCCCAGGAAGTGCAGAGAGTCCCAAACAAGATGAACCCAAAAAGGCCCACACCAAGACATATCATAGTTAAAATGGCAAAAGTTAAAGACAAAGTGAGAATCCTAAAATCAGCAAGAGAAAGACAGCTAGCTATTTACAAGAGAGCTCCCATAAGACTCTCAGTTGATTTCTCAACAGAAACTTTGCAGGCCAGAAGGGAGTGGCAGGAAATATTCAAAGTGATGAAAAACAAGGGCCAACAACCAAGACTGGTATACCCAGCAAGGCTATCATTTAAAATAAAAGAAGAGATAAACAACTGCCCAGAAAAGAAAAAGCTAAAGGAATTCTTTACCACCAAGCCAGTATCATAGGAAATGTTACAAGGACTTCTTTAAACAGAAGAGAGGAGAAAACAAACTAACTAAAGAAGACCAGAAACACAAATAATAAAATGGCAATAACTATGTACCTATCAATAGTAACTTTAAATGTAAATGGATTAAATGCTCCCATCAAAAGGCATAGTGTAG
Source organism: Rhinolophus sinicus (assembly GCF_057876585.1). Classification (NCBI taxonomy): domain Eukaryota; kingdom Metazoa; phylum Chordata; class Mammalia; order Chiroptera; family Rhinolophidae; genus Rhinolophus; species Rhinolophus sinicus. The sequence continues at coordinate 125,422,717 of NC_142515.1, forward strand.
CTGAGTGGATAAAAAAACAAGACCATGCATATGCTGTCTACAAGAGACCCACCTCAGATCAAAAGATACACACAGAATTAAAGTAAGAGATAGAATAAGATATTTCATACAAATGGAAATGAGAAAAAAGCTGGGGTAGCAATACTCATATTGGACAAAATACACTTTAAAATGAAGACTATAATAAGAGACAAAGAAAGCATTACATAATAATAAAGAGATCAACCCAACAAGAGGACATTACCCTAGTAAATATCTATGCACCCAACATAGAAGCACCTAAACATATCAAACAAATATTGACCGACATAAAGACAGACATCAACAGTAACACAATCATAGTAGGGGATTTCAACATCCCATTGACACCAATGGACAGATCCTACAGACAGAAATCAATACGGAAACAGTGGCCTTAAATGACACATTTAACCAGATGGATTTAATTGATATTTTTAGGGCACTTCACCCCAAACCAGCAGAATGTACATTATTTTCAAACGCATATGGGACATTTCCCAAGATAGACAACATGTTTGGCCACAAAACAAGTCTCAATAAATTTAAGAAGATTGAAATCATATCAAGCATCTTCTTTGATCACGGTGCTATGAAACTATAAATCAATTACAAGAAAATAATGGAAAAATACACAAACACATGGTAACTGAATAACATGCTACTAAATAATGAATGATTCAACAATGAGATCAAGGGCGATATCAAAAGATACCTTGAGACAAACAAAAATGAAAACACAACAATGCAGGCCTACCTAAAGAAACAAGAAAAATCTCAAATCAACAGTCTATCTTTACATCTAAGGGAACTGGAGAAAAGAACAGCAAAATAAGCCCAAAGTGAGTACAAGGAAAGAAATAATAAAGGTCAGAATGGAAATAAATGAAATACATTCCAAAAAAAATAATACAAAAGATCAATTAAATTAAGAACTGGTTTCTTGAAAACCAAGCTAGAGGCGAGTAACTGCTCTAACAGTATACGTGCATAGTAAAAATTCACCACATTTTAAACCACTTACTATGTGAAATAGTTTGGATTTGAAATCTATTTGCCCTATGTAAAAGTGAGGGTTCAATCCCAGAAGCAGAACCACTAGGAGGTTGGATGGATGGATACATAGATAGATAGATAGATAGATAGATAGATAGATAGATAGATAGATAGATAGATAGATAGATTTGTAATTGGGATTTGACCTTATGCAAATGCAGAAACTGGTTAAGCAGTCTCTGCAAGGCAGGTATTTTTGTGCCTAATGGTGCATTTGAAGCCCACAGAGTACGCAAGATAGATGCAAATGAGGGAAAACAAAGTGAAGCTGGAACCCACCAGTATGAGCTGGAACCCAAAAGAATGGCCTGGAACTAGAGTCAGTTCTTGCTGTCTCCAACCTTGACGAACTGATTGTCCTGCAGGAGATGCTGATGCCCTTTGTCACAGAGTTAACCACACTCTTGGCTCAAGAATTGGAGAAGCTGAAGGAAGAGCTTGGGGAAGGTGTTACAGTAGTTTTAGGCCCAGACGGCCTTAAGCAAATGAGATGAACCAGCAGATAAAGCAACACAAGTAGGCTAGAAAAAAAGCACCTGCCCCAACCTTCCCATCAAACAAAACAAAATAGCTTCTGCTTCACACCCTCCAAATCTTGTGTAAAAATGTCTCTTGTAAGCCCTTTTAATGGAAAGCCACAGTGAAGAGACTTTGGGAAATGTAGTCCACCTAGCCGACTTGCTACATTACAGAGCCTCCATACCCTATCATCAGAAATCTCAACATTACATTAGTCAATGAAATAAAGGAAGAGCTTTAGATGCCTTCAACATAATTTCACCAAATTATTTCTTAAATGTTTTAAATATTTTTTGTCATTTATTGGGGAAAGTTTTGCATTGGTTGTTTTACCCCAAGAATTTGGAAAGATTAGAAGAGATTTAAAAAGTCTTCCTCAGGAATGATTATATAATCACTTCTAGCCTAAAACATGATATTAAAAAGCTATGCTTATGAAAGCAAACTCCACTTTCTCATGTAAAATTTTGAAAATGTTTTTATCTATGTTTATAAAATTTAAAGTTAGTGTCTTATCTAATGTTTTATATTTTTCTTACAATTATATAAAACAAAGAATATGTAATAAATATTTTACTAAACCCTATAAAACATTTTCAAATCATTTCCAGCTTATGCTACTGTCCTGTACAAATATTACAATTTTCTATATGTGCCATGGCATGAAAAGGATTAGAATCACTGATATAAACTGACATATCTAATAGATCTCTGTACATAACAACAACAACAAAATTCACATTCTGTTCAAGTGCACATTGTACTGCAGAAACTGACCACATTTTAGGGCAAGAAGCACATCCCAACATATAGCAAAGAACTGATATTATATATACCAAGCTCTTTGACCACAATGTAATTAAGTTATCAATTAATGACATAAAACAAAGAAAGAAGAAAGAACTCCACATATTTGGGGATTTTAAAATATGCTTTTTCTCTAGGCAAGATCTTAATCAACTTCTATTTTTAACCCACTATCCAGAAGAAAAAGTCTGAATACATTTATAATAGGACGTTTTAAAAAATTCCTTTAAGTAAATCATGAATCAAAGAAGAAATAAATAACAATGGAAATTAGAAAATACTTAGTACTGAGTTACAATTAAAACATTATGTATAAAAATGTATGAGGTTCAGCTAAAGCTACACTTAGAGGGAAGTTTATTGCACTAAATACAATACAATGTGAAAGTGTACAACTGAAGATTTTGGTATCTTCAATAATAAAGTGAAGGCTTCCAGCTTATAGATAAAATTAAGAGTTAAGATTTGAGAACACAAATGATCCCATACCAAATACAGAAACTTAAACTTTCAGCAGTGATCAATACTTTCTCTTCAAGAGGCATATATAAATCTTAGAAGTTAAGCTACGAACAGTATAGAAGTTTCAGCTATGCAACCCACTGAGATGGGGTTTCAGATGTATGGTATTCCATTTTACAATAACAACATAGACACTAATTAGGTTCCAGTTCCATTTCTGGCTTATAGTTGATACAAGGACTGCCCACCCCACTGCAGTTTATGCTGAGGTGGGTGATATATGTTTAATATCAGCCACAATAAAAAAAAATAATTTGTGGATAAAACAGGTATTTAGATAAACAGATAATGCCTTACTGCTAAAATCTAGTAGCAGAGAGAGAGAAGAAAAAACAAAAACAAAACAAAAACAGGAAGAATTGTGGGGAAAGGGAAGCAAGTCTAGGGTTGGTTCACAGTTCCAAGTTTGCAGGCCCTCATAGAGCACAGCCCATGTTTTTGCACTTTCCATGTATCCACATTGCTTAGAGACACATGAATTTCCTGTTTTGAGAATTTTAAAAAATTAAATTGCGGATATTCCTAAATAATCTTGGGACATGATAGTTTCTGTTAACACAAAGGAGATGTTTTGAAATACTACGGCATGTTTTACCTCCTTCAAGAACGCATAAAATAATGATAAAGCCTACACGATAAATCATCTGGGACTCAATTATTAAGAATTATGTTGGAAGAAGGAGACTTTTGGAAAAAAGGGAACAGGGCTAAAAGGTAACAATATTAGGGTTATATGTCAATTATATCTTAATAACGCTGAGGAAAATGTTAGGGGTTGTAAATACAGAGCAAAAATACCTTCCAAAATAGACAGAAAAGACACAGCTGCCTTTTACTCTCATTTCCTACTCTACCTACAGCTTCTGCTAAGTGGGCATAACTTAGGAGAACATCTGATGCAAAGACAGCCAATCCATGGGCTTGCCAGACATCAATGACCTGGGAGCTGAGGAGAACAGATGAGTTGGGCCAATCAGATTCCTCCCTCAGGAATCTGAATCTAGAAACTTCAGGGAAGCTTTCAGTTAGCAGTAGGGGCAGGAGCCAAATGGACATATCAGGAGGCACCATGAGGTAAAGAAACCTGGAGTCTCAATCATGGGCCATGTGCAAGTTCTGGTTATAAGGGAGCCAGGCAAGAGAGAAACAAGGGTAGAGGCAACATGCAACACGAATGTTTCGATTGTGTGGCCAGAAAGAGGAGGAAGAGGAAGAAGGCAAGCGTGGCCTTGGTTCGTGACAACTTCTTTTTGGACCCAATTATAATTCAATTCCTGTCTTTGGATGTCTCTGAAATCTCTCTCTGAAACTTAAGTTTCCTTATAACCAGAGAGTCCTAAGCAAAACAACACATCCTAAGGATAGCACACTTCTGGCCATTCTCCTGTGCTTTATTTACCTCCAAGAACTGGTGTTCAGAATAAAGACCTTTGATTAATCAAGAAAGCAATTTGCTGTTAAAAAAAAAAAAAAAGAAAGAAAAGAAAAGAAAAAGAAAAGAAATTGGTTCCACTGCTGTTTATGTAATCTTGGGCAAATCACTTATCTCCCAAGCCTCACTTCTCTCATCTAATTTAAAAAAAAGGAATATATTTTAGCCTTGTTGCAGAAATGACAACATGTGTAGAGCACTTGGCCCTTAGGCACTCAAAACTTGGTAGTCGTCATCTTCATCAAAATAAAAGCTGACTTGTTCAGAGCATTCCCACTCTCTTTACCTAATCTGACACGCTCTCCAGCCCTGATGAGTAGGGAAAGCAAATGTTACTACCTCCATTTTACAGATGGTTCAGTGAAGAGTCATACTTCCCCAGGACCAAAGAGTTGGCAAATGAAAGAACCAGACTTGAACATAGGACTTATAAATTGCTGGTCAATTTGTATTTTTCACCAGATAGCCTCTCATTTCATCAAAATCTAAAGAGTACTCTCAGGGACTGGGGAAAAAATATGCAATCAAATAGTTGAAAAGTTGTAGAGAGAAGGGCCCTGAGTAACCCTCAGTTCAAGAGAAAAATCTATTCCATTAAAATTCCCTTTCCCTGGGAATTCCTGATTTGAGATTTTACAGTTCTCCGAAATACCACAAGATCAACAAAACACACATACACTTACAGCTCCATGAGATAATGGAAATAGCGGTAGTTTCTAGGATAAAGGAAAAGAAATTCATTACATTAGACAATCCCGGAAGAATGCCATGAGAGACCAAGACCAATGCAAGTAAATGTGGAAAAGGAGGGAGGAAGGGGGGATAGAGGGAGGGAGGAAATTATTTCTGGCACACCTAATTACTACAGAAACTCACCTCCTAATCCCCAGGGCAATTCATACTTTTATAGATCAGTATGTCAAATTGCTTTTTCAGATCTTAGTAAAATAATGCTGAAAGTTCAGTTTTAGATTGTGAGCAACTAGACGTCGGATGATACGGCAGTTATAAATAAAAGTTAGTTGCCAAATCTAAGTTTTCACAATTTCCCTTTCATATAAAATAAGAAAAGTTTTAATTATTGTACATATTCACCTTCTAATGATTTTAATGACTAAAACTGTTAAAAACCAGTCATGTCCTACCTAGTATAGAAAACCCCAGAGGGGCAAAACTTCCACTTGATGAGAATTCTGTTTGGCACCTGGAACGCTGAATACACAATACAAACGGAGCTCCTATCCTTGGTTCATTCTGGGCGGTCCTGACAGGAAGACCCAGGTCTGACGACAGGAAGCACACAGGACGCTCATCTGATTGCTCCAGAGCCTCGGGTTTCTTGACCACAGCACTCCTAAGGTCTCTCAAGTCTAGAGCTAAATTGCTAACCGCTGTGAACTTTCTCTCTGAGTCACTTCTTCAAATCAGGCTTAATGAGACTATCAGATGACTGAGCTGCCTCATGAGTCCAGGCAGCATTCACTAGGCCTTGCATGTCTTGACCCCAAATCCTAGAGTGACAACAGGCTCAGGGTTAAGGGCCTGAGCTTTGGCATTTTGGAGCTGTGTGGCCCTGGGAACATAACTTAATCTCTCTGTGCTTTAATTTCCCCAACCATAAAACGAGGTCATACCTACCTTAGTATGGTTGCGAGGATTAAATGAGGTCATGAATCTAATATACATTAAACGTGTGCTGAAAAGAATGCCTACAACACTGTTGTCAATAATCGTAGTGCAACATCCCGTAATATACGCAAGCACAAAGTCTGTGGAAACACCTGCCGCCAGGGAGAAAAGATGAAATGGAAATGTGCATGAGGATCAAGGATGGGCAAGCCGGAGACAATACATTGCCCGCTGCAGGCTGCGTCTGTCCAGCTGAGCTGAGCTTCACGTCCATGCCTGGCCCTGGTCTGAACCAGCAGCCTCTGCTAGCAGTGGGAGGTGCCTAGCACAAGGCAAAACGAATGGCTGGAGGGGTGGAGGTGGGCCAGGACAAATCCACTCCTTCCATGGGTCGAAGGCCTGGTTCTCCGCTGTGCTTGCTTAGAGTGCACTGGATGTGCTATTGCACTAATAGATTCCAAGAGTTCCGGGGTGCGGGGGGGGGGGGGGTGGAACTGAGGGCAGAATGGAGGAGCTGGCCTTCAGGTATGGCTGTGAAGTGATCCTGGGCCGCCCTTGGAAGGCAGGTGGGAAGAGGGCTTGGCAAGGAGTGAGCAGGGCTTTCCGGATGGGAGGAGTGGGGTGTGTGCGTCCCCAGGTGTGAGGCTGGGGGAAGCCCACGTGGGGAAAGGCCAATAGCACTGCAGGAAGACGGAGCAGGAAATGCGGTGCACATGCCGGCACTCCCAGTAATGGCCAGGGAAGACATTTAGCCTATTTTGCCAATTACCAGAGAAATAATCTCTGCCATTGGCTGTGCTTTGTTGTCAGGTTGGCTGCCTTTTAGAATTATACTTAGACTTTCTTTTTCTTTTCTTAGAAAACCTCAAAGGATTCCAATTCTCACAGAATGTTTAAATAAGTCACAATAACCAAGGAAAGCTTCTTTCCTTTCAAATAGACCCATGAAACTCTATATTCCAGAGAACTAGATACTAATTCCCTCATTCTCCTGGGAAGACAGAATGTCAAATTCAACTGGCCCCACTCCCATCTCCCTCCACACCATCTAAGGGCTCTCAGTCCACTGTTCAGGGAAAGGAAGGAGCATTTGCTCAGAAAGAAAACCAATTCTCCACATTAAAGAAAGCTGGGTGAGGATTTTTAATGATTAGAGACTTCTCACAGAAGCCAAGGCATTTTCTATCACTCTAGAGATAACAAAGGGGTTGCAAGGGTATTACTATAGAGAAAAACAATAACATTTAAAACTGCAAAGCCCACTAACTTCCTTAGATGGCAACCAGCTGTGATGCTCAGTATCTGTTCATGGCCCAACAGTTAGATGTGAATCTCAACTCGATCACAGAACACTTTCATGCATGCTGCTCATACAAAAAAGAAAAACATACCGTGCTTCCCCAAAAACAAGACCTGGCTGGACCATCAGCTCTAATGCGTCTTTTGGAGCAAAAATTAATATAAGACCTCATATAATATTATATTATATTGTATTATATTATATTATATAAGACCCAGTCTTATATTATAGTAAAATAAGCCCAAGAGAAAAAGAAAATGGGGTAGAGGCAAGGGGTTGATTTTTAAAGAGAAGACAATTGAGGTAGGCTGAGAGGAAGTTAGAAACATAAGACTGGAAAGAAAATGTGAAATGTAGCTTCAAAGGCAGGGTAACAGTTACAGGCATAAGATAAACTTCACAGGGAGAGAGTAATGAGCAACACAAAGACCTGCAGGTTTAAGGCCTGGGTTTTGGAGGCACTGAAGACTAAGAGGGGAAAAAAGAAGAAAGATAAGGACAGTGTGAAAGAAAAAGAAAGATAAGGACATAGGTTGGACAGGCAGGGGGAGAAACTCCAAGATATTCTAAAAGCAGAGTATTTCACTCTGAGGCAAACACCAACCAAAAGAAAACCCTTGTTCCACTGTATCAGACAAAGTAAACATACATGCAAAATTGTAAGAGAACTTACAAGGAAGATGTAACAATTCTCAAATTGTATGCAATGAAAAATATAGTCTCAAAATAAATAAAGCAGTAATTGAGAGAACTTCAAGGAATACAAAGACTACCATCATCGTGGAAGACTTTTACACACTTTACTCAGTCAATGACAATCCTAACAATCAGTAATATCATAAAAATATCTCTAATGATTTTTAACTATCAGATTCCAAATTATTTAATAATGGTCTTTAATATTCTTACCTCACTTAACTTCCTCCTACTTGAAACTCTTTAATTTGAAACATGAACTCTGGTCAAGCACGTTCACTAAACACACCTTCTTGGTTTCATTTCTAGTCCTCTCCTCAGGCTATGTCCCCAATCTGCCACGTTCTCTCCCCCCTGCAATTGTGAGAGAGACTGAGGCAGAAGAAGACTCCTGGATCACAAGGATGGAAGAGGCAGAAAGGAAGGTGGGCACCAACCACAGTGGCAAACTATGTTTGCTTCTAGATCTCCCTTCTGGTCAGGGGCCACTCATCCCAAGCAGTGTCTAAGGGCTGAGCTTGGACCAAGTTTGGGGATGACAATCTGTGTGGAGTATGGAGAACCAGATGGCTCAGAGGCCAGTTGTGCTTTCTCCTTCACGAGAAAGTTGCTGGTCCAGGAAGGTGGGGCAGAGGGAGGAACAGAGTGTGATGCCAAGCTAAAACGTGACAAACAAGGGAGGGAGGAACCACACTTACAGGAGCCCTGGAATGACTCAGTATCTTGGGATGGACACACATTCTGCCTGTTCTGGCAGGTAAGCCTGTATCAGAATTCCGGCACACTTTGAAAACAAGGCAAGAGGATAAAGGTGTATTGCTTCCCTTTTTCCCTCTTGCAGCTGTGAAGCAGCTGTAGGAAGTCAGTACCTACGAAGGAACAAGTCATGATAATGTTCTGTCTGCAGCTTCGCCTGAGGGCAAGCAAAGCAGACACGCCAATCACCTTCTTGTACCAGCTGTGTGGTCCTGATCCCATTATCATTGTCAACACTTTATGAAAACATATAAATAATTCAAAGCCAAGTATCAGTTGGTAGTTTAATAAACTCATAATTTTATAGAAGAAAGCCATGTTGTTTAGGCTCACATTATTTGCTAAGACAAGAACTACAACAATATTAATGTACGTAAGATACACCCTAAAATAGAAATGGCAAAACCCACATAATGTTGAACAGTCAGAAAGCCATGGAAATCAGTAAGCCCCAGGGTATCTCCACCTTAGGGACACTGTCTAAGAATCAGAACAAGTTTAATAATCATGCCGCTTTCCCTACCCTAATCGTAGATGGTCCTGCCCCTTCCATAGCCTCAGGAAAGTTGGAAGAGGCCAGAAAGACAAATTTACTCAGGTGCACATTGAGACTGCTATTAGCATTGGCGACTGGAGGAAAGTGCTTTAAATCTTGACATCAGTCTTGGCAATGAATTTTTGGATTTGACACCAAAAGCAAAGGCAATAAAAGAAAAAATAAACAAATGGGAATATATAAAAAAGCTTCTGTACAGCAAAGGAAACCATCAACAAAATGACAAGACAACCTACAGAATGGGAAAAAATATTTGAAAATCATATATCTGGTAAAGGGTTAATATCCAAAATAGATAAACAACTTACACAAGTCAATAGAAAAAGACAAACAATCTGATTTTACAATGGGCAGAGGAACTGAATAGATATCTTTCCAAAGACGACTTACAAATGGCCAACAGGTAAAAAAAAAAAAAGGTGCTCAACATCAATAATCATCAGGGAAATGCAAATCAAAACCATAGCAATATATCACTCATGCCTCTTAGAATGGCTGGTATCAAAAAGACAAGCGATAACAAGTATTGTGGAGCACTGTTGCTGGGAATGTAAATTGGTGCAGCTACTATGGAAAACAGTATGGAAGGTCCTCAAAAAAATTTTTAATTAAAAACAGAGCTTTCATATCATATGATCCAGCAATCCCATTTCTGGGTAAATAGCCAAAGAAAACAAAATCACTATAGCGAAGAGATACCTGCACCCCCATGTTCACTGCAGCATTATTTACAAACGTGGATACGGAAACAACCTAAGTGCCCATCGATGGTTGAATGGATAAAGAATAGATGGGATATATGTACATATGTATAATGGAATATAGATTCAGCCTTGAGAAAGGAAATGCTGCCATTTGGGACAACACGGATGGACCTTGAGGGTTTTGGGCTAAGTAAAGTAAGTCAGACAGAGAAACTCAGTACTGCATGATATCACTTATATGTGGAATCAAAAAAGAAATAAAAAAGTCAAACAAATTGAAACAGAGAGTAGAAAAGTGGCTGCCAGAGACTGGGGTGGAGGAAATATGGAGGCATTGATAAAAGGGTACAAACTTTCAGCTATAAGATGAATAAGATCTAATGTAAAACATGGTGACTAAAGTCGAGAATATACTGCATTGTAGAATTGAAATTTGCTAAGTGTAGAACTTAAGTGTTCTCACTCACCCGCTCCCCCGAAAAAAGAAGATAAGCACGTGTGAAGAGATAGATGTGTTAATTAAGTAGATGGGGGGATCCTTTCACAATGCACACGTAGATCAAATCACCACGATGTAAACTTGAAGTATCTTACAATTTTTGTTGTCAATTACACCTACTAAATGAAGTTGGGAAAAAAAGAATTTTAAGTTCTCTAAGGAACGTTTTAAAGCTGAGACTCCAGTTTTTAGAGTAAAAATGTGTAGTTTTTAGTGGGAAAGCTCTGTTGAAAAGAAAAAAAGACAGCAACAGGAAGCAGTGGTGATACCAATAACACCGGGTAACAGCAGATGCCTAAGGGGGGTTTTTTCCACACTGCGGCTGATGCTATTAAGGAAACAGGGGATAAGGCCCAACAATCATTTTCACTTGGGTTCCACCTGAGAATAAGACTTAGCACCAAACTGCATATTATAAAGTATTTCCTGGTCCATCAGGGTTCCCATGCAACTTAAAAATTATTATTGCAACACTTGATCATCTCCCAAAGCCCAGGGAGCTAAGACTGAGGTCCAGATTCTTTCTTGGTTTAATGCCAGTTTTCCACCCTCTTTATGCCAGCCAGGCTCTGTGTTGTTGTAATTTAAACAATAAAATGCTGTCTATTCAAAGGGGAAGATCATTAGAGGGTTTGCAGGAGCCCCTCAAATACTCTATTCATTTTTAATGGTGTACTTGACATCCTGCAAAGTTCACACACATCAGAAAGAGATCGCACAGCATGAACTGGAAAAAAAAATCCACCGCCTATTCCTCCAGGAGGGTGCTGATAACATGAGGTGACTAGTACATGACATGTTTTATAGTACGGCTCTGTAAATGGTCATGCCTTTCAGCACAAAACAAATTAAAACAAAATCATAACCCCAGTAGCAGTGTTACCACTGGGGGCATTCTTCCTGATTAAATATATATCACATTGTTGCCAGGCCTGCTAGGGTAACAACTGACAAATTCAGAATGGTAATTTACTTCGTTTTGGGAAAAAAAAAAAAAAAAGATGTACCAAAAAAAAAAAAAAAAAATTGTTTTTTAATTAAATTAGCACCTTATTTTCAGTTACAAGTCAAATCATTATGAACATCGAGGGGGTGTCCAAATACCTTCCCAACACTGTAGTTTCATAATGTCGCATCTAACTAAATAAATAGGTTATTTGGAAAGTATTTTGAAATCCATTCTTTAAGGCTTCAATTTTCTGTCCAAAAAATTCTAAGATATGAAAAGTCAGATTTACAGAAAAGATAAATTGGCGAGAGGATGCTATTTACATTTTCTTCAAGAGTTCACCACAGGATTCCTCCATAGCAAACCCCAGTGATGAAATGGAGAACCCACAACTCTCAGGTGGGTTCCTGCTACTATGTGCTTTGGGTAATTTCTTTCTGTCAACATTTGGGAGGATCAAAGAGAAGGGTTTTATTTCTCTTTCAAAGAGTGAACCTTTCCCAGCCTCCTCTCTGCCAAGCTCCACATTTGAGAGCGCATGCAAGAGTCTGACGCAAGCTGACCACCGATCCTGGTGGCCTGTTTAAGGAAGGGTGCCCACTGTTTGTTCTCCACTTCTGTCCTCAGCTTTACGTAAAAACCACTCACCCGCATTTCAGCGGCCTTATGGCAAGACTTTCTCGTGGGCACCCGCTCTCTTCTCAGTTCAGGCAATAGGTCTGGAGACAAAACAATAAAGCCAACAGGTGTGTATGTACAGGCCCTGCTCCAAGCACTGTGCGTATGCAAACGCCTGTAATCTCCCAGTCGTCAGGAGGGAGTAGGAAATGTTATCATCTCCGATTTCACAGACTGGGTAGCTGAGGTACACAGAGGTTAAATAACTTGTCGAAGGTCACCAAGGCAGTCTGTGGAAGAGCTTTCAATCCAAGCTTGTAAAGTATCAGAGCCACGATGCTATAGTGAAGTGATAAATTTGGGGTCCTCAGCATATGAAGGCTGTTTAAAGCTATGGGTCCAGGTGAGAGCACCAAGAGAACATGAGAGCAAACGCACAGTCTGAGCCATTTGTATGAAACAATATGGGGGGGGGGGGAGGAAAGGGGGTAGGGGCGCACAGGAACTCAGACTGGCCCTGAGTAGGTAAATGCTGAAGGTGGGTGGTGGGCATGTGGAGGTCCGTTCTACTTTGCTGTCTATTTCGTGCAGGACTAAAATTTGCCATAATAAAAAGTGAAAAACTGAAACGGGGGATGAGAAGAATTATCAAAGGAGACCAAGAAAAAGTGACAATGAGGCAGAAGAAAATTAGAGGAGTGTGGTATCCTGGAAACCAAATATTACTGCTGTCTATTGCTGCCCAACAAGACACCCCAAAACGGAATGGTTTAAAAAAGCAGCAATCATTTATTTTGCTAATAAATCTGCAATGTGGGCAGGGCTCAGTGGGGACCTGTCACCTCTGCTCCTTCAGTGTCAGCCAGGGTGACTCTTCCAGGCCCAGGACCCAGACGGCTTGCTCGGCATCGGCCGGGAGCCCAGCCAGCGAGTCCTACCTTTATCTCGGGTCAGTCCCCAGATTTACTAAAGATAAGTAGTGCAAACAAGAATTATTTGAAACTTCTTGAAGCATGTGCCTTACTCAGAGGACAAATGACCCTTCAGAAAACACTGAGAAAGCTCCCACTGATGCTGGGATTGTTTCCTCTGCAACAATTACTGGAAATGAGTAAAGAACATTTGTCCTCCAGGTCTTTGTAACTGCCAGGAGAGCCCTGCACTTTACAGTAAGAGAATCTGAACTTTGTGCATACCCTGTGGTCACAGCTCCCCCTGGACTGCTCCTTTGTAAAATACTTTAAATCGCTGCAAGAAGAAGGGGGTGGGTGCAGGGTGAAAATATGTGGGCAAATTCTTCTGTCTCTAACAAATAATAGGCAAACAGCAGAAATCAGAGTTTCCCTGATCTTACTCATAATTTAAAATAGTTCTGCTCCTGGGTCTTTAGAAGCTTTTCCCTCTGGGCAGACCAAGCAGTTGTTCCTTATCAACATTTGAAGGCACAGACTGCCCTTGAGTTCCACCCGAGTTCACTGAGAACTTTTAACATCTAAAATGCTCTGAGACTTCAAATCGGGGAAGAGGTTGGAATGCCAATGCTGCGTCTTCCCGCAAGGACACCAACAAATACAGAAGGGCAGGGGACTACTGATCCTGAGACAAGTGTGAGTCACCCCACATGCTGCTCAACATTGTAGATGAAAAAGGGGTGCTATAATAAATCTAACCCAAAGTAACCACACAGGGTGATCGCATCCTAAATTCCTAACTGGGTAGGTCATGGTGGGTATTCAGTCCCAGGCATGTGACTTCTTTGGTAAGAGGTTTATCTTCTCCTTAAGCAACCCTTCCCATTGTTTTTGTGCATCTAGGTTAACCCACCCTTGAAATGCCAGAGGTAAGTCTCTCTTCCAGACCCCCTAAAGGGAGCACCTAATTTTGTTAAGTACCTTACTTTCACCCACATTCATGAACTCTTGCTTAGTTCCCTCCGTAATTCCAAATGTATAAAAGAAACTGCAAAACTGTCATTCTCCAGAGCATTTGAGATCTTGCTTCCTGGCATTTTTGTCAGTTTGGCTCAAATAAACTTTTATAAAAATTCTCTACAGGTTGGGACGTTTGTTACGTCGACAACGTACACCACTGGGAATGCTGCAGAACCAAGGAGGAAACAATGAAAAGACACAGGAGGAGAACCAAAAGGCAAGTTTTGTGTTTACTTCCCCATGTCTGCTCACTTGAGAATTCAAGGGGCATCTGAAAGCACTGGCCTAGTACACGTTTTGATCATGACTGTAGTATTCCTGCAAGTTATGTCTCTGCGGAGTTTTATTACCTGAGAATAGGTTTAAGCAAGCCAGGTTTTCTCTGGGTGAGATCTCTAAGGTCATCATTCTCCACAACAGGCACCCATCACTGACCCATGTTCTTGCCCAAGTGTTGAACTGCTTCCCAAACACTCAAAGTACTGAAGTCTCAGGAGCAGGTATTAACCCTTTCACCCTCTGCCTTCCACTAGTGCTACTCAGTCAAATTACACAGTACGTTAATGAGGCATTTGGAGAGCAAACTACTTTGCTACCGATACAAATCCCCCTAGAGTTCCTGTCCTCCTTCACTCCCCATCACTCGTTAGTGCTCACCACCCTCTCCTTGGTCCCTACGAGGCCCTGTTTCTTGATTTTCTACCTCACACATTGTTCTTCCTTCCTCGGACTGTGTATTCAACTGACATGCGAGTATTTATTTTCCCACACTAAGCAATTCTGCAACACCAGCTGGGTGTCCTATAATTCAACTCAGTTCTATCCACCTGAAAATATGTTGGATTCTATAGGTTAAGGGCTCAGTCCTACAAAACTGCTCCCACCTCCCAACTTCAGACACCAATCGCAGGTACACGTTGTCACCTGTGCTTCTTACCCACAGGCTACCGATTGGAGAGTCCGATGTCCCCCTTCTTAGGTTTGATTAATTTGCTAGAATCAAAGAACTCAGAGTAACATTTTACTTACTAGATGTAACTCTTCTGTTTTCTTTCTTTTGACTACCTTTGGAAGTGACTCTAGATCTTGTGAAGATAATATCCTTTGCAGCCTCTTTGAGGATGCTTCTTAAGTCCCTGGCATTATTTAATACCAGAAATAGTTACGGTTTGCCCTGGCAGAAACCTGACAGTATATTTGAATGATTTCACAACTTTATGATAAAAAATTTGGCCAAATTGGAAGGTGATATTAAAAGCCTGATAGGATTATTTTCAAGCCTTTTCTTCTAACCTTTCCCAGAAGGAGAGAAAATATTCCAACAGGTGGATGGGTGTGTCAGTCCTTTGATATCATTTAGGTGGCAATCCAATTCTGTAAGGGTCCTTGTTTCACAAATCCAGTCTTTACAGGACCACAGGTCCAACACCAGTGAGAAACAATTCAAAGTCCACTCCTTATTTTTACCAATCTCAGGACCGCCCTATTTATCTCAAAAGGCTTCTAAATATTGTAAAAAGTCTGGCCTTTGGGAACAAAGATCCTCGTTGGAGGAACTTGTATTCTTTTCCTGTGCAAACACTATGCATGTTGTAGCTGTGTCGTATTTGTTACCTTCCAGATGGTATTGCCAAAATTAATTTGTAAAAGAGCTCTATTTAATTGGCTTAAAGAAAATTAAGTGCTTATATAAATTAAATTCTCAGAAATAGAATAGAAACTAACCCAAATGAATTTCAGGTTCATGTGATCTGGGGAAATATTTGGTATTAAAGCTAGTTTGAGTTTGATACTTTAATTAAAACAGACATGTCTTTAGAATTATCAGAATTAAATCTAATAATTTTATTCTACCTAGGCTGATAAAAGTCAAACAAGTTCATGTTATCTCTGTTGCAGAATTTGTCACTAAGAAAAATAAGTCATTATGATGAAATTTTTATAAGTAATCTAAACATAATTGTTAAGAACAACTAAATTAGACAGATGTAAGTAGGACAGAAAGTTTTAGGTGATCATTTTAAATATTTTCCCCGAATCTTTTTGGTAACCTGAAACCTTAAAGTTTTGCTAAGATTAAGCTAAGTGACAGAAATTTATTAAATATCTAGATCATTTATAAAACACTAAAACATTAATTACTGAATACAGATTTATCCACTTTTGGCTTCCTTTTACAGAGGAACTAAAGATATTTGGATCTATTAAACATATTTTGTGCCATGCCAAGAAATTTTCTATGAGCAAGCCCATGTTTCTAGAAATTATAAAAAGCATTTATAAGTCTACCAATTCACAGAATGCTAATGTGAAAGAGTTCATAATTGCTTCCTTCATAGTTTTCACTAGAAATGAAATGTTGTTCAGTATTAAGAATTCTAATGTTTGTAATTAAAACTCCCAGAAATAATAACGAAAACAACTCTGTATGGAAGAAAAGTAGGATGTGCATTTTTGGTAAAAATAAGCATGAGGAATGGAAGTGCTTTCTTGGTGGTGGTGGTGTTGAGGGCAAAAAAAGTAAGTTTGTCCTAAAGTCAGCCTGGTTATTTCAGAATGGGAAAGAGGAAAAACAGAGGACAAAATCTGAATGTAAAAAAGGAAGTTGTAGAAAATTTTTGGAGAAAGAATCTTGGGAATGGAATTTTATGCATGGTCAAGCTGGATAATATTGAATAAATTTGTTATAAAGGTTGTAAAAATCTTTAATATCAATGGTGTCTTTATGTATAATTAAACCTTAGTTTTCTTTCATCTGCTGAAAGGACAAGTTTTCTTAGATTGTTTGTTCTGCTCTTAATAAAAAATTGTAAACAAAGGTTTTCTTTACCTTTTAAGTAATCTGCCTAGAAAAAAACAAAGATCTGTGTCTTGTCAAAATAATCACCTGCATTCTATATTGTCTTTATCAGGTCTGTCTGACTACTTAAGTAAACCTAGTCCTCTCTATTTTTAATATAGAACTAAGTTTTGCTCAGAACTGTGTAACTTTCTACATTTGCCTGTGAAATCTTTAATTGTCACATTGGTTAAATAGATAATTGAGTATTGTTTCACAGTAAACAATGATCCTATTTGACCAAATGTTTTAAAACCGTTTGATATTTTTTACAAACTTCCCCAAATCAAAATCTAAATGAAGACTTTTTGACCTCAAACTAACTCTGGGATTTTACAGAGGGTCTCTGGAACATCTCAAAAGATTTGTTCTCTTTTCTTATAAAAAGGGAGATGTTAAACTATTTAGACTTATCTGACACGTTAAATTACATGGGAAGTATTGTCAAATAAAAAGTAATACTAAGCTTTCTTTATGTTGTATTTGTATAAGTATATAAATATTCCAGAAATTGTATGAAATCCCTAAAATCTGGTATGTCCTGATATGTTATCAGTCATAATACCAGTTATCTTAAAATGCTGCATGTTCCAGAAGGAACCAAATGTCCTTGTCCATTATAATGAACTCTCGTCCAATTTTTAACAATGGAAATTTTTAAGTCTTTTGTCATTAACAGTTATTATTTTACTCAGATGCCTTTATAAGTCTTCCTGCTTAGTATGAGAGGAAGTGCAGGTTTAGACATCTGGTGTACGTGTTTGGCAAAAGAACCAGGGGGGCAAAACTACCACCTGTAGGATTACGACAGTGCTTAAGTCAGAATCCCGCCCGGGCAGAACAGACTGTACCACATCCTCCTCACTACCCCATGGCAGCCAAACTTCAAGGACTTGAACCTTGGGTACACAAGCTGCCTGTACAAACGCCGAAGACCTCCACATTAAATTAACTAGAAAGAGTAGCTGACATCGATATAGACTGCTCCTGCTCAAGGCAGCAGATCAAGACTTCCTCCTTTAGCTAAATATGAACTCCTTCCTTCTTTTCTTTCTTTCCTTGCTCCAGCATCGGCCTAGAAAGATAATGCCATCACCAGTATCTCCCAGGCCACTGTTAAGGGAGTAACCTCTGGAATTTAGAACAACTTTTATTTCAGCCTAGGAGGAAACCTAACTGACCCCTGGCTGGAATGGACAAATGCAGCAATCTCCTTAATGACGCCAGCACCAGTGCCCCCTTAATGGAAGTGGAGTGTGTCCTACAGGCTTTATCTTTGTCTGTGGTGATTATTATTTGCCTTGGGCCTATGAATGCCTAGCTGGCTGGTGCATAACTGGGCAGTGCCTCTTCAGTTTTCTAACTGTCCCTAACTGTTCTAGAATGGACCTGCCAGGAGGCATTCCCTGGTTAGGAACGGGTACAAATGAGGCTATAACCAGGAACCTCTCCTTAGCACTTGAAAATATTGCAAGAATCCACTATTCAAGCAATAGCTGCCCAACAAAAACCCTTAGATTCTCTGACCCAAGTCGTTCCTGATACTAGGACAGCCCCTGATTATCTCTTAGCTGAGCAAGGAGTGCCCTAGCTGTGGCCAACAACAGCTGCTCTGCCCCTGAATCACACAGTTCTGAGGAAGCTGAAACTCCGTCACGTAAGATCACTGAGCAAGTTACTTGGCTCTAAAGAGTGACTCCTTCGGTGGGATCTTTCTTTAATTGGTTTGGGTCTTGGGGACTATGGCTCTGAAGTGCACTCCAAACATCGGGAATTATCTACTTATAGTTGCATAATAATCTCCCTGGGGCGTTGTATTCTCTCAAAAGCTTTAAATGCATGAAAAATCCAGGAGCATGAAGTCATGACCTATGAATACCACAGAGATTCAGAAAACAAACAAACAAAATAATAAAACAGAATCAACAAACGCTGCAAGAACTACAGAGCGGGAGCTAAGTCTGGCACTAATGCCTTACATTCTGATTGCATTAGGCTGAGTTTGATCAAAAGGGACTAACTGTTCAAAAGAAACAACAGACCCCCAAAATGGAGTCACTTGTGCTAAGCCTCACTAAGACTTAATACCTAGCCTGACAGAAGTTTCACTCTCCCAGAAGTGGAATTTTACACCAATCGATCTGGAATCTCTGGGTCAGCACTAGTGAGGTAATCTGCAGGGTAAGACCCCCTGCTTCTCCTAAAGGAAGGTATCCATGCCTGAAGTAATCCACTCTTTCAACTTCTTTGTCCCACCCTCCTTCTACCTATAAAAACCTGGCAATTTTGTACAACTCCTCAGAGCACCTTTCTATTTACTAAATGGGATACTGCGTGATTCATGAATCATTCATTAAAGCAAACTAGAGCTTTAAATTTCTAGTTGAATTTTATTTTTTTAACAGATGTTTCCTCTCTGGAAAGGTAACTCCAAATCTCTGGGCCGCATTAGGTTTCCTCCTATATGCTTCCTCTATCATGCACTGCATTAGAACAATTATTATTATTTTGCTAGTTGCTAATTTCTTTGGGTCCCCCTATTTCCTGGATGCCCAATACTCAATTGCAAGCCTGTTAGAGATACTCAAGAAAATGCTGAATAAACGAATGGGTGAATTATAGCTCAAGCATGGATTGACACATATATTGCTCTTCTTTTTCCACTTCCAATTTGCTTCAACCCCCCCGGTTGCTTATAGTCTCAAGGGAGACAGAAGTGTAAGCGGATTACCCTAGCATAACAATTTCAGAGGATCCTTAGGCTCATCCAGGAATCCTATGTTAACAACCAATTAAACAATGAGAAATGGAGCACAGAGAGGATAAATGACAAAGCATGAATTGGTGACACACAGTGCCAGAGCCTTACCAGAGCATTTGCTTTATAAAATAAAGGCTGAAGAGTCCAGGGCCACTCCTGCCCTCCAGGCTAACAGTAACCCAGTAGGCAGTACCTTTGGAGAAAAGTCACTTAACCAGTTTTAAAGCCACCTAATCAAGGGCACAGTGAGGTACCTGGTAAAATGCTTTGTCATAATCCTCTGCTTTTCTTGGATCTACCAACCTCATAAACTTTAAAAATTACATCCTAGCTTGTTATTCCTCTGGACTTGATCCACAGAAAGCCTCCAGAGACTCTTTCTGGGTCTTCTGTGCTCTGGTCATTTTCAAAGGGAAATTTCCATCTGGCTCTCTGATCTCGCCTCCCTCACTAGGTTTCTTTTCTCCTTTCCATAGGCCCTACTTTCAACAATCCAGTTCACAGGGCATAGTTCCTCATTTCAACACCTGCCCTTGGCTCTCGCTGTCACTTTCTTTAATCACAAGCCTTTTCTTCAACATCAAGCTGTTTTAGCCCATCATCCCTTCCTCTACCCTACACCACGCCCATAGCACTGGGAGGAATTTCCCACCTTCCACTTCATTAGCTCTTGATCTGCTCTCACCGTTCTGTAGTCTCATCCAGGCAGCAGCCTCTAGTTCAGTTTGAAATGTAATCTCCAAAATCCCCATTTATTTCACATCTGTGACCTCTGTCTATAGTAAGAAGGAGTATTACACCAATGTACAGTATTGGATCTGGGTTTCTACATCCCTTTCCTCTTCCCAATTGGTGTGACCTCTGTGTGCGCTAACTGGCTCAAATGATTAGAGCTGTCGTTTCAAGCTTCTGTGAGCTGCACAACCCCTTAATAAAGTCTCAGTGCTAGCAAGTAACACTTAAAACGCTGATGTGGGTGTGGAAGTCCTGAGCCCCTTTTTCTCTCATTCCCATTACCTGAGGGACTCTGCAGAGCCTCAAAGTTGGGAATCTACTAGGTTAGAGCACGTTCTAATAAAGCCCAAGTGGTAAGTGCCACACCATTGGCCCAGGTTTTGCCAGAGGCCATGCAATACACCCAGAAAGCAGCATGAGAGTGGTTACGTGGGCCGAATCTGGAGACAGGCTGCCAGGGTTCAGAGCCCTAATCCCCCGTTCACTAGCTGACACTCACTGGGCAATTTACTTACCCTCTCTGTGCCTAAGCTTTCTCATCTGTTGAGACAGGGATCATAATGGTTCCTGCCGCCTTATTTGCTAAGATAACTGAATGAGTTCACAGGCAGAGAGAGAGAGCTTAGAAGAATGTCTGATTGTCCCAGAGAGGTGGCAGATAAATTATCTTCCAAAAGCACACCATTTCCCAAGAAGACCTGGGGGCAAAGTTTAAGTGACAGAGCACACAGCCTGCGGCCAGAAGTCAGTACCATCCTCCTTGTACATGAGGTACCAGACTGTCCCATTGCCAAGTGCACCTTGCAGTACCCGAAATGGTAGCTCAGGGCTCTAAAATGGGACGCTGGCTTCATCCAGCAGAGTGGCTGGCTCCACAAAGGGTTTACTTCCCAAGTTTTACTATAGATTTAGGTCATGTGAGAGCTGCTACCCACTGCACAGCTTTTCAATGGAAACGGACCGGACCATTTGATTAGACTTGTAAATCTAAGGTTAATTGGGAGTCGAGCATGGCAATTCTACAAAACAGGGTACTTGGCATGCTTATATATTTCTGAATCTGTCCCCTGTTTATAGCTACAAACATGCCATTAATTTTTGATTCTCCTTCTATAGGCTTCACCAGAGTAACACAAATAAAGATTAGTCATTAAACCCAGAAGGAATTTGAGAGCAGAACATAAAATTTAAAGAAGGTTATACACTAAGGGGGAGAAAATAATGTAAGAAGTAAAGGCAACAGAAAATTAGCTGCTAAATCTTCAGAACAATGCATTTTTACAGGTTGTTTTCAATAACACTTGCTACTATATTATACTTTAATCTGTGGTTCTCCAAGCTAAACTAAGTAACTCCCAAAGGAGGAAGGGGAGAAGCAAGCCTAAGTAGTGTAAATAGGTCTTTCAAATGAGAGGGGGAAAAAATCCAAATCTTTTCTTTCCTGAGCTTGTATTTTCTTTATTACTTTTTGCTCACCAAACCCGCAGGGAACGTAGAGTGTAGACACTGAATCTACTTCCTGAGCGCCTACCTTCCCGACTGAAACCTGGAAAGAGAAGATGGAGCCTGCGCCTGAGTTAGACCTCTTCCTGCCAGAGCAGGAAACGTGGGAGTAGCTGTGTCAGCATCTTCACGCCCACGCCTCTGATCAGAGTGGAAGGAACTGGTGATGATATGGTCTACATTCCCTTATCCTCAATTCCAAACTCCAAAAAGCCCTGCAACTAAAAGTGTTTCCCATCTATTAGGCACAAAATTTCATTTGGTAGCAAAGTCTGACCTTCTTGGCAAGTGCCCGAGTTAAGCCGCTGTTGGCCTCACTGAGGTGATGATCATACATCTTGTGGGAATGTGGCTGTGTTTGTCTACAGGGTGCTGACCCCGACCCCGTTAGGAACATTACATAATATCTGGGATATATACCACTGTACCTTTCTAAAATCTGAAAACTTAGGAACTCTGAAGCGTATCTAAATCCCCAAGGATTTAGATAGAGGACAGTGGGCCTGTCCTAAGTTTTCTGGGGTGGGAAGTGGTCTGAAAAGAGAACACATTCTGGCTCTGCAGGAGGAAATGTGAACTGCACACCCAGAAAGCTGGTATACCTCCAACAAATGGGACTCAGAGGGAGTTGTCAGTGTCCTCATTCTCAGCCTGAGGAGCAGGACACCAGTGAAGTGAGTGACAAAACAATCGGTCACCAGCCAAACTCTTTGACTGACTGCCCATCACTGTCCGCCAGTATAGTCTGAGGGTCAGGTGAGTACAAAACAGGATAATGCCACACCTACCCTCTTGGAATCCTTATCTCAGGACCTGCTTTCAACAGCGTATGTCTTCATTTTTCACTCTCTTTCACCATCTCTCTACTCAGAACAATTTCTCTTCTATTCTTACAAATGCCATACTAATTGCCATTCAGAATTCACTGGTGGTGATATTAGTACGGTTATGAAATCTAAAAAGAACAATATTCGTTTTATCCTGGTTAGAGTTGTTTTTGTTTGTTTGTTTGTTTTTGTTTGTTTTTTTAAATTCTGGATCCAGACTACCTGGTTTCAAATGATGGCTCCACCATAATTCCTTCCTATGTGACTGTAGATGAATCATTTCATTTTCTTATGCCTCAGTCTCCTCATTCATAAAATAGGGGTAATAGTACTTATCCCATACAGTTGTCCAGAGGATTAAGTGAGCTAATACTATTTTAGCATATTGAGTGCCCCATACATGTAAGCTCTTGTTACCTCTGCAGGTGTTTGCAACCGTCTTCTAAATGGGCCCCATAAGCTGATATTATGTTCTTTGCCATATAGGATTCCCTAGATCCCATTTCTTAAGATGGTACCAT
This sequence comes from Rhinolophus sinicus, assembly GCF_057876585.1. NCBI lineage: Eukaryota > Metazoa > Chordata > Mammalia > Chiroptera > Rhinolophidae > Rhinolophus > Rhinolophus sinicus. The sequence continues at coordinate 125,445,895 of NC_142515.1, forward strand.
AAAGACATTTGGTGGTCAATAATTATTAGCTAGATATGAAGATAAAGGAGAAGACAACAACAACAAAAATAGATGTATGATCAAAACCTCAGCATGTAGTGACAACCTGCTCTCATGATGTTAATTACAGCATTTTGGTGGCGTGCCTCGTTTCTCCCCTCCACTTTCCTCCTCTCACTCATTTGTTCTGAAATCTAAGAAACTAAGTAAGAAGGCAATAAAACATTTGATGCACAGATTTCAAAATAAAACGATCAGGCAGGAACAAATCTCTACGGAAGTCCTTCGTATTATATTCCCATTTGTATTTTCAGATTACCCATCCCTTAAACATCAATGCACATAATATTAATCACAATGTCCAGCTAAGAATGCACTAAGAACAATTAATTCTACATTAAATTGAACCCCAATTACTTAAGCACTGTAACTAGAAAAGAAATCTTTCCAATGACATATGGTTCCCTGATGATTCACAAAGCTGTTCCATTCAGTTAGACCTTGACCTTCCCCAAGCACCAAACGTAATGCCTGTCTAAGCTGGCATGTGGGTCATCTCCATCAGTGGATTCATGATTTAGGGGTGAATTTTCAGTGCCCCCTTCCTGGAGCCCCTGGTTGTACTAGAGAGGCTGGGAGCCCCATCTACTCACCTACTTTTCTCTCACCTCCTGCTCTGACTATGGAATTAAAGTTGGGGCTTCCATGCCTTTTTTTCTGGAGTTAGTTAGCCCTAACTAACCCACATTTGTCTTAGTCCGATTTGTCTTAGTCCAATTCACCCCTACCCTATTTTATTTATCAAAAAAGTATGTCCAGAAACAATGTCCAACCTAAGGTTAAAAAAAAAAAAAAATCACAGCTAACTGCGGGTTGAAAGCTGAAGAGACTTGAGATTGAAAAACTGCCAGTTCTTACTGCTCACTTACTCGCAGGAGGGTTTGCAGCTCCTGAAATCATGCCAGGACTTTGAAAATGAAAGCTTGCAGTTAGACATCGATGGCTCATGACAGCAGAGATCAGTCATGTGATAGGCCTAGCATTTTCCGTCACTGCCTTCCTCAACGAGACAGGGCTCAGAAACTGAGGTTAATCGGTCAGATCGCAGCCGCAGAGGCTGAGGGCGGCAGATCCAGCTGCAGCAATTCATCATTTAATTGCTTTCTGATTCACTTTAAATGTCTTCTTAAAAGATATTAAAGAAAAACATTATTGAATGAACGTTTTAGACTATTTAATAAAGATCTAATATACCCTTTGTGACCCAGAGAATAAATGGATCTCTAGCCAACCCTGTTTAATGTTTTCTCGGGTAACATGTACTTATATAGAGGAAGGAGTGACAGAATCTCTGCTCCAGGCAGGAGAAAACGCAAGTATAAAAGCACGTAGAAAAGAAAGCATGAGTGTAAATAAAAATAGGTTTTTTGTTTGTTTGACTGTTTGTTCTTTTGGCTAAAGGACGTGTGACAGCTTGGGGGAACACATAGAAACATGTAAACTAGATTTTCAGAGGGCCTTGAATGCCGGATAAAAGAGCCTGGACTTGATCTATTAGGCAGTGGGGGCCACTGAAGGTTTCTGAGCAGAGAAAACAGCTCGAGTAGGGAACAATATAACTGTGGGGTCCATCAGCCCTGGGTTATAATTCCAACTTTGGCCTTCATTAGCTGGTATGAGCACATTATGACCTTTTTGGAGTCTCCCAAGATATACGATGGAAGTAGTAATACCATTTCCAGAGTTATTTCAACATTAGAAAAATGTAAGCGACACACCCACACCAGGGCTCAGCACAGAAAAAGCACCTACTAAGTGCTGGTAACTGTTACTGCCGCTGTGCTCTGGGTAGGAGGGTGACAGGGGAAGAGCTTAGAGAAGGGAGAGCAGAGTGGCCCAGGTAAGGGGTAGAGAGGCTGGACTAGACAGGCAGGGAGTGCAACAAAGAGAAAACTGGACAGCATGCCAGGGACATGACAAAGGTGGACGCCAAGGAAACGGAGACTAATAAAGATTAACTTGTCCAAAGCGATTCGGCAATGACTAGGCATGACCAAGGGAAGAGGAGAAGCCAAAGAGACGCCAAGAAGTGGGCTGAGATAAGTATCACACAAGTCAGAGACAGACAAACTTCCACGAGGATCTGAAATAAATAATAAATGTAAAATAAGTGCCAAATACTGAGCTTGGACGCCTAGGATGGCTATGGAATGACCAAAACCACATTCCTTTCTGCAACAATCCCATCTGAATTCTTAATAATAAAAGCTGCCCTGAGAACAATTTGCAAATCCACAGCGCCAGGTGATTTGGGCCATGGCATGACTCAGCACCGTAGACGGAGTGGTGCCTTCTGCCTACACACCTTCTCTGTGGCTCATCTCTTCATGTCAGCTCCACCATGGATGTCCCCACCACTGCCTGAGGCACTTCCCACAAGCTTCACTGTCATCACTCACTTTATGATCCTTTCAGCACAAATAACTGCGGATACTCTCCTCGGGCTGGAACTGCCTTCCCCACAAGACTCGCCTGCTTGGATAACAGGTAGAGAAATACCTGGCACTTCAGAGCAGCAGGGCAGCACCTAATAACTCATTGCCCCTGACATTTTCATTACGCCCTGTGTTACATGTTTCTTCAGGAAGCAGCCTTAATAATTCTGCACCACTCCACTCAGTGGGGATTAATATTACTTACTTACACATACGGGGCCGCAGCCCCTCACCCAACACAAGCTTCTGGGTTGTTGTGGTTTCAGCAGTGTCAGCTCCATGTAATTCACAAAGGAATCAACCCACAGGCACTTTCCAGCCACGCATGTGCCTGCCAGGACAACAGGAGAAACTTTACAGCGTATATAAATGGACTTTAATATTGCAGTATACCTTTTGGGAGGTATGGCTAATTTGTTAGAACAGGCAGAAAAGCTGACAAGTCACTTTGTGCCTTTGTGGAGGCCTCTGCTTTGCATCGACTGCCCTGGAGAAGCACAGGGTTGCTCTGCCTCCCAGCTCGCCATCCCTGCTGTCCCTACAGGTGCGCCCCCACCTGAGCTTGCTCTGCAGCACTTAGAGGGCGCCCTGAGAAGACTGTGGGAGCTTGATCCCGCACAGCTTTCCTCTCCTTCCACTGACGTTGTCTGTCTTCAACATCTCTCAGAAAACACGGACTGTGATTTAACTTTATCATCAACTTCAGGACAAATGTCATGCTAACTTATCTCCAGTTATTGACGTTAGACGTCCTGGGCAACCTGACCAGCTACAGACTAACAAAATCAATATACAGTGTTTTGCAGGTAAAAATGTTTTTATGCTTTATAAAGGGAACTGAGGCTTGGGGATGGGTTGGTGACAATGTGAGGTCAAAGGTTATTTAGAAGCCAACCCATCATAGATAGGAAAGCATTCCAGCATCTTCACAATAGTCTTATTCTGGGGACAATTGTCACAGGGCACTAAATGGGTTCTTTCCATGGCTGATTCTCCGATGGTGTGCAAGCATTTCTCCTTCCAAGTCACTCTTGGTTCCGAGGAGTGGAGCCTGACATCTACGGTTAAGACTTCCACCTTTCATCTCTGTGTATCAGAGTAACACTCAAGATAAACATCTACTATTCATTAAGTGCTACTACATACTTCTATTCTACTCCTTTGTCATCACTCTATGAGATAAGATGTTATCTTTATTCCCATTTACAGATGAAAAAACTGAGCCTTAGAGTTTAGATAATTTACCCAAGGCAGGCAGCTGGTAACCGGAAGAATCAGAATTCTGATAGAGCTTTTAGACCAGACTCAGAGTTAAAAGTCATTATAACTCACTGGAACAATGGCATCCACAAATGACATTCCAGGAGCACCACTGGACAATTCTAGCTTGATGTCCACAGTACAGAAAAGAAAAAAGAAAAAAAAAAAGCCTCAGTAGGTAGCGCTATGAGTCTGACTCCACACATAATCATGAGCACAGAATGACCTCAACCATTTCAGGAAAAAGTACATCAACTCTGTGAAGTGTATTGACTCCTTACTCTATTAAAGGCACACATCTAATGAATCACTAAATGGAGAAGAGCAGAATGTCCATTTCTCACGGTACCTACAGTTCTAAGTGGGTAGGAAGTCCTAACTGCATGCCATGTACACATTTAGATGATATCAGAAAAGGCACGGTAGAGCGGGGTTACATGCATTACCAACTTGGCAATACAGAGCAAAAGTGCAAGGGCGTGGAAACCCCTCCCTAAACAAGAGGAGTCAGGAAGACCAGATGGGAAAGACGAGAGCAGAGTGGGAAACGACAGAGGGGTAGCACTTGGTGAGGTTGCGGATGGCAGCGAAGAGAAAGGGGCATCCAGGGGAAGTGAGCGGGAATTCCTGGAGTGGGCGAGCGGTCTCCACAGCCCTGCGGCACTCACTGATTGAAATGCATCGTGAGCCCAGATAGTTAAGACACAGCGACACACTGTTACAGAATGAATGGGTCCCCCTAAAATTCACGTGCTGAAGCCCTAACCCCAATGTGACTGTATGTGGAGATAGGGCCTTAAAAGAGGTAATTCAAGCTACATAAGGTTATAAGGATGGGCCCCTAATCCTATGTCGTTAGAAGAGGAAGAAACACGGAGATGCTCAAGCACAGAAGAAAGGCCCTGTGAGGACACAGCGAGAAGGCGGCCATCTGCAAGCCAAGGAGAGAGGCCTCAGGAAAACCCAAACCTGCCAACACCTTCCTCTTGGACTTCCAGCCTCCAGAACTGTGAGAGAATAAATTTCTGTGCTTTAAGCCACCCAGTCTGTGATGCTTGGTCATGGCAGCCCTAGTAGACTAACGCACACCCCTTCAGCTATTTCACATATAACTCCCCTGCCCTGGCTGGACCTGCCACCCCTCCCCTATGCTACCCTAGATCCTAACTGTCTTAGAGGGCTTGACACCTGGAGTAGTGGGAATAAACCCATGGGCTATTCCATTTGGCTATCATGAAGACCTCTGTTGGAATACTTGGACTTCAGAAACAAGCTGAAGATAATCTACGGCAGCGAATTTCACACCACCTCTGGTGAAGGGCCAGTTTCCCCCATCCCTTTGTTACCAGATACATGATCCTACGATGCATGTTGAGTAGGCAGCAGTAGCCGCAAGCAACTCACCGCACAAAGTAACAACAGGCTGGTCAAGAGTGTCCCCTGACCAGGTGCAGGACGTGGCAACCAGGTACTGATAAACGCTGGGAAATGTTCAGCTCCTGCCTCTTGGGGGTGGGAAGAGTCCCGTTTCGTAGCATTTGCCTGTAAGTGTGATAAGAAATATCTCTTGCCATGGCTGATTTCAAGCTACCAACATGAAGTCACTGAGGCACAGAGGTGGGAGGAAACACCCACAGTTGGTTCTCTCAGGCTGGCACCACCCACCTCGAAGACATCACAGGCGCAATGTCCAATGACTATAGTTTCTAAACACTTACTGTTATTTTTGTACTTAGATCACACTTTGTATAACACACCTAAATTCCTTAAGTGTAAGAGTCCCCAAGTACCCTAAAATCCGTTAGCTCACTAATTTATTAGAATAAATTCTGGACCCACTAAGTTCTATGAAAATATTTTCAGAAAGGGTCTGTTACCCAAAATCAGCTAAGAAAAAAAAATGGCTGGAGCTCAGCTCTTGTCTTCCTTCCCTCTTTATTTTTGCTTCCCTCCATCTGGAAATATTATATCAAAGACCTTCTCCCAATCTCCTCTTGTACTTTTTCCCTCCTTTTGTGCTCCCTTTCCTAAAGGACTGTTCTTCCATCACCTTTGCTTCTCTAACATCACAGTCAAGTACAACCTTTCTAACGGCCTATTCTCTTTCTCCTCCAGCGTGGCTTTCCTGTGGGGACGGGATCCTGGTGTCTGTTATAAGGAGCAACGAGGGGATAAACCCACCCAGGCAACTCAAGGGTCAACCCAAAGCAGCCAGCAGTTTGAAGAGGCAGATAATGGAGCGATATTAGCCCTCTATCCTCGCTTTCCCAGAGCCAATTCAGCTTTGTTCTTTTTTCTTTTTCTTTTTCGAACACAGAGCCCACCATCAGCAGAAGAGCCAAAGCCAAGGCATACAGAAAAGGCACAAACAGCAATTGGAGTGGGAGTGACCAGCACTGAGTCCAGACAAGAAGTAATTAGGGCTGACCTTGGGAGGTGGTTATGAGAATAGAAACAAAAACACAGGTACAAGCCATATTTTGAAGTAAAATCAACAAGACTGGACCACTGATTAGAGGTGGAACAGCAAGGGCAAGGGAAGAAGACGGTGCAGGGCTTTGAACGGACTGCCCAGAGAAGCCACCGGGAGCTCAGCTCCAACTGAGTTACTGACACAAGAAAAGCCCTTTGACAGCTCCAAGCCCACTGCACACACAATGAAATCTGACTTCCTATATAAGGTTTGTCACGATTTTGCACCAACTTATTAGCAAGCTTGGACTCAGTCATTCATTCAACAAACATTTACAGAATAGCTGTTATGTATTATGCTGGATCACGGAATCAAAAGTGGGACAAAGTCACAGCCGCTGACTTGGAGGAGTTCAGAGCCTAACGGGCACCCTTCAAATAAGTCAATACACACACGCTCCAGCTCTGCTCACAACGTTCACGTCATCTGCAATCCTTTCTGATTACTCGTGCCCACTACATGCCATGGACTGCCCTTGACCCTGAAGACCCAGCCTGATTATTTCTACTCATCTCCTGATCAGACCTGTAGATCTATTGGTCTGGGACTGTCTACATAGATAGCTGAGGCCAAAGGGAACCTCACAGGGGAAAGACTGAAGAAGAAGAAGAAGAGAATCAACACCACTATTGGAGTAGCCTGTAGTTCAAGAATTGGGTAAAAGGGGAAGAGCCGGAAGTGGCCAGAGGAGTAACCAGAGAGGGAAGAGAAAACCAAATGAGTCACAGAAGCTGGGAGTGGAGAGTTTCAAGAGGAAAGGAGAATCTGAACCGTGTTCAGTGCAGCTGAAAGGCTAATAGAGAGAAGAATGAGGAAGGAACCACACAGCCACTCATTTCAGGTGGTCGATGACAAGAGGTAATGCACAAGCTGAGGGAAGGAAGCTGCAGACTGGGACAGATTAAAGATGCACATCAGAGCAAGGGGTACTTTACAAAGACTCTGGAGCAGGAACTGGGAGTGTACAGAAGCCCTGGGCACAAGGGGAAAGGCTGGCCTTCCGGACCCCAAGATGAGAGAAAAGGAAAGGAGAGATGAACATGCAGAGACATGGGATAAAAGGAGGTCACATAGGCCCTGGAGGGTTTGAAGTCAGACAACCCCAGGTCCGCCACTTACTTCCTGTATCATATCAGGCAAGTTGCTCAAACTCTCCAATCCTTAGATTCTTCATCTATAAGACGGATAGAGTAACGCTTTTCCCACACAGATGAGCAAACATGTGCCACCAGTTCCCCCTTTGCTGTGCCAATCTAAGGTACATATGAGCTCATACAAATAAATTCCACTGGCCCTGGCCCCTCTCTGCTCCAACAGGACTGTGGCCTCTGCAACATTTTTTTGCAAAAGCGCTCACAAGTGAGCCCACCTCACTGAACTCCAGTGGGTGAGCCTAGACTCTGCTGACCCCAAACTGCCACAGCCGAGGTCCTAGAACAAACAAGATGCCAAACCCAAACATACTGCCTTGTGCTACAGAGTTCTGCCAGAGCGGCCTCTTCAGCTTTGACTTGGAGCCTTTCTCCACCCTCCACCTCCATCAGTCTCAGTCAGGGGCTGGACAGAAGAAACCCGTGACAAGCACTGCTTGTCATGCTACACCTGGCCTTAGCCCTCCCCTCTCACGAGCAGCTTTCAGTCAGGCTCTGGGGTCTCGCCATTCTTCACATCAACACAGTTCTGGTAGGACCATCCCATTAACTTGCTAGACACGTCCTGATACATATCAGTCCCAACCTAGATTACAATAGACCCTGGCACACAGCAGGGGCTCCATAAAAGTTAGTTCCCTTTCTCCCTTCATCCAGCACCATGGTTGTATTTCTACATCTGATTTGGGACGTTCCTTCTCCCGTCCTCAGTCACATCTGGGCTTGAGCCTGATGCATAAAGACTCGGTTGTGCCACATACTGGTGAGCTGGAACGTGTTTAGCAACCAGCTGAGAGAAAAAGCCTTATTTTGTAGTGTTTGCCAATTTCCGTGGTGTAAACACTCTACCATGCAGATTTCAATCTACCAACATGACATCAACCACCTTGCCAAATTGCTGCACATGTAACAGTCAGTTCCCCAGGCTGTGTGAACACTCTCTGGCACACTACTGGATGGGTTACCTGGAAGCCTTGGCTAGCAGAGTATGGAGCAGCTCTGGAGCTCATGGCCAGTTAATGCACATCCACTACTGCTTTGTACAGACAATACCCCACCCCAGCTGCACCGCCAGAGCGATGAACTTCAAAGGCATCAAGTCTCATTCAGGGATCTTCACTATTTTCACATGGCTTGGGAAAGGATTGTATTTAAATGGTGTTTTCGCATTTTGAGGGAAACAGACACACCCTGACGGGTGACATCTCAGGGATGATCAGTGAACAAAAACACTGTCATCAAGTAAGTAAACAGTGACAAGTTTATAAGATGCTGTTGGCAGTAGCTGGATTTCTCAGTGATGCACACTTGAGCTGGGCATGGTGGGAGCGGCTGGTTAGCCATTTGTCAGGCAAAGTCAAAACAGCCCTCCAGCTACAGCACAGACGGCAGACTGCAGCTTGTCAGCATCTTATTTATGACTCTTAATTAGCAAGCAAAAAGGAGGGAAGAAGTTCCCAGCTTGGGATATACATACTTACACATATATATTTTGCCCAGAAATTATCTTTGTCAAAATAATTTAAATCCCCACAACTTTGAGAGGCAGATATTATAATTTACATTTTATAGACAAGAAACTCCATCCTGGAAGGTAAGTATAATTATCCTCATTTTACCAATGAAGGCTCAGAGAGGCCAAGTGATTTTTCCAAGGTAACAGCTGGAACATGGCAGACCTGGGACTGACAATCTGAGGACACTAATGCAAAGGCTCTTATCTGGTGACTCTTATCCGGCACTCACAGACTAGTCCACTGACTTAGCTTAAAAGAGAGTTGACTACCGAACTCATTACACTTGTGAATAAACTTCTCGTGCTTATGGTTAGAATTGATTCTTTGGAGGGAGGGGAGTTTCTCAGCGAGGAACACAGGACAACTGAGTGACGTCAAGTCCGTGGCTGCTGTTGAAGAACTGGGGTCTTGCTTTGTGACTGCGAGCGTCTAACCAGGCCCAGAGCAGGGAATCAAGAGCGATCCCCGCAGCCCGTGAGTCCCAGATGATTCTGCTCGTGGAGAAGGAGTCTGGAGCTGCTGGGCCTGCGCGTGGCCAGGAGGTACGGGAGCCTCAGGACATGAGCAGGCCTGGCAACTACAGACGCGTCCGAGTGCTCACATTAACCACCTCGTCACTTTCAGAAGGGTTACTTCTGATCATTGGTTTAACCAAACAACACCCGATACTTATGTAAGAAAAAATACCAAAAACATTTCTGTTGACATAAACCATCTTTCTGACAGGCTTATTTCGTTTTTTAATTCCTGTGAAACCCAAAGGACAATTTAGCCTCTATTTATTCTGCAGAATTCCATGCCTCGCTAAAGAATGAACCAGAAGGCAGCAACGTCCACGTGGGCCCTCTGAAGAGATGCGGTGAGCACTGCGGAGGTCGCCAGGGTTTCTGGTTCTCGTCGCAGCGATGGGAGCACGGCACTGTCCATCCTCTCGGGGCTAAGCCTGGCCATGTGACTTGCTTTGGCCAATGAAAAGATCAGAGGTAATGTGTGTCCCTTCCGGGTGGAAGCGTTAGTTGAGAGTCAGTGCCCAGTTGTCTACGCTCCCTTCCCCTGCGCAGTGACCCCAGCAGCACACGCTGAGATGACAGACTGTCTGCCACGTGGGGCCCAGAGTCACTCCCTCTGTCAGGCAGAATCACCACTGAGCTTTGGAAGCTGCTGTCACCACATAACCTCACCTATCCTACTAGGAGAGGAGGGGATGAGGGTGGTAACTAAGAGGAAAAGCAGGAAGAAGTCAGACGCTGAATGAAGACTCCGGGACATTTGAATCCCACTGGAAACCTGGGACTCTGAGTGCCGGAAAAACTCAGTTTCTAGGGGGTGACTCCTTCCTGAAGTGGGCAAGAGAAGGTGGAAGTTGGAAAGTTGGTCAAAATAAATCTATACCTTCAGGTTTCCAAACAGATGACTGGAAAGGATCTAGACTCCTTGCAATCTAGTAAGAAATCTGAGCTGAACATGGCATTGAGATCGAGTCAAATAAACAAGCAGCCACTGAGCATCTGTTCCTTGTATGACACTGGTGCTTCATAGCGAGCATGAGCTTAAAATCAGGAAACATCAAATAATTCTTTAAAACTTCAGATATCAATGATAGATGTGACGTCACAAAGCAGCGCAGTTAGCCACCAAATTGACCATATGTAGAAATCCCTGCAGACGCGCTGAAGGGGCTCAGTCACCACTGAAAACCTAACTCCAGTTTGCACCCTCCTTCATCCTCACGCCCACCAGTAATACTTTCCCGTCAGGGCCTTGTGGCTGAGACTGACCACAAGTGGAGGAGACAGAGGTCGGACGTCAGGCTCTCAAGGCAAATAGCAGCAGAAGAAAGAGCTCCTCAAGTTCTCGGCAGCTCAACTGCAAGTCACCGAAAGGAAAATGAGCAGCCTCGTGGGGCTCGCCCTGCTTTGCCACATGCCCTCAGCGTAATGGCGGAAGGATTGAAGGAAGGCGAAGGCCAAGGCCAAGGAACTGCAGCAGCTCTCTGGCCGCCACATCCCCTGTGTCCCTCTCGCCCCTCCCCCAGATGGCCTGGCTGTGACAGCCAGGGTGCTGCCACCTCCCTGGGTGTCAGGTAAGCTGCTCACTGCTGCAGTGTTATGGCATCTAGAGGCAGCACTTCAGAATCTGTCTTTGAATTAAAGTGTAAGTCAGATCTCATAAAGAAAAACCTGATTATAACAAGGATACTGGTATCTAATCCAACCACTCCCCTCCCCAAGCCTGGCCCAAACAAACCTGTGCTGTACAAAATTATATGACGTCATGGTTCAAATGAAGGTTCTGGAATCACTGGAGGTTGAGTGTAAATTACCACCTTTAAGAGCCTCTCAAAGCAGCAGGACTGAATTCCGGCAAAGAAGAAAAGAGGTAAAGAGTACACGTCTTACTAGAGTCTGAGAACCCACCGAGGCAGCAGTACCCTGACACCAGGTCACACAGCAGCGTAGAGTCTGGGAGAACACGGCTGTTCTCTCCTTTGTCTGGAGAAAGGGACAAAATGTTAGTCAGTGCCTTCCACACGCACAGCCCTCCCGAAAGAAATAGCTGCGCCTGCCATCCAGGCTGGGGAGCACCCTGGGCAGGTCTTTAATAAAGGTGACTCAGGACTGCCAATCCTAGTCTGGCTCATCCCCTGGGGGGTGGTCTGGCCTCCAAAGCTCTGTCCAGACAGGGACTATGTGATTATGTGATTAACTGAGCCAAGGAGCCTCTCCCTTCCCCCTCCCCTCCCTCCTCTTTTTCTTCCTTCTCTTTCTGGAAATTAAATGGGAAATTCAAGGAGGGCAGTCACTGAGTTGTTAGTAAGAAGGAAGCTGAGACTGAGACAGAGAGCACATGCCCTGTAGGAAAGCTGTGGGACAGAGGGTAGGAGAGTGCCGAAGTCAAGACTAAGCTGAAGAAACGAGCTAAAGGAAAGGTGCAAAGAGCAGAAAGCCGGGTCAAGTTGGTGGCAGCAGCTATGGTGCTCACCGAGGCCAGGTCCCTATGATGGACAGGGTGGGGGTAGGAACTCCCACGGCTGAGCTGCACTAGACACCCCGCCCACCCCCCACCTCCCTCCACCCCCGCCCAGTTCTAGCTTCCTCGTGGGCTCCTGAAGACTAGTTTCCCACAAGAGTCCTGTCTCTTGTATCCTGCCAATCATTCCCATCAGCAAAGTTGCCACAGTGTGTCCCAGCTCTTGCCCTCAAGCTGCCTACCACACGTACAGAGAACCAGGTTCTACAGACTCCCGGATGTCGGCTAGTCTAGACCAGCCCTGATGCTCCCTCAGTCATTAGCACCAGATGCTTTTCATCCCAGGCACTCGACACTCAGCATGTCAGGCTATACTGTTACTTAGCCAGGTTTTGATGCTGCTGGTTTTGATGCTGCTCTCTCAACACCTATTTATTTAATGGAGTATTTTTAGCACGAGGAGGGGAGGGGGCTGGGAGAATGCCTGGGGAAGAAGAGAACTGTTCTAGCTGGGGACGGCATCGCATTCTCAATGGGTTCAGTGCCTCGCACACCTACATGCTCCAAAAAGTGATTGTTGTTGTTTATTGACTTATCGATGATAGCCAATTTGACTGAGGTGAGGTGGTATCTCACTGTGGTTTTTATTTGCATTTCTCTAATGATTAGTGAGGTTGAGCAGTTTTTCATATGTCTGTTTGCCATCTGTATGTCCTCGTTAGAAAAATATCTCTTCAGGTACTCTGCCCATTTTTTAATTGGGTTGTTTGTTTTTTTGGAGTTGAGTGAGTTTTTTTAATAAATTTTGGATATTAACCCCTTATCGACTATATCATTGGCAAATATGTTCTCCCATTCAGTAGGAGAGGATGTGGAGAAAAGGGAATTGGCGGGATTGTAGATTTGTGCAGCCACTATGGAAAACAGCATGGAGGTATCTCAAAAAACTGAAAATGGAACTACCTTATGACCCAGCAATTCCACTCCTAGGTATCTATCGGGAGAAATCCAAAACTTTAATTTGAAAAAATTTATGCACTCGTATGTTTATTGCAGCACTATGCACAATAGCCAAGACCTGGAAACAACCGAAATGCCCATCGGTAGATGACTGGATTAAGAAACTATGGTACATTTATACAATGGAGTATTACGCAGCCATAAAGAAGAATTAAATCCTACCATTTGTAGTAATATGGATGGACCTAAAGAACATTATGTTAAGTGAAATAAGTCAGACAGAGAAAGACAAATACCATATGATCTCACTTATATGTGGAATCTAAAGAAAAGAATAAATGAATGAACTAATCAGAAACAGTCTCAGAGACATAGAGGAAAAACTGAGGGTTGCTAGATGGGGGTGGTGGAGATAAAGGAGAAGGTGAGGGGATTAGAAAGCACAAGCAGTAACCACAAGATGGCCACGGGGATACGAAAGTCAATTTGGGGAATGTAATCAATAATGTTGTAAAAATTTTGTAGGGTATCTGATGGACACTTGTCTCGTTAGGGAGACCACCTCAGGGATGATGTGGATGCCTGATCACTGCGCTGCACACCTGAAGCTGAACAATTATGAATGTCAAGTACAATTTTATACATACATATATATATAGTTATATATATAGTTATATATGTATATATACATATATATTTACAAGAAGCAAGTACAGCATTAGGAATAGAGACAGTGGAAATGTAACAGCTGTGTGTGATGTCAGAGGGGTAGTGGATGGGGGGAGGGGGGTTATGACTGTGTGAGGGATATAAATGATAAATGTCTAGTACATTGTTTTGTACACCTGAAACTAATAAAAAAAAGTGATTGTTGATGCCGTCTTAATCCCACCTTCCTGTGTTAATAAGGACAAGCACAGGCTATTGAAAATGAGGTCTCAGGGGACCCCTGACAACTGCAACTTTTCCTCCCTGAGGAAGCGAACCAGGGAACTTGTAAGTGTACCCATGTGGTCTTCATAGAAACATACCACATAGGGCAGATTTCTGAGAGGGAGAGAGAGAGAGAATCCTTTTCAAATCCATTTAAAACAATCCATGCAGCTGCTTCCTGAACTCTCCGGAAGAACTGGGATGCAAAATGCTGTACCTCCCCTCCATGCCTCCCCACCCCCACCCTACAAACTGGCTTTCAGGTGACGCAATGACAAGACCTCTGCGGTGAGCTCTGTGGAGGGATGCAGGCCGCCAACAGAGCATGGGTGCTGCCACCTCTTGGATGTTCGTAGCCAAAGCACGTCTCTGTCCCAGAAAGGATGGATTGCAGTGATATTATGAAATGTTAACGGGCAATCTGTTCTGAAATAATTGCTCAGTGTATTGGCCTCCTTTTCCGTTTTAGAATTCAAAGGCATTACAGGCTGAAAGCAGTGCCAGCCTGTTAGTGGTACCTGCGCTGATTGAATCTAGCCCATCACAACCACAGCTACACAAAAGCTGTTTTTCGAAATTAATAAAATGCAATTAATGGCATCATTGAAAACCTCCCCGCCACTTTAATTTAGAGCTATTTAGAGCTTCAATTTAGAGCTGTGTGCAAATTTTAGGATATGCCTTTTTTAGCTGACATGATTAACGGTACCTAATTTCTGGGATACGCCCAAATTTCTGTAGGGAAAAGAGAATGTTTACCAGAAACACATGCAGTAGTGACAGCTTCCTTCCCCCCACACACAGGTTCACACACGTGCAAACAGCTCAGTGAGTCCTTCAGCGGCCGCGCGGTCTCCCTCGCCTGTGGCAAACCTGATCCATCCACTGGAAATGTCCAGGGTGCTGCGAGGCCTTTATTGCATGATGGTCCTTTTGAAATATTTATATTGATCATCCCAGTTCCTGAGAGGAAATAGGTTGTTTCTTTATTCTCCCAGGTACAGGTCATTTGAGCAGTTAGGTTGTCATTTTTTTAATCTCCGCATTTCCCTAAGGATAGTGAGAGGATGATTTAAACAGCAACATTAGCTGCTTTAGGCTAGATTTTCAAAGCTACACCAGGGGAGTTAAAAGCACAAATCCTGTTATTGTTACAGGATTAATGCACAGAAGTCCCAAAATACCACTTTGGAAATGTAGCCAAGGAATATTATTTTAATGTACTGTGTGTTATTTTTAGACTCAGCTATAGCCCAATTATCAGCTGGCGTATCAAAAATGAGGCAAGACAGACAGCTGTCTTTCATCCAAAATTCTAATGAGGTTTCTAGCATTTGTTTTCTCACCACTTAGAAATCTGGGTATTTGGAGGGAAAGTAAAAGACAGAGGCTACAGCAGCTACCTCCTACCTGCTCTGTTGCTATATAGGCTGCTACGTAGAATACTGGTTCTATAGAATATTTTAGCTTAGTTTCTTCTTCTCCTGCCCAGGAGAGGCAGGTGGTACAAAAAGGAGGTATTGAGTCATGGGGACTCTTGACCACACCATAAAAAGCTGTAAATCCACCACAGCATACTAATGATTTCAAGGCAGTAAGTGAGGGCTCCTGCCACCAGTCATTTCTATTTCAGTTTTTACACATCTTAGATCGTTGTTCAAAAATAACTATCTGTAAAAGGTCTTCCAGTTGGAGTAACTTTGCTTCCAAGTTGCCCTGTGGGCATCAACCAACAGTTATTGATTCTCTAGATTCCTGCTGTTGGGTTTTATTAAACTGGGCTCGTCTTTCCTTTTGGCCTCTGAGTAATTGCGTAGATCAGAGATGACCACATCACTGTCTCTGGGCTACGGCTAGCCTGAGAGATGACGGCCCCCAGAAGAGCTCCTGCCTTTCCATTAGTCAAGAAATACTGGACACCCGTAGTTCCTCGCACTGACTTTCAAATCCCAGAGTATCTTCTTCTATTATCGTAAAAGGAATTGTGTCTTTCTAAAAAGGACAAGCATGCTCGCACAGATCTGTTTCTGTGTGGGGCACAGTGGTGGGGCTAGACCCCACTTCAGGAACTCTGGGGTTTCCTTGGTCAGTAAGGAGGACTTCACCTGGAAGTCTCCCTCCCTGTGGTCACCAAGGGCTCACAGACCCCCCGAGCCAGCTCAGCAAGCGGAACTGAACCCCGTTTGCTCCAGCAGTGAGCACGAGCTCTGACCTGGCTTTTCAGAGCAGCTGTGAGGAGGACTAAACGAGTAAATTTAAGGAGCCCCCAGCACAGTGCCTGGTACACTGAAGCCCCCCCGAGTTAAGGGAGCAGTAGTACAAATGTTCTCCAACATTCGTCTTTCATACTTATGTGCAGTTTTACAGGTACAAAATTATGTTTGCACATTACCTGATGAGCAATGCGTTGACGAGGCCTGTTAATGGCCATGGTGGGTACTCAATGTGAGTTTCATGTGGCGCTAACTCCAGTTACACGGTGGCTTTTCCCGTGTAGTTTGTACATAGAGGGTGGGCTATAAACAGGACTGGAATGAAATTGTCAATTTCAGTTTCGGGGGCACTGTTCACCTCGTAACCATTATTCATCTGTTTCTTTATCTCTGAAATGGAAGTGATTAGATCCTAGACACTCAAAAACCAAGAGTACTCCCAGTTATACATTTGAGGAATTTAAAAATAGATTAATTAATCATTCTCATGAATATTTACTATTGGTGTAACACAACCAATTAGGCACTGTGATACATACTTAATGAATAGCTCCTCCTCTCAAGGAACACTCGTTAAAGAACGAGTGGGATGCTTGTGTACACCTCCATTTTACTGAGAATGAAAACTTAGCAGCACCTAGTACAGTAGCACACCTAGTATCTTGTAATTCCATGTATTCGTGGAATAAATACATAGATGAGAACTCTGACTCACTGAAGATGAATGTTGGTGTCAGTAGGCGCAAGTAGAAGAGTCTAAGAAATGAGAGGACCAGAGCGCTGCATTGGAGAACTCCTATCAGGAGAAAGCGACACCAGGCACGGGAAGGACTGTGGTAGGCAGTCGTCCAGAAGCGCTCTCAGTGATCCTCGCCTCCCGGATTTTGTGCCCTGTGTAATCCCCTGCCCTTAGGTGTGAACTGGTGACACGCTTCTAACTAGTAGCAGATGGCAGAGCTGGTGGGATGTCACTTCAGTGATTAGTCCCAAAAGCCCGTGACTTCCATCCTGCAGCACTCGCTTTCCTGCCCTCTCGCCTGGGAGATGCTCACATGGCCAGAGACGGAGGTAGACCGACCAACAGCTCATGAGGACCTGGAACCTTAGTCCAGCGACCCCTGAGGAACTGAATCCCGCCAAAATCACATAAGCAAAAGCAAATTCTCCCCCTCGAAGGCCTGAGACAATCACGGCCCTGGCTAACACCTTGACTGTAGCCTCGTGAGAGACCTTGAAGCTGAGGACCCAGTTAAGTCACACCAGGACTCCTGATCCTCAGAAACTGGGAGATAATAAATGTTGTTTTAAGGCAATTTTGGCTTGGGGGTAATTTATTATGCTGCAGCAATAGGTAACTAATACGAGGACCTATCATACAATGGCCATTTTAAAGTACGCGGTACACGGGGGCCATTTTATTTTACAGTGGGGTTGTAAATTATAGTGGGCTTATCTACAAGACTAGAGTTTTTAAAGCTAGCAAACAGAATCACAGAGCTGTCCTTACTATGCAGAAGAGCTAACTACTTGGTCTGTGGCAGGCAAGGACTGGGGTCCATTCTGCCGATAATCTCCTCAGCAAATACCAGGGGCTAGTCCTGTGTGACAACTACCATCAAACAGCAGTGGTGAAGAAATGCCTTCAATTACACAACTGCTGGGCAAAGACGCAGCTAAATCCATCACTTCTGAGCAGGGGCTGAAATGGCAGTGGTCTCCTGGAACCACTTCCGTAAAACACTGGGAAACACGGCGCTTAGTGTGAACCCTGGCCTTGCAGAAATTAAATGATTCCCTCAGCAGTCCTATTTTGAACCGCTCTCATTGCCTGCTGTAGACAGTTGGCTCTTAATCCATTTTATAGAAGCACTTTCTGTTCCTTGGATAAAAGGAAGTACATAAATTTCAAGTGCCATATTACCATACATGCATGGTTCTGTTTGGGCACAAGCACACTGTTCTTGTCATAAATTCTGACTCAGAATGGGAGCTCAGGATTTACCATCTCACTCTTTATAGTTACAAGATCGACTAAACTGATTACAAGAAGAAATATGTAAGCTCTGAAACTGTTCACACCAGTGCTGTGGTTCAGCAGCTTATAAAAGTGGCAAATAACAGCAAGCCAAAAGGAGGAAATTTCAGGAAAGACACAGCACTTAAAAGCAAGGTTGGTCGTGTTTACAGCCCAGGAGCAGTCGGTTCTCTTTGTAGCCTAGGATACTCTCTCCACTGCCTGTTGTTGGGCTCTGGTCCCTGAAAACATGGTTTACTGTCCTGTGGCCATCACAACGGAGTTTCTAGGACCTCTCTCTGAGGGGCAATAACTCTGGGGAATGGCACGTTCGCAAATATTTAAATTTTCAGCCACAGATTGTGGTGTGTGTGTGTGTGTGTGTGTGAACATGTTGGTTCTGTTTGGTTGTTTTAACCAGTCAGGAGGAATCTTGAGCCCTATTCCAGGGTTCTTTTTGCTTCTATCCAGGACTTGAGGCAGGACAGTACAGCCACGGTAACGGAAGTCTATACAGGCAGACCAGAGGGTACAAACCCCAGCCTCACTGTTTACTAGTGTGAGGTCTTGAACAAATAATTTAAATCCACTAAGTTTCAGTTTCCTCATACAAAAAATAGAAACGATATTACCTCCCTCATAAAATTGAGGTGAAGATTAAATGTGAGCACAATGTAAATGTGTTTATAGTATTATTGTTTATGTTATTAATCTTTTTTTTCCATGTGTCAAACTGTTAGCTCCTTGAGGATAAAACTTGTTGATTTTAGGCATGGATTTGTACATAGCTGGATATTTCTGAATAATTCTTCGTTGAGTTTACCTAGGCTGACAAAATCCTTGCCTAGCGGTTCTGGGTGTCCTCTTTTCTATTCAATCTACATTCTCTTCCTTGGTGATCTCATCCCCTTGTGACTTTAAATACCATCTGCTTGCTGACAACTCCCAAATTTATATTTCCAGCCTAGATCTCTTCTTGAACTCCAGATTTGGTGTCTAACTGCTTCCTTGACATCTTCATTTGGATGGTAGGGAGTGTCTCAAGCTCAACACATCCTAAGTAGCACTCTCGCTCTTCCCCCCAAAACCTGCCCCACTACAGTTTGTGTATCAGCTGGTGGTGATTTTATCCATTCAGGTACTCAAACCAAAAACTCTTATATTCTGTTTTTCTCTCATAACCTATGTCCAATTCATCAGGAAGGCCTATTGGTTCGATCTTCAAAATATATCTAGAAACTGACCATTTCCCAGCACTGCCACTGTCACCTGTCTGCTCTGTCATCACCATCTCTCACCTGTACCAGTCTTCTTTTAGAAATAAAACTATTTTGAAATGATCTTAACTACATATTCTGCACGTTTGGAGAGTAGGTCCTATCATCCTGAAGTACTCTCTAACGTGTATTTTCCAAAAACACGAACACTCTCCTATACAACAAGCATACAATTCTTTGAATTAGGAAATCAACATTGATACAACACTGCCACCCGATCTCATTCAAATTTTGCTAATATCATGGACTGGATAGCTTAAAAACAGCAAACATTTTTTTTTCCCCTCTTAGTTCTGGAGGCTGGGAAGTCCAAGATCAAGGTGCCAGCCTGGTTGGTGAGGGCCCTCCTCCTGGTTGACAGCCGTAGCCTTCTATGTCCTCACACTGTGGGAGGGGCTGGGGATGTCTGAAGCCTCTTTTATAAGGCACTAATCTCATGCATGAGGGTTTTGCCCTCATGACTTAAGCACCTCCCAAATGTCCCACGTTCTAACAAGAAAGGACTCAAGAATGTGAATTTTGGGGGGCACACAAACATTCTGACCATAGCAACCTCCAACATGAAATGTCTGATGTTTCCTCATGATTAAACTCAGGGAATTCATTCTTGGCAAGAATTCCACAGAAACAACTCCTGGCTCTTAGTGCGTCACATCAAAAGATACACAAAGTCAATCCTGTACAAAATGGTGATGTTCACCTTGGTCACCTGGTCATGTTGATGTCTGTCAGATTTCTCCTCTTAAATTCCCATGTTTTCCTTTGTAATTGATTAATATTTTATGGGGAATTATTCCTAGATGTCAAAAATACGCTGTTCCTCATGAAATCTTCACCCATCAACCTTAACTGATTGACAACTTCAACCAAAGTCAACCATACCTGTGAAGGGTTGCCAAATGGCAAATCTCTATTTCCATTATTCCCTGTACATGTATTAGTTGGCACTCTAAGGTAAAGACAAAATTTCCTTTTTCATTTATTTATTTATATCACTATGGACTCATGGATTCCTATTGTATTTAATGGGTTATAATCCATTATTATCATTTTTTATACGAAGATTCTCCCTGATTTGGCTAGTGGGAGCACCCCTGTGTCCTTTTGAAATGTCCCCATCATTCATTGAGAATTTCCTTATTTTCTAGCACAAGAAGATATTCCAGGTGCATCTTGTACTTTCCATGTCCCCACCCTGGAATCAGTCATTGGCCATTTCTACAAGGACCCCTGACTTCTTTTAGTGCAGGCTGGTATTTAGAAACCAATACCTGGGTGCTTGTTGTACTCACTGTTACTAGGGTAACAATGAGTCACCCTCGCAGTGGACAGAGCTATGAGATACATGTATGTAAACATATGCAGTTTCTGGGGCATTGTTCATATCATAACCACTATTCATCCGTGTTTCTTCATCTCTGAAATGGAAGTGTTTAGATGCTAGACTCTCAAAAATCAGAAGAGTGCTCCCAGTTATATACACGTATCTTGGAAATTTTATAAATAGATTAATTAATAATTCTTATGAATATTTACTATTGGTGTAACACAATAAATTAACCACTATAATATATATTTAATGAATAGTTCTCCTCTCAAGGAATATTTGTTTAAGAACTCCTGGGATGCTTGTGAACACCTATATTTTATCAAGAATAAAAACTTACCAGCACCTAACACGTCAGCACACCTAATACCTTCTAATTCTACATATTAATGGAATAAGTACAAAGATGAATGAATGCTACAAATCACTGAAGATGAATTTCGGTGTCAGTAGGTGCAAAGAGAAGAGTCAGAACTCGCTGCCACTGTGATTAGATATTTCGTCTACCCCAGATGAGAGAGTAAAAGTCAATATAATATTTACAAAATAAAATTATTTCCATTTCCTGAAACTTAAGAGAGATTGAGACCTATGCATACATACGGGTAGGGTATAACAGAAAACCAAATATAAAGAATTACCCAGCTAAAGATTGAAATCCAGTATCTAAGCAGAACCAGCAGAATTGAAATGTCAGTAACTCTCTTGCCTAAGAACTAGACAAGCCAATCTCCTTATAGTTCTAGCAGCAGTTTGGAGGAATCCCCTAAACATAGAACTCTCAGTGTAGGCCCGATTCCCTGGGAATTTTTATTTAAATGCCTCAATACAAAGCAGTGATTTCCTCCAAGCCAAGGCTCCTGCTGAATATTAAGAGCTCTGCAATTCTAAAACCTAGGAGACCCTCATAATTCCTCTGAAAAAAAAAAAAAAAACCTTAGCAGCCAAACCTCCCTTCCAATCCCATAATAACTTGTAAGAAAAAAAAAAAAAAAAAGAACTCCGTAAGAAGGAAGAAATTCAAAGGGAAAAAGTGAGGATTATAAACTGACAGAATGAGCTGCAGCATACTGTTCATTATCCCTGGGTGCTCCAGCTCAGCCTGCTGCTGGGAAAAGACCATCTGAACAGACCATCACATGAAGCCTGCTCAGAGGCAGTAGATGACTTTGTAATATCTGAGACCACGTCCTGTTCTTGGGCTCCATTATTTGGCAGAGGTCCGGTGTATAAAGAATGTTAGGAAGAAGCACTGAGACTACAACAGAATGAAAAGAGGAAGTTGAAGGTGTAAAGGAAGAAGAATATGAACTAGGGTGATCCCAGTTTGCCAAGGAATGTCCCAGTTTTAGCGCTGGAATTTCCACATCCCAGGAAACCTCACAACCATGGGCAAACCAGAATGTCTGGTCACCCTACTACTTGGATCTGACAAAGGTTAGCTTTGGGTTTCCTCGCAAATTAAAAGCTTTCATTAACTAAGCTTCAGGAACCCCTTGCCAGGGAAATAATTAATCACCTCACTTTCGACTAATGACACTGATTTCTGCCCTTTCACCCAGCTCCATTTAGGTATATTCTATCACCCACTCCAGGACTGGATTTCATGGGTCCTTCGGATTAGAGATCAGAAGCAGCTCAGCAGTGTGTTTAAACCCTAGGTCCTGCCGGAGATGTTTGAGGAAAAAGCTGATTCTTCCATTTATTAACTGTAAGTGGCAGGCCCTCCAGGAGAAAGAGGCCCTCCTTTGGTGGGTTTTCTGACCATGTAAGACATGTATTCCTGAATCCTAAGAAGCTCAGAGGCCCGCACAATGCTTTTCTCTTTGCCCTGCTTTCTGTCATCTATTTCCTTCTGAGGTTTTAATGTCTCTCTCCACCACCCTCCCCCACCATCCCAGCCTCCGTGATTTTCTGTCCCTCTGTTCTTGTTACTCTCAGCATAGTAGCCTATCTCCCAGGAAGACAGAGCTTCTTCATTGAGAGGTGGGAGGAAGGGAGAAATTGGGTTGGTCATTACAGGATTCTCTTTGGCAGGCGAGGAAAGATAGGAAGCTTGAGAACATCCCAAGTTAATTATTTTTGCTCCATGGCACCCTAATGTTGGTAAGTGTCTGACACAGATACCCATGGCATGCTGGTGCTGAAAAAGACCATAGGATTCGTGAGCCCAACCCCCTAATTTTAACCAATGAGAAACCTAACGGAGATATTAAATAATTTGCCTAAATTCCTTCACTGTCCTTTTCATCACTCTGTGTTATATGCACTTAAATCCTGTGACTTGTGGTTATCAAAAGGAATAATGTGTCAATGACCTCCAGCCCGAGACCATCCGAAACCCACATGTGGTTGAATACATTGGTATTATTGCATGTGCAGCAAAACAGAACACACAGAGTAAGGAACCATGGGGTGACTTATAAGAAAGAGTCAGAAAGGACTTTTTATAGAATTGGGGCTCTGATGGATAATTTGGGGGAGGGTTTAAGGAAGCGGGATTGGATGCTATCAGAAAATGGGAATATTTCTATGTGTGAATATCCTAATAAATCTTATCCAGAAAGAGGGAAGACGGGAGCCAGGCTAAAGCTGTAACAGGTAAAGAATCAGCAGTCACTCAGATTAGCCAAAAAAGACAAATGTTTGGCCATGTTTGTGGAATGCACAATGTCTGTATTTGTAGGTGTTCAAATATGGTGACATGCTCGTCCTTTTTTTCTTCCTCTTAATCACCCGTGTTCACAGAGTGGCCCTGCCTGATGTTGGTGTTTCGTGGAACCGTTTATGTTCAGCAGGAAAACTCCAAGACCTCTGCCAGCCCCGCTCTAGGACGCCGGGGCCGCTCTTCTCATTCTCATAACAATAAAACCACCACCTAATGACCACTTTTAATGTGCCAGGAAAGTTTTAATCTACAACGCCAACCCAGGAGGTAGGTACTATTATCATTCTAATTTTCACATGAAGAAACCAAGGCTTAGTGAGGGGTTCCACGGCTCTAGGCCGAGAGCGCAGGCGGCTTTCTAGGGCCTGCACTCTGCTCTGCTCTGCAGTCTGGCCGGTGTAACGCGGAACATGGGGGAGTGGGACGGGGAGGCGGCAGCAGCTGACCTTGGGAGACATGGGGCACTTCTGCAGTAAATACAAAGGGGAGAATAAAACTCAGTCAGCAATTGCAGGCTGCATGGAATGACTGGATCATGAGACACTCAGGATGAAAGAAAAGAAAATGTGGCAAAAACCAGCTGTGACATTTTGACCATAAAACCGTCTTTGGGAATAATCTAATAAAAGGAAAGCTGACTTATTATTCCTTAACTGAAGAATGACTTTTATGATTTAGAATATTGTTTTAAACTTCACTCTCTGTTTTCAGTATGAATTTACATCGACCGACAAGGAAAAATCTGCAGCAACTCCTCTGGCACCGTCAGTCAGAGCACCTCAGCGTAGTCAAACGGTAAAGCAAAACTGTTCGAGGCTGTGTGATGAAGAAGCTGCAGGCACCTGGCAGTACCAACGACTTAATCATAATGATTAGGGGAGAAACACGGTTATTAATAGCCTTAGAGAGGCACTCATTTTTCAGAATCTCCTTATGGAGTGAAATGACAGAATGAAACTCAAATTAGCAGACAAAGGCCCCCATTCCATTGTTCCCACACACACCCCCGGCTCCTCCTGACTTCAGTGGGTGTTCTGGGCACAGAAAGAGAACAGGAGCGGGATATTGATCTATTTCTAGTATTTGAAAGAATTCTTCTCTTTGTAAATTTCAAGGCAGCCAAAATCCTAACATGACAGCAGCGCTACATTCTGTGCTCACCTTAGTAGATCCAAGTAACAGCACTGAGGTATCGTACACACTTCTTCCCCAAACTAAAGAAAAACAGCGTTCTTTCAGGGGTAAGGTAGGAGATGCTGGGCAGGTGGTTTGATAAAAAGCAAGAAAAATGGGAATGGCAAAGGTTGCTCTCCAGCCATCGCAGCCTTTTCACTAATCTGTTCTTATCACTCTTTCAGGTACCACTCAGCAACCTGTGCGCCTTCACTGTGGGGCAAGCACCGTGCGAGGCTCTAGGAAGAAAATGGCAATTCAGACTTGGTCCCTGCCCCCAAAACTTCCACGTAGATTATGTCTCCAATTTTTCTTGGTGCCACTCCTTGCATAGTGCTTGAGAGATGTTTCCTGCGGGTGACAATTACAATGACGATACTGACGATGAAAACAACGAGAAGCACAGCTGTCCACAAGTTTAAGTGGCAAATGTGAAGAGAGCCTGTCCCAAAGAAACTTTCATGCATCCAGAAAGTACTGAGCAACTATTTTGTGGTTAAGATGTTTCCCTGGGCTCTGTCAGAGGGACAGGAAAGGTTTCCACTCCCATGAGGGCCTGGAGAGCCTATACAGTCAGTCTGGAATGGGCAGAAATGCCAGTGCAGCTTTCGGGTTCTCCAGACCTCGGAATGACGTCTGGAGTGGACAGTCAAGACTTGGCCTTGCGCCTCAGTTTCCATCACATTTCTAAGGTAGGTTGAAAATTGGCCCAGGAAAGTAGCATATGGGACAAACAACAACAAAGTTAAGTCTCCTCATTCTTAAATTCTATTCATTCTCTGGGCAACAATACGAGGGAAAGCACTGTACGTCCCACACTTTCAAGGCTCTGCATTCAAGGCGAGGGTCCTCCTGTGCCCACAGCAGGACAGAAGCACGTAAAAGCCACCTGAGCTCAGGCCTACAACTTACCTGTCCTCGCACAAGGCCTAAGAAAGACGTGTCTGTATGGAAAGTCACTGGACTATGCTATCGGTGGAAGCAACCAGTTTCATTTCAAAGTGTCCATGAGCATGATGTGGGTACAGATCTCCACGGTTCAGTGACAATAAGGTGGCCGATTTCCCAGATGTTTTCTAGAAGCAAACAGCAATCACTGACTGTGGGATGGATTCTTCACAGATGCACACAGCTGCCTCTACTCAGATGAGAAGGACCACACTCCTGCCCGCCTTCCTGCCCCCATCCCTCCATTCCCCACTGCCACATGCTTGCAAAGACATTTGCTTTTCTGGATTCCCAGACAGTCTATCTCATGCAAACTTCCCATCACCCTTGGCCAAGCCCTCGATTCTACATTTGCTCTACTTTTCTCCCCTCCAGGTGAGCACGACGTCTTCACATTTGCTATTGTGATCATTGGTGAGCCACAAAGACGAGGACAGATGAGGGTCAGGGTACACTTCTCTGCACAGCATACAGAAGGGATGTTCCTGAATTAAACCGGGGGCTCTGAACCCCAATAATTAAAAAAAGTAGATGAATCTCTGCTGACTGGGATCAAAAATCTCCTTAGCAAACCTCTTCTATCAATCAAAAGCAGTCAACAAAGAAAGAAATTAATATTGAGTTCTTACTGTTTGTGTAGCCCTCTGTTAGATGCTTAATATTGCCTATTTATCTTCATATCAGTCTGGCAAGTTTGGTATTATTATACTCAATAACTTCTACAAAACATGGCAGAGGCTGAAAGAAGGTAGAGAACATGCCCAAGGTCACCCAACTACTAAGTAGGAGAACCGCACTGGAGCCCAAGTCTCTGTGAAACCACAGCTTTCACTGCATTGCTCAGCTGTTCGTTCTGAAAACGTGAAGCGGGGGTCTTGCGGTGGCAGCCCCTGCTGCTGGGTCACAGCCCCTAAGTCAGCAAGTCATACCTACCTCTCCTGTAAACATGACACAGGCGCACATGGATTCTAACCCCTCAGATTATCTAAATACATCTGTGATTTTTATTAAAATAAAACAGCAATTATGTACTTGAAATATTTGTAAAACAAGTCAACTACATTTGAGAGAAAATGTAAAACCATTGCAATTAAACAGATCTGCACACACTGCAGGGTGTTTTCCTAACAAAAGGAGTAAGAAATAATACCGCTAATAAAAACGATGATCTTGTTTAAATGTTCTAATAACTCATTTAGTGCTTTTCTGAATAGAACTGTATATTAGTACTTTCAAATACAGTCTTTGATGAAAGATTAAATATATCTTCTGCTCATTCTCCTTTGCAAAACTAGTGATTCAAGTGGGCTAATTTGTTCCCTTTCTTCTAGTAAAATGTTTTAAGTGATCTATAAATGTTTTTCTCCTTCTATTCATATTGTAAGAGGAACCAAGTGAATAATAGTGAATAACAATAAGGACTTACACTGATGCCTTGAAAAGTAATGGGTGCCCCCATCATCACCACCATCTCACACAGACACACACACACACACACACACACACACATACACACACACACTTTGAATTCCCATTTGGGCTTCTAATAAGAAACACCGAGATCTCACATCTCAAAATAAATTTCCATTCAGGAAACTACATTAAATAGGAACTAACCTAAAACAATTTCCTGGTCACATTTGAAAAGATTATCATACTCATTAATAAATAGTAGGGTTTTGTTTTGTTTTGTTTTCAGAAAGGGGGGGAACTCTAAAAGTGTGCAATATATGTTTAGTTCTTCCGACGGAAATAAATACGGTATCACTTAGTTAAATTCTAAACTGAACAATTTCTCTTTGACACTTCAGACTTAACAATTCCAGTATCTGTAGCACTTGTAAGCCAGTGTGGGAAACACAGGCCACCTCATTTTAGTCTTTGGGGACGCAGGGCACCTAGTGATAGACCAAAATAATCACATGCTATAAAATGCTTCACCTAAACTAACAAACCTACACTTAGCCAATGCATCAAACTGGTCATTTTTTAAAACCCTCCTATTTAGAGGACATGATTAGATAGATATAAAGACCGTCAGCTGCAGAGCCATGCTAAAATTCTCCAACGCAAAGCAGAACAGCCGTAGGGCTCATCACACTTTCCACAGGTAATTCTCTGCCTCCACCACTCCTATGGGCCTCTTGGAGGAAGACAATCCCTTATTATTTCTTGTTATCTTAGTTCCCAGTATTAGGCATTCCATAAATATTGGTTGCATGGAGTGAATAAATCTATCAATTAACATTCAGTCTCAAGTAATGTCTACATGGGTATGCATACTTCAAATGTTTTCTTCATCAGATGTGATCTGAAAAACACGCTAATTTTGAAAATGTCTTGCTTCTGGAAACCACAAAGCCAATTCTGACCTAAAACATGTTGATTCAGCTCTCCTTACACCCCGCAAAGGAGCATCAAAGCAGATCACATTTTCCTCTGTAGAGAAGATTCAAGCTTGTCAAAGAAAGCCTAAGGGGCCTGCCCAATCGCATTCCATCCCAGGGACACAAAATCCCTGAGGAGGAAACCTACAATGAAGATGGCACCCAAATAAACTTTAATTTAAAAAACAAAAACAAAAAACCTACAATGAAGAGAAGCACAAGGATCTCAGGTCACCTACGTGCTCCAAGTTAAGGTGAAATGAAAACCTGAACTTCTCCAAGAGCTGCAAACCCACTGAAAGGCACAGCATTACCCAAAACAAGGTGTGAAGAAGTCCCCATGGGGAGCCGTCTGTCTCACTGGGTCAGCAAACCGACTGGAGACCCAGCCCTTCACAGCACAAGGTCTTCTTTGGGGCTGGCAGCAGAGGAGTACATTTAGGCAGTCTGCTGATATAAGGGACTGGTTCATCTCACTCAGTTTCTTGAACTACTAAATCGGGACTTTTCTTCTACCCCCGTTCCCAAGCCTACCTGTTCCAGGACTGGCCGTCGCCTCTTTCCACCTGCCAACCATTTCTCCTGTCCCCACAGAGCCTGAGTCTGGACCACGACTCCAACACTGACTCCCACACCTTCGTCTAAGTCAGGCCAAGAGCACCGTGCATTGCAGTCCCCAGACCTCAGCCTCAGACCTCTGCCCAAGAAAGAACACATCGCTGAAGACAGGGTTGGGGGAAGGCGCCATGTGGGTGATATAGGAGCAGAATAGAAATAGAAAGTGGTTTGATATTTCCCTCCAGGAGCTCCTGAGACCTATAAACACCTAGATTTGCAATTCTACATCCCTCGCTGTAGTTCTGTACGGCAGCACGAAGGCTGGGGATATCAAGACCTTCATCTTACAAAGTGAATAGTCTAGAGGTTATGTCAATAGTTATTGACCGAGAAAGAGAGGTTTAAGTACATTATTTTGAGTTATAAAAGTAACCCTTAAAAGAACTAAAAATCATGACAGAAGTACGTAACAAAAAGGAAAAAAGACGGGGGTTGGTGAATGAGCTAAATTCTCACTTACTATAGCAAGACATCGATACAAAATGTCTATAGCAGATGAACCAAGAATTCATACTAAGCATATTTTTAGAGATATGGGTATAACCACCAAAAGAAGAAATGGGACTTCTGAGAAGCGAGGAGTGAAACAGAGTAATGGCACTTTTCAATATTAGTTCTTCTATACTGTCTAATTTTTTAAACATGTTCATAGATTACTTACATTTTAAAAAATGTTTATAAAGTGACACATGAACAGTTTTCAAAAAGCTGCCATTAATCTCTAGGACCTTCTCTAAGCTCACCAAGAACAACTTCCACACTAGCCTGAATGGGATAGCAGGTTGGTGGAAATAGATCTTACTTATTTCTTTCCACCTCACACAGTACCCAGAATACAATATGCATTCAACAAGTATCACTTGAAAGAAGGAATGCATGAATGACATCTTGGTTTCAGCCTTTTATACTTGAATGAAGTCTTTGAGTGCACAACAAAGGAATCTGGATGCAGTGGGGTGCACAATAGACGAGCTGTTTAGTTGGATGTGGCTGATCTTTCCAATCCGAGAGTCCCGCAGTCAGGATTGGCTGTGATTGCAGTTCTCTTCCAGGGATGAATCTCGTTCCCAAAGCCCGCCAGCAACTATGCTCAGCACTGGACAGAGGAACTCCATCCTTCCCGCGCCCAGGTATGACTGGAGCTCCACAAGAGAGCATCCAAGCATTGCTGCACACTGCTTAATAATTAATCTGGCTTTGAGTTTCTTTGCTGCCAAAACATTTCGAAGGTTGGCCTCCATCGCTGAAATGGGCAGTCAGACAGGCAAGTCGAGATACAGAACACTGCATCCCAATTCAGAGCAGAGTGAATTAATTTTCCAGGTCTAACTGGCTCCTGAATACATAACTTTGCTTAAGAAAATTTCCCAACATCTGTTTTGCTTGTTTGTTTGTTTTTTTCTCTGTGTAAGGACAAGCACAGGGGGAGGAGAGTATGCCATCTGTCCTGAAAGTAACTGATTCATTCCTCTTAATGCTAGGTGGAAACCACCATTTTACAAGTTACAGAAGGAAGCTTTAGAACTGATTGATGAAATAACCTTAAATATACCTGTATTTGACACTAAACAATGTGTTCATTTTTACCTTGAAGTTTTCTGACTCCTAACACCTTCAGTTTGAATTTAATATGCTCGTATATGCTTGAAAGAAAATGTAAGACCTGAGTTTCCATGGAAAAGTCACTTCTAAAATGAATTTTGAGAGATGGACAAGATTTCATCAGGCAGAATCTGGAATAGAAAATCATTTCAAGGAAAGAATAACGTGGAGCCTTAAAAATAAATAAATCAAAAGCAGTTTCTGTCAGCTATGTCAGAATGTCACTTCTGAAGCAAAATTAAGTGACCACCAACGACTCTGCTCAAATAGCCCCCCTCGCCCCTGGAGCCTGGGGCTTCCCGTCCTTCCCGCTGCGGTCCTCTCACTGCTACCTACCCCACTCCATGAAACACACGTGCCACATCAAACTGGAAAACCGTGACGCCAAGGTAGGGAGCCCAGCTTACAGGACCAAAGCTAGCTCTCTAACACCAGACGCGAAAGCTCTGCCATTTGAATCTTAATGTTATTTAATGAAAAATGATCCTTCCCCCACAATTTGCCACTGTTGTTAAACAGGGGTCGTACCAGGGCCCTCCCACCTGCACTCTCCTTTGTAATTAGCACATCTGGTCTCTGTGCATATATTTCATGTGTGACTCACGTATAAGCTAAGTGATCGGTAACCAAATTACAAGGCTATAAATACAGCAAGTGTTGCCTGGAAAAAAAGCCCGAGTGGTTTATGAAGTCAGCAATATTCTGACAACTGATCCTTACAACAGAGCTTAGTTTTCTTTCCCGCCCTCCTCCTCCCCACTTAGGTAATTTGATATTATATATGTCTCTAAGTATAAATCACAAGGTGAATTATTGGGAAAAGGTAACTTGGGCCTGAAAGATTTTTAATTATAGCAACATTTTTTATTCATAAGAAGTCTTAGCTGGACTGTCTCCAAATAATCTACATCTACCCAGAACATTTGGAAACAGGCAAGAACTCTTAGCATGTGAAGCAAATCTGGCCACGCACCAATTGACTTCTCTTGGTGTCATCATTTTGTTTTTTCTGTCCAAGTGGGGGTTAGCTACTGAATCCTAGGAAGAAATCCATCCACTGGGTAGGATTTCCCAAAGTAAAGGTAAAACAGGTTTCATGTGTCAAAAGGACCAAAATTGATGGGAATCATCATAATAATGAAGACAAGTACTGAATAGAAATTGACATTTAACATTTTTCCCACTTTCTACTCTTTTTTCCTACCCTCCACACACCAACATCAGAGATATTTCCATTAAATTGTTCTTAATTGTCCATCTCATGCCTACAAACTTCTGGGAGCATGAAGACGAAGCATTTAATCTGAATTCCAACTACACTATTATGAGATAGTTCTGACTCCATCTTGAAAGCAAGATCCAGGTTTCAGCCATCTTTTTACCCTAATATCTACTGTAGAGCCTCACACGAAATTGGTGTTTATCAAACTAAACCTGATTAAACAAGAGGCCTGAGTGTGTGTGTGTGTGTGTGTGTGTGTATGTGTGTGTGTGTTCTATATAAAGCTGCTGTGAACTTCCTGTTTCTTACAGCTTAAAATTCAACCTCTTCAATGTGACACAGGCGACTTTCTCAGTCTGACTCCGTCTTCCCTTCTGCCATCACCTGCCCTCTGCCTCAGCACCATATCTGGGCTCAGCTCTCCAGTGTCAGGCAAAGATTTGCTCTTGTCCTAGGCACACTGCCGAGACATTTACGAAATGATGAGCTCACCTAATGGAAGTTGGGTCATGAGGCATTCCCATAAAGCTCAGAAGCAGAGACAAAAGTGAGTCTTGAAATGCAGGGAACAAAAGCCAGGGAACAAAGACATTATAAAAGAGTGGGAGCAAAACCTCAGGCTAGAATATTGTTTTTTCTAAAGACGAGAACATGACTGTGGATAACGTTTACCTATTCACGGGAAAAATGCAAAAGGATGGATTTTGCTGAGACATAATCAGAAAGTTGGTCCCAAGCACACTGCCCCAAGAACAAAACCAGTCTCACACACATGTGCGGAGTCCCTCACACAGTAGCTCACAAGGGAAGGTACTTTATTGGTGGTGATGAGTCAGCA
Source organism: Rhinolophus sinicus (assembly GCF_057876585.1). Lineage (NCBI taxonomy): Eukaryota > Metazoa > Chordata > Mammalia > Chiroptera > Rhinolophidae > Rhinolophus > Rhinolophus sinicus. Next base: position 125,477,941 of record NC_142515.1, read on the forward strand.
CGGAGTCGCCACCACTGCCCCTTCATGTTGCTATCACCACTGTCACGAAGAGCTCAGTGTCAGCTGGGCCTGTCGTCAGGCAGGAGAAGAGTCGTGGGGGGTTGGGGGGGGTTGTTCAGGTCAACAGCCACCTTCCTACGGAGGCAGGCTCTCTGCACACCCACAGGCCTGCACCGCTAGAATCGGCTCAAACCATTAAATGGGTCAGCAGGCGCTGCTCAGCCAGCAGGAGTCATGGCCGCAGAACCACCACCACCCCGCCCCCCCGCAGACTTCGGGACGCATAAGATGCTGAGAAAGCTAAGTTCCTAAGGCTGAATAAGATCATCAGGAGTCAATATTTGCAGAGTTTTCTCAGGCCTTATCAAAGCAACCCTCCCTAAAGAAACAGAAGCCTAAAATGTCCAAATGACTTGCTGGGAACATGTAGCAAGTCAGTAGGAAAAAGGCACTTCCCTCATCCAATTTGTGCTTTGTCCTCCAAAGCGTACGTCTCTCCCTTTGAACACGTCCCTGCTCCACAGACAAAAATTTTGCCTTGGGAAAATGGAATGGTGCATTTCCTAACTGCAGAATGTTTCCATTCTCTGGACTGTCCTCACCTACATCTTTTCTTATGAAAGTTATAATGAACCCCTCTTTACTTCTAAGTCGCATTGGCCCAAGGAGATCAGCTGCCACAAAGGAATTCTGTCTGCTGATAACAGAGACACTGCTGTAGGATAGCAGTTCTGTCCTGCAGAGAAAGCAGAATTGAGACCAAAAGAAGAGTTAGATGCAAAACCTAGTCTGGGTTTCCTTGGAAGCAAACTGCACTTCTCTCTCTACCTGCATCCAAAACTTGCAGGGATGGGGAGGGCAATGGCACAAACATAGACATAGGACCATGGGATTTTTTCAGTTGCAAATGATGTAACTGAGGCCCAGAGAGGTGACGTGACTTGCCTGAGAAAACACAGTAAATTATGAGCAGAGCTCTGACTAGAACTCAGAATCTTACCACCTGATTTATTGCAAAAGAAGGCAGAGTAGAGTGTGGTATCTGACTCCCGGCCTGAATGCTGGTTCTGTGGCTGACCAGCTGTGCGACCTTGGGTAGGTCTCTTAAAGTCTGCATTCTGTTTCCACATCTGTAAACTAGGGGTGATTGATCCTCCCATGGGGTTTTTGTAAGGTTTAAATGAGTGACTATGAGATTAGTGCTGAGAATAGCAATTATTGGAACTCAGAAAGCAGTTATTGTTAGCCTCATGTTAGCTTAGGGTCCTTTCCAAACTTTCCAAACCAAAAAACTGAATGCAGATGGGGGAGAAAATCCATGGGGTTGGAACACAGGTTCTTCACGTGAAGGCCGCCGTAACTTGTGATCCTTTAAGGCAGGCTACAGTGTCTTTCCCTGTGTCTAGTTCATTGCCAATGAGAGCTACACACTTCTTTTTTTTAACTTTTTAAAATTATGATCCCAGGATGCATTCTCTCGGCGATAGCATTCCTGGTCATGCCAGGCTTACAAAATTATCGCCCACGCAGTGCGGTGAGGAATCATCCATGAAGTCCTCGCCCTCATGTCACCAGGCCCGTCCACCTCAGCGGTGACAGAACTTGGAGTCAGTGCACGCCCGGATCTCACTTTGGGCTAGGAAAGGAAACAGAGAACCACTCCTCGAGTGACCGTGAGCAAATGCGGGTGGGGAATGCTCCCCCGGAGGACTCCTCACAGCGGCGCAGGAAGCCTGAGAAGGCACACACATGAACAAACAGGTCTCAGAAGGAGACGGCCACGTCCTGTAGTGGCCTCAGGAAGGAAGTGTCTGGGTACCTCTAACACTGTACGTTAGGGAGCTGGGGTGGGACTGGTAAATTTGAGAAATGCTAAAGAGTAAATGAAGAAATAGGAGACGAGGAGGCAAAATGAACAAAATGCCAAATCTGTCCACGTGCCAACGAGGAAGATATGAGGAGGTGAGGTGTGAGAAGAAGTCTGTCACAGTGGCCAATAAACCACGAGGGCCAAATGTTTGCCCTGAATAACTCAAAATCTGCTCCCTGCTTGCAGCAGGGTTTGGCAGTGAGTCAGCAAATCCAGCAACAGAATTTCTTTTTCAGGAGCCACAGACAGTCCATTTATACACACACACACACACACACACACACACACACACACGCACACACACGCACACACACGCATGCCCACACACTCTTTTGTAGGTATACCCTTTAACCCTTTATATGCAAGGAGAAAAATACAACATTTCTTATTAGAGTTCCAAAACCATGTGTATCTTCTAAAATTATCAAGACCCCTTTGCCAAGAAATCAAAAGATTTATTTAAGCATCACTAAATATTCTACTAAGAATATGCCACATGTCTTAGGTCAATTTTTTCTATCCCCTCCCTTTGTAAAAAGCAAAACAAAAACACAAGGAATAACCAAAATGTTAATGGCTATATCTAAGATTATAAGGTAATTTTTCTTTTCCTTTTCTTTGTGTTTACATGTATTTTCTAATTTGTCTTCAGCAAATGTGTTTTTTTTTTTTTTTAATATTTAGAAGATGCATTAAAGGTAACAGAGTGAGTAAATGCAAAAATTGCCAATGAGCGGCCTTTCTGTTTTATGATGTGCCCTCAAAAGACACCTCACTGAACCAGCAAGTATCAACTGCAATATCCTCTAGAAAGCGCAGGGCCACCAGGGCAGGGCCACCAGGGCAGAGCAAAGGGGATTCAGAGCACAGGGAATGATTTTCGGGAGACGATTTCAGGAACCCTGAGGCCGGCATCATGGCTGTTAAAGATACACTGGGATGCCCTGAGGAAGCTCGATGGTATATCAGTTCCCACCAGGCATCTGAGCAGCAGAAGCCCCCAAAGCACTGCTGGTCCCAGGAAGTGTCCCTTCTGCAAGGGCACTCACAGTGTCCCCGTGACACAGGAGTTGAGGTGCACATTAATTGGGTGTGGAGAGCGGAGCAGTTCATGTAATTGGAGCACGTGCTATCTGCTGATGCCGTTTTCCGACCAAAGGCCCTGTGGTTCGGTCTCAGGTGGACTATAAAGTGACCGTGCACTCCAGAGCCCCCTCCACTCACTAATGGGCACACACCCTAAAAGGACCCCTGGAGAGGATCCCTGCGGCTTCAGGGAACCCCTCCTCACCTCCACATGCTGCCCTTGATACTGAATAAACCACACATCGGAAGCCTGGACCCATCCTTGAAAACGCTCAGTTGTTAGCGAACAAACTTTCTCAGGGTTGTCTGGGACTGTGGGCATTGGACTCAGACTCATCAGTTCCCACAAACTGTAAGTATTTTACACAAACCTGAGGTCACAGCAGCTTGAGTTGTCATGTGTCATGTGTCAGGGTCTGCCAACAGTGGCCGGCAACCTCATGTTGTCCAGTCCTTTCAATAGACATGCCCCCAAGCATACGAGGTGGGGGCAGGCAGAGCAGGGACACAGACAGGGGAAGGAAGGAATGGAGTTTGGGGTGGGAGACCACAGCCCAATGGACAGTATTTGAAATAAAAAGGCACACTTGGGCTCACATTGGGTGTCATATCTCAGGGGTCAGGGGTCAGGAACAGATAGGAGACAATAGGTAGAGGTTTACCTGTGACCAATTCTTGACCTGCATGTCATTTCCAGTAGCTGGATCTCTACCTGGATCACCTACCTGGTATTCAAGCTCATCTCTGCCCTTAATTATCTCTGTGGGGTCTGCGGTTAGACTCCTGAATCTTATAGCCTTGATGTGGAGGCCCTGCCCCCAGCGGGCAGGCCCGTTATGCTGCTTGCCAGCCTGTGTCCTACACCTCAGCTTTCCTCACAGACTCTGGACTGTGGCTCCATTACATATGGCGCAGGGTGAGGAAGACGCACCTGTCTACACCTGTGCTTGAGCCCCAAATACCAGGTGTATGACCTTGGGTTACGTTACTTTTATAAACTCCAGTTTTCTTACTTATAAAATGAGAATAATCCTCATCCTCGGATTGTTTGTGTAGATTAAATGAGATAATGAATGCAAAGTAGAGTACCTAAGATAAGTGTTCAATGAATTTTAGCAATGATGACGATGATGAAAAAGGAGGAGGAAATCATGATGGAGACTGAACCTTCTTAACACTGGCCACATGCCTGGGACTCAGCCTGACGACAGGGGTCTCAACAGGGGTATTTTGCCTCCAGGAGACACGTGGTGATGTCTGGTGACTTCACTGGTTGCATTAGCTGTGGGGCAAAGTGGAGGTACGGGGCTGTGCTGCTGGCACCAGGGGGCTGGCACCAGGGTTGCTGCCAACCACCTACAGCGTGCAGCACAGTCCCTCCACAACCAAGAAGCAGCAAAGTGCCGAGGCTGAGGAGCCCTTCCTGCCGGGATCAGCATCTCCCGCGCCCTTCAGCCCCTGTTGTCAAAGCCCCCGGGTGGTGGCTGTGGCTGCTCTCAGACCTGACCCCTCCCTGGACCAGCCCATCCCACTGTCTCCTGAGCTCCCAACCTGTGGGATTCGTTGCCAAACGGCCACCAGGCTTCACTGGCCTGCCTGGTGTCCATGACAGCAGCGATGGAGAGAATGACTGGGCCTCCCCTGACCAGCAACAGGCGAGAATCTGCTTCCAGCATGGCCATGGCAGAGAGCCACGTGCAAACAAGCACAGCAGCCAGTCGAGTGTTCCACCCAAACTGGCTCCACACCAGGCCCGGACCATGAGTCACCAGCACATGCTGCTGCGTCTCACCGTGACCTTTCTTTATCCCTTCATTAGCTGTAAATCTTCAGGAGCAAAACAGCAGAGAACAGACTGAAAAGGCCCTGGCAGAATATTGTACCTGGCAAACGCCCAAATCAAAATTCAGAGTTAAGGTCCCGGGCCCGGAATGAATGGCAGTCACGGCAAACCAAGGCTCCCCGAACCATGGCTGGGAAGCAGAGAGTGGCCACACGGAAGCCCCTCGCCTGACAGAATTGAATCGTGCAGCTGTGCTGGAGCGTCCTCTCCAGGAGAAGAAACAGATGCGTTTAGCAATACCCAGATGGCTGGGGACAAACTGAGGGACCTCTGTCACGTCTGCCCATAATTCATGCTTGCACCGAGCCACACTGCACCCCTAAAGAAACCTTCCTCGTGTCCCTGATTCCTCTGTGTCAAAAGGAATTAATACTGCCTTCCATGTGGTGTTGTGAGAAATAATGATCATAGATTATTAAATAGTGCGTTGGTTCAAATAAAGCAAAACTGGCTTTCCGCCCACTTTTTTGGCAGCAAACTATCATACTGCGGAAAACGCTGGTGGACGGGGCAGCTGCCTTCTTCAGGGGAATTTACTCTGCCCAGTCTCACTAGAGTCTTCTTTCTCAGAATGTAGTCTCCCAACCACCCCCAGAAGCACGTAGGAAGGCCGAAAACTAGCCGATTCCCAGACCACATCCACAGCTTACTGAATTCGGGTTTCTGCGGATGAGGTTTCAGAAGGTGCCCTTTCAACAAGTTCCCCACTTGAGATTTATACCCACCAAAGTGTGAGACTCTCATAACAATGAATAGGCCCCAGGATAGCACAGCCACTGTCATCATTTCCAGCACTAAGAAGAAAGACTGGGTCCTTTGCCTTCTGCTCATGTCACCCCACGTTATGCAAGCGGAATTCCTGGACAAGACAGGACACATCCAGAATGACTCAACTGAACCCAACTGTCCACCCTCACACTTAGGTTTATGATACTGACAGCAACAAATTGCCATTTGCCCTTCTTAGTTTTGTAATTTCTGTCAACATTCTTGAAGTTGAAAAGGACTGAGTGTTTCCCCTTTGCTGCTGGAAGCCTGCTGCCCTGGGCAAAGTCCCATCACTTGTTCCCAGGGAATTCATCATAAACATACCCGACCTGCAATCAGTCCATCCCTCATCCCCTCCTCCACAATTGTTCGAGTGTTTAGTGTGTGTTCCTAACACTCACATCCGTTGTCCTAATAGCCATCTTGTGAGGAATCAGCTCCATTTTACAGATGAGGGAACCAAGGCACCAAGAGGCGACTGCAGTAACAGCCACGGGATTCCACTAGGCTCTCCGACTCCAAACCCAGTGCTTTAAACAGCTCAAACGGAAAATACCCAATGCTTTAAGCTATTGTGCCCCTTACTGTCTTAGGAAATTACAACCCTAAGTAGCCACCAACTGACAATAATTGTCTAGAGTTTAAAATCCTCTAGCTATACTATTAGCAAGCATTTACATGCAGACCAGCCAAGGTGGAATCATTTGATGACCACTAGACCATTCGGTTTCATCAATTACATTACGTAACTTCACGAACTTCTGAGCCAATAGCAACATCTCACATATGTTAAGCATTTGTGGCTGCATTTTTAAGGATTCTTACTCACTGAGTCCTCCCAACTACCCTTTGAGATTGGAACTACTGCCGTTGTCTCTTCACAGCTGAGAAAACTGCAGCACGGAAATGACTAGTGAGGTGTCTAAGGTCACACCGCTAGTAAATGACTCGTCTGGGAACTCCCCAGATAATGAGGCTCCAGAACCAATGCTTCACTCACCCACTTTCCTGTGTATTGCAGGATTAACACACTGAGACCACCTCAATGCGGAGGCTGCGTAAGGAACAGATGGGGTTGGACTGGGCTCTCTAGGGAGGGGAAACCTGCTTTTCCTAAAGAGCTTTCTAGTAGCACACTAGAGAATTCATATTGTTTTGAACCATGGTTTCTGAAACGCTATAGAAAGTGGAGAGACCCATAAAATGCTGGGCAACATGGAAGATGAAAGCTCTAAAACGGTGAGGGATTCTGCCATAAATGAAGCCCCAGGAAGACTCCAGGTCTGCAGTGCGCTTCCCAATTGGGCAGGGAGGGGCTCTGTTGTGATTATAACGATCAAACTGAAAGCTGAAGCCAGGCTGAAGAAAAACAAAAATTGAAAATAAACTCTGTACTAAAGCTGTCAGCCTGGCTGTGGCCTCCAACTGTTTCACTCACTAAAATCTTGTATTTAATGGTCACTTTTATAACAAACACTGAGAAAGAAATACAAAGCTCTCAATCAGAGTTTATTTCTAAGGAATGGAAAGAAATGCGTTGGAGTGCTCAGGAAGGCCACAGAGACATGGTGCCACCGTACTGGCCTTCCCGGTGGTGAGGCTGACATAAGTGTCAGGTAAGACTCCCAGTGTCCAGCTTGAATGGGACGCCCCCCACTTTACGTGCAGCATCCACGTCACACCCAGCACTGTCAACAACAGCCTGAACTCAGAGCTTCCACACTCACACTGCACATCAATCCCCTTTCCTGGTTAATATACGGTCCAGGTGTATTTTGCACGGTGCGATTGCCATGGGAAGCAAATACTGGGCGGTCCCAGTGACAGTCTCCCTTAAAGCTCATTAACCAAGTGCCACGGCATGCATCTGCTAGGCCCCAAGGATGTGGTTTGTCTCTGACTATGTATCACTTCTTTCAAATTCTTCCACTCAGAAGAACATTCCAGGGATGCTACAATGGTCTGTCACTATTTGCAGAACCAAAAGACCAAATGCTAATGCCATATTTGGCCAGAAGATGTTTTCTAATATTTATGAGGTAGTGTGATCAAACGAAAACCTGGTAAATAAAACCCTAAATGAGCAAACGCCTCCTTGTCCTTGAATCCCACCTCCAGTGCCCCTCCTCCCTGACTCTCCCAGGGCCAGTTAGTCTCACCCTCTTCCGGGTTCCCATGACATTCTGTTTATACGTCACTCACGGCACTGAACACGTTGTGTTCTAATTACCCTTTTCCCATCTGTCTCTCTTACTATCTATACTATAGTTCCTAGAGGGCAGGGGCCGGTGCCGCCTCATCTTAATGTTCTCAGCACTTAGCAGAATTGGCAAGTAGGCACTCAGTTCATGCACATGGAAGAAAAGAATGTGATCTAAAATGAGGGGGGAAACCCATCAGCTCAATTCAAAATGATCGTATTAATTGATTAACCCCATGGTACCAGGTCAATACTTCTGTGGCTGAATTTTCTGACCTGGCTTTCATTCTGGTTCTTTTCAACATGATCCTGACACCAGAAACTTGACCAGGTGCCTTAAAGCTGATGTAATAGATACATAAGCGTAAAGGCTTGCAATAAATTGACATACTGGTTGCTGGATTTCTCAGAGCAAGAAAAAGCTAGTGTACTGATGCCTCCACTTTCCATTAGCAAAATGGTTATAATCAATCTGAGGCTGTGTCCTTTCTGCTTATCCCACCCAGAGGGTAGACAAACCTGGCTGGCCATTCCCACACAATCCAGGGGAAACCAAGAAAGGATGGATCAAGGGCTCCCTGACTCTATGCCAATACCTTCAGCCCCATCCAACACAAGGACATCCCAGGTTACAGATGTCATGAAGTCCCTTGTCCTGGAGCAAGAGAAGCTTGGGTAGAGGCAGGACCAGAAGACCGAAGCTCTGACCTTTGCCCCAACCTGCCTGAGTGGATTCCTGAGGTCGGGCCACATTCCAGATCTCTCTCCTCTTCCACCACACAACATTAGTCACCCTTTATGTGAGAATTCCCCAACCCACCCGCAAGCAAAGAATCATCTGTTGGCCTACTTCATAAATCTTTTATGATACAGAATCAGAGACTGAGTAATGAGAAAGAAGTCCAGAGAGGCGTGAAGAAACAGAGAGACTCTAACCAGAGAAGCTTGGTCAGTGTATGTGATAAAAAGCTGGGAGTTGGAGGACAAAAGGGGTTAAATCTAGTTGCCAGTGAATATGTTGGGAGGTTGTAAGTGAAAGAGAATTGGAAAGAAAAAGAAGCAAGATTTTATGATATGTGGCTGGTGGATAAGAACAAATTGTCCTGTAATGTGCTTTGAGAAACTCAAGTAAAGACTGAAATCACTTTCAAATTATTTTTTCCTCTAGAGTGGGCTTATTTATAGGGAATTTCATGCTGAGATTGGACCATTTGGGCTCTCAGCTTGTTTTGGAGTCATACATACTATCTAATGCAGTAGTAATACCTTTCCAGTTTGGGAGGAAACTAGTCTATGATGAGAATCACTTTCCCACCCCCTTTCTAATATAAACCATGAGGGATCAACTTGGATCCACAAAGTATGATTAGACTTGTTTACAACAAAGACGTAAAACTAACTTTTTATGTTATGTACTAACTATTGGCCAGGCACTGTGAAAATTGCTTCAAATGTGTTCGCTCCTTTATTTAGTAATAAAATTTTTTTTTTTATCCTTTCTTGTTCAGAAAAGCTGAAAAGCAGCTTCGAGGAGTACTTAAAATACAACATAAATGAAAAAGTAAGAGCAAATTAAAAATCAAAAAACAGCAAGTGTGTAAACAGACCATGTTTGAGGCCAAAGCTGCATGCCATCAATATGTATGTACACTTGATACTAATGGAACACACACTTGGCTTTAGGCTTTCTAGCAATTAGTTCAAAACAGGAAAACCAGTCAGTTATACAAATCACCAAGTCCATAAGACTAAAGAATAGCCGAAGAAGTGAAACTGCTCTTGGTATTAAGAACAAACAGGAATTTCTCCAATGGAGAGGAGACACTGCATGATGGACAAAACAACTTCCTCTACAACATCCTTAAAACAGAATTTCAGATGTAAGTTTCAAACACTATTTCTTATATTGACATTGCATATTAGCTGACAACTTTATAACTCACTAAAAGCAGGTCAGCACACAGGAGGGTTATTTAATAACCCTGTTAAGTAGGTATTTTTCTCCAACCTGATAGCTATGGAAATTAAGCCTGAAGGGGGTTACTCATTTGTCCACAGACACACCCAACGAGGTGCACACTCAGGTTTTGGGGTTTTGCACAGGGCCACCTGACTCCAGGGCTCACGCGCTGCGTACAGCCCCTACTCCTCCGGCGATGCCAGACCACGTAACAAAAGGACTCCTCCAAAGTCGTCTTGATACACTTGCATTTCCTCCTCAAAAACATGGAAAACAGATTTTCTCAGGAGGCAGTCTATAAGCCTCTGTTGTAAGAGAAAGACCCTCCTCTACTTGGGAGGGGGTCTCTATTCCCCCCCAAGCATCAGTGTTTATTTATTTGTTTCCGTGTACCGGAAGTAGGTGGCCCCCATCAACGACAGCCCAGCCTGCAGGAGAGGCTGATGCCTGTGGATGGTAACCAAGACCTCATTATGTTCCAGGTGTCTTCCCAGGACCAGCAGGTGAAGGCATCTCTGGGAACACCTCCCCCTCCTACAGGATGAGATGACAGGAAGAGATGCTCAGGAGAAGAGGAACAGGAAGAGGAGGATGGGACGGAGGCCTGGTCACATTGAAGGGCTCTCCATGGCAGGCTCCGGAAGCAGGAATGTGGTGGCCAGACTCAAGAAGCTGAGGACCCGCAGGCCCAAAAGACCAGAGAAGCTAGATAAAACAGCCGTGTGCAGAGCTGGGACAGCTGGACAGCGGGCTTCAATCAAAATAACACAGAGCTCCTCAAAAGCACATTCCCAGCCCCGCCCCAGATACTGACAGAGAATCCCAGGGCCGCAGACGCTGGGGGTTCTGATGGGCAGAAAAGTTGAAAACCTTTGAGTTAGAACTTGAAGTGAAAATGAGTTCTTTAAACTCACAAATATTTATTAAGGGCCTTGTACGTGCCAAACTTTAAGCCAGTCCCAGGAAAGAGGGATGAGCAAAAAGACAAGACCAGGTCCTCAGAGCTTACAATTCAGTGCGAGAGACATATATTAAATAGATAAACAGACACTTACAAATCTACACCTTTCTCTCCCCTCAAATCAAGTGTGTTGGCCCACAGCTGAATACACTGCATTTCCCAGGGCCAGGAGCTGCATTTCAAAAAGGCAGAACCTGAAAGGAGGAAAGCACCCTCTTGTGGCCCTCTGGGTGGTGGCACCTGAAAGAACCTCCCGTTCTAAGAGAAGGAGGTTGCCCTGAGCAGCCAACCGAGTGAGGTAGGCAGCCCTAAAGCGGCCCGGAGCGTCAGCGGGCCCTGTGTTGCTCCAGTTATAAATCTCTGTCTCTAGTGTTGAATCAGCCACTTTGTGAGAAGACATTTTCCCTGGTGTGCACTGCTAAGTGGTTTTACTTTTGGACACCTGGGCTCTTCGGTGTGGAGTCAAGTGACACATTCTGCAGTCAAAGCATCGATCCAAGTCCATTTCCACTCTCCCCACAAGTCTAACACTCAGCAGGGCCTGAAACAGGGAGGCATTCAATCAGTACGCAGTGAATAAATAAATGAACTGCACCATCCCATCCAGTCTGACATTGCCTGCTTTGTGGCATCTTGCGAAGACTGGACAAATAATCACAGTGCTTGAGTCCCAGAATTCTCTGAAAATAAATGAGTTCTTAACATGTAAAACATAATCTATGTCCCTCCTAAGAGTCTCTATGAAAAGGATAATATTGACAAGGGATATACTTTGTGCTGGGAACTCAGCCTGGTATGGCTTAATTTACAGTAGAGTAACATGTAAATTTATGGTAATAAATTATATTATTTAAATGCAATTATAAAAATAAGAGTCGCTTACTCAGATTCAACTTTCATGAATGCTGACACTTCTTGAAGAATATGAAGGTCTGCTTTGTATTCAGGCCTGAATACCAGTGTGAACCACAAGAGCCCAGGGACTGCTGGTTTCCAGTATGTAGATCGGGGGCCTAGTCAAACACGGGCACAGTAGATTTAGCATTTGCAGCACGTCTCCACTCAAGATGCCATGAGGAAATCAGCTCAGTACAGGGCCTTGGGTTATGAGATGGCGCTGACAAAATCGCTCAACACCATTTTTCAGAGGTCACCAAAAAAGAAGGTGAGGACCAGGAGAGAAGGAGAGCATTAGATGGTATGATGGCAGAATCAGAAGCGCAGAGAGAGGGAAAAGCACAAAATGAAAACAAAATGCAAAGAACTATTTGCTACAGTACTTACTCCACAGAATCCAAAGGTAAACAAACCAGTCAGTAGCCTCTGAAGGAGGGTACTGATTTTGAGACATGTTTTGATTGTGTCTAATGCTGAAGCTTGTGAAATATTTTACTGAATTAAGAATACCAGAGGCAGAGAAGCACTTTTGGTTAAGACTTAATCCATCTGAGTTGAAAAGATCACAGCACACAGAGGAGAGCTGGCTGGCTCAACAGTCCCCCACTGGATGCCACTTCTGGAGCCGAGGGCCCCCTCCATGTGCCACATCCGAATGAGCTCAAGGCATCCGCTTTAACATCTGCACCTGAAACATTTGCAAGGGAGCTAACACTGACCGGAGAAACAGCTTCAGTCACAGCAAATCCTCATTAGTCCTGATAATTTTAGAACCCCCATCTCTGAATTTTGCTGAATGCAATAATCCCACATGTGGGGACGGAGTCCCAGAGAACAGTTTCCAGGCGCTCGGCCTCACGTGGAAAGGTGCTGGCTCGGGTAGTATATGGCCATCAACTGTGATCAGATGGCCATCAGCTATAACCGGTTAGCCATTAGCCACTAATATAACTGCCGTGGCTATGCTAGCAGCGGATTGTGGATTGTGGATTGCAGAGAGGCGGATTGCAGTTAGCAAGTGAGGTCTGTTGGCAGAGAAGCACGGCGGGTTGCGGATCGCGTGGCTCCTGTTTCCTGTGTCTCCAACCCAGCCGCAAGCGGGACGATGGTGGTGTGACTCCCCTATCTTTGGCTCCATGGGTGTTCTGTTTTGGCCTCACCATGTCCTGCGTTCTTATGTGGGGAGTGGGACCAGAGACCCTGCATGACACCCTGCATGACACATTACTCTCAACCACCATCCTTGTAAAATAGATGGGAGAAGAGGATAAAAGTATTAGCTTTGGAGTCAGAGACGCAAGGGTTTGAACTCTCAGTTTGTCAATTAGTAACCGTGCAAACTTGGGTTAATGTATTTATCTCTCTGAGCTTTCATTTCTTCAGGATTAAAATGCATATTACAATAGTATCTACCTCATAGGGTTATAGTAAGATCTAAATGATATGGCATATGTAAATCTCTTGGCAAATGCATGTAAAATGATAAGATTTATATATATATATATTTAATTTCACCTGAGTCCAAAGACATTAAATGACTTCCCTGAGATGACAGACATTTGCTGGTCATTATCATGAATGGGTTTAAATTACTACTTATATCACATATTATTCATCCCTTCATCTAGTCTATTAGTAAATATGTTAATTTAAAAGGAGCCTTGTTTTATCCCTCCTAAACGTTTCAGCCTCTTTGGAGAAATAGTTATTAACCATCATTCTCTGTTCATAAACATTCACTTACACTCACATCCAAATGTCAAGTGTTCAGACCTGTAAACATTGAAATAATTTTGCCAGTAAAACTTCACGAGTTTCCTCATAAAATGTTTCAATTAATTCCATTTTGCTAGATGTGATCTTAATCCGTAAAACAGCAATTAATCTTAGCCAGTGGTGTTTTCATTTTCTCTTTAATCAAAATCAAAATATCCTTGAGGACAGGAGTGGGGCTTCAACTTCCTTCCCATCCTCCCCAATACTTGGCAGCGTAGTAAGCCTAAGTAGATGTTTAATATGTGTCTGATCAGGTATATCTGTGGTATAATTACACACAGCTATGATAACCTCGAGTTCAGAAAAGGAAACAAACTGCGTTCATTTGTCAAACTAAAGTCTAGAACTATACCAAATTATAAGAACATTTTAAGAACGTTGTCTTAAAGCAACCACTGTGGGGCCACTGCAACAAGCTCAGACCCACCTTTCTCACTAATCCGAACAGTGAGGAGAGAACGTTCATATTGTTAAAAACCATGAGAGTAATAAAAACCATATAATCTCCATTCCATCAGCCTGTGGGTGCACATGAGAGATCACTGACAACAGTGCCTCTCCCCTTTCACTCACTGGATTCGAATAGTGAAGGACCTCAACAATGTCACCCTTCCCCAGCCTTTCCAGTTACACTGTGGCCACCACTTACTTGTGTGATCACGGATGGCCCTCCTCTGACTTACTCAGCCCACCCTTCACACAGTCCTAATTCCTTGCCTAGGATTCTGTGCCTAATGTTCACGAATGTACAAATCTACCAGATGCCAAAATGGTACCGTTCCCATAGCCCACGGCGGTCGTCACAGTGAGGAGAGAATGCCACAGTTGTGGTGTCCCCACTTACCAACTCCACATACGTCAGAACACTGTGGTTAGATCCATGTGCTCCAGGGTCAAACCACATAGGAGGGAATCCGAGCTCTAATACTCGGCTAATACTGTGAACTTGGGTAAATCACTGAACCTGTCTGAGCCTCAGTTTCCTTATGTAGCATTCCTTATGTGATGTTCAGCATTTTTTCATATGTCTATTTGCCATTTGTATGTCCCCTTTGGAGAAATGTCTCTTCAGATCCTCTGCCCATTTTTCAATTGGGTTGTTTGTTTTTTGTTGAGTTACATGAGTTCCTTGTATATTTTGGATATTAGCCCCTTATCGGAGGCACTGTTTGCAAAAATCTTCTCCCATTCAGTTGGTTGCCTATTTATTTTGTCGATGGTTTCTTTTGCTGTGCAAAAGCTTTTAAGTTTCATATAGTCCCATTCGTTTATTTTAGCTTTTACTTCCATTGCCTTTGGAGTCAAATTCATGAAATGCTCTTTGAAGCCAAGGTCCATAAGTTTAGTACCTATGTTTTCTTCTATGCACTTTATTGTGTCAAGTCTTATGCTTAAGTCTTTGATCCATTTTGAATTAATTTTGGTACATGGTGACAAATAGCAGTCAGTTTCATTCTTTTGCACGTGGCTATCCAATTCTCCCAGCACCATTTATTGAAGAGGCTGTCTTTCCTCCATTGTATGTTTTTAGCTTCTTTGTCAAAAATTATGTGTCCATATTTATGTGGTTTTATTTCTGGGTTCTCAATTCTATTCCATTGGTCTATGTGTCTGTTTTTCTGCCAAGACCATGCTGTTTTGATTATTGTAGCCCTGTAGTACAAGCTAAAGTCAGGGAGTGTGATACCTCCAGTATTATTCTATTTTCTTAAGATTGCTTTGGCTATTCAGGGTCTTTTGTGGTTCCAAACAAATCTGATGATTTTTTGTTCTATTTCTTTAAAAAGTGCCATTGGGATTTTGATGGGGATTGCATTAAATCTGTATATTGCTTTGGGTAATATGGCCATTTTAACTATGTTGATTCTTCCAATCCATGAGCACGAAATGTCTTTCCATTTCTTTGTGTCTTCTTCAATTTCTTTCAAAAATGTCTTATAGTTTTCAGCATATAGGTCCTTCACATCCTTGGTTGAGTTTATTCCTAGGTATTTTATTCTTTTTGCTGCAATTGCAAACGGAATTGTTTTTTGTATTTCTTTTTCTGAGATTTCATTGTTAGTATATAGGAATGCAATGGACTTTTTTGTACGTTTATTTTGTAGCCTGCAACTTTACTGTATTTGTTGACTGTTTCTAATAGCTTTTTGGTGGAGTCTTTAGGGTTTTCTATATATAGCATCATGTCATCTGCAAAGAGTGATAATTTAACTTCTTCTTTCCCAATTTGGATGCCTTTTATTTCTTTCTCTTGCCTGATTGCTCTGGCAAAGACTTCCAACACTATGTTGAAAAGCAGAGGTGATAGGGGACAGCCCTGTCGTGTTCCTGAACGTAGAGCAAAGGGCTTCAGTTTTTAGCTTCTTTAATTATGAGATTAGCTGAGGGTTTGTCATATATGGTTTTTATTATGTTAAGGTATTTTCCTTCTATACCTATTTTATTAAGTGTTTTAATCATAAATGGATGTTGTATCTTGTCAAATGCTTTTTCTGCATCAATTGATATAATCATATGATTTTTGTCCTTTATTTTGTTTATGTGATGTATCACACTGATGGATTTGCAGATGTTGAACCATCCTTGTGCCCCTGGGATGAACCCCACTTGGTCGTGATGAATAATCTTTTTAATGCATTGTTGTATTCGATTTGCTAGAATTTTATTTAGGATTTTTGCATCTGTATTCATCAGAGATACTGGTCTGTAGTTTTCTTTTTTTGTGCTGTCCTTACCAGGTTTTGGTATCAGGGTAATGTTGGCCTCATAAAATGAGTTAGGGAGTACTGTCTCTTCTTCAGTTTTTTGGAAGAGTTTGAGTAGGATTGGTATTAGATCCTCTTTGAAGGTTTGGTAGAATTCACTAGTGAAGCCATCTGGTCCCGGACTTTTGCTTTTGGGAAGGTTTTGGATGACTGATTCAATTTCGTTACTGGTGATCGGTCTGTTTAGATTTTCCAGTTCTTCATGGTTCAGCCTTGAAAGGCTATATGTTTCTAAGAACTTGTCCATTTCTTCTAGGTTATTGAATTTGGTGGCATATAGTCCTTCATAGTATTCTTGGATGATCCTTTGTATTTCTGTGGTGCCCGTGATAACTTCCCCTTTCTTGTTAATTAGTGTCTTCTCTCTTTTCATCTTAGTGAGTCTAGCCAAAGGTTTGTCAATTTTGTTAATCTTTTCAAAGAACCAGCTCTTTGTCACATTAGTTTTTTCAATTTTCTTTTTGTTCTCTATTTCATTTAGTTCTGCTCTGATTTTTCTTATTTCCTTTCTTCTGCTGACCTTGGGTTTCACTTGTTCTTCTTTTTCTAGTTCTTTAAGATGTAACATGAGGTTATTTATTTGGGATTTTTCTTGTTTCTTGAGATAGGCCTGTAATGATATAAATTTCCCTCTTAAAACTACTTTCGCTGGATCCCAAAAATTTTGGTAGGATGTATTTTCATTCTCATTTGTTTCTATGTATCTCCTGATCCCTCCTGTAATTTCTTCTTTGACCCGGTCGTTCTTTAAAAGTATTTTGTTTAATCTCCATGTATTTGTGTTTTTTCCTGCTTTCCTCTTGCAGTTGATATCCAATTTCAAAGCTTTGTGATCAGAGAATATCCTTGGTATGATTTCAATCTTCTTAAATTTGCTGAGGCTGATTTTATGTCCCAATATATGGTCTATCCTTGAGAATGTTCCATGTACACTAGAAAAGAATGTATAGTCTGATGTTTTAGGATGAAGTGCTCTATATATGTCAATTATGTCCATTTCATCTAATGTGTAACTTAGGGTTGCTATTTCGTTATTTATTTTCTGTTTGGATGATCTATCCATAGCTGTCAATGATTTGTTTAAGTCCCCTAGTATAATTGTGTTTTGGTCAATTTCTCCCTTTATTTCTGTTAGTAGTTGCTTGGTATATTTCGGTTCTCCCTGATTGGGGGCATAAATATTGATGACTGTTATGTCTTCTTGTTGTACAGTTCCTTTTACCATTACGAAATGTCCATCTTTGTCTCTTGTTATCTTTTTCACCCTGAAGTGTGTTTCATCTGATATCATTATGGCTACACCTGATTTTCTCTGGGTACTATTTGCTTGGAGTGTCAATTTCCACCCTTTCACTTTGAGTCTATGCTTTTTCTTGTAGCTGAGATGTGTCTCTTGGAGACAGCATATGGTTGGGTTTCGTTTTTTGATCCAATCTGCTACTCTGTGACTTTTTCTTGGTGAGTTCAGTCCATTTACATTTAGGGTGATTATTGATATGTGAGGATTTCCTGTCATTCTATCTTTAGTTTTCTGGTAAGGCTGTGTCTCCATTGTTTCTTTGCCTTTTTGTTGTTGTCTATTATTTCTGTGTGGTGGTATTCTATGATGTTTCCCTCTGTTTCTTCTTTTATTACAGTATATATTTCAGTTCTGGATGTTTTTTGAGTGGTTACCCTTAAGTTTATGTAAAAGAAAGTTTGATATTTAGAGTATTCCATTTTCTTCAGCACGCTTACTTTCTCCATTCCCCTATTCTGGTTCAGGCATTTATTCTCCCCCTTTTTATGTTTTGGATGCCACAAATTGTCCCTGTTGATGGTGGTCGAAAATAGCCTCCTTTAGTATTTCTTGTAGTGCAGGTCGTGTATTAGAAAATGCCCTCAGCTTCTGTATGTCTGGAAAGGTCTTTATTCCTCCTTCATGTCTAAAGGATATCTTTGCTGGATATATTATTCTTGGTTCATAAATTCTCTCTTTCAATAGTTTGAATATTTGGTTCCACTCCCTGATGACAAGCTAATGGGCTTTCCTTTGTAGGTTACCGTCTTCTTTTCCCTGGCTGCCTTGAGGATTCTTTCTTTGTCATTGATTTTAGACAGCTTCAATACAATGTGCCTTGCAGAAGGCCTGTTGGGATTGAGGTAATCACGTGTTCTATTTGCTTCTTGGATTCGAGGATCCAGTTCTGTCCACAAGTTTGGGAAGTTCTCATCAACAATTTGTTTGAATATATATATTCTCTGTTCCCTTCTCTCTTTCTTTTCCTTCTGGTATGCCCATTATTCTTATATTGCTCTTTCTGATGGAGTCAGAAAGTTCTTGTAGAGTTCTTTCATTTCTTTTAAGTCTCAAGTCACTTTCTTCTTCCATCTGTGTAGTTTCCAGGTTTCTATCTTCAATGTCACTGATTCTTTCCTCCATCTGGTCAACTCTACCACCTAAGCTGGTTATTTCATTCTTAGTTTCTTCTATTGAGTTCTTAATCTCCAGAAATTCTATTTGGTTCTTTTTTTTTATTTCAATCTCTTTTGTAAAATGCTCATGTTGTTCTTTGATTGTGTTTCTGAGTTCATTAAACGGCCTTTCTGTGTTTTCTTGCATCTCATTGAGTTTTTTCAGAACTGCAATCTTGAATTCTCTGTCATTTAAGTCACATATTTCCATGTCTTTAAGTTCCTTTTCTGGAGACTTTTCACTTTCTCTCTGAGCTGTCTTGTTGCCTTGGTTATTCATGGCAATTACTGATTTATTATTTCTCTTCCTAGACATCTACAGGAGTGGCTTCTGCAACAGGTTGATCAGAAGAGGTCTTTCTTTTGTTTTCCAGTACTTGTTGGTAAAATGTTTTATTTTCTCCCCAACTGCAGCCTTTTTTTTCTCTCTCACACGGTAGTGCTATATTTTCTCTGCACTATTCCAGCTTCTCACACAATGGGGGGATTCCCTGGGAGATGGGCTTCTCCTCTGTTAATAGTTCACCTGGGTCACAGGGTGCAGTGTCCGTGTGGGTATGTGGAGAGCTTTTGAAGTTCCAAAGCTCTTCCTGCACCAGATTCAGAGCCCGTATGTTTCAGCAGTTCTGTTTACTCGTGCAGGGATCCGCCCAGATAGGTGGGGCCAGGGGCAGGGTGAGTTGTGAGAGGTGGCCCAGAGCAATGGCGGCGACCACCACCATAGCCGGTCCTGCTTCCACAGTTCCCTCCCCTTTGCCGGAACTAGTTTGGCTGCGAATCTGTGTCGGCAGTCCACAGTTCTTCAGAACAGCAAATATTCTGTTCTTTTGACCTGACACTGCTACTGTTCCGCTTCTAGCACCGGGCAGGTGGGGGCGGGGTGAGCTCTGGGAGGGTATGGAGGGGGCTGCTAGTCTCAGTGCCTAAGGCTTCCGTTCTCTGCTCAGCAGTGAGGGCTTAAACCACCATTTTCAACCTTCTTCCCTCAGTCTTTGCTCTGTGGTCTCTGCCATGAGCGTTGGGTTCAGTTGTGTTATATGCTGCCCCCTCAGCCCTGTGGGCCATAAGCGGAGCCCTAGCAGTCCGAGTTCTTCCCTGTCCCACAGCTGCGGTAGTTTCGGGATGCAGCAAGCTCAGAGCACTGAGCTAGGTCTGCATCCTGCGCAGCGCAGCTCCATCTCCACACATCTCCCTTCCTTCCTCCCCCACTCGCGCGATTCGCCCACCTTTAGGTGAATTCAGTAGTGGGTCTCTTTGTCTTGCCTGTCTGCTGTGCAGGGAGTCCTTTGTGGAGTTATTGTTGTTCAATTAGTTGTAAATTCCAGGGGAGCTTTACAGAGGCTCACCTCATGCCACCATTTTGATGACGTCCTCCTCACTGTTTTTATAGGCCCACAGACGTTATTTACCCCCAGTTAATTGTCTGCATAAAAGAGTGGCCAGTAGCTGCCCAAAGGCTATGTTTTCTCCCTAAGTCACGGTGCCGCTCAGGTTTCAGAAGACTTGAGACCTTCCATTGGTGCCACAGTTACATTGAAATCTGCAGTACACACAGGGTTAAGCTATGGTCCAGACAGAAGCCTGATTACTGCCTGTATCAGCTTCTGCCCACAATGCATAAGGACACAGCCATCTACACAACTCCTGGATTGTCACCTTTGAAACTACTTATTCTGAAGTCCACAAGGATGCAGCTTTACAAAAGTAAGTGGATGTGGCCCTCAGGCAGGCTCTGAGGACCTCCCAGCAGAAGTCCAGCGGTCGGTTTATCTCAAAGACTTTGAATCCAGGGCTCTTCCAAGCCTCTTCACAGGGAGAGGCTCTTAATCAATTAATCTTTCTGAGACACTGACTTCTTGAACCCCTTGTTTCAATGAGAGAAGGAAGGGCCTGGGACCCAGTCTGAGCTGCTTCTTTCAGCCTCTGGGACTCACCAGGGCGAGAATGTGGAGAACTCAGGCCTGCCACTCAAGCCGCCACCTCTGTCAGCTCTTCACTCAGTCACCACCCTCCTTTGAGCCCCTTTGAGTCCTCACTCATCAATACTGCAGAAGACTAAGCCCCAGCAAGACCTTCCCTAAATCTTTACTCATCTCTCGAAAGACAGGCACATTGGAGCGGGGCTCTGAGAGACTCTTTTAGAACCTTGTTTCGCACTGTCTGTATTCTCCTAAGGGCAAGGTACAAATATTTTACCCATTCTCATTTCTGAAGTCAGAATGCGTCGAACAATAGACGTGTACATTTGATGTGGAAGCATCTCCTTTTTTTCCCCTCTCAAAAATTATTATTATCACAATGCCTCAACATTTACAAACTGCTTAGAATTCAGTAAAAGCCAAATAAAGACGATATGTTCCTGGGAGTTCCCTTGGTATTGTGTGTTCCTCTATTAATATTTTTAAAACCATTTGTTTTTATATCTGTCTCCCCTACTAGTTGGTAAATGTCTTAAGGTATGGAACTTGGTTTTGGTCATTTTTGCAGCCTCAGCAAAATGCTCAGTGCTGCAAAAAATATGGTGAAATATGGTAGGTGAGCAACAAATGTTGCTGGCTGGCTGCATGGACAAATGGCTAGATTGATGGAAACCTCACAGACTTTGTGGAGAAGCAGGTGTTTGAGCAAATCTAACCTGAATTTCTCTCTTTGATGGTGTCATCTTGTCACAGGACTGCAAGTGTAGAGATTCTAGAGATGATAATATCAACCACTTCTTCCACGCTGTGGTTCTCCTAGCCAATCGAAGGGCACAAAGAGAGTCCCAGGCTCCTCTTTAGAGATGAGCAACTCTCTTCAAAAGGATATTCTTAGTCAGTTTTAAGTGTAGAGGCTTTTTAAATGCCATCTCATTTCCCTTTTCGAGAGTCCAACCTTGCAGACCATTGTAATATTCGTGTTAACAACAATAAAAAGAGCTGACATTTACGAGAGGCACTCCACGCCAGGAGTATGTTATGGCTTTACGTCGATTGTCTCATTTAATCCTCAGGAGGCCCTGTGAGGCTCAGACAGGGTAAGTAGCCTGCCTAAGATGACACAGCTAATAAGTGGCAGAGCCAGAATTTGAACTCAGACAATCTACATTCAGAGCTCTACTTGTTTAATCTCATCTCTATGGTAAAATCACCCACATTATTCTCATGTAGCTATTTAAAGGTTTTATTCTTAATGATCAACTGCTTTCATTCTATCACAGATGTGAAATATTTCACATGCATTGATGGAAATTATTAAGCGGGACACATTTAGGAAATAATTTCACTCCTAAAATAGTCCCGTGAAATGGGATAGACTTGTATTATGAACTCTTTGCAGTGAGAGCTGAGACGGGAAGTAGATCGGGAAAGCGCAGGAGAGCCGGGGCTGACAGCCTCTGCCGGCTACACTGGCCCGCAGCTGCCCCTCCATGGAGCACTGCAGTCGCAGGGCAGCCTCCGTGCTATGTAAGGTAACACGTCTTGATTAAATTTTTAAAAGGAAGAAAAAGAAAGCGTAGCCTCTGTACTGCCTGCTTGAAGGTTACAACATTTGCAAGGGGCTGATGTTTTCTCTTACTGGCTGTTGAAACGTATCATATAACCTGTGTCTACTTAGGAATCAAGTTTGGGAAGGGACTTCTTATCTCTGAATCCCTGGTAGCTGGCTTTATTAACATTTTGGGACATTAATGTCGCCTCTAGCCTAATTATTCATGCTATTTTCAAACACAGATTGTGTCACCACCAAGTCAGTCCAAAGACTAAAATAAAACAATCCTAGGAAAATTCCAGTGGCGTACTCATCAGAGAGGGCTAAGACCTTCCAATGGCTCCGTGAAATGCATGCTCACAGCCTAGGCATTCTCCGCTCTGCACTGGCACAGCCGGCATTCCCAACTCGGGCTAGATTTGCAATCTCAAATTCTTTATTCACCCCCTCCCACCTGCTTTACAAAAGACTTTCCTCACTGGAATGTGCCACAACGTGTAGAAAGAACTCCATCTACTTAGAAACACAGCGTTGACAGTGGTCATGAATAAGTTGGGCCAGGTGCTCACGCGTCATGAATACCAGCCATGTGTGGTTATTTATAACCCAGTCAGGACAACGAAATACCTACTCTTACGGGCTGCTTCTCAGGTCGCTACATCACATTTTAATTCATATCACAGAGTAATTTAGTGCACTAAAAAGCATAACCTTTCACTCAAATTTTCAGGAGGGAGAGACAGGAGAAGGAATCGAAAATGCATTGAATACCTACTACAGGCCAGGCCCTGGTGCTGCGGGCTTTTCTTATGTTACCTCTTAATTCCCACCACAATCACACGAAGGAGGTATTATTGTCCCCATCTTACAGATAAGGAAACATTACCTCTGCAGGATTAAATATCCTGCCCAGGTAAGTGGTAAAGCCAGGATGGGAACCAGGACGGTGTGAACCCCAATTCCATGTTTGTTGTCATTACCAGATCACAATTTCCTCACACCGCCTAGTTCAGGACAGAAGCATGAGAATAGTGGTTTGAAAGGCACGGATTCTGCAGTCAGGCTTCCTGGGTGTTTAATCTGTTCCATCACTTTCTAAGTGTGTGACATCGTTAAGTTACTTAACCTCTCTAAACCTCAGTTTCCTCATCTTTTAAAAAATAGAGATCAGTGCTCACTTCAGGCAGCACGTATACTGAAATTGGAACAATACAGAGAAGATTAGCATGGCCCCTGCACAAGGATGGCACACAAATTCGTGGTGTTCCATATATTTTGGTTGTTGGCGTTATCATGGTGATCACTTCTTTCAGTATATAAATATTGAATAAGCATGGTGTACCCCTGAAACTAATATAATATTGTATGTTAGCTCTATTTTAATAAAAAAATCTTTTTTTTTTTTAGTTAAAAAATAGAGATTATAACGTTACCTCATGAATTTTAAATACTTGACAATAATTATGATGATGGCCATTTTCTTTCCCAAAAAGCCTCCTTACCTGTTAAATAGAATAATAACAACAAAGCTAATGGTCACTGAATACTTACTACAGGCCAGGCGCTATGCTGAGGATTTTACATGAATTAGTTCATTTAATTCTAACAATAATTCAATGAAATAACAGTTCTTGAACACTCAGTATATACCAAGATCTGTTCTAAACCCCCTACTCATTCATATTAACTAGCAACTGAGTCAGGTCATATAACTGTCCCAATTTTACAGATTAGAAAATGGAAGCTCATAGAGGATTAGTAAATTGCCCACGGTCACACAGCTAAGAAAAGATGAAGCTATGTTAAGAACTCAGGCAGCCAAACTTAGGAATTCACATTCTTAACCTTTGCTTTGGTGTCCCTGGATCTGGGCTGGGCCATAAAAGAAATGTATGACACAGACCTGTGCTCAAAGAACTCCCAAACACATTGAAGCTGTAAGACCTGCACATTTAACAAATGAAGATGCCATAATGTTCTGTAGTCAGATATGCAAAATACACAGAAAACACAGTGGGGGCTTGGACAACAAATGAGGGGGAATGGTGGTGGCCTGGGGGTTCCGGGGAAGCCTTCGTAGGAAATGTGTGGCTTTCACTGAGCCTTGGGGGTTGGAGTCAGTCAGGAAGTCAGGTCCAGGAAAGTATATCAGGAAGAGTCTCAGCCAGTACAGAGATACAGATGTGAGTCGTGTTTGGGGAAGAATTAGGAGCCTGGCCTGATGGTAACTGAGTTTCATGTTTGGAAAATAGAAATAAAATTACATGAAGTAAGGGCAGATTACAGAAGACCCTTGACAACAGTCTAAAAAACGGGCCCTCATGTACAAGAGACAATAGAAAGCATTAGATTCTTGAGGAGGAGAGTTACCTGACAAGAGCGCACTATGCAGCCTGGCTTAGGGTGGGGAGACTGACAGACAGGGAGGAGCCTCCAGCAAGCACGCTGGGTGGGGCAGGGAGAACCCTGCCTCACTAAAGTGATAGCATCAGGAGGCAGAAGGAAGGCCCAACCAGTGACACTGGGAGCACATAATCAGTGCGGCTCAGTGGTAGATGGATGCAGGAGACATTTAGAGAAAAGGTATGGGATGCCAGCATCTGTGTCTGGCGAAGTCAGCATCACAGCCCACACCAGGCTCTGCTAATGACTGCGGACACATCACAGATGCCACAAAGGTGTGTGTTAAACAAATGAGTGAGTCATCTAGCTTCTAACCTAGCTTCACATTCATTTTGCACATGTGAAAACAGATCCTGAAGGTTATGTGAATTAACCAAAATTACGTAAATGTGAGTGGCAGAATCTAAACTAAATTCCGAAATCCTGACAACTATTCCAGAATTTCATATTGCTCTCAATATGGAAAATTGGGGGGACTGTAACATTGATGATGTCGATAACAGAAATTGAGATTTGGGGGGAGATTGCTGGGGTTCTTGGATAATATGAATTTGGTATTGGACACGTAAACGTGATATGATGACAGAACTTCTCACTAGAAATTTCCTGTAAGAGGTTTTCAATCAGGAACTAGAGTGAAAGTGAGAATTAACGACTTGAGATAGATACATTTGCGAATTACAAACATAGAACTATTAGTTGAAAGCATGAGAAACATATTTGTGTAATACCATGAATGAAAAATGTTTTTGGTTTCCCATTACTTTAATTAAATATTTTTTAGCCTACTGAAGGACTGTTGAACAAGCAGCGCACTTAACTGCAATCAGTATGTTAATGTCATTAAAATGACTTCGTTTCCTGTGTTAATCTCGGTGCCTGCATAAACAGTGAGTCAGGGGCTGCTGCGCTAGCCAGGCCACTGTAAGCACTGCTGCGGCTCCAGCTCTGGGGGAGGAGGGGGTCCTGCTGCCATCTTTCTTCTCTATGTTAGTGAGGTCTTGACAACTGTTATGTCCAAAGGCAAAGCAAAAAAATCTTAAAACTTTTCTGAGATGTAGGGAATGTGCCTATGCCACAAATGAAGCAGAAGCCTCATCACTCATGAGTCGGCCCACACAGCCCCTTATCTGTGTTTTACCTAAACCTCACCTGCGTGCCTCATGCATGGCCCATGAAGCAGTCATTCCTTTCCCTCCATTCCTTCAGAACTCTAAAGATATTTCAGTCAGAGTAGATGGCATGTTGTTTTGTAACTGCTTCTTTGTATGGGAGATCTGACAATTAACTCTGTGAACTTGTTGCAACCATGTTGCTAATCTTTTTTGTTATCAGAGGGATTATTCATTATGAATTTGTACCAACTGCACAAACAGTTAACCAAGTTTACTATTTGGAAGTGCTGAAAAGGCTGCGTGAAAAAGTTAGACGAAAACGACCTAAACGTTTCACCAACAATTCATGGCTCTTGCATCATGACAATGCACCAGCTCATACAGCACTGTCTGTGAGGGAGTTTTTAGCCAGTAAACAAATAACTGTATTGGAACACCCTCTCTACTCACCTGATCTGGCCCCCAGTGACTCCTTTCTTTACCCAAAGATAAAGGAAATATTGAAAGACATTTTGATGACATTCAGGACATCAGGGTAATACGATGACAGCTCTGATGACCATTCCAGAAAAAGAGTTCCAAAATCGCCTTGAAGGCACTGGTGTCGGTGCATAGCTTCCCAAGGGGAGTACTTCAAAGGTGACCATAGTGATATTCAGCAATGAGGCATGTAGCACTTTCTAGAATGAGTTTGCGAATGTAATTGTCCGACCTCATATATATCTCTTCAACTAGTCAATGTGTACGCCTTTTAATCTTCCTCATTTTCATGACATCAGTGCTAGCACAGGGCAGAAATTCAATTCATTTTGTTTGAAACCTCTTAATATCTGAGTATCTGAAGAGTCAGGGCAATTGCGGTTGATGGAGTAGTTCATGGGAAGAAGAAATCATGTCCACTGTGTCATTCTAGCAAGAGCGAGAAATCCTCTCCCAGTCACAGAAACCCACACAAGGGCATGCAGCGAGGGAGCGGAAATGAGTATAGTGTGTGTGCAGGGAGGAAAGTGACCTCACTGGACCAGGAGAGCGGGAGCTGGATAGGAAAGAGAGGTGAATTTGAATGGGTTGGGTAGGATCAGATTGTGGAGGGTCTCATACGGGTATGAATGAGACTCAGTATCTTAGTTTCCCATTGCTACTGTAACAAATCACAACAAACTTGGTGGCTTAAAACAACACAAATCTATTATCAGTTCTGGAAGCCAGAAGTCAGAAATAGGTCTCACTAGTCTAAAACCAAGGCTGCATTTCTTCCTGGAGGCTCTAGGGAATAATCCACTTTCCCGCCGTTTCTAGCTTCTAGAGGCTGCCCACATTCTTTGGCTCATGACCCTCTTCCAACTTCAGAGACAGCAATAGTCAGTCTTTCCCACATCACTGCACCTGACACTTTCTTCTGTCTTCCTCTTTCATTTCTAAGGACACGGTTATTACCTTGGGTCCACCCAGATAATCCAGGATAATCTCCCCATTGTATTAGCAATATTAATTTCATGTGACCCTTAATTTCCCTTCACTATGTAATCTAACATATTCACAGGTTCCAAGGACACTAGGACATGACACCTTTGGAGGCTATTTTCCTGCCTATCACACTCACTGTGATGGAATAGGAAGTCTACATCCCTCTCTTAGACTGTAAATGCCATGGCAAAAGCATAGGGCTCCAGACTGAGCTGCTCTAAACTGAACTCTCCAAAATCTCACATAACTGAGTCATGATAACGATTTCCTTTTTTCATTTTTGCCGTTGTGCACAAAGAATACACATATATATTTTTAATAGCAGACATACATAAGATGCTTTGTTCACATCCATATAGACAGACAACGAGAACATCTGAATCCTTCTCTGTGTATAGTGAGCCCTAAGAAGTGGCCCAGTTGTCATACTGTGCGATGCCCACATGCATAATATCTTGAATGATTTTAATTCATTTAATGGGATCTGAGTTCCTATTAATCTGGTGGATGGTATGATTCCCATGACATTGATAGGGCTGTAATTCTTTCTCTTTTGCATAACACTAATTAATAATGACAATACAACCATCTTGAATGTAGTTATCATCCTTCTTAGAGCTCAAAGAGTTTCATAGAATTTATCCTTTTCCTTTCAAAAATATGCCTACGGGGTTAGCAGCTGCAGTATCACTATTTGAGATTAAAATAAGAAACAATTTTCCAACATCAGTGAAAGGCACAAATAAATTTATAAATACAATGATCTGACTGAAAAAATAGTCAAACTGTTGGTTTTCGTACATGCAAACTGTAAATTCAAAGATGCGTAAGTGAAGTTCTCTGAAGTTCATTATTTGTATCTTCAAAGTACAGGTGCCGTGTCTGCATTCATTCATTCACTCTTTTAATAGCGTCTCATGTAAACTCCCAGGTGCCAGCACAAGGATTCAACAAAAACAAGACAAGGCCATTGTTTTGAAGGAGCTTATTATTAGTACGAGACAGATCATACACTTTTAACAAATATATTAACAAACAACTCATCTTTCAGGTAGTGAAAAGTACTCTGAATTAAAAGAAAAAATATAAAACAGCACAGGGTTGAAAGAGAGACAGAAAGAATGTTATTTTTGTTTAGGGTAGTCATGGAAGGTCTGAGCAGATACTTGAGTAAGGCGCAAGTCATGTGAAGAAATGAGAAAAGGTGAGAGTGCAAAATTGATTCAATGAACAGATATTAATTAAGCATAGACTATGGGCCAGGAATTGTTTTTGGTGCTGGGGATAAAGCAAGTATAAAGACCCTACCAGAGGCAGGACAAGCCGGAAGGGATCAAGAAATAACAAAAAGTATATGTGGCACTGAGTTATAGGAATAAATGCCTTTACCAAACACATTTTACTCTCTAATTATTTGACAAGTAAAATAATTACCAAAACTACAAAATCCTAGTAGCAGAGGTCAGTCTAACTACCCCTCTTCCTAGAGCTATGGTTTTTAAATTTCTTGCAAACAGATCATCTGTTTAAACAAAGTCTCATGTGGAATTCCAATATCAAACAAATAAAAGTGATCTGTTCTGTTGAAGGATTTGGGCATGTCCACAGCCTTCCCGCAGAAGTCCCCGCCCCTGCTTTGCAGTGATGCAAATTTCTTAGTTTTGATAATTGTGCTATTGTTGTGTAAAATGTTAACATTAGGACAAGCGGGGTGAAAGATACATGAGAACTCTATATACAGTCGTCCCTCTGTACCCTCAGGTTCCACATCCAAGGATTCAACCAAACACAAGTCAAACATATCTGGGGGGAGAAAATGTCACATTGTCGCTGACATATACTACATAGTTAGGCCTACGATGGTTGCGTCTGTACGGACCATATACAGACATTTTTTTGTGTGTCATTATTCCCTAAACATTATGGTATAACAACTATTTACATAGCTTTGACATTGTATTAGGTATTATAAGTAACTAGAGATGATTTAAAGTATATTGGAAAATGTACAAGTTCTATGCAAATACTATGGCATTTATATAAGGGACTTGAGCATCCTTGGATGGTGGTATCTGCTCAGGGTCCTGGAAACCAAACCTCTGTAGACACCAGGGGATGACCGTACTAGTTTTGCAACTCTTCTGTAAGTCTAAAATTATTTCAAACTAAAAAGTTGAAAGAAAAAAAAAATCTTCCCACCATCACTGCCAGGTAGCCCACTGAGGGTACGGTGGTGGGGCGGGGCATCATGGGGGCCCTTAACCCTGCTGATTAGGCCACGCCTCGCTCACTTAGCCTACTTATAAGATACCTTCAAAAAAGGGCAGTTCCTTTCTGGGTAGCCTATTCTAATTTTTAACATCCTCAACGCCAGAAAATTCTTTCTTATGGTTCTTTAACCTTCTGTGCTGTGGGATAAACCCACCTTTTCTTTTTTTTTTTTTTAAAGATTTTATTGGGGAAGGGGAATAGGACTTTATTGGGGAACAGTGTGTACTTCCAGGCCTTTTTTCCAAGTCAAGTTGTTGTCCTTTCAATCTTAGTTGTGGAGGGTGCCATTCAGCTTCAAGTTGTTGTCCTTTCAGTCTTAGTTGTGGAGGGTGCAGCTCAGCTCCAGGGCCAGTTGCCGTTGCTAGTTGCAGGGGGCGCAGCCCACCATCCCTTGCGGGACTCGAGGAATTGAACTGGCAACCTTGTGGTTGACAGCCCGCGCTCCAACCAACTGAGCCATCAGGGAGCTCAGTGGCAGCTCAGCTCAAGGTGCCGTGTTCAATCTTAGTTGCAGGGCGTGCTGCCCACCATCCCTTGTGGGACCGGAATTGAACTGGCAACCTTGTGGTTGAGAGTCCACTGGCCCATGTGGGAATCGAACCGGTAGCCTTCGGAGTTAGGAGCATGGAACTCTAATCGCCTGAGCCACTGGGCCGGCCCCCACCTCTTCAACTGTTGTCATCAATAGAGAATTAAATTGCCTTCTACAAAATAAAACTTTATGATATATTTACAGACCACATACTTTTCCATCAACCTTCTTTCTACAACTTAATAGCAATGCTTTCCCCATTTCTCACAGTTCTTCTCTTTCCACATTTGAATCATTCAGGGGACTCAACACTTTAAGTTCTTTCTGACCTTCTTGAACTATGGTGTCCACAGCTTATCACTGGACTTTTAAAAATAGATTAATTGAATAGAAATAAAATTAAAAGAGGAGACATTGTCAAATACCTTGGGTGAGAGGAGTGTATTGTCACTCAGACTTGATATACAATATTCCTATTTAGATATTATTGCCATAACAACCTCACTCTTTACCATATTTTGTTTTTTCTTACACCCCTTTTCACACTGCCTATGGCAGTGGTTACACTAAGTGCCCCAGGCATTTGCTCCTAACCAATGAACAGCCAGACTGGGAACTTCAACTCTTTCAGCAAGTCACAACTGCCAGAAAGGTTCTCTCGCCAAGAGACGTATCCCCTGAACTATATCAAGGAGAAATTCACTCTGAAATCATTCACCTGACATCGTTAAACAGTAAGATACGTAAACTGACTGAGTCTGTAACCTTGTTCGTTGGATCTCTCTCTCCATGCGTTAGCTGCCTGCCTGAAAAGTGAGGATAAGCCTGTTTACCAACTTTGTGCGGGTGTTGCAAGAGTTGATTAATGCTTCTGCGGCACCCTCTATCAGATCAGAGGCTCTGTGGCTTCCCCACCCAGGTCATCAGAGACTGTGGAATGCCTCCGTCCCCCAAGGGCACTGCCTTGAAGCTTGGTACCATGACTGTAGGTGACTTGCTGTGGCCCATCACTAGTGTGTGACCCAACTGTACTTTCAGACATTCACACCAAGTGCCAGTAAGGCTATCACCAAAGCTGAAAAGCAGTTTTTCTAATGCTGCAGGCTCATGCACCAGGCACCAAAATAGCACAAGAAATACTATACCCATATTGCTTTATCCTAGACATCTGACACTTGTAAAGCTGATGCCAAATTTCTTGTCACATATGTGTCTGGAAGCCTTCGTGCTGAGAGGCATTTCTTATCTTCTGACATTTCAGAGAACTGCATGGAGCTAGACAAACACAAACCCTCCTTCAAAAAGGCTGGAGGCAAATGCAAGCATTCTTTTCAGGTGACCTCCACAGCCCTCACTGGAGAAGATCCAAGACACCCTTCAGCACATCTGTAATCCTTAGGATGTTCCAAATGTCTGACCGTGCTTCTCCCCGTGAGTTAGAGCCAAACTGACCTAGCTCTTCAAGGTCATCTGGACATGATATGCCCATTAGCCAAATGAGGAAACGCTACTGCAGGCAAACCAACCATAAGAACAATCTTCAGAGGTGCAGGGGCCCAGATATTCTGTCTCTGGTGACACGGGCCACCTCCATCTATTAAAATCAGGCTTTAGTTGACTCTACTGTTGTGACACACTCCTCCAAACAGAAACTAAACTAGGATTTTTCACATGATACAATAGTGATAACTTACAGTAATTCCCTTCTCTCTGATCTCACCTACACAACCTGCCAGAGAGGGTAGGCTCTACAGACACCCCATCCCCAGCCACCAAGGAAAAGGGGTTTCTAGTGGGAGAGTCCCTAAAGCAGTATTATGTCAGAATAACCTGGCTTTAAATGCAAATTCTTGGGCCCCATTCCAGGCCTTTCAATCAGAACCTCTGGCAAATGAGATCCAAGAATCTGCATTTTTAACAAATTCCCTAGATGACCTTTTTTTTTAATAACTTTTTGTTTTTCCCAGATAATTTTTCTACACACTAAATTTGTTTAAAGCCTGACAGAATTTTCAAGTAAATTAAAAGTCACACAAACCCTCAGCTTACTGGGAGAGTTTCTGGCCACACGCCTATATTTAGGGGTCATTGAAACTCACCCACGAGCAAACTCCAACTGCACTCCAGAGGCGGGAACACATTTCATGACTTCTTCCTTCTGCAGGCCTCACTGTTCATGCCCCTCATTTGGAATAATGAGCAAGCACTGCCATATGATGTTTCTGGCATCAGTTCCCTTGTAATATTTAACTTTTTTGTATTAGTTTTCTATTGCTTCCATAACAGATTACCACCAATTTTGCACAAACTTATTTTCTTATGGTTCTGTACGTTAGAACTCCAACACAGGTCTAAAATGAAGGTGTCGACAGGGCTGGTTCCTTTCCAGAGGCTCTAGGGGAGAATGCATTGCCTTTCCCAGTGCTAGAGGCTGCCCACATTCTTGCCTTGTGGCCCTCTTCCTCCATCTTCAAAACCAGTAACCTCCATCTTCAAAACTGCATCTCTCCGGCTATTCTTCACATTTCCTTCTGACCCTCTTCTTCCACCTCCCTTTTTCACTTTTAAGGACCCCTGTGATTCACTGGGGCTGCCTGGAGAATCCGTGATCATCTTCCTGTTTCAGGGTTCTTAATCTGTAATTAAACTTGCAAAGCCCCCTTTGCCATGTAAGGTAACATTTCAGAGGTTCCAGGGATTTAGACGTGGACATCTTGGGGAGGGGGGATATTCTTCATTCCACACTTCATCTGTAATATGAAGGATGCTTTCATTTGGGTTCCCCCAAAAGCAGGCCCTGAGACTAAGATTCGAGTGTAAGCCCCAGGAAGCCAAGTAAAGGAGTGGGAATCACGCAGCAAGGGAGGAAAGAGAATCAGAGAGTTACTGAGCAGGACAGTACCACAGGCAACAGACAGAGTTCCTCTGAGGACTTGGAGAACACTCCCGGCACCCAGTAGTCCCACCAAGGGGCGAAGAAACTGGGCATTTACCTACCAATTACTGCCACTTACTAGTTAGGGGTCAGATCACATCCTGGCACTTCCGGCATTTCTGGCATCCCTGAGTGTGGAAGACACCCACAGAGAAAGAAGGTCCTTGGCAGGGACACACAGGAGGCCAGAAGCTTGTTCCATCTGGGGGCCTCCAGAGTGGGCCATGGGGATGACAGATAGCATTTGAATCAAGGGGCACGGTTTTTGAGGGGAGTGTGGCATTACGTGTCAAAAGCTTAAATGCTCATATGCTCTGACCTAGCAACTCCACCTCCAGGGAATTTACGCAAAGGGCATAACGGACATATATGCAATGATTATTAAAATATTTTAAAGAATTGGAAATAATTTAAATTTTCATTAATAGGGGATTACTCAGAGTATGGTGAAACATTGAATACTCCACTATAATTAAATATAATGGTGCCCATCTACATTTACTGATAAATAAACCATTTCCTGACACACTTTTGAGTGAAAAAAACAGGTTACAATTAATAAGTATATTATAAATCCATATATGTGAAATTATGTATATATAATATATGCGTGTGTATATGCACAGCAAGATGGCTACAAGAATGTTCATCAAAATTCTAACAGTTCTAGGAAGCAAAAATTGTCATCCTTTATACATTCTCCTTCATACTTCTATATGTTACAAACATTTTTAAACAATGTATTATTTATTATTTAATCAATATCAATCTATTACAAAAATATTTTCCGTATTAAAAATATTAAGTGTGTCCTAAAAGATAAGCTTCTTTTTAGGTCCAATAGGAGAAAGTGCAATGTGCTTATACATACTTCTCCATTTTTAAACTGCATGAGGCTAGGGACCATGCATTACTCAGAATACTTAGGGCACAGTGGGAACGTGACAGGTGCTTACTAAATGTTTACTCTTTAACTGATTTTCATCAGTATGGTAGTCAGTAAAACAACACTTGGAACAAACAGGGTCACAGTGAAGTTTCCGCACGGCATGGAGATGCCTCCCGGAGAACCGAGAGGCCTGGCGTGGCCTTATCAGGAGAGGACCTGCTGCAGCACACAGGGCCGGCCTGCACTGCACGGACACACCGCCCCGTCCCGGAGATGCTGTCAAGAATCTCCCTCCCCTTAGGGAAGGCTGAAAACCAGCGCTTACAATTTCACAGCATAAGTGAGACAAGTGGAATCTGCATCAGACTGTGAGAAAGTAATTCAGCCGCGTATCCCCTGAAACCCCAGGCCTTCCTCAGAAGCAGCACTGCACTTCCGGTTATGCACAAGCGACAGCAGAGGTGAGAGAAAAACAGCGAGGAAGAACACATAAATTATACTTTGATAGGAAGAGCCAGTGGGAGAACGAGTCACAGTGTGCCCACAGGACAACAGGGATACCATTTCAGTAGGAGACTTCAGGGTTCCCTCCATGCCCCGTGCCCCCCTTTTCTGTCTAAAGGGACAAATTTCTCATTGTCCAGGCTCTTGGACTCTCCTTTGTTGCTCACAATCTGAACAGTGAGCACATGGAGAGAGATTAGAAAAATGGGCAAGTCCCAGTTAATCTATATATTAAAGAGCTGAGAGAGGTGGCAAGAGAAGGAAGGAGGGAGAGAGGCCCCAGAAGCTTTCAGGACTGGGAGGTGTCAATCAGAGACTCAGAGCCTTGGGGAGCACCTGATGTCCATGTGGAAGGGAATGAGGACGACAGTGAAGCTTTTATGATGACAGAGAGATTTTAAGATGCTTTTTCTATATTAGGTGTGCGTACCCCACACTACAATCTATTGAATTATATGCTTTAAATGGGTGAATTGTAAGGTATGTGAATTGTATCTCCATAAAGGTGTTTTTTCTTGTTGTTTTTTTAAAGAAACCCTCCAGAAAAAGGGTACACCCACTTTGGCAGTTTATTGAGAAACTAAAATAACATTTCAAGAATTCTATTTACTTCTTGGGTCCTACACCATTTCTTTGAAATCATTCTTACACAGAGACTGAGCCGTGTGAAACTTAAATTATGTTTGGGTTATAACAGATTAGAGAAAGGATCCTTAAAGTTGCTCTAGTTCAAGCTGTCATTTCAAAGCTTTGGAAATGAAGGTGGAGTGGTTAAGTGAGTTTCCGTGGTCACACAGTAGTAAAGCTGGGAACTATGGAGATCTGATGCAGGTCTTTTGAAAACTACCACTCCACTCCTATTCAATGCTCTTCCAGCTATTGTTTACACGAAGAAACAATCCAAGGGTAAATAGGTCTAAAACATGTAGTTACTATGCTCAGTCCAGTTTTTCTGGCCTTTAGAACAAATCAGTCTGCCTGGCATCAGTCCCTGAGTTGCACACTACCGCCCAGCTGACAGCCCAGGCAGTGGCGAGTCAGTCTTTCTCAGAGTCAGCCATAAGAATGACCATTCCTCACAAAAATAACAACAGTTACCATTTATTGGGCACTTATCCATACATCAACTTGGGTAGGGCAGTCAGAGTCATTGGAATATGCAGAGTTCAACTTTTAAATAAGAATTTTAAAACTACTAGATGTCACTAATGTACATAACACCATCTGTGAATCGCATCAGAAACTTTCAAAGTTAATTATGGGATCACAACTCTGATGCTCTCCCAGGATGGCTGTGGCACCTGCTATGTGCTAGGCGCCAGTCTAGACATTTTACATATGGCATCTCTTAATCCCCACAGTAATTCTATTACATGGGTATTAATCACCCCATTTTACAAATCAAAAAGAGTGAAACCATGATGGGAGTAGGACCAGACAGGTAAGAGGCAAGTTCTGATGTCAATACAATACCCCTAGGGCTCAAAGAGGGTAGTGTTCACGATGTGACGCAAGGCTGTACTGGGAGTCCCCTTTTATCCCAAAAGACTCACCCCAATGCCTGTCATTCCGTCATTAGCTTCATTAATTTATGACTTAAATACCCTTAATAGTCACCTATGAAATTAAAAATAACTTACACGTTGATCAGAGTAGAAAAAGCTATGCAACAGAATGAACTGGAGTCTTAGTGGCCTGACATGACAAACGTATTACCTGTTCCTGCAAAGTCTGATGCAGAAGTTTGCAGCCATTTAAGGGAGGGGCAGGGATGAAATGAGGAGAGCCGGAAGATACTGCAGGATGTCTTGGGTCCACAGCATGCAGATCACGCAGGCCTACAAGTGAAGTACCTCCTTTCCACCCACATCCTCCTGGCCCACCTAACCCTGGAGGCGGCTGGGGCATGGAGGGAAGCAGGCGCACTGCGATCCCTGCCAGTCCTAAAAGAATGGCAGCCTTGGTTCTTATCTGTCGGCACATTAGCTAAGAAGAGTTGGTAACAACAGACACAAGTAGTACGTAAGGCGGCTCTTCTTTAGGACAGGACTAGAAAGGAAGAGATGGAAAAGGGACAGCAACAGAGACAAATGTACGTACTTGACAAAGTTTGCTAGGTTTTGCCTGACTTCAAAGATCCGTCTACTGGCCAGTCCGGTGGCTCAGGCAGTTGGAGCTTCGTGTTCCTAACTCCAAAGGCTACCGGTTCGATTCCCACATGGGCCAGTGGGCTCTCAACCACAAGGTTGCCAGTTCAACTCCAAGTCCTGCAAGGGATGGTGGGCTCCACCCCTTGCAACTAAAATTGAACACGGCACCTTGAGCTGAGCTGCAACTGAGCTCCCGAATGGCTCAGTTGGTTGGAGTGCGTCCTCTCAACCACAAGGTTGCCCTTTCGACTCCCGCCTGCAACTAGCAATGGCAACTGGACCTGGAGCTGAGCTGCGCCCTCCACAATTAAGACTGAAAGGACAACAACTTGACTTGGAAAAAAGGCCTGGAAGTACACACTGTTCCCCAATAAAAGTCCTGTTCCCCTTCCCCAACTAAAAAAAAAAAGATTAAAAAAAAAAAAGATCCGTCTACTATACCTCCCTGTCTCTCCAGCTCATCGCTCATGCTTCTGATGGCATTGGTTGTGTGATGAATTAGACCTTACGTTTTGCAAGTATAAGTTCTCTCAGAAATGTCAGAAATCAAGCTGTTTGTTCATTTTATTCACAGAGGCAAAGAGGTACTTTGGGAAATACAATAAATATTTTCCTGACAAGTTGACTGTAACAGAGCTCAATAAATTGACATATTTTTCCATTTATTTCTACCATAAAACTCAACAACAAAAAAACAACAACAATGGATTGGCCCCAAAAAGAAACCAATCAAATTTAGGGATGCATAAAAAGTTTAAATCATATACTTAAAGAAAAAATCCAATTTATTAAAACATTAATAACTATTGGTATATGACCCAATTAAGTCAGAAACCTGGCTTGAAACCCTCCTTCTCACTCAGTCTACTGACCATCTCCATTTGATTTTACCTCCAAAATGTCTCTATCACATTCATCATCTCCCCTTCATCCCCTTATGCCCATTGTCACTGTCTCAAACTTTCTCACCTGGAGTATCGTATCACCTCCTAACTGATCGCCCTGCATTTGGTCTTGCTCACGCCCTCAAGCCCACCCTAAACAGCCGTGATCTTGAACCCCCAGGGTACAAGGAAATCCTTTTGGAAACAAGGTGAAGGCGCTGATTCCCAAGTTCCCCGACCAGAAATTCTGATTCAGTGGATCTGCGGTGCAGTTCAGGACTCTGAATTTGTAACAAGCACTGTGGAAGATTTTAATGTGTATGGATGGTCCTTAGAGAAACCTGCTCCACACAAAATCTCAGCAAGAATCCCAAATTTCAGTTGCCAGTCCCTTCTTTAAAGCAATTGGATGGCTGATCAGAGTCGGCTGGATAAATCCCAAGGCCCTTAACATGGAATGGAAAGTCTCCATGACGCAGGTCTGGAATATCTTTCCAGCCTCCTATTTTACCTGTCTTCCTCAAACCTTACACTTTCAGAAACACCAGTGCCAAAATGAATTTCCTGAGCACACTGCATTGCTTCACGCCTCCCCATCTTAGCCCGTGTTCTGCTACGCAGAATCTCCTTGTATGTCGCTTTCCTGATAAACCAGCATCTGCCCTCAAACCTGAGTTCCACCGAGTCATTTCCTTTCATTTCCTCTACAGTGCCACCTGACAGAGTTACTAGTGCCTTCCTCCTCTTTCTGCCTCCTGCCTGCTCATGACCTTTGTACATGTTTCCATGATGGCACGTGTTTGTTTACATTCCTCTCATTCCCTGTCTATTCCTCATCTCATTTCCTTGCTTCATCTCTGTGACTGGCACGAAGAAGGCACTAATAGTAATAGACATTGTTGAATGACAGGTACATAGAAAAATTGAGCTCCTTTGGGGGACAGCAACAGATAAAGATCCCCCTTTGGATTATCTGGTCCTTTAAACTGAATATTTTAGTTCAGTTTAGTTTGTAGCACTTTCTCTTTCCTACATTATTCAAATTAATTCTACAAACACTTTTTGAAAGCTGACTGTGCATGTCATTGCACAATAGTACTTCTTAAAATCTTATGTTTATATGCTAAAAACTACACATATAGGCTTTCTTTGCCTTTTATTCTCTACTGGTCTTTCGTTAATTTTCTTATTTAACTAATGGTTTCTGTCCCAGTTAGGTGCACTATTATCACTTTGATTGTCTGATATCTTTTGAGATGCTTTATATTAGTAATAAATGTCTCCTTCCCAACAAAGCTAAAATTTCCTTCCAAGTAATATTACAGTATCAAGTAATATTAAGTAATATCAAGTAGTATTAAAATGATTTCCATACATTTGTGTTTCTACCTAATGGGCTTCTTTGGGGAAATGCATGAGAAACTTAATAGCAGCCTAATACTCAATCCACATTCCTAATCAATCAGTAAGTTGTGTGTATGTATATGTTTGTATACGTGTCGCTGTGTGTATGTGTGTTTTAACTGCATGACCTAAGAACCTAATAAGTCACATCCTGAGGGAGGCTGTTAAGTAACAAAGAATGGACCATTGTCTTCCTATATTTATCGCTGGGTCTTTGTACTTAATTCAAAGACCTCCTCTAGATTCTGAAAGCAGCTTGTGACCATTGAAAATGTGGCATAAATATTGTAGCCTTGATCAATTCTAAGCAAACTGAAAAGCCTCTTTTGTAACCTATTCAAAAGTTCAGGTCATCATCTCAAGCCTGTGCATAATGATGTATTCAAATATTGCTGCATTATATGATTCTTTATATATATTATTGTGTAACTTTATCTCTCAAAGGAGAAAATGCTATCATAAAACAGACAGTAAAACTCTCATACTTGCCAAAATACTGGTCTAAAATAATTCTCTAACAAAGAAAGACACTGATTCTTTTTAGCAGAAGAGCAGAGTTATTATAAATTTACTCTTTCTGATATCAAAATAGTAAGAATAATTACTCATCCTATATTTGTTGGCTTAGAATTATTTGGATGCGGTAAAAATATCTTCACTCTAGTCATAAACCTGTAAATCTTCCCTGCAAAGAAGAAAACCGTCCATAGCAATCAATGGTAACATCCCAAGTCTGACACTTGCAGACACCAAATGACACAGTGCTGAGTGGGCAGACAGTACTGTTAGCATTAACCAGGAAAACACACAGGGCACCACATTCCCTCTGCCCAAAGAACAAGCATCCTTAATGCAGCAATGGACTAAAACTCATAACTATCCCAACACAGCAGCTTTGTGGCTGCCTGAGACACTTTCAGTGGCAGGCAGTCAGCCCCAAATAGTGCTGCAGCCTTTTTCAGACAACTCTTCGGATCTGCAAGCCTGAGGCAAGCAGCGGCTGGCTTTGGTGTTCTCTGAGCATTTTGCAGAGTGGACACTGGCTCAGCACTGGCCCAAGAACTGACTCTGCATTAACCTTGTGAATACCACCTGCCCCACCCCAGTGATTCTCTGGGACCCCACCATGCCCAACTTGCATAGCACCAGCAGAGGCATTTTCATCACCAGGGCAATCAGCCTAACCCCATGCACCTAAGGAGGCTCTTTCAGTGGCAGAGCCTTATGGGCCGTGGGCAGGTGGCAACAGGCCCTAGGAGTGGCCTGGGCAATTTGATAAGCTGCCCCTGGCCCACTACTGGTAGCAGCTGGCCTCAGTTCTCAATGTGGTCACCCCCATGTGCTTCCAGATAAAGCACAGGTAGCAACCAACTGCATATAGCTTTGTAGCTTCTACAAGGTAGCCCTGGGCTGTCACAGTCAACAGCTGAACTTGGCCTGCATGGGAGCCCCTCCCAAGAGGCACCACAAACAACACACCTATAGGGTGTCTTCAGATCACAACAGAGCACCACCCAATTAGCTCCATGAGCGGAACACCCAAAGAGTGTTCTTAACAAGCACAGGAGCCCACTGTGGTAAATCCACTTCTGAGAGTTCAGTCCCCACACAGCAGTTCATATGCTGTGGGCATAGCCAATCCTCACAGCCAGACACCCTGAGAGTCAATCCCACCCACTAATGCGCCAAAACAATCAAGGCTGAACTACAACAGAAGGGCACACACAACCCACACAAGGGACACTCCTGGAACACACAACACAAGTGATCAGGGAGACTATACCACTGGGGCATACAGGACACCTATGACATAAAGTGTCATGCAGGGCGTCATGTGGAGTCTCTGCTCCCGCTCCCCACATAAGAACGCAGGATGTGGCTAAGCCAAAAAGGAACACCCATGGAGCCATAGGTAGGGGAGTCATACCACTATAGTCTCACTGGAGGCTGGATTCACACGACGTGTGACCTGCTGTCCGCTTTTCTGCCAACTGACCGACTCAACTTGCTAACTGTAATCCGCTCTTGCTAGCTCAGCCACCATCTTCTTGCTAGCCCCCATTTTCTGCTAGCGTAGCCACGGCAGTTATATTAGTGGCCAATGGCTCACTGGTTACAGCTGACAGCCAACTAGCCACAGCTGATGGCCATCCAATCACAGTTGATGGCCATTTATTACCTGAGCCAGTACCTTTCTATGTGAGGCTGAGAGCCTGGAAACTGCTCTCTGGGGCTCTGTCCCCACATAAGGCCACCCGGCAAAGACTGAGAAACATAGAAGATCGACCTAATACATAGAAATGAATAAGAGAGGCTGACAAAATGAGGAAACAAAGAAACTTGTTCCAAATGAAAGAACAGGAGAAAACTCCAGAAAAAATAACTAAATGAAATGGAGGCAACCAACCTATCAGAGACAGAGTTCAAAACACTGGTTATAAGAATGCTTCAGGAACTTAGTGAGAACTTTGACCAAGAGATAGTAAGCATAAAGAAGGCCAGGGAAACCATAATAATGAGGCAGTCAGAAATAAAGAATACAATAACTGCAGTGAAGAATACACTAGAAGGAATCAAAAGAAGATTCGATGAAGCATGGGATCAAATCTGCAATTTAGAAGATAAGGTAGCAAAAAAAATATCCAATCAACACAACCACAACAACAAAAATTTTTAAAAATGAAGCTAGTTTAAAGGACCTCTGGGACAACATCAAGCATAACAACATTCACATCATAGAAGTACCAGAAGGAGAAGAGAGGGGCCAAGGGATGGAGAACGTATTTGAAGAACTAATGACTGAAAACTTCCCTAACCTGCTGAAGAAAATAGACATGCAAGGCCAGGAAGTGCAGAGAGACCCAAACAAGATGAACCCAAAGAGGCCCACACCAAGGAACATCATAATTAAAATGACAAAGATTAAAGACAACGAGAGGATCCTAAAAGCAGCAAGAGAAAGACAACTAGTTACTCACAAAGGAGCTCCCATAAGACCGTCAGCTTATTTCTCAACAGAAACTTTGCAGGCCAGAAGGGAGTGGCACAAAATATTCAAAGTGATGAAATGCAAGCACCTACAACCAAGACTACTCTACACAGCAAGACATTCATTTAAAATTGAAGGAGAGATAAAGAGCTTCCCAGAAAAGAAAAAGCTAAAGGAATTCATTACTACTAAGTCAGTGAAGAAGAAGGGGAGAAAAACAAAAACCCATAAATATGAATAATAAAATGTCAATAACTATGTACCTATCAATAATCACTTTAAATGTAAATGCAATAAATGTTCCAATCAAAAGACATAGGGTAGTTGAATGGGTAAGAAAACAAGACCCATACATATACTGTACACAAGAGACCCACCTCAGATCAAAAGACACACACAGACTGAAAGTAAAGGGATGGAAAAAGATATTTCATGGAAATGGAAATGAAAAAAAAGTTGGGGTAACAATACTTGTATCAGACAAAATAGACTTTTAAACAAAGACTGTAATAAGAGACAAAGAACAACATTACATAATGATAAAGTGATCAATTCAACTAGAGGATATAACCCTAGTAAACATCTATACACCCAACACAGAAGACTTAAATATATAAAACTAATATTGACTGATATAAAAGGAGAAATCAATGGTAATATAGTCATAGTGGGAAACTTTAACACCACATTAACACCCATGGACAGATCTTCCAGACAGAAAATCAACAAGGAAACAGTAGCCTTAAATGACACACTAGGCCAGATGAATTTAATTTATATTTTTAGAGCATTCTACCCCAAAGTAGCAAAATACACATTCTTTTCAAATGTACCTGAACAATATTTTCCACATACTAGGCCACAAAACAAGTCTCAATAAATTCAAGAAGACTTAAATCATATCAAGTGTCTTCTCCAACCATATATGAAACTGAAAATCAGTTACAAAAAAAAAAAAAAGTCCTAAAAAACACACAAACACATGGAAGCTAAATAACATGCTACTAAATAATGAATGGGTTAACAATGAAATTAGGGAAGACATCAAAGACACCTTGAGACAAATGAAAATGAAAACACAATGACCCAAAATTTATGGGATGCAGCGAAAGCAGTTCTATAAGGGAAATTCATAGCAATGTAGGCCTACCTCAAGAAACAAGAAAAATCTCAAATTAGAAATATAAATTTACACTTAAAGAAACTAGAAAAAGAACAACAAACAAAGGCCAAAGTGAGTAGAAAAAAGGAAATAATCCCCAGGGAATGACATGTGTATGTGCATGAGTGGGGCTGCTTGGATGGAACCACCGCCAAAGAGAATTCAGGTAGATTCGAGTGCTTCTGAGCAATTTGAGGACCTTCCATGACATAAAGAATTTGCTTCAAATCAGATACTAATAACTGTCCCTTAAAATAACAATAGGTCCTTAATAACTAAACATTCCTGCCAGTAATGAAGAAAAAAAGACTGATAAATTTCTACGAATGTCTGACAAGTTTGCGAACTCATCCTAGAAAAAGTGCTACATACCTCATTGCTGAATATCACTATGGTCACCTTCAAAGTAGGAAGCTATGCACCGAAGCCAGAGCCTAGTTCACCCTTCAAAGCAATTTTGTAACCCTTTTTCTGGAATGGTCGTCAGAGCTGTCATCACATTACACTGGATGTCCCGAATGTCATCAAAATGTCTTTCTTTCAATATTTCCTTTATCTTCGGGTAAAGAAAGAAGTCATTGGGGGCCAGATCACGTGAGTAGGGAGGGTGTTCCAATACAGTTATTTGTTTACTGACTAAAAACTCTCTTACAGGCAGTGCCCTGT
The DNA here is from genome assembly GCF_057876585.1 of Rhinolophus sinicus. NCBI lineage: Eukaryota > Metazoa > Chordata > Mammalia > Chiroptera > Rhinolophidae > Rhinolophus > Rhinolophus sinicus. Next base: position 125,521,363 of record NC_142515.1, read on the forward strand.
GAGCTCGTGCATTGCATGATGCAAGAGCCATGAATTGTTGGTGAAACGTTTAGGTTGTTTTCGTCTAACTTTTTCACGCAGCCTTTTCAGCACTTCCAAATAGTGAACTTCGTTAACTGTTTGTGTAGTTGGTACAAATTCATAATGAATAATCCCTAATCCCGCTGATGTAAAAAAAGTTAGCAACATGGTTGCAACAAGTTTGCAAACTTGTCAGACCTCGTATATACAATAGAGCATTACTCAGCCAGTAAAAAAAAAAAAAAAGAAATCTTAACCATTTGCGATAACATGAATGGACCTAGAGGGTATTATGTTAAGTGAAATAAGTCAGACAGAGAGAGACAAATACCATATGATCTCACTTATATGTGGAATCTAATGAACAAAATAAACAACAAAAACAATGACAAAAATGAAACTGACCCATAGATACAGAGAACAAACTGCTGGTTACCAAATGGGAGAGGAGCTTGGGGGCTGGCTGAAAAAGGTGAAGGGATTAGACATACAAATTGGTAGTTACAAAATAGTCACAGGATGTAAAGTACAGCATAGGGAATATAGTCAATAATATTGTAATGACTATGTATAGTGCCAGGTGGGGACTGTCTAACCACTATGCTATACACCTGAAAGTAATATAAAATAATACTGAATGTCAACTCTGATTGAAAATTAAAAATGAACAAATCATTTTTAATAACAGATAAAAAACAAAATAAAAAACATCCCAGGAAATATATAATGTAAAGTTACAAATATGCCCCATTTTTGTAAGGGATAAGAATTTAATAATAGTTTAAAATCATTTGTATGGTAGCTATCATTAAAAGAAACAAAACAGAAAATAACAAGTGTTGACAAGGATATGGAGAAATTAGAACTCTCATACATTGCTAGTGGGAATGCAAAGTGGTGAAAATTTTTGGCATTCTCAGTAAGTCAGACATAGAATTACAACAGGACCCAGCAATTTCACTCCTATGTATATACACAAAAGAATCAAAACCAAGGACTCGAAAAGATGCTTATACACAAATGTTCATAGCAGCATTAGTCACACCAAAGATTGGGAAAAATGCAAATGTCCATCAACAGATGAATGGATAAACAAAATATAGTAGATACACACAATGGAATATTTTTCAGCCTTATAAAGGACTAAAGTACTGATATGTGCTACAACATTGATGAACCTAGAAAATACTATGCTAAGTAAAAGAAGCCAGTCACAAAAGGCCACATATTGTACCATTTGTATGATACCATTTGTGTGAAATACCGACAACAGACAAATTTATAGACAGAAAACAAATTAGTGGTTGCTGGGGTCAGAGAGGAGAGGAGAGAATGGGAGTGGCTGCTTACTGTCTCCTATTTCCTTTCAGGATCATGAAAATGGGGCTACACAGTGGTGAAAGTTTCATGACATTGTGAATTTCCTAAATGCCACTGAATTGTATGCTTTAAAATGGTTAAAATTGTGACTTTTATATTATGTGAACTTTATCACAAAAAAATCACTTGCAACTAAATAATATTTAAGTATGTGATAGAATTCTGAGCTATTCCATAGTAAAAATACTTTTGATTAAAGACTACTTATTAAATACAACCATAACTGTTCCATTTCTAAATAAATTTACCATTACAGTAGAATTTTAAACAATCTGGAAAATGGAAGGTGTTTGGTGCATATTTGCATATTTGTTATACTGAATTGAAAATTCGGCAGCAATGCTGCAAAGTTAGATAACATAAACCCCAAATTCATAACTTTGATAATATAAGATGATTAAAGATATCGATGGTTAAACACCTAGAAGACCACAATCTCTCAAAAGTGCAAGAAACACTAATGTTCTATTTTGAAAACCAATAAACTCTCAGCATCCCAAAGAATTACTGGCCTATATCATTACTCAGTACTATGTGTAAATATGGAGATTCATCAACAAAATTTATGCTGAGTGCTTATTACATGCCAGGCACGATTCTAGGCATTGAAAATATCAGTTACAAAGGCAAGATTCTTGCCCTGAAGGATCTTATGAATGAAATAGAAGCCATGCATGTTTCACATATTGCAGTTCAATGTATACCAATCATGTCACCCAGGAACAGTAGAGGGATAATAGCCAACAAGAGTCACAGGAAGTACAGACAAATAACTTGTTGCTATTACCTTCCTAAGTGGTATTTGAAGCAGAGCACCAATAAACCAGAATCATCATGTTGTCATCCAGATAGCTGCTCAGAAACATCATGCTGGATATTTGAGTTAGTGATCAGATACTCCTAAACTCCTAAGCTCTGTTATATTCACATTCTGTCTCCCTAATCAACCAGGAGAGTGGGTAACGTCACATTGTAGGCTGTTACAACTACAAAAGAAATGTTTAACACACAGAACCCTGTACTTGGCACTATGGATAACTCAGAGTTAATGGATGGCATCCCTACCTTTGCATAGTTTGCTATCTTGACTGGGTAGGCAAAATGCCCATCAGAACTATGTAAGAGCAATTAGAGAGTGACATAAGATCTAAACATCTATGAGTCAATATAGTGTAAATCAAGCTCCCAAGTGCTATGAGAATGTGAAGCATGAACTACTTACCTGGTACCCACTGCCCTTCTTATACAGCACAGGCTATGGCTTACATGCTCCCTTGAATTCAAGAAACAGTTCTAACCTTGATCTATTTTCTTCATATCACATACATGTAGGGGTTGGGGAGAGAACATCTAGGACTTCCTATGTTGCCAGGCACTTTGGTAGGCATTTTTATATTTAGCCTCACAAAAACCCAAGCTGGTTTATCATCATCATGATCAATCCCATTTAATACTTGCCCAAGATCACATATCAACTAAATGTGATGGTTGGGGAAGTGTCATTGGACACGGGTTTAATTTCAAAGACTATTTTGCTCCATGATGCCAGACTCCTTAGATCACCCTCTAAAAGGTGTTGCCCTAAAGTAATGGCTCTTATCCAGAGGCAGTTCTCAGAATTACCTCCAAGAGTTTTTTTCAAAATGACCATACTGAGAGCCATACCCCAGATATATCAGTCAGAAACTCTAGGGCTGGGTCCTAGGCATGCATATCTTAAAAATACTCCCAAGTAATTTTATGCACTCATCTGGTGAAGAAATTCTGCCTTCAAGTATGCTGCTGGAGGAAAACATCAATTACATAATTCAAAAACATCTCACACAATGAAGAACATGAATTTCCAGATTCAAAGGGTTCAAAAAAATGCCTGACCTAATTGATGATAATAGATTCACACTGGGGCACGTCATTATGAAATGTCACAACAGTGAGAAAATGAACTCGAAGAAATTTTCTTTTAAGTCACATATAAAGAATATGGAATGAGAATAGCTTTAAACATTTCAACAAAAATACTGGAAGCTAGAAGAGAAAAACAAAGGCTTCAAAATCAAAAGAAAATGATCTCCAATCTAGAATTTTACACCCAGCCAAACTGTTAGTCAAATATGAAGGAAAAATAAAAAGCATCTTCAGACATGCAAGGTCTCAAAAAATGACTTCTCACATACCCTTTTTCAGTAAGTAGGAGATTGTGTTCCACTAAAACGAAAGAGTAACAAGAATATGTTTAGAAAAAATAAGACAGGAGATCCTTTCTTAACAAAGAATCCAACATAGAAGAGCATAAAGTGAATCGCCAGACAGATTGATAAAGGGTGACATAAGACTTTGTCGTGTCCAGCGCAACAGAGGCAGTGAGGGTGCAAGAAGGGGCGGCGTTGGGTTAGGTTTTAAGAAAGAAAGAAACAGAGACTTAATGCAGTTAAATCTCAGAAGGCCAGGGGGTCTCGCAGTCATCAGAGACTGGAGCCCCGAATCGGGCCGACTGGTGGCTTTTATTGATAATCATACAAGGAAGTGGTATTGTTTTTTACATGGTCTGTGAGACTCATCCATCATATCACAAAAGTGAATCAAACCAATTATCTTTGTCCCCAAGCAGCCGGAGTGGAAAGTCTTATGATAACCTAGGTGAGGTATGCACCTCCCTGGGGGGGGGGGGGGGGGTGCAAGTGTCTCATGTTGTAACTGTTTCGTTGAGATGAGTGGAGAGAGCTGATCTTTATTGCCCTCATGACTTCTCTCAATCAGGTGAGAGAGGAAAGCCAGAGTCAGTAATGGCTTTTCCCAGGCAGGGGAGAAGGGGAGGCAAGACTCCTTCCCGGATTTTCTAAGGCAGCTCATTGGGGATCCCCACTCGGTTCCGCCGGGCTTAGGTTGTATCTCACATGAGATGTCTTGCCCATCTTTGGCTGCAAACCATCTTTTGGGGACCATACAGAGAGACATAAAGTGTAAAACACTGAGATAAAATCCCAAAAAGGCATAGTCTCACAGACTTTTCTTTCCTCAAGGAAAGACACGGGGGGGACTGTCGGCTAGGCTGTTGTGTGACAACAAGACTTGTCTGCTGTGTTAACTCTGTTTTTGTAGGTTGAAAGCAGACATAAACAATAAATAAATAAATGGACATGCCTGTGTTTCAATGAAATTTATTTCCATAGTTTACTGACTCCTGATATAACCACAGTAAAAGGTCAACGGATTGACGAACATGGAAATTATTAATTTCAAGAGAAACAAAAAGTTGTGCAGGCAAGTAAATGTTACCATGGCTCAGATAAATGGGACTAACATCACCACATGGCAACTAATAATCATAATCACACATCTACTGGATATTCATGCTACTAAAATAACTATATATCTATATTAGGAGAATGGAAGGAAAGGAAATACACAAATAAATATGTATTAGGTACAAGGGAGAATAGTGAAAGAAAGCTAAGCCCTCATCTTTTGTAGTATGAAATAATATCAAAAATGAAATACCCAGAAGGCAAGATGACTAAGTTATCAGCCCCAACTGAAGCCAAACTTTGCAGAGTAAATGAAATGGGAGAGTGGGAATGAAGTGGTGAAACACATATGTGCCAAGCAATTGTGACTCAAGAGATTTTTAAAGTTGTTACTCGGTGTCTTCCGGCCCGGCCCACATGGAAGACTCTAAGAAAGGAGAGACTGACACCAGAAAATGCTCTAAAACTTCTCTCTCATCAATACAGCAGGACAAAAAGATCTGATCCCTCAAAAAGAACCCATTTGCTAAAGAGGACAGAAACTGATACCAAGTCCATTAGAAAGAACTCTGGTGGTTGTCTTGCCAGTTTTGGTAGAATAATACAGAGAGAGGCAAAACCCCCCAAAGAAAGAAGTTGATAAAGGCTCAGTGCTTAAGACCAGAGTTAGAGCAAATGTACAAGTAAAGAACAAAATCAACAGTAAAAGACCTAGACTTTAGAAGAGAATGCCCAGGCCATGGGGAGCAAGAGGAACAGGATGCTGACCTAAATTCTTCTCTGCAACTACACAAGTAAGTTGTGGCTTCTCACCACCTTCTTAGGGATGTCAGATGCCCTGGAGAGCCTTTACCATCATCTTTTGACAATCTAGGTTCAGTTGCTCCAATAATTACTTTTGACATCCTCATAACACTTTCTAGGTATTGTTATATTAATATATGTAATAAAATAGTATCTTAAAATATTAACCTTTGTGGCTTCTATTTTCTGCACTTCTTTGGACCCCATCTTAGTTGATGTGAGGCACCCACCCTCTGCCTTAGAAGGATTAGGGCAGTTATAGCAAGAATGAAGGAAGCAGGGCATGGAGTTTGTGTCATAATAACAGACTGGAGAGAGAACAGAGAAAGGCAAACCAGCCCCTCTCCTTCTGCCAGGTTAACTGACGATACCTTGGGCTGGGGTTGAGAGAAAAATGGTGGTGGAAGTGAGTCTTTGGATAAACACAAGGAATGGACCTGGAGGAACCACATGGTAATTAATATCAGGGAACAACATGGACGTTGAGCCAGTCCTTATCAACCACCCAATGACATTCTAATGAAAAGTACATACTGGCCAAGGGAAAGAGCTATAGAGTAAGAGGCCACCATTGACAAAGGCCTGCACATCATTCTTGAAGCATCATCGAACAGATGGACACCCACTCATGCCCAAAAGCGTGCTGAATCCCATATGAACTGCCCCTAGAGGACATCCCAGGATAGTCATATGTCCCTGACACCCAGAGGAGCAGTGGGTCATGAAAGGGGAGCCCTCGGCAGCATGTCAACTTGAATAGAACTAGACGGTAGTGAAATCTACCCCAATCACAGATACCTGGACTGGGTGGATTCTGTTTGACAACAGAGCTACCCAAATAGGCACTCTTTAAGGAATTCAGTCTTAATGATATTTATTTTTGTCTATATATTTAAAAAGCTCATGCCTTGTGTGTGAAAATATGCATTCTCCAAGTTTCCACTTCCCTGTGTGAAATATATCAAGAGGTAAATGAGTTCCCCTAAGAAACAAGCTGTGAAATTGAAAGTCTTGGTTAGTCTCTGATTTGAGTAAAAGGTTCATTAACAAGAGTCCCCAATGGAACTCCATAAATTCCCAGATGAGGTAGTCACTAATTCCAGACAGTGATCCAAGCATCTGAAACAAAAACAATACCTCCCTTTGGGTACTTTCTACCTCTAAGCATTTATGTGCTGTTCTCCTAAGTGCCTTTTTAAAGGGAGTCAACACCATTGCACACATAAGCAAAGGTTAAAAGCTTTCCTCAGGCCCTGAATCTCTGTTCAATCTTCACCTATAATTTAATTTATAGCCAGTACTACATGGACAGCTTAAAACTATGACCTCCTTGTTAAGCTCCACCCCCAAATTTAATATACATATAGAAATCTGAGGTCAACAATACTATACGCATTTATTTAGGAAGTTTCTCAGAGAAAATGATGTAGTAGTCTTTTAAAAACAGAACAGGCAATGATCTGGCAATATTCTATTGAATTGAAAATATGAGAGCTCAGACCTTTTCTAACAGCAAGTGGGAGATGCCACCTAACAGATACCTGCTTACTCTTTAATGCTTACGACAGGACTATGTGTCAGTGTGGCATTAGGTAAGAAAGATGGTTCCAGGTGATGGATTAGAGTTGAAAGGGCAAACACAGCCACCAAGTCCTGGAATGTTGTGACTTAGGGGGAAATACAGTGGGAATGTAAATATGTGGATTGTACACACTAACTTATAGGGTAGACAGGCTGATTTGTATTTGAGGCAGCTCCTAATAAATTCCTGGGTACCTTTTACAACCTTACCAAACTAGCTGTTCCAAACACAGCAGCAGAGTAATGTGACTTAAACAGACTGAGTTATTAAGTCCTAACAAAATAAGGAGAAGTTGCTGCCATGATAACAAGCTATAGATCACAGTCAAAAGGTTGGTAAGGGCTTAAAGCAAGTGCCGAGAAGAGCATGGCACACAGGGTAAGTAATCAGAAGGAAGCTGAACGGAAGCCATGGTGAAGAAGAGATAGTATTTTCATCAACGCATTTAAGGTCGAAAAGGAATAATAGACTTTAGGACTGGAAAGAATCTTAAGAGATTACCTAAACCAACCTTCTTTTTTAACATATGAAGAAAACGAGACCCAGGAAAGCTGTAACTTGCCCAATATCATTTGGGTTTTCTTTGTTTCCTGTTTAGACTCTTCCTACCATACTATTTTTGGCTTCCTCTACTTAAAGTTTCTCAAGGACAGGGATGTTAGCCTTCTAAACCATCCCCGCACTTCATAATCCTTTCAATGAATGATTTCACATGTATAAACTCTGGCCCCCTCAGGCTTCCTCCCTGCAAATCAACCCTTTCCTTCCAGTCCCCACACACCACACAAAGCTAGTACATACTAATGTAACATGCTTCTCTTCATGACTCTGTGGAGGAAGAAAATAGGTAGCCAGGTCTACCAGCAAGCCATCTGCTGCTCCAAAGATGAAGGACGAGTAATACAAGTATCACTCCTTAGGGAGGCTAAAATTCACTCCTAGAGGAAGACGAAGGGCTAACATGATGTACATGCTACAAAACAAACCTGTCAAATCAGGTCTGCTGGTGGGAGAAAAAGCCCATGCTATATGGTTGGTAAGTATTTGCACTGAGTCTCAGGTGGGTGATGCACAAATATCAAGTGAGGAATTAATTTGAGAAACATATGGATAACTTCATCTCATTTTTGTGTGATATACATGCCCTCCACTCTTGCAGCAAATACTTACTGAGCAGCTACTCTGTGCCAAGCACTGATTTAGACATGGAAGATACAGTGGTGGAAAAGCCATCACTCTTAGTTACTCAAACACAAGTCACAGTTCTGACCATTTCTTCCCCAGCCCCTCTGTTAGCCAGCACCCTACGTGCCTTCAGCTTTTCTCTCTAATCCCTTTTCTCCCGTTATGTTTGCTTCCGAAGCCAGCACATTAGCCTAGGCCTTCATCATCTCAGGCCTAAACCGGTTTTTGGACTGCTCTCCCAATCTTCTTTCAGTCTAAAATGTATAGATTATAGTTTCAAAAATCCTGAATTTGTCTGGTTAGTTCAATTCTCAAAAGTTTCAGATGGCTCCACACATCCTACCTGAAACTCCCGACTGTCATGTCTCAGCCTCCAAGCTCTGGCTCCGTCTCTTCTGTCCAAACTTAATCAACAGGAATCCTATTCAGAAGCAATGTTAAACTGTATTAATGTTTTTGACCATATTTCCGATAAGTTTACACAAAGAGAGAAAAGAGTTATGAGACAAGCAATTCTTTCATTTATATAGGTTAAGTTCTTGGAAAAGTTATTTTAAATCAACATAAAGTAAACAGACTTTAATTTTCTCATAGAAACGACGTTATAAATATTTTCACTCTTGACTAAGAAGTTAATGCCCAACATTTTTATTGTACGTCAAAGTAGTGGAAAAAGTGCTATAAATCAAAACAATGTCAGTAGGATTTTCTTTTCTGTAGACATAGCTATACATCTAACCGAGCATCTGTTGAGTACCCTTTGTGGAACCCACAGTCATCATCCATTGTCAACTCTAAGTTAACAACTCACTGTGCAGTGTAAAATATAAAGATTTCTAAAATGTACATAATCAATCAAGGTAATACAATCATAAGAATGCATTTAATATGACACGCTATCAAAACTGATTATATCATTTTCCTTGCTTACATGATAATTTCCACTTTATTTCTACTGCGGTGACACCAAAGGTGGGAGACCCCTTCAGCAAGGATACGGAATTTAGGAGGGTTACCTTGGGTCACTTCTGACAGCAGCTTGAGAAGGAGAGACCAAGGCCTACTTGTGGCTTCCTTCAGTAATACTGACACAGAGATATTTACATTGTTGGTGCCCTCTTTTTATTTCTCTCTCTCTCTCTCAAAAATTTCCTTGTAGTAAGCTTAAAAGTTTAAGCATTAGAGATTGAATTAAAGGTCTTCATGCGTTGGAAAACTTTCCTGAGTGGCACTGTCACTAGCACAGTCATCCTAAAATAACTAAAAGTGAGCCTCTCAAGTAAACTTCCATCTTTTAATCTCTCATCAACTTCTTACTTCATGGTTTTGAAAAGCCCCAAAGTGTGGTAGGCAAAACTAGGTCCAAGAGCTCAGCATCAACTTTGATGGGAACCAAGTGAAGCAAGCCTCTCGATCACAGTCACAACGGGCTGCTGCTGGCTGACGTATGGGAAGCAGCCAGCATGCAACACGTTGTCAGTCATTTACACAGATTTTTGTACGTAGATTATGTCTTCAGGTGAGTGGCTAATTTTTTCGACAAAAATATGAAACGTTTAAATATACGTTTTTTGCTTCACTGTGTATCAAAACCCTTTAAAATGTGTGCCTGTTGATCAGTAAATAGACTCAGCAATTTCATTCGCAGTAAATTCACCTAACGAAATAAGCGTTCAGTATGCAAAGACATACTGACGAGGCTGTTCTCTACAACATTGTTATAACAATGAAAAAAGAAAATAATCCAGGTGTCCATTAACAAGGAAAAAATTAACAAATAAGGATGCATCCAGGCAATGCAATACTTAGACTGGGTTCCTGTCAGAAAGCAGAGGCCAAGGGCGTGAGTACAGGTAGCTTGTTTTGAGAAGTGAACTCAGGGAACAGCAATGAGGTACCGGGAGGAATGCAGCTGGGAAGAAGGATAATCCAATATAAAAGTGTATTATCAAACCAGAAACTAAGGGAAACTGGAGCTTGATCTGCCTGGGGGCCCTAAGGAACCGTGTAGAACGTGTCCCTCGGAATCAGCCCACGGGGTATCATCAGGGAGCATTTACCCACAGGCTCTCATCAGTCGCTGGTCAAGGGTTTTCCTATGAGGATGAAATCCTCACACTTCCAAGTCTGTCCTGCTCAGGGGCTGAATGGGTCCCCACAGGTTCCCCATGTGGGGACAGAAACTGAGAAGAGCCTGGTGCAGCTCCAGCAGGTGCATGTGAGGTGACATCTGTGCAATGGCTGGGGCACACTGGGGCTGAGAGCATGTGCGGTGTGAGAGCTGCAGGTGTCTAACCCCATATGCCACAGAAGTGATGATGTAGTTCCATCCACTGACAAGAAGGGACCTGTCGTTAAGGGAAAGTTACTACAGCCACTTACAAAATACTAGATGTAGTACGATGCCATTCGTTTTAGTTACTTAGCTTTAGTTTCTACTAAAGAGGCCCTCCAGGTAGCTTTGCAAGGGAAGAGGCTGGTTCAGTGGAAGACTCAATGGAGCAAAAAGGAACAGGGATCTCAGAGGAACCATGGTACAGACAGCCTTTGGGGGGATGGGAAGCCACCACAGAGACAACTTGGAAACCAAGTCCTCCCTCTGCTTCGCTCTCTCTCTCTCTCACTCATGACCTAGTTCTGCTCTTCTCTTACTTGTCACTGGCTCCCTCACCCTATTCTTTGTACCTTTGAATCTCTGCTTCCTTTAAGGCATGGCTTCTGCTTCACAGCTTTGATGTTCCACTACAGCTGTACTGTTTACAGCTGGCAGCCACTCTGACTGATAGATGAATATGCCATATCATTTGCTAAACATTTTCATATCCATTGCACATACACACATGCACATATACATATACACAGGTACATACTATGCATTTATCGGGGGGGGGGGGCATAGAAGGAAACACAGAAGAAATCATCAGAGGTTAGAAAAACCTGAAGCAGCCAGTGGAGGAAACTGCAACTGTCATTGCACACACAAATACACAGTTGATGTATACAGTAGCAATACACACACACAGGAATTTCCTTCAGTGCCAGAAATAACTTTCTCATTTTAGTCTACTAATTACAGAGAATGTAATTAGTAAAAGGAAGGGAGAATTTGAAGCAATCTGTTCTCTCCGTCTCCAGAGAATGTGTATTTCTCTGGAGAAAGGTGAGGAGAAAATAGTTCATTAGTATATCTTTCTACAGTATATCTAAAGCAGTCACGTATTCAAACCCTCATAATTAAATACATGAGAGCTAGGAAACAAAGCTCTGACGCAGCCTCAACTTTAAAAATAAGAAATGTCCTGTAAGAAATCTGAAGAAGACTTTTCATATTCACCTCTGCCTAGCACACAGTAAACAGTCAATATTAGTAAATACTCTAGTAAAATGTCAAGTATTTTAGTTGAATATTACTATCGCTGATATCTATTGTTTTGACCCCTATATTCATCATGAATTTCCTTAAAGGAACCACCTTCCCACCAATTTCAAGCCAGGGAGTTTGAAGGGCTTGTTCCCACTGTTAAATCTAGTGTGAGCCACGGCGGGACTAAGCCAATCAGCAGCTTCAATCCTCTTGCACAGTGACTGATTCAAGGATGGGCACAGGACCCAGGTCAGCCACTCAGAACCAGACCTGGGCTCTTGTTCATCCACTGAGGACGGGAGGTCGCCTCCTCCTCAGTAGACGTGAAGTCTTGTCAGTGTGAAGTCTTGGGAGGCGCAGCCTTCTTTCATCCATGAGGGGAGACTCCATCTAAGAATGAAGCCTACATGTATAAGAGAGAGAGAGTGAGGTGAGACCCAGTCCTGGAGATGTTTCTGGGGCACCTGTGTGAAGCAACAGTTAAGCCAGTCTCCGCATTGAACTTGCCAGTTATGAAAGCCAGTAAATCCCCTTTTTAAAGAAATCCATTTGGATTTAGCTTTCTTCACTTTCAACCAAAGAAACTTAACTGATAACACTGTTTATAACATACAGATGCTGATTTGTTTTTATGATTTTTTTCTAAGAATAAATATAGAACAGACCCAGTCAGAAATAAAACTTACCAATAAAGTATTCTGTAAGGGAAACTTCTTACCTGGTCTTGAACACTATGGGCCCCAAATCTTGAGTTTAATTAATTAAATTGGATCTTTACACTATTGATATTTATTTACAAAAAGATCTTACATATGACTCTTAATTTCAGAACAGACTGTTGAGATAACTTATCTTATGGAATGAGAACTATAAACAAAGAAAAATGAGAACTATAAAAAAATTAACTAAATATGGCTACCAAAAAAGTCTCTATTTTTGTCCAGATGTCTCTTTCCTCTCATTGTTCAAGCCAATCCTTTGCCTTTTTCATATGAGGTACGGGTAGCCCATTACGTCTGGGTCTCAGCACCCTGACTCATACCCACTGCAGTTATTTGCAGCTCTATCTACACTGCCTCCAAATTCTTTTTAGAATTCCCAGTCCTTATTAATAACACTCCTAAAGAGGTCTCACCAGGCCTTCCTAGTACTTCAGACAATTTTTAGCTCTATGGTTCTTCCCAAGTTAAAAACAAAATGAATTTCACAAACAGAAATTGAAATGTCAAATTTTACTACCATCTGGATTTAAAGACTACAAGAAAAACTAGGTTTGGGTTGTTTTATTTTTGTAGCCAAAGTGAATGTATTACAGTACATTTGTTTTCAGACCATTTACCTCTCTATCCTGCATTTTACTCCAGGTAAATAAGGTATTCAAGTGAAAAAGAGGAGGCCATCCAGGAAATTCTAAGAGAGAGCCTATAAAATCCAGTAGTTGCATTCGATATAATGGAAGAAAAATCTTCCAACTCCTCTTCATCTTCCTCATGAGGATAAACCAATCTGCTCACTGCACTGAATTTAGCACCACAAATGTGAGTTAACAACTTGGCTCCGCTCTGGGGGCTTACAATCTGATGTACGTACACACATAAAGGATGTACAGGCAACTTAACAAAGGCTTTATGGTCCATCCATTTAAAGCACAAGGCAGCTCCACTGCCTCCGGGGGTGGGAAGAGAAAGAATGGTGACAGCTGAAGCCCATCAGGTAGGACAGATCTGACAGGGGAGAAAAGGTGACAGTGAGGGAGGTGAGTTTAAGTCGCTCCTGGCGTAGGCAGCCAAGATGTCCCCTCAGGGAAAAGCCCCGGACTACGACACAGCCATACACAGCTGAGTAATTCCTCACTCTACGAGAGCCTGCACAGAGCATCATTTGGTTCTCTCAAGAACCCGAGAAGCTGGTCCAGGACCATCTACCAAATTTCAGAGATATGGAAACCAAGACCTACTCTATCTACAGGTCCTGAGGCAAACGAGGGGTGAGAGAAAATACCTGCTCCATTTGAGAGGGACAGCCAGGTTTCAGTTAAAGGAAGAAAGGGAAGCAAATATTCAGAGAAGGGTGAGCGACAGAGGAGTTTGCTGATGGCAAACCAGGAATTCCAGAGAGTGCAGTGGAGGAATTTGAAATTACAGGCAAGCAAGGGAAATGGAGTGAGATTCGGGAGGGTAGAAAGCAGCGTCAAGATGAGGATGACCTGGGAGGTTTGGACCTCTGGTGCTGACCACGGTAAGTGGGGTGTGGCATGTGCTGGGAGTAGCCCTGGGAAGCTGGAGGAAGGTGAGTAACCAGTGTCATCCAGAGTAGTTAGCGGGGAGGTGTGGGGTCATTCCTCAGTCCTGCATCTCAGTAGGGGTGTTTGGGCCTAGGAAGTGGAAGAGGGTTGGTTCCCTTGGAGAACAGCTCCTCAGAGGCTGCAAACTTCAGCGCTATCTTCGCGGGATTACTGTGTGATGCTAAGAACTCCGAACCCTGGTCTCCCCATTCCTGGCAGTGTTGTCACAGCCCGAGCACCAGGGGGCTCCTGCTTGTTCCCCAAGGTGCAAGTCGCAGACCCAAGGGCCATGGTCCATTTTAGGTCAGAAATTTTGTGGCAACTGAAAAATGAAGCCACATGAGGAGTTGGAGCCACTAGTACCTCCTCTTCTGGGAAGGTAAAAGAGATTATCATTGCTTTCTTGTCACCTGGAATTTGAGCCTTTAAACAAGGTTTTTTGTTCCGCTTTGTCCCATTACCCTGAATTGGATCTCTTGACTCCAGGAAAGTCCACTTTTTCCTGGACCATGGTTTCCACAGACGATACAAGTATAACTAACTGAACTGCCCTCATACAACATTTCAAACTGTAATGGTATTTGAGACTTCAGACAACTACTGTTCCCTTACCACCCTTGTTCATATTCCCACCAAAACCAAACAAAAAATAGACAAAGACATGTGACAGAGTTATAGATGATAGATAGATAGATAGATAGATAGACAGACAGATAGATAGATAGATAGATAGATAGACAGACAGACAGACAGACAGACAGACAGACAGACAGACAGACAGATAGATAGATAGATAGATAGATAGATAGACAAACAGACAGACAGACAGACAGGAGGGCTAGATAGACTTACCGATGAATAGGTAGATGAATGATAGATAATAGATAAATGAGGAAAAGGAAGGGGAGGGAGAAGAAAGGAAGGGAAGATGAGAGGAGGGGAGGAGGGGAAAGAAAGGAGAGTTGGAAAGGGGATGAGAGAGTAGGACAGAGGAGGAGGGGGAGGAGAAGAAATAGGTAAGATCTGGGTAACCCTTTGAAAGCTTAAAAAAAATGTCTAGGTATACTTTGGACTAATCCAGTCCTACAATCTTGTGAAAAGTATAATTTTATTTAGAAATCTAATCAGCAAAATTAAAGCTAATTTCCTAATTCCATACCTAAAAAATTAGTACAGCTCCCATACCAATGTAGATTTGAAGTAGGAAAGGCCTACAGGAAGTTAGACGGCCACTCTGGAACTGTCTGCTTAACCTCTGAATCAGAACTGACTTACAACCCCTGGGGTAAAGAAATCAGTTCAGAGGCAAAGCCAGAGCTCTAGTCCAAAACCCTGCTATAAATAGAACCTGAACCCTGATCTTGCCAGGAAAACTGGAGGCTTCCATCGAGTTACTCTCTCCGTAATAATGAGGAACTGACATTGTCTCCCCAGGGTCAGCAAGTAGAGTATGAGCTCCAGAGGGAGTCAGAAGCAGAGTTTCAAGGACCACAGCCTAAGGAGTCCTCACTTAAAATTCCCAGTGAGTTTATTCCCCGGGGGTCA
Organism: Rhinolophus sinicus; assembly: GCF_057876585.1. Taxonomy (NCBI): domain Eukaryota; kingdom Metazoa; phylum Chordata; class Mammalia; order Chiroptera; family Rhinolophidae; genus Rhinolophus; species Rhinolophus sinicus. Next base: position 125,536,773 of record NC_142515.1, read on the forward strand.
TAAGACTTCCCCTGTTCTCCCTTTCAATAAGCACCATGGTTTTGCTCTTGGTTACAGAACCTATAGGACAGTCCAGAGACTCAGATGAAGCAGACATAGCCTAGACCATAAATTCTCAACCTCTGATATATATATGAATTCTCCAATGAGGAGAATCACCATAATGGTAAGCTCCCAGGACCCAGCCCTCAGAGTCGATGATTTCAAATGCCTTACTTCACTTTATCCTCATGTGCAATCTCTGTGGAAGATGTTGCTTTCATTCCAGTTTTACAAATGAAGAAGCTGAAGCTGAAGAAGGTTAAATAGCTTCACCAAGTCACTCCTTTCATACATGGTAAGGTCTTGCAGGGCGTCTGATGGCAGATCTTGCGTTATATTGGCTCCGTGAATACCCACCCTGTCCACTTACGGGAGGCTTCTGCAATTCAGAAGAAAAGGACTTATTTTAAAAGTTGGCTTATTTTCCTATGTTCATTGCAGTATTATTCACAATAGCCAAGATATGGAAGCAACCTAAGTGTCCATCAATAGACAACTGGATAAAGAAGTCGTACATACACACAATGGAATATACTCAGCCATAAAAGAATGAAAGGTTACCATTTGCGAAAACATGGATGGTCCTGGAAGGTATTATGCTAAGTGAAATAAGTCAAACAGAGAAAAATAAATACTATATGATCTCACTTATACATGGAATCTAAAGAATAAAATCAATGAACAAAACAGAAACAGACTCAGAAAACAAACTGATGGTTGCTGGATGGGAGGAGGGTTGTGGGGATGAGTGAAAAAAGTGAAGGGATTAGGCAGGACAAATTGGTTGCTACAAAACAGTCAATGGGATGTAAAGTACAGCATAGGGAATATGGTCGATAATATTGTAATAACTATAGATGGTGGCAGGTGGGTACTAGGCTAATGACGGGGATCACTTCATAAGTTATATAAATGTCTAACCACTATGCTGTACACCTGAAACTAATATAAAACTATACTGAATGTCAACTGTAATCGAAATTATTTTTTAAACGTTGCCTTACTTAGGGAACTTCTCTGCACTTTTTAAAGATAGTATGGCAGTTACCTAAGCAAATGAAAACTTTTCTTTTTAATTTGATAGCATTTCAAAGAAAGTAAAATTACCAAAAAAGTGTGAGAATTATTCCTCCAGGGTACATGATTATTTGTATAGCTACTACAACTTTTAGAACAATGTTGATGTATGGTGACATCTACTGCATTACAAAAGGGGATGGGGAAAGAAAGACAGAATTCTCCTGACCTTTACAGACTCATTGTTTCTCGACCAGTCAATCCAAAGTAAGCATTCAGGGCATTTTGTACCATAGCTCCATTCTGTATTCCAAAATATTCATATGGTATGGCACACTTGAGCTAAATTTACTTATGGTGGTTAGCTTTAGAACCACTTTTGGGCACACACAGACCTGTAATCCAGCCAGCAGTCCAATTAGACTTTTTCACATGTCCTCAAGCCCCTTCTCAAATGTCTGTTTTTGTTATCCCTCCTCCTCTCCTTTCCATCTGCCCCCAGTATTTTCATCCCCAGCCAAATGTATTCTAGCTATTGACCATCTTATTTCATTTAATCTGTTGACCATCTTATTTCACTTAAACTACTTCTTATATATCTGTCTTCTAGATCTCCCCTCTCATGTGAATACGCACGGTTTCTGCTTTCTTCACACACCTCTGACACTGACTGTCCTGCACTCCAAAGCCTTTGTTTAATAACCTGTCCTCATTTCAGGGGAAGGCCATCTGATTTCCCCACTAGCTGCCATCCCTCCTCATGGCTGTTCATAGACTGGAAGGAGCTCCCCAACTGCTTTACGACTATAACCAGCCTCCAGGTCTTCCTCCACACCCAGTCCACCACCAATATTTGTAGACCTTCCTCTGCATTTGGTACTCCCCAACACTTTAGGGGAAAATCCACTCATACCTATTAATGACTCTCACACTGGCCTTCCTCCGCGTCAATCCCAAAAAACTATCTTCACTCCATCTCAGCTTCCTTTCAATATAGTCAAACCTTAGCTTTCTTTATCATCTCTACTACCCCATTTCTAAGATCTTAAACTGAAATTTAATTTATCCTATCGGACCATAATCTGCCATCTCCCCAACTTTCCCACTCTTTCATCCCACTGCCCTTTGATGTTCATAATAGCCCATAATCTATATCAGTTCAGCTTGATTTGCTTCCCAATCAAGCCTGGTCCAAGGGTCAGATAATTCACTACCTCCCTAAAATCCATGCCCCTTGGTCTCCTACCATTCCCACTTTGTTAATCACTGCCTCCCTTTCCTCTTGTTTACCAAATTATCTCTGCTCATTGCCTCCATTTCTTCACCTACTTATTCCTTATTTCCATGAAATCTGGCTTCTGCACATATTGTTTGCTAATGCTACTTTTCCTCCCCATATTTCTGGAATTCGTCTATCCAACTAACCACAAAACTGAGAGACTGTTGCTCATTTTTTATGCCCTTGTTCATTCTGCAGCATTTGGCACTGTTGGCTGGATAAATGTTTCTTCCTTCTAGTTCTAGCTCTCCTCTTCTGAGACATGCTGCTATCCTGATGCTCCTATCCCTCTACCTGCACCTTATCCCTCTTCTTCTGGGCCTTTCCCTTCTTCCCCTAACCCTCCAAAGCTTAGTGTTTCCTAAGAATCTTCATCTTATTTGCACCCTATGTTTTTTCACTTATGGATCTAACCCAGCTCTCATTTCCTCATGTACTAAAACTTGAAGTTTGAAGACAGATCTGACCTAAGTTTTGCCACTCCTAGAACAGGATCTGACACACAACAGGTCCTCAATAGTTGATGAGCTAGATGAACAGTGCGAACATGAGCAAATCAATCAACCTCTCTGGGTCTCAGTTTCATACTGTTGTTATGTGGACCGAATGCCACAATATATAATGAAACTTATCTAGGGAACAGAAAATAACAGGCAGATAGTATCACCTATCCCCTATTTCCTGTGCAAATGACTCCCAAACCTAAATCTGTGAGCTATACTCACACCAGAACCCCAAGTGTACACATCTCCATTGACAGCTAGTTGGTCACTCGATCTCAACAATTTAAACTATCCTGTCTTCTATTCCAAACCAGTTCCTCTTCCTCTCTTCCCTATTTCTGTAATAACACTACGACTCCCCCAGTTATTGAGAATCCAAACCACAGAAATCATCTTTCTTTTTTTTTTTCACTCCATTCCCACATCTCACACTTCCAGGTCCAAAGGCTACTTGTACAATGTCCATCAATGTCCTTGTACTCTCACTGCCAAGCCTCCTGTTCAGACCAGCATCAGCTGTTGCTGAGAGGCCCGCAATAGCTTCTTTAGTGGTCTATCCATCATCAGTCTCTCCCCACTTCAGCCCTGCAAGGTTCATCTTCCTAAAAACACCCCTGATCATGACACTTCGCTGTTCAATAGCCTATAACACATGCCCAACGGTTACTATGTGAAGCAGACTCCCTAGCCTGGCAATCAGAGCCCCACATGTATAACCAAACTTGTTACCACATGTTTTCTTGCCCTGTGTCTCACCTGGATGTCTGCTCATGCTCTTCCTTTGCTATGCAGAGCTTTCATCCCCAACTATAGCTACTGAAATCTGACCAGCCTTCAAAGTCCAGCTCAAATCTTTCGGAAAGTCTTCTCTGATCCTCTGAGTTGGATTTGATTGTTCTTTTTCTAGTACTTCATCAACAGTTTTATTTTTATGACTCTTATTTTATTCTATTATATTTAAAGGCTTATATGTCTATTTTCTCTACTATGTAATAAGCTCCTTGAAAATAGGGATTATGTCTCCTTAATTTTTATATTTCTAAAAAACTCAGCAAAATTCTTTGCACATAAAGGTCATCTGTAAATATCTGTTAAATTCACCTGCATATCTTTTAAAAAATCAAACACTAGAATTTAGTGTTTTTGAAACTGTGCATTATAATCATTTGTCTATGTAAACAAAATATAGCTTTCAAGGCTTCTTGGCGGCATATGTCTTAGGAACTGACAGAAAGGCCTTAGAAGACAGATATTTATCATATCTGTGAAATGTCTTCCCCATCCTGCTTTGGCCTCTCCCTCAAATTATAGCAATGGTTGAGCTGATGGATAAAATGATCAACTTAGAGAAAAATAATTGTTGTAATCTTCTTTCCTGGTTAAAAAGACAAGAAAATATTTCTCCCTCTGAAGAGCCCAGTGTATGAGAGATGAAGAATGTGTCAATTTAGAAACAGCAATGGCAGGGATAATTTGTCAAGGCTCAGAATGCTCTGTAAAACCCACCATGGACTTTCAACCCATGCAGTTAGTGTGTCCTGGAAGCTACATGGTCAGCAAAAGGGCTTTGGACTTACCCAGCTCAACCACACATGGGCTATGAGACCTTCTCAAAGTCACCCCTTGCTTTTGGCCTCAATTTCCTCCTCTACAAAATAAGGAGATTAACATACTAGGCAATCTCTAAGGTTCCTTCCATCCCTGACCTTCTCTGACCCTGAGACGTGAAATGTCTTGCTCTGCAGCCGTTTGAAGCAATACAGCACAGGGGCAAAGAATCTGAGCACTACAGTCAGGCTGCTAAGGTCTAAATCTTGCTTTGGCCCCTTCAGCTGTGTAACATCGAGTAAGATACATAACCTCTCTGGTCTCAGTTTCCTCATCTGTAAGAAGGTTATGATGATAGTAATGATAGTAACTACATAGCGTTGTTGTAAGAATTAAAAGAGATATGTAAATTGCTTAGCACAATGCTTGGCACATAGCAAGCACTTGATGAATTTTGTGCTTCTATTGGGATCTATTTTCAAAAACAGTGAAAGCATCCTGAGAACACTAAGTGAAGCACTTTTTTCAGGCGTGTGCCCAGGCATGTATGTCCTGAGGCAGCCAGGAAATGGTCCTGTACTTCTGAAGACAGAGGTCACAAACTGGCAGCCCACAAGCTGTGCCCCGTGGGCGCGCTATCTTGGTGTGGATGGTGTTATGGTTGTTATTTTAATGGACTTAGTTACCAACTAAGTCGGAGTTTGACATTTCTGGCTTCTTCTGAAAACTTGGAGTATCTGGCAACAGCGAACCTACACTCCTGCACAGCCTCAGTAAGTGGAACACCCTGACAGGTCCCGTCACCCCACTGTCCTGCACGCAGCCTGCCCCACTCACTCACAGTACATGCCAGGTGCTTCGGATCCCAGTCCTAGGAGATGAAGACAGATGTTCTTGTCCATTAAACAAAGACCACACTTTTCTCACTACACGCAGAGTCTAAGAAGGAACCAACACACAGAGGGAAGTGGAGGTAAAACACGGAGGCAGAGGAAGCCCTAGTTACACCATTTGATCCCTGAATCTAGCTCTGCCTGAAATTCATACATCCTTAGATTTCCTAGTTAAATGAGCCATTAAATTTCCTTTTTTAACTGAGGTAGCTTTATTTGGGTTTTTGTCACTTGCAACCAAGCGACGTAACCAATTCCATGACCAGGGTGGCCAACTCATCCTTGTTTTGTCACTGAAAGTACCATAAACCCCTCAGTCCCCGGCAAATTGGGAGAGTGGATCAGCCTTCTGATAGCATAGCTATGACTCAAAGTCAATAGCTGTCATCAAAGTCTATGCTTCCTACCTTTCACATCTCTCACTTCCATTTCAAAAATTCATTACTATATTATCAAAATATGGACCAGGACTTGATTTCTAATACCATTCCTATAAAATGAACCATGGCTCCTTGGAGAAATGGCTAATTATTGAGGCAGAGCAGGGAATATACAAGAATATACATTATCCTGGCAACCTTTCTGGAGCATCTTATAGTACTAGAAAGGAAAGAAGTGCTCAAAAAACAAAATGATGGGGTACATCAAAGAGATGCAGAAACCAACTGAAAGAGCTCCCAATGGCCAAAGTGGACAAATCTGAGCAACAGAATAAACAACAAAATATTGGATTCTAATGCAAAGTATAAAAGAAATATCCTTGGGTCCATACAGATGCAAATAAATGATTGAATAAATAATTAAATGGGGAGAAGAGACAAATCTCCCTTAAAGAAGAATTATAATTAATTTATGTAGATACTCTTCCCCTCTAAGAAGTGGGACTTAACTTCCTACCCCTTAGTACTTTTAGAGTAGGCTGTGCATACTGACTGGCTTCCAAAAAGCAGAGTATGGAAAAGGAGGAAAAGTAACTCTACAGGGAGAAATCAGACCACCTTAGCTAACAAGGTAAACATCAACATGAGCAGTAATGGTGATCGTCTGGAACCTTAATATGATGTAACGAGAACGGCATTACACCTCTGTGATCTTCCTCCCCAAAAACCCATGACTTCCATCTAAGCATGAGGAAAACACAGAAGAAATCCAAATTGAGGGACATTCTGAAAAACCAAACAAACGAAAAACTGACTAGTACTTGGAAAACTGTCAAGGTCATCAAAAACAAGAAAATCTGAGAAAGCACAGACCAGAGGAGGTTAGGGAGACATTATGATTAAATGTAATGTGATCCCAGAGCAAATAAAAGGACATTAGAGAAAAACTGGAAAAATCTGAATAAAGTATTAACTTTAGTTAAAATACTGTATCAACGTCCACTTCTAACTTGTGACCATCAGATACAGTGATGTAGCATGTTAACAACAGGGGAAACGAGGTGAGGATTATATGGGAGTTCTCTATACTATCTGCAACTTTCCTGGATATCTACAACTATCATAAAATTTTAAAATTATTTTTAAAATAAGAGACCAGTTCATATTCTAAAAGTAAGTCCAACTATGAAGAATGATATGGCTGCATCCATTTACAAACATAAAAAATACATTTAGAAAAGATAGATTTTATGCATATTATGTATTTTCTAGAGACAGTAACAAGCAGCCCGGTGTCATCTGCCAGGACACCCCTTCCCAGTATAATTGCAAGTTGGTTACACCATAACAGTTGATCGACCTACTTAGAACTTTGGTTCTTCCAATCATTCATTAAACTTACAAACTAAATTAATGCTTGTTCTTACATGTCTTGGCAGAACAAATTAATACTCTCTGAACAAATTAATAACCTTGGCTTCTACCTCCTGTGGTTGGGGCAGGTTATAGTTTCAGTTTCTAACGTGTGTACACACAGGGATCTTTAGGTAGGGATCTGCTCACCTATCAATCCACGGACGGAGTTATCCTTAGTGGGTGTTAGAAGAATGCCCTGGAGGAACAGCAGGCCTCGTCACACCTTATGGAAACAGGGAACACACATCCTCACGGTAAGAAAGCAACTCACTCACTCAGCAACACTTACTTTTCTTTCTTACCACCTGAACTAAGAATACAGAAATGACTGACACTGAAGGGTTTCCATTCTTATTTCAGGAGCAACAGAGCATGCTGTTAAACTGGAGATGAAGAGATGTTAGGCAGATGAAATTAAATTCTTGAAATATGCAAGTGAATATTCAACTAGCTCCTAAGAAGTGGTGAGTAGTAAGAGTAAACATGCACTTCATGAATAAACACTGATCACGCGCCTCCCACTGATGGTGTCTTCTGGGACAGCAGAGGATGCGGAAAAGATTAAGACACGGTCTGTGCCCTCAAGGCACTCGCTGTCTGGTAAGGAGAATAAAGGAAGCGTACCCTTAGCTGCAAGCTCAAAGTAGAAGTTAATACGTGCCCCCAAGAAAAGTGCAACGTGCTCTGGAGGTGAGAGAGGAAGACATTAAATCTAGTTAAGGACAGGGCAGCAGATAGCATTTTGAGATAGGCTTAAATTGTGGGACCAACTAGACAAGTTTGGATGGCATAATTATATAGGCAAAGGGACAGCCTCAGCAAATTGCCTCAAGTTTTCCTGTTTAGCCAGGGAATATGTAAATAGGTCTTGGGAGAAGTAGCTTTTGCGATGTTGGAGGGGTGGTAGATTGGGGAGGGGGGTTATCACTTTGTGAGGGGTGTAAATGCCCAACTATTACATTGTTTTGTACACCTGGAACTAATAATAATAATAATAATAATAAAGGGAACTGAGATACAGGCTATGTCTGGGGAGAGAGGGGTCAGGAGTACGGTATTTACTGTTCTTAATGCGTCTCCCCCCCGGCTGCTTATCAGGGCGAAGGGAGGAACGGTAACCGTATGTGGAGAAACCAGACAACACTGTAATCACATGATCAACATTAGCATGACCGATGAGGAGCAGATGGACATCATGTGGCTCCAGACGCCACACTGGGAGAAGGATGTGACCTTTCTTTTGTAGTTTTCTAGCCAGACATCTAATCATGAGGAAATCTGAATCTAATCATGAAGAGACATCACACAAACCCAAACTGAGGAATATAATATCAAATGATGGGGCCGTGTCCTTCAAATATGTCAATGTCATAAAAGACAAAGAAAAACCGAGTTCTTACAGATTAAAGGAAACCAACGAGACAACGTGACAATGTAATACATGGTCTTGGATTGGATCCTGGAGGGGGAAATTGCTAGACTCGGATACTATTGGGACAATTGACAAAACTGGAGGACAGACTGAACATTTTTAATGTATTACATTCATGCTAAATATCCTGAATGTAATAATTCTACTGTAGTTACGTAAGAAAATAGCCCTGCTTTTAGGAAAGACACACTGAAGAATTAGGAAGTAAACAGGCATGATATATGCCACCTATTCTCAATTGATTCAGGGGAAAAAAAATGTGTATATGGAAGGACAGACAGTGACTGATAAAACAGATGTAGCAAAACATTACAGATCAGTGACAAGTAAAGGGTACATGGCGTCAGGGGGAGTTCTTAGAATCATTCTTGCAACTTCACTATCATTCAAAATTGTTTCAAAATAAAAACTTTTTTTGAGTAAGGGCCCTATAAAATATTAAAATCAAAATTATTTTCATGCATAAAGTTTTATAACCCAGTTCTATTAAGGTATAAATATTTTTACGTAGCTGTAAATTACTATTTATATTGTACTTGAAACTTTAGGATCTTCTTTTTTACTTAACATTGTCTTATTTAAGTATTTCCATGTATCAATTTGGTCATAGAGCAATCATTTTTATCAACTACATGGTTCTCTACCATGTCATCATTCTTCTTTTATTAAACATTTCTGTTATTTCCAATTTTCACAATTATAGGGTCACTACTATGAACTTATCTATAAAAATTACTTTATTTCCTTTGGGAATACTTGTTGGGGTTTTAGAATAATTCTATATAACACGATCCAGAAAGGGGACTGTACTGTTTTAGATGTCAAAATTACGTGACTTGTGATCCACTCACGCCAGAGGAAGTTTTTCATACTTGTGAATATGGAGTCAATTTTGAAAATTGTTCATCAGCACATTGGCACCATTGCCAGATAATAGCTCTCAGACACACACACACACACACACACCATTCACCAAGCCCAAATAGCAAACTGAACCAGGAAAGAGAAGGAACGGTGCGCAAGCAGGCAAGCTGACAAGACTACTGCTGGGTTGATTCACCACCAACTTAGCTGGAATGCTTTTCTAGTTAACACAGAGCTCAGCAAACCAAACTTGCTCATGCTCAGATGACTGGTTTTAGTAAATATGACCTATTCTTATAGAAGGTCCAAATTTTTCATATAAAAACGGCTTGGTGCTTGATTAAAAGGAAAACAAACAAACAAACATGTACTATGACTATAAATGTTGCCTGGGAAGCTTGAACATCCAACGACTGAAGAATACTTTTGAATGTAACGAAAATTGTGTCAGGCTAAAGACCAACTTCAGTGAATGAGTGTAAACAAGGAACATCAATTAGCAACTTCAGAAATAAGGGTAAGGGGGATCAAATATATGGTGATGGAAGGAGAACCGACTCTGGGTGGTGAACACACAATGGGATTTATAGATAATGTAATACAGAATTGTACACCTGAAATCAATGTAATTTTACTAACAATTGTCACCCCAATAAATTTAAAAAATAAATTTAAAAAAAAAAGAAATTAGAACTGATTTGTAAAAGAACATAGAACTTTGTGAAAACCTTATTTCTGTCCTGAAGGAAGTGTCTACACACTAAGATATGTCCTTGCTGAGAACTGTAAAATGTGTGGATACATATGAAATGTAAGCACTTGAATTCTTACTAACACGTACTAATGAACAAAGTCTTCAAAAGGATGCTAACACAATGGAACGTACACATAAAACACTTAGAACCGAGCCTGGCGCCCAGGAAGCACCGGTTACCACTGCTAAGCTTTTCACAATTTCATAATGTAATATCTACACTTGCTTCTTCCAGTACAGTTGAACAATAAGTAATTTAAACATGTCCTCTAACTCAAAGAAGTCACTCCAAGCACTACACTAAATACAAAGGCACTCAGGAAAACAGATCTTTTGGAATGTTTAATCGTTGATCTTGAGCCAAAAGCGGTCTTCAATTATCATCCAGCTCACCTTAAAAATGAGGACATCGGAACCATCAAGTTCTGTTTCATATATTTACCAACATTTCACATCTTTATTTAGTACAGGAAGTAGTCAATGTGTGGGGAAGGGGGAGAAAACACAACTCAAGAGAGCCACATCCAGCATTGTCTCTGGACAAAGTCTGTCCCATCACTAAACAGTCCTAATACCTAAGGACCCATGGACAGCAAGAAGCAGACCACGTCACAACACACAGCTTGACAAACGGCTGAGTTTTGTATCTAAGCTGAGGAGTGTGGGTATGGTGTCCTGCTCTGTTATTCGTTCTGCATTTACTCTGTAAAACATTTCCATTTCCTAATGCAGAACCCTTTAATGAAGAAAAAACGCTTGCCTGGTTGGATTTAGATTTATTATTTCAGGGACACAGATAAACTTTCAACTGACATGAGGGAGAATAAAGTACCACATTTCTTCCAATCAATTTTTCACCTTTACACAGTGATAAGAGCTTGTGCCAAAGGTTCTTAATTCTGCCTACGTGAAAGGGTTTTAACTGACACCCACATAGTCCACAAGTCACCAGCCTTAAATAAGGAAACTGTGGGGACCCTGACTGCAGGTTGGTACAGTTCCTGGCTCCTCGGGGAGCAAGGACTGGACCTCCCCCACCACCACCACCACCACCACCACCACCACCACCACCACCACCACCACCGCACTGACAGGCGATCCCTTTGCTGCCATGACAACCCATCCTGCAGAGAGCGCTCTCCAGCCCTCCAGTCGTGAGTTCCCTGCTGGGGATGAGAGACACAAAGAGGGTGGGGAGAAAGGCCCCGACTTGCCCTTTAACCAGACCCAAGCATGTTTCCCTGGCCTTCTTGGCTGAATACCATATCAACGTGTTTCCAAGAGCAACAGCTGACCTTGGGTAGCAGAGTGAACTATGCCCGGTGTGGTGTGATTTAAAGATCCTCCACCCCAAAGTTTCCCGTACTCTCCTTTAAAACTGCTTGGTATCCTGTATTTGAGACTTATTCCTTTAGCTTAGCACTCATTGTCTAAAAATGTAAATGTCTTTGGACAGTTTGTTAATACAGTAAGTCATCAATCAGTCATTCCCACCGTGGCACAAGTTCCTTTTACCCACTCCTTTCTTTCTACCAGCTGGCTGAGATCACCAGGCCTAGAAGATAAGTTACTGGGTTCGGATTTATTGTTATTATAGTTCATCTTTTGATGGAGGAGGAGAACTTAAAAGGGAGGGGAAGATCATGCTGGTGCATGGGCACTGCCTTGGAAGGGAGGGGAGAAGAGTAGAGTGTGGGCGACAGGAGGGCCGCGGGAGGCCCCTGGTCTCCCCTGCTCTTCCAGGGTGAGGGGAGGGACCTAGGCTGTGAGCTACAACCCAAAATAAGCCCCATTATTTCCCAACTTTGGGGCAAGCCTACTTCAGGGAATACTACTCCAGATCTGGGCAATGACCTAGAGTTGCATAAATCTGCTTATCTTTCAAATTAATACCACTACGATTAATGAGGGAGCAATTTTTCAGTGCATAAATTGAATTAAAAATAACCCAATAAGCACACGAAAAATAGCGTAACAAAAAATTCTACACACACACCCACCTCTCATGTACATAATTTCAGAGAGGAACAGAATTCCAAAGCTGCAAGTGACCCAGAGAAAATAACCCATCTCTATATTCCTCCCTCTTCACTGCAGCGCACTGAAGACTGTGTAGTCTTCTGGATGATGCCATGGGGTGGGGAGCTGGCTGCGCCCCGTGCTACATTTCACCAGTCCCGGCCACACCCGTATTTGGAGTGAAACAAGGACACACCTGCATTGCTGTTGCTCTCCCGAGGATGGCCACGGCTCTTCAAAAGTGGGCTAAGCAAATGGGGGAGCCAGCAGCTATAAACTGCCTTCAAATAAACTACTGTTTCCCAAAGCTGTGTAGATTGTAAAAATTACCAGGGTGTCTGTTTAAACCAAGCCGTTTCTTAGAATTCTGATTCAATAGGTCTGGGAAAAGCCCAGGAAAGTATGTTTTTTACCAGTACTTCAGATGAGTTTTGTACTTGGGCAAGTTTTATAAACACCAAGATAAGAAATCTGCAATTTCAGAAAGAAACCTAGGATGAAGGAAAGGCCAGAGGCCGTTTGGGAATGTGCATTACTGTCCCTTTTGGAGGATAAGGTAGATTATTGCTTCAGGCCCATCCAATGCCTATCTTGAGCTGAGAACTTTCCATGATGTCAACAGGACACAATAAGTCAAGATAAGAAAGGAATTTAGCTCTTATGTGTAAAGGCCTATTAATACCCTCCAACTCACTACGTACAAGGAAAGTCTAGTGTCACAGGCTATTCTTCAATGGGCTGGTGCTAAAGTCAGCCCCACCACACACACACCGACAATGCCAACACTGCAGTATAAGGGTCAGCCAGAGTCCTGCGATAACAGACCAAAGCTGGTTAATGCAGCAAGTCAACACGTGGGTCCTATTAGGAGCTAGTATGAAGCACAACCCTCAAATGGAATACACTTTTCACAAGAATTCCTCTACCACAGGAGGGCCTTAGGAAACCCATCCAGCAGCTTCACAAGTACGTGGCTGAGGCCGGGACAGAACACAGGAAGACCAACACAGGAATTATCTGAACGGTAGGATTGTAAGTGGAGGTTTTCTCATTTCCTTTATCGTTATTTTAATATGGATGTGATAAATAATAACCGTGAATGCATTACTTGCTATTCCCCCATCACTATTTTGTCAAAAAGCAAATTAAAATATTTCTCAATGACAATTGAGTCAGTTTCCTAATTTCTTCTGTTAATGAAGATATTATATTTCATCAACATATTTCTTGATGATAAACTCCATTTTCGGACATAAAGATAATATAAGAGGCATTGAGAGTGTGATATCCCTGTTTCAGAAAAAGTGCTGCATACAGTATGAAAACAGAATTAAATGTTTAATAAAATAGCACTGGACATTCTGAGAACCATAAAATATGCGACAGAAGTCTCTGAGGCAGAGGGAAGGGAGAGGTTAAAGTTGAGGAGGTGAGGATGCAAGAGAGCGGAATGGATGGGACCTGCTGGGAATGCACTGCGTACAGGGCGCTGCTGCCATCTTCACTGCGTGAGGCTGAGCAGCTGGGCCTCCGGAAAGCGCATGCTGGTTAGTCCCACACACCTTCTCCCTGGACAGCAGGGCTCTGGCAGAAATGCACAGTTGGGACCACCCCATCTAGGCCTCACGATCCTTTCATGTTTTGATAGACGGAGAAGGAGGAGTGAGTGGCTAAAAGTGGAATGGGGAGAATTATGACAAAGAGGATCCCAGGCAGGTGGCCAACAGACATAACAAAAGATGCTCAACATCACTAATCATCAGAAAAATGCAAATAAAACCACAATGAGATATCACCTCACTCCTGTCAGAATGGCAATGATCAATAAATCAACAAACAAGGGTTGGCAAGGATGCGGAGAAAAGGGAACCCTCGTACACTGTTGGTGGGATTGCAGATTGGTGCAGCCACTATGGAAAACAGTCTGGAGGTTCCTCAAAAAATTAAAAATATAACTACTTATGACCCAGCAACTCCACTTCTGGGTATTTATCCAAAGAAATCCAAAACACGGATTTGAAAGGATATATGCATCCCGATGTTCACTGCAGCACTATTCACAATAGCCAAGATATGGAAACAACCTCAGTGTCAATTGATAGATGACTGGATAAAGAAGATGTGTAAATACATACAATGGAATATTACTCGGCCATAAAAAGAATGAAATCGTATCATTTGCAACATCATGGATAACCCAGAGGGAATTATGCTAAGTGAAATAAGTCAGACAGAGAAAAGACAAATACCATATTATTTTATTTATATGTAGTCTTAAAAATAAACAAAAACAGAAACAGACTCATAGATAGAAAGAACAAAGTGAAGGTTTGGGGTGGGGGTGGAGGGTAAGAAGGGGAGGGCGGGGGGTTGGAGAGCTGGGTGAAAAAGGTGAAAGGATTAAGAAGCACAAACTGGTTGTTACAAAATAGTCATGGGGATGTAAAGTACAACACAGGGAGTATAGTCAATAATATTGTAATAACTATGTATGCTGTCAGGTGGGTGCTAGACTTATCGGGGGATCACTTCATAAATTATATAAATGTCTAACCACTATGCTGTACACCTAAAACAAATAGAATATTGAATATCAACTGTAATTTTAAAAAGTAAAAATAATAAAAAAATAAAAAAAGAGGATCACAGGCTCAGGAAAGGAGTCTGAAGGCCCATGAATAAGTGGAAACGATTGGTATCAGAGTGAGGGGCTAGAGAACCAGCCCTGCGACAACGGGAGAACCACGACCACGAGCGGGATATGACAGAGACAGGAAAGGATATAGACCCCGAAGAGCAACTGTGAGGACAGGCAGCCTCGCTGCTCTGCTGCTCTGCATCTCTGGATAGACAGACAGACCGACAGACAGACAGACAGACAGACAGATGCTGCTGCCGCCTGGGGACTTGGCCAACTCACTGTCCTGCAGGGTACGCTCGGGAGGCTTTTCCTGTTCTTCCCAGCTGACTACAGGACCTTTGCCCCAAGAGCATCTGTTAATGGAGATATAACCACGCAAAAGACAGACAGGTGCTGGAGTCCAGGACAATGGGAAAAAGTGAACTTACACACCTCCCACAAAGTTTAAAAATGTGTTGTTTGAAAAGGTGGCTTTTTTTGTTGTTTTCACTTGACTTCCCAAGGGAGGGCAGGAATCTTAGCTGACAACTTTTCTGATTAATATTTTCACTAAGAATTAAATTGAAATCAATTAGAAATTGCTCTTTTTATATTTTGGTTTGAGGTTTGATGTTCTTATTTTGAGGATAATGATTGGTTTTACCCTTACATCTAATGAAAAAAAGAATAAAATAGAAATCTATTTTACAGATTTAGTAAGTTTACTACAACTTACTCTTCATCAAGAGCTAGTCAGATTTCTTCAAGCTCACATCCAGAATATGTCCTTCAGTTTCAATGAGGGACTCTTGGCATCTAAGGGTAAGGCTGTTCCATGACATCACACACCTTAGCACAAATATCGTCTCCCCTGCTGCAATTTCCCTAGTTGCCCTAGTACGGTAAGCAGCAATTTCAGAAACAGAGGCATTGTAGGATAATTTTAGAGACTAGAAACGCTAGATAAGTGGTTAATATTTGACAAGATCAGCAGAATCTATGCAAAGTCCATGAACTTGAAATCCATTCTATTATACTTGAAGATGTAGAATGCTTTCAAGTTGTCATACATCATAAAATAACAGCTCTCGTGTATTGAGTGCTTACATTGTTCTAAGTCTACCAGTGTAAGTATTCTATCTTACTTGCATATAACATATAACATGCCATACCATACCATAACTACCTATAAACTTGGGCATATCTGACACTTAAGGGAACAAAGGCCTAGAAAAATCAGATCAAGGCCCAAGGCCACAGAGCTAGTTAAGTGGCAGAGCCAGGATTGTAAACCCTTCCCCGTCAGGGTGACATACTAAACGTTCTTGGGCCATCTCCACTGAGCCTTCCTGGTCAGTATCTCCAGCCCACCTCCTCACTCTGGATTGCATCCAGCCTTTGTGTTTTCAGAGCTCTTTACCAGTTGTCTCCCAATAATGGCGGCCCTTTTCTTGAAGACAGGTCCACGGCTTATTTATCTTTATAGCCTCAGCACCTACCAGGGAAACTGACAGAGAATAGGAGTTTATGGGATGTTGAAATAAGAGATCCCCAGGGAAGATGCCAGAATTGAACATTTATTATTCTCACATAGAATCTAATATTGTGTTTATACTTTCATTTTATATAGTTGACATTACTGTATTAATAATTATTCTTTTTTACAATATACTGATAGTTGATACAGATGAGTTGATTTTATTTTCAAGTACTTCTGCTAGAGTTTTTGGCTGTAGTCTGTGATTATAACATTTAAGATATCAACAGTGGCCAAATGAATGAATAAAGGGGAAATATATATTGCATATTAAATAAAGTAGAAAGAGTGCTAACTGTTGACTGAGGATGAAGGCCAGGCTGTAAATCAGCAGATGACTATTTTGAGAGTCCCCGTTTTCACAGTAATGCTCTCCTCTCCTACAGGAACAACTGATGTGCTCTGCTCAGATCCCACTCAAGGAAGAGTTCCTGTCACCTCCTCTTGCAGATTCCCTGTCAAGCCAGGCTTTCTCTTTTCAAGGTTCTCTTGACCCTTAACTTCAGGAAGTCCCTCGCATACTAGTCATGGCACACAGAAAATGTGGGCTGGCAGAGACCTCATTAGAGCAGAGAGAAGGCAGTACCCCAGCTCCTGAGCAGGGGAGCATAATGGTGAACCCTAGCCCTGCACGCACAAGCTGCTGCTCTTGAACACATGACTTAACTTCTCTAGGTCTCAGTTTCCCCACATGTGAAACGGAGGTGAAACATCCCTACTACACAAGCTTGTTGGAGGACTTGGTGAGATAAGTTATGTAAAGCACTTCCCACACTACCTGGCACATACCATAGTAAGTGCTCAGCAAATGTCAGCTATTGCAGTTGAGGGAAATTGCTGAGCGATAACAGCCACATCCCACACAACAGAACTGGCCTGGTGGCACGCTGGGGCCCAGGGGCCAGCACTGGAGACTCTGGATCCTCAGCTGAACCCTGCAGTAACGTGTCAGGGGAGTCCATGTGCTATAGATGGCCTGGGTGCAAGTGATCAGCCAGCGTGTGACCTGGGACTGCTGCTCAGCCTCATGCCTCAGTTTCTTCACGTGTAAAATGGTGAGAATAATAGTGCATACATCATTGTAAGGATTGAATGTGTGTGAATGTGTGTGTGTGTGTGTGTGTGCATGTGTGTGTACATACACAGGTCTGGCACATCACTGTATAAATTAGGTGTTTTATTCCTGACCACCTTCGGTCTTCACTTGCCACCCAACATCTCTATGTTGAAGTAGACAGAGAAATTATATTTTATGTGGTCACTGAGGGATATTTAAAGTATCTTCCTACATTTTTCAAATCATCTGAGAAATACTTTGCACTCTACATTTGTTGAAGAAGTTGGAGAACAACATATCAATAAGTGCCTTTCTGCTTTTTAAAATATTTATTATTAAATTAAAAAAGGCCTTGAGCAGTCTGCGACAATTCACAGGAATTCAGTCCTCCTATAAAATCCTGGTTCTCCTGCCCCTAGGTGCATCAGAGACAGCGAGAGAGGTCAGGCTCTGAAATGTTTTGCCAAGTAAAAAATGGCCCAAAATGTGTTTACAATTCTCATTTGATTATTCCTACTGTAGAAAAACAGTGAAAATGGTTATGAGGACTTTAAATAAAATGTTCAATACATGCAAAGAAAATGGCACAAGCCACACACTAAACTGTTGTATAGTTTCTGAATTAAGTTGCATAGAGTAAGGAAGCATCCAAGATAAAGCTGAAACACACCCTTCTCACTGGTGATCTGCCATCCCCAATAAAAAACTGTCCTGAAAGCCAATCCTGGGCAAAGCGAGGTCCTGGCAAAAGGCAGCTTCTCCATTTCCTTCTACAAATATCTGCAGCAGGGCTGTTCCGAGCAGTTCTGCACTGGAGTGCTCCTTGGTCACTAAGTGCCACCTCTCTCTCTCTGTCTTTCTCTGTGTCTCCCTGTCTCTCTGTCTCTGTCTCTGTGTATGTCTCTCTGTCTCTCGCTGCATGACTGTTGCATTCTAAGCTAGACATGGGAGAATATTTGAATACTTGCAGAATCCTAAATTCTAGCTCTCCTGATAACTAAGGTACACTGTCTATCACCCAAATGTGTCATATGTCAGAAAGGCACTGCTTTGGCAGCTATTGAGCAGCCTATACAAAATGAGTCGGTGCTCATTCTATTACAGTTCCAGACAACCGATGTCCAGGTTACATATCACCTGTGCTGGAGATAGCTCGTGACTCAGAGTGGCCCCATGAGGCTTCGTGGGTGGCAAGACAAGCCAGAACAGGGAGACACAGAACCCTGCAAACAGACAGAGCCTAGGAACAGAGCTGGTGATGGAAAAAAGTCCCAAAATGGGTGACAGGTTTACAGGATTCACAGGAGGCAAAAGGAAGAAGATCTGGGGTCCCAGGCAGCACACCAAGCCAGGGAGGGGACCAGCTGGGGTTTGGTCAGAGGACATGGCAAAAACCAGTCACCAGTTCCAGTGAAGTGAGCCACCACAGATCCTTTCAAGAATTAGTGGTGGGATGGATAAACAAATACACATAAATACACAAAACTAGATGTGGGAGAAAAACTAGTTTAGAAATTGTAGGATTAGGTATCTAGACACATGTTTACCCCTTACAAGCTTTGTGACCTTAGGCAAATCACTTAACCTATTTCAGCAGCTCTAAATGGGGACAATACCTGTCACACCTGTTGCTCAAGGTTGTAATGACTTGATGAAAGGACAGGTGTGAAAACAGTTTATGAACAACTTGCCTGAGAGCTGCAGCCCTGTGACACGGCTTCTCTTCTCCTTTGTTACACCCCCCCCCCACCCCCACCCCCGCCGCCCTGACAGAAGCTCTGTGATGTGACTTTCACCACGGTGGGAAGCAGGGAAGCGCTTGGCCTGGGAGTCTTAGCATCTGTGCAGCTTTTAAAAGCCCCTCCTGCTGGATTCTAAAGCCCTGCCCGCTCTCACCCGCCCCCCCCCCACAGTGGGAGTCATTCTCCTAGACCCACAGTACTTTCAATTATTCCACTGTCAACAAAGTATTTGATGACTCTATTGTAAGATGAAACTGGATGCCTGGAGACCCCAGGCCCACAGACATCCTCTCTGGCCTACACTTTGGCTTACACAGGGTACCTCCGACCACCACCACCAAAAAGAGTTACATATATTGTCTTCAGTTTTTTATATTTAAAAATCAGTTAATTTCCATACAAATTTAGTTTTCTAGCTTCTCTTGAAAAATCAAAAGATCTAGCAACACTGGGTCCAAATTCCCACAAGGCAACACTCCCTTCAGGGAGCACCAGAATCACAGGGACAGATTGAAACACAGGCTGCGGAACCCCACCCCAGGGTTTCTGACGCAGAAATCACATTCCTACCAGTGTCCAGGCCATCCTGGGGCTGGCCCTGGGACCACACTTTGAGAACCACCTGCTAGATCACTGCATGGGCTGCTCCTGTTCAAAGGGACGCACACTCCCTTTGGCCACAGCCACACCTCCCATCTCAGTGATAGTCTCCGTGTCATTTGTCACACTCACTGGATTGTTTCTCCTATACGTGTGAAGCCCCCTTACTAAATGTGCCTGGTCTCCGAGGCATTTCTGAGTTAGCAGCCTCTGCCACTTCAGGGCAAGAACCCTGCCTTCCTTTCTCACCCCCTTCTCCACCCTCCCCCACCTCCCTCCCCCACCTCCCTCCCTCCCTCCCTCCCTCTCTCTCATACATACTCACCAGCCCACCCAGTATCTTATACATAGCATCCAAATACGTTAGCTGAGTTGAATTCCCGCACAAAGTCGAGCTGGTGTGATCCTTCCGCTCGTTGACTGGGTCCAGCTTAAGAGCAGGTCTGTGCCTCCTCAGACGCGGAGGCGGGAGGGAGGCAGAGGAACACACATCATGACCCAGGATCAGGCGTAAGTTCCCTGAGATCCACTCTCCTGTTTAGCTTCTCAGCCCCACGATTCAGCCCCCAGCCCCCTAACACTAGTTACCACTTAGAAACACTAACAAATGCCGTCACTAATTGTTACTGTGATCACCAGCGTGAGGGCCAGGGACAGTCCTGGTTGGTGACCCTAGGTCCCTTCCAGCTTTCTTTCTTAAGAGCCCATTAATGAAGACTTGGATCAAATTCTGTACACATTTTGAAATTCACCCAAATGTAGGCCATACTCTTCTCCCTGTGTCCACCCCCGCCCACGCAGGCTCTATCTTGGATCCTTGGTCCTAAGCCATGGTTTGTGTAAAATGAACTCAAATTTAATTTCCACCAGGAGTTTAAATGTTTCTCTTTTAAATAATGAAATATGGGCACTTCATTCCAGAGATTCTAGTCTTTAAAGCCAAAACAAGTTTATCCCTCTTTTATGGGCTGACAGCAAATCATGAGAGTTTGTGTCCCCAAAAGGAGCACCAAAGTAATTCGGGGAGGCCTGACCTCATTACAATATTTCTGAAAGGTGACCAAAACGGAAGAAACATCTAAATGAACTGTGAGAGGTCTCTCTGGCACTGTCAAAAAGTGGCCTCAGCACTGTATTCCTATCACTTCCATCTTATGGAAAAGGGCCCTGAGGCTTGTAACAACCTCTTCAGGATGAGACACCATCAAAGATAGAGTCAAACTCACTTTCAAGCCCACGGCATCCCCAGAGCCAATTTACTTCACCAGCCACAGTTCTTGTATGCAGGGCATATCTTCCCTGTAAACTGCCTCTAAAAAGCTTCAGAACTCAGAGGCTAAAGAGGACCCAAAACTCAAAATATAAAATAGAAGACACCGTGGTGATTGCTTCTTAAAACCAGGACAGAAAAATAGAAAATTAGCACATAGCAAATCAGAACAAAGCCATGCAGACAAACTTATAAATGACAAAGGATTCCCAGGCCAGAAGGGCTTTGCTTGCATGTAATAACCAATATACACAGAAAGAACAGATCCCTCAGAAGGAGACTGGGAAGTAGCAGCAAAGGAAAAAGTCTGAGACAAAAATTATCAGGCCCCCTCCAACGAGAGCCATGGCCTGCTGTCCAATCCTTAATGAAGAAAGATGTCTAGAACCTGTCAATTTCAGGAAGCCCAAAAGCCACGAAGGGAAAGAGCAAAAGATTCACCACATAAAAATTAAACATTTCTATAAAGGGTCCCTTAAAAAAAATCAAAAAGTGAATGAATATTTGAATACATGTCATAAAAGGGATTAATACTACTACTACTATAAACACCCTCCCCACCCTAAAAAAAAAATGATCAATGACAACAACCCAACAGAAAAAATGGACAGGAGAGGAAATGCATAGACAAATCATGGAACCGGAAATGCATATATCTCAAAAACATACAGAAAAATTCTCAATCTCACCTATAGTCAGGAAACATGCAAATTAAATCAAAGCTACGCTGTTTCTACCAACCACAGTGCCGAAAGAAAAAAAAACAAAACTAAAAATATCAGTTTCATAAGACTGTTGAGGGTATAGGGAAAAAGATACTGTCCCATGTTTCTTGGGGATGTAAGAATATTACATAATCCTTGGAATATAATTTGGACATATATAATAAAGTGTGCCCTCTGATCTCTAATCCTGTTATGGAGAATTACATATTGAATTATTTTAAGAAGTGGCAAACAAAAAAACTAACAAACAAAAAAACCCTCAACATTCATCAACAGGAGACTGATTGAACACAGTGTGCATATCCATACAGATATTGTGCAGTTATTAAAAAGAGAACAAACAGCATTATTTGGCAGACAGTAAAAGGCAGTGGCTAGCACTGTGGACTTGAGAGCCATGTTGTCCAAGTTCAAGCTGCTGCTCCCACAATCACCAGCTGTGTGACCTTGGTCAAATTTTTCACATCTCAATTTGTCATCCACCCACTGGGGCTAACAGACCTACCTTACACGGTAGTTGTGAGATAAATGAGTTAAGCACAGCGCCTGGCATCCAGCAGGTACTGAAATGATGTGCATGATACTGTTGGGGGGTGGGGGAAAAAGGGGGAGAACTGTACACATTGTATAGCATAGATCTATTTTAGTTAAAAGTATATATATTTTGAAGCACACTGCTGTGTGTATGTGTGGGTGGTGGTGAGAGGAAAGGAGAAAGTTTTAACTTTTTCTTTGTGCCTCTCTGTGCTGTTTGGCTTCTTGCAAAGAACATGGATTACTTTTGTAGTTTGGAAGCACAACGCAATAAATTTTTTTTTCAGCAGTGGGATGGGTGAGGCTGATAGCAAGAGTGGGGGACACACAGGCTAATTAAAAACTGGGGAGTGAATCTGGGAACTGAGAAGTGTGCTTGGTCTGGAGCACAGAGCACACGATGGAGAGAGGCAGATAAGAGGCTGGAGGTGGTCAAAGAAGGGTTGTGTGTTCAAGAGAAAGGAGTGTGGACTTTATCCACATGTCTGTGGAAAATTCTGTGCAGGAAAGGAATGCACAGTCTCGGCTGTACTCTGGCAATCTTAAAGGTGAACTCTGCCTCTCCATCAAAACAAAGCTTTCAGTGGCTCCCTGTTCCTCTTTACAGGGATAAAGTCCAAACGTGAGTCCATGAGTCTTATCCGCAGCCTTCTCACCACACCCCACGCTAAACTCAAACCCTGCACTGCAGCCACACTGAACTGCTGGGGGTTCTTGGAAAGCTCTGCTCTGTCCAGCTTCTAGGCTTTGCTCAGGCTGCAGCCTCTGCCAGCAATCCCCTGCCCCCATGCCTCTCCTTGTTCTTCCTGCCTAACTCCTCAGAGCTCAGCTAACTACACCCCTCTGCCCCCACCTCCTGGAAAGCTCACTGCAATCCCCCACGGCTCAGTTTCCCTCCTGGGTCCCTCCATATCACCCTGGCATCAACCTAAAAAGAGTACTTTTGACATGGATTTGTAATTGTCAATTTGTGGTCTGCCTCCCCAACTAGACTGCAAATACATAAGTACTGGTGCTTAATATCATTCCTTGTTGATTCTTCAGTACCTAACACAGAACACAAAACACAGAGATCTATAAGTATTTGTTAAATAAATGAATCTCCTTCACAAGCCATCTAACTAATTTCCCTTTCTTATATTCCATGTTTTCCCAAAAAGTTTCTGATGTAATTCCCTGACCTATGTATGTCAGCCCATAGGCAGAAAACTTACAGCAGTGATCCTATCAGTAGAAGTGGGGTCCATGTGACAGTTACATTGCTCACTGGAAACTAATAAATTGGCATAGGGATTTTATATGTCAATCTTGTATCTTGGTTAATGTAAGTCCTGCCCTGGAGAAAGAAAACCTCCATGTGCTGGCAAAAGCACATGTCTGAGCACATGTCTGAAAACTCACAATGAAGGGCCACAGCTCTGAACTATGGCAAATGACTACAGGAGACCTTTTCTGGCTACATCTGAACCTTGACTCATTCAGCAAATACTTAATAGCCACCCACTGAAAGGCAACCGTCCTTCTAACCTTTGAAGATATAGCGGGGAATAAGACAGATGAGCCCTACCATCATGGAATCACATTCCACTGAGGGTTAGCAGGGGGGCAGATAATACACATGTAAAAATAAGGTAATTTCAGGTAGTGCTACATGCTGAGAAGAAAATTAGGGAGGACAGGGAATGATTAAAGTTAGGGGAGAGTTTGTGAGAACGCTTTAGACAATGGTCAGGATAAGGCTTCTCTGAGGGGTGGACATTTGAGCTGAGACTTAAATAATGAGAATGAGTCAGCCATGAGAAAATCTGGGGGCAGAGAATTCCAAGCCTAGAAAAGACCAAATGGAACATCTCTTAGGTAGAAAGAGCTTGGAGTACTCAAACAAAGATAGAAAAACAATATGGCTGAAGCATGATGAGCGAAGAAGGTGATTTGAGAGTGATCAGAGGTCAGCATAGAATAGATTATACAGGCCATGAGGAGGAGTTTGGATTTCATTCTTGTTGCAAAGGAAAGACATTAGTGAGGTACAGATAGGGAAGTGATAGAGTCTCACTTATATTGTTAAATGGCTAATGATGGAATGAACTCTAGGAAAGCAGCAGTGGAAACTGATAGGCCATACAAGAGGATACTGTCGTAGCCCAAAGCAGAGCCACTGAAGGCTTGCACGACGATGGCAGCCATGGACACGGTGAAAGTGATGGGTCAGAACTGGTATCATATTTTGGAGGTAGGGTCAATAGTGGTTGATGTTAGATTGGATGTTGGAGGCAAGAGGAAAAGAATAATCAAAGTTGTGACCTTTCAGTTCTCACAGGAAATTTCTGCACCTGCTTGCTGCTAAATATCAGTGTTTTGTTGGAGAACTCCTTTTCAGTAACCATGACAAAGGCAAAGCCAGTCAAACTTTCTCCTAGTGTGTGACAATACTTGAATTATCCACGCCAACTTCTTGTAGAGGATTCAAGAATAGTTTATTCTGTGTGAAACTAAAGCTTTAAGGTTCAGGGGGTTTTTGTTGTTGTTGTTTTGGCTATCTAAAAAGCAGTTCATTTTCTATAGACCCAAGTGCTTACAAAACATAGGTTTGTGTCCCATTAAAAAGTACCATTTCCTTGAACTATTAGAGATGTATAGGCCCAGAGCTTCTATTAAAACTGTCACTTCTTTATTTTGCTTTATATTGTTGACTTATTTTCACATATGATGGCCACATTTTATAGTATCGTTTTATGAATGTTAAAGGCAAGGCTTAGCAGGCCAGGTAATTTACAGCATAGGAAGAAACAGAATGGCAAGGCTGATTTCCGTAGTCAACCCCTTCTTGTATTCATTTGCCTTCTGTAAAACTCTGGAGATAGTGTGTCTTGAAGAACTGTTTAAGGCTATAGAGCAATTACTTTCTACTCAACTCAACTCTTGTGGATATATATATATATATATAGTCCAGTGATAGTCCCCCAGAAAATAACATTTTGAAAACCAACTGTACTTATTACTATGCATTAATCTTCAAAAGATATACAAAATATTATTAGGACAAAGCAAGTAAGGTTGAATATAATTTCATGACTTAAAAGAACTTAAGAAAATTCACAGTATTTGCTGTGCTAATATGCACAGCACTTGTTAAGGACTAAGAGACTCGATAAACTACACCCCTCCTTCCTACCAAGTTGTGAACCAACTGAAAAATAGGCAGAGGAGTAGAGAGCTGAGAGCTCCAACTCTTCCTGATAAAGCTGATGCTGAGACAAGGTGGCACCAAGGGGCACCCCAGCACTGAACCCTGGGATAGGCAGACACACTGAGTGGCTGACTGGCAGAGCAGGACAACCAAGACTCCCCTCCACCCACTTCAAACACCCTCCCCTGTCACATCTGCAACATAAAGGAGCAGACCAGAAGGCATGATTCCTTACTAGCAGTCTGGCTCCAAGAGCAGGACTGCCCAACAGTGAGTTTTCTTACCGAGTTTCTCACCAAGCAGCACTTTACCTGATGGGGAAAAGAAAGGGATGACCCAAGATACAGGAATGTCAATAGAACCCCTGCAGCTACATCACATTCTCCACCTAATTTTATTCTTTTAACCTTGGAGTAAATCTATCGGGGGAGTCTACAAGTCCTTTCCGAGGAGAACACAGGCACAGATAATTTTAAGGAAATAAATTCCATCTATTCAACTTTCACCTATTCTGTCCTAAAATTGAGCTGCTGAAATATGACTGAGATGTCAACAATTTCATTTTTCCAACTGCCTTTAAAAATCATTCTTTTCCCATTTAGAAAAGACAGACATCCTCTCAGCCATCCCAGATCTTACTACGGCAGATTGTTCCCATGTGTGACAATCTTCTAAGACACCATACAAAGGAATATTGATATCGATGTTTAATTTAATCAAGGCATGATAAGCCTACAGGCCTTCTTGGCTTTCCTTATCTTATACATATTTCTGTTAAAAGAAAATCATGGTGCTAGAAATTAGGTATTTTGGGCTGTGTCGGGTGTTCTGAGTTCAGAGTGAGGGTAGCAGAAGTTATGATCGTGTCTGTCCAACACCACTTCTTCCATTCCCTGATGATGTCAAAGAATCCTGCTGACATAATGAGAAATGCTGAGGGAGGCTGAGCCCTACTACACCCGCGTAACAAACCCCACAGCAAGGTTTTATCCTCCCTGTATCTATCTCATAATTCAAGTATGTTAGATTTGTGGAAAACATTCTCGGGAATACCAGTCAGCTAGAAGGCACACTAGCTCCATAATGAAAAAGAATTGTAAAACCTCATTCTCCTGTGTCTCAGTTGCAAATTTCAGAAGATCGCAAGAAAAAGGGAGTTTAAAAATTCCAAATTTCCTTCTGACAGATAAATGTTACAAGTAAAAGGAACATATATCAGAGGTTAGTTAGTGTTTTATATTTTCTTGAATAATTATTCAGACTCATGGGAGAAAATATTTTCATTAATTTTTTGCCTAAACATTACTGAACACAGTAAATCTGTATTCATTTTACCCAAACACTTCTGCTCCTTGTCACCTGTCAACCATTTTTTTAACCTCATTATTCATCCCTACCTTTTATGTGAAAAACTTAGATTTAGATAGTCTTCTACCGTAAATAAAGCATTTAACAATAATCATGTATTCATCTTTTGTAAGCTATGCACCTAATAGTCCTCCAACTGTTTTACTATCCTGTCGCCTATTAAAAAATTACGTTCACCTATAGATTCGTGAACTAATTGCGGAAGGGGAGCTCAATCCATTTAATTCAGAGGCATGTTTCCAATAAAATTTTAGTTCTCTTTAAGAATTAATTATAAAAATTTGTAGTGAAGTTATGAGCCATTATGTACTAATAATTGCAATAACTCAATCCAAAAATTTTTGACATTTAGAATTTTTAGATCATAGGAAATGTTTAAAATTATAAAGAAATTTTTATTGCAGAAAAGAATGATAAGGTAAGGAATAAAATACATTTGAGCATAAAATATATTTTAAAAATTTCTATGGGGAAGTAGATGAAAATACAAATTCAAAGGGAAAAAAGAATAATGTACAATTTCTATAACAATGAATGATGATGAGTATTCAGTTTCTATGGGATTTAATTTCATTAAATGCATTTTAAGTGACACAGCCCTTTTTATTTGAAAATATTCATATTATACCAGAAATCGTATCATTTGCAACTAAGGGAAAAAAGTTTACATGTCAACTTACAAATTATTTTGGGGAGGTATATCAGCAAAATGTATGCAGACCATTGCTTTACCCCTTTTGGCTTACTCACTGAGATCAACTTGGGATATGCTTATCCCTCTTGGGTAAGAAGTCAGCAGTCAGTTAGGGGAATCCTGCTCCCATCTTTGTAAGGCCATTTCTCCAGTATTGATTTCACTGCTTTTGTGGGATTTCCTGGGGCCACTGGTAAGGTAGATTTTCTTCCCAGAATGCCCTGAATAAGTCAGAACAATACATCAATTAAATCAGCTCCAATGTTATTCTGAACCCAAGGCTATAATTTACAACTTGTCTGACAGCCATCTCAAATTATGTCCCACTACCTTATTCAATATAATCAGAAGTTCTAAAAGAAGATCAAATGAAAACATACTCTAGAAATTAAGATCCAAAAAGATGGCCTCAATTTGATTATGACCCCTCCCAATGTAAATTTTCCAGAGAGAAAGAAAAAGTTCAGAGAGTAAATTATCATGTTCCTAATTATAGCCCCAAGTAATCAATGCCAACTTCGTGTTAAAGTCCAAAATTGTAATGGCCAACATTGAACTCTCTTGCTCTTGTGAATTAAAGTTCAAACAACAGGTTTTGTCACTCCCTGGCAGTGAACTTAGCTCCTAAAACTTAAGCCTTCCCCCAGAGGCCCTGTCTTGTTATGTGTTAAGCTCATCGCAGGCCTCCAGTGGCAGCGGCAGGTCCCTGTGAAACTTGTGGTATGAAGCAGCTGAACAGAAAGGGCACTTTCAGTGAGTGGCCTGACTCCCATTAGAAAGGGGAGAGGAAGAAGGTGGGCCGTACACGCCAAACTTACACATCAGGAAACTTGCTAGTAGCTCTGAAATAGAGTATCCAGTATTATGTTAGTGGCACCCCCTCCATACTTCAAGAAACATCTGAGATGGCAAAGAAGTGTTTTTCCCTAAAATAAAGAAATAAAACAGAATTATAAGAAATGGTCTCTCTTATTTGAGAAATATTTATTGCGCTCACATTCCTGAGCGAGATTTGCTGGAAGATTCATAAATGAATCAGAGCTGGTTGCTGCCTAACAACCACTAACATTTTAATATATCCACATGTATCAATGCAACATATTTTATGTTTTTGTTACAGCAGTGCCTTGCTTCTGGTACTAATTTTTGTGTGAGTATACATTAGGCTTTATTTACGACCAAACAACCCTAAATACCTCAGCGACTTAGATTGCATAAAAGTATTTCTCATTCATACCATCACGTGTGCTAGCCAAAATCTCTTTCCCACTTTGTTCTGACTCTAAGACCCTAGCTAATGGAAGCAGCTACCAGGTGAAACACTGTTGGTATGGTAAAGAGGGCCACAAAGTCTTTGTCACTCTTCTCCCCAATCCTCATCAAGAGCTGGTGGTCCCCTCTCCTTGAAAGTGAGCTGGCCCTGTGACTGCTATAACCAATAGAATGTGTCATTTCCATGCCCAAGACCTGGAAGCTTTTGCTTTTGCACTTTTGAGTCTTGAGCCACCGTGTAAGAAGTCAAGCTACTCCATAGGAGAATCCATGTGAAGTGAGGCCCTAGGATAACACTAGGAAGAAGACTCAGCCATTCTAGCATCCGAGTGAAGCCTCCAAATTACTCCAGCCCCAGACAACACCGGGCTAGAACCACACGAGAGACCCCAAACAAGATGAGGCAACTGCCCAAGAGACCATTCAGTGCACAAAAACATTGGAGATAGTAAAATGGTTTCAAGTCACTGAGATTTGGGGTGGTTTGCTATACTGCAATAGATAACTAAAACATGCCATCACTGCGCTAAAAGGAAAGTGACCATGAGAAATTGTGCATGGCTTCTTAAAGCTTTCGCTTGGAAGTGACACAGAGCACTCCCACTTCATTGGCCATGATGAGTTCAGTTCAAAGGAGCCGGGAAATGCAAGTCTACTGTGTGAATGGGAAAAGTGATGAAAACATTTGGTGACGAGTGCTAGTATCTCACAGAGAGAGGTCAGGGCTAGAGACGTGTATCTTCCATAGAGATGACAAGTAAGTCATTCCTAGATGAAATCTAAGGAAAAAAAGAGTAACAAGAGGAGAAAAGAATGTAGATGATGACAGATGTTTGTCGATGACCTCCAGGGAAGGGAGGGATGAATCTGAGGAGGAAAAAGAGGGTGGAAAAGAGACAGAAATGGAACATCTACAGAGGCAGAAGGAGAAATCTTAGGACCCAAAGGAGAGCTTCAAGAACAGAATAGTCAAGGAGAGCCTAAAAGGCCAAAATTGGTGGTATAGGCATGCATACACATTCAAAGAAGAAACAGATTAGTTGGGTTGATGTAGTCACAGGTGTGGGACAAAGGTAGAATTAGAGAAGGTAACAGAATTTGGATGGTTGGAGAGAGAAGGGTTCTCTCGGTGAGGAAATAGTCTGAGTAAATTCTTGGAGTGGGGAATGAATTCAGCAATTGAGGAGAATAGGACTAGGCATTGTAAAGAGAAATGTGTCACTATAATGGAAGGTGTGTCAAGAAGACAGAAAAAGTGGATTAGGTTTGCTGTGGAAGGAGAGGGCTGTGGATTTATGAGGGCTTTGAGAGCCAACTGAGATTTCTGAGATCTTTCTTTTAAATAGCT
This sequence comes from Rhinolophus sinicus, assembly GCF_057876585.1. NCBI lineage: Eukaryota > Metazoa > Chordata > Mammalia > Chiroptera > Rhinolophidae > Rhinolophus > Rhinolophus sinicus. The sequence goes on from NC_142515.1 coordinate 125,566,877, forward strand.
GATCATCACTGGAGATAGGTGTCTGAGTAAAGGAAATCAATATACAGGACTAGTCCTTTCATATAGGAACGAAGGAAGGAAAGACAGAGCAGGCCATCAGTTGGAAAGTTATTGCAACATTCAAAGCAGGACTATCCTATGGGAAAAGATTGCTACTTAGGGGGGAAACAAAAAAAGAAGCACCCCCTTCCCCCCCAGCCCGAGACCAGTTTGGGGGCTGAGAATAAGCTTTTCAGAGGACTGAAAAAAAAAAAATTAAAGAAGGGCTTCAAGTGTGGAAAAGTTGAGATATTTTATCAAGAGTGGAAAAAATTTTTTACTTCACAGGGCAACGTTGGTTACCTACCCAACATTCCCCACGCTACTCGCTTCCTTGACAACAGAACTTCAATACAATTCAATTCCTCTCTTCCCTCCAAACCAATAAGGGAAAAACCTACACATACATAATCCAGCTCCACGGTAAATCCTGATTGGTCTAAACCAGTGGTTCTCAAGCAGTATCATCTCTCTAGGGAGTATGTGTGGGGTGGAGGGGAAGAGGATTGTTTTTTTGGTGTCACAATGCCTGGGGCACACTACTGACATTTAGTGGGAAGGGACCAATGATGGTAAAGGTCGGGCAATGCACAGTCCTGCATGAGTACTGCCAAGAGCCAGGTCAACACTAACCAATCCTGCTCTTTGTCAGTTACTGCTTTAGGGAACAACTAGTGACCTAGTTCTAGTCAATAAGATATAGAGTGGCCTGCTATGAAGCCTCTGGGGTGGTTTCTTTCTGTCAGCTGATGTTGTCCCAACTGTATGGCACCTGGGACTGCTACAACCATCTTCTCCCCAAAACCAGTTTCTTCCCAATCGCCCATCATTGGCACCTCCATTTCCTGTTACCAAGTCCTAATGCCGTTTTGACTTCTAACCCTTAACCTTAGGATGACCATTCATTCAGATTTGCCTGGGATAACAATGTGATTTTATTCCTGTTCTCCCCGTGTGATTAACACTGCCCCCTTTCACTTCCAAAGTATTCAACATTGGAAGAGGACAGATTATATGGTCACTTATTTATTCTCAATTAAATCCTGTTCACTCTGCCTCCAGAAAGTACCTCTAAAGCAGGGGTGAGCAAACTATGGCCCATGGGCTGTTTTTGTACCTCCAGAGAATAAATTGTTTTTACATGTCAAATCATTGAAAAAAATCGAAAGAATATTTTGATACCTAAAATTATATTAAAATTTCAGTGTCCATAAAGTTTTATTGGAACACAGCCATGCGCATTCCTTTATGTATATAGTCTATGGCTGCTTTCTCATTAGGCAGAATTAAGTAATTGTGACATGCAACACCTACGATATTCACGTTTGGCCCTTTACAGAAAAGCCTGCAGACCTCTGCTCTAATGACACCCCCTGAGCTCTGATTTTCCTCACTTGCACAAATACGGTACCCTACTAACTGGTTCCCCATTCTTTCCCCCACTCCAATCCTTCATCCACCGGGTAGATAATCTCTCCAGAGAAGAGTTTTGATCGGTCGTCTGCCCCTCCAAACAGGGCAATCAATACAAGGTCCAAGCCCATCCCTGATATTCAAGACTGCAACCTAGTTTTCCAGACTTTGCTCCTCTTCACTATTTAAGCCAAAATGAACCACTTGCTGTTTCCCTTATAAGCAAGCACTCTTTAGCTCCTACCATACGCCCCACTGCTGGCCCAGGTCTCTTCTCCATCCCGTCTGTTTCTCAGATTCAACGAAAACTGTTACTCCTTTGATATACCTTCCTTCCTTCCTTCATCACACCGGTAGGTAGTTCACAGCAGGTCGTTCTGGGGTGGGGGGTGGGGATGACTCAGCGACACAAAGGAAACAGACTAGGGCAGGAGAGAGTAAGTCAAACGAGTTGACTGCCTGAGGTGAAAGGCCCATCCATAATGAGGCGTCAAAGGTGACATGAAAGGACTTTTAAAGACTAGAGAAGGACTTCATCCTACCCACTTTCCTTTCACTGTAGATATATGACTTAAGGAATAAGGACACCTTTGGTGTAAAACCAGAAAGAAAATTCTACAAGAGCAGCCTTGGTCAAAACCACCAAGGACCGGCTGCTCCGTGCCAGCGCAGACAGCACCAATATTCCTGTTGCCAAACTACCCTGGTGCGGAATCCGTGCACTTTCTCCGCGCCAGGAAGACTCCAGCTCGTCGCCAAAACTTCTGGGGTGTAGCTTTGTCTGCGCGCCCACTTTCCCAGCTTCCGGACAGGCGCAACGGCGCCCAGGGGAGAAAGACGCCCCTCACCAGTTTGTGCCAGCAGTTACAACTCTGTCACAGCCTCCCACAGGCCACCAGCCCGCGCCCTCAGACGGGCTTTCCGGTCAGGCCCCGCCTCCGCGACCGCTTTGGCGCACGTGAAGCTCTCGGGCGGGGCGACAGCGAAGAGGCGGGAGATCGCGGACCCCGAACCCAAAGCTGGGAAGGGAAGCGATTCCGGGGCGCACGCGCACAGCGAAGGGACTGGGCGGAGCGTGTCTCCCGGAGGGGTTGCGAAGGAAAGGAGAGCGCGTGGCGCTCCGAACCCCGCGCACGCGCTGTAGCCTCGCCCCGCCCATACGCGCGCGCGGCCGGCGCCGTATCTTTTCCTCAGGCCCGCCCCCCTCTTCTACTTCGGCGAGTGGAGAAGATCGGAGAAGGGAAGTGTGGGGCGAGGTGGGCGGGACGTCGCACGCGAGCGCGGCCAGCCAAAGAAGGGAGGGGGAGGGAGAGATCCTAGACAACGTTACCCCGTCAACACCCAATCGGGAGCCAGCCTGACCCCGCCCCCTACCCCCACGTTATTGGTTGGTGGCCCCAAGGTGGGCGGAGCTGGACGTGGGTTGGGGAGGGCAGGGGGCGGGGAGGAGGAGGAAGGCGCTGGCGGGCAGTGATGGCGGCGGGTGATGGGAACGTGAAGATAGGCACCTTGGGGAGTGGCAGTGAGAGCAGCAGCGACGGCAGCAGCGAGAGCCCGGGCGGCGCCGAAGCGACAGCAGAAGGGGGTGGCTGGGCAGCAGCGGCGTTGACGCTTTTGACGGGGGGCGGGGAGATGCTGCTGAACGTGGCGCTAGTGGCGCTGGTGCTGCTGGGGGCCTACCGGCTGTGGGTGCGCTGGGGGCGACGGGGTCTGGGCGCCGGGACCGGGGCAGGCGAGGAGAACCCCGCCGGCTCTCTGCCTCGCATGAAGAAGCGGGACTTCAGCTTGGAGCAGCTGCGTCAGTACGACGGGTCCCGCACCCCGCGCATCCTGCTCGCGGTCAATGGGAAAGTATTCGACGTGACCAAAGGCAGCAAGTTCTACGGCCCTGGTGAGGAAGAGTTGGGGGGAGGGGGAGGGGAGGACCCCTTGCAGCTCCAGCGCGACCCGCATTTTGATGGGGGGGGGGGTCCTTGGGCACTGTGCTAGTTGGCCCAGCTTTATTGAAGTCTGGACCCCAGCGCCTTGACTGCCGCACCTGGGATGGCCCGCCCCCCACACACCCCCAGCGGCGGGCACCTCTAGCTTTTCCCTTTAAGTCGGGGTCCCAGGGTCGCCCCAGGAAGCGTCGCTCAGCTTTCATCTTAATCCCATCCCATTTCTTCTTGTGCTGAATTTTTCAAAATCTTTTGGTTGTAACCAGTCGTGACTGACCCTCAAGCTTTGCTGAGCTTTCTGATTCCTGGGATTGGTGGGGGCAAGCGGGAGGCTTCTAAAGGAGGGACCTAAAGTTTTATGCCCGTAATTCACAGCTTTTCTTTCTTTACTCTTTTTGCCATTGATCTCGCTTTTCCCACTACTACTCCCCATAAGGCCACGTTTAGGTACACGTAGTCCGAACCCACTAGCCTGTGAAGTCGCGGCATATAAGCAACACCTCATACTTTTTTAAAAAACCAGTTTTAGTATAAAGATGCTTCCCAAAATTAACAATGTATGTGGGATGAGGACAGACAAGAATGCAGATCTTAAGAAAGACTGGCACGGGTATTCGCCCTGAGTTTTGGGGGTGGAGCTCATATACCCAGCTGGCGTGCCTGTCTGCTTGTGCCTGTCTGCTTCTCTTTTTTTCCTTTTTTTTCTTTTCTTTTTTCTTTGCTTCTTTTTTTTCTTTTTTTCTTTCTCTGTTTCTCTCCTTCTTTCCTTCTTTCATCCTTTCTTCTTTCTCTTCTTCCTTCTTTTCTGTCTTTCTTTTGTAGGCAAGTATTCAAATACACGTTGATAAATAATAGTGTTTTCACTGAGAATAAAACTTTAAAAAGCTATAAATTCATATCCGCATGTACTAGTTCTGCAAGATTTTTAGAACTGCTTTCACAAAACCCTTCTTTTATATTGTAGTTATGGCATACATTTCAGATTATGCTAACACTATAGTTCAGACTCATGGATCCTGTTGGTATACCATAAAATTGAGCAACACTGTACATCCTGGTTGTGTAGTAATGCTAAGTTTTTAAAAACTGACTACAATTAGAAATAAGTAATAAAATTAGGGACCTACCATGACTTTTTCAAAGAGTACATCCAAGTCTTCAAGGTAAGGGGTTGGTCAAGTCTTTAAAACAAGTTGGTTTCCTCTTTGATTTAATCTGTTAGTGTATGAGATTTATTGACATTTGCAAACAAATACTTCTGATTTCAGTGCTTGGTGGCTGGAAGATAGTTTAGAAGAGCTTTGTTGTATTTGTTAATTGGAATAGAGATAAGAAATTGGAGATTTTACTTATTGAAGTATTTATTTTAATTGCTTATATTTTTGTATGTCTACATTCAACATAAGTTATAGGTAGCTTATAAAGTATTTACTTTCAATTATATGAATATGAAAAATAGATGGCTGCCTATTTATATCAGCTGAAATGGTTAATACATTTTTTGTGTACTTAACAGTATGTGAGATGAGAATAGGGCCAAAGTACAGTATTTAAATGCGCAGACGAAATTAAATACAGTACATGTATTTTATTTTATTTTTTTAGTCAGGATTTACACAGTATTTTGTACCTAAAGTTTTTTCCCCATTGATATTAAAAATGTGTGTTCAGTAATTAGAAATTGTGTGCAGGTTTAAATTTTTCATGCAGACCTACCCAACTAAAAGATCTGTTTTTGTCACCCCTATCAAAACTGACAGTGAAGCAAAGTTTTCGTGTGAAGAGGCATATTTGTCCTCACACGTTATGCCTTGCCACTATCTGAAAATAGCTAGGAGAGACAGTCATAGACACAGTTTGGCAGCCTCCATTGGCAAATGTTCAGCAACAGAAATTAAAAATGAAGATAAGAGTCATAGGTATAATGTAGATAGCCTTTGTGTGCCTGAACAGTAAGGGGGATCCTCAGATAATGAAGAGAAGTCAGTTTTAGGTTAGCTTCCACCAGTTCCCAGGTCCGGATAACAGCCGAAGAGTGACAGTCAGTTATTTTATTCTAGGTAATTATCGATGAACAACCTAATAGAAATATTTGGAATGTTTTATTATTGAAAGGTACCTTAAAGGTAGATGGATCATCTTATGGGCTTGGAATATGTAAAAGATGTAGCTCTTTCCAAAAGTCTTAAATTCAAATTTCTGGCTATGAAACATACATAAATTCAGTTTTGGTTTTAATTTTTATTTTCATCCTCAAATCAATTAAGCAGAATAATTCAGAAGCAGTAATCCTTATCTGAGAATCTTAGTAGCTTGAAAGAATAAGCCAAGGGAACCAGAAAACCTAGTTTCTATGCCTAGCCAATATCTACTCCCATTTTTCAATAATGGTTTTAGAGTTAAAGATTGTTTTCTGAGGTTTCTTCCTATGTTGAAGATACTTTTTTGGTCATTTTTAAAGTTCAGGTTTTTAAAAAAATAAATATTGACAATTTAGTGGACAAACACATGTTGGCAAGCAGTTGGCATTAACTACATTTGTCAATATTAAATTTAGTAACGGTTCAGGCACTTGGCCAGTATGTGAGGAAAGTGGTTCATCTTAAGAAACAATGAATGTGGGAGGAGAAAAGAGACCAGATTTGTTAGCACCTGCTACATCAGACCCATGAATTGGTCTTCTCCACAGTGCTTCAGTGAGCTAAGTAGGCAGTCCTGTCCTTCAGATAGGCAGTCTAGGTTTTCAGTATTTGGGGGGAATTGGCTTGGGTCACACAGAAAGAACATTCAAACCCAGATATATTTGACCACAAAGGCCATCTACACTAGTTCAGTTAACTGCTTTTTGGGTTAAACTTGTAGAGAATGTTACTGTTGTTTTTTATACCTTCTGGTTCCTGTAAGCATTTAAAGCCTCAAAGAAACACACTTTCATGGCTTTATGTTGTGCTGTCCAGTGCGGTAGCCACAAGTCACATGTAGCTTTTTAAATTTAATTAAATATAATGATAAATTGAGCTTCTCAGTCACACTAGCCTCATACCAGGTGCTCAGTAGCCACGTGGCTACCATATTAGTGCACTCTATAGTATATTTCCACCTATGAAAGTGTTCCCATTTTACAAATATGGAAATAAACTCAGCGAGGTCTTGCCCAAAGTCACATATCTAATAAGTGGCAAAGCTAGAAATCAAACCCAGTGTAACTGGCTTCATATGCCATCCCTTCCCATTGTATCACAACATAATTTCACATGTTTTCAGAAGTAATAGATTAGGAAGACTCAGAAAGATAGTATTTTAAATAATTTGATTTAATACTATTGCAATGGAACTCTACCCAAAACAGTGTTCTTATGTATTTTTTAGGATGGCAAGAAAGTATACAATTTACCTTTCTAATAGTTTACCCACGTTTCTGAAATTTAGGTATTATTGCTTCCCCCTTGTTCCATGTAGAGTATTTTGATACATACCAAAGCTGTTTTCTCCATCTTACCTTTTCAGTTACACTGGAAAGAAAAAGAAGTCATACATAAGTACCCCATGAGATGTCTAATATTTGGGAGGTCGAAGAACACATGTGCCTTTCAAGTGTTTTCCTTTTTTTTTTTTTTTTTTTTAACTTTGTCTTCACTATGTTCACTTATAGTTTGCAAAATTGCAGTTGAAGCAAGGGTTGCATCATACAGACCAGGTATAACCTGTTCCTTCATGGATGTACTATTGAAACTACCCAGCTCTCATCCTGGCGTCTTGCTTTGAAGCCAACTGGGTCTGTTGTGAGGTTTAATGCCCATTCACATCCATTATCTACCAGTAAGATACAAGGATCAACTTAGTTTTCTGATGAACTTTGACAGTCTGCTCAAATGTATACTAGTTTTTCCTACAATACCAACTTGGTTGGCTCCTCTGAGTTCAACATCATTCCACTGTTCTTAAAATTTGAGGGATTGTATTTGTGTTACATACTGTCACAAAGTGTAAAGGTATAGCTTAAAGCGTATGAGAATGAGACCAAAAAATGTAATTCAAGCTGGAAGAAAAGAGTAGACTTGGTAACATCTGGAGTTAGCCGCTCACATTCTTTGAATAGTTCCTTCAGCAATCTGACAGAGCCCGCCCCTCCCCCCACAGCCTGACAGGCATCACTAAATAACTGCTATACTCTTAGAACCTGCATCCTGTCTCAAGATCTTTAATATAGGATTTCAGCTCCATTTTTAAATACTAACAAGGACTTTCCTGGATTTCATTACAGTGTTATTTAAATAATATGTTGTGAGAAATGAGAGTTAACAGTTTTCAAAAATATATGAGTCCCTACCCACAGAGTTTATGGTTTATTGAGGAAGACAGATAATAAACAAAACATTCAATAATCTGTAATTATTCTATGAAAGAAATGACTAAGATACATAATAGAAGGTAACAAAAGACTTAATGTACAATAGGTGGTTAAGAAACATCTTACTTACATTAGTTTGTCAAGAAAAGGGGGTTGATATTTAAGCAAAAACTGGATCTAGAACTGATCGTGTTATTTAGCAGAGAAAGAAACATCCTTATCATTTTCATTCATTTTCAGCTTGACTTCAGCCTTTGATTTGTAGCCTTTGATTTATATTACCTCAGTGTTTCTTTTTCCATCCTTTTACTTTCAATCTGTTGTTTTTTTCCCTTATAAATAATCTATAATTGGATTTGTTTCATGAAATCTATTAATAAACAATCTCTTAACATCTTAGTTTAATCAATTTGTATGTTTTGTCATTACTAGTATATTTAGATTTATTTTCTACCATCTTATTTAGTAATTTCTCTTTGTCATACTTTTATTTGCCTCTTTTCCCCATCTTTTTTTCCTTCTCAGATGGATTTTTTAAAATCCCTTTCACTTTTCTCCCCTACTGATTTGGATGCATTCTATTTCTGTTCTGGTGATTTCCTTAAGTTTTTGCTACGGACACTACCCTTCTGAAAAATATAAGAATTTTAGCCAAGCACTTTTGTGTTAATTAGGAAAAACTGTATTTAAGACACTTTAGTGCCATTTGATAGACTATTTCTTAATAAATATACAAAACTACCATGTATGCAAATTGATGGTGTCCTTTGGAGTTAATGTAATACACACAGCCATGGTTAGAAAGTTTTAACTCTTAACCCTCCCCCATCCGATTTTCTACGTATGTTATTGCTATTAGACTCTTAGTTTCACTGTATTTTTTCAAACTCCACCTCCAAATTAGTTAAATTACTATTTCCTTTTTTTCAGTAGTCAGTCCTCACTAAAATTTGCCAAAATAGTTACCATTTTTTCTTTATTCATTGCCATTTCTTACATCTCATTCCTTTGTTCAGGGTTCAGTTTTCATTTTAGTGAGGTACATCCTATAGTTTTTTCATCGGTAGAAAGAATTCTGAGACTATCTTCCCTCAGGAATAATAGTATAGTTTTAGAATATAAAATTATAGGTTGTTATTGTACCTAAAATGTTCAGTGGTATTATTGCTACTACTTCTCTTTAAGTCTACTTTTGGTTTATTTGTCATTCCTTTGATTAATGTGTTTTTTTCCTTTTGGTTGTATAGTAGGTCCTCGAATAACTTTTTCATTTAATGTCATTTCATTATAAAGTTGATAAAAAATTTTGATTACTGGCTGGGGCTACTGTCGGTGTGGAGTTCGCACACTCTCCCAGTGTCTACATAGGTTTTCTCAGGATACTCCGGTTTCCCCCATCCCAAAGACGCGCACATTGGTGAACTGGCCTGTCTACATCGTCCCAGTCTGAGTGAGTGAGTGTGGGTGTGAGTGGCCCTTCGATGGAAGGGTGTCCTGTCCAGGGTGGGTTCCCACCTGGCACCCTGAGCTGCTCATGTAAGCTCTGGCCATCCTCGACCCTGAACTGGAGTAAGTGGTTGAAAAGGAATTCTCTTACTTGTTTGTATTCATCTTTCCTATATGTGTGTATAGCTCACATTTATTTCAGTGTTTCACATTATAAGTGCTTTGGGTCTTTAGAAGTTTGGTGATGTTTTTAGGACCAGAAATATGCCATAGGATGGCCATCTTGTTTCTATTAATTAACTTATGGTAAAACTGGTTTTGTTATACATCGTTTCACTTAAAGTTGCAGTTTCCAAGAACTGTCAAGGACATTAAGTGAGGACTTACTGTAGTTGAGACTTTTTTCCCTATCTTTGGAGTTCTGCTCTTTTACTAGGATTTGTCCAGGTGGGGATTTTATTTATTTATTTATTTTTAAAACATGGCCAGACTCTACTGGAAATCTACACTTGATCTTAGCCAAAAGGCTGAGAAGTGATTCTACTAAAATCTGAGGGTATGTGTCATTCATTCATTTATTTTAGAAAATTTGGACCCATTATCTCTTCAATTATTGCCTCCTCCATTCTTCTTATTCCTTCCTTTGGAACTCTTAATAGATAAACATTAGCTTTTCATTCTGTCCTTAATGTCTCTTAACCTTACCTTATGTCCCATCTCTTAACTTCTTAATAATTTTAAGCAAACATACTATAGTTCTTTAATCTGCTTCTATTATCTTATTCTTGGGGTGCCAGTTCTCATATCTATTATATGTGCTCACTCTTCCACGATGGTTTGTTTCTTCATATAGTTTATAATTTTCATTGCAAACTTACCTTCAGCAATTACTGACTTTTTGTTTCTTGGGGTATTTTTTGTGATATTCCAGGAGCTGAGCCCTGCGTTGTGGAAGTCTTCCTGTAGAGTGATTTGGGGTACATTTCAATAGGGCCTAATGGAAGATAAAACACTATTTTTGTTGGGTAATACATGCTCAAGATAGAACATTTAAAAGGACAGGTAGTAAAAAATAAGCCTCCCACAATCCAGCCATCATATTCCCCCTTCCTGGAGGTGAGGAACCAGTGTGAGTATTGTTCCAGAGCTTTCTCTGCAAGTGCAAGCACGTGGATATGTACTTTTCTTCCCCACACTAACGTGTAAAACCATTAACAATATTTTCATATCTTGAAGGCCTTTCATATCAATATAAAGCCATCTCATTCTTTTGAATATATACATAATCTACTATATGAATGTATCATAAATTAACAGTATTATTAGTGATCATTTAAATTCTTCTCAATCTAGTCTTACTGCATGGTGCTGCTGTATTCATGTATATGTCATTTTATGCATGTGAGTAAAGTTACAATTATCTGTAAATTCCTACAAGTAAAATTACTGAGTTTTAGGGTATGGCCGTTTTTTATTTGGGTACTTATTTCTAACTTGCCCTCCGGAGAAGTTGGACCATTTACACTTCATGAAAATACCTATTTTTCACCTCCTTGCTAAAAATATACTAAACTTCTTGGTCTTTGTAAGTCTGAGAAGATCAAATGGTATCTCAATATTTTTGTAATTCAAATTTGTCTTTTTCTTAGAGAGGTTGGACATCTTGAAAAATTTCAGTCTTTTATGTTTTCTTTCCTGCAGATTATCTGTTCATATATTCTTTGCCACAGTTTTTCTTTCATAATACTGGTCTCACAGATTTTAGGTGTTCTTTAAAAAGTAAATCAGCCTTTGCTACAAATATTTTTCCTGGTTTGTTTGCCTTTTTACTTTTTTTTATGGTGTTTTATAAACCACATAGAAATTTTTGGTGTTATTTATTCAAATTTATCTTCTTTTTGTGGCTGCTAAGTTTTGTATCAGACTTAAAGACTTTTTGCACTTAAAGATAATTTTTTATAATCTGTAGTCTCTAATACTTTTATGGTTTTAGCTTTTTAGTTACATTTGTAATTTATTTTAAGGAATCTAGCTTTTGTGAAATAAGGATCCAACTTTTTTTTGGTCTTTTTTATAGAAGGCTATTTAGTTATCTCAACACCATTTATACTTTTTTCCTCCAACACTTGCAGTATTATTACCTTTACTGTTACTAAATTCCAATAGATAATATTTAAGTCCATGCTATTTTTTTCACCTTAGAATTCTCATTCTACAGGGACTATATAAACTGTTTAGTTACCAAACTGTTGGCATCAGACACATACAGGTTTGTTACGTAAGGGGGTAGTAGAATGGAGAAATGTACTCAGATCTCAAACCTTGCTTCCTCTGAGCAACCTATCCAATTCCAACTCTAGTTGTTAATCTTATGTTTTTTATGGTCTTAAGGAAAAAGTAAAGAAAACTTACCCAAACACCTTTTCAAAAGTTAAATGTTTCCTGTGGGAAATAAAACTTGTGGAGAAGACTTAAAGTTTAGACAGTGAGGAAATATGTTAGTCACTGAATCATTTTATGTTTAAGAGTTAATAAAATATTTTGTCTAGAATTAGGCTTGGATTATTATTAATAATAGTAATCCTACTGACCTTTCACTCTTACTAAGTCAGCCATATAAAACCAAAAAAAGAACGTTTTGTGAAGTTTTGTTATTACATTCATTCAATGTTAAGGCCTCTTTAGGGAAGTTGGCAGAGAATTTTACTAAATAATGCATTGGTATAGATTAATATGTTCAAAGGTGGAGGGTTTTCTAATTGTTATTTTTATAATACTCTAATACTCATCTTTTCTTCTCTCCTTTTTACCATTTAGATGTATTTTATGGTTTATATCCTGAAGTACCCTGAAGTAGATTGATTTGCAGGCCAGAGAGGGAAATATTGTAACAAAATACTATGAAAAGCTGTTGACAGCTTTTTTGTTAATTCTCTTCCATTTTGGTTTAACAACTATTCTTAAATACCCATTGCCATTAAATTTTGTAATTAGTGAAATGCTCCAGTTTTAAGGGTTGTCATTCCATCTTTGGGTTTATGAGTCCTCTCTGTTTTTTCGAGGTGTACTACTGTATTTGGGGTAGCTGGAAAGGTGGAAGCAGTACTCCCCAGTTCTGTCATTAATTTTTAGGCAAGTCACTGCCTCTGTTCCTGTTCATCTGCCAGTTTGGGGGGGGGGAGGGTGCACTGCAGAACTTGCCCCTTCCACTTTGCAAGATTGTGAGAAAGAAAAGTAAGACTGCTAGAAAATTCTTTAAAAAGTTGAAACTATCATTTTACATTTGTAGGTTTTTATAGCCCTGATCAGTTTCCTTTTCCTTTTGTGTGTTTGACTTATCACTATTTTAAGTTTGTAAGCATTGATCCAGTCACTATTGAGACGCTATAAAATGTTTATAGACTTTTTGGCTGTTGTTTTTTCTCAAGGAAAAAGAAACAAACAAAAGCTAGCTCAGTATATATATGGCCTCCATGTCCTGAAAACAGCCATTGCTACAAAGCATGTGCAGTTATGCAAAAAAATAAGACACTACTTTCAGGTGGGCTACTCCTGTTTTGCCCAGGGACTGTTCTTGCTTAGTTTGAAAAATTAACATTTCTCTACAATAATTAACTCCAATTTAATGAATTTGAGATTTTACTCTAAAAAATAGAAAAAATATTGAATTTCTTCTTCTTAAATGCCTAATATCCTTTGAATGTCAGTTAAGATAATGGGCAAAGTTTGAAAGTTATAAATATCGGCCAATTGTAAAGTGTTCCATTTTCTTATATAGAAGATCAATTTAAAAGTATAAAACGGTAGCCTGAGTTTATATTAATAGACTGATTAAATATAGTTATGTCCATTCAGTGGGAAAATATATAACCATTAAGTAATTGTGATAATCAACTAATATAAGTAACAATATGGAAAATATTTAAGAATGGGAAAAGCAGGATAAAAAATACAGTACTTTACTGGAAGTATCATATATTTTCATATTAAAGTATCAATAACTAATAATGCTACTTTTAAAAAATTACTGCTAATGCCACTTCTGGTTGCATACAGTAACCTTTTCAGAAAATGAATTTCTTATATTCGATGAACTTGATGGTGCAATGCTTTCTGTAATTCAAGTTAATATTAATGTTTAGATTTCTGTCTAAGTAAAATTTTGAATTCTACTCTTAAAGGTACAGATACTTTACTGACACATAACCTTTAATCTCCTAAAGGCTTTAAGTATGAACATGGATATAATCATTCTGCTAACTTAAAAGTCAAGGAATTTCCAGTGTTTTCTCCTTCTCATTAGAAAGTACTTTACTCTGTTAACTGGACAATAGCTCTCTTACCACTCTATTGCTCAGTTAAGCCAGTGATTCTGGTTTTAAAATTATTTTCTCTAAATTACCTTTGTCATGTATGGGTAACTTTCAGACTCCGGAAAGAAATTGTTTTTTTTGGTAAAATTACATATTTTGGAAATATTATTGGCACATAATTCTTAAAACAACATTTTAAACAGAAAAATCTATGTGCTCTGCAGCCTAAGATGAAGACAGAATTAACTCTTAATTGATTTTTATTATAAAAATCACTTTTTCAATAGTCAGACTTTACCAAATATGTGAAGTAAAAATTTCCCCTCCAGTCCCCAGAAATACTGCCACTGTTAAGTGTTTGATCTGTATTCTTCCTGGTGTTTTTCATGCATATTCAGAGTGTAAAATGTGCATTTGTATATTCTTTAATTCAGAGTAAATCATACTCTGTGTATATGTGGTATGTGTATGTACATATATACTCTTGTGAATTGCCTTTTTCAGTTACTGTGTCATAGACTTCTTTCCATGTCTCTACATAGAGTTACATTATCTTCTTTAATAGCTGTAGATTATCCCATGAATGTACTATAATTTAATCAATTTCTTGATCTAGAAAATAAGGCTGTTTCAGTTTTGTTTATTAGTACACGTTTTAAACAACTGAAGTATCTTTTTAATCTATATTTAGATGGATATTTTGCTTACCATAAGTGAAATGTGTTTAAAGTAATAGGTCAAAATCTAGAATTTCTCTTTATTTGGAATTGCAGCTGATTCATTTGGAAGAAATTCATCATGTTCCTACTTCATGCCAGGCATTGTTAGGCATTGAGGATACAGGGATGAGTAAGACAGTTGCTGCTCTCAAGGGCAAGCTTTGGGAATGGCTCATTTTTGTCAGTGTATAACCTCCGTAGAGAGGGTGGTTTCTAATTCCTTGGACAAAATGCTAATAATTGTGTCAGTCAGAAGAACTGAGTAGTTTATACCACTTCTCCTGTTTCCCACATGAAAACCATTTTCTTTAATGACTTTTCATAGTTTAATTTTGAGTATGTCATGGTAATCACATGATACTTATTTTAAAAATGGGTCATATTTCTGATCAGACCATGTATTCAGCAGATTTGCTGCACATTTACATGCGCTGGGCACTGAAGCAATCACTGGGGGACACAGCGAGTCAATCTCTGCTCTCAGAAACGTGTAGCCTACATTGAGTAGGAGAAAGAAAAATGTTTTAGATCCACAATTCACTTGTATGTATCTTTGCATCCAGTGGATGTCCTGTTGATTATTTTTAGATGCCACAATTGATTAACAGCAATCAGGAAAGCATTATTTTCCCTCAAGCACACTGGCTTCCAACCCTACCTGCTTTAAAGTTTCCTATTCTCCCTAATATCTCACAGTCTTCATCTTTGAATATAAGTTTTGGGGTATCTGAAATAATTTAAATTTAAGGTTTAAATGTTCATTGAAAAGGTTTACTTTGGTCAAAAGGCAGATTTCCAAGAAATTTCTTCTCATTATCCCATCTAGTATCTGTGCATATTTTGAAATAAGGCTGTGTACCAAATATGAGTCAGTGTGAAGTTTCTGTTATTTGACTTTTGCATTTGAGACAATCTAAAATAATCTTAGATAATCTAAATAATTTCCTTTTTTTCCCCCCAGCGGGTCCATACGGAATATTTGCTGGTAGGGACGCCTCCAGAGGACTGGCGACATTTTGCCTAGATAAAGACGCACTTAGAGATGAATATGATGATCTCTCAGATTTGAATGCTGTACAGATGGAGAGTGTTCGAGAATGGGAAATGCAGTTTAAAGGTACCTTCATGTTGCTGGGTTCTTTGGAAATACTAAATTTATGGCCAAAAAGTGTATACTATTTCACATTCTTTAAGAGTCTAAGGATGTTGTATGTTTTCATTGTCATCATTTCATGATAAACATAGCTAAATAGCAATTTGATTATTACATGTGATTTATAAAATCCATATTTAAAAATTGACTTGTTCCAAATGTAAGTCTAACAAAAATTTTGACACCTTTAGTCATATAAGGCTTGTTTATTAAGATATAGTTTTTTTTATAATATAGGCTTTTATTTAAAACTGAACTAATTACTGATACTACTGATAATAATAGTATAATGGTAATTCTAAATGATTTTATTGATCTCACCCTTGAACCATAAAGAAAAAATATCATTCCCCTTTATGACACCCTCATGACATCAATTATTACCACCTATGTGACACTCTGGACCTGTGTGACCTATGGACCCCTTAGGACAGTTCTTCTGGCACTTGTACTGGTTCTGTTGTATAAAGCTCTTCCTATCTTATCCTCTTGTCTCGTCAGTTAATTCAGTTAACCTAGGTTCAAATTCCTGACCAAGAAATGACTAAACAGGTAGTGAACATAGCAATGTTCTAAATTAAATACCTGGAATATAAAAACAAGCAGTGCAACAGAAATCTAAAAAAAGAGATGATAGAAGAAAGAATAATAGTGTGACAGGAGCCACAAACTGAGACCTCAAAGAACACAGGATGCTAGGTAACAAATGAGTTTTCATCTCATTTGGTTTATTTTCTTGGGGACTACTAGCATATGTCACATTTTCTCCCCAAGAATATTTCCTGGTTGGATCTACTTACCATGTAATTTTCCAACTCATGTACTTTTCTCTCCCTTCCTCAACCCCAAGAAAGTCACCATTTCCTTTTTTATTCTATTCTCTAGTCCAAACTATTAATGCTACATTTTATTTCATCTCAGTTCTGTATGTCAAAAAAACAACAACAAAACTATTCAGACTCTCAGTGCATATCAGTTAGTGTCAGACTCTGTGTCCCCAGACCTAACCCAAGAGCCTGGGATGGGCAGCTCTGAAATGGGTCCTGGACGTGCGTAGTTTTTTTATAAGCTCTCGAAGTGATTCTGATGCAGAGTCTTTGATTAAGAACTGGTAGTATGGAACAGTGTCCTGCAAAGCGCAATTCCCAAGCTTTCTAAATTCCCTAACCCTGGTTTCTTTTGTTCGAGCCTTACATGAGTACAAAGACGAGCCAAGGTGAGCAGTAGGAAAAATTTAGCTTATTCTATATGATTCTAGAAGAAGAAGCAAGCGCCTTCCCTGCTGTGTAACAGAATAGTGAAACAAATTTGATTGCTACTGATTTTCTTTTGATGTATCTTTCAGAAAAATATGATTATGTAGGCAGACTGCTAAAACCAGGCGAAGAACCATCAGAATATACAGATGAAGAAGATACCAAGGACCACAATAAACAGGATTGAACTTTGTAAACAACCAAAGTCAGGGGCCTTCAGAACTGCAATTCTTACTCCCTTTCACAGAATGTCTAGAGTCTTTGGGTTTGGTTCACCTGCTGCAAAAAAATCATTCAACAGATTGTGTACAAGCTAAATGAGTCTCACTATGAAGATTTGAATACTAGACATTCTTTATGCTGCCAAACTCATTTGTTGCAGTTGTTTGTAATGTCTGGTGGGTCTTCATCATCCTGAAAAGAAAGAGACAGGGATTTTTTTTAAAGAGTAAGCAAGTTACGAGGTTACTTTTTCCTTTTTTCTTTTATTTTTCTTTAAATCAAAGACAACCAGATATGTATTTGCTGCTTGAGTGCACACATCTCAGAAACAGCAAGGGATTCCTATTTCATGTGCTCTGCCTTTGTTTTAGCATCGAGGGAGGGAGGAGACCTGGACAGAGAGGTGGGGTTGCACGTTAATTGGAGTAGTTTAGGCTACTGAAACATTAAAATGTGAACTCCCCAACTTTTCTTTTTGGGTTTTGTCAGGAATTAGGGGAAAAAACCTTTATTTCTAACAAATCTTTGGAAATTAGATGGGATTGCAAGTGGATTTAAGTCAAAGCTAAATCCCCAACAGTAAGATCATTTGAAACTAGTTTGCATTCCTTCCCTTCCCCTAGGTCAATTCAATATTACTTGTGCCTTATTTCACTTACATAGACTTGAATTATTTTTAGGGAAAGCCCATATGTGAATTCAGAAGTCACTACAAGCAGCATTAAGACGGAAGTTGGAATATTCTGTTGACCACAAAACCTTGATGTCATTCTGTGTATATAGAATGTAAAAGGAATATTCAGTGTTACTGCCATATATGTTAATATACACAAACTTAATTAGCATTGTAATGGCCAAATGCATTCCCCCATGCTTTTCTCTTCAAAAAAATTGAAAAACAAATCAACAACTCTGTCCCCCAACAGCTGCCTAATTTTAGGAGTCAGACCCTCACAGCTCACTGGTGTGGGTGCATGGGGTTGTAGTATGGATGTCGTATGGGTGTGTTTGAATGTGTGAGAGCGCCTTGGAAGGGACTCTGCAGATACTGTAAATACCAGTACCGTTTTAATAAAGCATGTACAATAAACCAAAAGAAGCTTGAGTTGGACTTTATATACAAACTGTAAGCCAGTGCATTATGATATGGTAGTCAAGATTGTGCATTTGATTCAAGATAAGGGAAAGTCTTGGAAATGAAAAAGCGGACACTGGTTAACCAAGTTGTACACATTGTACCACATTCACTGTAACTTTAGGAAGAAATTCCACTTTGTGGAACATTCTCAAGAGATCTGAGATTATTCAGGTAAGAATTGATATATAAAAATGTACATATTTTACTTTATATTTTGATGCCAACTGATTATACTAGAAGTAATAACACTCCAGGTTGTAGTTATTGGGCACAAAACAATAAAGGATAATATACCATTAGGTATTAAATTCTTATATTGTTAGTTTGAAAAAAGCCCTTATATGTCAGTTATTTGATTTCATCGTGACTTCGGTTGCGGACAAGTTATACCAAAAACAACAAATTTAACAAGTCATCAATTTCAAGAAAAAGTTCTGCTTTATAATACATGCAGAAGCCATCAAAGAAAGGGGAACTTTTAACTGAAATAATAAGCTAAAATATGTAAAATACAGCAGGTCCTCAAATAACATCCTTTTGTTCGATGTCGTTTCATTAGGAAGTTGAGGAGGTGCTGTAGAAACTTAACTCTTGTTTGTATCAGTCAGCCCCTGGTATGATGGTTTCGGTTATATGTTGTTTCATTTAAAGTTGCAGAATCTGTTGACGATGTTAAGTGAGGACTTACTGTACTACATTCTGTTATATTCAGCCTTGGAATGTTTTGCAGAAAATTATGAACTTCAACCAAATCTTAGCTGAAGACTGGTTGTAAAGAGTGTTAGTAAATGCTTTGTGTTTTTATGTAAAATATTTTAAATTTGTTAAAGTACATGTCCTCTGTGTTAAACTGATATATATGTGTGTGTGTATATATATATATATATATATATATATATATATATATATATATATATAATATACATATATATGAATCATTTGAGCCTAAAGTTCAGAAATAAATCTACACTTGTGAATAGAGAAACCCTACATATTCATTCAGTAAAAAATTATACAATATGTTTAGAAAAATGAGTAATTTCGTGTTTTGGACTTGAAATAAACTGTTCTAGAGACAATTCCTCAATTTCAGTTGAGTGTTTCTCATTCTCAGGCAGTTTGTTGTGCAAAGCTTGAATAAGGAGACAAGAGCTGTGGTATTACTGTTGTTTTCCCCCTTAGACATTATTTCCTTAACTTGCCTGATTATTGGAACCACTTGAGGTACTAAAAATACAAATTCTTGGTCCCCAGTCCACACCTACCACCCACTGAGCTAAAATTGAAAGAGAATGGATCTCAGACTCTGTAAGAAGTGCCTTGGGTAATTCTTATGATCAGGCACACACTAATCTTTTTAAGTTATATTGTCCATCTCAGTCATCCACTTGAAAGAGAAATGGAACTGACTCTTGGATAATTTGGGTTTGATTCCATGTATTTCATTTTGTAACATTCCCTAAACTTCCTTAGAGTTTGAGTTAAAAATCAGGAGTTTCACATAAAAGTCTAATGTATGATGATTAAAAATAAATTTCCATTCAGATTTTTATATTTTGATACCATCTCCAGTTTGGCATATGTTTCCCAAATAAGATCTATACTGTGTATACTAGTCAGTTTCTCTCCACTGGGAAATGAACCCATTCAGATACAGATCAAGTTTTTTAAGCCTTGACTGTGGTGCTAAGGCTGCTTATGTTTCCCTGACAGTAATTCTATGTGCCTTTTTTGAAAACTGCACAATCCAAAACCACTTACTTTTACCCAAAATCTAGAAAGCTAAAATTAATATATTGAACTAGTACTGGAGAAAACGGTCTAGAAAACTTGGCATTAAATCAAACTATCCAAGTATTCCATTTCCTTCTTGATAACTGAAAGTGCAGCAAATGGCTAGAAGTATATGCCACTGGTATGTTTACACAGTATATAACCTTACATAGCCGTTACGGATCAGAATAAGCTGGTAATAAGGAATTTATAAAATTTTTAAGTTGCTTTGAGCATAGTGGAAATAAGTTATTGATTATTATAGTGATGGTTCTTTAAGGAATTAAGAGCAAATGCTCAAAGATAGCTTTTAAGTATATATGTTTCATTCAGCTGTCAATTTGGTGGGTGATATTAATCACAGATTATGATGTATTTGTTGTGGTGAGAAAGTTCAAATAAAGACCACCCACCTCTACTGTTTTTAGACAAGACTCAACCCCAGGCAATGTCAGAAAAGCCTGTGTGTCAGCACACTCCTGTGAGTCGGACATTGAAGGGTCCCTGGGCTAGATTTCAGCTCAGCATTTGTTCTGCCATCACTAGTGACTGAGAACGTTGGGTTGCCCATGATTACTCCATTCAAGAGAGCACCTGACATACTGTGAACACTGGTTCAGTCTCAAGAGATTTTTCTATCCTGCTGTATGTGTATAGGACCCAGCTACACCAAATCATGAAGTCTGGTGTAAGAAGACTAGTAAACATTTCATATGTCTTTTGAAAGCATGATTTTAATGGCTACATAGTATTGTTTCCAAATACAATTTTTAGTGAAAATGTAGGAAATTCCATACCTGATATGGTGCCAATTTGGTTAAAGAAAATAGAGGGACAGCAAAGTTTGGAAGATAAGTCAACAGAATTTAAAAACTAAAATAACGATGCCTTTGCATAGTTATAAAAGTAGTAATGCTCAGTGTACAGCAAAGGATTAATAATCAAAAATCACGAGTTAGGTAAACCTTTTCCTACATCTCCCCAGTTCCTCTATGCATACAGGATCAGTGTTTTCTCCAAGGCTTCAGAGTTAGCTATCTATCCAGTCATGTGGGACATCTCTACCGGGAACCTCAAAATGAGTGCATTATCCCCCACCCACCCCTCCCACCCCCCGGCCCCAAATTTGCTCCTGCTCTTCTATTCTGTTAGTGAGCTACAGGTAGGTCTTCCTACCTCCCTTCTCATCAAATTCGTAATCCCTTTTGACAATCTAAAACAGATTAGACCTCGTTTCCCTACTTGAAAGTCTCTGGTGTCTCCCTATTTCCTGAACAAGACAAAGCATAGGCCATCTTCCTTCCTTCCCACTGTACTATGTTACAGAAAACGACTTGTGCCTTACAGAATTTACTCCTAGCTACTTACCCACTCAATTCTTCAGTCTGGGTATACTCCTCCTGGCACTTGCCCAAGTTAGCTAATTTGCCCAGTTTTAGAGACCAGGCTCAGACGGATTCCATGCCCCCATAATTATCATAGGTTCTGTTGTACTGAATTTACTGTCGTTTTGTAATCTATCCCTGATAAGCCAGGGGCTACAGCATACTCGTTTTAGAACCTAATATTTTTCCTAAACTTAGTGCAGTGTTAGACACTTAGTATTTGCTCAAAATGGTTTTATTACATAAATTTGTAAAATGAGAGTAGACTAGTATCATTACTTTTAAATGGGGGGCTCCAAGGACTGAGAAGAGAGCCTCGGAGCTGCATCAGAGTACTGCCTCTTGTGTTTGTTGGGCTTGCAAGTAAAAATTTGAAAGTGTGTGCTACAAAAAATAGTTGGAAAACCACTGGGCTAGATGATCTTTAGTACCCTTTTTGTTTATGAATACAATTCAGGGTAGAACTATGCAGTCTTATAAACATCTGTAATGCTGTATGACTGCAAACTACAGACCTGTCCTCATGACACAACTGGATGAAGGCGTAAGCACCACAGTGCCACCTGACCCAGAGCCTAGCTCATCAAAATGGTTTTGCAACAACTACAGCTCACAGGCTTCATCAAAGGGCTGACCAAAGGAAGACGGAGCAAAGGCGAGGAGGACTCCCATTTTTTTTCTTGTAACTAAAACCACTCATCAATGCCTTTGAAACCCGACTATGTTGCCCCACCCTCCGTCCCATCCCTCCCATCACAGAGGCACTCATTGCAGTCCCTAGTCTATTCCAGTGGTAATTAAAATTAACTATTTTCTAAACAACTGTTCCAGTGGTTAGAAAAAGACAAAGTGAGAAGCAAGTTTAAGTTTGATGTTGCCAAGACAAACTGCAGTGTAATAAAACTAATGAAAACAGTGCACTTGCCTGGGAAGAAATGCTTTACTACTGGGGGAGACCTTTGCCCTTATAACTGTGCTAAAAGAGAAAAGCAAGATAAAAAGAATCACCTTTCTTACGTGAGAAATGCAACAGCAAACATTTTAATTCCTTCTGTGTTTCAGGTGTATCTGTAGTGGAAAGAGTTTAAGCCTTCAATGGAGTCTGCCGCTTTTTGGTGAACTTGAACAAGTTTCTGAACTTTGCTGAGCCTAATTTTCCTCATTTGTTGAAGGGAACTAATGATATCTACCTCATTGATATTATAATATAAAGGCCACCAACTCCATGACATCACAACACTATTCCTTCCTCTATTTTGCAATGGTAGAAAGACATTTTAATAAGGATCTTTTTAGGTGGTAATTTTCTTCTTATTTAAAATAACAATCTGAATAACCTTTTGTTAATTAAACTGATAGTCCTAAATCTGAAAAATATTTACTAGCGTTCCTAGTTTATCAGTGACGGTAATGATATGTTTACGAACAGCATCAATGCAGTATTAAAGTTCAGCTATAATGCCAGGAGTCATAGATCACATTTATTAATATTCTCACAGGCACAACTCATAATTTATTTAGAATACAGACTAGTGGGATGGAGGCTGTCCTGAAATCATTTGTATAATCTGTAGATGAGATGAAGAGATGGATGTGTGATTATATTGCATTGAAAACACCTCATTACTGACCACCTTTGCAAGTTAACTCTAGCTAGGAGTAAAACTGAAAATGCTACATTGCAGCAACGAGTTCAGCATGTTTGCCATTTAGCTTCACAGATTTATGTGCATTGTTTTAAGGAATCTTATTTCAACTGCCATGAATCATCTCACAACCCAACTTGTATTAAGCAAAACTAGTGACTAGAATGGTTAACTATATTGTAAATGTACTGTTCAAACTTTTTCCTTACATGATTAAGTCTCTTACAGCAAATTAAAACTTCAGTCATCCTAAATGAAAAGATCACTAGACTCATCTATCTCTCACATATGGTTGACCAGTCAGAATTTAGTTCAAACTGGAATTCACTTAGGACGGTTAACTATATGTCAACTGGCTAGTCCATGGTGTCCAGTTGTTTGGTCAAATGCTAGTCCAGATGTTGCTGTGAAGGTATTTGTATATGTGATTAATTTATAATCAGTTGACTTTCAGTAAAGCAGATTACTCTCCATCTGTGGGTGGGTCTCATTCAATCAGTTGAAGACCTGAAGAGCAAAGACAGGTTTTCCAAAAAAGAAGCAATTCTGCCTCAAGACTGCAACACGGAAATGCTGCCTAAGTTTTCAGCCTGCTGACATGCCCTGTAAATTTTGGATTCGAGACTGTTCATCAAATCTTACCTGAATTTTCAGCTGGCCAGTCCTACAGACTTGTCAGCCCCACAATTGTGTGATCCAATTCCTTAAAATATTGCCTCATCATCTAACTTACCTATCTATACAAAGATTTAGATATATCTTCAAAGATTTAAATATATCTGTATATATATCTATAGATATAGATACTCAAAGATTCAGGTATCTATCTATCTAATCTATCTAGTCTATCTAGTCTATCTAGTCTACCTAGTCTACCTAGTCTATCTAGTCTGTCTGTCTGTCTGTCTGTCTGTCTGTCTATCTATCTATCTATCTATCTATCTATCTATCTATCTATCTATCTATCTATCTATCTGATCTCCTATTGGTCTGTGTCTCTGGAGAACCGTAGTACACTATTTCCTAATTATTAGTGCATATAAGATTTTTAAAGTTTTGCCTCATTTTTATAATTAAATGACAAATTCCTTCATTTATTCAGTACATAATACTTGATCTGATATGGCCACCTGGGCTTCAGTTTCTGAACTCTGAAAGATATTTCTGCAATGAAATGTAATACTTTTAGCAACATGCCTCTCATTGTTTCAGATACAATCTGAGATAACTTTTCATCTAATCTCTGAAATAAGATTTCATCAGAGGTCATGAGACTGCTCAAGAGGAAAGATGAACACAATCCTTCTGCTCTCAATGATACCAAAGTCAGTGTGAAATTTAGGAGAACATAATCTAGTAACTGTATTCAAAATCACAAACATTGACCCCAAGATTTATGTTTTCAACTACTTTTTAAATTATAGATTTAACAAAGGTAACATGAAATCATTCTATCTGGGAGGAAAAAAAAAGCCTCAAACATTGCAGTTAATGGAATGAACTGACCCTGCCCCACCTTCAATTCCTGGTTTCTCTCCGACAACCATGATTTTCAGTTTAGTGTGCATCTTTCTGACCTTTTTTCTAAGCAGCTATATTTATATAGCTGTACCTATGGAAATACTGCAAAGTTTAACTTCCAGAATCTGCAGACAAACTGCCTGGATTTTAAATCCTAGCTGTGACTTCAGGCAAGAGACTCAACTTCTCTATGCCCCAGTTCTGAAACCTTTAAGAGATAATAATAGTACCTAATGCTTTGGGTTGTTTTGAAGGTCAAATGGGCTCATCTATGCAAAGTACTCAGAACAGCGCCTGGTACATAGTGAATACTATGAAAGTACGCTATTATCATCCCCTCCCCCTTTAAAACATAAATGTATGTTATTTTGTAAACTTGCTTATCACATTCATGTATTTTGGAAATATTTACATAATATTACAGATAAACTATACCTTGTTTTTAACTACTTCAAGTCTCATTTTCCATATGATTTCAAAGAGCTCCTTAGTCCTTAGAATATCTACATTTACCCAAACAGTTCATTCCTTTTTCTACACGATTCATTGAACTAAAGGATTGGAGGAAAAAGTGCTTGGTAAACAAAAGGCAGGGAAATATGTGTACAGATGTCTTCACTGGACATCAGATGGGGAAGGAGATAAGACCCTTCTTCCAGTAACTGCAGTTGCTGCCTCACTGCCGCATTTAAAGAAAAAGGGAGGCAAATGACAAATGACTGACCTGGCTGAAGGTGATATTTACATTGCAGATCTGCTGTCTTTGAAGCGCCCTTTCCAGTGCATGTTCTCCTTAGGACATTAAAGGGATTAGGACTGCTGCCCCCTCCTCTCATGTTGTTGGTATCCAACCCCAAGGGTGAGGGGGCAATCGGAGAGGGGCAGAGGGAGAATGAGGGCGGGTGCTTCTCTGACCTCCTGGCATTCCCCCTAGGCTGCTGCTGAGGTGTAGGCCTTTGTAGACACAGCACCTGGAAGCGGGCCTGGCAAGAAGCAGGCACGCAGCAAATGTTTGCTGACTAAATACATGAATGCATTAAACCTTTACTTGCCAAAGCCTATTTCACATTTTAAAAAGGTAGAAGAAGGTGTTCTGTATTTTCAGCATCTATTTATATGTCTCTGTTCCCTCCCTCGCTTTCTTAGATCCTCATCCTGTTGCATGAGCTCTTGGGAGTAGAAATTAAATCTTACCTTTGTGTCTCTTGCCCTAGGACATTATCTGCTCATAAATATGAATGAATGGATGGATGGATGAATGAATTCAGCTAAACCAGGAGTGTCCTAAGCAACACTTACCCCTTAGGTTAGCTCCAGAAACACAGGCCCTGAGGCTGCCCTGAAAGGCACTCCAGAGGATCTAAGGAAAGGATCACTCCAGCTTCCTCCAGGGCAAACCCACCTTTACGAGGCTGGCTTACAACTGGTCAGCTTGTGAATCCTTTAGGAACTGGAGTCCAAGGCAGATATGCCTGGGGCATTTGGGCATTCTGCCATCCAGCAAGCTGGGAAGTACGCATTCTTAATCAAATGGTCTTTGAGCTGATGCAATTGTGTTCCAGAGGTTAGAAGAGAAAAGTTGCTGGCAATCGTATCTGAAAGAGCCAATGCCTTGTTCCTGTTTATATGGAAACGTTTTCACAACAAGCCGCCTTCTCCAGAAGTATACACACAGCTTGCCTGAGCAGGCCCCAGGGGAGACAGCATGAGCTGTGGTCAGGCGAAACACAGTCTGCACTCTGAGGGAAGAACACCAGTCAGCACACTCGCCGGGGTACTCAGCAGATGACACACATACACTGTACCTTACAAGGGAGAACAGAAACCTGAGTCCTGGTGAGAGTGGATCCCAAGGCTAAATGAAAGGTGTGTCTCTTCATCCAACTATAGCTAGCAAAGGAACAGGCCCAGCAAAGACACTGAACTTTTCATTTTTACCAACAGCACTGTAAATGTGTCTGTTACGAGTCAGGACAACAAAAATCATATGATTATACCAACTGATGCAGAAAAAAGCATTTGACAAGATGCAACATCCATTTATGATTAAAACACTTAATAAAGTAGGTATAGAAGGAAAATACCTTAACATAATAAAGGCCATATATGACAAACCCTCAGCTAATCTCATAATTAATGGTGAAAACCTGAAGCCCTTTGCTCTACGTTCGGGAACACGACAGGGCTGTCCTCTATCACCTCTGCTTTTCAACATAGTGTTGGAAGTCCTCCGAGAGCAATCAAGCAAGAGAAAGAAATAAAAGGCATCCAAATTGGGAATGAAGAAGTTAAATTATCACTCTTTGCAGATGACATGATGCTATATATAGAAAACCCTAAAGACTCCACCAAAAAGCTATTAGAAACAATCAATGAATACAGTAAAGTAGCTGGCTATAAAATCAATGTACAGAAGTCCATTGCCTTCCTATATACTAACAATGAAATCTCAGAAAAAGAAATACAAAAAACAATTCCGTTTGCAATTGCAGCACAAATAATAAAATACCTAGGAATAAGCTTAACCAAGGATGTGAAAGACCTATATGCTGAAAACTATAAGACATTTTTAAAAGAAACTGAAGACAGAAAGAAATGGAAAGACAGTCCGTGCTCATGGATTGGAAGAATCAACATAGTTAAAATGGCCATATTACCCACAGCAATATACAGTTTTAATGCGATCCCCATCAAAATCCCAATGGCATTTTTTAAAGAAATAGAAAAAAAAATCATCAGATTTGTTTGGAACCACAAAAGACCCGAATAACCAAAGCAATCTTAAGAAAAAAGAACAATACTGGAGGTATCACACTCCCTGACTTTAGCTTGTACTACAGGGCTACAATAATCAAAACAGCATGATATTGGCAGAAAAACACACACACAGACCAATGGAATAGAATTGAGAGCCCAGAAATAAAACCACATAAATATGGACACATAATTTTTGACAAAGAAGCAAAAAACATACAATGGAGGAAAGACAGCATCTTCAATAAATGGTGCTGGGAGAATTGGATAGCCACATGCAAAAGAATGAAACTGGACTGCTATTTGTCACCATGTACCAAAATTAATTCAAAATGGATCAAAGACTTAAGCATAAGACCTGACACAATAAACTGCATAGAAGAAAACATAGGTACTAAACTTATGGACCTTGGGTTCAAAGAACATTTTATGAATTTGACTCCAAAAGCAATGGAAGTAAAAGCGAAAATAAACGAATGGGACTATATGAAACTTAAAAGCTTCTGCACAGCAAAAGAAACCATCGACAAAATAAAGAGGCAACCAACTGAATGGGAGAAGACTTTTGCAAACAGTGCCTCCAATAAAAGGCTAATATCCAAAATATACAAGAAAGTCAAACACTTAACAACATAAAAACAAACAACCCAACTGAAAAATGGGCAGAGGACCTGAAGAGACATTTCTCCAAAGAGGACATACAAATGGCCAATAGACATATGAAAAAATGCTCAACATTACTAATCATCAGAGAAATGCAAATAAAAACCACAATGAGATATCACCTCACCCCAGTCAGAATGGCTATCATCAACAAGACAAATAGTAACAAGTATTGGAGAGGCTGTGGAGAAAAAGGAACCCTCATACACTTTTGGTGGGAATGCAGACTGGTGCAGCCACTATGGAAGGCAGTGTGGAGGCTCCTCAAAAAATTACGAATAGAATTACCATATGACCCAGCAATCCCTCTCCTGGATATCTACCCAATAAATCTGAAAACATTTATCCATAAAGACATATGTGTTCCAATGTTCATTGCAGCTTTATTTACGGTGGCCAAGACATGGAAACAACCAAAATGTCCTTCGATAGACGAATGGATAAAGAAATTGTGGTGTATATGTATACAATGGAATATTATTCAGCGGTAAGGAGAGATGAAATAGGACCACGTGTGACAACATGGATGGATCTTGAGATTATAATGCCAAGCAAAATAAGTCAGACAGGAAAAGCAGAGAACCGTATGATTTCACTGATATGTGGTATATAAACCAAAAACAACAAAAGAACAAGACAATCAAATGAGAAACAAAAACTCATAGACACAGACAATAGTTTAGTGGTTACCAGAGGGTAAGGGGGTAGGGGGTGGGAGATGAGGGTAAAGGGGATCAAATATATGGTGATGGAAGAAGAACTGACTCTGGGTAGTGAACACACAATGGGATTTATAGATGACGTAATACAGAATTGTTCACCCGAAATCTATGTAACTTTACTAACAATTGTTACCCCAATAAACTTTAATTAAAAAAAAAGTCAGGATGAAAGTTAAAAAGGTGTACTTACTATCAAACAATTGCTTCCTCCGCTTAGATACCTTGCTGGGCTCACGTTTGTTAAACTCAGTTAGCAGAGAGGAAGTCAGCTGCAGATTAGGGGACCCAGGTCCATCCCATCCACCAGATTGGAGTCCCTAGGGAATCCTGGGGACCTCAGGGCTGATTTGTTAGGACAGAGAGTGGGGCAACTCCGAGAGAGAAAAATGGGGCCAGAAGAGCATTTTTCAAATGAAGAAGTCTTCTCGGGCCTGCATTCCTAGGAGCAGAGACTCTTACTTTCCCGGTGAGATCACAAAAACTAAGTGTGTGAACTCCAAACTCTCAGGCACTGATGCTTCAGAGGTTACAAACTCCATCCAACTCTCTCCTGCCCCACTTCATTCTGCATGAGGCATTTAGAACAAGAGCATTCAAAACATTCCTCCAAACTGGCTTCTTTTCTGAACCTAACTCTGCAGTCAGCAGGACTTCCCTCACAGTTAAGTTCAGCCGAGGCTTTATCTTGCTGAAACAAATCATGTACCTTGCACTTCACATAAAGAACGGATGATGTCACAAAAGTCTTACCCATTTAGGACTTAAATTATGGCCCTAGACTATTCAAAAGTCATATTCTTCCTGTGTCTCCTTATACAAAGAAGGGACTAAGTTTATGAGGCTCTGAAACTGGGTTTCTTGCCTTCACCAGGATGTTGAAGCAGCCAAGAAATAACTCACTGGAAAGAGGCAAATACCCTCTCCAGAAGCTCAGTCTTTTGTAACGTCCCTCACAAGGACATGAAAACTTTGTTCAACACAGCAGTCCCTTTGCCAACATATGGAGCAGGCACATATTCAGACAATGGACTCAAGAATACAATCTATGGAACTTCTTCCGGTTCCTTATAAGCCAACTTAATCTCTACTTGGAACCTACATTTCCCTTTGTGATGGATGTAAAATGGCCCCAAATTCTTTGTTGCTCCTCACATCAAGACATGAAATCCACTTCCCCACCTCTTGCATCTGGACTGGGCCTGTGACTTGCTTTGACCAACAGAATGTACCACAAGTGCCAGATGACTTCTGAACCCAGCCTCAACAGGCCTCACAGCTTCGGTTCTTATCCTCTTGGAAAGCTTCCACTACCTTGTGAAGAAGACTGGGATGAAAGGCTTGTGGAGAGAGAGGCCCAGACACACCCTCTGAGGCACCTGACATGAGTGAGGCCATCTTAGACGGTGCAGCCCCAGCAATCCCCAGATAACTGCAGCTGTCGGAGCAACCCCAGACAAGAACCCCAAAGAGCCACTCCAGCTAAGCCCTGGCCACGGCCAACCCAGAGAGACTGTGAGCAAATGGAAGATAGGCATGGCATATGCCACTGTAATTACGGAGCGTATGGAAACCCCGTTAGGGTACGGTATTGGAAATAGCACTTCCTGAGGAGACCCAAAGTGGGGTTCTCATTCCGGCTCTGCACTTGAAGCAGTGATCCTGAACTCTCTAGGGCTCCGTTCACTTATTTTCATGGATCTAGAAAATGAAGATTATACCCCTGCCTTGTGCGGATATACTGGGCGCAAGGGACATACAGCGTGTGGCAGTCCTTGGTCTACACTCTGACACGGAAGCTATTTCATCCACATGACTACTGGTCAGCCATCTTGCCAGAGCGATGAAACTGAGCATTTGGTCAGGTCCTTGATAACTATTAAGGAAAATTTTCTGGTCATAAAAGTTCACAGGTACTCCAAAAGTTCACAGTAAGCGTTTGTCTAGTTTTGGTTGACAGCTTTTTAACCCATCACATTTCATGTCAAAAACGAGGAGGAAGCTGTTCTCTGTGATACCCTGCTTTAGTCCATCTATTTCAGACAGGCAAGTGTGAGGACCCTGGTGAAATGTGTAAGCCTGTGGGAAACGAAACTCACAGGCATCTGGGAAAAATCTCATTCTGTCTCCTGCACCTGAAAGCAAACATACTATTGCTTATTCATTTATGAGATTGCCTTTGGCTGGTGAAATAGCAAGGGCTAGTCACCACAGGAGGCCTTTAAAAAATGACAAAACAAGCAAAAACAACAAAAGCCCTGCCCATCAGCTGTTGGTTTCACTTAGAAGCAATTGCCAGGACTCTGGAAGCAAGTTGTTTGGGGGCCTTTTTGACAAGATTCACACGCAATCCACAGAAGGTAGAGAGAAATCTCATCTCTGCATGTTAATTAAGGAGGACAGATGGCCCTGTGATTATTCAACCATATGTAGGTCAAGACTAAATGAATTAATAAGCAACTTAATTCTGAGCTGCCTCCAAGAGCTTATGGGGCACCTATGAACAAACAATTGCCATAGTAGCCTGGGAAACAGGAGATGGGAGCAGGGAGAGAGATTACATTTCCCTCATTGCACACGACACTGCACAGCCTGGGAGGGGGCATGTCAGTCCCTCCAGGACATTGTCTTCTATATTGTATCAGGGAAATTAAAATGAGTCAGAAGTTGTACATCTTAGTCTCCTACATGTCAACTGTATAACTACAACCCAAAGGGTCTCTCTCTTTCTTTTACAGTTAAATTTTCCTTAGTTGATCATGTTAGGACTGAAAAGCAAAGGTAGAAGAGCCCACAGCCATAAAGAAAAAATGTAACAAGATAGGCTGCACATGCTGGGGGGCCAAAGGAGGGGCTGGAGAACAAGGTCTGAAAGGGCTCCCCGGAGCAAGGGCTGCCTGAAGCAGAGCTAGATATGCACCTGAGAAGGCAAGTAGCAACTGGAGGAAGGAGCGAGAAAACCATGTGCAAAAGGCAGGAAGCTGTGCAAGGCATGCAAGGGAAGGCCATCAAGCCAGTAGGGCCAGGTGACACCTGGGAATCAGAAGAGATCAGTGGGGCCCTTACAGGAGAAATCAGTCTTTCTTCTTCCCAGCATTCCTGCCAGAGTCCACAAAATAGAAACTAAAAACCCTCCAGGAGTTTACACTCTGCCGGGAAAGCAGTTTGCTCCCTCCTCTCTGCTCTCCACTCTTCCCCACACGTGACTGGTGAGACCCGCAAAAGAACTGAGCTGCCCTCCCAGCGCCCCTCTCCTTCCTTACCAGGCTGAACTCCCTGCAGACCTGACCAGTGTTCCCTCTTCATCTCCTCTTCCTGTGCTATGCGGGAGCTGCTCATCTCTGAGGAGAGCCCTGCATTTGTCCAGGGGTCTCCGGAGGGGCAAGCTTAATTTTCTGAGCAAAGGGGTGAGTATTAAACCCAGTTATCAGACCCAGCGTTATTGGTGGTAATGAGCCTTCTGCTCCACTTCTGACTCTGGGGGAATATGTAAGTTGGTTTGGAGCACTGAAGGGAAAGAAAGAAGCATAATTTTTTATCTCCTGCTTAAAATCCCAACACTGAGCTGCTGTATTATTTGTCTTTATAGCAAAACCAAAGGGATGTTAAGATGAGTCACTGGTAATATATCTTGTCAGCCTTATGAAGCTTAGGAACTTTTTTTAAAAGTCTTTTAAAAAATATGCATTAGTACAAAATTCAAAAGGAATAGGGTAGAAAGTCTTCCTCCAGTTACCCAGTTCTCCTCCTTATGGAGAACATTATCACTTTCTAATTTTCCTTCCAGGGCTATTTTATTCATATACAAGCAGATATGGATATTTTTTAACCCAAAGGTGGAATTCTAGACACAATGCTGTGTGCCTTGCTTTTCTCATTTGACGTATCTTGGAGATTATTCCTTGTTTTATATTCCTTAAAGAATATCCCATTATTCCTTATCAACAGTTAAGTTGCCATTCTTCATGGAATCCCATTTTATGGCCAAACTGTAACAGTCAGTCCCTTATGGATGGATATTCAAGTTGTTTCCAATCTTATGCTATTAAAGTGCTTTCCTGATTATACTGGTATGTACATCTCTGCACACTTGTACAAAGATTATATGCGTAGGATCAATTCCTGGAAGTGGAATTGCTAGGTCGAATAGTAAATTTACTTAAAATTTTCAAAGCTATTACTAAATTTTCAATCATAGAGCTTTTGTACCAATTTGTACCCCCAACAACACTGGCTGTTTTTCAAAATACTGTTCTCTTGTGACTTTCTCCCATCCCTCTAAATGCAAGGACTCTAGTGGTAAATCTGAATTGTAAGGTAAGTAATAAAGTAATAAAAAGGTCAGGTGACCCCAGGTACTGTTTAAACTGCATTTGCCCTGTTTACCCGCAACTCCACAGCCCTCCCCAGCTTCTCTCATCTACTGGTCCACACTGTAATCAGAGGTGTTAGGTAAGGAAATTGCCACACTTAATGTCCTGAATTCTCTTAGAGATTGAAAAGAATTACAAAGGAAACAAACACAGGTGGCAGTTGACCTAGTTAACTCTCTGGTGTCACTTTGGAGCTACTTAAAATAGAAGTCACATGGAATACAAGGGAGGAGATTCATAAAGTACATGCTATTTATGGCACATATAAAATAATTACACCAACTTAAAAGCATTCTTTTGAGAAACTTTAAAATTTGAGAGCTATTTTAATTGCATGGCCGACTAGAACTACTGTGAGTTAAAAGTAAATTTATGCTCCCTTCTCATTTTTCCTTTGCACACAGCCTTGCCGTGCTTCCTGGCGTTCGCCCGAAGAAGGTCCCTTCTCACACCATTATGCCACGTAACACAGCTTCTTCCCTTGGTCCATGTCACATGTTCTAAAATTATCCCTTCTCTCCCAAATAAAGTTCTTCCCTCTCTGTACCTAATTTTTCAGTCTCTCTCAGAAATAAGGGTCTTAATGAATTTTCACCTAAGTGGCTCATTTTTTTCCCCTCCTAGTAGTACTTAAGATTTTTAATAGCAAGAGCAGGTTAATGCCAGATAGTAAGTAATTTACATGTATTTGCATTTAAATATTAGAGTGGAATAAAGGCCCATAGCTTGACCTAACTTGCCTAGTGACAGAGCAGAACCAGAATTTGGATGCAGAGCTACTGAACTCAAGTCTGCACTCTCCCCCCCCCATCAGTCTTCAAATATTTTTGCTTGTAAAGCCCTAAAATAATTTCAATAAACTTATGTATCCCAACATTTTAAGTTGACATTTTCCATTTTAATAGTTGCAAAGGTCATAATTTCCAGCATATTATAAACAGATATATAAAATTATAAATATGAACACCATTTTTAAGTGAATCTAGTAAAACCCAAATATGACATTTAAATCCATTTTTTAAAATGTATGTGCAAGCTCTACATTAACATTTAGAAAACTTATACCTTTCCCTTTTCTCCTTGAACTTGTATTTCCATTCCATTTTTTCCAGGTTTTTATCCTAATACATTTTAATGTTTGAAAGTCTTATTGATCACCAGATATGCATCTGCAACAAAGATAGATATATATTTTAAAATTTTATTTATTTTCCTGACCACCATAAGTGGTTCTAATTGATAATTTTTTTTTCTTCTGGATTGAGTTATTACAATTATTAATACATAATTGATCAAAATAACATATGCACATTTTGATACTTATTAAATATAGGTAGTAAATTTTTTATAAAGTAATACCAGCTACTGTAACAGATAAACTCCAAATTCTTGATGGCTTAATACAATAAAAGACTATTTTTTGATAATAAAGAGTCCCAAAAGGAACTAGGTGGTGATTCAGGGACACAGATCCCTCCCATATTTGGGCTCTGCTGTCTTCAACATGTGGCTTACACAGAGCCAGAAAAGGAAAGGACGGAGATGGCACGTGGCCAAGTGAAGTGATGGCCCTTACGTCCTCTGCCTTCTAATGCCCAGACCAGCTACACTGGCAAACCTAAGGCAGCGGGAGGATGGGCGTGCAGCTCGGCAGTGAGCACCAGTGGCGGGGAGGTGTGGACTGGATATACTGCCTGACAGTCTCCACCGCAAGTTCTACTGGAAATATGCATCTTGAGAAGAATCGTGATTCAACTTTTTAAAGAAATCTAATGAAATGGAATGTTTTAGTCTGCTAAAAACATCTTTCTGGCAGCTATTTAAAAAAATAAGATCTCATGTAAATAGGAAATAGAAAATTTTAAACATTTTATCAGATGAAATGAGACTCAGTTATTGCTGTCTTTTGTATGATTTGAGAAAAAACATGTTCTTTCTCATTAACACACTAAACACCAACCAAAAACACCCAAAGCCTGACCCTTAACAGAAATATTTATAAACAGAAATTCAGCAAGTCTTATGCATTTATGAGAGCTCAATGAATTGTGCAAGTCTTCACCTTTGTGTGGCTTTCATTTCTAGAGTGATATTTGGGGCTTTCATTTCTAGAGTGATATTTGGGATGGATAAGGGCAATGCCTTTATTATATGGGAAAAAAGGCCATTAGGAACGCGAGCATATTATAAGATAAATCAATTTTAGGAAAGAATACTTATGGAAGTTGAGAATCTGGAAGTGAACTCCTTTAAAATGATCTGTGCCTATATAAACTCCTCTGACCGTATGTATTCCGGGCGTACCCCCAATCTGAGGAACACCGCGTTATGCCACAGCGCCTTGACTACCCAAGCAGTTTCCAAAGTGTGGTTTTTCACAAACTCGTAGGGTATTTTGATGCCTCCCTTGGTCCTTAGACTACACATTCTGGTTCATGGAAAAAGGAAGTGAGTGGCACTGGGGGAGGTCACTGCAGTGCCACTTGAGCCTGGGAGAGGCACTGGCCCCTGGAAAGGCAGATTCTCGTATCATATTTGGGGACTTGATATTTATGAGGCAAAAGTAACAGATCCTAGTGCTGCTGGGGAAACGTAACTGTTAACTGAATAAACAAGAGGAAAGAACTAAAAGTGAGACATTAGGATAGGTCAGATGCATGACCTGGTGACTGTTTCATGGAATCTGTACAGTCAGTGGGTTGGACTCAGTAGAAACAGCAGGATCTAAGTGCCCTACTATTTCTCACGTGGAGGTGAGTGAGCCACCACAAGGGCAGAAAAGTGTGATTTTATTATCCTAGTACAATGAAACAATGACAAGGAATCTGAATTTTCTTTACAAATTAAATGTTTTTACTAGATTAATTTCGCATGAAGATTTAAAATATTTATAGCCTATTGAAGGAAGTATGTTTATGTACCTAAAGATAACTTGTGCAGTGCTTAGTCCGCATAACAGCTGGTGTTTATTGCGTACTGCATGCCAGACATTGTGTTAACCGCTTTACATGTAATCTTTAGAACACGGAGAGGTAAGTGCAATTTTGTAGATGAAGGACCGTAACTTATGTGAGGGGAGCCTGGATTCAATTCATGTTTCTAACAAATCACTTGTCTCTAGAGGAGTGGTTCTTAAACTTGTTTGGGATCATAAATCCTGGTAGTTATTTGATAAAAGCTAAGGATTAGCTCCCCAAAAGAACCCACACATATATAAAATTCTACATACTAAATTTTGGGGTCTCACAGACCCTCCCGCTCAAAGCCCTTCTATTGACTCATTAGAAGTCAGCCTTACCTTAAAATTATTATTAATATACTGAAGGGCATTCAACTGGAAACCAGAAAAATTTAACGTTAAACATCACAGTACTGTGATTATGTCCATGTTGTGATGAATGTCTAATGTACCTTCAAGTACCCTGAGAAAAGTATTCAATTTTGTAGACTTGGAACATTACCTGGAAAAAAACAAAATCAAAACAACAAACAACAAAAATTCTGTCTTTTTTGAAACTGAAGCAAATATATACATTGATAAAAAACCATTCTGTTAACCAAATCATGTCTTAATTGGCCTAGACAAAAACATACTCATTGCAAAGAATTCAGAAAATTGGTAAAACAGTATAAAGCTAGAGTTTCTTCCTGTTAATTAACTGTGTGGCCTATTTTCTTCAAGCTTTTTTAAGACTAGAATTATCATTATTTCTGAACAGTACTATAATTATTTTCAGTTGACAATAATAACCCTAGAGTAACGCAACACTTCTAAGCATATTTTGAATAAAATGTTTAGTTTAGTTTTTATTTTACCATATCTAATTGTGGGAAAACATAAGAGTAACATTTAGTGTTAAGTGTCAGACAGGAGCCATTCACCAACTGCTGTGTGATGTGGTGGCAGAGCTTACTTACATTAGCCAGACATCCAAACAGATATATCTTACAATTTTCTTGCCTTGTTTACATTTTGACAGTTCATCACAAATAATGCTAAGGAAGTACTTCAAACTTTTAAGTGAAAGGACAAAATACCAAAGCAATAGTATTTTTTTAATCTTTAACCATAACACAAATCTTAATGTTGTTACTGTATTCATTTACTAATAATAATTAAGCACAAGTTAGCATTGCCCTAACAAGGTAATCGTGAATTGTTAGGAATGCAAGAGTAATTGATATAATTATATATTACGAGATGGAGTGAGAGTTCTCCAAAACTCTCTCTGTCTCTCTCTGTCTCTCTCTCCTCTCCCTCCCCTTTCAAGCCTAGAGCTAACTTATTTCACTCTGCCATCTAGTGGTGATATAATTAGGTATTACTCTATTGAATGTCTTCTAGGCAAGAATAAAATAAAGCAGTTCACAAGAGCTAAGCAATTAGTTAAAAGGCAAGATTAAGTACAGAAAGGAAAGTAGTAATATCGTTTAGCATAATGGCAAGGAGAAGCATGAAGGAATGTCAAGAGTGGAGTCCCAAACTGGCAAAGCAAATTTAAAAACTAAAAATCTATTTGAAAACTAAAATATCTATTTTAAAATATAACTTTCGTCCTTAGTTCCTTTTAGTATAAAGAATTCCAAAGACAGCTTCAACTATTCCTTTAAAAGGATAAGTGGTTTGGATTTAGACATTTTAACGTTGCCTTTTGTATATAATAAAATTAATAAAACTACAAAATCATAAGGAAGGAAGCATCTAAGTTCTCTAGGGACACATCTAAATTTGGGGTAAGGCTGCTTAGATTTATAGTCAATAATGTTTTTATTTTCATTGAATAACACTGTTTTTATTTGCTTGAGTTTTACATTTGGAATTTCTTTAAAAGGCATACTTTTTAAAAATTTTACCAAAAATTTTACATACCATGTCAAATATACATAACAAAATTAGAAAACAAAGGGTTAATATTCTTGAAAAATAAAAAAGCTCTATAAATCAGTCAGAAAAAGATAAACACTCCAAAAGGAAAACATAAAGGATATGAGCAAGCCATCTACAAATAATAAAGTTAATAAACAATAAAATTACTCATTAGTAAACTGATGAAAATGACAGTAATAATATTAATACAGTACTTTTTGCTGCTCAATCTATCAAAGAGAAAGATTTCTAATAAACGGTATTGTTGGTGAGGATGTAGGAAAGCAGATGCTGTTGGTAAAAATATAAACTGTGTGACCATGTTAAGAGTCTTTTAAGTGAGAATACATTTTTACTTAGTAGTTCAACTTCTAAAAATTTATGCCAGACAATAACTCAAAGTCTGTGCACAAAAATTTATCTGTATGGATATTATAGATTAAATTGTTCTTTATAAGAGCCCAAACTTGGCCATAATAGATGATTAGCTAAAAGTTTAACAATAGATGATTAGCTAAAAAAACTATTTAACCACAAATATTCATCTATATGCTGGAATACTATGGAATTTGTAAAAATCATGGTATAGAAATATTAATGACACCAGAAAATTCTCATCTCTATACTGTGAAAAAGTAGGTTATAATGCTGTATGTATAGCATGATACCAATTTTGTTTTTTTCCTTTTTAAAAGGTACTTTATTTTCTTCTTTGTGCTTTTCTAAATTTCCCAATGTACACATATCACTTTTACAATCAAAATAAGATGATAAAATTACTAATTTGTTAAACACCACAAAACTCTTGATTACTGTATTTCATATAAAATATACAATTTTCCAATCAAATTTACACTTGCATATGCAGGTGAGTAGAAATAATTTTAGATTAAATGCAGGTTTCAGATGTATGTGTTCAACACAAAAAGCATACTGAAAAAACGTTTTGGAGCATTTCAAGAGACAACTTAAAGGAAATAAGCACGGTTTGGAAATTTCCCACTGAAAAGACAGAGCTATATATCCACTTAAGAAAACATTTTATAATTTGTCATTCTAATGCATTACCTGTTTTGCATTATCTTTCCAAGATATCTAAGTAAAATTTATTTTCTACATGTTCAAATTTGATTGTTTAAAATTAAAACATGAAAATGACCTCCCCAAGTATTAAATATTATAAAACTGAAAATTATCACTTATGCATGGGAAATAACGTAATGAAAATTTTTTATTAAATAGCCCATTTATCCAGATGACATTGTATGTATTTCAATGTTGTCATTCTATAAGAATAACACACCAAAAAGAAAATAAATTAACTTTGTGTATTAAACCAGCTGCTATTGCCAATACAAGAAAATGTATATGCTATAACAAAAATGGATATGTTTATAATTGAAACTTCATTCATTGAATGGAATGGTTTTCTACTAGCAAAATTTAAATATTACAGCTTTTTAACTATATTCTAAACAAAATTAAAAATCCATTCAAATAATTTAGAATAAACTTTATTTTTTTAATTCCCAGAAAAACTGAAACTATCATTTACACCAGTTTCAACAGCAATAAAAATTAGAAATCAATTTGCTATAACTCTTGAAAACACTTATGAGCATAAAACAAAACTAAAAGAAACAAAAAGGACAAACTAAGTACACCTTTAAAATTGAAGATAATCTGTGACATAGCCACCTATAGATGTACAAACAGCAGATGCATTCAAAGCAGTGCAAGATTTAATTAATTTAGGACAATATTCCTACCAATCCCAACTCAGTTTTCATCACTTTCAATTACTTGTGCAGGTTTATATACAGTCACAAAAAGTAAATCACTCCTAACACAAAACCAGCTGATGCCAATTCAGAACACTCCACACCAACACAACAATAACTATGGAAACCCTGAGGTATAACTAGCGAGGAAAAAGCAAAATCCAGCATCCAAAGTGTGTATGCTTCAATATAACTGCAATATATTTCTACTGTTGTAAAAAAAAAATTTTCCTGTAAACTATACGTCTAAAAGAAAAGCAAATGTATCATTTCATATTCATTTTTTGAGTTAAAAATATACATACATAATCTTCCTTTGTTTTTGAGAAGTTCAAATATGGATTGATAGTTGTTGGGTAATTGAATTCTTTAAGAAAGCTCTATAGAAGAGATGAATACAACATACTATATCTTCTTTAAGAAGTATGAGCTGAAATGTTAGGCATTCCTTGTTGTTTTTGTATGTAAGGAATGCTGTTCTTGTAAACAATGGCTTTGAAAAAGAAATACTGAGACCAAAGTACATTACTAGAGGAGCTCTATAAAAGGTCAGTCGCCAAAACTATCCTTGTTTGTGAAATCAAGGAAATCGTTTTTAGAATTTATCTTGCTAGAAAAAAAAATGCTACCACTTTTCTTCCCTTTTTTTTTTTCTGATTATCACAAACATCAGAAGATTTTTCCCAAATAAATACTGATGTAAATGTTGATTTCAAGGGCAAACAACTTTCATAAGCATCTATTTCTCAGACATTTCACCATTTGTGGAGACTGAGGCAGCAATGTTCTGGTGTGAATTGTCACTGGACTCCTGTGCCATATTCCTTCTGGAAGAATTTATTGGGACCTGAA
This sequence comes from Rhinolophus sinicus, assembly GCF_057876585.1. Classification (NCBI taxonomy): domain Eukaryota; kingdom Metazoa; phylum Chordata; class Mammalia; order Chiroptera; family Rhinolophidae; genus Rhinolophus; species Rhinolophus sinicus. Next base: position 125,607,198 of record NC_142515.1, read on the forward strand.
GCTGATTGGCAGATGCAGGCTTAGCAGCATTTGGTGACTTTGTGGAGGAATTAGATGGACCTCGATGACGATTACTCTCCGAACCAGAAGAAGATGAATGTCTTTTTCTTCCAAATTCCTCACAAATAGGGGGCTGCAAATTATGAAAGACATAAAAGACAACACACATAGTGATGATTATACTATTTTTCCTCCCTTTAAAATCCAAGGCCAGACTTTTCCAACAAAGAGAGAAACTGTTGGCACTTCAGTAGATTTTATTAGTATAACAAAAACGTAAGAGCAACTTAAGGTATTAAACTTAAATGCTCCCTCCAACTACATCAGCTTACTAGTATTTTTTTCATTCTTTCAATTCAACAAATGGGCTTGAACCACATAGTAGGGTATAAACATAATGCTGGGTTCCTAGCCTCCAAGAAAATGTTTCAAAAAGGCTATTTTCCTTCTTTATTCAACTTCTGTCACCTGCAAAGCATTTATAACTCTAGTCCCTTCCTCAGCCTAAACTCCTATCCTAAGCTTGTTTAACTGGTAATGTTTAACAGATAAATGAAAGCAGCATGGAGGAAAAAAGAGACTCCAAGTCAAATAACCTTTAGCAAGTTTAAAGGTTGATCTGGGACAAGGAGACTGGAGGGCATTATTGATGGCACTAAATTTAAACACTTTCAAACTTTAAATATCCATAAAGCTCCCAAATCCCCTCAGGCTGAAAGCAAAGAAGGCAGGCAGTGGAAAGGTATCCTGTATTCAAAAAAGTCAGCTTTTTACTCATAGGCCTTCCAGTTAGAGAGAGAGCCCAGAACAATGCACCACCAGACTGATATTTTTATTTAAGGTAAGACTGTAACCTCCCTCTCCAATATTCCTGAATTCTTAGCTTCCACTCAGATAGGGCAAAAGTCACTGTTATAGAGCAGGGACATCTTTGTGACAGAACTGGCTAGGCCACTCTTGAATCATAGTTCTTAACTCCAGAGACAGGCACTTGTATTAACTCCATCCCTGGGCAATCAAATCCATTTACATAAAACTTCAGGAGAAACAAATTACAGTACTTAGCAGCAATGGACCTAGCCTTCCTTCTGCTCACTTCTCTTCTGCTCTTTTTGACTCTCCTTTTTTCCTTATTTTTCTTTTCTTCCTCCTTTTTCTTTATCTTCTTGTGTTCATCCCATTCTTTTTTCTTAATGCTCTCCTTTTTCTCTTGAAATCAAATTGTTCAAAGCCTACTCTGCTGTCTCTACATATGCATGTAACATATGCACGTAACATTCGTGCTCTGATTTTATTTCCAGGGACCCCTAAACCCACGTTACATCAGCATATCTTACAAAAACTATAGGATAAAAGTACACAAAAGGGGAACAATTATTAAACCGCTAGTGAGAGGTTGGTAACATATCCACATAAAAGTTACTAAATCCAGAATATGCTTAACTATAGGGACATGTCAAAATTAAAGTAAACTGACAATTGCACAGTGGTTATGTAATATGTTAACATTTGGGAATTCTAGGTAAAAGTTTATGGGAAGTCTCTGTACTATTTCTGCACATGCTTTAAAGTTTGATTTCAAAACTGGAAAGTTAAATTTTCAAAATAAAAACTGAAAACTGTAAAATTAAAGTTAAGGAAGTCACTGACAGCTCAAAATATAAGGGTAATACGAAGAATACAGAGGAAAGAAAAAACTTACATCAACGCGGAAGTCTTCTAACCTCTTAAAGCTACAGAGGTATTCCTGAAGTTCTGAGTCAATAGACTGTGTCATAGATTTAGAATATTTTAGATAAGCCCAAAACTTCTCTAATCCATACAGCTGACCTAATAAACAAAGAACATACATGATAAATTATACAGAATTTTAAAAAAATGATTCATATTGAACATGATCCTACCAGCAATAAACCATGTATCTGCCAGTATACACATTATTTAGATTTTGACAATAAGATATTGTCATGAATAATGGCAGCTAACATTTATTGAGCATTTGTTATGTGACAGGTATTATTTAAGTGGTTTATTATGTATGAAACTAATTTGAAGCATATATACAACTCTGTGCTTTTGTATATATTACTGATGAGTAAACTGAAACTAACAAGATTAAGTAACCTCCCCAAGGTCACACAGCTACTAAGGAGTAGAAATGGGATTCAACAGTGGCCAAGACATGGAAACAACCAAAATGTCCTTCGATAGATGAATGGATAAAGAAGTTGTGGTATACATACACAATGGAATACTATTCGGCAGTAAGAAAAGATGAAATAGGGCCATTTGTGACAACATGGATGGATCTTGAGATTATAATGCTGAGCAAAACAAGTCAGACAGAAAAAGCAGAGAACCATATGATTTCACTGGTATGTGGTATATAAACCAAAAACAACAGAAGAAGACAAATAAATGAGAAACAAAAACTCATAGACACAGACAATAGTTTAGTGGTTACCAGAGGGTAAGGGGGAAGGGGGGTGGTAAACGAGGGTCAACGGGATCAAATATATGGTGATGGAAGGAGAACTGACTCTGAGTGGTGAACACACAATGGGATTTATAGATGATATAATACAGAATTGTACACCTGAAATCTATGTAACTTTACTAAATCTATGTAATTTTACTAACAATTGTCACCTCAATAAACTTTAATTGAAAAAAAAAACAAGAAATGGGATTCAGACCTTGGGAGCTAGTCCAGAGCCTGCACTGTTACCCACAGTGCTACTCCCCCATTCCAAGCACACCGACTGATGCTACATAGAATTTTTACGTAAGGGAACATCAAGGGAATAATGACAAAATACAACTCCATAAAGAAGTTTTCTTCAATGGCCTGCCCTGAAGAAAAAAGTTATGAATTCCCTATTTATTGACAGATTTGGGTTTACAATTTCCAAATTAAGTTACTGTTTTGTTTTTGTTTTGTTTTTACCAGATTCATAGTCTTTTTTGGTTTCTTCTTGGAAATCCTTAAAAATTTCTCGTCTGAATTTTTTTTCCAGTCCATAACTGTAAAACCTGAACAGACATTCTAATCCATACCTGTGGAAAATAAAATGTTTATAATGAAATTTTTGCTATGACAATGCCAACATCTCATATTTAGCAGTACTGATACAAGCAAATATGGCATACATAATCCCAAACAAAAAATAAATGTTTAAATGTATGTCATTTTTCATATGCAAAGGTTTAGCTGAAGTGGTGATTAGTAACCCATACTTGGCTTCACTATTTTTGGTGGCTCAGCCATAGCACCTCCTGGAGGCACACTGGGAATCCACAGAATGAGAGAGGGACCTTGGACAACTAGAGTATGGTTCTTTGGACAGACAGACAGAGGATCTCTCCCTGGTATTTCTGAATAACTGGTCAAAAGATTTAATGACAAATTGGGAATATTTTAGATTTTTCCAAACCAAGGCTTATAATGGTGAATTTGTGCATGGCATTAAATACTCTTGAACATAATCTTTACTCTAGAGAGATGAAGACCAGTCTTGTGCCTTAGACCCTAGGTATGGTTGACACATTCAACTATAAAGGGACAAACCTAATTAAATGGTTCCTAAGAGATCCTCCCTGCTTTAGTTATAAAGTACATTTAACAAGACACATTTTGCTAAAAGAATTGTAATCACTACATAAAAATAAATTTCCTTGTTTCCACCTATAACTACTTAGGGAACCTGAGACAAGTTGGGGACAGTGGATCAGCAAACTACATGGGCTCAACCTTCAACTAACGGTGATGAGCAGAAGCCGTGAAAGCGGACAAGGCCAACAAGACAGCAGTAAAAGGATCATGTCTAGCTCCCTCAACTGCATGTCACAAGATTCCTCAGTTAGAATCCTCAAGGCATTCTGCGTGCCTCAGTGGGATAGAGGCTACAATGTCTTCATACCATATTGTTGCCTAGCTGTTATTCACAGGAAGGTGTGTGTGTGTGTGTGTGCACCAGCTATTTAGATGAAGAGTGACAGTCCAGAAAAAGAGCAAACTGCCGAGAGAAACGTAGGACTACCGACTCCATACCTATAAACCAGCCAGAGCTCTTTGCTCTGGTAGCCATAAGCGCTGCTGTCCTTTGAGCTTGTATGACAAAGGACTAAAAGAACACCAGCTCAGAATAACAAATCTGCCTTGACACTCCTTTTACGGGACCGTGTCTCATGGTATCAGTGGTTCTCAACCTTGGCTACATATAAGACTCACCTGGGGAGCTTTTAAACAATACTGATGTCCAGGCCCCACTGCAAAGCAATGAAATCAGAATCTTTTGAGGGTGAAGCCTATGCCCCTTTCTTTCTGGAAAGCCGAATTGAGAACTTTTGGTTTTATCAAGTTAATGACACGTTAGAGGAATGTTAAAGTTCTCAGCTTGGTACCAGCCAATAGACTACTACAATTTTGGGATTTTTACTCTTACATTTTAGCAAACTAAAGACCAGAAGTATGACATTTACAGGAGAACTTGAGACCTTGCTCCCAAGCATATGTCATCAGTCTGGCTCAAACAAACTCATAAAAATTCTTTACATTTCTACAAAAATTATGACATTAATAACACAACTCAAATATGCAGCGTAACTGCTGGAGTGAAGAGAGGAGACAAATGCCCAGCCTCGTAGTTGTCATTTACTCACTTCACTGTGAGAAAGATTCAAGGCTGAGAACCAGGAAGAACTACATTTGAATTGTAGGCTTGTAAGTATATCCCTATAAATGGGGATAATAATATCGTTTTCAAGAACAGATGAAATAATATTTGTAAAGCATTTAGACTATAATTGGCACATTGAAGATATGTAATAAATGTTATTTCTTTCCTTCCTTTTGGAAACCATCTTACTGTTACTTTTAGTCAATGGATATATTAAGTAATGATCTTCTTCCTAATAACAATAACCATTCACTGAGGACTTCCTATATATTAGGTAATATGTTACCCCCTTTACATGTTTTGTTTTGTTTAGTCTTTACACTCACCTTATGAGGATATCTACTATAATTTCTGCCACTCTGTGAAGAACGTAAAACTTACAGGGATTATAACTTGCCAAGATTACAGTAAATTAATGGGCTACAACTCAAATCTAGGTCTGATTTCAAAGCTTTCAGGTGCGTAAGCACTGTGCTATATACACTTCCTAAGGGATAGCTAATCCGGGCTAGTCATGAACATTGAAGAAACAGCCCCCAAATTATAAAATGGTATTAAAAAGCTATTAGAAACATACATACAGGAACACAGAAGAGGAACTCCCAACCTAGACTTGGGTAGGAATGGGATCAGAAAAGTTTTTAGAAAGTCCAGAACAACAAACAAATTTTTTGCTTAAATAGCAAAATATGCTGAAATTAATTATAACAACGGCTTTCAAACTTCTCTAAGTTCAATAGTAAGGAAAATATTTTGTGACCAAGTAAACACATTACTCATATATATTATGTGTGTACATAAGAGCATATATAAGCTTTTCAAACTACTCTTAAATTTTTATGTATGTATGAACTATAAAACAATTTGACCTTACTCTATTCAGTACAGTCTTACTATATTTTATTTTTTAAAGCAAGTCAGAGCCACTAAATTGATTTCACAACTCACCAATGGGTAGCAAACCAGAGCATGGATGAAAACAAGATCAGAAATGGCAAAGTCAGCCTTTTGTGCCAACTCTGGTAACCTGGCAGTAGCTATTAAAGTTGTGATAAGAAAGACTATAAATCTGAATTTAAGAACAATATTAAACAATGCTGGGATTAGAAATGTCAGTAAGAGACAGAGAAGAGGAAAATAGGGGCACACGTGTCACGTGTCTGTCATTCCTCATCAAGATAAAGATTCTAGATGAAAATAAAATGGGCTTTATTTTTACACAAATCAGGGCAAATGCAATTTTTTTGTTTTCAGAAAAATTTACTTGCAGCATCTTTTTACCTCTTGAAGATCCCAATATCTGATTAACAACATATTCTTACTTGAGACTTACAAGAGTAAGTCTTGTAAGAACTTGAAGAAGGGGTAAAGTTAGGAAATACTGAGAGGGAAACGATTTTTCTTCTTTATACTACTTCTCCCTTCTGTCTCCCTTTACCCAGGAATAAACAGCCTACATAAGTTCACTCTAGGTTCCTCTCACCCTCTTGTTTGGGTCTCAGCCTACTGGCACTCTCAAAAATCCCTCTAAACACTCTTCAAGGAAGCAAGGTCTAACCTGGACAAAAAGAATGAGTTAGAGGGAGGAATAGAGAACAAGCAGAGATAAGAAGAACACGTACAGACGTCTGGGGAGCACAGGTCACTCAGAGAACACGTAGTCCAATACCAGCTGCCTAGGGGACTAAGAGTAGGGAAAAACGAGATTGGAGAGGTAAGTCAGGAGATAGCATGAGAGGCCTTACTTTTTCTTGGTTCAAGGAGTCTTAACAACTGGTTTGGCTCCAATCATGTATCAATTTGGGGATGCACATGCACATGCAAGGGAAGTCTGTAATGGTGGGGCAAGAAAGAGAAAAATCTCTCTTGTAGATTTCATTTGGCCTTTGTGCCAGCCCCTAAAATGGTCCCAAATGATCCCACTTCCTGGTATTCACCACCTTGTACAGTCCCCTCCTACACTGTACCAGGGTGGGTCGATGAATAATGCAATATGGCAGAAGTGATAGTACGTCACTTTCAAATATAGATTATACAAGACACTAAGGCTTCCACCTTAGAAGTTCCCTCTTTCCGAGAACACTAGCTCTGGGTGAAGTCATGCTGTGAGATGCCCTATGTGGTGGGGAATTGAGGCCTCCTGTCAATAGCTATGTAAATGAGTGTGAAGAGGGTCTTTCAGCCTGAGTCAGGTCTTCAGACACTGCAGCCCTGCCCAACACCTTGACTGAAGTTTCATGAGAGACAGAGCAAGAACCACCCAGCTAAGCTGCTCCTGGAGCCTTGACCCTTTGAAACTGTGGACTAATAAATGTCTGTTTTTCTTAAGCTTCTGAGTTTTGGGGTGATTTGGTATGCAGCAACAGAAAACTAGTACAACCTTCCCTCTGGTTATGTTGTCCTACTTTCAAAGTTCAAAATTGGGCTACTTTTCAATACTAGTTTTTAAATTATTTTTTAAGAACTCCCTCCAAGTGAAACAGTTTGGAGATTCCTTAAAAAATTAAAAATAGAACTACCTTATGACCCTGCAATTCCACTTCTGAGTATTTATTTATCCAAAGAAATCCAAAACACTAATTTGAAAAGATATCTGCACCCCTATGTTCACTGCATTATTTACAATAGCCAAGACATGGAAGCAACCTAAGTGCCCATCAACAGACGATTAGATAAAGAAGATGTGGTACATATATATAATGGAATGTCCGTCAGCCATAAAAAATGAAATCTTACCATCTGTGACATGAATGGACTTAGAGGGTATTAGCCTAAGTGAAATAAGTCAGACAGAGAAGGATAAATGCCATATGATTTCACTTATATGTGGAATCTAAAGAATAAAAAAAACCCCAAAAACAACAGAAACAGACTCATAGATAGAGAGAACAAACTGATGGTTGCCAGATGGATGGGAGGAGGTTGGAGGGCAGAATAAAAAAGATGAAGAGAGCAAGAAGTACAAATTAGTTGTTACAAAATAGTCACAGGGATGTAAAATACAGCATAGGGAATACAGTCTGTAATATTGTATTAACTATGTATGGTGCCTGGTGGGTACCAGTCAGGGGGATCACTTCATAAATTACATAAATGTCTAACCAATGTGCTGTATACTTGAAACTAATATAAAATAGTACTGAATGTCAACTGTAATTGAAAAATAAAAAATAAAAATAAAAAACTCCCTTTAGTGTAAAAATATGAGAAAATATTTGACCTGTAATTTTCTTTTGCATCTTCCCAAGCAAGTTGTTTAAATTCCTCATACATTTTTTTATTGAAGTGATCTCTGAGGAAAAAGGACCAGAAACGAAAGAGGGTATTCATTTCTTGGGACTGGCCAATTCCCAAGCGTTTTCTCTCTGGAAAAAGTTAAAATAATACAACATGTTTTACTAAAGGTATTTATTAAAGTCAAAACAACAGATGTTTTACATAACTTAAAGAAATCTGAAACATATTAATCCTCAAAATGTATTTGGGTCTCTTCTAAACAAAGGACACATATTAATCCATTTTCTGACTCACTGTTTAAATTTAAGCATTTGTCAGTAGTGACAAGTAAACTTTGTTTCCTAATGTGTCGAAGCTACAAAACACACGAGTAAAGAATATATATAAACACATTTATCTGAGGTAATTATAACAAATAAAAGAATATCTTAACCTGGTTAGTAAATGTCACAATTTGAATTTTTGGAATTATATTTTAATTTTACATATAGTTACGTGAAGGAGAAGCATCTTACCACTTAGGCATCTTCGACGATACTTGTGATACACTTGTTGGGTGAAGCCATTTTCCTTCAAAAGTTCATGAGAAGGGTGCTGGAACTTAGGGAAGGAATGAGGAATACATCCAGAGCTTCCTGCTAGTTGTGCACCTTCTGAAGGTGAAGCACTTGAACTGCTGTTTGAGTACAGGGGAAAAAAGGCTTCAGACTGAAATATCAAGAACCAAGTGTTCAAACCAGTTTGTTCATTATTGAGAGGCTGAGCAGTGGAAAAGACATTAGTCCCCAAAACTCTCAACTAATGACATACGGATCTACACATGCATTGCTATTTATGTTCAACACGCAGGCAAATTCAAAAGTTAACAAAAAATATGGTCACAAATTATCAAACTAAAACAATAAGTAGAAGCAGATAACTGAATAATTAGCTTATTCTTCTTCCAGATCCATTATTAATTTAGTTTAGATCAGTTCATTTTTTTCTTATGGTACTGGAGAAATTTTCAATTTTCATGAGTAACCGGCTAATGATGTAAATTGAATATGTGGAAATAAGGAATAAAATCTGGCACAAAAGCAATAATTTCATTATCCCAAAGAGATAACTGCAATTCTGTAAATCAATTCCACTTCTGAACTATTTCCTAAACCTGTCTCTTCCTTTTCATTTCCATTCTATTATTCAAATTTAGGCTTTCCTCTTCTTTCACTTGAACTAACTGGTCTCCTTGTTTTTCCATTTCCCTCCTCTATCTTGCAACCAAAGTGATCTTCCTAAGACATTGATCTAAACTGGTGGTATTCAATGTGTGTTCTATGGATGCTTGAAGGGGTCCTCAAGAACCTTTCAGAAAGTCTGCAAGGTCAAAACTATTTTGAAAATAATACTAAGATACTGCTTGTCCTTTCACTAAGTTAACATTTGTCCTGAGAGTACTAAAGCAATGGTATATAAAATTGCTGATGCAAATTGAGACAGTGGCACCTTTACTTACTAGTGATTGTATTATTCCCTACTGTGCACTTGTAATTTTTTTTAAATGCCAGTTTCAACTTAAGATGTCCTTAATGAAGCAAGAAAAATAAACTTAATGAAATCTCAACCCTTGTTTACATGTCTTACATGTGTGACAAAATGGGACAGAAGCTTTAGTTTTACAAAAATGAACAAGTTCTAAAGATTTTTTTTTGCTGTTCTGGTTGTCTGTTTTTTGCTACCTTATCTTCTACATCGCTGGTTGGATCCTCTGCTTCATCCAATCTACTGTCAATTCCCTGTAATATATTCTTCATTTCCATTATTGTATCCTTCATTTCTGACTGGTTCTTTTTCATGGTTTCCATCTCCATTTTTATGAGATCATTGAACATTCCTATAACCAGTGTTTGGAACTGTGCACCTGATAGACTGCTTATCTCCGTTTCGCTTATTTTTCTGGAGCTTTGTTCTGTTCTTTCATTTGGGACATGTTTCTTTGTCTTCCCATGTTAGCTGCCTCCCTGTGTTTGTTTCTATGTATTAGGTAGGGCTCCTATGTCTTCTGGTCTTAGCAGAGTGGCCTTATGTAGTAGGTGTGTTGTGGGGCTCAGTGGCACAGTTTTTCTGGTCACCTGAGCCACACGCTCTAGGTGTGACCCTTGTGTGGGTTGTGTGTGCCCTCCTCTTGTAGTTGAGCCTTGGTTGATAATTGCACATCAGTGGGAGGGATTGACCCTTGGGCTCACTGGTTGTGAGGACTGGCCTTGACTACAGTGGAAGGGTTATTATGCAGGGGCTGACCCTACAGGGCAGGACCTGCCTCAGTAGGACTCTGGTGCCTGCCCAATCCGCCCCTTAGGTGTGTCGTACTTGGAGACAGCTAGGTGATGCTCCAGCTCATTTTGAAGCTGGCCACTGGGGGTGCCAGCCCAGGACCACCTTGAAGGGGATCCACTGTAGGTCTACTTCAGCCACAGACCGTGCCCCACCCAGGGCCACCACCTAGTGGGAGCCAGAAAGAAATCCACAGATGTCTGCCACTGCCGGTGCTGTGTTTGGAAGCACCTTTGAGAGGCTTCCAAGGCGGCTGCCACTACTGCCGGCTTATAGCTGCTCAGCCAGAGGTACAGGACAAGCTCAAGCCAGATGCTGCCTGTCTGGGTTCTGCAAACCTTTGAGAAACCCTAGGAAAGTGCAGCTTGAGCCAAGGCTAATGGCCACTGAAAGCAGCCTGGGTGTGCCCAAAAGTGGGGTGGGGCCAGGTCTCAAATTGCCAGGGCGTGGCAAATGAACAGTGGAGACCCAGAAATGACAGCTGTCTGTGTTTGCGCACAGAGAAGGGGGAGGGCTCAACAAAGAAACAATGGCCTCCACCAGCACCGCCAACCGGGAGAAAGCCGCCTCTCCAGCTCCCGTCCCAAGCCAGACAACTCAATTCCCCACCATGTGTCCCTGCCATCCCTCCAGCTGCTGCCCCAGCCCAGAGCGAGTGATTCTACTGGTGGGTAACTCCGCGTGCGGTCCCTTTAAGAGGAGCGCCTGGGAGTGCAGATGCACTGTCTCAGTCATAATCTCCACTGGTTTTCACAACCAAAAATTATGGGGACTTCTCTCCCCAGCACTGGAACCCTGGGCTGGGGTGGGACTGGGAACTCTCACTTACCTAGGAGATGGGGGGACCCCACAGTCAAAATATCCCTCCCAATCTTTAATCGTCACACAGGGATGTGGGACCAGACTGTTCCACGTCTCTGCCCTTCCTACCAGTCTGGAAGTAGCTTCTTCTGCATGTCCACAGTTTAAAGACTTCAGTTCAGCTTGATTTTTACGCAATTCTCAATAATGGTTGTTTTGTAGATTAGTTGTAATTTTGATGTGGTTGTGAGAGAAGGTAAACACAGCGTCTACCTTCTGCGCCGTTTTGGTTGTCTCCAATTGTTGTTTTTTGTTGTTTGTTTTTTTTTGTTTTTTTTTGAGGTTTCCACAGTGATTTATTGTTCATTGTTTTTATAATGTTTTCATAAAGATAATTCTCATATTTAAAGATCCGCAAACATTGAAAAGGCATCATCAGGCATTATCACTTTAAATAACTGGCATTTTACTATCACTAAAATTCTTGTTACTTTCCTTTAAATAACACTGATGAACCAATGGCAGCAATTTCCCTTCTTCGTGAAGCCTGTGAGTGTCAGTTGCACCTCCAATAAAAGTTCCATTGACAAATATTCTTGGCACATTCTTTCACCAGTCATTCTGTAAAGAGCGTCTTGGAACTGGCTTCCGTATTCAACCGTGTCCAGTTCCACCACTTTGCAGTTAACATTGATGTCATGGAAAAGCTTTTTTGCCATTGTGTAGTAAGAACAAGATGTTTTCAAGAAAATCACCACACAATTATCAGAAATTGTTTCTCGGATCTGATTCACAGGAGGAGTTACTGGCTTTCCCAAAGATGATGACATGCTGTTCCCCATCCCGAAGGGCGCCCTGCCAAGCCGGCCTACCGAGACGCTCCCGCTCTGGGTCCTGCCCCGGGTGAGATGTGTCCCCACCAGCGCCACGTGGCGCCAGTACCTGGTCTGACCAGTTGTTTTTGAATGTCAAAAAAAAAAAAGGACATTCAGACAGTGGGGAATGAAACAATGGCCGCCAGACTCTGTGTCTGCACCTTTTTGATCAGAGGCCATTACCAGCCAGGACACATTCAATATTTGGAGGACAAGGTCTTTATTGCCCATCCTGGCTCCAGAAAGTCACACCGGAAATGTGGGTTCTCAACCTCCTAATTGCCTGTCACAGAGCTGGGGGGAGGGACATGGATAGCTGCTACCACACCAAAGGCTTACACTGACAAATATTAACCTTAATTACCCGACAAGGTTTCCCCTGAAAGCTTTAAATGTTAAAATAGATTCTACGGTTCCAAAATAGTCAATGCAGACAGTTTCTGCCAATATAATTGTTGTCTAAGTGGAGACACAGATTCCTGGTCCTTCTCACTCTGCCGTCTTCCCTGACATTACTCTTGAGTGGTTTTCTTTAATGTGATTTTTTAAAATTGTATACTAAAATATGTCAACATTTACAAGTCTGCATAACCTAGTGAATCAATTTTTCCAAATGATCAATATACGGCTTTACAAAAGCATGCATAAGCAAAGATCCATTCAAAGTATGAGATAGTCCAATGTATGAGTATGAAAAATTCATTGAGTATAAAAACGTCATTGATATGATTTCAGATTCTACATTGCAACTAACTTTTAAAAAACTACCACCTGTTTGGTTCTGGTATAATATCAAAGCAGAATACCTACAATTATCTGAAAAGCCGCAAAATACTCCTCCCTCCCCTGGATGTTATTCCTCTATCTCAACAAAAACAACAAATTATAAAAAGATTGAATGTAGAAGTAGATACGAGAATCCAGTTATCTTACACTAAGCCAAACATTGAATAAATTTATAGTATTTTTAATTATTAACACTCTATTCAAGAAATATGCTTTGAAAAATATATATTTCACTAAAAAACTGTATTTCATAAAAATATAACATTTTATAAATGTTATTTATGTTAACATATAATGGTTTATTATTGTTATTTTTAAATGAGTATTTAAATTTTTTCAGTTTCACTGTTTAATTCAGTAAATTATATAACTCCCATAAACAAAAGCTCTTTGAGATCTTCAATAATTTTTAAAAGTATAAAGGGGTCCTTAGACCAAAAAGTTTGAGAACCATTTAACTAAATCATATCACTTTTGCTGCTCAAAATTCATTACCTACAGAATAAGCCCAATTGTCCTAGCACAATATTCAAGGGCCTAATCAAACCCTGACTTATTTTTATTTTCTTTTTTTAGTTTCAGGTGTACAAAACATTAATAATTAGACATTTACACCCCTCACAAAGTGATAACCCCGACAAGTCCACTACCCATCTGCTGTTGCACAAAGCTATCACAATACATCACGGACTACACTCCCTACGCTGTACTTTCCATCCCGTTACTGACTTTTTACAAAAATCATTTCTGATATTCTCATATCTTAGGCTCCATATACATGTAACTTATTTGCCTTGTGCTACACCATCATGCATTTTTTATATTTCTGGTAACTTTGCTATTTCCTCCATCATAAACCCTCTACCTTCTTATTTCCCACTTTGGCCTATTGATATGTTACTCATCCATCAAGGTCAATATTACTTGTCCAAACCCAGTGAAGTTTCTCATGACACCCCCAGTTGGGATGAATCTTCTTGCCTTTCTCATAATAACTGTTTTGAACATATGTACACTATAATTATATCTCAATCAGAAATACCTCTTCCACTAGACTGTAATCTCAGGCAAGGCATAAAATACATCTCTTACATCTTAATTAACCATTCCACCAAACACAGAGCTTTTCATATAGTAGGTATTCAAAAAATGTTCTGTAGAAACATGAATTGAAGTTTAACCTGCCTATGAGTTAGCAGTGCTGTACTTAATCACCAAACCGCAGGAAAAACTCCTTTTCCCTACGTGGTCAATTATTTTCCATGTAAATTTCCTAGGCTAATATCACTTTGCTAACCACGCAAAACCAGTTGAAATTTATTTGCCAGGAATCTCTTGGTAAAGGATAAGCCTGCTTTGAAATGTTTCCATAAGATTAGAACCATTTAAACCAAATAATCAGTGCATATTCATGCCTCCAACATAAACCAGGGAAAAATTAGAAACATTAAGTTATACAGAGTAGTTCTATACTCAATACCATCTGTTCACACAAGATTACATAACGGCATCCACATGGGGAAGGCAGTTTCAGTCATGTGGCCATTTACTGAGTACCGACTATGCCAGGCACTAAAGGTCTATCATCCGTGAATTTACTTTCTGAAGAAGACACATACAAAAATTTAAATAATGCATGTAAAACATTTAGCAGAGAGCCTAGAGCATTACTGAAAGAATGTGGTATTAGCTAGCATTAAATAATCTCACCCCGATAACTATACCATCACTGACACACTTACCACAAAGAACCACAAAAATAAAGAACTTTCAACAGAAGGGGCAGTGAGAGGTAAAGAATTCCCTGCAACGCGACTGAAGCCAAAGTCATCTGCTAAGAAATACGGGGTACAGATAGGACTCGGGAGCATCCCTCCTGTGAGGAAGTCAATTAGAGATTAGAGAAAAAATTATGGATGACAAAATATCAGAAATGAAGAACTCCTTGAATGGGCTTATCAGCAGACTGGATGCAGCTGAGGAAAGAATCAGTAAACTTTACTATAGGTCAATCAAAATTATCAGAAAAAGAGGAGAAAAAAAGATCAGATTATCCAAGAGCACTTATTTCCCTTCCTTTGGTTCCTTTTTATTATTTTCATTGTTCTATAATTTGCTAACATATTAATTTTAAATATTTCCAAATATCTAATTAATAACTGTTTTCAACAAACTTAAAATCAAGAACAAAGCAGTGTTTTACAAGTACGGTACCTGCCAGAGGATGTTCTTGGCCTGTGATCTCTGGAATCCATTACCCAGCCTACATGACACTCTACAGGGGGATTTGTGCTATGTCTTGTTTTTCTCTTTCTTGGACTCTAAAAGGAAAGAAGTTCAACATTGCAATCACTTCCAGTAGTGTGAACCTCACAAGTAAAGTAAAACCCTCTGACTGTAAACCAACTCAAATATTTTCTTACTGTGGATGACACATTATGAAATCATATGAAGTCATAAAACTCAAACATATCACATACAAGCTACAAAACTTACAAACAGGGCCTGTGGTTAGGTTTCAACACAAAGATGAAAGGAACTACAACTTACTGAAATTCTTCATTACACCTCCTAATCATCTTTAATTACACTACCCAATTGTAAAGAAGTTATTCTTTAACCTGAGAAAACATCACGATGGTAAAACATCATTTTTAAATGAATTCTTACAATTTAAAATATACATTTTTTAAAGTGGCAGAAACTAAAAAGTCTCATTTTGTAATGTTAAAGGGTACAAAACGAAGGCTTTATATTCCTAGTTGTTCTGTGTACCTTAACATCAATGGCTTTTGGTTCTTTGACAACAGGATAAAATCTTGGTGTTTTGTTTGGATCTTGTAATCTGGGCGTTCGAGGTGTTTTGGGTATCCTTGGAGGATAAATTCTAGGAGATTCTGGAACTGCTGTTGGCAATGAACAGGCCATTGTTGCCGAAGATGTTTCTGAAAAACAAACAATTTCTGAATTAATTCATCAGTAAAATCTGCAAAATAAAAAGTTGTTAAAAGTGTCTAGATGCTAGGAAAATATGTTACTTAGAAAAGATAATTCTGAAACTCTAGTTTCAAAGGATTTTTTCATTAGAAACATTTCAAATATATAAAAACGAATAAAAAATAACAAACACTTGTCTACACATCACCTAGACTTACTGAATTTTAATTCTGCTGTTATCTGTTTGACTTTTTAAAAAGAAACATAGGTTTGAAGCCCACTTTGTAACCTTCCCTAATCACATTATCACCTTTCCTCCTCAGAAATAACTAGGCTCTTAAGCTTGACATTTTTGTTATTTTTATCTATTACACATGTAATAACGTTTTGCATAATTAACCTTATTACATGGATCATTTTGAAAGCTTTTTCATCAATTATTTTGTGACTTGAATATTCAAGTTCTATTTGCATACTTTGCTTTATTCCTATCACTGCAGAATATCATGCGGTTATACAAACATATCAAAATGTATCCATTCTCCTAAAGAGCCGCATTTATGTTATTTCCATTTTTTTTATATAATCAACAATGCTGCAACGAACATTTTTGAACATGTCTCTTTGTAGAGGTGTGAGCCTTTCTCTAGGATTTATACCTGAAATGGTAATGCTGGCTCAATGGCAAATGCATCTTGTGACTTACTGAATACTGACTGCCAAACTGCTTGCTATAGTGGCTTCACTCACTTATAATCCCACCAGCAGCATGTAAAAATCCCAGCAATGTCACATCTTGGTTAAGACTGGGTTTTGTTCAGACTTTTAAATATTTCTCCATCTCACGGGATTTAAATGGTATTTGCAATCCCTTGGTTACTAGTTAAGTTGAGCATATTTTCATATGTATAGTCATTGCTCAGATTTCCCCTTTCGTGAGCTTACCATTCATATGCTTTGACTATTTTTCTACTGGGTTCTCCTACTTATCAATTAGGTAGTGAAAATCCTATGGTAAGCAAGCACATGACTCAAGTAGCAGTGTCAAAAATGCAGGCTCCATTTCTGTATGGTTTTCCTTCAGACTTATCAACTTTTTTGGTTCATACAATAACTTTCTGTTCAATCATTCAACCATTATTGAGTGCTCACTATATTCCAAGCACTACTCCAGACACAAGTTTGTATCTCACACACTCAATTACCTAGTCTCTCAATTACCTGACATCTCTCCTCCCAATCTATTTTCTTTACCAGAATAATTATTCTGAAGAGCAAATTAGGCCATTTCATATTTCTGCGTAAAATCTTCCAGTGTTTCTCTTTTGCCTCTAGCAGAAGTCTAGGTTCTTTATCATGAAACATAAGACTTTCCTGTTTTTGTATCTCTGCATTTTATCCGTTTATATTGTTTGATTAAAATTTATTTTTTTTACATATCATCCCATTAGATGCCAAGACCAAGTCCCAGTGCTTCCGTGAAAGCAAGGGCCACAACCTTGTATTAGTATGCCAGTGCCTACAAGGAAAAAGTATATCCCGACCAAATGACTGATAAACTTAATTGAATTGTGTTAATGCTGTTTTTCCTTGTACTAAAAACATATACCATCTCAAGGATAAAAATATGACCCTACAATAAAACTTATGGAAAATCCAGTGCCTTTGTAAAAGATCTGGGAGCAATCACAACCCAGAAACAGTAAGCTTCCTAGCAACCAGACTATGGTCTCTAAATTCCATTTCCTGCTGATCCAGTCTCCAAACAAAGTCTGGAGCACAAACTATAACATACGCTTGGGAAATCTTGATGCAGAAAGCAATGAAGTTAATAAAGAAAATACTAGCGTAGTCCATGAGGACACAACAGCAAACTTTAGGGAACCCCACCAGTAAAATGAAGTAATCTGACCACTCAAAATAATAACTGAAATTAATTGAACACATCAAGTAAATAAGCTCCATGAGTTCATGATGGCATTTTAAACCTTGATCATATTTTTAAGTTGCTGGAGTGCCAAAACTCATTATTCTGAAAACTGATAAACTGAATACAAAGAAAGAAACAAGTATTTATCCTTCTTTTCCTATAAAAATTAAATTTCAGGGTAACCAGAGTCAATACAAGAATATTCTTTAAAGAACTGAAGGTAAGAAATACAAAAGGAATGACAAAATTAGAAAATCACTAGAGTAAGTCCTCAACATCATCTACAGGTTTTGTGACTTTAAGCGAAATAACATCTAAGGAAACCAACGTTACCACAGGCTAATAGACACAAACAAGAGTTAAGTCCCTACAGCATCTCCTCAACATTACAGCAACAAAATGTTGAATGAAATGACATTCTTTGAGGACTTGCTGTGTATTGCAACTCTAATGAAATTAGGGATATAGGGAATATTCACCTTCCCATAAGTGACTGCTTTAAACCATTTGGTAAAACGTTGAAGGGAGACTCAACAGCAAAGACATGATCCATGAAAGAAATAACTGATAAGCTGGACTTATTTAAAATGAAAAAGGTTTTCTCTGCAAATGACACTTCAAGAGGATTTAAAGATACGACACAGCCTGGGAGAATATATTTTCAAAAGATACATCTGATAAAAGTCTGTTATCCAAAATGAACAAAAAACTCTTAAAAGTCAATAATAAGAAAACAAAGATCCCAATTTAAAAAATGAGCCAAAGATCTGAACAGATAGTTTAAAGAAGATAATACAGATGGCAAATAAGCAAATAGAAAGATGCTCCACACATCATATGTTATCAAGGAAATGTAAATCAAAATGAGATACCACAACACACCTATTAGAATGGCCAAAATCCAGAACACTGACAATACCAAATGCTGCTGAGGATGTGGAGATACAGGAACTCTCATTCACTGGTGTGATTGCAGGATAGTGCAGTCACGTTGGAAGACACTGAGGCAGTTTCTTACAAAACTAAACACACTTACCATACAGTTTAGTAATTTTCCTCCTTAGTAGTTACTAAACTGAAAACTTGTGTTCACACAAAAACCTACACATTGATATTTATAATGGCTTCATTCATAATTGCCAAAACTTGAAAGCAACCAAGATGTCCTTCAGTACTTGAGTGGATAAATAAACTGTGGTACTGCATCTAGACAATGGAATATTAAGCAGTGCTAAAAAGAAACAAACTATCAAGCCATGAAAACACATGGAGGAACCTCAAATGCAATTACTAAATTAAAGAATCCAATCTGAAAAGGTTACATACTGTATGAACCAACTATTAAACATTGTGGAAATGGAAAACTATGGAAACAGTAAAAAGATCAGTGATTGCCAGAGGTTGGGGTTGGGAGGGAATGAACAGGCAGACCAGAGGACTTTTAGGGCAGTGAAACTATTCTGTATGATAGTAACATGGCGGATACATGTTATTATACATACGCCTACATCCAAACCCATGGGATGCACACCACTAAAAGTGAAACCTATGTAAACTATAGACTTCAGGTGATATTTAAAGCAGTGAAAAAAAATGGTATGTATGATACTAATGATGGATATATGTCACTGTACACTTTTCCAAACCCATAGAATATACACCACCAAGAGTTAACTCTAATGTAAACTATGGATTTAGAGTGATTATGACGTATCAATGTAGATTCATCAATTATAACCAATACCACTCTGGGGTGAAATATTGCTATGGGAAGCAACATTCTTCACCAGATGGATGATGGCTATTTGAGTTGGGGGCTTGAGGTACATGGGAAATCTCTGTACCTTCCTCTTAATTTTGCTGTGAACCTAAAACTAAAAAGAAGTCTTAAAAAAAAAAAAAAAGTGGAAGGGAAACTTTATGATGAATGGATCAGGCTGAGACATTACATGATGATAGAAAGTAAACAACTCTTCCCAAGAAACAGCCTTACCACCAGAAAAGTAAAAATCCTGAATATATTACATCTTCTATATCTAAATACCAGTTCCTAAGAAATAGAGGAGATAAATGAACATATTAAATGATATGAAAATACAATGAAGTAAATCACAAGAAATCCTATGACAAACTAACCAGTTTCTTTGACAAATCATTAGCATGGAAAAACAAGAGAAGAGAAATGATTACAGATTAAGAGTGACTTAACAGTCCTATTGATCAAATGCATTGTTTGGTCCTGATTCAAACAACCAATGCAGAAAAGATATATTTCATACAATCAGGGACAACCAAACATAAACTGGGTAGTAGATAATATTAAGAAATTAATGCTAATTTTACATAAAATGGTATCATGAAAATTTGTATATAACAGTTTGCAATATACAATGCATATTTACAGAAGAAATGATATGATGTTTGAGATTCAATATGAAATATCTTGTTCGAGACGGGGAACAAGGAACAGATGAAAAAAGAATAGCAAACTATTAACAACTGTTGAAATTAGGTGAGACAGGTAAACAGGGGGGTTCATTAAACAGTTCTCCCTTGCTTTTACTTATACCAAACATTTTCCTATTAAAAAGTTAAGTTTTATTTCAGTTTTACATTTATTTTACTCCACGTTTAATTCAGTGTGAATTTTACCCATCAGTAAGAGCAGATATATATATTTTGTGAAGACTAAGAAATAACAAAAGTACACAATAGAGAAAATAAGACCTATTGTGTACTTTTGTTATCTGAAAAGAAATATTTTAGAAAATTTTTATAGGATACCATATACTGATTTATAACATTTTGACATAAAATTATCAAAAATAGTTAAGACAAGGGGGCCAGCCCGGTGGCTCAGGTGGTTAGAGCTCCATGCTCCTAACTCCGAAGGCTGCCACAGTCCGATTCCCACATGGGCCAGTGGGCTCTCAACCACAAGGTTGCCAGTTCAATTCCTCGAGTCCCGCAAGGGATGGTGGGCTCTGCCCCCTGCAACTAAGATTGAACACGGCACCTTGAGCTGAGCTGCCTCCCGGATGGCTCAGTTGGTTAGAGCGCGGGCTCTCAACCACAAGGTTGCCAGTTCAATTCCTTGACTCCCGCAAGGGATGGTGGGCAGCGTCCCCTGCAACTAAAATTGAACATGACACCTTGAGCTGAGCTGCCACTGAGCTCCCGGATGGCTCAGTTGGTTGGAGCATGTCCTCTCAACCACAAGGTTGCCGGTTCGACTCCCGCAAGGGATGGTGAGCTGTGCCCTCTGCAACTAGCAACGGCAACTGGACCTGGAGCTGAGCTGCGCCCTCCACAACTAAGACTGAAAGAACAACAACTTGAAGCTGAACAGAACCCTCCACAACTAAGACTGAAAAGACAACAACTTGACTTGGAGAATAGTCCTGAAAGTGCACACTGTTCCCCAATAAAGTCCTGTTCCCTTCCCCAATAAAATCTTAAAAAAAAAAAAATAGTTAAGACAATAGTATATAAAATATTTATAGATAAAAATTTTTATTACTAGAAATATCATTATGGAACAAGAATTCAGGATTAGTTTTTAATCAACTACAAGCCTGAGATGATATATGAATATCATCTATATATTGTAACTTCTTTTTAATCAAAATCATGGGCCATCTCTTGTACACGAATGTTCAAAACTGCATTTTTCATAATAGCCAAAATTGGAAAAAAATCCAAATATTCATCAACTATCGAATGGATAAACAAAACGTGTTATGTCTATGTGTAGAATATTACTTAGCAATAAAAAGGAACAAGGTACTAATATAAGCCACAACATAGATTAACCTCAAAAATTTTACATTAATTGAAAGAAGCCAGACACACGATTCCATTCATATAAAATTTCTAGAAAGTACAAAAACAGACAGAAAGCAGATTACTGGTTACTTCAGAATGAAGTTGAGTGTTGAGACTGACTGCAAATAATGACAGGGGAACTTTTTAGGATGGAATTGTTCTTAAACTGAATTGTGGTGTTGGTGTACAACTATACAAATTTACTGAAATACATCAAACTATACATTTAACCTGAGTTAATTTTATGGTATGTAAATTATACCTCAAATAGCTGTAAAACACAAAAAAACAAAAAAACTAGGTTATCTGCTCTTCAGAGAACCTCAATTGTGATTGTTCAGCATATAGTTTCTGCTAAAAGTTTATTAGAGAAGACTGATATTTCAGAGCACTAGGCTAAAGCACTGATTTTCAAAGTTTATTCCTGACCAGCAGCATCAGCATGACCTGGGAACTTGTTAGAAATGCATATTCTTAGGTCCCACCTCAACTTACTAAACTAGAAATACTGGGTACAGAATCCTTTAACTTTTTTTAACAAGCTCTGGGTGAGTCAGATACTTGATAAACTTTCAGAACCACTGGACTAAGGGGCATGCTAACTATTATACTACCTAAGATTTTCCAGATTTTACTGCTACCAAAACAAATCATTGCACAGCTGTATACCTGAACCAAATGAACCTTGCCCATAGTCTTCATTATTTCTATAGACATGAATTGCTGTTATAAAAACAAAACTTAATATTATTCTGTTGGTGTTCAGTAAAGGCTGATAATAAAAAATGCTACATGAGAACTGGCACTTTATTTCTTTCTTATAAATAAAATGCCACTGAAGTAGGACTCTGGAAATCATTTTCTGTAATTGCTAGGTATCAATATTTCTGGCTTTTCAGGTCGCATAGTCTCTGTTGAAACTACTCAATCTTGCCACTGTAGCACAGCCATAGACCACATGCAAATGAACGGTGTGGACACGATGATGGGCCAGTTTTGGACTATGGGTCTTAATTTGCCAATGACTGAACCAGAGTGGTTAGACAGCTATGGATCTAAATACTGAATTTACACTTCACTTGCAAAAAAGAAGGAAGGGAGGGAGGGAAGGAGGGAGGGAGGAAGGTATTTTAACTATATTTCATGTATTTGGTAAGGTGTAAGAAAGTATGAACATATCAAAAAGAGATACAGACAATAAATAGAACCCAATAAAACTTCTAGAGAAGAAAAATACAACAGATGAAATGAAAACCACACCAGATGTGTTTAAAAATAGATTAGACACTGCAGAAAAAAAAGATTAATGAACTTGAAAACACTAGAGTAGAAATTACCCAAACCACAGAGAAAAAGAGACCGCCCCCCAAAAAAATTAAGAGAGTGTTAGTGAGCCATGGGACAACTTTACATAGTCTAAGATACATGTAACTGGAGTCTTAAAGACAGAAAGAAAAAAAAGTACAGAAAAACAATATGAATTTTTTAAAAATTTAATGTTAATATAACGGCTGAAATTTTTCCAAATTTGATTTAAAATATATAAACACATACATCCAAAACTCAAGAAGTCTCAAGCACAAGAACATAAAGAAAATTACACTGAGTCAACCACAATTAAATTGCTTACAATGGAAATAAAGAGGAACTATTTTTTTTTTAATTTTATTAGTTTCAGGTGCACAAGACAAAGCAAAACTTAGACGTTTATCATTTATATCCCTCACACTGTGTGAACCCCCTGCCCCCTAGCCACTATCCCTCTGACCTCGCACAGAGCCAATACATTTCCACTGTCTAAAGAGGAACTATTAAAAGCAGCAAGATTCAATAGCATTTATTCAATCTGAACAACAAAGAAAAACAATTAGAAAAAGATTAACAGCCTCGGGAACCTGTAGGACAACAGCAAAAGGTCTAGGAGAGGAGAAAGAATGCAGAGATAAATTTTTTTGAAGAAATAATAGCTAAAAATTTCCCAAGTTTGGCTAAAGGCACAAACCTATAGAGTTAACAGAACTCCATCAATGATAAACCCAATTAATATCCATACCCAGATGCATCACATTCTCATACTGAAAACTTAAATAAAAATTCTTAAAAATAGCTAGAGAAAAAGAACTTATTACATGTAAAGGAGCAATCTGAATGACTACATTTTTATTTTTTTTAAGCAGAAACCATGAAGGCCAGAAATAAGTGGTATGAATTTTAAAGTCCTGAAGAAAAAAATGTCACTCCATAATTCTGTATCTAGTGAAAACACCCTTTAGAAACAAAGGTGAAATAAAGACCTCATCAGAGGAAGGAAAAGATAAATCACAGCAGAATTGCTTTAAAAAATTGCTAAGAAATATACTTCAGACTGAAGGAAATAATAGCAGAAGGAAACTTGGAATATCACAAATAGAGGACAAACGAGAAAATGGTAAAAAAGTCTTGATATACATACACACACACACACACACACACACACACACACACACACACACATACATACACATATAGGGAGTGCCAAAAAATGTATACACATGACTTGTATTCATCTTTTCTTATTGGTATATATTATTACAATTTTAATACAATTTTTTCCTTTCTTAAAAAGTGTATACATTGTTTTGGCATCTTCTGTGTGTGTGTGTGTGTGTATCAATATTACACTACTTTTAAGTTCTTTAAAACATACAAGGTAGTTAAAAGTAAAATATGAAACACTGTCTGATGGGGTTTTCAATGTATGAAGAACACATGTATGACTATAGCACACACAAAAAAACCCTATATACAACTAAGGTTTCTACATTCCTACTGAAGTAGTAAAATATTGATTTTAAACAAACTATGAAACGTTAAATATTTTGCAATCCCTAGAGCACCCAATAAAAAAAAAAACTATACAAAAAAGGATACATATGGCCAAAAAACTTAAAATAAAAAAAAAAATTACAAATTACCCAAAGGGAACAGAAAAAAGGAAACAGAAACAAAATGCAGAGAATAAACAGAAAATGAATAGTAAATGGTGGATCTAAATCCAAACATATCAATGATTACCTTATGTGTTCACAGTTTAAATACAACAATTAAAAGACAAACTGTCAGACTGAATAAAAAAAAAAATGACCCAACTATATGTTCTCTATGACAAACTCACTTTAAATATTATGAAATGAGTAGGTTACAAGTAAAAGGATGGAGAAACACACTGCATCCTATGCAAAGGTAATCAAGAGAAAGCTGCAATGGCTATATCAAAGTAAGATAAAACTAGATTTCAAAGCAAAGAAAATGACCAGGGATAAAAAAGAACAATACATACTGATAAAAAGGTAAACTCACTAAAAGGACACAATAAAACTAAGGGTGTAGTACACCTAACAAAAGAGCTTCAAAATAAATGAAGCAAAAACTGACTGAACTTAAAGGAAAATTAGACAAATCTGCAATTACAGTTGGAGACTTCAGCAGTTCTCTCTCAGTAATATAATTAGTGGACAAAAAATCAGCAAGGATAGAGAACTCACTCAACACCACTAATCAACTGTATCTAAGACATTCATAGAACACCCTACTTCAAAACAGCATAATAAATATTGTTAAATGTACACGAAACACTCATCAAGAATGTTCTGAGTCATAAAATAAACTTCAACAAATTTAAATGAATTGAAATCATACACAGCATGTTCTCTAACAGCAATGAAATTAAACTATGTATCATTAAGATTGATAACAAAAAAGAAAATTACCAATCACTTGAAAATTAAACAAAACATTCTTAAATAATCCATGGATCAAAGAGGAAGTGTCAAGAAAAATGAAAGAATATTTTAAAGCGAAGGAAAATTAAAATACAACATTAAAATTTGTGGAACAGGGGCCGGCCCGGTGGCTCAGGCGGTTAGAGCTCCATGCTCCTAACTCCAAAGGCTGCCGGTTCGATTCCCACATGGGCCAGTGGGTTCTCAACCACAAGGCTGCCAGTTCAATTCCAGTCCCGCAAGGGATGGTGGGCAGCGCCCCCTGCAACTAAGATTGCACACGGCACCTTGAGCTGAGCTGCAGCTGAGCTCCCGGATGGCTCAGTTGGAGGGTGGGCTCTCAACCACAAGGTTGCCAGTTCAATTCCTCGAGTCCTGCAAGGGATGGTGGGCTGTGCCCCCTGCAACTAGCAACGGCAATTGGACCTGGAGCTGAGCTGCGCCCTCCACAACTAAGACTGAAAGGACAACAACTTGACTTGGAAAAAAGTCCTGGAAGTACACACTGTTCCCCAATAAAGTCCTGTACCCCTTCCCCAATTAAAAAAAAAAAAAATCTTAAAAACGAAAAAATTATTTTGTAATAGCAATACCAGTTCTTTTTATTAGTATCATATTTTATAGAATTTCCCAGCCTTTCACCTTTCAATCTTTCTGTCTACTTATGACATCCAAACAGTATAGAGCTGAATTTTCTTTAAATCCAATCAGTAATTGTCTTTCAAACTTAATCTATTCAACATTTCTTATCATAGGAATATATTGGGTTTTTATCTTCTTAATGTTTGCTTAATGTTATTTGTTTCTGTTCATATTTTTTTAAATTGAACATTATAATACATAAAGGAAGATTAATAAATGTATATATAAATCAAAAAATTGCGTTGATTTAGCAACTAAATTGAAAATAAGAAATTAGGTCTGGAAAAAAATTCAAGCTTTCCAAAAACACAGTATTCAAAAAAACATTTTGGTAAATATCTGAGACTTTTTACTTGAAGAGTTTAGGAAAGCAAAATTCTAGACACACAGAGTTGATAGCCAAATACCCACCAACCAGACCAATACATACATTCCAGAAACAGGCAAATCCATGTACACTTTCCAAATGGATTACCTCCTTCTGTCAGGAGTAAACCATTATACTAAATTTTTGTAGTAACAATTCCTGCTGCTCTTCATGGTTTCTATGTGCTATGCACGTATCCACGAATTGTGTATTTTATATGATGGTATTACATTGAGTAAACTCCTTTGTGTCTGGTTCATTTCATATATCCTTTATTTTTAAGAGTAACCTACTTTGTCACATGTAGCTTTAGTTCGTTCCTTTTATACTGCTGTATATTTTTCCTTTGTGTGAATATACATCTTACAATATGTTCTACTATAAATCAGCATTTTTCAGTTTTAAATTGCTTTTTCTATCTCAAGCAAGAGACAGAAAAACATTTGTGACAGTATCTCTTGAAATGAAACTGTTGGGTTGTAATATGGTATGTCATTGTGATTTTAATTGCAAATCTCAGCAAACTAAAGAGGATAGCATCTTTTTGTATTTATTTGGTTTTCCTCTATGTGAAGCTCCACTTCATGCTTTGTTTCCTACTTTTTCTACTGATGTAAACTTTTTTCTTGTTGATTTTTCAGGTTTTAGATTTTTATACTAATTCTTTGTTGTTTTATGCATTGCAAAATTCATCTTTTAATTTGGGGCTTTCATTCTCTATATGATGTGCTGAGGAGCATAAAATATCAATATACTCAAATTAAACAAAACAAAAAAAATTTGTAATTAGAGTGAACATTCTTAGTGGAATATACTAAGAACTTAAAAAAATGTTTAAAAGTATAAAGTTTGAAAAAGTTTACAGTTTAAAAATATAAAGAACTTTAAAAGTAACTTTGTTAGTGTTCATATAATATTATTTAATATTGTTATTCTATTAATAAAACTATAATATCATAGGATAAATACATAATTCTGTTTGTGGTTAGAAACAAAGATTTTTAAACGTAAGTAAAAAGCAGTACAAATACAAAATCAAATGAAGTAAAACCTTTATTTCTAAATTTGAGCAGAAAATAGCAACATCAATTCCTAATGCATTTTGTCTTAAAAAAACTTCTAAGTTCTTTCAGTTGAAAGGGCCTAGAAACAATTACCAACTCAGTAGCAATCTGAGTACTGACAAAGGTTAACATCCTGCCAGCTGGTAAACGAGAAAGTTAACACAACAAGGTGGATTTGGCGCTCAAAGTCAATAAACTGATAGCTACCACAAGTATCAATAAGAAAAATAACCACATTAGAGTGAAAGCCATCTAAGGTATTTATGAGATAATGATAATTTAAAAACAAAACAAACCCAAAAACTAAACCTCATTGTTCACCAATGAAGGATGTAAGGCAGCTCATAACTTTGAAAACTACTAAAGGGAAAGAATTAAGCTTTCATTCCTTTTCCTGTGAGAACTCTATCTCAAAATAAATAGTCAATTAAAGGACGTTCTCTTTATGGAAGTATTCTACTAAATTAAAAAGCAATGACAAAAACAGGATTTTCACCATTTTACAGCCCCTACAAGCAATGATTATCAATGGCTACTAACACCACAAAAAGAGAGACAATCAAGATTACTGCCTTCTGGTCTTCAATACTACATATGACATATTCTTACAAAAATTTGAGCCTCGATCTTTTCAAGTCTCTGTATCAAAATAATATTTATAGAAAATTCAGGACCAGAAAACAGGTTGAATGAACCCATGAGGATAATCCAGCAAAAGCCAGAATGTGACAAATTCTGCAGGATCAACGATCCAGTTTTGCTAACAATAAATTGCAAGGAAAAAAACAGTATGAACCTATAGACTAAAAGAGACGTTACCAACCTATTGCAGCGTTTGGAACTTATATGGATTCTGATTTTTTTTTTTTAATGTGAATGAGGAAATTTGAACACTTAAGTATTTGATATTAAGGAACCAATGTTAATCTTAGATGTGATAATGTGTTACTTATGTGTTGAGAGACAGTCTTTTTTTTTTTTAAAGATATATACAGAAATATTTAGGGATGAAAAAATATGAATAATATGATTGGAAGTTTGCTTCAAAAGAATCGAATGGGAGGTAAAGAGAACGACTGGAGTCAAAATGAAACAAAATTGGCATTGATATGATTAAATAATTAATGGGTAGGTAACAGGCACACAGGGGGTAGGTTCTTCATACAATTTGCTCTATTTTTGTATATGTTTGAAGTTTTCCAAATTAAAAGTTTGTTGTTACCCTAACTTCATAAAATACTGTAACAAAATCATTTTTGATGACTATCCCAAATGTATGTACATTTTCATACAAAGGTGAGGCCTTAACACAAAAGAATGAGCTAGTGGTGAATTTTTAAAAATCAGCAAGTCAGTGAAAATGTTTCTTTATTTAGAGAAACATTCCCACAATCTCAAAATCCAATGAGACATATAAAGAATCAACCAATTTTGCCTACTTTTAAGTAAGCATCCAGGTTTGATAGATGACTCCTAGGTCACCTTTGTGATGATTACCTGCGTATTCACCAAGAATAAGGTGGGATTCAAACTCTGTCCATTTAGTACAAGGCTTGTATTTTTAAATCTCTAAAATGTTTAAAATGTTTTAAAGTACACCAAAAGGTAAATAAGAGTTTTAAAATTCTAGTCTTTTACCAGATATCTAAATGTTTTCCACAAATTGAAAAAAAAAAAAGAAATAGCAAACTTTAAAAACAATTTAGAACTGGTTTAATAGTTCTCAGACACTTACACAATAGCAGATTTACATACCTTGCCTGGACTGTGAAGGTGCTACAGGAACTTCTTGGTTTGGCTCAAAAGGAAGTTCAGGTGTTAGGTTTTCAAACTGCTCTTTACTAATGAGATTTAGCTTCTTAAAGTTCTCAACTTCTTGCTGAAGTAGAATGGAGGAATCTAATTACTAAACTGGCTAACAGAGTAACCAACAGACAATAATTGATATCAACCTCAAAAAATGAATTTTTAAAACAGGGATTAATTGCAACAGAAAAAGATATTCTAGTAAAGAATCAAGTATTCTACTTAACAATTAATATTCAGTCTAAAGAGGCATAGAGAACCCTGACCTATGATTATTTTATAATTAAAAATACATTGTAAGAACATACATTCTAATCATTAATTATTTGCTCAGCATTTACCCACAAGACCACTATGGTATTATAGAGGGTACTAAGTAATCTAATACATGTTCCCTACCCTTAAGGAATTTACAAGTTAGGACAGAAAGAAGGAAATGTACACATAAAAACTAGCATTAGGCAGTGTATGAAAAGTGGTAATATTTGGTTGAAGAACTGAGATCATCACAGAAGAGATGGTACGAAAGCAGCTCTTGAAGAGAATTTAGAGAAAGGGAAAAGCATTCTAAATTAGGTAATGGGAGCAAAGATGAGAAGCTTGAAATGAGCAACCATTTATTAGAAAATAATCCAGTGAATGAGAAAGTCTGTGTAGAACCCGTGGCAAAAAGGCCTGACAAGTTGGAGAAAGCTACTAGACCTTTAATATCACCAAGAGGTTTCACTTTATTTTCTTGTAATGGGAAACGTGACGAAAGATAAATCTAAATGGCCTGGAGGTTCAATTCCAAACCCTTTTATCAAGTTAGTACCAGTAGGTCTGAGTTATTAGCTCCAAGGAAGAATCCCTGTCCCTGGGGCTCCAGAAGCTTCCCCTTTCTAATTATGGTTACACGGTCACTTAAATGTTCCCTGCCGTATATATGTGTAGAGCATTAGAGAGGTGGAGGCCATTCTCTACTGGAAGGCCATTTGGCCATGGATTGTGAAGACCATCCATCCCTGGCCTAAGCTGTGGGACAACAAAAAAGTGAGAAGACTGCTTGCACTCACTACTTTTTTGTAAGTTTTCCCCAATGAACCCTACATCCCATCGACACTACTCAGTGCTAATAGGTACACCACTCTTTACAGAGTAATGTCCAAAGACTAAAGGTTTAAGCAGGTAAAAAACTATAACAAAAGTTGTTAGGTGAACCAAATTAAGTATCATCATTACAATAGTTGCAGTACCTTGCTCTTAATAGCTTTCCAAACAACCATTTCCTTCTGTCATACATGAAGAGTTACTTTTCAGCTCATACCATTAATTAGATCCTGTTAGCCTTTAAACGAGGGGCTGTCTTCTTTTCATGAAAATACCTTAAATGATTACTTCAGTTCTTACCCGATTACCAAAATTGCTTTCCCAAAAGCCTTCAGTAAGCTCTGCAAGCTAATTCAGTCATTACTCCTCCCTGTCCCTCATCTTGCTACAGAGCTTGCTATCAGCAGCTCCCAATTCAATAAACATTTATTATGTTTATCACATGCCAAAGATGAGTAACCTTAACGGGAACACAAACAGTATGTTTGTTTTGTTTTCAACTTTTAAAACTAATTCATTTATAACACACACACACACACACATATACACAAACACTAGGGAAGCGCATTAAATTATAAGTATACATCTCAATGAATAGTCAAAATTGAACAGACCTGTGTAACCACCACTCAGATAAAGATATTACTAGCATCCTAGAAGTACACTTCACGCCCCTTCCCATCACTGCCGTCCCTCTCTCCCTAAATATAAGCAATATGCTGACTTCAATACTATAGATTCACCTTGCATGTTTTTGAAATTTATAAAAATGGAATCATGATGTACGGCTTCTTTGATGCAAAATTGTCTTTGTGAGATTCATCTATAGTTTGTAGCTCTACAATAGAGGTCAGCAAACTACAGCGCCCAAAGCTCAAGGTCTATTTTTGTAAAACGTACTGAAACATCACCACACACATCTGTTTACACACTGCACATGGCTATTCATTACCATAACTGCAGAGTTGAGTAGTTGCCACAATGCACTGGACAAAACCTGAAATATTTATCATGTAGTTCTTTACAGAAAACATCTGCCATCCCTGCTCTACGGTGTTCTATTGAATGATCACAATTTTTAAGACTCCATTCTACTGCTGATGAGCTTTCAGGTCCTTTCCAGATTACAGCTATTACAAATGATGTTGCCATACATATGTTTTTACAAAACACTTCTTTTGGTGAACAGAGACCCACATTTTTACTGAGTATTTACTAGGAATGGATCAGATAGTACATTTCAACTTTAGTAGAAAGTGCCAAACCGTTTTTCACAGTTGTATCTATTTACATTCCCATTAGCCGCACATTGAAGTACCTATTGTTCAACATTGTCCATCAACACTTGGTATTGTGTTTTTAAAAATGTAGCCATTCTGAAAATACCCACAACTTGGATGGACTTCAAGGGCATTTGATTTAAAAATACACATGTATCAAAATATGACTCCATTTATATAACATTCTGAAAATGACAAAATTATAGAGGTGAAGAACAGATTAGTGGTTATCAGGGGTTAAAAACAGTGGAGGCGAGGCAGGTGGGTGGGAGTCTAATAGCACAAGGAAGATCTGTGTGGTGATAAAACAGTTAATCTTCTTGACAGTGATGGTAGTTACATGAATCTACACGTGATAAAATGACGCAGAACTATACACACACATTTGTGATGAGAAATGTCAATTTCCTGGTTTTAATATTGTGTTTTATTTTAGCTATGTGAGAGAATAACCTTTGGAGGGAACTGGGTGAAAGGTACACTGGGCTTCTCTGGACTATTTTTCCAACTTCCTGTGAACCTATCTCAAAATAAAAATTCAGAAATTTTAAATATGCAGCCACTCTGGTAGGTGTATATGTTATTTCATTGTGGTTTTAATTTGTATCTCTTTGAGTACTAACAATGCTGAAAACCTTTAATATATTTCACTTGGATAGTTTCTTTTGTGAGGTAGTTCAATTCCATTGCTCATTTTTCTAGTTTTTTTTTTTCCCTCTTATTGATTTGT
Organism: Rhinolophus sinicus; assembly: GCF_057876585.1. Classification (NCBI taxonomy): domain Eukaryota; kingdom Metazoa; phylum Chordata; class Mammalia; order Chiroptera; family Rhinolophidae; genus Rhinolophus; species Rhinolophus sinicus. The sequence goes on from NC_142515.1 coordinate 125,639,323, forward strand.
AGGTAAGATCTTCCATTCTGTACTTGCCTTTTCAATCTCTTACTGTGACTTTTGGTGAAAAAAGTTCTTTTTAATGTAGTACATTTTATCCATCAGTTCCTTCATTGTGTTATTTCCTGTTTAATAATCTTTCCCCTCCCAAAGATCATGGAGATAGTACCTATTTTTCTAGTTTTATTAGTTTAACTTTCACATTTAGAACTACATCTAGAATTGATTTTTCGTCTACGGTATGAGATAAGGGTCAATGTGCACTTGAAAAGAATGTGCACTCTGCAGATGTTGGATGCAGTATTTCACTTATGTCAAGTTAAGCCAAGTTCCTGAACTGTGCTGTTCACATTTTCCACATCCCTGCTGATTTTCTGATCTGCTTGCTACATCTTGCAACTTTGATTAGAAAGGTATATTAAAATCTTCCACTACGGTTATAAATTTGTGTATTTGCACCTGTCAATTTTTGTCTTATTTAGTTTGAGGCTGTTATTAGATATATACAAATTTAGAACTGTAATATTTTCTGGGGCAACTAATAAGCCTTTTATGATTATGAAATGCCCTTTATCCTGAATAATTCTTTTTGCCTTTAAAATCCACTTTATTAATAGAGTTACACCAGCTTTGTTGTGTTTACTGTCAATGTATTTTAATATCTACATACGTATTTACCTTTTCCATTGCTCTTCATTCCTTTCTGTATCTTCAAGCTTCTTTCTGGAATCATTTTCTTCTGCCTAAAAAACTATTTTCTTTAAAACAGATCTGCTGAAAACAAATTTTCTGTTTTCATATGTCTGATAATTATTTCACCTTCATCTTTAAACAGCTTCGCTGAGATATAATTTACATACCATAAAATTCACCTATTTTAAGTTTACAATTCAACAATTTACCTTTATTCTTGAACACTAATTCCCTTTATATACTGTAATTATATCATCCAATTGTCTCCTAGCTTCCACTGTTTCTGATGAGAGGTTAGCTGTGAATCTTACTGTTGATGCTTCTAAAGTAATCTGTCCTTTGTCTTTGGCTTTTATTTCTTTTCAGCAGTTTTACAATGATGGCCTGTTCTGGTTGTCTTTGCATTTATATTCCTTAGAGTTCATAGGACTTCCTGAATTTATCCCTTGTTATCTATCTTTCATCAGTGTTGGTAAAATACCAGCCACAATCTCTTCAAATAGTACTTTTGCCTTATTCTTTTACTCCTCTCTCTTCTAAGAACCCAATCAAATACATGTTAGACCTTTTGACTGTATTTCCTATATTGCTTGCACTCTTTTCTGTATTTTTCATCTTTTTTTGCTCCATGTTTCATGCTGGATTTTTCTTTTGACTCATCTAGTAGTTTAGTAATTCTGTGTCTAGCTGTACTTATCTACTCTTAAGCCAATCCATTCCACTAAGTAATATATTTTTCATTTCTGGAATTTCCACTTGATGTCTTTTTAAGTTTCTAGTTCTCTGCTGAAATTCTCCATCTTATGTTTTCTTTTCTTTTTCTTTTTAACATATTAACAATAGCTAATTTACAGTCTGTTTGATAACTCTATTATCTGGATCTCTATGGGTCTATCTCCATCTTCTGTTGTTTCCTTTTTTTTTTTTTTCTATCACATCTTCTTGTATGCCTAATTATTTTTTGAGGGCCAGACATTACTATTGAAAAATTGAGGCCTAGGATGGTATTTCCTCCAGAAAGGACTTGTGTTTACTTCAGTCACATGGCTAGAGGCACAAGCATGCTGATCTATCTAATAAGGGATTAAAATGATTAGAAGATGGCCCTTTTGAAAGCAGATCTTTTCTAGTTCACCTTAATTTCTAGGATGTAAACCTTTTCTAAGGTTTACTGGAAATCCTCCTCTGGTTTCTGAACTTCAATTTTTGTCACGCTAGTCCCATAAGTTTTTAAAGAAATCTCTTTTCAGCTTCTCAGTTGCTTCTACTGGAACTGGCAGATACCTATAATGGAAACGCAGACCCTAATGCCAATCATACTTCTTCAGAGTTCTTCTTCCAGATTTTGACCACATGACTCTTTAATGTCTGTTAGCTCTACAGATTTTTTTGAACTTACTTTCCTAATTGTTCTCAGCAGGAGGGCTGATATGAATTACCTAGTCTACCACAAGTGGATATACAACCAAAGTCTAATTTGTTGTTTTTATAAATTTATACCTTGCCTTGCTCAAAAAAAGGACCAAAGAAGTTTAATTATCTATTAGATAAGAGACACTTATAAACAACTATGTTTCAGCCTAAGAGTTAAAAACAGGTATGTATGTAGTTCACAGGTAGAACAGAAGAGTGACTTTTCTGGGTGGAACAGGTAAAAGCTATCAAATAAGTATTTCCTGGTAGAGTAATACCCAAACTGGATTTTTCAATCTAAACAATGAAAAGGAGTTTTGCAACTAAACAATGTGAAAAGATATTGCAGGCAAGGGAAACAACACATGCAGCTAGGTATTTAAGAGTATGAACTTTAAAACTGAAAGCCGCAGTACAATGAAGATAGATCCATACATAAAAGCCAAATCAGGAATTCTTGTTTGCCAGGGAATTCGAACTTTATCTTCAGTGGGGTAAAGAAATATTGAGTAATATTAAGAAATAGGGAAATGGTCAGATGTATATTTAGAAAGTTGAGAGATCTACATGTTTTCCTCAGGATCACTTTGAAAATAATGTAAGCCTGAAACTGTCTGTAGCCATCATTGCCATCACATGGAGAAAGTCTTGACTGAAAATGAAGCTAACACAGATGAAAGCAGACCAAGTATAGGATAAAGAAATCAAAATTATTCTATGCAGTCTTAGATAAAGATTTGCCTGAAAGCAAGCACTCACACTTGGACTTCTGGTAGTAAATTCCCTTACTTGCTAGGAAGAAAGAAGGAAAGGATAAAGGAAGGAGGACTACTACTCTGACAAGAGGAAAGCTAGAACGAGAATGAACTAGAGCCAAGAACCTAGCATCCAAACCCCACGGAAAGACGATGCAAGCCAGAATTAATGCATGGCAGTAAGAATGCACAGGAAAGGATGAATAGGACCTAGTGAGAAAAAGCGTAGAAGTTGATGAGGATTCCTAAGGCATCCAACCAAAATAAAAACTCCAGGAGGTTTGGGGTAGATGTCCTTGAATTTTTCTTAATGGAGACAGAATATAATGAGATGCCTGTAGAACACGAGACAGACAGCTGGAAAATCTAATAGGCTACTGGTTACAGAGTTCTAGAGCCCACAAAGACACTAGCATACAGTTACCAATTAAAGACCTGGGAATAGATTCTCTCACTTGTGGACAAGACAACAAAGTAGTAAGAGAAGCAGCTCAAGGATTGAACCAGGGCAGATCACGTTTCAAAGGCAAACAGAAATTATACACTTACAACATGATTAAAACGAAAAATTTTATGTATATACATTTTACCATAGTAAAAAATGACACACACACACACACACACACACACACACACGATGGCAAGCAGACCATCTTGTGTCATGAAGTAAAGTGCTGAACATATAGGGACATATCACTTGTACACACAAGATCATTTCTTAACTATTACATCATAAATTAAAAAGTCTGACTATTAAATCTTTGTGAAGATTGGTGCAACAGAAACCCACATGGCACTGTGAGTGGCAAATTAAATTGTATGTGTGTACTCACACATGTAGATATGGAACTGATTTCCTAGGATACATAAATGATCAAGTTTAATAATATTAAACTGTTTTAAAAGACAACTATAACAATTTAAACAGAGGAATCTATGGAGCACAGCAACTTGAGTCCTTGACTGAAGGCTGAGCTACATACGTGGAGGACAAGACTCCCTGAGACATTTCCAAAAGTGGCTGCTATAGGGTTGAGCTGAATATACTAAAAGTCCAACAGTGTTGGGAGATGATGAGCATACAGACCCAGAAAAAAAGAGACACCACTTGTTTAACACCCAGATATGCTTTAAAAATCAGGCCATGCTATAGAACAAGGCCTTCACACTACAATTAAGACCTACTTTAGATTCCCTAGGACAACCTAACACAAAACCTGACAGGATATTGAGAGGGACAGAGTTTGAAAGTTAGTTCTGTCAAGTTAGAAAGTCTTTCCACACATCTGACCAAAGAGTAAAATCAAGCCAACACAATTCCAAATTGGCCAACCAATAGAATAAAAGTCAACATTCCTCAGAGGAAGATGACATAATCTATAATCTCTGCAGTATAATTGCTACAATGTCCAGTATAAAAAAAATTATACAGAAGGTGCCAAAAAAATGTATACATATTTTAAAAAGGGAAACACATTTTAAAAAATTATACTGATGGTAACCACTTTGAGCACCTCTTGTAATTGCAGAAGTCAAATGTGACTTGTATTCATCTTTTGTTGTCAGCATATATTGAGTATTACAATTTTAATAGTTTTTTTCCTTTCTTAAAATGTGTATACATTTTTTGGCACCCTGTGTATATGTGTGCGTGTGTGTGTACATACACATACACTTAAGACACTTGGATGTGAAAAGAAATAGAAAAATGTAACCCATAGTCAAGAAAAAAGGCAGTCAATAGAAACTGTCTTCTGGATGTCTTAAATGTTGAATTTTAAGACAAGACTTTAAAACAACTGTTATATATTTATGCTTGACAAACTGAAAAAAAAAAAAAAAATATATATATATATATATATATATATGGTCTTCATGAATGAACAGGTAGGGAACATCTCAGAAGAAAAAGGTAACCTACAAAAAACCCAGAAAATTGTAGAACTGAAAAGTTTGCGGTTGGATAAGCTTAAAAGTAGAGTGGAAATTGTAGGCAAAAGTTAGTGAAATTGAAACCAGATTTATAGACATAATCCAATTTATAGAACAGAGAGAAAAAAAGATGTAAGAAAACAGAAAAAAAACTCAGGGGTCTGTGAAACCATCAAATGGTATAATTGAAATCTAAAAAATTTTAAGTAAGAAAGAACAGGAAGAAATAACTGAAATTTTCTCAGTTTTGAAGGAGAACATCAAATTATTGTTCCAAGAATTTCAGTTAACTCTAAAATGTAACAGTTCAAAGAAAACCAGAGACACAGTACAGTTAAATTGCTGATAATAAATGATAAATTGGAAAACTTGAAAGCAGCCAGCAGGGAGAAAACAATAAAAATGTTTGACTTCTCATTAGAAACAGGGAAGTCCGGAAGACAATGGAACATCATCTATAAAATGCCAAAATGAAAAATTGCCAATCCAAATTCTGTATCTAGCAAAGATATCATTCAAAAATTAGGGTGAAATAAAGACATTAACTGTCAGGTGCCAGATGAGTACTGGACTTATCAGGGGGATCACTTCATAGATTGTGTGATTGCCTGACCACTATGCTGTATACCTAAGGGTGAAGTAGAATATTGAATGTCAACAGATGTGTACAGCTGTCGTTCATTTTCACTACCGTATAGTATCACATTGCTTATTATACAACCTATCAGTCAACTGCTGACTGACATTTTAGTTATTTACAATTTGTGAATGTAATGAACAATTCTCCTATAATATTATTCCTGATGAACACTTCTAAATTCCTCTAGAGCAGCACAGTCCAATATAAACATAATGAAAAGCACAAGTAATTTAAAATTTTCCAGTAGCCACACTAAAAAGGTTAAAAAAAAAAGTGAAATTTTAAATCTTTTATTTAACCAAATATTTCAATTGCAATAATTATAAAATCATTGGGCTATTTTATATTTTTTTTCTTACTAACTCTTCAAAACCCAATATTGTACAACAGAGGACATCTCATTTTGGACTAGCCACATTTTGAGGGCTCAATGATGGCTATCATATTTGAAAAATGCAACTCAAGAGCATATTCCTGAGAAGAGACGGTGAGCACAGTGTATGGTTTTACATTTTTTTTTACTCTCACACAGACAAATGAAGTTCTTGTTCCAATACTCCCACTTTTCTGTCTGATGTTTTCACTTTTATGAAATATTCCATTGAAACTTTAGTTTGCGTTTTCTTGATTAATAATGCTGAAAATCTTTTCAAGATTTCAATCATTTTGATTTCTGCTTATGTGAAATGCTTGTTCATGCCTTATCACCAGTTTTTTTAGTGACTTTTATTGATTTGTACTTTATACATTAGTTTTACAATACCTATCAAATCATGAATGGAAACCATCTTTTTCTCACTTTGTGGACTATGTATGCACTTTTTCATGTTTAATGAAAAATTCTTTGTGATCTTGTCCTTTAAGATGCTTTTTGTGTCCACTTAAGAAACCTTTCCCCACTCTAAGGTCATAAAGATCCTTATCCTTTAACAGCTTTATGCGTTTGCCCTTCACTGGAACAGATCTGAATGACACTACCAGGCAGAGGTCTATAATTTTACTTTTTCACCCCTTTTCCAGCACAACATATTAAAAATCAAGTCTTCCTTTGATCAGTAACCACACCTGTTACTTACCAAGTGCGCATATAAATGCATACAAGTGTTTCTGGATTTCTTATTCCATTCCTATGGTCTATCTTATACCTGTTATCGGCTAAAAAGACAAATAAAAAGTTGCTATGCCGTTATTAGTGTGATGAGTTTCTTGTCTCTTACATTTCCATATAAATTTTGGACATCAGCTGATCAAATTCCTAAAAAGAATCCATTGAAATTGGAATTTAATTGACTTTTGAATCAATTGGTGAAAATTACCTTATTTGCCACAATGGATCTTTCAAACATGAATTTTGGTATGTCTCTCCCTATTTGTCTTCACTAACACCTTTCAATTATTATTAGTATTACTCTTCTTAAAAAGTCTGCTGTGTCCATCCTTTTAAAAATCTACCCTAAGGTAGGCAGAAGAGCCCCCCAAAGATGTCCAGATCCCAATCTTTGTAACATGTGATTATGTTAAATATGTGGTATAAAGGACTTTGCAGATGTAAGATTTCTATTAAGTGACTTAAAATAGGGATCTTACTGTGGATTATGCAGAGAACTTTCTCCAACCACAGCCAGAAGAGATGCAGCAGAAGAAAAAGATGCAAAGCAGGGCTCCTTCACCAGTTGTTGACTTGTGACTGACTGCAATTTGACCAAGAATGCAGGTGGCCTAAAGGAGCTGAGAGGCTCCACACAGCCAAGCAGGAAATAAGGAACCTCAGCTCCACCCAGAGCCACAAAGAACTGAATTCTGCAAACAATCTGAATGAATTTGGAAGTCATTCTTACAACCTACAAATAAGAGCCCAGGCAGGAGCACCTGCATTTCAGTCCTGTAAACCTGGAACAGAGAAACCAGCTGGGTTTACCAGGCCTTCTGATGTACAAAATAACAAATCTGTATTGTTTTAAGTTGCCACATTTGTGATAATTTCTTATGGCAGCCATAGAAAATACAGATTCTTAAGATTGTTTTACATTATTAGAGAATGAAATCTTAAAATGTTACTATTCCCACTACCTACTGTTATGTGGAAATTCTCTGGATTAAAAAATTTACCTAGAAAATTTACTAAGCACTTACTAATTCTAATCACTCATCCGTAAGATACTTTTGGGTTTTCTATTTACATAATGTTAAGTTTTCACTTCTGCTTTTCTGGCCCTTATCCTTTTTTGTTTGCCTTACTGGTCTAAGATAGCCAATATAGTTGATAGATTTGATAGTGACCTTCGTTTTCTTATTCTGATTACAAGAGATTAGCTTCAACGTTTCACCATTCAGAGTGAGATGTTTGTTTTGTATGGGACTTTGCAGAAACCCGTTATTAGGCTACAGATATCCTTTTATTCCTGTGGCTAAAAATATCTCACGTAAGCATGCTGACTTTATCAAATGCAGTTCCTGTATTTATTGAAGTGATCACAACCTTCCTTCTATTCATGAGAAGTGATTTTTCTAATGCACAACTTGCATTACTGAAATGAAAACTTGGGCTACCTCTTTAAAAAAAATACTGACTTGGTTGCGAAAAGATCGTTTCAGAATATTTATACCTAGATTACGTGTAATGTTTGATTCTCATTCGTATTCTCAAATTCTCATTCATGTGCTCTTCATGTATCAGTATTAAGGTTATGTTGTTCTCATAAAATTAGTGAAGTAGTCCCTCTTTTTTCCCCACTAATTCAACAAATTCTTGAGTCCTATTAACTCTATTCGCTGAAAATATCCATTATTCCAATTTTAGAAGAACTTGCTAATAAAGCCAAGTTATCTTCAAGTTTAAAGATTAAAAAAAAAATGGTTTCAAGCAACTTTCTTTTCCAGTCAGTTTTTCTAAGTCATATATTTTTCGAGAAAAATGTCCTGTCTAAATGTCCAAGTTATTGGCCTAAAATATCTTTTAAATTTTCTTCACGATCAGTAATTACATCCCATTTTCATGTAATTACCTTTCATGCCTTTTGAGAACATACATGCCAACAGGCATAGCCATGAGATTTGCTTTATCCAATGGAACGTGAGCAAATGTACACAAAGAACAGCTAAGCAGCACCTCGAACTACAACTATATATACGTTAGCAGTCTCTTGTCTGTCCCCTTTCTGTGAATGAACTATTGCTGTACAGGCACTACTCTTTCAGCATGATTCCCCAAAAGAGACACTTAGAACAGAAACACACACACACACGCACGCACATTGCTCAACAGCCAACCCATAGCCACTGTCAAGCAACGTAAAACATTTTTACTTTAAGCCTTTAAGATTTTGGGGAAGTTTTTATACAGCAAAGGTAATATTAGGGGTTGGCTTATTATTTTCAAGCAGTTTTCCTAATATATTTGCATTTAAGCCTATCTCTTCAAGTGCACCTCTTAAATTCAATTATCATTCCACTTAGATTTTCTAATTTCCTCTATGGCTTCTTCTTTGATGAATTATTTAAAATACATCTTTGTTTCAAAACATACAGGGTTTTATTATTTTGCTTTTTAACTTTTATTATTAAATACTAACTTAATTCCACTAATAATTTGTTTTATGTAATATCAGTACATTGAAATTTGCTTTATAAACCACTGTTGGTCAAAGTACCATCAGGCTCAAAAAGAACGTGTACTATGCAGTTGTTAGATGCAAAGTTGATTCTCAAATTATTCTAATTTTCTGTTTCCTTGGGGGTAAACTAAATCACTCATTACATCTGGATTTGTTCTGGATTCTTGTTTCATATTTGAACATTTGATATTAAGTACATTAAATTTTAAGTTACACTTTTCTGATGGATTTCTTCACTTTTAATCATTACAAAAAGGACACTCTTTAGTACTAGTAATGCTTTTTGTCTTAAAGTCGACTGTGTAAGTGTCTGACATTAACATACAAACAACAGCTGTTTTTGGTTCCTTTATTTGTTAAAAATATATATAACATAAAATTCACCACAAGTGCACAGTTCTATAACATTAAGTACATTTGTTGCTGTGTAACAGATACCCAAACTTTTTCATCCAGCAAAACAAAAGCTTTGTATCTATTAAACACCTATTTTCCCCTCCAACCATCAACCACCACTCTTCTTTGCTTCCATGAATTTAACTACTTTAGTACCTCATATAAGTGGAATCATACTATATTGTCCTTGTGACTTGCTTATTTCATTGAGCGTGTCCTCAAATATCACCACTGACGTACATGACAGATTTCCTTCTTTTTAAGGTTGAATAATATTCCATTATATGTATACACCAACGTCATGTTTTGTTTATCCATTCATCTGATGATGGACATTTGGGCTGTTTCCATCTTTTGGCTGTTGTGAATACTGCTGCTATGAACATGGGTGTACAAACAGTTCTAGTTTTTGAGGAACTCCCATATTGTTTTCCGTAGCAGCTATACCATTTTATGTTCCCTCCAACAATGCACAAGGGTACCAACTTCTCCACATTTTTTCCAACAACTATTATTTTCTGGGTTTTGCCTTTTATTTTTAAAATAACCATCCTAATGAGTGTGAGTTACTATCTCATTGCAGTTGATTTACATTTCTTTAACGAGCAGTGATATTGAGTGTACTTTCATGTGCTAAATAGTCATTTTAATTTGAAAAGTTGTATTAAAAATTAAAGTCATCCTTATAAGAAACTTGTCATTCTTTTTTTTTTAATTTATTGGGGTGACAATTGTTAGTAAACTTACATAGATTTCAGGTGTACAATTCTGTATTACATCATCTATAAATCCCATTGTGTGTTCACCACCCAGAGTTAGTTCTCCTTCCATCACCAAATATTTGATCCCCCTTCCCCTCATTTCCCACCCCACCCCCATTACCCTCTGGTAACCACTAAACTATTGTCTGTGTCTATGAGTTTTTGTTTCTCATTTGTTTGTCTTATTCTTTTGTTGTTTTTGATTTATATACCACATTATCAGTGAAATCATGTGGTTCTCTGCTTTTTCTGTCTGACTTATTTCGCTTAGCATCATACTCTCAAGATCTATCCATGTTGTCATAAATGGTCCTATATCATCTTTTCTTACCACCGAATAGTATTCCATTGTGTATATATACCACAACTTCTTTATCCATTCATATATCGAAGGACATTTTGGTTGTTTCCATTTCTTGGCCACCGTAAACAAAGCTGCAATGAACACTGGAGCACACGTGTCTTTATGGATAAATGTTTTCAGATTTTTTGGGTAGATACCCAGGAGAGGGATTGCTGGGTCATATGGTAATTCTATTCGTAATTTTTTGAGGAACCTCCACACTGCCTTCCATAACGGCTGCACCAGTCTGCATTCCAACTGTGTATGAGGGTTCCTTTTTCTCCACAGCCTCTCCAACACTTGTTACTATTTGTCTTGTTGATGATAGCCATTCTGACTGGGGTGAGGTGATATCTCATTGTGGTTTTGACTTGCATTTCTCTGATGACTAGTGATGTTGAGCATTTTTTCATATGTCTATTTGCCATTTATATGTCCTCTTTGGAGAAATGTCTCTTCAGGTCCTCTGCCCATTTTTCAATTGGGTTGTTTGTTTTTTTGTCGTTGAGTTTCATGAGTTCCTTGCATATTTTGGATATTAGCCCCTTATCGGAGGCAATGTTTGCAAAAATCTTCTCCCTGACTTACTCTTTAGCATGTGGATATTTACTTGTGCCACGACTATTCTTTCCCTATTAAAAGGTTTAAGGCGTTTCTGCCAAAATCAGTTGACCACAGACACATGGTTTTATTTCTGGACTCTCAATTCTTTTCCATTGATCTGTATGTCTATCCTTAATACTAGAGCTAGTATATAAATAAGGTCAGTGCATGAATCCTTCAACTTTGTTCTTTTTCAATATAGTTTGGTTATTCTGGGTTCCTTCTTGAATTTCCATATGAATTTCAGATCTGCTTGTCAATTTCTGCAAAGATGCCAGTTAGGATATTGACAGGGATTACACTGAATATGCAGATTGATTTTGGTTGGTTACTACTTTATGATACGTACTTTTTCTAATCTTTTCCTTTCAACCTTATTGTTTCCTTTTTTTTTGATGTGTCATATATAAATAACATAACTGGTTGTACTTACATACACTTTGACAATATTTATTCATTTTTCTATTTCAATATTTGAATTTAAAGCTACCACCTTATTTTTGTGCTGGAGGCCCCTTTTCCCTTTTTCTTGTCGTATTCACCTTTTCCCTTTCTCCTAGTTACTCCCTCTAATTTTATTTTTAAATAGCTATCTTTCAAACTGCAACATGAAAACTTTAAAAACTAATCAATCTTCTTTCTAGACTAAAAAGTACCTTTAAATACTATTCATTTATTGTTCTCCTTCTGCATCTTTGGCACATGGAATCACTTTTATTCTATCTTTGCAATTTCCCTTGATGGAGCTCTCTCACTGTATTTTACCCTCTTTCTTGAAAGTATTTTTGCAAAGCATACTTTGCTCTGCAAAAATACTTTGTATAACACTATCATTCCATTGCTGCATTCATCTGTTACTGGTGGGAAGTCAGCAGTCAGTTAGCTATCTACTCTTCCATTTTTGAAAGGAATATGCCTTTTATCCCTGGCTGCTCTACTCTGATACCTCTCCTCAGTTCAGAAAAGGTCCTACTTATTACCTCCTTCACTTCCTTTGCCCCATTTTCTTTCCCCTTTTCTTCTTAAACTCCAATTAAATGGTCTACCACAGACCATGCTTATCACTCTATATTTCTCATTCCTTGCTTTTTACCTTTCTTTTCTAGAAAAAAACAAAGCTTTATAATAAAATTCATTAGATGATACATTTTACAACTTGATTTGAAATGTACCAAATAATAGCAAAGACTATCTAGAATACCATTCCATACTTTTCAAATATTCTCTCTCTTTGCCTCTGATTTCTGAATAGTTTCTTATAAACTATCTTCCAATTCACAGATTCTCTAATTATATCTAATTTGCTGTTGATCTCTTCAGTTAATTGACTTCTTAAGTTTAACTGTTTTAACTTTCATAAGTTCTAGGAAGGTTATCCTTTAGAATTTCTTCTTCTCTGCACATATTTTTCACTTCTTTAGTAAGCATTGTTACTCCACATTCAGTTTAGCGATTCTATCTAAATTATTTCACGGTGTGGTTTGGCTGTTACTTTTGCTCATTCTCACATGTGGTACCTTATTTCCTTGTTTGATTATTAATTTTGTGAGTTGCTGGCTTCCCTTATAAAATACTTTGAGTAAATTCTTTGAGATCAAGGATAAAGGTGAGTGTCTTCACAAAAAAGCTACATTTGTTTCTGCTAGGTTTCTGGGAAATTAACGGGCCACAATCACTTCAAATTTATGACTAGTGGTTATTTTAGTCACTCAGAAAGTGTGAATTTGGGTACATGATTAAAATTTGTAAGCCATTTTTTTCCCTCCTTATTCTACTCAGCACAACTATGGAAATATTCTTTGTAGTCCCCTAGAAGAACAGATGAGAAAGTAAGATCTCTTTCACTGAGGGTGTATCTCTTTTGGGTACCAGTTTAATGGGAAAATGACTTCTTTTTTAGAATCCCACCTGTGGCTGTGCCCAATTTTTGTGTCTTTTACCCCTATATTTTGGGAGGTTTTTGCAAACGTGAACTCCTCAAATTCCCCAAATTCCAAAATGGTCTCAGGAAAAAACTGGTTTCAATATTTCACTTCTCTAAGGTTTTATTCTGATAACAACTTACCTTGCAAATCCTTCACAGATTTTAAGTAGATGTTTCCTCATCTATTAAAGGGTCATTTTAGTTGTCTTCTGCAGTAAGGACATGCCAGAAATAGCCTATACTCATTCTTTGGTGCAATTCAACGTAGCTTCTGGATCTAGCAAAACTCCTTCACAAAGTCAGAAATGATCACCAAACTCTCCTATCAATTTGGCATTCTTTTCGTTTATATCTAACTTGATCTGTTCTGTTTCAGACACATCCGAGTATTCTCTCCTCTTAAAGCCAGTTCTTGGCTTCCACAATATCACTTTCCTATACAACTCCTAATGATCACGCCTCAAGGCTCAGATCTAGGTCTTCCCATTTCTTTATTTCCTCTGCTACCTTAAATTACCAATGTCCATCTCCTGGACCACTTTTACAGCCTCCTGATTGGTTTTCTTCTGCCACTCTTCTCCCCATCAAATCCATTCACTGCCATACTAACCAAAGTGATCTTCTAAAAATAAAAATTAGATCATGTCCTATTGCCTGTGTAAAACCCTTCAAGGTACTGAACTTGGACTTCAGATAAATTCCAAACTATTTAACATGGCCCATAAAACCTTATAATCAGACTCCTGCCTATATATCCGTATCTTTCCTTTTATATAATACTGTAAGTTCACTCTTTTTTTCAATTCCTCAAATATACCAAATTCCTTCCCACGTGAGATCCTTGACACTTGCTCTTCCCTGTTCCTTGAGTATGATTTATCCGCTCTCTGCATGGTTCAGTCTTACTCACACTTCAGATCTCACTGTATTTGTGACTTTCTCACAGGCATTTCCTGACAACACAATCCAAAAACACCTTGTTTTTTTCCTTTAGAGCATTTATCATACTTTGTGATTAAGTACATACTGTGGGTTTATTTTAATGTCTGCCTTGCCAATTATTTGTAAGAACCAGCCAGGCATGTAGAGACACTATTGTCATCTTCCAATTCCATGCCCAGGACTTAGCACAGTGTCTGGCACATAGTAGGAGTTTAATAAACATATATTAAATGATTGATTTCTCTCCCTTTAAGCAGACGCACAGGAAAAGTAAAATTCTAATCAGATACATGTTGAGTACAGAATTAGAAATAAGAGGAATAAGTTAGATGGTAGGAATGTACGTAGGGATTAGGTTAAACAAGACATACAAATACACCCATAATGCTTACAGTCATACAGCCAAGATTACTTTCCCCTAATATTTCATTGATAAAATAGATGCTGGATTTTCATTAACTCAATTCACAGCTTTTAATTATCATCTATATTTTTGTTAAAACAAATAAATAATCACCTACAAATAGCATGTTTCTCAAGGTGGTTTGAAAGTTCATTATTTGGAACTCTAGAAACATTTTCCCACAGAACCAATATTATATACACAGTGGTCAAGTTACTTCGGTTAGTTCATAATGTTTAATTCGTAATTCATTTATCCATTTTTAAAAATATGAATTGAGTACTACTTCGTGCCAAGAACCGCTAACACTGGAGACACAATCATGTACAAACACAAAAATTCCTATCTTCATAGACCTTATATCCATGTGATAAAAACAGAAAAGAAGTGCAATATACATAATAATAGATGGTAAAGAACAAAGCATGGTAGAGGGATAGGAAATGGAGTGAAATTTTAACCTAGTTTTAGTTATATTTAGTTCCATCTCTTTCTTTCTGTTCCAAAAGGATTTAAGTTAGATATGATTTATGAAACCCAAGTATCACAAATAAAGTGACAATACTTATACAAGGAAAGACTTTCAACCAAGAAACTACAAAACACTTCCTATCCCACAGCAGGACACAGAACTGCTCAGACTCTAAGTCACTGCCAAGCTACCATACCCTGAGGCAGGGTCTCCAAAAAATCTTCTTACAGAAGATAAGAAGGTGAAATCATGATGGAAATTCCAGGAAGGGGAAAAAAAAAAAAAAGAAGAGCCAAAAAGGAAAGCGTACTTCTTTTATTGATTACGTGAACCGCAATGGACAGCCAGTCCCCTCTATTCAACCACTAGGTGCCCAGGTTTTCTTTCTACAACTGTACTTCTGACCAAGATCTCTTTCGTATGTGACATATTATAGTTATATAACTTTCCCCTCATTACTCTATTCTCAAAAACAAGTATTTTGGGGGTTTTCTAATCAATTGAATGGCAGAAAAGGATCCCTTTTAATCACTACTTGTACCATTAAAATTTGATCAAAAGAATGCAGACAGCCAGTAGACTACCCTGGCACTCTCATATTTTACCTTAATAATTTGTAGGTACCAGGATGTGGGGTAAAATGCAAGATTAAAAAAAAAATTAGAACAAGGTTTCAAATAGCACCCTAGCACTATAGTAATTACTGCCCAACGCGAAACAATCAGCCAGTTTAATGTTATACTTGTCCACAACCAGTTCCACTACCATACAGCATGCACAAGCTTAGTTTATACTAAGGTTAGAAGGCTGGAAGGAGGCAACAAAAGTAACCCCACTCTGAAGCCCCACTCCTATAGCTGATTGATTATCGCCAGGTAAGGAATGAGCATATAAACTAAGCCTGTCCATAACTTCAATTTTTATTCCTTCTTATGAGAAAGGACCTTATTATTTTCACCTGAAAAAAGCAAGGGTTATAGTCAGTGAGTGCTATTTTTTTTCGTAATTTAAGTATTTATTTCACTACCATTTTAATAAAATAATTTCTCAGTTTTTGACTCTCAGATACGCTTCTGGAAATTTTTAAAATTAAGCATAATTTATTTATATTCAAAATTTCGTAATATAAAACCTCAAGTTTGGGAAAATATAAGCAACAACATATAATCAAAACATAGTATCAGCAGAAAGACACTGGCCAGAAACAATTACCTTTACAGCTTTGTGTGTGTTTTCACCTTCTTCCATCCACAGATCCTGTTCATAATAATATAAGCCATCATTGATAACCTTAGCAAGATCAGATGTAATTTTTGCCCGAGACATGTGGTTTCCTGTTGGATCTCCTCCAGGATGTTTTCTCATATAAGGTGGTGTCTGAGTTACAATCAAAATCTTATTTAAATCCTGGTCATCAATTTCATAATCTGAATCGTTATCATTCCAATCAGTAAATGTGTGTTTTTGTCCTATTTGTTCCATCTCTTCATCAAATAAAAAATCAAGTTCTTCTTGTTCTTGTTCATCTGGTGGATACAGCTCATTTGCTGCCTCTTCAGGTAGAGATGCTGATTCCTAAATGAAAAAATTGATATTTTACATAACTTTTCTATCACTTTTAAGATAAATGTCACATAACGATGTTACAAGTAAGTAATACCAAGCTTGCATGCTCAACGGTTAGTTTAGCAGTCAAACTGTAAAAAAATACAAAGCCAGTATTATTCTGAAACAAAAAACTAAAGTAATTGATAAACACTAAGTTTAACACTAAAGAAAAAAAAAAGTTGAGTAAAAAAAGAATTAAAGACTACTTTAGTGTTAGAATGGAACTTACGCTATCAATATGAAGACAAACCATTATTTTAAAATAGATGTTTAAATGTGGAGACTTTATGGAGGAAAAATGTAGCTCTTGAAATAAATGAAATATGGTACAAATTTTTGTGAGTCCAGGACACTGTCCTCCCTAGTTGTCCAGGTTTGCCATGACAAACATAAAAATTAATCAGGATCTTTAAAAATCTTGTCTCAGAAAACTGCTTTAGGTTTTTAAAACGACCCCAAGGGGGGAAAGAAAAACTCCTGTAACAATTAAGGATGCTACATTTAACTACCATTGCTAAAGTTACCTCTGATCAAGGTTTCTTAAACTCAGTACTGACATGTGGGGCTTGATAACTGGGGGGTGTGTGTGTGTGTGCGCGTCACGTGTGGGGGAAAGGGGTGTTCTCTGCACTGTCGGATGTTCCCTAGGCTCCACTCACAAGACGCAGTAGCACTCTCCTAGTTGTAACAACCTGAAATGTCTCCAGACACAGCCAAATACCCACTTGTGAGGCAAAACATCAATATCCCGCGTACCCTCAGCGGAAAATAACTCTTAAATCCTCCATGCTTTGATCTTAGGGATAAAAAGCCCTGTTCCTCATAATCCTCATTCTCATAGCCTTCTTCATCTTTCCCCCATCCAGGCCCAATTATTTTTAGTGACTTTTTCCTTACAGAACTTATTTCAATATTCGAATCATTTGAGGGGCATTGTTTGTAAGTTTATTTTTAGTAAATTTTATACTTTAAGATAACTGTACATTCATACAGTTATAAGAAATAATAGAAATCTCATGTATTTTTTTACCCAGCTTCCCCCAATCTTATCTTGCAAAACTATAGTATAGCATCACAAACAAGATACTCTGATATAACCCATAAATCTTCCTGATACTCAGATTCCCCAGCTTTACTTGTACTCATTTGTGTGTGTAGTCTAAATCAGAGCAGTTTTAATCACTGGAAAGTTCGCGTACCCAACAACCAAAAATACAGCAGTTCTATCACAAGGGTATCTCCTATTGTTTCCTAACCACACCCATATCACTCCCTCATGTGCTACCAAGAAATCACTTCTCTATCCCTTTTCTACTGTTCATTACACCACCAAAACATATATCAACCTGATATGTACCCTTTACAAATAGTTACTTGTATTAGAACTTTACATATAATTACAAGATTACAAATAACACAACAGGGTTATAAATTCAAAATTTAGAAAGACTGTCAGCTTAAAAAAACTGATTTATTCAAATTTAGTCAGAAGTAAAAAGGCCAAGTCAAAAGAGTCTTAAATCAGAGTCCAGAAATAAATAATACAAAAAACTGACACCATATAATTTTCGACTACTGAATAACCCAAAAGCTCTTACTGAAGGCCAATAGTTACAATTTTTTAAAACTTTTCCAAATTTTATATATGTATCTGACAAACAGAAGACACTGATCTTACCGTGTTTCCCCGAAAATAAGACCTAACAGGAAAACAAGCCCTAGCATGATTTTTCAGGATGACATCCCCTGAACATAAGCCCTAATGCGTCTTTTGAAGCAAAAATTAACATAAGACCCAGTCTTATTTTCGGGGAAACACGGTACTCTCCAACTAGAATTTATCACTTCACTTGGTTTATAACAATTTACCTTCAATTTCACTGGGGATGGACAATGTCTCTTTTTTACTTCTATCCAAGGTTCTGAGTCCAAGTCAGGCAAACTGGTAGACAAACCTCTAGACATTGCTTGAAGATTACTTGTGTCAGTATTTTCCTTTAGGTTCAGTGGACTTCCAAATCTTGGAGAATTTGGGGCAGACTCTAAAATTTTAAATTAGTTCTATAGTTAAAATAATGGTTTTATTACTTACAAAACACTTTTTCCCCTTTGGGCTTGATTATTTTCCACAAAAACCTAATAAATCAATCTCAATTATAACCTTTCCAATGATTTTCAAACCTGAAGACCTTACCTTGTAAGATGTATTCAAGTGAAACCAAAGAATAAAAACAAGCAATGTCACCAACCCTTACCATAGACCATCCATTCAAACTTCTCAAATATCAACGTGAATCACTTACTAATTATGACAATACATATATTTGGGAGTCAATTCTCTATGAAATCTTAGATTTAAATCTATTATAATGAAATTATGGAATCTCAAATGCTATTAAGCTACACTTAGATTAAATGCCTATTCTAGTCAAAGCAAAAATCGTCCTCCATTGTTCTGCTAGGATTTATACTAAGGAAGACATTGCTCTTACTTTTCACATTCCCTTTGCTTAATTAACAAGGTTTACCTAAATGCAGTGTTCCCACTTAGCTTATACTGAATAAAGAATAGAATGTCCTATCATTAAAGGGCACTGCCCTGACAATAACACTTAAAACATTTCAAGACTGTTGGAATTAAAAATGCCTTTCTCCACACTATCTTTTAATCAAAATAATGATATACTCTTATGAGTAAACTCCAAATTGATCCCTTTATAAATTTCCAAAACTCAAAGAATATTTAAGTTATAATGCAATATGGACTTGCTTTGGACAAAAAAGTGTCTTGAAAACAAATGTATACTGTAAAATTCTAAACATCATTATTTGCTCCTCAAAGCCAATTGCTTAGAAATTTTGCAAAGTTGACTATTACATAAGGAAAGCTGAAATAAATAAATGACATTTACTAAATGAAAATGTAAAGTCACATTCCAGGAGTTTGGATTTGAGAATATTCCAAGATTTTACTTTTACCTATTATATGCTAGAATCAGATGAATATTTTCTCCATGGAGGTATAATTAGATCCAGGATTCAACCACCAGATTACTATGTTACTTTAAAAGAATATAGTTTCATAATAGAAAAAGCCCTAACTATGCTGTACAATACAGCAGCCACTACCCATATGGAGCTACTAAGCACTTGAAACGTCGCTAGTCCTGAAATGTGCTCAGGATGAGTGTAAAATACACATCAGATTTCAAAGACATGGTACAAAAAAAGTGAAACAGATCTATGATTTTTACACTAATGTTACAGTAATATTTAGATATATTAAAATTAATTTCATTTGGTTTTTTATTTTTAAAAATGTATTTTTCAATTACTATTGACAGAATATTAATTTCCCGTTATTTTGTAGCTGTTAAAGATATTAAAATTACTAGGACTACAAGTGTAACAAACATATTTCTACTGAATATTGCTGCTCTACCACTTCCTTAATTAATGGTACAATCACTTGATCCAAAAAGGAGCATGAGTAAAACACTACGTTGGGCTGTATTATTAAAGTTATAAACAACCCTATTCCTAATACTTTGAATCATCTATGTTCATGCAGTGAATAAAGCTTTAAAAGTAGACTCAGAACCACCACCCAAGGAACTGTGAGAGTTAAATAAGTTACCATTATGCACAGTGCATGTATAAATGATTAGAACAGCTGGCACATGCTAGGGAAATCAGTTGCTACTATTTTTAACACAGAAATTTAATCTTTAAATACCTACTTAAGTTTATTACATAATCATCTCTAAATGCTCTTTAAGCTCGAATGTTTCTACCATGAAGTGTTTCACTATATTTACAGCATGTGCTTATAAATTAAATGACATAAAAATACCAAAGAATTTCGGTAAGACAAGAAAATTTAGAAGCCTTGGAGTTTTTAAAGGGTGTTCACCTTATAATTAGGCTATACATACACTTTATATGATTTTCTATCTTGTTTTACAATTAAAAAATGTCAAACTTTACTAAAGCCCTAACCTTCCAAGACCAAATGAGTTTAAATAGGGCTTGGATTACTCCACATTAAACTTATAGACAAAAAAAAACCAAAAAACTAAGACACATACTTTGACACGGTTTCTAGTTTGTAAGCACATAGAAAAAAAATTCTTTTCGCTGTTTCATTAATTGAAAGTTATCAAAATGACTCCCCAGAGATAAATCACCATATATACATTCCACGATATCTACCTAGTATGACTTTTTCATCCACCCTGAATCACGGCTCTGGGTAATTATGTAGATTGCTTTAAAAGGATTATATAATTTAAGTATGTTACATTCAAGAATACTTCTACAGATCAACTTTTCAAAGGAAATCCCACAGCTTATTTAATAATCATTAGGGGTCCTATACATTTTTTAAAGCCCCAAACAAACAAAAACATTAAGATTATCAGAGATCTGACTTCTCAATTTTGGTGAATGAAATCCTTTTATGATTGACAGTGCAATACTATATCCATAGAATTGCAAAACTTAAATTTCAAAACTAACACCTTACCATTACCATAATCAACCTGTTCTGGTGCATTAAGGTCCTCCATTCAGCAGAAAGGTCAATTCATGTTAGACAATTCAAGCTCCATAGAAGGAAAAATAGAAATTTTAATTTCTTTGATGAAAAGGACCAAATGTTTAAATATTTCACCACACAAATCCCTCAGAAGGTATACATGAAGGGTTATGATTTGAAATTTAAGGTCTTCTAATTTGAATAAAAGGGA
This sequence comes from Rhinolophus sinicus, assembly GCF_057876585.1. Classification (NCBI taxonomy): domain Eukaryota; kingdom Metazoa; phylum Chordata; class Mammalia; order Chiroptera; family Rhinolophidae; genus Rhinolophus; species Rhinolophus sinicus. The sequence goes on from NC_142515.1 coordinate 125,660,561, forward strand.
TATGGATAAAAATTTAACTACTTTTCTCTACAAATAGGTACAGATAAATAATCTCCATTTCCTATGCCTTATTTCTGCTAAAAATATTTGGTGACATACTATTCTCTGAATTTAGGGAACTAAGACTTTCTTATCAGATGAAATTATTAAGGTCAGAAATTCGGGGATTCATAGGAAAAGACTTAGTTTACATAATCCTATGATGTAATGTGAATCAGCATAACTCTAAGAACATTCCATCTTTCTATATGCCTTTCATTATCCATTTAGTTTCTGATGTGTAATCTAAAGAAATCGAAATAATGTAAAATTTTTAACATTAAATATACATTGATTTATTTCAGGCAATATGTATGTGCATGTAAATGAGTGTATATTAAAAAAACACAAAAATGTACAAAACATTGTGATTTTATTCCTGTAATTTCATTAATAATGCATAAATAGCTAACGGACAGGCATCACCAATTTGACTGACCTATCTTACATACCTTGTGGAAAAAGTAGTTTCTATTTTATCTAACTCACCTAATGCCTGTTCATAAGCAAGTTAAAAATGTTATACTGGACCCTAAGTTTACACAATAAATTAATCTAATAGATACAATCAAACATTATATATATATATTTAAAAACCTAAAAGTCATTTATTTTCAAATTTTAAAACACCTGCTCAAGATGCTTTCTGGGCGAAGCGCATTGAGCTGACAATCAAAGAATCGCTAAATAAAAATATCTGTGAGACTGTCCATCAGTGCTTTATTGATGGCAGGTGTCTCATACTAGTGTATCAAAAATACATTTTAAAGAGTAAAGAAAAAATACTCTTGTTCGTTTTTTAAATTTCTTATCCCTTAGTGTCCACATTAATAAATCTTATACTCTATGTGAATTATGATGACAACATGTGAGTTATACAATGTACACTAATGCAAATCAAATAGCAAAGAACCTAACAATCTGGGAAATGCCACTCAAGCCGCTCTATTTCTGCTTTACTTATCTGGACACAAGTTTATACGTAAGTCTGGAAGGAAAAGACGGAATATTTTAGTATTTCCCAAATAATAATTAACTTTCCCACCGTGAATAAAAGTAGCACATGCAGCCCAGGCTAATTAATCTAATAGATACAATCAAACATGGGCACATGATACACACAAATGGGCAGCTACTATACAAAAACAGCAGTCCTCTGGTCTGTCTCTCATCATCCTCACAAAGGTGTTTATGTCCACGATCACAAAGGCGTTTCTCTCCACGGTAGTGTTGGCCCAACGTCCTCCACAAGGAATTGGGAGTAGACATTCTTGCACAGAAGGAAGTCTGGTTGCTTTCATTTCTGCAGCACGATTTGTTCCAATATTTATAATGATATTTCAGTGAGTCACCTATTCCTCTGCACATTCCGATCAAATGACATCCAAGAGCATCAGAAGATCATCACCCTGACTGAAAAAAGTTTAAGCACACATTTTTTCCCAAGAGGGAATGTCTTAAAAATGATCCAGGAAATAAAATCTAACATTAAAGCAGTTTTTGGAAATTCTAAATACCAATTCTTTAATCTGTAATTATAACTTCATAAGAGAACCCCAATTAAATATTAGAACATAGGTCATCTCATTTTTTTTTCAAGACAAGCTTGAAGCACATCGGTAACAAAATTAAAGGATGCTTACCCTACTCTTATGTATAAGACTTTTAGACTATTCCAATCCTACTAGACTATTCCAAGCTAATAAGGGGAAAACTAGCACAATGTATCTATAATCATTTAGTAAAATTATGAGGAAATAGGTAGAAATTCCACACATGACAAAATATACAAACAATTTAAGAATAAACAGAGCAGAGCTTCATCCGTAAATCTTAAATCCCTATTTGATTAGTAGCTCTGTGTGGGAGGCAATATGAATAGAATTTAGAGCATCAAGTCATTTAATTAGCTTTAATTTTCCTATTGATCTTAACAAACTTAAAAAAAAGAATAGGTAAGTTGCACCAAATAACCCACTGTTACGCTGTTTGCTCTAGAAGAAAAGCTGTTACCTGTATGTGAATAAAAGGCTTGGCCTGGTATGAACTCTGGGCAATCAATCAATTGAGAGAAGTCTGTTTGTGGCACCCTACGCGGAGGAGGGCCGGGAATTGGCCATTTTTCTGGTTCTATCTTTTTTCTCATTTTCTCATCCACAATTTCCACTTCTGTGCTATCTTGCAGTGCCTATAAATAGGAATTTTGAGCTATTAAAGAACTTTCATTGAAAAAATTTTAATTGCACATCCTATACTTCCAATAACTTAAAAATTATAAAAATTACCCATTTCATAGCTGAGGACCGTGAAGCTCAAAAAAATAAAGTACAGCAGTCCCCTCTTTATCTGTGGTTTTGCTTTCCACCACAGTTTCAGTTACCTACAATCAACTGTGATCTGAAAATATTAAATGAAAAATTCCAGAAATAAACAATTCATAAATTTTAAATTGTGCATGCTGTTCCGTAGTGTGAAATCTAACACTAGCCAGCTCTGTCCCATCCAGGACGTAAATCATCCCTTTGTCCAGCAGCATATGCACCCTAACCACTATTCACTTGTCCGTCATCTGGGTTATCAGATCTACTGTCACAGTACCACAGTGCTTGTTGCAGTGACTAAGTAAAACCCCTATTTTACTTAGTAATGGCCCCAAAGCACAAGAGTAGTGAGGCTGCAATTCAGATATGCCAAAGAGAAACTGTCAAGTGCTTCCTTTAAGTGTGAAAAATCATAGTACATACAATATATATGTTTCGGTACAATCCGTAGTGTTGGACATCAACTGGGGCCTTGGTCGACATCCCTCAAAGGGGGGACTACGGTAAGTTGATAAGAGCACAGACTCAGTATGAGTCAATATCAGAACTCAAATAATTTATTATCTGTCCTCCAATAAAAGTCTTAGTCACTGGCCTATGGTGCTTCCCCAAAATACCTGTGTTGTAAGTTAAGGATAAAACAAAACTAGAACAAAATGTCTTCAAAGTAGAAATTAAAGCCTTACTGATCTGAATTTTAACTAAAATTCAAGGGTACTTACCTTTTAGAAATTAAAAATACAAATTTAAAAAATTCTACATAATACTACTTTAAAAAAATTAAAGCTTGTTATATTTTTGTTGGAGAACATATATGTATTACTTTAAGAATATTACATTGCATGCCCTTAGTGTTAGTATAGTACTAACTTCTCAAGTTATATATTCCATAATCAGCTATTACCTTATAATTAGTATTAAAAATTATTTAAAAACAATCTTTTTATTTGAATCAGGATATTCACTGAAAGAGAAGAGTCTGAAATACGAGAGTAAATAAGGAAGAAATCCTACAGTAAGGGGTTTGAATTGGTGATCTATTTTTTTATTAATAACATATTCTAGTTTTGTCCACTGAACATTCTAGAAGCAATGGCACCCCAGTAGCAAACCAGTATACCTAGCATCCAGATCTTGCAACAACATGGATGAATTTGAAAAACTACAACTGAAAGAGCCATGAAACAGAAGAATTCCATTTACACAAATGTCAACAACAGGCAAAAATCAGTCAATGCTAATAGAATCAGAAAAGTGGTTTGGTTTGGGAGGGGGTCAGGTGGGGTGGGGAAGATTGACTGGAAAGGGCCACTAAGAAAATCTTAAGAGTAAAAGACTACGTCTTGTTTTGAGCAGGATTATACAATTTTCAAAACTCAAAACTGAAAACCTAAGATCTCTTCATTTTACATCACATTTATACCTGAATTTTAAAACTCCTTGAAACGTCCTATGAGTTTAAATATTTCAAAATAATGTGTTGGAAAAAGACTGCCAATAGTGTGTTGGACAGAATGTGAGGCAAGTCAAACTCTCAGCAGTGGTAATTTTAACTGGTTCAATACTTTGGAAAAATGTCCAGCAGTGACTACAAAAGCTAAGCATATATATATACGTGTGTGTGTGTGTGTGTGTGTGTGTGTGTGTAGATATAGTTTCCCATCAATTTCACAGAAAAATAAGTACATGTAGCCATCCAAAAAAATATGTACAATGATGTTCGCAACAGTATCACAAATTCAAAAGAACCCAAATCAGAAGCATGGAAAAATATACTGTTATATTTAAACAATGGAATACTACCCCAAAATGGTAATGAACAACTGCTACACACCAACAATGGATAAACCTAACAGAAATGGTGATCAAATGTCAGATATAAAAGAATACACATAATTCTCATTATGTAAAGTTTAAAAAACAGGTGAGAGAGCTTTGAAAAGCAATTGAATTTGAGGAGAGCAGTGGTCCTGACTAGAAGGGGCCACAAGAGAGCTTCGTGGGAATTTGAAAATGTTCTATATCTTAATCTAGGTGACACCACACAGGTATATACACAGGGAAAGTCATCTATAATTATATGATTTCTAATATACAGTGTATAAATTATGCTTTAATTTAAAAGAAAAAACTGGGGGCGGTAACTCCAAGTTTTATACATACATACATACATATATATATATATATATATATATATATATATATATATATATATATATATATATAGTTATTGAATGCTCTTTCAACATATGCTGTTTTTTAAAAAGGAAGGGGTATAATAGTGTATGTAGTATCATATGAACTACCCCAGGAAGAATACACAAAAAAGAAGTAACACTGATTGCCACCAAGGACGGTTTAAGCAGTTTACTATTGGAGAAAGATGGAAAGGAACCATTTCACTATGTGTCTTTTGAATCACAGGGTATTAAATCCCTATTGGGGGGGGGGGAACTAATTCAAGAAGAAAATAAAAAGAACAGAAAGTGAAACAGTCATGATTCAGGACTTAACAGGATTCTTACACAAACTGTATGATACACAAATATAAGGAAAGAATTGAGATAAGAGTTAGATATATATTTTAATTAAAACAAAACTTTGGTAATGCTAAACTCCTAAACAATGAGTTATAGTGTATAATCAATATTTCTAGGTATCTGAGATTTTTACAGACTAGGTATTAATTTTGGTCCTTTTCTTAATATTTATTATGAATAACTACTAATGCTAGACTACATAGATGTATCCCCTGGAACTAAGAGAAAGACTTGCACATGCAAAAAACCTACATGTGAGAAAAGAGTAGCATAAATTCTAAGGAGCCACAAGGTCAGCCAATTTGGAAAATAAGGTTCAAATCAGAGTAGCAGGCAGAGTTCTAAAGAATTTACATGAATTATATTCATTATTCCTCTAAGTTCTCATACTCTATGGTAGCTTATTATGTGCCCTACTTCAATAACGAGAAAATTGAAGCATGAAGACGTTAAGTAATTTGAATAGTTACACAACTAATTAGCTACAGAGCCAGGATAAATTGGATCTAACAAAAAAAGGAAGACTCAAAATAGTACTGGAACAAAAGTCAAAAATGCAGTAAGCAGGATCTACCGTACTATCCAGCAATTCCACTTCTGGGTATATACTCAAAGGAGATGAAAATAGGATTTTGAAGAAATATATGTACTCTCATGTTTACAGTAGCCAAGATATGGAAACAACTTAAATGCTCATCAATAGATAGATTTTAAACATGTGGCATACATACACAATGGCATATTATTCAGCCATGATATCCTTCCTGCCATTTGGGACAACATGGATGGACCTTGAGCACATTATGCTGAGATAAGACAGACAGAGAAAGATAAGTACTGTATGATAATCATTTATACGCGGAAGTCAAAAAAGTCAAACTCATAAAAAACAGAGTAGAATGGTGATTACCAGGGGACAGAATGTGGGAGAAACAAGATTGATGTTTAAGGGTACAAACTTGCAGCAAGTACTAAATAAACCATACAGCTCTAATGAATAGTGTAATGACTATATGCAACTATATGGTACTATATGTAGTGTGATAGATAAATGTTGCTACAACAGTAATCATGTGACAAAATATACGTATCAAAGTAAAAAAAATAAAAAAAATAAGATAAATAGAAGGAAATGGATTCAATAAGTTTATCTGTATAGACAAATTCAACCAGGGCAGATACAGATGTTAGCTAATGTATATTTGGCTTCTTTTGATATTTTTTAAGTAAAGACTTGAGCATGTTCAAATGCATATAGGAAAAAGCTGATTGAAATGAAATAAGGATAAAAGAAAGTGATCAATAGAAGCACATCTTCAAAGACTAACAATAATAGCAAATTCTTATTCAGAGCTTCCAGTGTGTGTACCAGATACTGTCATTACACATTTCATCTTCATGACAACTCTATGAAGTATATTGTCATAATTTCCACTTTAGAAAATTCTCTCTGAAGTGTGACACTGTCCAAGGTCACAGACGTACAAGGATGAAATGCAGGTTTTCAAGTCCAGTAAGTTTTTGAAGGCAGTAATCAATGATGTGAAAATTGTGCCTGAGGATTTAATGGGAATAAGAATAGACCAAAAACCATACAATAATGAAATTACAACCGGATTCCTACAGAAGTACAGAAAGAGTGGGAGAAATAGGTATCAATTTCAGTGAAAATGACAGCTTAGCTGGATCTTTACTATAGCACAGACAATGGCAGTAGTTAATAAACTCATTCTACTATAAATGTAATGATAATATTTTGTTCTAAAAATAAGCACTGCAGGAAAAAAACCTAACTTTTCTTCAAATTACAATATACAGAAACTTTATTTAAATAGTATTTATAAACATGCAATAACAGCATTGCTTGAAGTAATTTTTTTCATAATTCAAAAATCATTAATTAAATATGTATCAACAAATAACAAATTACTAGTTTATAGTGTTTTGAAAATCTAGACTTCCCTATAGCCAGTTTTTAAAGCATGGAGCACATGTGTTCAAAAAATTTGCTAAAGCATGTTAAGAAAAGGAAAAGATAAGCCAAAGATTGGGGGAAAAAATTGTAAAATAAAGGATGTGTAGCCAGAATAAAGAACTCCTACAATTCTATTATTAAAAAACACCAAACACTGCAATAAAAATATGCAAAAGATTTGAACAGACGTTTCAATAAGGTATACCAATGGCAAATAAACACATGAAAAGATGCTCAACATCATTAGTCATTAGGGAATGAAAATTAAAACCACAATGGCAAACCACTACATACCTATTATTCAAAAACTCTGACAATACCTAGTGCTGACGAGGCCATGGTTCAAATGGAACCCTCATACAAAACAGTGGAATGCAAAATGGTCAAATCCACTGTGGACAATAGGTTGGCAATTTCTTATAGTTCAAGATACACTTACGATACATTCAAGCAATCACAATCAACAATATTTACCCAACAAAAGTAAAAACATATGTCCACACAAAGACCTTTATGCTTTGTTCATAATCTCCAAAACCTGGAAACAATCTAAATCTAAATGTCTACAACAAGAGAATGGATAAACTGCAATACATCTGTACTGTGGAATACTAGTCAACAATAAGAACAAACTACATGAATGAAATCTCAAAAGCACTATGCTAAGTGAAAGAAATCAGAAAGAAAAGGCTAAAAACTATAATTTATTAACATGATATTCTGGAAAAGGCAATACATGGAAATATTATTAGTAATTTCTGAGAGTTTTCGAAGGTTAGACATTTTTTTGAGTTCTATAAAACAGAAAAAAGTCATGAGATGCAGCCTACGCCTTAGTCAATTACAAATTCTTTTCAAATTTTTTTCCTTACATTTTTAAATAGACTTTATTTTATAGAGAAGTTTTAAGATTTACAGCATAAACAAAAAGTGCAGACTGCTTTGTAACTGTTTTGTAAATGAATAATTACCTCTAATATGAGACTAAGGTTTGTAGTGAGAGCCTGAACACGGTGGAAACCAGCAATCAGGGAAATAGGCAAGAAACCTTGTTCATCCATCTTTCTCCTAAGAAAGAAGTCCCGTTCCAAATTTTCTATACTGAAGTAATATTCACTGAAAAAAGAAATAAGGAAATAAATATAAATTTCATCCATTTTTTCAATAGGAAATAAAAATATCTATTGCTTATATCAATAGCTAAAAACTATTTAAATCTGTTAATAACACTAGTATACATATTTAATATAACACTGATAGGGCAAATATAAGAAACAACAGCAAAATCCTATTGAGTTAATTTCTCTCATCCACGAGTAGAAATAAATTTAGAATAGTGATTATCTTCCAAAAAACCAACACTAACTTCTATTTAGGTCACCTTTATCTAAGTATAAAGAAGCAACCAGCATTTTATTTTAAGAGTTCAATAACTGATTTTTTTAAGTGAGTTAATTAAGTGAAAGTTTTCATTACAGTTACTTTTACTTGCTTAATTTAAGCACTAAATAACAAAGTTAAACATATGTCAACAAAGTGCCTTCCAACATTTTCCCATCACTGAGAAGAATGGTATATTGGAAGTATTCTTTGTTAAGTTGATAGAGTAGATTTACAGTTTGTTCTGTTTTCTAAACTGACACAGTAATGACATTGTTTAGCACTTCTAATCAGCACAATGCTTAGTAAAACTTTAGTGAATACAGGGAGACAGGTGCACACATACAATTATATATTTGAACAATTCAAGATCTTCCCCCTTTGTTTGATAGAACTATAAAAAACATTAAGTGTTAACAGCCAATAATTAAACAAAGAATATTTACGACACCACAAGGTACATGGGGCGAAAAATACAGAAAAAGCTTAAGACACTTTAATCTTCTCTAGGAAAGTATAGAAAGAAAGTAAATAGACAAAATGTATAACCAATAACTGCAAGTTCCAAGATACAAATATGAAGAATTTAATAATGGCATTTGAAAAACACCTGTTTAAATTATAGCCTCCATATAAAAAATGAGAATAGGATTCTAGAAAGGCTGAACAAGATAAATGGAGGAAAATGTAGAATACAAAAGAAATACATGACATCAGTGATAATATATATATGTCCTACACTTTAGTAATCCTATACTGTTTCCAAATTACAGAGAAATTTTTCAATGACGGGGCCAAATTATGAGAAAGCACACCATCTCATATATTTGGGTGTAAGGCTGGTGACTAAAGATACTCTTGAAGTATTTAGGCCAAATTCTAACTTTGAAGAAATAATCACCTATAAATGAAAACTGGCTTTGACCTATTGTACTGGGTGAAAAAATATCTTATTTTAGAAAGGTAAGTACCCAAACTGTTTCTTTATACTCTGATATTTATCCAATTACCAAAATGCAAAGCTCCTTTAAGTCAGTGAAATACTACTGACATTTCAGTAACACTAGTAAATCATTTACTCTTCTTTAATGTGGAAGAAAAAAATCTAAGTCTTGAAAAAATAAAACATTCTAGTTTTTGTTACACTTGAAACGCCCTTTTCAATACCTGATGTGATGGACACATAATACATATGCTTAAATTCTAAATTTTCAGACATTAATACATTTCATTTAGTCACAAGTTAAAACTGTTCTTAGAAAAAAACTTCTCTGAATCATTAAGACGACTTTTAACTTAGTACTTTTTGAAAACCATGATATCTAAATAAATTCATAAATCACCTTATTATCTATAGTATATATATTTTAAAACTTCTAGTGGGCTACAAACACACTCATCTATAAGTATGAATGCCACGAAAGACTGTCTTACCTAGAAACAATCAAGACCTTAAATTTTTAATATTCTGAAATCACAAACAAAAAATTAACATACATTTTCAGTTAAAATGATTTTTAAAACTCAACCATCCATAATCAGCTAAGAATTTTAGTTCAAAATACATTTAGCATAATTTTCCACAAGTACAAGGCAGTTTTTCGGTTAACTTCTCAAAGAGAAAAATCTAAACCTTAATCAATGAACCTATCTATGTATTAGAAACCTCAAAGACCCAAAGTCAAAAGCAGGACTCCTCAAATCCAGATGTCCACTAATCCAAGAATGGTAAGAGTAAAAATCCATTCTAAATCTGGTGCTCTAACATCTGCCAAAACCCTACTACTAAAATAACAAAAGGAGCCATGCCCAGTACAGTGTCTGACATTTTGTACAGTGTCCTAGGGGACACTATCATGTCCTACCTTAGAAGTTCTGGATTTTATACTGCATGATCAGAAATTTTGTCAACACTGAAGTAGCTCTGCTCCTCCCCTCACTTGTTTGAGCACATTTGAGGCCGATTATCCTGACACAGAGTTGCATGTCCACTGCCAGGTCTCAGAAGGGACCCAGTAGCAAAATTTAAAAAAAAAAAAAAAGAGAGAGAGAGAGAGAGGAATAGTGATTTGAAGTCGATGGCCACATGCCAGGCACTTTCTGCCCTTAAAAAGGCCCTTTTCTCCAGTGTTTACGTCAACTGTAACAAAAGAAGCAAGAACAAAATAAACAAGGTGCTTCATATTGTAAGCCAATCAAAACTACCATGAAAGCATCCCAGGAGGATGCCTGCTGATGCTGGTGAAGAAATTATTTTCTATTAATGGAGTAGGATCCATTTTCTTTCTTAAATAAAGATAAATATTTAACAATGCTATGCCCTTTCAAAAATAGTCTTTAGCCTTCACACTGTAAGGATAAAAAATATCGACTTTCAGAAAATCAGTTATGCAAATCACTTGGAAACATTTTTCTCACCACTAGATAAACACTATATAAATATGCAAAACACCGATATAATACTAATATGCAGAGGGGTTATTTTTTCTTAAAGACAATAGAACAAATGAATATTCTCCTAACTTCAACTTCAGTATTCAGAAAGTAACTATTGTGAGAACTAGATGACTAAGGAGTCTGAACTAAAAAATGATTAAGTAACCCATTTAATATGTGTCACAAAGAAAGACAACTTAAAAGTTAAAAAAGAGCTTGGATTCCAGTCAAGACAGCTAAGTAAACGCTGTGCCTACCTCCTCCCATGACCACCTCAAAATTACAATGAAACTACAGAACAACCATCACTGAAGTCTAGTATAGAACAGAAGTCCTATAACTAAGGAAATATAGAAGAAGCCATTTTGAGACTAGTAGGAGGGGCAGAGATGCAGAACATACTGGTTCCACACCCACGTGTGGCAGATAAAAATCAGGAGGGATCTTGGCTGCTGAGGTACTCCCTGCGGAGGGGTCCCACCCCCCCAAGCAGGCTCCCCAGGCCAGGGTTCCAGTGCTAGAGAGAAAAGTCCCTGCAACTTCTGGCTGTGAAAACCAGAGGAGATTGTGGCTGAGTGAAAAGGTGGGGTGATGGGAGTCTCAGGTTTTCCTCTTAAAGGGTCCAAGCACAGACTCACTTGCTCTGAGCTCTAGCACTGGAGCAGCAGCTCAAAAGGTGCCAGGGAAATACAGGGAGGATATTGTCTGGCTTTAGGACGAGGGCTGAGGGGCAGCTTCCTCCCAGACAGAAGTGCTGGCAGAAGCCACTGTTCTTTTGTCGAGTTCTCTCCCAACCCAGCACGCAGGGGATAACAAATCTGAGTCTCCATCAACCTAGCTAACACCGTTTTCCATGCCCTAATAATTCCCTGAGACCCTGCCTCTTCCAACTTGCAGGCTGGGCCTACATAAGCCACTTCCAGTGGCTTTTCCATACAAACGGCCTGTCTTGGCTCATGCTGCAGATTTTCCTACAATCTCTCAAAGCTTCACAAACCCCAGACAAGCAGTATCTGGCCTCGGCATGTCCCTACTTCTTGCTAAGCAGCCCCAAGCCTGCACTAGTGACAGCCAGCCTCAATTCCCAGCTTGTCCTTTTTCAGGCACTTCCAAGCCCAGCACAAATGGTAACTATCTGCAAATACAGCTCATACCAAGCAGCCCTGAGCAGGGCACAGCAGCAGCTGACCTTGGCCTGCACCAAAGTCCCTCCCAAGAGGCCCCAGAACCATCACACCCAGTGGTCAGCTTCAGACCACACCAGAATACAACCCAACGACCTCCACAAATGACACACCCAAAGGGCATACTCAGCAAGGCACCAAAGCCCCACTAAAGCGAATCCTGCTCTGTATGGTCAGCTCCTGCTCAATAGTTTCTCCACTATCGTCACAGCCAGTCCTCACAACCAATTATCATGAGGGTCAACCCCTCCCTCTGATGTGCAAACAGCAATCAAGGCCCAACTATAGCAAGAGCACACAAAACCCACACAAGGGACACACCTGAAACACCCGGTTCAGGTGACCAGGGAGACTGCACCACCAGGCCTCACAGGACACCTACTACATAAGGCCATTCTACCAAAACTGGGAGACATAGCTGCTATACCTAATACATAAAAACAAACACAGTGAGGCAGCCAAGATGAGGAGACAAAGAAACATGTTCCAAATGAAAGATCAGAACAAAGCTCCAGAGAAAGAACTAAACAGGGCTGGCCCAGTGGCTCAGCTGGTTGGAGCGCCGTGCTCTTAATGCCAAGGTTGCTGGTTCGATTTCCACATGGGTCAGTGAGCTGAGCCCTCTACAGCTAAGATTGTGAACTATGGCTATCCCATGAACAATGGCTCTCCTGTGAGCTGGGCTACCATGCGCGGCCAGCAGCTGGCAAGAGCTGCTGTGAGCTGCTGTTTACAACCGACCAACGACGGGCAACCGACTGCCTCAGCTGGGGAGAGCACAAGGCTCATAATACCAGCATGGGCCAAGGAACTGTGTCCTACACAACTAGACTGAGAAACAATGGCTTGAACTGGAGTGGGGAGTAGGGTAGAGTCAGAAGAAGGGAAAAAGAAAAAAAAAAAAAAAGAACTAGACAAGATGGAGACAAGAAGTCTACCAGAGTTCAAAACACTGCTTATAAGGGTGTTCAATTATTTCAGGTAGAACTTCAACAAAGAGATAGGAAACATAAAAATGGAGATAGAGAACATAAAAAAGAACCAGTCAGAAATGAAGAATACAATAACTGAAATAAAGAACACGTTAGAGGCAATCAATAGATTACATGAAGCACAGGATCAAACCTGTGATTTGGAAGACAAGGTAGCAGAAAACACCCAATCAGAACAGCAAAAACAAAAACAAATCTAAAAAATGATCAGAGTTTAAAGGGCCTCTGGAACAACATCAAGTGTACCAACATTTGCATCATACGAGTACCATTAAGAAGAGAGAGAGAGCAAGTAATTGAAAACCTACTTGAAGAAATAATGATGGAAAACTTCCTTAACCTGGCAAAGGAAATAGACATACAAGCCCAGGAAGCACAGAGAGTCCCAAACAAGATGAGCCCAAAGAGGCCCACTCGAAGATACATCATAATTAAAATGCCAAAAGTTAAAGACAAAGAGAGAATCTTAAAAGCAGCAAGAGAAAAGTAGTTAGTTACCTACATGGGAGCTTCTATAAGACTGTCAGCTGATTTCTCAACATAAACTTGAAGGCCAGAAGGGTTTGGCGTGAAATATTAAAGGTGATGAAAAGGACCTACAACCAAGATTACTCTACCCAGCAAAGCTATCATTGAGAATCGAAGGACAGATAAAGAGCTTCCCAGACAAGAAAAAGCTAAAGGAGTTCATCATCACCAAACTAGCATTACAGAAAATGTTAGGAGAACTTCTTTAAGAAGGAAAAAAGACTAAAATATGAGTAATAAAATGGCAATAACTACATATGTATCAAGAACTACAAAATGCAAATGGATTAAATGCTCCAATCAACAGACTGAATGGATAAGAAAACAAGACCCTTACATATGCTGCCTACAAGAGAATCAAGTCAAATCTAAAGATACACACACTGCAAGTAAAAGGATGGAAAAAGATATTTCATGAAAATAGAAACAAACAAAAAGCTGAGGTAGCAATACTTATATCAGACAAAATAGACTTTGAAACAAAGGCTATAACAAGAGACAAAGAAGGACCCAGTACTCCCACTTTTGGGTATTTATCTGAAGAAACCGAAAACACTACTTCAAAGGGACATGTGCATCCATATGTTTTACAATATCCAAGATATGGAGGCAACCTGGATGTCCATCACTGAATGAATGGATAATGAGGTGTACATATATACAATGGACTATTACTCAACCATAAAAAAGAATGAAATCTTGCCATCTGCAACAACATGGATGGACCTAGAAGGTACTGTGCTGAGTGGAGTAAGACAAATGCCATGATTTGACTTATATGTGGTGTCTTAAGAACAAAACAAATGAACAAAACAGAAACAAACTCATAGATACAGAGAACATTTTGAATGTTGCCAGATGTGAAGGGGTTTGGGGAGATCAGTGAAAAATGGGAAGGGATTATTAGAAGTACAATTCAGTAGTTACAAAATAATCACAGGGAGGTATAGCATAAGGAATAATACTGTAATAACTATGTATCATGTCAGATGGGTACTAAATTCATCAGGTGATCACTTTGTAAGTTATATACGAGGTGTGATCAAACAATACAGTGAATGTTTAAATAAAAGAAATTTATTACAGTAAAAGACACATTGCCATTAATCCCCCTCAAAATACTCCATCTTGCTTCGAACACACTCATCCCATCATTCTTGTCGCTTCCTGAAACAGTTTTGGAAATCCTCTTTCATGAAAGTCTTTAATTGCACTGTCGTCCCTGCCTTGATGTCCTGAATCAATTCAAAACATTTACCTTTCATGATCATTTTAACTTTGCGGAAGAGCCAGAAGTCACACGGTTTCAGATCTGGTGAATAAGATGGATGAAGACACACTGTAATGTTTTCACTTGACAAACATTGCCGTGTACCAGAAGTGATGTGTGACATGGAGTGTACTCATGACTGAGGATGATTTAAGGCACTTTAAAACACACCTTCTCTCAATCGCAGCTCACATCCAACTGAATGCACCAAACAAGTTGAAACTTGTCACACACTGTTACTAAGGTTTGATGTGTCGCTTCCTATATTGAAGATCCCTGCCTTTCCATTGGATGGAACTCAGCAGCAGCCTTCACCATATTTTTTGATCCTAACAGAAAGGCTCCATGTCACACATTGCTTCTGGTATGGCAACTTCTATCAAATAAAAACATTACGGTATGTCCTTCATCCACCTTATTCACTGGATCTGGCACCATGTGACTTCTGGCTCTTCCCCAAAATCAAAATAACCATGAAAGGTAAACGTTTTGAATTGATTCAGGACATTAAGGCAGCCATGACAGCGCAACTAAAGACACTCCGAAAGAGGACTTCCAGAACTGCTTCAGAAAGTGGCAAGAATGATGTAATAAGTGTGTTCTAAGCAAGGGGGATTAATGCCAATGTGTCTTTTACTGTAATAATTATTTTTAATTTAAACATTCACTATATTGTTACACCTCATAAATGTCCAATCACTATGTTGTATACCTGAAACTAATATAATATTGTAAGCAACTATAATTAAAAACAACATTTTAAATAACAAAGGTATCAAAAAAGTTAAAGAAAACTTAGAATTTTCAAATCAACTGCTAGCAAAGTCAGAAGATACTCATTTTTTGCCATTTTATATTTATTTGCAAATTTTAATAGACACATTTATTTGCAAATAAGCCAAGTTTCACTTCCTCAAGTTCAAATATATATATTGCAGTTTTATACTCTTATATTTAATCACTCATTATGCCATGACATTATAACTAATATCCTTTAAGCAGAGAAATACCTAAACAGTAGAGAAAGCAGTAGTCATATAAATAACATAAATTTTTAAATACTTTACACACTTTACTAACATTTCCTAGAAAAAAATGTAATACAAAATACTACTAAGATCCTCCAAGTTTACTAAAAAACAACTTCGAAAATGTGTTAGAACATATTCACTATCAGTGATGTTAAAGTTTGATATTGCAATAGATTTTACTATCCCATCTGCTTATATCTGATCCACTTACATTTGGCGCTTAATATACTCTTTAAGCAATGCTTCTTCCACAGGATACACCTGTACTCCTGTTCCATCATCATAGTAATACATCATACTGGTAGTGAGTTCTGTTTGAAATGGTTGATCAGTCCTTTCACCATGTTCTCGATAACCATATGAATAATCAAAGTTTACTTGATGTGAATAAGAAAAAGAAAAGTGATCACAGATTTAATAAAAAACAAAAAATCATTACTATAAAGAAAAATCCAAAGTAAAATATTTCAAGGAATGACAAATATAAAACTATCTTTATTATAAAATAATTAAGTCATTTTATGAGATAGTGGGAAAAACTAACAGAGTGCTTGCACACTTTTTTCAAAGTTCATCTAATTTAACAAAATAAAAAATGTCATACATCGAAGATTTCCTCCTCTGCCTCTTCCTCTGCCCCGTCCTCGGCCTCTTCCTCGGCCTCTAAAGGAGCCACGTATGTTACCACCCTCACTTCTCACACTGGAAACTTCATCTTGATCATCTCTCTTTTCTCTCTCACGCCTCCAACCTATTTAAAACAAAAATAATCGCAACTATGAATAACATATGAAAAAATGGTAACCACGCCTTCCCACTTTGTAACTAGTTGTTAGTACCTAGGCATTCTTCAGATAGATGCAAATTTAACAGAGCTCACAGAAATTTGTCAATATCTCCTGAGCCCACAAAAGTACTGCATATAAAAAGAGATTCTAATAAGTAAAAATAACATACTAAAATAATAAAGAAGTCCTTTGCTAAGATTGTACTGTTAAAGATAGAAGAAATTCCAAGACAGCTAAGTTTGCACTAGATATGAAACTCCTACAAAATACTTATTTTCATGAAATGTTTAAGGGAAGGATATTTCTACTTAAGTAAAAGACATTTCTTCTAAAGAAGAAATGAAAACACATTACGAAGTATTTTGATTACAGTAACATACACGTTTTTAAAAGCATAGGGGCTATATATTGAATTAATGTAAATGTCAATGATCTGATTTTAATTTTGAGTAAATTAGAGATGCAGCACAACAAAATGTCGTATTAGATAGAAAAAGTACTTATTCATTTGGAGGTAACCTCTAATAGATGTTTCAAGAATGTTTCATTATCATTTCCTGCTGTTAAAACCTGAAATAGAAACACTACCTGAGTGGAGTAAGAAAATGGAACAAAGCATCAACTGCTTTTTTCATTATGACTGCTAAATATAAATGACTTCTTATTTTCATGGACAGCAGTTTGTTAAAATCAGGTATTCTGTTTCACCCTTCACACAGTTACTGACTTAGAAAAAAATAAAACAATACATTTGAAAAATAAATGTAAGAAGGTATCTGGGAAAAGATATCTGCAACACAATATAGGAATTATATCCAGAATTCATATACAACTCATACAATTTCTTACAAACCCACAAAAGCACACATGTGCATACATGGCAACTCAATAGCAAATGGCTAAGAGACAGGTAGGGCAAACTAGGAAATGCAAATAAACAATAAACACAGAAAACGGTGCTCAGCTTTAGTGGCCATTAGAAATACGAACTAAGATAATGAAAGAACATTTCATCTGCCCCACTCTGACAAACATTTTAAGGTCCTGCAATATGAAATGTGGACCAAGACAGAAAAGGTAGAACACTTGTATACTGCTACTAAGAGCCAAAACAGGCACATTCACTTTAAAAAAAAGACACTGGAATAATTAATATATTTAAAGGTTATTATATCCTAAAGACCAGGGTTTTTCAACCTTGACACTATTGACAGATAACTCTTGAGTGTGTGTGGAAGGGCTGTCCTGTGTACTATAGGATGTTAAGCATCATCCATGACCTCTACTTACTAGATGCCAGTAGCACTCACTCACCACTCCCTGCTCAGATTGTGAAAACCAGTATTATCGCCAGACAATGCCAAATGTCCACTTGGGAGGAAAAAAAAAAAACACTCTCATTGATGATCACTGACCTAGACACTGCAATTCCTCCCAGTAATCTTTTTTTTCCAATATTTCTGCCTGAACCCACAGTAATCCTTTTTTTATGTTACACTAATATACAAGCTAAAAAAGTTTTGTAATTTAAACACAATTGTCATAAAATATTTACATAATACATATTGTACAGTTCAATTCATATGAAATTCTAGAAAGGGTAAATCTAACCTGACAGAAAGATTCATGGTTGGGGAAAGTGACAGTAATGTAAGTGTATTTTAATATATATAATTTATAACTCAGTAAGTTGACTTTTTAAAAAAGGACTCAGAAATCTGGGTCCATATCCAGGATAATTTGAGCATCAAATTAAATAATCATGGTAACAAATCACAACCCATTGAAAAAAATAAGAGGCCTGAAGTCCACACTGATAATGATGGGAAGTTGTTTTTTACAGTGGAATGACAAGTAATAAATATAGAAGGAATGACACAGAAGAAAAATCAGTATTTACAGCCATCATGGTAATAATTGAATCAGGTAAGAATCACCAATGGCAACTAAAGCTCATGTGAAAAGTCTTATGAGAAACTGGGGATTCACACATCTCAGTCTCTCCCCACAAATTACATATTAATTAGAAGAAGAGAGTATCTTTCCAATAAAAAAATCCTGAAGTACAGCAACTTAACCAAGTGTCCAAAGTTAATACCACCAATAGTGAGCTAAAACAAGATCATGTGTATTTCCATGTGATGCTCTAAGACAGAAGCGAAAGAACTATTCAAGACTAATGGAAACTAAAGAGAAAAAACAACTAAAAGCAATGTGTGATCCCAGATTAGATCCTGGAAAGGGGCGTGGGGGGGGTGGGTACTGAAGAACGTTATTGGGAAAATCTGCCGTGGATAGTCATACCATATTACTGTTCTTACAATATATACTCTTAAAGTATTTAGGGTTAAAAGGGCACAATGTCTGCAATTTACTCTCAAATAGTTTACACTATACATGGTTATTAAGACAAAGTTCTTTAGTCCTTTTTCTCATAGAATGTAACTTACTTCGTGTATCATTTCTCCTATTGTTATGTGATGCTTTATTTGCCTCAGGTTGACATCTTGAGCTGTTCCGAGATCCTGGTCTTTCTTGACTGTCTGGTCTTACATCATCTAAGTGGAGTGGTACCCACTTGTGCTTGTTGGCTTGAAGAAAACAAAATAAAACCATTTAATAACAATCATAATTTTCATTAAAGCTTTGCAATTTTGAAAGGACTCTAAATTTTAATTAAATGAGAGATTTACTTTGTCCTTAAAGGAATTATTTGTATAGTATCAAAATAATTTTCTTCTCACACAGCTCCTTAATAAACTTTTTTGTGCAAATAATATTTCTAAATATCAAGTGACAAGCCAGTGATAAAGTATCATAGGAATTCTTTGCTTTTAAGTGAAATGTTCACTCTTCATTTTAATTCTGATGGATAAGTTATTCAAAAAAAGTATGTGTAGACACTACTGCTAATACCTGATTCTTAGGCTCTAGAATGGAGTATACGTGATAAGACATTATAATGCACACATTAGAGAGCTTGGCTAATGATTCAAAACACTTTTAGATTCAAATCACTGTGTAAAATATTGATTTATCCAGGTTTCTTAAAAGGTTTCTCAAAATTAAGTTTAAATGTAAAATCCGTCTAACTGCATTTGATAAATCTTTTTATACTTACTATACATTTCCTAACTTAAGAGGTACAAGCAATTTAACTTTTCTTGTTGACTAAAAGATAGTGTAATTAATTGTTATAGTGTAATTCTAAAGATTACCTATTCATGGATTCCACTGTTAAGGTTTCAAATTGTTCAGTCTTCTGCCCAATATATATATTTTTAAATAAAACAAAAAGACTCATGAGCAAGGGAAACATTACTAAGGTAACTAATGGAAAGGGAATATTAGTTTGCAACTATATTAGTTTGCAAGTAATGAGTTCCTACAAATCCTGCAAAATATGGACAGATGAGAAAAAGAGAACAGGAAAAGATCTAAAAACTCTTTAAAGTCTATACTATAAATTCTATCAAGAGATTCTTTGGCACAAACAAGCCTCTCATTTGAAGATAAAGATATGTGCCCTGATAAGAGTCAATTCATGACATGATTATATGAATTACTCTATATAAACACCTGAATTTAGTGCTGACCAGTTTTAATTGAAGCAATTAACAAGGGAAGACAAACTATAGAGCATAACAGGTCTGTTATCTGTATGAATTCTAGACAATCAGAAAGACTACTGTGTGTCTAAGAAGCATGAAAAAGCTAAGTGATGATAAAGTGTTTAAGAAATGGGGAATTTTTTTTCTCTAATAACCACATGGTTGTCCTGTTGACACTACTTTTGCGCAATTAACCTTGACTCTTTATACCAAGTGAGCTGAATGCTCACCCTGCATCTAAGGATTAGATACACATTGAAAAAAAAAAAAAATCAAGTAAGTTCTCAATACACGGTAGATTGTTACTTCCATTGCTGAAGAAGTTGGCTGGTGACTACTGCTTCATGAAATGTCCCCTTCTCACGCTGTATCACCTCCATGAATTGAAATGCTTCAATGCCTCCCATGGCACTCAAAATACAATATGAATTCCAAGTTTGGACCCTGAATGACGTGGACCTTGCCTACCTCTCTAACAGCATCTCCTGCCACTCTCCCAATGTTCACCTCACCTCAGCTACTGACTTTCTGACAGTTTAAAGAATGTTTCTGCCTAAAGGCCCCTAAGACACTTTTACTTAGGCTCAGAACACTGATGAATATATGTTTTTACAAAGCAGCTAAATCGTAACCTGTCCCTAGACACATGAAAAGTTCCGAAAAGACTATGGAAAAGAACACAAAGACAATATTTTTTTCTTCAAAGTGTAATTTAATGGGGGGATGCTATAAGGAAAATCATTGACCAAAATTGTTCTCACTTTTCTCTTAGAAAAATATTTTCTCAGAACTCCCTGAAAGATAAGGAGCAGTTCCAATGCAGATTTAAAAAACACTAGTTATCACACAACTTTCCAATCACGTATCTACACCCATCTCTGTAAGTGCAACTTCATTCCATTCTTATATAAAAAAACAAGTCAAACACAAAAGGGAAAAGCCTAACAGTTAGAAATGTTACAAAAGTAGATCAGTTACCATTGCAAGTGGTTTCCTGAAGAAATCCAAAAACACTTATTGGTGACTATCAGAAATCAATTGATTAAATACAATTCTTCATCACTACAGCTTTCTTCCAAAAAACAAAATCAAAATAAAGATACAGATAAACTAACCTGTCTTTTGTTGATTACCTTTGACTGAGCCTCATCCTCACTGACATTTTCACTAGGGCCATCTAATGTACAATAGCCAAGACATGGAAACAATCAATCAAAGTGGCCAATGACAGATAAATGGATAACAAAAATATGGTGTGTGTGTGCGTATATACATATATATATATATATATACACATATATATATACACACACATACACATACACACAAAATGGAATATTATTCAGCTATGAGAAAGAAGGAAATCTTGCCATTTGCAACAACATAGACCTCAAGAGCATTATACACTATGAAATAGGTCAGACAGAGAAAGACAAATACTGTATGATCTCCCTTATACGTGAAATCTAAAAAAACCAAACTCAAAGAAAAAAAGATTGTTGGTTGCCAGAGGTAGGGGCTGGGGGGTGGCAGAAATGAATGAAGGTGGTCAAAAGGTATAAACTTACAATTACAAGACAAATACGTCCTGGGGGTATAATGTACAGCATGGTGACAACAGTTAAACAATATTGTAGTATATATTTGAAAGTTGCTGAGAGTAGATCTTAAAAGTTCTTATCACAAGAAAAAAATTGTGACTGTGAGGTGCTGGATGTCAACTAAACATTGTGGTAATCATTTTGCAATATATACAACATACATCAAATCACTGAATTCTATACCTTAAACTAATACCATGTTATATGTCAATTATAATGCAATGAAACTGGCGGAGAATGAACTTATAGATGAACAAACCTCTCTTTCGTTGATTACTTGAGTGAGCCTCATCCTCGCTGACATTTTCACCAGGACCATCTAATTTTGTTTCCCGGCTTTCTTTGCTCTCACTGTTACTTCTCTTTTCAACTTTGTCTTCTCTTTCTTTTTTATTTTGTGGCTTCTTATTTCCTTGGTTGATGACACTCTGATACTGCAAAAAGTATTTCTGAATGAAATAGTTTTCATTAACATATCCAAAAATCTGTGGTAATACACCTTAAGCATTGCAAAACGAAGGACAACGTCTTAAAAAAACACACCTGCTTTCACAAGACACTTAAGCCAGACTGGGAGAAAATATTTCCTAAGTATTTTGATAAAGGACTTGTATCCAAAATATATAATGAACTCAAAATGCAGTAACAGGAAAACAACTCAATTTTTTAAAAAATTAAAAAACACTTCATTAAAAAGATAAACTGATGGCAAATGTATATGAAAAGGTGTTTGCTATTTTTAGTCAGAGAAATGCAAATTAAAATTACAATGTGATACCACCACATACCTATGAGGACGTGGAATAACTAGAATTCTCATGCACTGCTGGTAAGAATGAAAGCTTTAGTCGTTTCTTAAAAAGCTAAACGCATAGCTACCACATGACCTAGCCATTCTGCTCCTAAGTATTTACCCAAGAAAAACGAAAGCATATATCCATGCAAAATTTGGTACACATAAGTTTATATAACAGTTTTATTTCTAACAGCCAAAAAGTAAGTAGAATCAACACAAATGTAGATCAGTAGGTGAATGGACAAATAGCATTACATCCATACATGGAATACTATTCAGCAATAAGAAATGAACTACAGATACACATAACACAAATAAATCTCCAAATAACTAAGCTGAGTGAAAGAAAAAGAGAGCATATACTGTTTGTCTCCACTTACATAAAAACGTAGAAAAAGCAAATTAACTCTAAGTGGCAGAAAGTTGCCTGGGATGATGGGGGAAATATGACAGGGAAAATTACAAGGGAGTGTGAGGAAACTTTTGGGGTAATAGTTAAGTCTATTTTCTTGACTGTGGTGATGATTTCACAGGCCAAAATTTTCAAATTTCACACTTTATATATTTGCAGTTCATTATATGTCATTTATACACCAATTAAGCTGTTTAAATTAATATATATTGTCTACAACTATATGTTGATAATATTGCACAAATTACAAAGAGCAAAGTGTACGTACAGTGTCAAATGAAAACATGTAACCAGAAAACCACATATGCTACTCCTCTAAACAGTCCCGTAATAGAATCTCAACCATCTTTTAGAGCTTCTTTCATAGTTAAAATTAAATTAAAAATTCATTCATTGAACACTTCTTAATATGATATGTATACATAATAAATATGTATGTGTGTACACACACTGGGGGTGCCAAAAAAATGTATACGCATGACTTTCATTCATCTTTTGTATCAGTATATATTGAGTATTACAATTTTAATACAGTTTTTTCCTTTCTTAAAATGTGTGTACATTTTTTTGGCATCATCTGTATATAGTTAGCACTGCAACACACTGAAAAGATTATAAATCAGAAAAACAGTATAAATTCTGAAACATAAAATGGCTTTCAATTGGACACAATACATTAAAAATTATTCTCTTTGTTTGTAGGCATTACATGCAATAGCATGGTACCCACCCCTTACAAATATAACTTTACCTTCTAAGAATACAACCAGATGGTAGTGTGATGAATGAAATCAGGTACCTGAAAAATGGGTAAAACTATAAAAAGGGTAGCTGCTGAGTTTTCAGCACCTCTTTATTAATGTAATTCTCTAAAATTTGAGGTAAATTCTGCATATTAAAAGGAGACTATTAAAATTCTGCATATTAAAATAAATTCTACATATTAAAATTTTCCCTACATATATATAAAAAGCCTTAAAACAGTACTCACTCCAGTGTTCACTAATTCACTTGGTGTTGGCCAATTCGCCATATCGCTGAAATCACTAGCCTAAGAAGTAATAAATAAGTGTTATGTCTGCAAATTAGAAATTTTAAATAGAAGAAATTTTCTGAAAGTGAAAGCAATTTTAAAAAATCACCTACATTCAATTATATGCAGGCATTTGCCAAATTAAAAGTTTCTCCAAACAACGGAACATTGAAATTAGAATGCTTTGGTTTTATAATCCAACTTCTAGCGCTATTTAATGACACTGATAGAATTGATACGGAGAAATGGAGGCATATGGGGATTTGCATGAAGGCTACAATTCTCTAGTATATTGACTTTAACATCAATGATACAACTACAAGAAAAATACACAATAACTTAGAAACACAATGATTTTCAAAATGAATATACAGTAATTAAGAACTACTTCATGTAAAGACATACCTTGTCAGATTTATTTGTCTTGAGTTTTCCTGCTTTTATAATTTTGGGGGAACTAAGCTCTTAAAAAAAAAGAAAAAAATGTTGTTACAATCACTTCATTCAATATTATTTAACAAAATCACTATTATAATACCAATTTTAGTAAATCAGTGTAGTCATCATTATCAAAAAAATCCAAAGTTCTAAGACTCAAATTCCTAACAAGAAATCAACTACATTTCAAAAGTAGATTCAAACTGGTTTTCAGTGTTCAAATCAAGAAGTGGTAAATATTAACAGTTTACTTACACTGATAGAGCAATCCTTTCACTAACAGAACATGAAAAATTAGAAGTATGTTTCCATACACTAAAGTTAGAAACACAATTCCCAATGGGATACATTTTTCTATACAATATACACTCATCAAAGAGCATTCAGAAAACAAGTCAGAAGACTTCAAATTATTTGTCCTTGAAAACAAACAAGTTTGGCAACCATAAGTTGTATCTAGGTTTAGCCATAAAAAACAGGTCTCTGTAAAAGTTTTATTATATAAGACTGTCATGGACTCACCACTTGTCCCTATCTTAAATAACAGTGGCTAAAATAAATAAATAAATGTTATACTGTCTTCAAATGAAACTTTACATTGTCTTTTGTTTGGTTTATCACCTAGCAAGATAACCAGATGGTTTATCATCTAACTAAACAAGACCTAAAATAAATATGAAGGAGCAGAATATACTTGGGATCTACATCTACAGAAAACACAAAAATCCAGCAAAATATGAATCCCCAAAATTATGGTAATGACCAATTCATAGAATAAAACAATGAGTTAAAATCCAGACGCAAATTTAAATAAAATACAAATAGTGAGTACACAGGTATTTATTTATGCTCCTTCATACTTAGGCACACATATATGTGTATGTGCATACATGTTTAAATATGCATAAGAATAAAATATTTCATTAAGAAAAAATAGAGACAGTAGTAAAAATAGAGACAAATAGGACAAAAAATGGGGACAGGAACAAGAAAACCTAAAGAACAATATTTGCCTGAACATTATCTAGAATTTGACTGTGAAGTATGTCATGTGAATACTATGTATATTTTATGAAAGTTATACAGTACAAAACTGTATAACTTTTCTCTCTACAAAATGCAAAACATGCCCTCAACTATTGCTAAGTAAATTAAGTTACAAAATGCATCCTCATACAAAACATTTGATATAATGGAAATAAGGGGTAGGCCACACAAGCAAGTTTTACACAGCTTTATGACAAACGAATTAGACATAAATAATCACAAAATTAAGGTCAGAAATTAAAGATAAAAATTATTCTGACCATATATAAATAAAAGCAAACTTTTTAACTTCCATACTGTATGACACAATTAAGTTATTAATAAACAAGAAAAAAATTTGAATGTGACTGAATTAATAATCGTTCTATTGATTTAAAAATTAATACGACTTTAAACTCTTATCCAGACAATGATTACAACCTCTAGGTAGAAGTCAGCAAAGAAGTTGGGGAAGAAGAATGTTGAATTTTATTTCTTCACACGTTTAAAAATACAAGGAAGAAATTCTGATTTCAGTCAATTATTTTGGACTCACAATTTTTGGATTTTTAAAAAATTTTAATTCCTCAGAAATATAATTGAAAAAATTTACATTTAATTCTGTGTTTTCTATAATGCTGACATTTTATTAATGGACTAGCTTTATGTATACACTGTAGTTGGCATGTTTATGTATATTTTATCCTTACATAATTTAATTTCACCACAGAGGATTTTGATAAACTATTTCGGCCAATGTAGTAAAATACTCTGAGATAGGAAATAAGAGTGATTTGTTACCATTGGTTACTAAATGGCCATTCCAGTTAATTTACTTTTCCAAGAGGAAGACTTTCCTGAAAGCATTCCGGTTCCAAGGTCCAATTCCTTCCACAGAAACAATAAGTTTCCTGATTAATGAGTTTAGGAAAATTGAACTTGGAAAGCCAGCACTTTTTCTTTTTCTTGGGGAGCTAGTCCACAAAAAAACAAGCATTCTGATCTGCTCCTTTGTGCTCTCAACTTCACAGGGGTCAGCTCCCCAGCAGAGGTAGAAGGGGGCTCTACAGTTGTGCGATGCCAACTGTGTGAACATGTTTGTCTAATTCCAAGTTCAACATGAAGAAGACCACCTCATCAACTCAGTCTTTTTCCATTAAAAGGATGATGAGCTTTTATAAATACACTAATTAATAAATCTGAGTAAAAGATTAACATGTGATTCAAAAAAGAAATACAAATGGTCAAACATGAAATGATACTCAATTGCACTAATAAAGAAATGCAAACTAAAAACATTTTTCACCTATCACATTGAGAAAAAAAGGGAATGCCCTGTGTTCGCCAGCCAGCCTATACAAAAAATGGACATTTCTTTCGTGTGCAGTAATGTAATCTTTCAAGGATAATCTATTACTTAAAATGTATGTACTTTTTAATAAAGCAATTTCATTCCTGGGAAATTATCTGGGAATCAAGACAAGGTACAAAGATGTCTATATAAGATGTTCACTGCAGCTTTGCTGGTAACTGTATTTAGATAACTTTTACATTCATTAATATGGGAAAGTTATATTATGGCACATCTATACAAAATAATGTAAAACTTTTAATAAATAAGATAACTCTGTTATGTATTGATATGGAAAGCTGTCCATCAGGTTTTAAATATAACTTTATATTCACACGGAAAACAAGCCTAACAAAGAAATTTTTTCACTTTTCCATGTTTTAACTAACATGGAGGAAATTACCCTGCATGTCATTATAGAGAAAACCTAAGACTGAAAAAGCCAACCTATAAAATTTTAACAAATTTAAGCTACTAGTGGCTTCAAGTACATATAAATATACATAAATGAGTGTGTGATCTTCCTATCTCCATTTATATAACATCATTAGTGGGACACTGTACTAGCACAACTTTTTTGAGTAATATTCCAATATTTACTCCAATAATATTCCAGTATTTACTATTTAAAATACTGCTCTTTAACCCTAAGAATCTATAAGGAAATAATTCTAAATAGATCAGGAAAACAATTCATTTCAGGAACTTGAATAATAAAAACAACAACTGCAACATAACGAGCGATTTTACTCACTTTAATTTTCATGACCATAACCTTTAACAAAGTCTTAAATAATAAAATTAATTGACAGCAATCAGTATTTCACATTTTATTATATTTAAGAGAGAAATCTGTTTAAGAGGAAAATATTATGTTTCTACAACAAATCAGTGCTTTAAAAAAGTAAAATAAATACTTAATTCTCATACTTTAAAAGTGGGAGCATCCATTTGTACAATCACTTTAGAGAGCAGCCTGCCAACTAACAAATACCCGTGACCTAACAATTCCACTTATCATCTATCCTAGAGAAAGTCAGACATACAAGAGGTACGTATAAAAATTTTTGAAACAACCAAGATGCTGATCAACAGATAAATGGCTAAATTAACTGCCGTGTTTCCCCAAAAGTAAGACCTACCCGGACAATCAGCTCTAATGCGTCTTTTGGAGCAAAAATTAATATAAGACCAAGTCTTATTTTACTATAAGACCGGGTCTATAATATAATATTATAACATAATACATAAATATATAATATAAAATATACTATTCTGTAATATATAAATATAATATAATATAAAGTATAGTATACTATACTATATAAATATAATAAATATAATCTAATATAATAAATATAATACCGGGTCTTATATTAATTTTTGCTCCAAAAGACACATTAGAGCTGACTGTCCAGCTAGGTCCTATTTTCAGGGAAACACGGTATGTCAGTTATATTTATGGACTACTTCTCAGCAAATTTTTAAAGGGGTTTAAAAAGGCCCAACCTTATCACATGAAAAAACTAAAAGTACGTATGTATGGGGAAAGATGTTAACTAGATTTATTGAGGTGATCATTTTGAAATATATACAAATATTGAATCATATGTTGTATACCTAAAATTAATGTTGTGTCAATTATACCTCAATAAAAATAGTTTTTAAAAACCTCATTAATGGTAATAAGAAAAAAGGGTCAACCAATACTCTAAATGAAAAACAGAGGATGCTGAGAAAGACAAATACCATATGATCTCACTTATGTGTCTAATCTAAACAGAACAAACCAGCAAGCAAAACAGAAATAGACTTATAAATAGAGAACAAACTGATGGTTGCTAGATGGGAGGGTGTGGGAGGATGGGTGAGAAAGGTGAAGAAATTAGGAAATATAAATTGGTAGTCACAAGATAGTCATGGGGATGTGAAACACAGTATGGAAAATATAATCAATAATGTTGTAGAGACTATGTAGGGTGTCAGATGGGCACTGGACTTATCAGGGGGATCACTTCATGGATTATATAAATGCCTAACCACTGCGCTGTACACCTGAAGCTAATAAAACACAGAATGTCATATATGTGTGTGTGTGTATATATACATATATATGGTCACAAGATGTAAAGTACATCATAGGGAATATAGTCAATGGTATTTTAATAGTTATATGGAGAATGTCAGATGGATAGTAGATTTGGCGGGGTTATCACTTTGTTGTGGTATAAATGTCTAATCATTATCTTGTTTTGCACACCTGAAACTAATAAAAAAATTAAAAACGGAGGATGGTATGTTCTAAAGGCATATACAAAACACTGTTATTTGTAAATCACGGCACAGATTTAGAAGGATATTCAGTAAACTGGTAAAATGATTATCTCTGTTTTTGAAAGGGACATCAAAAGCTCAGTTTTTACAAGGAGAAAATATTTATGTATCATTTATATAACTTACTTAAAATGTTACTAGGGTAATAACAGCTGTAGAGCAGACACTGGGAGAAAGGATTGATGGAGTCAGAGATAGACTAAGGATAAAAAAGGTGGAAAAAAAAATCAGTATTTTTATACACCACGTTTCTGTAAAAGAATTAAAATATTAGAAAGCTAATTTTAATATGTAAAATGTAACCATGGCTACAGGTAAGCAATTAATAAATCTCATTTTGTGATTTTAATAAAGGTGCCCCCAAATAAATAAAACTACTTTAAACAAGGTTAGGACAGATTGAGGAACAATATTTGCTGGACTCCTTACAATTAAACACTGCAATGAAACTATTTTAGGCCTCTTGGGTGGGCCAGGCTTTGGTTGAAAGAGGTGGGCAGTTATCTGGATTACCAAAAACAGCCATGCATAAGCCAGAACCATCCCAAAAGCATCTCACAAGGGCTGAAGAAGCAAGAATGCCTCACCTGAAAACGCATGATTACAGATCCTGAAATACTCCTCTACATTTCCTATAATGTTTCTGTGGTAATAAACTCTCTGGAGAAGTTTGATGGAAGGAATCCTTGTACTTCGTTAAGAGAGTCACAATAAATCCAGGTTTGGCCTGGATAGACAGGGTTTAAGTGTATTATACCAGCATAATTAACACACTTCCCTTTCCCTCAAGAATATGCTCGTCTATCAGATAAATTATACAGGCCTCCTACAATCAGATAATTGTATTAATTTTGCATTCCCTAGTTTTTACCTTCTCTGGACCCTAAAGGTCCTCTGCTCCTATTTCATTATTCTAGAAGTTGTAAATTCACTTAGGAAAATAGGAAGCCAAGGCACCCAGTTTTATATGGCACTCTGGTATTAAGAATTGGAAGAGATGAATTCATCCACTTCATTCATTTACAAGGCTCAGAAATCTTGCCAGAAGTCAACTAGCTAGTTATTAACAATGTCTGGATTAGAACCCCAAGTGTCTCGGACAATGCATTTCTTCAGCACAATCCCTTACTTATAGTACCTAAGTTATTCATGAACTGCAAATAGAAGCTGTAGTAGACAGTGTAGAGTCAGTACAGAAGAGAGACTTTAAGTTACTATACAACTCCAAGTCTGAAGAACAGAAGACCTGCGGGAACAGAACGGATGCCAAGAACAGAAGGGTTGCCTAGAGAGAGACATCAGCAAAACTAAAATTCCCATGAACAACACCATAAATACATCCAGCATCAGCTTGTTCTTAATTTCCAACAAAGATTAAGATCCTCAATAAAGGCACCTGTAGGTTAATTATATTAAACTATTAAATATTTTTCACAAGGTCATTTGCAATTAAAATGGTTTTACCTTAATGATTTAAAAACCTGTCAAATTGATTTTACAATCTACAAAGAGTTCAGTGTTTTTGGTAGTTCACTGAATATAATGTTTAATGGTGTAGGTCTAGAAGTAGGGAGGTGAGACAGCCATTAAGATCACCAGGGCTTTCCTTCTCTTCTCTAAATTTTATGGAAATTTTGCTTTAAGATTTTTGTTCTCTTCAGTTAGTAACAGTAGTAGTAATAGTAGTAAACAACCATCTTTGCAGAAGAGAATGGTTGCAACATTAAATGCTGAACAAATTTTTCAGTAGTTTTTTCTGCCAAGTGTCAAAATTTATCAAGAATGATGAGTATTAACTGTGCAAATGCTATCACCTTACTTTTATACCATACCCTTCATCTCAATTAATTATCTTCACAATCCTGTAAATATGCTCAAATTTTCTTATCCCAGTTAACGTTTAATTTTAAGAAAAAGTCAAGAATTACAAGTAAACAGCTGTAATGTCTACATGAAAAAGTTCAATTAATTTACTACAACTTAATTTTAGAAAGACAAACTAGGAAAAGGGTGGGATTTGGGACAGGATTCCACCATCATCACAGAATGCTGGCATTCTGAATGAACCTGCTTTTCTTTCCACAAAAAAAGAAAAGAAAACAGAAAAACTAGGAGATAATTACTTTTTGTCTTGCTTCTATTTACTATTTCCATGTAAACTTAAAAAAAAAAGACAAAACAACACGCTGTTGCTACAACCAAAAGAAAGCACCAAGGGCTAGCCGGTATTGGTCAGCATGCAAAGGCAGTGACATAATCTAATCTCTAAAGGGAAGGAGGGCTAACTGAATGTGAGAAGACTACCATTGACCTACTGTGCAATCCACTCTCACGTCAACTATCCTACTTCAATTATTTTCCACCACAGTCGTAACTCAAAGCATTTTAGTAGCAAGTACAACATAGTCTCATTTTTAATGACTACTTAGTGTTTTGAAAACAGTGCAATTTTAACCTTATCAATTATTTCACAATTAACCAAAAATCACTACTGCGCTTCCACACTCAAATAAATCCCTTGCTTCACACCTCTGTTGAAAAAGCCCTTCTACAGGGTGAACTGCCATAGCTAGCTCCCTAAAGTTAGCTTTCCCGAGGCACTCAACACGTGGGGGCAAAACACGATCGGGCCCGCCGAGCCCGAGTTACGTTCACCCACCCGTCAAGAGGTCCCACCTCTTCCTGCCGCTCCCGTCCCAGATGCCCATTTATGTAAATTGGCAGAGTGAATGACACCTTGGAACAAAATACCTCTGACTGACAGGGAAAGGAGACCTGCCCCTCCCCCGCCCCGCGGCAGCTTCGGCGCCACGCGCGTCGCCTGTGCACACCCTGCCCCCCCGGGGCCCACCACAGAGGAGCCACAGACCTGATTCAAGTGGGGGCGGCAGCAGCCCCGACGCGGCGGGGGACAGGTGCTGAGCAGGCTTTCTGGTCCAGGGGTTCTCCTTAGGTGGCAGCGGCGGCTGCGGCTTTTCCTCAGGGCCGGCCGCCGCCTCCTCCTCCGGGGCGTCCTCCACTGGCGGGTCCCGCGGCGGCAGCGGCTCCCCGCCGAAGGGGCCCCCTTGCCCGCGCGCCTTGTGCGCCAGGTGCAGCGCAAGAGGCCTCACGGGCACCGCCGCCTGGGGTACACTGTGTCCCAGGACTGGCGCGGGCGACGGCTCTCCCCGCGCCCCCGCGCTGGTAGCGGTCGCCGCCCTCTCGTCCCTCGCTGCCTCTTTGCCTTCCCGTTCGGGCGCGGGCAGCTGCCCGGCCTGCCAGTTCGCCGCGGGCAACAGCGACTCCTCAGCGGCCGCCGCGGGCGGCTCGTCCCGAGAGTGAGCGGCGGGCACCGGGGCGCGAGCAGACATCGTCCCCTTGCCCCAGCCGCCACAGCCGGGGGAAGCCCGGGGCCAGGAAGCCCGGCTGCCCGTCTCTCCGCCCGGGCGCCGACTGGCTCCGGCCTGAGGCAGGGAGCCCGAGAGCCCGGCCGCCGTCGCCACCGCCGCCCGCGTCGGCCGAGGCCGTGCAGCGCCCGGCGTGCCGCTCCTCCCCGCGTCGAACGGAGCGCTAACCGCCCGCCAGCGCCGCCCGCTTCAGCGACACACGCCGCGAGCCAGCCAGCCCGTGCCGGGCGCCGCAGCCGGGAGCCCTCACCTGGCGCGGGCAACGACGGAGGTGCAGCGAGGCGGCTGGAGGACCTCTAGCGGAGTCGGAGAGGCGCGCGCCCCTAGAGCCGGTAATTGCTCGCGGGGCGTGGAGGGGAGGTCCGCGGGGGCCGGCTTGGCGGCGGGGCGGGGCCTCCGGGAGGAGCGTGACGTGGCTCCTCAGCGGCTTCTGCCCTCGCCAGGCCGCCGCCCGCGATAGCTGCCTGCGGATCCCGTCCGGGTGCCGCCCGGCCTGAGGGCCGCCCCCGCCCCCGCCCCAGCGGCCAGCCGAGGGGGAAGGAGGGCGAGCTGGGAGGTTCCCGGCTCTCGGGCTCCGGCAGCCCCGGCGCAGGGGCGGGTCGCGCATCGGGCCTCTGTGACTCGCTGCGCGCAGCTCTGGGACGACGGCGGACGAGTGCCGAGCGGGCTACGCACTTGGCGCCCGGGGAGGTCGCTTTGCCCCCGGCGCTCAGGCGAGGCGGGGTAATCTCGCAGCCCACTCCGGGTGGCTCTACAATAATCCCCCAGCGTCTGTAGCGTCGCTCGGTGACCAAGTGCCCCCCTGGCGCTCTGGAGCACCGCAGTCACCTGTAATACTGAACCACGTCCAAAATGAAAAAAGTGTGATCTGTAGGTAACGGTTTATTAAACCTTTGCTCAGGCACTTAGGCTGGTGCTCTTCCCCACCCCTGTTACTACCCACGAACTGAAATATTTTTGAAGTGCCTCTTGAGTAAAAAAATAAAAAAAATAAAAAATATTTCGCCAGCTTTTAAAAAAATTACCTGTTTCTTTAATTTGTAGAGAGAACACTTGTTTACAAATTAACCATGTCCCAAATATTTTTTCCTGGAATGGATATGCTAGAAAGGTACAAATAGGTTTTGATTTTAAAAATCTGGTAAGAACTTTCTATAATACTTGGCACTCAGATTCAACAAGTGATTAAATTGGTTTCATGTGCGTGTATTTATGAGCTAATAAGGTTTATGTTCAGGTGCAAGGTTGCTGAAAGTGGGTTCAGTTTTACAGCTGTCAAACTAGGCAGACAATTTGTATAGGACTCCACTCCCATGAGTCTCACCTCAACCACATTAAACTCAAATATATTCTTCGGTATTCAAAACTTGTACTAGGCACAAATTATTTAATTTCATAAGGCCAGTAAACTATTCATACATTACAACAGCCGTAAACAATAAGGCCTTTCTTGTTTTCCAATTTACTAGTTTCCAATTTACCTGACCCTATGCAACCTAAACCCATTCCTAGTTAAATAGGGCGTATTTCCACCTATATTCCCAGAGAGGCACCATCTTGACTGGCTCCTTTATTGGTGAAGCTTTGGGTTTCAACTAATTACTTTTGCACCAATCTAGTAGCTTCTCTTCCTGTTGTAATCGGCCATTGGAGTCCTGCCAGGTAATCCTGACTCTTACAAATGCCTATCAACAAATAAGACTCAGAGAGACATTCTATTTTACCAGCTATTTAACTATACACTGCTTACCAATGGGGATGTGTTCTGAGAAATGTGTCAATAGGCAATTTCTTTGTTGTGCAGATACCATGCAGTGTACTTATACTCTTGGTGTATGGTATAGCCTACTCCACACCTAGGATATATGCTATATATAGCCTGTTGCTTCTAAGCTACAAGGCTATATAGTGTGTTACTATACAAAACAATACGGGATTAAACTAAGCACAAGAGAAGATGATGCAATCAAGAAACGAGGTAAACGTAAGGGTGTGAAGCTGCTGCTGGAGTAACGGCATACTGTTTTACAGGAAACTGTACACTAAATACACTAAGATACACTAATGTAAAAAGTACACTAAAATAATGATTAAAAGTATAGTAAATACATAAATAAGTCATTTATTATCGAGTATTATGTATTGCACCTAATTGTAATGGGCTATACTTTTACAGCACTGGCAGCACAGTAGGTTTACACTAGCATCACCACAAAACACATGAGTAATGTGTTGCGCTGTGACACTATGATGGTTATGATTTCACTGGGTGACAGAAATTTTTCAGTTCCATTATAATCTCATGGGACCACTTTCTGATACATGGTCAGTCATTGACAGAAACATTGTTGTGCAGAGTACATGTGGATTAAAGACTGATTCAGTTGAGAAAAAGGTTATGTGGAATAGTTCTCCAAAGTTCGATTCATATGGGCTACCTAACCATCGTTGGTAGAGGCAAAAAACAAAATTCGGCCCAGTAAATTTGAAGATCGAATGGGCTTTATTGAGCAATTCATGAATTGGGCAGCATCTTAGGAACAACCAGAAGGGCTCTCTGAAGAGTTGTACAAAATGAAAGTTTTTATAGGAAGAAGGGAGGGGCAAGGAAAAAAAAGTTCCAAGACATCTGTTTTTTGGAGGGAGGAATGATCTTTATCATGCAGATTGCCTCTTTCTATGGAGATTACCTCACTGGTGTTAACCAGAAAATTCCGGACTGGTTGATTATGTTTATATAGAGTTTGAAACTGCAATTAGGTAGTGAATCTAGGTTTAGTATCATGGGATTTTAGGAGAAGTGACACCATTTTGGGCCTGTGCTTTTCTCTGTGATACTGGTTTTGTTTGTTGCTTTTTTTAATAAGGTGAAAATCATAAAAGTACTTCATTGAAGAAACACAGGAAGACTTTCTTGAAAATAGGTTGTGCTTGCAGAAAGAACAATTGGAGGGTAAATGTGTGTTCGAAAGGTCTCTAAAGAACTCAACAGTAGGTGTTTGCGATCGCCACTGTAGTGCAGTGCCTATAATGTCAGTGAAGGGCGTTAGCTGTCTTTTAAATACATATTAATAACTTCTGTTTCCGCATAACTGCTTCTTGTAAACAACTTCACCTGCTTTCTGTTTGCCCCTACATATCTGCTTTCCACCCTTTTCCTGCTCTTGCGCCTGGGAGGGCTGACCTGTCCAGAGTGTATCAGTGGGTTCCCTCTCCCTCCTTTGGACGAGGTGTGATCAAGCAATACGGTGAATGTTTAAATTTATATAAAAAAAAAAAAATTACAGTGTTAATGTGCACACATTTGTCTGTCTTGTTTTGTGTAAAGGCTGGTTCTATATAACCTCTGGAATGTATAACTTTTTATTTCAGGCTAGGAGACTTACAAATGTGCTGAAAACCTAACTGACCCCTGGTTTAAACACGTGAATGGAACAATCCTGTGAATGAATCCATTAATACTGCCACCTTGGTGGAAGTGGTTTGTACCACCAGGATTTATCTTTGTGGTGATTACTATTCACCTTGGGTCTATGAATGCCTAAATGGTTGGCACATAACTGGGTGATGCCTCTTAGGTTAGCTAACTGTGCCCTTAACTTTTCACAAAGGAAGTAAGACACCTCATTTGTCAGCTTTTCTGGATTTACATCCTCACGTTAGAAAAGAGCTACCAGGAGGCATTCAGATTCAGAATTCACTTCCTTTGGCAGACCCTACTTCCCTGGTTAGGAATAAATGTAAATGAGGCTATCTATGATCAGGAACCTCTCCTTAACTCTTGAAGATATTGATCCTTAGACTCTTTGGCCAAAGTTGTTCTTGATAATAGGATAGCCCTTGATTATGTTTTAGCTGAGGAAGGAGGGATCTGAGTTGTGGCCAGTCCCATCTGTGGCACTTGGATTAATACTTCTGGGACTCAATTACATAAGATTACTGATCAAACCATTTGGCTTAAAAAGGTGACTCCTTCAGTAGGGTCTTTGACTTGTTTGATTTTGGTTGGTTTGGGTCTTGAATATGACTCTGAAGTATTCTAAACATTTGAAATTATGCTTATGGTTATCATACCACAATAATCTCCCTGATGCATTGTATCCTCTCAAAAGCTTTAAATGCATATTCACGGACATTGACCATCAGGCAAATGATCTTAAAACTGGAATATCAAAAGGGAACTAAGAATGACCGACTAAAGATTGTGAACCTGAAGCTGTGACCTGATTTTTTTTTTTTTCAATAACAGAAAACTGGAATCTAGAGCACAGGTATAGGGTTCTTTTCAGAGGGAGAATGGTTCTCTAGGCCCTCAGAAGTTATGAAACACCTAATTATCCTTATACAAACTTGATCACATTGTTCAATGAGCCTTGTTTTTTGTTTGTAGTATGCTAATGTATCATCAGATGATGGAACCCACTCCTTCTCCTGCTCCTCCTCCCCCTACTGTCTCAGGAAAGTAAAGTCCCACAGGAAACAACATCTTTGTTTTTATTACCAGTGCAATTTAGGTTCAAGCTGGCAAAGACCCAATGTGCAAACAGCTGTACTTAATGCTAGAGAGATTTCAAAGACTATATTAGATACAATCTTGTTTCAAAGTCTTTCTCCAAAGAAGATAAAACTGAACCCAGAGATTTTTATTTTTTAACTTCCTATAAAATGACTTTAAAAGACCAATTTTTCAACAAGATTCACACCATTACCTCCAAGTCACAGAGCGTTGGGCCCTGTTTATCATAAGCATGAGCTAAATGCCTGGATAAATACTAAATACTTCCAGTGATCTCCAACCTTCAAGACAAGGCCAACATTAATGTCTGTTTGAAAAGCATTACATGCATCTTCCCTTTAATAAATACAACTGACACATTCAATCTTACATACAGTGAGAGTAAAAGCAACTTCAGAAAATTTTGCTTTTTTCACTTATCTGTACTGTGCAGATTGGTAAAAAGAAACACAGTGCTTGCTATGCAAACAGTTTCAGAACAAATCTAGGTTACCTTTCCACAACACTGCTGTTGCTGGTTAGGTAGCTCTGTTTACTTGTAAGTGGGGTGGGTTTTAATAGGCCAGTTTAACAGAAATAGGAACTCTCAAATGTTTAAGTGTCTTGCCTAAGAACTGCCAATAGCTAGGATTGATAGTCAAAGCTCTCTGTCTTTCCTGCCACCCGATTTAGTCTTTTTTTTCTTTTACAATGTGGACAAAAAAAAAAGGGGGGTCCTACAGAAAATAACCTCACAGGGTTATCTGATCATAAATTCCTCACTGGGCAGGTCCTGGTGGGGAGTCCCACCCCAGGCCTATAACTTCTTTAGTGAAATGTGTTAAGCCAGCCCTGTCCATTGTGCTTGTGCATCTAGGTTAGCATACCTTTGAAATACCAGAATACCCCTGGAAGGGGTATTAACCCTCAAGAGAACCCATAATCTTGTTAACTATCCTGTAATCCAATCTCCACCTTGCTTTTCTGACCGCCATGTAATTTTCCTTATGTTCCCTCCGTAATTTCAAATGCATAAAACAAGCTGCAAACTGTTACTCTGGGAGCATTTGAGATCTTGCTTCCCGGAATATGTCATCAAATCAATGCTTATACAAATTTTCTATAGGTTTGGACGTTTCTTACATTGACAAATTCGTAAAGGTTACTAACCCCTTCTATACCCTATTCTTTGAAAATCGCTGTTCTTTGAAACCTGGAAAAGGTTATGCTTTTTTGTACTTATACTTTATTTTTGGTTGTTTTTTTCTCTCCTTCTAATTGTATTAGTCTTTTATTCTTTTGGTTATCTCTTCCAGCATTTATTTCCATTTGTAGGTAATGAAATGTCTAAGGAATCTACTTCAAATGTTGGATGAGCTGTGAGCATGGTCTTTCCCTTCACTTCAACTCCGAATTAAGATTTTTTGATCCTTGCTTTTTATATTCCAGTCCCAGTAGTAGTTTTCACTGTAGAAGTTATCTGAAGACAGTCTCATGCTTTATAGCAGTGGCCTACAAGCAAGCTGTAGCTTCTCCAGGAATGCTACATGGGATGGATTAAAATATGTATTAAACTAAGAGGCATTCTCTCAAATGAGTTTAAATGCATTTTATTTTTAGGCAACCTAACATGACATGTTTTTTCTTAAAAACAATGCCTCCACTCCAAATAAATCAAGGTAAAAATAAACGAGAGCTAGTCCTGGTGTATGGATGAACAGCAGCAGCCAGTTATGACGACAGGTGATGGATCCAAATGGCCAACTTTGTCAGCATTCTTCCATTTCTAAATCATCCTTAAAGAAAAATTATATATGGGGTCACCCCAAACTCACAGCAGTCCAGCAGAGCAACCGTGCCATCTGTATTCATGTTTTCACCAATAAAGAATTGGTAATTTTGGAAATTAGCAAGGATGTGCTTGATTTGTTCTACAGCCCATCATAAAAAGGGTTTCCTCCTTCTGGTCTCTGTTCTTCAAGTTTCCCTTCGATTGATTTCATGTCATCCTTGATGTACTCCTTGTAGGCTTCTTTTGTGAAGCTGATTTCCTGCAAATGATGGTTCATGACAGTATCAACACCAGTGACTGTGCTTTTGGTACCTTCACCCTTGGGGCCTTCAGGGGAGGCTTTTCCACCAATGTTACCCTCTGTCCTACTGACCATCTTCACCTCCACCTCCGGGCACAGCCCATCAGCGATCTCCCGGATCTCATAGATACCGGAGAATACATCACGGCTGATGAGGTCCCCGTAGATGATCATGATGGCAGCTGAAAGGAGCCAGCAGCGCTGGCTTAGCAGGAGCGGTAGTGGGGGGAGAGGGAAGCGGGGGGAAAAGCTATTTTTAGTGTATTTTAAAAAATAATTATTACTATTATTTGTGTTATTGTAAGTTATTGTTGATGCTGCCAATCTACTGGCCAAACTTTGAGCAACAAACTGCTAGGGTACTTCTTCCTTTGTGGAATTTACTCAGGTACTGTATATAGGAAAATTGTTTTACATCCATCACAGATTAGACTTTTTACAGTTGTTTACTTTTTCTTTTAATTAGCACAGTCTGGTGAATCTGCACATTTGCTCTTTTGGTCCTGAAGAAAATGTTTCTGGGTTCTTTGGTTCAACATTTTCTAGTTAAAACTATTTTCAAAGTCCTTTATACAATCATTGATTTCCTAGGATTCTGCCTATGTGAATATTCCTAGAATTAAGTTATTCTACTCCTGCAAAATGTACCTTTTCCTTTTGTCTAAGCTGCTATAATCTTTCCTTTTACTTCCAAAGCCAGTTTCTATAGCAGCCTCTGCCCACGACCCCCATTCCCAGTCCAACTGCATCCTATAGGTAAGTTCTTATTTTTAGATTTTGTTTGTAGTATATTTACTAGTGTAAATGCAATCATATCCAATGTTGTAGTGAGTTATACAATATTCAGATAACAGTGGTCTGTCAGAATGCTGGTTTCCCTGGGATCACACATATTTGGAGGGAAAATCTGGGTCTTGTTGTAGATACTGAACACTAATTATTCTGCTGGAGCCTCCCTAGCTTATTTCTGCCTTACATTGTTTGAGTCATAATATTACTAAGGAGGAACACATACTCAATTCAAGTTTGGATACATTAATCAAACATGACACATATTTTCTATATTTAGAATAATACCTCTTGAACATAAATAATTAACTTTTTAAATAAGCTTTTATTGTGAAGTATAAAATACTTGGAAATGATTTTAAAAATTTCAGTTACAGTATTAACAATTCAATAGTCTTTACAAGAGAAAGCACCACATTAAAAATACATTCATAAGAAAGCATCTAAAATGTATATGCTAAAATTATTTAATAGTAATTACATTAGCAAATCATGAAATTCAGAAAAGTTTTCTAATTACAAATCTAAATCGGGTGTCAAACTCAGATGTCTTCAGGGATACGTAGGAACCACAAAGTAGTAACTAGTCTAGTATAAGAGGGAGTCCAGGGGTATGTGGCAAACTTGGAATGCATGCCAATCTAACCATGTTTCAAATTTTGAAATGTTATGCACACAGGATGGAACAGCTGTGGGCCACGCTGGCCTGTATCAACTGCCAGTTTACAACCCTGGCCTAAATAATTTCTAGCAGTTTATGTCCCCAAATGACAGATAGCACATGGGTGTGTGTGTGTATGTGATGAAGCTGGTCACTATTTTGGCGGGAGTAGACAAAAACTTCAAGAAAAGGTATTTTGTACTTTCAATCATGTTAGGTAGCTGCATGAATATATCCTTAAAACATGGTTAAGAAACAAAAATTTTAAAATACCTTCTTTCACATTTATTTGGGAAAAATTAGTTATGCCTAAGAGTTAATTAAAATGAAATAAAATTTCAGTCACACACCATAGTTCATTATTTCTTAGTGAGAAATACTTATGTGAAAAATAAAGTATTGGTTTTACTGAAGCCATTGCTCAGAAAGCATTCAATCATACTACCTCACAATATACAAAAGAAAATACTTGTAATTCATGTTGACAATAAGTTTTACTTTATCTTTAACAGGTATATTATAGAAGAACTTTAGATTTTTATAGTTTCAATTAAAAGTAAAGGTTCTAGTCTGAACATGTAAAATTGCTATAGCTTAAATGGCTGTAACCATGTGGGTTTGTTACACCAAAGCAGTTTTACAGAACTTCTAACTCCAAAAAGAGAAGGAAAAAAGGAAAAGAAGAATTTACATCTCTTGCCATCGATGACTTTACATTAATAATTTTTAAAGGTTTTAAAAATTAAGGTGATGAAGGCATTAGAGTGACAAAATCACCTTTAAAAAATGCTACAAAGGCACATTATAATTTAAATATCCTAACTAGATTAAGACTACAATTTAAAAATAATCTATAGACATCACAGATTTCAAACAAATAAAACTCAAATACATTTATTCCAAGCCTTGATACAACACCCAAATATATTTTCTACTTTTTAAGAATACTTTAACTCTTAGCTTGAGAAGTTTATCATGAAAAGCACCAAATCTAGCCATGAAATCTTCCAATTTAAAAAAGTTAGTAGTTATACCTTTTCTGTAAAGTTCATTTGGAACAATTCGATTTCATTGTGACCATTAATTTTTGAAATTAAAAAATCAAAGCTGTTAAGTAAAGTTAGCCTAAAGTAAAGTTAGATGTTTAGCAAACCCAGAGTAGGTATATAAGAAAATGTGAAGACATGATATCTATCAATTAATGCAACACATTATTTCCATTTTTCATGAATTGAAAGTTTTTAAGTAGGAAACATACGTTTGGCTTTTTTTCCTAACCTAATATTTGTCAGTTTTAAAGTTTGGCGACGTCTTACACATCTTATCTGCATTTTCACACTCATTTTAATTAAATCACTTACATATGAAACACTCAGGATTTTTTAGAATTCAAAGTTAACACTGATTTTACACATCATAAATATTTTCATGGCAGAAAATTAAAGGTGAAAATAATATTATAAATTCACTATGGTTCCATTAAAAAAAATACACATTTCTCAAAGTAAGTCAATAGTAGAAATATACAAGGGTATACAATACAGGCTGATGTATTACATACTTTGTTTGATTTGGCAGTTCTATAAAAACCAATGGTTTCTATGAATAAATTTATTTTAATTAATAACTTAATAAATTATAATTTAAAATGTAAAGTTTTCATAAATAGTAAAAACAAATTATATATCGAGTGTATGGGATTCCCATAAACAATAACAAAATACTTCAACATCATTTCATCCAAATACTGGTTTAAAGTTATTCAAATGCATTTAAAGGTTATAGTTGACTGATCTGTAACACTGGATTCCAGACTAAATTGGTAGCAGTTAGATATATCGTGGTGTCTGCTTGTTCTTCACATCATCAAAGGATGAAACTCCTTTTGTAAGAAGCATGATGACTACGCTGATTACAGTGATCCAATTAGTTAGCATATTTTTGGAGAAAGCGTTCAAATGCATCATAGATGGCTTGTCTAAAATTAAAAAGGAAAGAAAAACTACAAGTAATTAGCAAAAAAAGGGGGGGGGAACAACAGAGAGTGCTTTTACAGTAAGTTATTTCCAAAATTACCTTTGACTTGCAACCTGACCTCCTCTCCAAATAGCTGTGAAAGAGGCAGGTACCTGAGAGTGCGTATTTGGATCCAGGTAACTTCACCACTACTGGAAAACCTCAAATGTACTTCCAGCTGATGATGGGTTCCGAAGTACCATTTTTTCTGTGAAGCACTTTTTTGTGCCTTAGGATTTATATAATATGTTTGCATCTATACAGAGGGTGCCAAAAAAATGTATACACATTTTAAGAAAGGAAAAAATTATATTAAATTGTAATACAATGAATGTCGCTAGCATTCATTTGATTGATGCCATCTTTTGAGCGAACGTCATACTACACATTGCTACGTAATTCAATTCAACTTGAAAAAGTTATACATAGGTAACATCTCCTGAAATGTGTACATTTCCTTTTTTGGCACCCCGGTATATATGTATAATACATAAAATGATAAAAAGGGAAAAGCTATTGTTTTTATTTTGTCGTTTGTTGAATATTAACTGGCTATATAACTTTTCAGAATGTAATAGTCAATCTATTTCATAGACTATAATATAGATGCTTTCTGTTTATTTAAAAAAACATGTCCCTAGCAACTGAACTTAAAAGCAAAACCCTTAGTTTCCTACATTAACTTTACTGGGTATTTTAATACATTGTTTGTGGGAAACGAGTAAACTCGTCATATCGCCTCTAGTTGGAACCGGCAAAAATTTTGCAAAGTAAATAAATAGAGACCTCTTTTTAAACTAAAACACTGAAAGTTTCATAGAAAAATATCAAATAGATTGAAAGATATGAATATTTTACGGAAAGTCTAATTTTGGCGAGAAAATGTCAAAAAAGCCCTGTGTTACGACGCGATTTGGCGGGAAAATGCCCGCTTACAAAGTTTAATATTTTAATTAGAAAGGAATAGTCAAATTGATCTGGCCCAGGTCCATAAGATACTATTTTTAAAGCTTGTTTTTTTTTTCATATTGTGAAATTCTACATTTTCATAGTAGAATGTTCAGAAAATCCAAAAATATAGAACAGGAAAAAAGTCAAAATCCAATTACTTTAAGATATCTACTTTAAAATTTTCATATATTTCCTCTATGCTTTTTAAAATGCTTACATACCTCTATGTTTTCACCCAACTTAAATAACTATGACATCATATTAATTCTGTATCCTAAGCATTTCCCCACATCTTTAAAAAGATATTAAGGTTATCTTTAAAATCAGCAGCCTACTGAAAGATTATGATTTCCAACATGATGGGAAGACACGGCTTTCCATCACAATTGTATTTGTTTGGCTCAAAAATGTATTCCTAGTAAAATGTGACAAACAATGAGAAGGGAAACAAATTAAAGATGGACATTGGCATGTTGGTATAAACACATAAAGATATTTTGTTTTAGGGCAGTTGTAAGAGTAATAGTTGACTGCAGGTGAGAGAGAAAGAGAGGGCCCTGAGATGTTTGTCCGCTGGATAGTTTTTCGCCCAGAGTTAGTCCTGGGCAGTTGCTCTGCTAGAATACATATCTTTTACTTCCTGGTGCCTAAGCGTTGCAGCGCACGCTTGTGTACATGGTATGAGGAGGGTTAGGAGAGGCATACTAACATATGCCTTTTAAATCATTCGAACAGTCTCGCATTCACTTG
Organism: Rhinolophus sinicus; assembly: GCF_057876585.1. Lineage (NCBI taxonomy): Eukaryota > Metazoa > Chordata > Mammalia > Chiroptera > Rhinolophidae > Rhinolophus > Rhinolophus sinicus. The sequence goes on from NC_142515.1 coordinate 125,704,788, forward strand.
TATTATCGATCAGTTCTAGATAACAACACAAAATAGATATTGTATCACATAAAGGAGTGGCTTGTTTTACATCTGGTGAGTGAGAAGAATGAAGTTTTAAAAATTCAATTCCAATGTCATCTGAACTTCGTTAGATTTTGAAGTGACTGACTCCACCTGAGCAAGTTATTTAATTTTTTTTCTTCCCTGTATTTCTTTGTAATGGGGTTAATAACTTATGAAGCAATTGCTTTAGTACCTGGCACATGGGAACAGCTAACATTTACCTTTCTCAAATGAAGCCTTTAAATGAGCACTTTTGAGTTTTTACAGCTGACTTTGATTATATCCATAGCTATTCTTCCTGAATAGCTGAGAAGCTATTCTTCTCAGCCACACTCCCACTTAGACACATAAAAGAGAAAAATTTATATGATACTGATTTACTAAAGCAAGCATGTGGGTTTTCTGTATTCACAAATACAACAGAACTTTAGACTCTGCTTGAGCAACCCTAGCAACGCTAAGTAGTCACAATTTTTGCTTTGTTTTATTTTTGTTGTTTTAGTTTTGCTGTGCCACAGGTCACATTGGGTAGGTAGTCTGCTCACTAACACGGACTCAAATGCTGAACAAATGTTTTTTTAAAAGATTATATAATAAAAGGGAGGTTTATTATATGCTTCAAGACATTACAGACTTAAAGAATGTCTGTATTCTGTACTCAAAAAGGCAGTATCTAGAAGTTGAACTAAATAAGTAACAACATTAACTATTATTAACAAATAACTATTAACAAATAACATTAACTAACATTAACAACATTAACAAATAACTATTTCTTAGATTAAAAAGAATTAAAACATGTCAAATGTATAGTACACATTATTTTCGTATTATATAGCTATCCAGCTGGAAGTTTGGGAATACTTATTACACAGAGGATACTGATCTAGGCAGTTTATGTGAATTAATTTAACCATTAATGATAAATATATTTCAATGATACCTTTTGCCATCAAATTTGAATACAAGTAGAAATAATGCAGGATACCAAAAAACGAGTTATAAAAGTTTTTATAAGTTCTAACAAATACTGAAGTCATAAAAGGTCATTAACATTAAAACCAACATTGCACTTCTCATTTAAGGTGCAATATTCACTTGCTCCTGAAAAACATTGCTAGATTTTCCACAGATACTCAGGCCATTGTGAGAGCAGAATATCCAAATGGAGTAGAAAACTCAAGATGAACCAAAGCAAGTTTTATAAACCCTGTTGTTCCTCCCTACCCCCTAAAACACCTGGCTGTTAACATCTGAAGAGGGTAAAACCACACAATAAAACATGCCTATCATATGTTACTTCCTAGTTCTCTAGGAAAAAAAAAAGAAAAGAACAGGACAAGAAAGGAGAGTACCACAATGTGAGAATTGGGGGAGGCAGGGAGGAAACAAGCGGATTAAAACATACAATAAAAATACCCAATCTTTTATATTTGTTGAGACAAAAAAAAATCTAGAAACAAACAAATAAATAGACACCTGTTTAGACCAATCAATCATCTTACCTGAAGATTCCTTGTTTAAAAAGATAAGCACTGATATGACCTCCTTCTAGATAACGGATTTCACAGCCAGGCCAAATTTCTTGTAGACTTCGAACTCCTGTTCGGGGAATGTAGGCATCTTCTTTGGCTTGAACCACTATAATGAGGCTTGGGTCAACTGGAACTAGGTATAGGATTTTAAAACATGCAACATACACACTTTTACAAATCTCTAAGATTTTTATATAAGTACTGTAATTGTATTAGAAAATAAAACACATCATACAGTACAGTAAGTAAAACAGTTGTCAAACTGGAACTATATTTGATTAGGTTAAATATCAACTATAATATACCATATCATAATATCATCTCTAATACAGTGAAATGAATATTCTAAAGACATAAAAATCCAATGTTTTTAAGGAACTAATAAGATGGTCTTAGATTATCATGGATAAAATACGATATTTAAAGAATCAACTTTTCTTGGAAAACATTCCGGAGCCAACAATAAAGATACTCTTGAAAATATAAAATTATCTCATAAAACGTCCTTAAAAATATTTCACAAATATTTACACATCAGCAAATATTCTCAATTTCATATAAAAATTCGTACCTGAGAAATTTGCGACATGAGTACATTCATCCATGACTCCTTTCATAAATATTAAAGATTCTTTCTGAAGATTCTTTCTTCTTTGTTCTTCACTGAGTAGGTGGTATGACTGAGGATTACAACTTGTGTAAATACTTTTGTTGTTTGAAAGTGTTTGATTGAAGCACTCCATCTTAGAGGTATCTTGCAACAAGAGTTCTTCTGATGTGGCACTGAAAGATGTTTTACTAGATTTACGGCACTCAGCAGGTTTTGGGGACACAACTTGGTCTGTCATATCTAAATTTAAAGTTCTAGAAACTAGATTAAGGTTAGTGAGCTTGTCTGTACTGCTAGGGAAGCGTTTCACGAACTCTTGTCCCATTTTGAAAGAATCTGTCTAAATATATGAAAGAAAAGAAAATATCATTTAATACAAAATAGGATTTTATTTAACAGCCTTGTTAAAACAAAGAGATATCACAAATGTCCATCAACGAATAAATGGAAAAACAAAATGTGTAACACACGTACAATGGATTATTATTAGGTCTTAAAAGGGAAGGAAATTCCGACACATGCTAAAACATGGATGAATTCTGAAGACATTGTATTAAATGAATAAGCCAGGCACAAAAGGACAAATACTGTGTGACTCCACTTTTATGAAAACCTAGAATAGTCAAAGTCATAGAGACAGAAGGTTGAATGGTGGTTGCCAGAGGCTGGGAGGATGAGGGAATGGAGAGTTATGTTTAATGGGGACAGAGGTTCAGTTTAGAAAGATGAAACATTCTGCAATTGGATGGTGGTGATGGAGGAGATGATGGTCACACAACAATGTGAATCTACTTAATCCCACTGAAACGTATACGTAAAAATGGTTAAAATGGTATATTTAATGTTGTGCATATTTTACCACAAAAAAAAAAAAGGAAAAGAGATGTCAAAATTTAACTGAGTACTAAGATAAATGACTTGTATACTTTATGGCTAAATGTTTCCTACTGAACAATAAATCATTTAGTCTGCCTCATGTTTTTATTGCCAAAGTTTGGAAATAGATGAATTACCAAAAGTCTTACGAGTGTATCCTGGCAGTAATACACCAGCCACTCCAAATCCCTTTCTCAGATTGAACTAAGAATTAAAAATTATCACAGAAAAAATATTACCCATTAAAATCTCAGAAGCATGTACTAAATTTAAGGACTTATAAATATAACATAATTTCAACTGAAAAACTGTCAAATGTATGAACCTCCCTTAAAAAAATGCATGGTTAAGTTTTCTCATAAGCTCTCCAATACAAGTATCTCTCTGATTGTATGTATGGTGGATCACGAAGAACTAACTAGCAGGTAGAGCTATTTTGTAATGAGTTCTCAGGCAAGTAATTAACTAGACTTACTTTGTAAGAGTGAGGTTTGTAAATGATGAAATTATAAATAAGAACTCCTCACTGATACCGTGTTTCCCCAAAAATAAGACCTAAACGGAAAATAGCCCTAGCATGATTTTTCAGGATGACATCCCCTGAACATAAGCCCTAATGTGTCTTTTGGAGCAAAAATTAATATAAGACCTGGTCTTATTTTCAGGGAAACACGGTAGTAGAAAGATCCCTTTTCTTCCCCCGCTTTCTTCAGCCCCCCCCCCCCCCCCCACTCCGGTTCAAGCCATTGTTTCTCAGTCTAGTTGTGTCCCCATGCTGGTATGAGCCTTGTGCTCCCCCCGCCCCCAGCTGAGGCAGTCAGTTGCCAGTCGTCCATCGGCCACTCATCGCAGTTCACAGCAGTCCACGCCAACCTCTGGCTGCTCATGGCAGCCCAGTTTCAGGGAGAGCCGTCCTTCACAATCTTAGCTGTAGAGGGTGCAGCTCACTGGCCCATGTGGGAATCGAACTGGCGACCTCGGCATTACAAGCATAGCGCTCCAACCACCTGAGCCACCGGGCCAGCCCGAAAAACACCTTTTCTTTCTGAGATTTTTTTGTTGTTATTCTTAGTAACTTTTAAAGTGACTGTTGGAAATTTTTAAATTTATGAAAAGAAAAAAATTCATAAATAGAATTGGTCACTTAGGGGTGTAATAGGGAACCAATTCATTATCCTGAAAAGTGGCAAATTAAGGGAAAGAATCAAACATTTTTCCTGCCTTTACTATATGAACTACTAGGTAAGCAAATAATGATGAGAGAAGTACTTTTTTATGAAAGTACTCAAAGTAATAAATGAAAAAGTAACGAAAGGATTAGAATATCAGAATTTTGTAACCCTCAAAAAATTAACTGCAGGCAGTAAGCATTAATGGAGGCTTATACCACAAAAAAGAGACAACCAGATATTATATGCTTCCCATACTGTTAACAAAGGAATAAAAACTGAGTTTAATTAAGCCTCCAGACCTAGTTACCAATCTTCAGGCATCACAGAGCATGGAGGAACATGCTAAACTGGACCATGAGGATGCAATCAGAAAAATCTAGACTGTGAGGAACTCTACAGGTAAATAGCCCAAGTTTCTCAATAGACAAATTTTAAGGTTAAGAAAGGGATGGAAGGGAACTTACAGATTAAAAGACACTTAAAAGAAATATGTAGTAAGCCATACATTTTCTTAGCATATCTGTATTTCATTATTTTTTATATTTGTATTTTATTTTAAAAAGTAAAAAATAGGACTGCTTTTTAAGAAATTACAATTCTTCTTAAAAATTTGAATCATTAAACACAATCAACTTTCCCCCCAATGTTATACAGAAATTAAAAATACTTACTCCACAATATTCAAGCATGTGAATAATTTCTTCCTCATAAACTGTCTCTGTATAATACTGCTTTTCCAACTCCTTCCAATTAATTGATTTACTCAGCACGCCCTGAAATAACAAACTAAATTAAGAGCAAATCACACCATAGAGCATTTTTTCCCAAATTTTTATTATTACTGTGCAGATAAGAGAACAGCAAGCTCAAGATTTCCTATCTTTAGAAAGGCCTGCTTGTAAGGTTGGACCTTGACTGGAGTCTGGGAACCTGACTAATAAACAGTTCTTTACCCTGATATAAAACTTCTTAAAGGATAAAGTGGGTCTCTGGGCCCAAGGTGCTTGTACAAACAATGTAGTTTCTGGTGAACACCTGCTTTCCTTCTGGAATTTTGGCACATGCTAGGCAGAGGGTGCCTAAGTGACTGACGCCTGAGGAAAACCCTGGACTCCTAGGCCCCAAGCGAGCTGCACTAATGGACTGTCACAGCTCACTGCTGGAGGAATCACACACATCCTGGGAGAGTCCACTGGAAGCTTGGGCCTGGCGTCCCCTGGACTTTGCCCTGTGCACCTTTTCCCTTTGCTGATTCTGTACTGTATCCTTTTGCTGTAAAAAGTCTTAGTCATGCGTACGACCACATGCTGAGTCCTGTGATTCCTTTTAGTGAATCACCAAACCTGGGGGTGATTTTGGGAGCCCCCAAACAATTACCTTTAATCATATATAGCTATCTAAATATTAATTACAATTCAATTACCGTAGTGAAGACCCCAGAAGCTGTGGACCAAGAGAGACATGGAATCAATGGCATGGGCTTAGGCCAATTGGATACCGCTAAGGAAGCCATCTGTAATACGTTAACAGAGTCAGTTAGAGAGCTTTTGTTTAAACTTTCTAGTCATTAAAATAAAAAATATTTAATATTAACAAGCATTCTGTGTAATAGTTGGTGAGATAAAACATGAACACAAAGTCTCTAAACACTCCTGAGAATGTCTAGCAACCTCTTCAAATTTCCCAAATTATAAATTCAACAATGACCTATAACTTCCCCCTTAGAAAGCAATAAAGTATATTAGAAAATTTTAAGTAACCTCAAGACCCTTCCCAGAGAGCTTTTCTACTGGTAAATATAGAGCAAACATGCAGAGATGCAGAGGCTGGGCAGCAGGCAAAGCACACATTACCTGAGTGACTTGCTCAGGTACAGCAAAATGACAACTATAAAATCTCAGATCCTTGAAGTTGATGGAAAGGTGCCAAGAATGTGGTAAACTACAAAGCAGAATATATAACTGATGTAAAATATGTAATGTGTGTGTTTAGAGAAGGGAAAATGAAAGATGGGGTGTTGTTTTCCATATAAAGACGACAGTATGATCAAAGGCAAGATGGTGAGAAAGCAGAGTCTGCTACGGGAATAGCCAGCAGACTTCAGCTTGGCTGGTCGCTGGGGCACAGGTGGCCAGTGGGCCAGGGAGATAGGTAGGGCTGGAAAGATGATCAGGATCAGATGACAGGTCCCTTTTTCTGTAGATACTGGGGAACTAGTAGAGGCCTGAGCAAACAAGTGGCATTTTCAAGAAGTGATTCAAGGAAGCTAAATGACAGTCTTTTATGGGATTGGTTAGAGAGGATGAGATCTGAGGTGGGAAAAACCAGCTAAGAGGCAGTAAGCGGTCCAGGTGCAATTGTAAAGCCCCAACCTATATTATAACAATGGAAACACTAGTAGGTAGGAAAACAAATCCTTTTTCACCCTTCAGTTTTGCTGTCTGGTAGTAGTTGTTTTGAATTTGAGTTAAGTTTTTGAAGCTAATATTATCAGGTTCACTCTTTGGTAATTGCTTTGAGTAAATTTTTGAACTTAAATTTATAATTGAAATGACTTACAACAAACTATATTTTTCTAAGGTACTCAGTGACTAATATGTCCAGGTAATGAACCAGAGCATATTCCTGGCTCTCACTGAATCTACTGCTTCATGGAGCAAACAGATTGCTAAAAAAGTACTAATCACAGTACTGTGAAGTACAATAAGGAGAGGTGAAGTATAGTCTGGAGTAAGTAGGGCTAGGAGTCAGGAAGAGCTTCTCACAGGAAGTAAGCTCTAAATTAGAACCAGAGGAGCAAGCTGTTATTCAGCTGGGTGAAAGGACGTGGACGGGGCACTGGAAGGATGCCAGCACCGGCCTAGCTAGAGCCGGGTGCAACAACAAGCCTGCGGCAGGTTTTAAGCAGAAGAGCAGAGATCAGATTTAGGAAGATCACTACGGACGGTGTGGAGAACAACTGTTAAGAAAAAGATGAATAAGAGAAAAGACTAGAGACAGAGAAACCAATTAGGAGGCTGTTTGAGTACACTCTAGAAGACGAAAGTAAAATAGGCTGGTGGTACTAGGGATAGAGATAAGAGATAAATGAAAAGTATTTTCCAAATTAGCCATTTTTACCAAAAATGAGACATTTATATGTGAACCTTCTGTTAAGTTTATAATCAACATTTAATAAAACATTGAATCTAATACCCGAGATAGACCTGTGGAGTAAGTACAATCAATGTTTAATCGTACAAAAGAATAATATTAATTCATAACTGGAATGAAATTTTAGAATCTGTTTCTGCTTTCACCAAAACTAAAACTAATTCTATACCTAAAATGAAATTTTAAAATAACTAGATTCCCTAGATCTTATAAACATAGTCACAATTAAAAATCAGTTGAATGAAAGGCTTACGTGTCCTCCCATGGATATTCCGGTCATTCCTAGAGGTCCGTAACCCTCCCTCTCTAGCCAGTGCAAGAGAGCTGCAGATTCTAAAACAAGAGCTCCTCCCATCACAAATAGGTCAGACACGTTTTTTAAGCTGGACCTCCTAGCCTCACAAAACAAAAAAGAAAATTATTTTATGTATTTACGTTTTATTAACATATGCAAATTTATAGTAGGCAGACAGACTTCAAGTTTTTCTGTTTTTGAATTTTTATGAATTTATTTGAGGCAAACGACTACATGAAACGGGGAGCAAGATCTCAAGTGCTCCCCAAGGTTTTCTTTTAAAGGACCAGATTGCTAAGTAAAACAATGGACTAAGTTGATGGAATTAGAGTGCTACTATACTAATACTGTTTGACATAGTATTAATCACCTAAAACTTAGTTTTACAAGTTATATCTGCTCAAAAGCATATAATCTTTATTGAATTTCAACTATTTAACTATTTTGAAGTTCGGAAAAGAAAATCTTATTTATTTGATGGCACTTTAAAAAAGCTGTTAAAATATTTGTGGGAAAATAATATTTCTATATTGCAAATTTTTAGTTAAGTTACCACTATTGATCTAAGTCCTTTGAAAGGACTTAATACAATAGAACTTAAAGCATAACATTTTTTAAAAAGCAATGTGAAAGATTTAACCTAATACTAGGCTCATGTATTACCATAATCTTAAGTTCGTTGCTTGTTGTCACAAAAATACTTAAGTTATAAATATAATACAATATTGGAAAAATAAATTTTTATAAAAATACATGTTTTAATTTAAAGAAAGACCAATTCAACTGGAAATTTTTGTTTTTAGAAACTGCTTTTATATGAAAGTACTTTTCCTTATAGGAAGTACTTAAACACGTTTTTAGATTCCAGAACCATTGTTATATATTAGTAAGAAACAATATTATTTTATTACTAAAGTGACCAAGTTAGAATCTGTTTTTCAAAATTTAATTCATATAAAAACATACATAATTGGCTACTGGATAAAATCTTGTTACACTGTACAAAAATTCATTTTATCAATGGTTATTTATGTCTACGTAGAATAATTATATGCAAACATCCAGGTGGCACCTAAATGCCAAGTTAACAACAGAATTCTCGCCCACTGTCCTACCACATCCTCTCAGAACTCTAAGCCCGTAAGGCAGGGTTTCTCTTTATGGAAACTATGCTATCTTATGTCAAAATAGATCACGCTCATGCTTCATCCAAAAAGAGCCCTTTTACCCTTCTGTTTGTTTCCTGTCCTCATTCCAATTTTCTACTTATGATCACATAATTCCCGATTATTCATTTTGACCGGGTATGGAAGTTTGAATTCTCAGGTCCACTTCAGTTTGTTCTTTTATACAGAAGTTACTGATGTGAGGTCAATATAACTATGGACCCAGTCTCAAATTATTTAACCACTTTTGATGAAAACAGGGTTAAGATGACATTAAAATAATTGTTTATTATTATTTAAATTGCAAGCCATTTCTTTCTTATGATGAATTATTTTAGAAAAATCAAATACATTGGAGCATTATTATATTTCTTGGGTACATAATGTGACAGGATATTTTATAAACATTAAAATTCTTACAATAATTCTGCAATGGAAACATTATATAGTATTCCCACTATGTAAATGAGGTAACTCATAGTTTGGCCAAGGTACTACAATTAGCAAATGACAAGTTACAATGCTAACTTATGTATGTATGTATGAAGCCAAAGTCAAGAGTGTTTCCATTAAACAATTTTTCTCCTCACTACAACACAATAAACTCTTTTTGGTTTTTAAACACCTGTAGACAGGGTAAAAATGACACACCTAGTTCTGAATTCAGAGCTTGATTCCAGAGTAAGAATTCTTGAACTATTTAGCCTGGACTTTTAATTTCTCACAAGGTTTTACAAAATTTATTCTAAATCTACCTAATCACAGGCTACAGATTTGCCTCCGCCCCACCCCACTTTCATTTATATACCTGTTTTATGACATGACCACACAGACACTAACTCTACCTCCATCACTTTCCAAATTCCTTACGTAACTTCTCCACTTGCAGGCCTAACAAACATCACAAATATGTCCAAGTCAGAACTTCTGATTTTCTACCAACAATATCCAATTTATCAACAAGTCTTATCTTTCACCTTCTAAATTATAGCTCAAATCCATTAGAACTTTGTTGCATCTACATTGCCACCCCCTTAAAGTTGCTCTTTCTTCCCCCAGCATTATTGCACTAACTTCCTATTTGATTTCTCTCGCCCCTTTTGGGGGTAAGAATTCTGCTACTCTTGCCCCAATAAGCTAAAACAAGCCCTTGAAAACATAAATAAGATCACTCCTATGCTTAAAATCTTCCAGAGATTCCCCACTGTACTTAAAGTTTGAATCACGGTGGCTCTTCTTAATCTAGTCCTTGCCTACCTTTCTCATCTCACTGGCACGACTCTCTCACCTGGTGCTTCCATTGGGCTTGTCATTTACTCTTTCTTCTCTGAGGCTGACCTTCCTCCAGGTCTTCACCTTGGTGGCTCCTTCTCATTATATCATGTCCTCATACCTAATATTGCTCCAACCCTGTACCCACTCTCTATACTCTTTATCCCAGTTTATTTTCTTCACTGCATTAATAAATATCTGAAATTATCTTATTATTTTTATCTATCTCCCACACTAGAAAAGAAGCTCTAATGAAGTCTTTTTGTTGCTGTCTTCCCAGTGTTTGGGGTCAGATATTTATTGAATGAATCAAAATTAAACACAATGTAGATTACAGAAATGCAAAAAAATGCCTTCAAAGTTCAGCATTTTATAAGACCAGGAAGAGAAAGTTTACCTTCAGATTACCTACATTATGCATTGCAAGAATAAAAAGAGTGTTTAATTTCACAAGTAAATACTTTAAAAAGGGAAATGTTTTATCATTTCTTCAGTTAAAGTTTTACAAATAAAATATATTGACAGCCAATTAAAATATTTGTATCTTTATCAGATATTTAAAATGAAAAAAGCTTAAAATAAAAATTTAAGTTAACATTCCTAATATTGTATCCCAATAACACTTGGAGACTAAATTTATAAATGGTTAACCAAAGACTACCAAAAATTTTAATATTGCTGAAAATTCAGTATAAAGACTGCAAAAACAAAGGTGGACATATACTTACATTTGGTCCTTGGGTTTCCTGCAGCCATTTAAGAATGTGGGTCAAAGAGAAAGTTTTAAAATAATTAAATATACTCTGTATTTCAAAACACATTAAACAAAAAAACTGAAGTTGAAGACAATTTGATACTAAAGTAACTGTTTCCTAGTTATCTCAAATGTGCTGTTTAGAAGTTCTCAGGCTTTTCAACTTAATTATTATTTTTCTTTTTTTAAATGGCTTTACTGAGATATAATCACATACCACACAATTTACCCATTTAAAGCGTACAATTTAGTGTTTTTAGTATATTCATAGCTGTTTAATCTTCAACTTAATTTTAAAATAAAGTTTATTTTTTTTATATTTGTATGTTTATTATAGAAAACCTGGAGAATACAGAAAGGCTTATTAGAAGTAAAACTACTTTATCTACAGACTATATTAATATCTTGGTGTATTTCCAGTATTTTTCCTTTTGCAGCTTTTTAAATAAATTTTGTTTTTAGGTTTTTTGCATACCTAGGTCATACCATAGGTTTATACCCTGTTTTTACATTATAAATAGTTTTCATATATTACTGTAAACTTTTTAATAACTAATTGTTAAATTTTACTAAATGCTTATTATTTACCAGGTACTGTTCTAGACAGTATTAACTATTTAATACGCTGAATAACCTAAGGGATTGTTCACATTACCATTAGGTACTAAAGATTAAGTAACAGGTCCAAGGTCATACAGGTAGTAAGTGGTACTAAAGGTTAAGTAACAGGTCCAAGGTCATACAGATAGTACGTGGTAAAGCAATAAACGTAACAAAATCAGTTGCATAATATTCCAATATTATGAACCACAGTTTTCTCAACCATTTTTCTATTGTTGGACATTTAAGCTATTTCTAATGTTTTACTATTATTATAAATAAAACTAAATAACTTTTCTCTTTTCTATCATTTTTCTCTTTCCTAAGTAATTTATCCTTAGAATAAATTTCCCAGAATGAAAATCACTGTCAAGGGATGTCAGATTTTTTTTTAAGGGTCTTGATGAATATGGTAAAAATGCTTTCCCAAAGGGTTGAACTGATATTCAGTCACCAGTAATGAGAGTGTCCATTTCTCAACAGCCTTATGGTTACTGTTTTATTTTTTTTAATCTTTGGTAATTGTTGCTTTAACTTTACATTTCTCTTATTACCAGCATTGTTGAGCATTTCTTTATATCTGTGCATCAGTTTCGTTTCTTCTTCTGCGTATAGTCTGACGTCATCGTGAAAATTAAGTTAAGAACTGTTCTAAACCTCAACTGATACTTAAATGTAAAAATGCATTTAAAACATGAGGGTTTCCTTAATAGCAAACATTTACCTTATTAATATTGAAATCCAGCATAAGTCTGACAGAAAACAGAAGTATAATTTATTTTTATTATACAATAGAAGCACAATCCTTACTTTGTTTTTTAAGGCATGAAACAATTTTTTACTTCATTCTTGCTTCTTAAGTGTTTTCTGAACTGATTACTAAATTTAACTAATTTAGAAAAATCGGCTACTATCTATCATTCCTTTTGATGATTTGTATAAATAAATAAAAGATTTCTAGGTATCACAAAAGGATATAATAAGGGTTTTCTAACAACAAAGAAGCCATCCGGGCTTCTTTAATCATAGGACGAGCCATCAATGTTCGTCGTCTCCAGTAATGCTAAGGAAAGAAAACATGACAGACATAAAAAATACAATAACCACATCTGTTAATGGGGAGTATGCTGTCAAATCAGAGATTAGATTTACAATAAAGTCTTACATGATCTCCTGTTCCAGCAAGATGAATGCATACGGGTCTGTATTTGCTATTCCATTCTTTAGGCACAATAAATTGGAACCTGTTTAAAATAAAACACATCAGTGAATTCTCTTTAAAAAACTTTTAATGCAAACTTTCAATTCTTAGAAGTTTCATAATTAAATTATATAGGAGAAAAATCATTCATAATTTTGACATTCAAATTGTAATTGACTAATTAATGTTTGCCTAAAGGTACCAGAGATACTGCAAATTTGCTTTATGTAGGATAGTAAAATATTCAATTACAATATAAACACAGAATTTATTGTAATTATTTTTTACCTTGTTCAATACCACAACTTTCAAAATGCATAATGAAATGTTCTTATTTTATTAAAACATAAATGTATATGGTTAAGTTTTAGAAAACACCTGTAGCTGCATTCTCAGGTAACATAAACTGGAATTCTGAGCTTACTTTGGGCAAGTGACAATATCACTAGTTATCTATTGCCAATAAACTGTTGAATAGAACATAGATAAATACATTTAGGATGGTTTCAATGATTATTTCTGCTTTGTGCTCATGGGAACGAACTCTTAATTTTCAATCTCCTAATGAAAACTATCAATATCAACACTCTCCCTCGTCTTGCACAATCAACATTGTCCTGCTTCTTGATATTTTGAAGATTTGGGGGAAATGGAAACATTAAAAAAAGGTTTTCTGCAGAAAGCTGGACATCTTTGTGATTATTTGTGCTTTCCTCTTGTCCATGTCCTCCTTTATCTCTTATCCCAATCTTATCTTAAAGTATATTTTGTATGATGTAAGTCTAGCAACCTCTGCTTTCTTCTGTTTCCATTGTATGGAATATATTTTTCTATCCCTTCACTGTCACTCTGTTTATGTTCTTACATCTGAAATGAGTCTCTTATAGCCAGCATAGAGTTAGGTCTTCTTTTTTTTTTATCCCAGCCATTCCATGTCTTTTGACTGGAGATTTTAGTCCATTTACATTTTAAATTATTGATAACCATGGAGTTACTACATCCATTTCGTTAATTATTTTCTGGCTGTTTTATAAGTCTTTTGTTTCTTCCGTCTTACCTTTTTCTCTTTGTGATTTGATGGCATTATGTAATGATATGCTTATATTCTTTCTTTTTTTGTTCATATATTATAGATTTTAGTTTTGTGGTTACCAGTAGACTTATACAAAACACCTTATATTTATAACAATATATTTTAAGCTGGTAACAACTTAAGTTCAGATGCATACTAAAGCTCTTTAATTTTACTTTCCTCTCACCCCATGTGTAATGGGAATAATGCTAAGTAATTACTGTAGTTAATGTTAAGTAATTTCAAATAATATGGCATTGATATTATAATTTTAAATGAACACAATCAACTTACTACTTTAACTTTCTGGATAAAAGTGCTTACCTTGCAATAACAGATTCAATGGGCATGATATCAGGCACATAGTGGGACATAGGAGAAACAAAGTGTCCATCTAGTATCTTACAGTCGGACTGATCTTCAATCTAAAAGAAAAGCAAAACCAAGATGAATACATGTAGACTAAGATATCTTGATCTATCACAGATGTTTTTCTATACCACCATTCAATTAAAAACTTTTTTTCAGTGCCTACTATGCATCCTTGTTGCCCAACTCTGCTTTCTAAAGGCCTGGTTCCCATTCATACAGATTCCTTTTCCTTCTATATCCTTTAATACAGTTTAGTTGGCAAAGTAAACTATAAATAAACCTCATGTATACAATGATATGCAGTAACTCCAAATATTATAAAATACTAGCTACAAAAATTTAACAATAGGAAACATAAGAACAATTTACAAATTGTGAAAAATAATTTACTGCAATCACATAAGGGTTGATATCAAATATTTAGAATGGCTCATTTTCAAGCAATCTATTGATATAATAAATCATGTCAACACATTAAGTAAGAAGAAATGTGACATTTACATATATAGCAAAGGCATTTGTTAATATTCATACCTAAACTTTTTTTCCATCAAATAGTTTTTCTTTTCTTTTAAGTAAAGAAAAATCTATCTCGCCAACAGTCAAAATTAAATGAGCAGTAAAACACTACATATTTTCATTAAAATCAGAAACAAAAAACCGTGTCTGTCGACGCTATATACATCCAGCTTTACCTAAAGACAAGTTCTAGCCAATTGTGTCAATATCATTTTTTAAATAGTCCACATTTTTTGCAAATGATATAAAATGCTACTTTATTACGAAGTAAATTTTCATAATTTTGACATATTTTTAATCGTTTATTAGGTTTTATTAGTCTATCTCTTATTTCTGAATCAATATCATGCTATGTTGATCATGCTGCAGCTTTATAAGACCCATTGATATATGACTGAACTAGTTTTTACTTATCACTCTTCCTTTTCAGGTATTCCCGATGTGATTGTATGCTCATGCTCTTCCCAAAATAATCTTAGGATACTTTCATGGACCGAACTCCTTTTTTGGTTTGTTTTAAACGAAGCAAGAAGATTTCTTAGAAAAGGATAGTATACTCTCATGATAGCAAGAGCGGGCAGCCTCGGAGAAGCGCAGCTGCCTGGACCTAAATCCTAGATTAAATATTTTAATTGGGATTGCACTACATTTACCAAACATGGTAAGGAGACCTAACATGTATATTAAGAAAGTTTTAATCCAACAAGTCTTTAAGTTTTAGTAAGCTTTGTGCTTGCTAGTATAGTTTTAAAGTTTTCTTCTCATGTATTTTAGAAGAATAAGCTATTGATAAAGGAGGCAGCAAAAACTAATGTGAAAGGGAAAAATAATTCAACAGATAGTGTTGGGATAATAGGCAATTTGGTAAGAAAAAAAACAATTTTGGAGCCATACATAATATAGATTTAAAAATTAAGCAAGCTATAATTCAACAACAAAGACAACCCAATTAAAAACGGGCAAGTAATATTTCATAGCTATTTCTCCAAAGATGATATACAAATGGCCAATGAGCCCATAAAAATGTTCAACATCATAGTCATTAGGGAAAGGCATATCAAACTCACATACATTTCATATCCATAGGACAAATAATAATGAGAACATAGTGAAATTGAAACCTTTGTACACTGCTAGTGGGAATGTAAATGGTACATTTTGGAAAATAGCTGCAGTTTGTCAAAAAGTTAAACATGGCATAACTATATCAGCCCGCAATGTCACTCCTAGATATATACCCAAAATAACTGTAAACATATATCCACAAAAATACTTGTACGTTAATGTTCACAGCATATTATTCATAATAGTTAAAAAAGTAGAAACAACTCAAATATCCATAAACTGATAAATGGATAAATAAAATGTCCTATTTCCAAACAATGGAATATTATTTAGTCATAGAAAAATAAAGTTCTGTACATGCTACAACATGGATGAACCCTGAATATTTGCTACGTGAAATAAGCCAGACACAAAAGGCCACGTATATGATTCCATTTATATGAAATGTCCAGAATACGTGAATCCACAGAGAAAGCAGATTAGTGACTGCCAGCAGGTGGGAGGCTGGGGAAATGAGAAGTGACAACTAATGGGTACAGAGTTTCTTTCTGGAGCAATAAAAATGTTCTGGAATGAGACAGTGATAGTGGTGATTGTTGCATGTTTTGGGAATATAATAATAAAAACAACAACACTGAATTGTATGCTTTTAAAGCATGAATGTTATGATATATGAATTATATTTTGATTTTTGAAAACAGAGAGAGTGAGAGAGAGAGAGGTGGTGGGGAGAGGAAGAAAATCTGTAAGAATGCATTCCAAAATCTTAACAATAACACTTTCTTGGGAAGGAAATGGATATATGGTTGGTGGTGGAAAGTGGCAGAAATTAAGATTGTTTTGATTTTTACTTGGTATGCTTTAAATTTATTTTAAAGCCTATGATTTTTTTACAGAGAAAAATAGAAATAGTAAAATTTGAGGGAGAAATGTTCTAAATCCAGAAGATACAGAAGGAACCATTAGATGGTGGTGAGATTCCCAATTAAAATTGTTTTTAGTGGTGTAACACTTTTCAAAAATGAAATCTTCTAAAGATATCCAATACATAAAAGAGATGAAAGTAGAGATACTTTGGTTGAGGACAGTGAGGGATATGAAGGCCACACATTTGTACTCCCTCCCCCAAAATACCCCTAGTATCCAATGACATAAACCTAGAAATATTTTACAGAAAAACATATGGTTGCTTAAAAACAAATCTATTTCAAATACATTAAGTTCACAATGTTGACAATAGGTTCTGTGACTTTAAGTGAAAGAGTGTATAAGGAAACCCATTTTACCATAGGCTAATTGATATAAACATGCACTGACTCTCCAACTAGAGTGCTTCCCTATGTTACTTACAATTCATCCGAAATAGTGAACAATATAACCCTCCTGAGTCTAAAGATTAAAAAATGAGGCTCAAAAAGATCCAGCCCTAAATATTTTCTTATCTTTTACTCAAGTACTAAATATATGCTCCCAAATATACATGAATATAATTATTATAAACATGCAGTTAGGATACACGTAGCATTTAAAAGTAATAGATGAAAAGTCTATACTGTACCAATGTTTTAGTGTTTATTGTTATAGTACTCTTAACATTCAACCTTTTCTTGCCACATATTTATGTCAAATTAGAATTTAATCTGAATACCTTGTCAATGTATACTGGATAATCACTTGAAACCAGATTCTGACATCTTTCTCGATTTCCAATCATCTTTCTAAATTCAAAGAGTCTGTTAGGGGGGAACAAAAGGAAAAAAATCAGTATAACTATTATACTGAGACTGATGAATAGTGATTAAAAATTAGCAAGTCCAGTTAATAAGACATGTTAAAATTTAATTTTAATCATCAGAGAAAAAGATTAGACTGTTGGTTTTTTGCAAGCTGGACATTTTATCTCAGGTAAAAATTAGAAATATCGTTTAGAAAGTAATTAACATAGATAGGACTCAAAATTAAAAGCACCAATCTTGAAATTTTATTTTCTTAAATCCAGATATTCCCATGAGCTAAATGGTAGTATGTTCCAGCTTTATAGTCATTACAAATTCAATTTACCCAAGAATGCTCAGTCCCTGGAAACTCTAATCAACTTAAAAATTATTAAAGGTAAAAAAATCTTGTTTATATTTTTGGAGAATTCTTTATTTTTACAACTGAATTACTTTTAAAATAGTTCAAATTAGAAGACTTAAATTAGAGAAATAATTAAGAGAAAATGAAATCATTTCATTTTTATATAGTTTAATACTTAATTTTCCAATCATTTTACATTTCTAGTAGAGGGCTTTAAAACTGAAATAAAATTTTAAATGTTTACTAAAATAATAAACTCAGAACAAGCATTTAGAAAAAAAATGCTTACTTTTTGAGATCCTCTGGCCTTCCCCATCCTCTGATAAAAAGTTTTGTGAGGAGAAGTTTCCGGTATAGAACATCTAACTTGCTCACACCCATTAGTAGTAAATCAACATCTGTGAAACAAAATTTTAAATTATTTTATTTTAGCAGGTCAACTTTCTAACCATCTCTTTAAATATCAGGTAAAAATTAAAAACTGATCTACTCTCTTAGCAACTTTCAAATATACAATATTGTTAACTAGAGTTACCACGCTATATATTACATCCCCAGCACTTATTTATCTTATAGACCTTAAAAGTACTCATCACAAGAAAAAAAATTGTAACTATGTGAGGTGATGGATGTTAACCAAACTTACTATGGTGATCATTTCACAATATATACATATATCAAATCATTATTTTATACACTTTAAACTAATGCAATGTTTTATATCAATCATATTTCAGAGAAACTGGGAAGAAAAATTAAATATTGAGATTAAACTATGAACCTTGAATTTATTCTTTTGGTAATAAGATACAAGACAAAGGGGGAAAAAAAAAAAGAACTGGGATGAAAGAAAAAGATTAAAGAGAGCCCTGAGCTTCGCTAAGCTATGAATTCTACTAGGACAGAATCTCCCCACGCTCAGCACAGTGACTGACAGAAAACACTCAGTATTTGCTGGATAACTATATTAGTGGCTAAAAGAAAAAAATAGAAACAAACAAAAATAGTAGTGTCAAATACACAATACTGTACTATTTGCCAGGCACCATTCTGAAAACTACACACACACACAAGTTCACATTTAAGCCCCACAAAAACTGTATGAAGAAGGATCTATTATCCAAGATAAAGAAACTGAGGCCCAGAGAAGGTAGATGATTTACCTAAGGTTACACAGGCAAGTGGGAGACAGAACTAAGACTGAACCCAGGCACATAGCTCAAGGTCTAACTACTACTCTACACTGCCTACTACTCTGCATGAAAGGTAATAATTAATACTACTACTTGTGTATCTCTTATATTTCCCAAATATTTCTAAGGTCTTCTCCCTCCCCTTCACGCGCCCCCCCCCACCCCCCCATATATCTACCTCTGTCTTTTCAGACTGAATGGTGTAGTTTTGATTTGTGGGCAAACCCTGATTCAGCTTCAGAGTTTATTCTATTTAGAAAAATGAGAAATGAAAATATGTATTTCCATCAATGAGACTTAATAATACTTATCTATTACTTTGAATGTTTTTTTGGAACCAGCACTTATATTTTTGCTCTGATTTGTAACAAACTACAAGGTTAACTTAATGCTTTTCTTTGTTTGCATAGGTGTACAATCTAACTCCATCAATTAGGCTGACACTTCACTGTTTTTATATCTGGAGCAGCAAAACCACATTATACTGTCTCTCACAAATATCAGGACCAAGAACAAACATTTACTAGAAATGTACTTGTTAGGCAATACACTTTAGCCAAAGTATGGTATTTAGTGGTTGTTTTTTTTTTACTACCATCCACCTCTCTTTTTCCCAATTTCCATGTGTTACTCAATTTTACTATAGATAAAAATTTGGTTTTGGCATAATGCTAGGGAAAAAAAACATAATGCATATCCAGCTTATTATACTATATATACCTACCACTATATATAAACTGGTGTTCTGATTAGTAGACTCCTATGAATTATCATTAATCAGTTCACCATAGCTAAACCATTCGTGGACGGCCTAATAGAAACTTAAGTTTCTGAACTTTGAAGAATGAATATCACTTTTTTTCATTCATGCAACAAGTATTCAGTGCTTACTATAAGCCAAGCCCCATGCTACAAGATGATTAGGGCACACTTTTGCTCTCATGGATTTCAGTGGAGGAAAACAAATTATTGAAAAAAAATAAGCAAGCATAGATGACGTTATAATGAAATTATAATATAATAAGCCAATATGATGAAGAACAGAGGGCTCCTTTGATAGTCAAAAAAAAAAAAGCCTCACTTAACCAAAGAGGTGCCCTTTAAACCAAGACCTACATGACAAGAAGAACAGTCAAGTTTTTTAATTGCAAATCTCATTAAAATCACACACATCCTGAAGTCTACTCATGTACTACATACGTTCCAATGAAAATTTTTAAAAATTATCTAGTCAGTGGGTAAAGCATAGGTACAGATAATATATATTAGTCTCTTCTTTGTGATTCAGAAATGCTCACTGCAACATTTTCAAATTAGAACAATATAGAAATATATATGTGTAGATATATATATTAAAATAGGAAAAATAATCTTATTACCTCTAATTCTATTTTTCAGAGCTATTTAGTAGTAATAGCTTGGGTTCTCTTCTTTCTGACCTTTTTCTTATTGATGTTACTTATTTACCTTCACACACTTTAAAAAATTTACATGAGTTATGTAACACATTTTTGGCAGAATTCAGACAGTATAAAAATATACAGAATAAACTTGAGAAGTCTAAGCTTCCTCTCCTCCAAAAAGGTAACCTTTGTTAATCTGTATACCTGTCAGCCCTTGTTCTATCCATTTACATATGTGCACATATTTTAGAGGTTTTTGGTGTTTTTAAACCCAGAAGAGACGTACTGTTATTTGTATTTTGCCATTGCTCTTCCTCATCTTGCTTATTTATAACTATTGGCAAAGCTCTTTCAATTTCATTTTTTTCTATTAATAGGTGTTTAGCCCCTTTATATTCATTATTATGATAATCTTTTGGCTTTAGTCCTTTTTTGGTTTTATTGATTCTTTAGTTTTTAATTTTTTTACATTTGAGTGTATATAAATTTGAAAGAGTTATATTTAAGGTGTGTTATATCATAATGGCTAAGAACATACACATTAGGGGCAAACTCCCTGGGTTGAATTCTTTACAATATGACTGTGCAAGTCACTTATCCTTTTTGTAACTCACCTGTAAAATGGTTTAATGACAGCACTTACCTGTTAGGATTGGTATGAGAATTAAATGAGTTATTATATATGAAACTTTTAAACCGCACTTTGCAAATTTAAGTGCTATACCTACTAATAATAGCAACAATATTACCAATTAGCCTTATAACTTTAATACCTAAACTTGTATTTCCATGTTCTACAGTCTTATTAACTCCTGCTGATAAATAATGACAGATACTTGTTCCCTTTTCCCTACCACCTGATTTTTTTTAATGTCCCCCCCCTTCTTCTGCCTCTCCCCAACCCCACTCCAGTTCAAGCCATTGTTTCTCAGTCATCTTAGCTGTGGAGGGCACAGCTCACTGGCCCAGGTGGGAATCGAACCGGTGACCTCGGCATTAGGAGCACGATGCTCCAACCACCTGAGCCACCAGGCTGGCCCCCCTACCACCCAATTTTAGTGGACATTTTTCACAGCTTATCTTTATATACCTTTAAATATGCCTATATCTGTAGTCTCTGATTTATCACCTTTAAATGGTATTTCTGACACTGTGAAAGATGAGGAAATCTGTATATTTCAGTACTTTCCACGTTCTCTCTCTTTTATGCTTCTAACTCTCATAAATTTTATCAATTCTGTGTTGTTAGAGGTTATATTTATATTCTTATTCTTAGAGATGGTTATATTCAGTGATCATTACCAATCCTTTTGCAGTAAATGGAAAATAAACAACAAAAACATCAACAGGAACCAAAAAGAATTCTTAAGAACATTAATAGATACTTCAGAGGGGTTTGCGGTAAGAATATTTTAGAGTAACTTACTGTATTAACTAACTAAACAAACAGAAAATACATAGCATAAAGATATAAAGAAAATAAAAACTCCCAGCATTTGATAAAATTCAGCCTACAGAAATAATAAAATCCAAGAGAGTCAAAAAGTATTAGAACTTAATTATACAATAAGTGGTACCAGGGCAATTGGTTATCCACATGGAAATAATTTAAATTAAATCCCTACACCTTATAGTAAATACACAAAAAAATTCCATGTGGATTAGGCTTAGAGAGCTAAACCTAAAAAGCAAAACTATAAACATTTAGAAGACTACACGAGAGGCTATAGTCCTCTGAAGAGGACAAAAGCAAAACTCAATTGTAAAAAATCTGTACATGGGCCGGCCCAGTGTCTCAGGCAGTTAGAGCTCCATGCTCCTAACTCCAAAGGCTGTGGGTTCGATTCCCACATGGGCCAGTGGGCTCTCAACCACAAGGTTGCCAGTTCAACCCCTTGAGTCCCGCAAGGGATGGTGGGCTCCGCCCCCTGCAACTAAGATTGAACACGCACCTTGAGCTGAGCTGCCTCCCAAATGGCTCAGTTGGTTGGAGTGCGGGCTCTCAACCACAAGGTTGCCAGTTCGATTCCTCGCCGGTTCGACTCCCGCAAGGGTTGGTGGGCTATGTCCCCTGCAACTAGAAACAACAACTGGACCTGGAGCTGAGCTGCGCCCTCCACAACTAAGACTGAAAGGACAACAACTTGACTTGGAAAAAGGCCTGGAAGTACACACAGTTCCCCAATAAAGTCCTGCTCCCCTTCCCCAATAAAAAAAAAAAATGTACACAATAAATTAAAAAAAAATCTGCATGTATTCATTTATTTGCTATTTCTAATAAAAAATATTCTTAAGATTCCCTTAAAATAGTCTAAAAATTTCAACATGTTTCAAACCTCAAAGTACTTTAAAAGTTAATCCAGAAATTAGAATAGCATAAGCTTCCAAATGGCTTATACTTACAAATGATAAAATACATTTTTTGGTTTATTTTAACCATTTCACAAGAGTATAGTCAATTTTTAATTATAGTCAAAATTTAGTGTTAACAATGGAGAAACGTAGATATTCTTTAAAAATAGATTTCCATAATTTTTTTCTATTTAGTTGATTTGCATTGCTAATCATAGAGGGGAAATCCTGTTCTTAATTTTTATGGCAATGGTTAAAATCTTTATGTGTTCTTACTTACACCTATCAACTCTCATTTTCAGTTTATTGTATGGCGGGGGGACAGAACTAAGAATCCCTTCACCTTAATGTACCAACCTCTTAAATGACTCTCCTTCACTGAACAATTTTTACAGAATTTTAATGAAATTATATACTAAGTTTTCCTCAATTACACATTTCTACGTATTTTGCAACCAACTGATATTCTTATATATTAATACATAATTTGTTGAACAATGTTTGGCTATTGCCTAATGAAGTCCAATTACCTTAAGCATTATCCTATGAAATACGAACACCCAGACCCGAACTACCAGGAAACAGCTATCATGAAAAGCTATATCACTTGAACTTTTGGAGCGGTTTAAAGATGGTATAGAAAGGGAAAGCTTGGAATGTTTTCCCAAGTGAAGATTTAGGTGTTCACTACAGTTTGTAGTAGTTGTTGCTGTTCATGTAAATTTTTTTTAAAACTTAAGTAAAACTTAAAAATGTACAAGTCGTAAGTATAACTTGGTTCATTTTCACAAAATGAACAACCTGTGTTCTATATAACGTGATTATTATAGTTAAAGGTGCTAGCAAGGAGCAGGAAAAGCTGTATAAAAAAAATCAAAATTTTAACAGTCTTCAGAGATTAATCAGGCAGATATTAATGGAAAATACATAAACACAAAAAGGGAGATATGAAAAAATGTGACATGCTCAAATAATGTAGGGGGTCAAATTACAGGAAAGATGTCATACTATGTATGTATGATTAACTTATCCAGTACAGACTTTAAAGATTCATAGTTATTTTCTATAGAGTTAGGATTTTCAGCCTTTATCTATCAGATTAACAGCAAAAAGATTTTACTATTGCATTAATTTTTAAAATTGGTTTTACAATTTTTCTGAAATGTTTATGTAATCAAACCAATCCATCTTACCACATCCAATACTACTCCCTAACACACTTCAATAAGTGTACAATTCCTTTTTTTCCCCAAATGTTAAATTCCTTTTTCTCTTTGGAGGTCACTATAAAATACAGTATTTTTCTTCTGTTTACTAACCAGATTTCCAGAAAATTGTTTTTTCTCTGTTCTCTAATTCTCATTTTTAAATCTAGAAATATTTTATAAACTTAGATTTAGTTCTAAAAACCCACATTTTATTTTTAAAATGTCTTTTAAACAGCTCTTGCAACCGTTGAGTGTTTAAAAGTCTACAATTAGTTTTCCATATATATCCCATTTGTGTTTGTCATGATTTATATAATATCCTATTTGCAATGTAACTGATAGGGTGTTCAAACCTTATATTAACGTGGTAGCACTGTTATTATTTTTTTCAGTCTTTCCTTCCAGAGTTTTATTTCTTCTGTTAATATTTTTACCCTACCCTTTAAATTTTATTCTATCCTTAAAGTATCTTTATTAAATATGTTACACGACTAACAAATTACTTAGTATTTGTGGTAACTACTATGCATGGGATGCCTTTTTCTTTATATTTTTTCTTTAGTTGAATATTACTAACTCATAAAAGAAGAGTTTATTTTAGATTATTTTCTTCCATCCTACAACTTTTGTATTAGAATTGCATTCCAGGAATGAATGTATCAAATATTTAGGAGAGACTTATTCCCCTCTGATGGAATATGCATCTCTCGACCATACCATGCTATTCCCCAAATTTCTTATTAGCTAAACCACATCAGAAACCCATGATCACAAGTCATAAAGAGAAAAAGTTCTACGCATGTTACCACCTTACAGACTTAAACTTCTCAATCTACTACTCTAAACATTTTTATAAGCCTACATTTAAAACAGATTTCTGATTATATTTGAATAAATGTTTTCAAGACCTAATTGGGAAAGAATATTGACTTTAAAGTAAACAAAAAAAAAAAAACAACTAAAGAATATTTGAAAAAAATGATTTTTACTTAACATATCCAATTACTAACGGGAGCTACAAAAAGATACCTTGTAAAATTCTGCATGGAAAAATATTAAATAGATGATATGAACATAAAATGTTAGTTTCTGTTGTAATGTTATTTACAAATAGTGTCTCAAATGAACAATGCTAGAAATCGAGTAGAGGAGAGATCGTGCAAAGTTTTTCTATAAAGGGCTTCATGGCAAATATTAAAGGCTTTGCAGGCCAAGAGGCAAAATCAAGGATATTATGTGAGGTTATTTAAGATAGCAAGAAAGAAAACTAATATTCACATATTTTTTTATTGAGGACATTCAACATATAATAATGTGTAAATTTTTGTAACATGGGTAAATTTTTGTAATATGTAATGAGAGCAGTGAAATTTTTTTCTTTGGATTTTGCTTAATGGGAGTTCAAAGTTGGTGCCTCTATCATCAGAGCAGCAATGTTCATCTCTAAAAACTATTCTTAGCTTGTAGGCTATATGAAAATAGACAGGTTGGCCCATAGACTAGACCCAGTTTGCTGACCCCTAGGCTACAAAATCAAATAAATCATAGGTATGTCACAAATGTCACAATGTCACAAAGACAGAACTACAAAACACTATATTGATTAAAATTATAAATTATCCAAATCCTGTTAAATAGCATAAATAAAATACAAATATTGACTTTAAGAGAATTCAGTATGTCACAGGATAGACCTAAAATTAGTATTCTATCTAAAATAAACACTAGTTATTTTAATTAGCCATGTCTTCTCTGCCTTTTTAAAATTTAGAATTTGATAACTAAAAGCTGGAAGCAATCCAAGTGCCCATAAATGAAGAGATAAGCAAAATGTGGTATCTACATACAATGGAATATTATTCAGCCTTAAAAAAGAATGAAATTCTAACATATGCTACAATTAACTCTGAGGACATTATGCTTAGCAAAACATACCAGTCATAAAAAGACAAATAGTGTATAGTTCTACTTATATGTGGTAACTAAAGCAGCTAGATTCATACACAGAAAGCAGCATGGTGGTTACCAGAGCTGAGAGGAAGGGGAAATGAGGAAGGTTATTGTTTACTGGGTATAGAATTTCAGTTTCATAGGTGAAGAGAGTTCTGTAGATGAATGGTGGTGATGGCGGTGATGGCTGCACAACAGTATAATTTCAACTTAATACCACTGAACTATAAACTTTAAAATGGTTAATTAAGATGGTAAATTTTATGTGATATGTACTTCACCATAATAAAAAAACTGGAAAAAAAATTAGAAATTGAAGTTAATTTGATAAGCCTCTTTACACAATAGTTCAGAGGAAGTAAACTGATACTTTCCTTCTCCACAACTTACTCAGTAAGCAGTAGTTCACTATTCTATTGATCTTAGAACAGAATTGTCTATTATTCTCTTCAAAAATGACCACTGTATAATTTATCTGAAGGCTTGTTAAGGTCTTTAAAAGACTTGAAGAACAAATCTCTTGAACCTGGTTGTTCCCACCCCACATCTTCTCACTTCCCCTTTCTTGAGGATTAGTTTCCAAGAACCCAGCCTACCTGGGTTTTCTGCTTCAGGGTCTCATTTACCCTCCATCGAGGTGTCAGTTGGGTTGTGTTCTCAGGTGGAAGCTTGGATGGAGAAGCACCTGCTTCCAAGCTCACTCAGGTTGTTAGCAGAAATCATTTCATTGTAGCTACAGGATTGATCACTTCCAATATTTTGTTGTCAGCCAGAGGGCCAGCCTCTGCTCCTAGGGGCTTTCCATGGTTCCCTACCACATGGCTCTCTTCACAGGAAGTTCACAACATGGCAGCTTACTTCTTCAAAGCCAATAGGAGAATGAGAGTTAGTATGCTAGCAAGACAGTCTTACATAACTTAATGTAACCACGGGGGTGTCATACCATCAACTGTGCCAAGTAACATAACACAATCATTGGAGTGACATCCAATCACCTTTGCCGTATTATATTTGTTAGAAGGCAAATCACATGTCCTGCCCACACTCAAAGGGAGGGGATTACACAAAGGCTTGACTAACAGGTGTTGGGATCCTGAGGGTCACGTCAGAGACCGTCCTCCTTAGCATTTGAGTAGAATGTCCGGGCTGACACTCTCAGGACTTTCAATACCAGAGGTGACAATTACCTCCTTCCCATTTTCCTAGTAGGAAAACAAATTCCATAGACCTGACTAACATTTGTTTAAAAGTGAGCTCTTGAAAGTTTGTCTAAATCATGTACATATAATCCCATTCACTTAAAATTTTTGCCCACAAAAACAAAAAATCTCCCAAAACAGAAACCCTTGCCTCTTAGTAATTTGTTTATTAAACAAACAGTAAAAGGGAAATGGCTTCTGAAATGCTGCCCTCGTTATATACATTTTCTACTTTAGTGCAATTATTAAAATCAAGGAAACATAGGTAGTTCATGTTTAAATTGCTTGACTAGCTTTTTCTTGAAGGGTAAATATCACTGTGATATAATAAAGAATCTGGTCTTTAACCCAGTTCCTGGCCTGGAGCTCCTAAAACCCTTGGAATTTCCTGAGAGGAGCGAGTTTGTTTTGCTAAGGAGGGGACTCCCAGTGAGCAACTAGATAGTCTCAGGATCCTTTCTGGCTGGTCACCAGAAAAGACCAACCATTTGATTAGAAGGTTGACTTTGGGGCACTGACCTCCAACAAGGGAAGGGAGCTAGAGACTGAGTTGGATCACATGACCAGTGAGCCAATCAATCATTAGCGGCCCAGTAAGAACTCTGGACATTACTTGGTATTGTTTCTTGGTTAATGAACATGATGTGTGGGAGGGTGATATCCTCCCCATGGAGAGGGCATGGAAGCTCTACGTTCCCTCCTATACCTTGCCTCATTCCTCTCTTCATTTGGCTGTTCCTACGTTGTATCCTTTATAATAAAGCTGCAATCGTAAGTATAGTGGTTTCCTGAGTTCGAGTTCTAGCAAATTACTAATCCACAGGGGTCACAGGAATCCCCCGAGTTGTAGCTAAGTCAGTTACAGTGTGGCTGGAATCTGAAGTAATAGCATCTGGAGGATTGAGCCCTTAACTTGTGGGATCTGCGCTAACTCCTATGGTGTAAATCTGTGAGTGATTAATGTCAGAGTTGAATTGAAGTATACCCACCTGGGGTGAAAAATGGAACAGTTTATTTTTCACTCAATTACCAAAACTGTGAATTAGTGCTCCATATTCCAAATAAGAGGCCAGCCCTTTTTATATGTTTAGATATGCAACTCTATTCAGTAGGGTTCTATAGCATGCGGAAATAAAATTCTGAGAGATGATTTTAATTATGGTATTCATTGGGTCATTCAGGAATTGTTCAAAAAATAGCACGGATACATTTTTGTGTACATTTATGGAACTGCAGTAGAACACTGCCACATCATTATAATGCAGCACTTCATTGTCTGTTGGAAGTATTACAGGCCACTTATTTTCTCCATAGTGGCAGTTGAAAAGGAAGGCGGTCAATGTCTTCCTTTGCAACATCCATGGAGTCAACAGCAAGAAGCAGAATCCGTGTTATTATTAAAAGAAATAAATAAATAAATTATATATTATATATATATATATATATATATATATATATATATACACACATATCAAAATTTCAACACTCATATTTGACAGTAAGAAGTACTAAACTGGTGTGGAGACATCCCAATTGTATGCAATATTCTTCTAGGTTGGTAATAGATAAAATCAAAGTAAGACAACTACAAAAGTAGAAAGTTGCAAGGGAAGCAGGCATGAACCTGAGAACAATGAACTCTTCAAATATTTTATAAAGTTCAGTCATTTCTGATTTTCAACCCTATATTAGAAAAGCTTTCCAAATCCTTTAACTCCATGTAATGTAGGTCGTAAGAGTCAGTGCTCCAAATCTAGAGCCAGCATATCCCTTGCTGCATTTACATGTCAGTGAACAACTGACCAATGAGGAACAGAAAGCAAATCAAACATACACATAAGTTACTATCATTTGGTTCTGGAGTTTGGGGTTTCACAGATGTTCTTAAATCCCATGTCAGTCCTAAGAACAGTGCAGAAGACCAGGGTTTCTGGGACATTCTAAACCTGTAGATTTTTCTAGCAGGGCTAACTGCTATCCAATGCCACCATAAAAAGATAATAATGCATGCCCAGGGTAAAGATACCTTCAATTTATCAAAAGCAGGCACCATCTGGGGCCCCCACATCAGGCTGGTCTGACACTAGTGATCTTCTGCAGAAACATGACCCACTTTTGAAGCATGTACCAAGCCAAAATGACACAACTGTCATCTACTTTTACATAGCCAATGAGAAAAACAAAGTGAAACAAAAATAGAAGTTCTTGTATATTGCCAAGGAATGAAAAGTCTTTCCTAAAAATGAGCTCTACTGCCAAAGTGGCACTCAATATTTGTTATGCCATCTAGTACTTTTATCTCCTATTACTCTAGTGCTTAAGCATTTAAACAATGAAACCTAACCATTTCTGGACTTTTATTCTCATACAGTTGATACATATCTCTAAGGCATAAATTAAATTTTTAAAAAATAACACCATTAACTTTACTCCACAAAAATACAGAACTAATTATCTTATAACTTCACTTTTAAATCACTTATTTTCAATACAAGTTTAAGTAGCAAAAAAAGGGTTTAGAAACCTCATTTCTACTACCCTACCTCAACAAATTTAATTCTTTTAAATCTTATACTGGAGTAGGAAAATCGCAAGTTTATTTGTTCATTCATTTGGTGGGGTGGATATGTATTTTAAGCAGTCATCTAAGGAAATCCATCAGCTGGACTGTCTCATATCCTTATGTGAAACATTCAGTAAATAATCTAATCTCTTTTTCAATTTAGCTTTTCTGTTCCATGGGTTTATTAAAAAAATAATTCTAAAGGTTTTTAAAAATGTTTACTTTGTTTGGATGCTGTGTCCCTAAGAAATAATTTTTTCTTTTTTATTTTTTTAATTGGTACAATACACAGAGCTTAGGTTTCACCAGGTTTACATGTGATATGGGAGAGCCCCTAACTATAAAAAAATTTTTTTGGGGGGGGAAGGGGAACAGGACTTTATTGGGGAACAGTGTGTACTTCCAGGGCTTTTTTCCAAGTCAAGCTGTTGTCCTTTCAATCTTAGTTGTGGAGGGCGCAGCTCAGCTCCAGGTCCAGTTGCGGTTATTAGTTGCAGGGGGCGCAGCCCACCATCCCTTGCGGGAGTCGAACCGGCAACCTTGTGGTTGAGAGGACGCACTCCAATCAACTGAGCCATCTGGGAGCTCAGTGGCAGCTCAGCTCAAGGTGCCATGTTCAATTTTAGTTGCAGGGGGCAGAGCCCACCATCCCTTGCGGGACTGGAGGAATTGAACTGGCAACCTTGTGGTTGAGAGCCCACTGGCCCATGTGGGAATCGAACCGGCAGCCTTCAGAGTTAGGAGCATGGAGCGCTAACCGCCTGAGCCACCGGGCCGGCCCCTTCCAGGACTTTTTCCAAGTCAAGTTGTCCCCTCAATCTTAGTTGCAGAGGGCACAGCTCAGCTCCAGGTCCAGTTGCTGCTGTTAGTTGCAGGGGGCGCAGCCCACCATCCCTTGCGGGAGTCAAGGAATCCAACCAGCAACCTTGTGGTTGAGAGCCCGCGCTCCACAACTGAGCCATCCTGCCACCCGGGAGCTAAGCAGCAGCCCACTGACCCCACTCTAGTTGTGGAGGGCATAGCTCACTGGCCCATGCGGGAATCGAACCGGCAGCCCTGTCGCCCAGAGTTCGCGCTCTAACCAACTGAGACACCCGTCCGCCCCAATATAAAAATTTTAAGTCTCTTTTTCCCTCGTTTCTTAGCTCCTTAGGTCCTGGCTTTGAATATTCTTCTAATCAGTTTCTGAATCCTAAAGATTGCTCCTAGCCTGAATCACAGAATGTCTCTCACCCCTGCTTCAGGTAACTACTTAAAAGCCTGTGACTTCCCAACATCTCCCAAGCCATTCCGGAACCCCCCCAGGCCAGTATATTTGTTGATTGTAATCACTGAAGTCTCATGTTCTTTCCCACTGATTCTGGGCCCAGCTACTGGACAACTGAGGCCACCTAAATGACTGGTTGAATGGCCACAGGCTCTATAGAGCTAATGGATTTAATTAAAACCTATTTTTCCTCATTCACAGGGATGCAGAGGATACCCCAGCAAGGTTGCCAGTAGCTACCAAAGAAGCCAGTGCAGTCTTCCAGGCGGATCTCAAGACCCATTCCTCTCATCTAAGATCATATAGGGCAAGAGTTCCATGAATCCCCCAACAGGTAGGGACAGCTCTAGCCTATGCCAGCAGGAAGCAGATACAGTAGAAAAGACCTTCTGTCCCTCAACTTCCCATAGAGATTTTATGGGGATCACATCTCTCAAGGGAAAAACAAGGCAGGCAGTTAGACATCAGTGTATAATCTACAGAATCAACCACCCAAAGGACCTCCCCTCTCTGCCCCAAACTTCCCCTTTTTATTGTAATTATATACCCCTATGAGGAACAAATGGGTACAAAATACCCAAGTAGATTAAAGCGGCCACTCACACCTGCACAGTAAAAGACACAACTACCTTCATTTCAACTGGGCCTCATTATACCATCATTATAATATCATCCATATGCCCAGACGTTCATTAATATCATTTTAACAGACTAAATTCTGGGAAGGAACATGCACAGCCTAAAAAGACGAGGTAATAACCTCTTGTCAATCACAGGTAACAATCAAGTGGTCCCACAAGGAACAACCCTTTTCTTCCTAGATAAAAAAAGATAAAAACTCCCAAGTTTTCGCAAGTCAGGTCCTTTTTTGAGCCTTGAGCCTCTTCTGTTGCTCAGCCCACTCCAAACTCTTTGGAGTATACTGTTTCTCCTAATAATGCCACCTTGTGCCCTTGAGCCATTCTTTTCTAATAAACTGCTTTTTCACTACTTTACCTCGGTATCTCATTCAATTCTTTGCTCGAGATGCCAAGAACCTGGACACGGCGCCGAGGAGGGTCCACCCTCCGGCAACACTGGCACTCTATTCCGTGTACTATTTGTGCTCCAAAGTCATCACTTGGAGGCAGCAATGGAAAATAGCAGTGTCAGAAGACCTGGGTTCCTCCACTAACTGTGTGACCTTGAGTAAGCCACCTTAACCTATAAAAGTGGAATAATTCCTGGCCTAATACAAAATTATTTCACTTCTACAAAAATTGGTTACCTGTTATGATATATTTTAAGAGATATAGGAAAAGATTCGTCTTCACATTTTTTTCACAGAAAGGCTAGTGGTGAAAAGCACAGGTTTTATAGTCAGGAATCCCATGTTTCTTGGATTCTACCTGTGTTGCTTATTTATTTAATCTCCATTCTTTGAATTTCCTTGCATGCTTGAGACAATCCCACCTCAGAGGGCTGTTGTACGGATGAAATGAGGTAATTCAATAAACATTCATTCAACATACATTTATTTAGCAACCATTCTGCTTGGTACAATACTGGTTAAAAGTCCCTTTGTAAAGTATGTATACAAAAGTAAAATGTATTATATATTTTATATATATATATACATATATATATACATACATATATATATACATACATATATATATATATATACACTCACACACATGCACCATACACTGTGCTAGACGACTCCGTGGATTAAAAAAGAAGCTGACAATACAGTAAAGCAACATTATGGCAAAATATACTTATTTTTTTAACCATGTACCTTCTTGGAATCAATCACAGGAATCTGGTATGTTTCTGCGAGCTGCTAACAAATTTGCAAGACTGAATCCAAGTACAAAATGTCAGTTCTAGATTCAGAAGATAACTCTGAAGTAATGGAAAACACATTTCAAGTTTAGCTGTTTACCAGTGGAATGTGTCTGATAGGATACACCCAAGAAGGTCACAAACAAGACCAAGGTCAGAAATGATGGCATATAGTACACATCATGTAACTAGTACAGGGCCTAGTATAGGGTAACTGCTCATAAATATTAGCTGAAAATAACTAAATTTGGATCCAACTCTGCCACTTTCACACCAAGTGACTCTGGTTAAGAGATTAACTTCTCTGGACCTTAGTTCCATGTAAAAAAAAAATGTGTCTGCTTTACCTATTTGCTAGGACAGCTGTGATCAAATGAAACTGCCTGAGAATGTATTAGTACTAATAAAAGAGTTATTATGTATGATATGATACATATGACTACTGCCACCAATTAGCTTACAAGCCTACTTGCAGGAGTAAGATGTTAATATGCAAGCACCAGGAAAGAAACAGCATCAAGATCTACTGGGACAAAAACCGTATTTTCTAAAACTGTCATCTTCCTTATGATGAAAGGAGCTAGTCCTTGTTAACCGGGAGCTGTGCCTTTTCTAACCCCTAGGTTACAGCAGCAGGCTCTGCTGAGTGGCATTTTGCAAGGCTGATGACCCCAGTGGGCGCAAGCGGCTGTGGATCTGGGCATCAGGAAATTAAGGGGGCTGGACCCCATCTTCAGGGCCCCATCCAGGCCCTAACTAGGCACTACGGGTAAGGTGCCTTTGTAATTAGTCGAGCGAGAAAAAGCGCGCAGCCACTTCCACCTTCCATAGAGAGAAAGGACCGCGCGCCCGCGCTCCTCACCCAGACCGCCCGGAGCGCGCCCTGGACTCCCGGGTCTCCAGCCAAGCCCTGCGCCCCCAGTCCCTGCCTGCTCCTCGCACGTACGCCGCGCGCCGAGCGGCCTGAAACGGCGACTTACTGGACGCGGGGCGGGCGCCTGCTCTCCAGGTGGCCGAGTCTCCCACACCGCCGTTCCGTGGCTCCCGACACTTGCCTTCCGTCCGAGCCCCAAACGCAGCAACAGCAGCCTTTCCAAGAACACAGGAGTCAGGAGCCTCAGACGGCGCAGCTCCCGGAGTCCGAAGAGCCGAGGGCGAGGTGGCCGTTTAGACACGCCCCGGAGCCTCCTCAGCACGCCCCCACACTGTCCCGGGAGACAAGAGGCGCGACCCGAGGAGAAGGACGAGGACGCAGGGCCCCGCCCCTCCTCCTCCTGCCCCGCCCCGAGGCCCGCGTGATCCCACCTCCGACCTGGGGCGCTCCGCCCACTTTTGGCCGCCGGATGCGCACGCGCATTTGCTGGCCTGTTTTGACAGCTTGGGTCGTGTAGGATGTGAGGGAGCAAGAGGTGTCGCGAGAGTTAGCATCACACCTCCTTTTAAGCGTTATAACTATGGCGAGCTTGGGGATCCAGGCTGAGCAGGAGCCGCTCTTAGGCGACCGCACACCCGGAAGCAGGTGAGCGGATGTTGGGGGAAGGCACTCTCACTCTCCTGCTCTATTGAGACTGGCCCCTTTCCTGGCGTCAGCCATACGGCGTCAGCAGAGTAGGGGTGGGGGTGGGGGCGGTCCCGCGAGACCAGGAGGTGCGCTCCCGCCGCTGAGAAAGGGCGGCCATCGGTGAGCCGGCGGGTTCTGGAGGTGTTTGAGTTTCAGAAACTCAAACTGCCTCTTGGATTTTCACTTCAAAGGTGCAGGCGCCAAGCTATTCTGCATTTGGCCCTTTACAAAGCTGAGCACTGTACACAGTTCACAAAAATTCCGAAATTATGGTTTTAATACTTGAAGATACAAATAAACCTGTCTAAAATGTGTTCACTTTTGTCCTATGCCAAATACATAAAGACTAATTTTTTTTATTATAAAGAGTTGTTTTTGTTTGTTTGTTTTTAAGATTTTATTGGGGAAGGGAAACAGGACTTTATTGGGGAACAGTGTGTACTTCCAGGCCTTTTTTCCAAGTCAAGTTGTTGTCCTTTCAATCTTAGTTGTGGAGGGCGCAGCTCAGCTCCAGGTCCAGTTGCCATTGCTAGTTGCAGGGGGCACAGCCCACCATCCCTTGTGAGAGTTGAACCAACTGAGCCATCCGGGAACTCAGCGGAAGCTGGGCTCAAGGTGCCATGTTCAATTTTAGTTGCAGGGGGCAGAGCCCACCATCCGTTACGGGACTCAAGGAATTGAACTGGCAACCTTGTGGTTGAGAGCCCACTGGCCCATGTGGGAATCGAACCAGCAGCCTTTGGAGTTAGGAGCATGGAGCTCTAACCGCCTGAGCCACCGGGCTGGCCCAAGCTAATTTTTTTTAGCATTTAAGGGATGAAGTGGATTTTGACCCTTATAATTCTGGTTATTTTGATCCTACTTTATGGACAGTAATTCTGAATTGTTACAGTTTGTCTCTTACTGAAACAGGCCCGGTTGGGACCCCCAGAAAGGAGGCCTTGCCATGTCCCTGGCCTTGCCTTTCCCTGCCCTAGTGCTTAACAATTCATCAACCCCCTCCCTGTGGTTTGAGCTTGGAATGTCCCCTGTCCCAGTGAGCTTAGGTTGTCCCCTGTCCCAGTCCCTGCTTTAGATAATTACCCAGATACCTATGCTTGCTTAATATCACAATGCCCCCCCCCCCCCCATGCTTGCCGATTACAATCTCTATGGCCTAGCATTCTTTCCAGGTTACTGTCATCACTGTTCCTGGGTTGATGACCACACCGGAGAGCGACACTGCCAGAGTGAAGGCTCCATGCAGACCCCTGGAACCATTAAGTAGTCTCTGGAGGAATGCCCAGATTTTCCCTTGAATATCCCAGGCTGGTCTGAGAATGTTAAGGCAGTTTTTGGAGGTGTTAACCTGCTGCCTTCTCAGACCACCCATGCTCTGATAATAAACGCTTGTTCCGTGACCCAACTCCTGGGTTGGCCTATTGGCGGAGCAGTGCAGGCAGCAGTAGCCGCAGACTCGTTTCGCCTCCGGTTTCATTACTACGTAATTAAGTATGCATTTTTGCCTTTAGGGAATCAGAATTAAGTATCATTTTTGAAACACAGTAATTGTATAAAGTAGTTTAATAAATACACAGCTAAATTTAAGCTATGACCACGTTAATTTTTGCTCATTTGTCCCACTTAATCCCTAAACCTTTATTTCTACCACTTTGAAAATCTTTGGAAAATGTATATCTCTGGTTCCTGATTTACTAAACAATATATGTAATGCAATTATATCTATATTTTACCTTCAGATCATTAATATCAATGCTGAAATAATGTTGTAATAGAGTGATGTCCTCAGCCTATTGATGCATTTTTTGCTTCTATACTAATTTATGATACACTGCTGTACTTTTTAAGTTTTATGTTTGCTTTTTAGCTTTTCTGCCTATTTTGTTCCTGGTAGACTATCTGTCATCATGTTTTTGTTATCTGTTGGCAACCTGTTTTTGTTGCTGTCAGCAGCCTCTCTTCTCCCTACTTTATTGTGGGGCTTTTAGTTTGCTGCTGGGTTGAAAACCACGCATAAACTTCATAGAATTGTGTGTAGTTAGAACATGGAAGTTTGACTCAGGGCTAAAGCGCTGTCCTATTTTGAAGAAATGGCATACATAGTGTTAAGTACGTCAGGAACTAATTTAATATAGTACCTGGCACACACTAGTAGATCTAATAAATGTTCTTGCTCTCCTTCCTTTCCTCTCTACCACTCCCAATCACATTTGGGAAAAAAACAAACAAAAAAAAACAACAACACCTTTTTTGAAGACTAATTTGATTCTAAGGTCTATTTTAGAAAATAATCTTGAAACCAAAGAAGGCATTTTGTTTGTTTTGCATGTCTTAATTATTTGAAAATATAATTCTCATGTTAAGGTAACTTTAACTGTGTATGCATATGTGAAAATGTAATGACTACACACACTCATCTCTACCACCTGGTCTGTATGAACGATCAATCAATTCAGTCTGGAGGGGCCTGGGTATCTCTTGGTCCACTAGTAGAATACATGCTGGACGAAAGGCAAGTATTCCAGGAGTTTTCAGACTAGGAATGTCTTATATCACATCAAACCTTCCTGGTGTCACTTCTTCATTAATTCTGCTGAAATTACCCAACCAAAAATAGATTCCTGCAGCAAAGGAAGCTGTCAGCAAGTAGCGCATGTCCTAATGATGACAGTAATTACTTTTAATACCTAGTAGTTGTACATATTCCCCCTATGGGAGATCTAATTGTTATAACTAGTTTGTTGGATTTTTTTTAGATATACTTTTATTCATTTTGTCAGTTTAACAAATTTCAACACTCTTGAATAAATTTGTAACATGCCAACAATAGCAAAATATTTGGTTTGCAAAATGTTTTGCCTTTTTAAGCTACCTCGTGTCTCCCAAGTTTCTATATACAGTGATGCATAAATACAACCCATGGAAATTCAAAGAAATAATGCTTATTCATAGATTAATTAGTACAGCAAAAACCAATATTAGTAAATCATACCTCTATCATATCATTTTCATGACTTCAGCAGAGAGAAAATAAAACTGTGTCACAGATTTGCGTGTAATGAGATAACTTTATACTACTTTTTTCTTTTTTACACCTAGAGAATGGGAGATTATAGAAACCGAGGAGCATTATAAAAGCCGATGGAGATCTATTAGGATTCTTTATCTTACTATGTTTCTCAGCAGTGTAGGTAAGTATTAGAAATTACATAATTTAAAAAATTCATATAAAATATTTAAATTTTAAAAATTATTTATTATGGTAAAAACCATACAACTTAAAATTTACCATTTCTTAGACCATTTCTAAGACCAGAAGTGTTAAGTATATCTACATGATTGTGTAACCAATCTCCAGAAATTTTTCATCTTGCAAAACTGAAACTCTTAACCCATGAACAACTCTTCATTTCCCAATCCTCCTAGCCCTTGGCAACTCCCATTCTACTTTCTGTTTCTCTGAATTTGAGTACGCTGGATACTACATATAAATGTAATCATACAGTATTTTTCTTTTTATGACTAGTTTGTTTCATTTAGCATAATGTTCTCAAGGTTTAGCCATGTTGTAGCATGTGTCAGAATTACCCTCCTTTTTAATGCTGAGTAATATTCTGTTGTATATATTATAGGGGAGGAAAAACTTTCCTCTACCTTCTTAGGTTCTGTAGCTGGGGCCTGCAAATTAAACTGACAAAGGACAGATCAATAGGAGAAAAGGGTACAGATTTATTTGATGTTAATATTTTTACCTAACACTGGGGCCTTCATAGAAAAGTGAAAACCCCAAAGAAATGTTTATACTTGGGGGCTTATATGCCATTTTAACAAAGGGCAATGGTTGTGAAGAATTAGATAAAGGAAAGGGGTTTGGGATTCTAGGGATGGTAAATTGTGGGAAAGTAACTAGGAACTATATGGGAGAAACTAGGTGAAGATAAAGATTATTTTAGCAAGGTTTGTTTGTGTAGACTCATCTCAGCATGGACTCTCCATCTCCAGGGATAAGAATGTTCTTGTCTTTCTGGTACAAGGAGAGCACTTTTCTCAGGGGAACTTCATGCCCTGATTTTAGGCAAAAAGAGGGAAGGCAGAGAGCCCTTCCTGCATCTGTTGATTGTTAGTTGCCTTCAGCTTAAAATAATCAATATGCCAATGCAGTGTATTTTGGGGTGATGCTGCTCCCCTTCAGTTTATACCTCATTCTGTTTATCCCTTCATCCACTGATGAACACAGGTTGCTTCCACCTCTCATGTCCTATGAATAGCTGCTGTGAACATGGGTGTGTAAATATCTCTTCAACATTCTGCTTTTAGTTCTTTTGGGTATATACTCAGAAGTGGAATTGCTGGATCATATGATAATTCTATTTTTAATTTTTTGAGGAACTGCTTTATGGTTTTCCAGAGTTGCTACACTATTTATATATCCCACCAACAGGCAGGGTTCAAATTTTCCCATATCCTCACCAATTCTTATTTTATGTTTATCTAACAGTAGTTATCCTAATGGGCATGAGGTGGTAGCTCCTGGGTTTGATTTGCATTTCCCTGGAGGCATCTTTTCATGTGCCTATTACCCATTTGTATATCTTTGGAGAAATGTCTACTCAAGTCCTTGGCCCACTTTTTAGTCAGGTTGCCACTGAGTTGTAGAAGTTCTTTGTATATTCTGGATATTAAAACCCTTTACCAGATACATGATTTGCATCTATTTTCTACCATTCTGAGACTCTTCTTTTCTGTGCTTATTGTGTCCTTTTATTCAGATAAGTTTTAAATTTTGATGTAGCCCAATTTGTCTTTTTTTTCTTTTGTTGCCTATGAACCTCATTTAATTTTTATCTTGACACATACCATACAAATTGTAAAGTGCAAGAATCTTAATTTGTATAGCTCGATGTATTTTAATCTATTAACATCTGAAAATATAGTTACTACAAAGTAAAACTTCATGAGGAAATTTTTTTTAATATTAAGAACTGTAATTATGTTAAAATGAAAAGGAATGAAAATATATGGGAATTATTGATATTATGATAGTTTTTAAAGGAACGTTTTAGGGAATCAATTTTTTTTCAAGTCTAGACTCTCTAAGTCTGTAGACAGTAACTTAACAAGTTCCCTGAGATAGACTCAGTGAAGGTCATTTTACTAAATTGTTTTTCAAATCTTTTCTGTTTATCCCAGTCACCCTCTTGTTCTCTTTCACTTACCAGTGTTGTTCATGATTCAACACTGAGTAAAAACAAATTTTAAATAAAGCTAAAGAAAAGGACAAAATAAAGAATATTTTCAACAATTCTTTGTAATACAATTTCATATCGGATTCTGTATCTATTAGGATGCCTTCCACAAATACCAGGGATAAAATGTTGATTCAAATTGACTGGGGCTTTGGTTCTGCTTCCCAATAACTTTGGTTTTAACCCTCTTCTACGTACTGGTTTCAATTCTTAGGCTGTAGCATGATTGTAGCAGCAGTTCCAGGTGTCACATCTATTCATACGAATATTTATTCATCAGAATTGAGGAATTCTTTCCCAGAGGTCTCCAAATAAACCTCCCCTTATGTCTCACTGGTCAGAACTGGGCTACTTGTCAATTTCTAAACCCATCATCTGCTACTTGTCAATTTCTAAACCCATCATCTGCTAGGACAAATTCAGAGTAAAAAAAATTACTCTGAATTTTTTTAGATCAATCAGGATTTACCCTCTGGAATTTGTGTGGAAACAGTTTCCCCTAAAGACTGTGGCTTTGTGGAGGAGTGATAGATATTGGAATACAATTGGGATTCTATCAGGAAGGAAGAAGGGGGCAAATAACTGTTGTTTAGGTAGCAATATCTTCAATAGACTGTTTTTTTCACTTAAAATACTTCTAATTTTTAGTATACTCCATAATCTAAACTGATAAGTAATAATTTCAAATTTAACAGCAAAAAAAAAAGAAAAGTATTTTAACTTCAGATTTTAATTGGCATGTTAAAGATTTTGCTTGTTTACAAATTTGATTGTGAAACTGTAGCCTTGAATTTAAATATTAGTTGACTCTTTCAATCCTCTTTTCATAACAGTTAATGTGCAAATTCAAAATACACTAAAATGAAACTAATAATTATTTTTTAAAGGCTTTATAAAAGGGATGAACATGCTACAACATGGATGAATCTTGAAAACTTTATGCTAATAAAGAAGCCAGACACAAAAGACCACATGTTATATGATTCTGTTCAGATGACATTCCCAAGATACGAAAACTAATAAAGACAGAAGGTAGATTAGTGGTTGCTTAGGACTGTTATGGGATTGGATGGAGGGTGGCAGAGTAATAGCTAAAGGGCCCAGGGTTTCTTTTTGAGTCACTAAAATGTTCTAAAATTGATTTTGGTGATGGTTGCACATAATTGTGATTATACTAAAAACCACTGAATTGTATTCTTTAAATGGTTAAATTGTATGGTATGTAAATTATATCTTAATAAAGCAGTTTCTTAAAAAAATAACCTTTATACAATTTTGAGTGGAATAACATTCGAGTTTATCATTACAGCTCTCCAGCAATAAAGACTTAGCAAAAATAATGAATTTTCTTTTATGGTATAGCTATCTTGAAGTATCCTGGTTCTTCACAGCCACTGCCCCCTTTAGATGATCATTTCTTTGTCCTAGTCTTCCCTATAGTCAATTCTCTTTCCCAAACAACACAGATTAGAGGTCTAGCTCTTCCTCTATAAAAAAGTGGCCTTTCCTCTATTCATTTCTGCTATTAATATAATATAAAAACTTAAAGCTTTCAATAAGTTCTATTTAGAGTAAAGTACATAAGTAAGGACAAAAGCTCCCCTGATTTTCTTATATTAATTATAGCTGAAGACTATAATTATACCGTGTTTCCCTGAAAATAAGACCTAGCGGGACAATCAGCTCTAATGCATCTTTTGGAGCAACAATTAATGTCAGACCCGGTCTTATTTTACTATAAGACCAGGTATAATATAATATAATATAATATAATTAATATAATATAATATAATATAATATAATATAATATAATATATAATGTAATTACTATAATATAAAATATAATTATAATACTGGGTCTTACATTAATTTTTGCTCCAAATGACGCATTAGAGCTGATTGTCCAGGTAGGTCTTATTTTCGGGGAAACAGGGTATATTCTTTTCAAGCCTTTAATATATCCCTTCTGATAAAACCCCATTGCTTAATAAATTAGACATTTTGGGGGCATAAATTTGTAATTCAGAATGATATTTTAAAACCCACGCAATAGTTAAAAAATTGTATCTATAGAGTGAAATTATTATAGGTATAAATAACAGTTTGTCTCTTTACAGGATTTTCCATTGTGATAATGTCAATATGGCCTTATCTCCAAAAGGTTTGTACACGTCAACTATTCTTTTCTTAAGCAGCTGTTGTAGCAGTAACTCTTATGTAGTTAAGAGTTTTCTAGAGTCTCTTTGGTATTATCTGATTTAATTTTTACTAGTACTATATAACTTGAGATAATTCCTCAAAAAAGGCTTATGAGTAAGGTGATCTTTCTATGCTTTCTTGTGCAAACGAGAACACTCTTGAAGTGAGAGGAGTGCTGTTCCAGAATAATAGGATTATACCCGGACAGTCCCAGGCAAATGCACATGTAGGGTCACCTACTTATTAGTCCCTTTCGCGTCCCATCAATGCCCTCTCCCTAATAAAAAGAAATTAAACTAGATTTAGTGCCACATTTGCATTGCTATTTTAAAAATTAATTAAAAAAATTATATTACATGAAATATTACCATGACCATGACACTAAAAATTCTTTCCATACTGGCAGTTACTGGAATTGAAACAAAATGTTTAACAATTATGGAGCACTATCTTCTTTGCTAAAAATATATTTCCATGTATGACAGCTCTTTTGATTTCTATGGTCCCTGTATCTAGTTTATTTAACCTCAAAATTCTCAAGAGAAAGGTGTTCACATTTAAGTCCACTCAGCACAATATGTTGAATTATGAAAAGGTACACAGATACTTGAAAACTCTCTAAAGGTAAATTTATTGTGTATATGAACATATAACTAGTTCTTTGATAAAACAAAATAACATTTTCACCAAAAAAGTTGTCAATTATTTTTCTCAAGTTATTTCACAATAATATTGAGAGATCAGTGTGTGTCAGGCACAGTACTGAAGCTTTCACAACAACCCTGTGAGGTGCTTATTGTCACTCCTGCTTGACAGGTAAAGAACTCAGACTCAGACAAGTTAGGTAGGTTGCCCAAGGTGACACAGCTAGAAAATGGCAGAGCCACACTATCTGAAACCAAAATTGGACTCTTAACCACACTGCTATGTTCCTACTACCTTAAAAGTTTTAAATCTTAATTTAAGGCTATTATCTCTTTGATGATAGTATGTTACCAAATATTACTTAGCTTAAAAGCCATCTGTGAGAAAGATAAAAAGCTATGCCAAAAAAACAGAAAAAACAAACCATTACTACTAAATTGTCTGTCTGAAGGAATGTGGCATTACTTCGAATCTCTGATTTGGACTGCTGCCCCTCACTGATAGCCATCAGCCGAGTGATTCTTTAGGCTCTGTTGTTCACAGATGGGGTTGATTTCCAGGAAGACTCATATTCTTAAACCCAGATTTTGAATTGGGATGATAGGTTATAGGCCTAGGGAAATAGTGGGAATACTCATGCATGAGTTATAGTAAAACGTAATAAAACTGACATATTAGTAAAAACAATATACTAAGAAATACTAGTTTTATATTGTATAGGTAACATTCATTGAGTGCATAGAATGTGCTGACATGGCCCTAAGTATTATACATGTATTGGCTCAAATAATTCTCCTAACAGCTCTGTCAAGTTATCCTCATTTGACAGATAAAATAAAGTATGCTATTTTTCTTCTCACACCCCAGCTACTCAAATACAGGATTTTTCAGAACCCGATAAGTAGAACCTGGTTTGGAAACATCTTGATGCCTGCAACTGTGTTTATTCATCTTTGCATCCCTATTGCCTAGGTTTTGTCATAGTAAAGGCCTCAATGACTGTTAATTATATGAATAAGCAATAATCTATAAGTAAATAGTTGAGGAGGTTTGGGACACCCATATTCGTATCTTACCTCACATAGCAAAGCATTAAGATTTCTAGAACTGGGACATTGTCAATATTAACATGTTTAGAGAATGTTTTGAAATATAGTACCAAACACTTCCGGTTTTATTGGTGTGTTTTTTTAGAGAAGATATAGAACCAACTTTCAGTGAAGTGTGTAAAACCAAACCAGTTTACAGATAATTACCTTACAATATAAGTGGGTAAAGGTCTGAAA
Source organism: Rhinolophus sinicus (assembly GCF_057876585.1). Taxonomy (NCBI): domain Eukaryota; kingdom Metazoa; phylum Chordata; class Mammalia; order Chiroptera; family Rhinolophidae; genus Rhinolophus; species Rhinolophus sinicus. The sequence continues at coordinate 125,748,473 of NC_142515.1, forward strand.
GCATGTGTGTGTATGTGTGTGAGGCACACAGAGACAGAGACATGTAGATATACATACACACAGACCCAGGTAGACAGACATGGGGAGTTAGGGGGGTGTTGCTTGTCCAGGCTAAAGAGATCCTGGAAGACTTTCCAAAATCACTTACACCTGAGCAGAGTTTTGAAGGCCTGCAGAAAGAAGTTGGTCGCCTGAAGGAAAGGTGGGGGCCCAGGAGCAGGAGGTGGGAAGGCATTGCTGCTGAAGAAACAGTAGAGGGACCTGTGCAAAGGCGTGGAGGCAAGAATTTGGTGCATTTTGGGAACTTCAAACAGTTCCCTGAGGCTAGAAGTCAGAATTGGGAGGAGGAAGCATGCAGAGAGAAGTTTGAGAGGAGAGACAGTGGCCAGCTTGGAGTTAGTTTTTCATAATAATCAGTTTAGATTTTATCCTAAAAACCACCATAACATAGAAACTTTTTTTAAGTGCTAGAATCCTGAATTATCTGTGTTGAAAGTAAGCATTAGTTATCAGTTTAATGAGAAAACTGTCTTTCAGCTTTTGTGTTTTGTCTTCTTTATTTGACCATGGTGCACAGTTTAAAAAAAAACATGCTAATGGCTGTTTAGCTTATGGAGTAGCATAACTCTAAATAATTTACTTTATAAAAATAAAGAATGGCATATTATTTTTTGTTTTATATATACATATATACACATACCAGGGGTGCAAAAAAAAAAAGTATGCAAGTGGACACCTTGGTCAATGTTGCTCAAGCAGCCGTTCGCTGTAACCAGAAGTGTTTGGATGCTGATGGTAACCACTTTGAGCACCGCTTGTAATTGCAGAAGTTAAATGTGTCTTGTATACATCTTTGTTATTGGTATATATTGAGTATTACAATTTTAGTAGTTTTTCCCTTTCCTAAAATGTGTATACATTTTTTTTGGCACCCTCTGTATATGATGATCTTTTTAACAATATTTTTATGAACCAGATAGTTCCATAATCATTCCAAAAGATGAAGCTTCCCAAGCATTTTTCCTTGTGTATAGTGAATTATTAGCACATTTAATTGAAATGTCATAAGGTTGAACCCCATATGATAGTGTTATAAAACTTATGGTAGAATTATTGGTTTTATTTTTTTAAATATGAAATGTTACATAGTCAAAAAATGTATTTATGTTTTATGCTTTACTTTTCTTAGATAACAATTCTTAAAGCATTGTACTTTTTTCTGCAGATTGATCAGACAGCTGATGCAAGTTTTTTGGGCTGGGTTATTGCTTCGTTTAGTCTTGGCCAAATGGTAGCTTCACCTGTATTTGGTTTGTGGTCTAATTATAGACCAAGAAAAGAACCTCTTATTGTCTCCATCCTCATTTCGGTGGCAGCCAACTGCCTCTATGCTTATGTCCACGTCCCAGCTTCTCATAATAAATACTACATGTTGGTTGCTCGTGGATTGGTGGGATTTGGATCAGGTAATATGTATGTATGTATATATATGTTTGCTTGTGTCAGTCACATTCATCCTGACATTTAGGGCCCAGTCTCACCTGGTGTCACCTCCTCTCAGACTCATATCCCATGGTTCTATATAGATCTGTGATTGCAAACAGACAAGTATCTTCCTATCATTTTGCCTCTGCTCATATTCCCATTACCTATAGTTTCTCTCTTCTATTCCTATCATTCTTCATCCTTCAAGATTTAGTTCAAATTCCACATCGTCCACAAAGCTTTCGTAGGCTACCCTGCCCCTTGCTTATATACTGTTTTGCACTGTGTTCATCCTGTATCACCAACCGGACAGTAAACTTTGTAATCAGAGACACTTATGACTTTTTAAAAATATTCCATGGCCCCTAGCACAGTCTCTTGCACATAATAAGTGCTCAATAAATTTTTTGGAGTTAAATTTTTAGTGGATTTCTTTTTCTGTTTCTTATATTACAGATCCAAACAGATTGTGGCATCTTTCTTTTATAGTTGTAGCAATCAGTAGTATGCCATTCACTCAGTGCTTTCTCAGTATTTAATGATGAAAAATAGTTTATCATTCTTGTCATGCTGCTTTTTCAATTCATTCAAGTATTTAACTGTTTTCGTATTTCTAAAATTAACATTTTCTGTTAATTGATGCATTTGCTCAATATACATGCTTTGTAAGATCATAAAGAGGAAGCAGTGACTATACTATAGATTAATATTTCTTTCTTCTTTCGTATTAATTCCAAATTAAGTTGAATTTTTATTTTGTTACTTTGGATTATTGTGTCTTTTCTTAGGAAATGTAGCAGTTGTTAGATCATATATTGCTGGTGCTACTTCCCTTCAGGAAAGAACGAATTCCATGGCAAACACAAGTGCATGTCAAGCATTAGGTTTTATTCTAGGTCCAGGTATGTACTTTTCACTTGTCATTACTTAAATTTGATTTGGGAAAATTTTTGAGGTTGAAATATTAAATGAAATCCAAGAATAAAACCTCTAGGTGAAGGGGAAGGGAGGGAAACTAATCTTTTTTGATCCAGCGTTGAGTCTAGGCTCTTTATATATATATATATGTTAACTCCTAAATTAAGTGCTGTTTGTCCGTTTTTTATAGTTTAGGGCACCAAAGCATAGAGAATATAAGTAAATTATCTAAGGTCAGCCAGATAAGTGGGAAATCTGAGGTTCAAACCTATACTCCAAAGTATATGTTCTGTGAAATAATCATTTAGCTTGATGTCTCTGCAAGGGTTTGCTTTTTTCATTTGTTAGAAACAAAATTCTTTCAGCTGAAGGATTTAAGCAACGTTATAGGAGGTGCTTTATCCATTTGCCCTTCGCCCGTACCTTTAAGATGTTTTAAAGGTTGAAGAAAATGAAAGTTTTAAAAACACTATTTTCTTTCCTCTTCCAAAGCTTCTATCCTTCAGCTGAGCATAAACAAATAGTACTGAGATTTAATACTTCCCCAAGGCTAATTTTTTGCTGAATAGAGAAATTAGTAATTCCTTATGCTAGAGTAATAGTGAAAAACCATATAGTTGGCTCATGCATTGAATACTGAAGTTTTGAATATCATGTTTGAATCCAACCCACTTTACTTCATTAAACCTCATCCTCACCCCCGTTTCCATTGCTTCCTCCTATTTAGCCAAGAAAAAGCTCCACATAGAGAGAATCTAATTCATCATTCACCAATATCTAATATTTCATTTTGGTATTCTGGAGTGAAATGTAAGCACAGATGTAGAATAATTGGATCTACTGCCATATTATATAAGACACATGAGGACATAGTCTGGCCTTATTTATTTACCACTCTACCCTCAGGGTCTAGGACAGTACCTGGTACAGACTTAGGTGCTCACTCAGTAAATATGTTGACCACCTAAAAAAGTATTTTGGATGACTCATTAAACATTTTGTATTATAGATGAGTAAATGTGGGCCTGAAAGGATTAGGTGACTTTTCCCGTAATGGTAGTGACCACGCCAACAAGCACTGAGTGTTCACTGTGTGCTTGATACCATTCCAAGTGCTGCCGGGGCAGGTGGTGTCTTGCTTAATCCTCACCCTAAGGTTACCTGGGACTTCCTGGAAGAGCAAGATACACGCGTAGGATCTAAATCAGGAGAGCAAACCAGGACTCTTCCGATCATGTTTGTTGCTGCAAATCCAATTTTAAAATATTCAGTATACATATAATTTAAATACTATATACACAGTAATATTTAAAAATATTTACTTGAAATGTGACATTTTCTATTTTATAATGAAATTGATGAAACTCTTATAATTTATTTCTGGAAGAAATTCTATAATTTAAATTTCCTATGGAGATTTTTTTAACAAAACAGAAGTTACTGACAAATTATTTTAGATACAATCCTTTGTGAATTCATGTACATCAGTGTTACTCAAACTTTTTTTCATTATTGACCTGCTAAGGAGCCTTTTTAGATATTATTTTTTCTCATCACTCTATCCCGGACATTTTAATACCACAGATCTATTTCGTATCTTTTCTTTGCATATTTGTGCTTTCTATAGAGAAAGAGTAAATTTTTGCCCCCCCCCAAATTTCTTACCTTTGTTGAGATGTAGATGGATGATTCCATCATGTTACTTCCAATTTTGTGATGTCTTTCACAATTTTTTAGCTTGTGCCTCCCATATAATAATTCATCTGCATATATTTTTTAAATAAGTTTTTCAGACCTGTTTTGCACTCATTGGAGAAAAGGGCGTGACATGGGAGACTATAAAGCTGCAGATAAACATGTATACAGCACCAGTTTTACTTGGCGCCTTCCTGGGAGTTTTAAATATTCTTCTGATCCTTATAATATTAAGGTAATTAGAAATCATAAAACTGCATTTGTAGATTGTGAAATTAAATAAACATTATCATTGGGGGATAATTATTCCTATGAAATCTTTATTTCGTATTTGATATCTATAGTTGTGTTCGTTATTTTTTGATCAGCTAATGCACGTAGTACTCGTACCTAAATAACAGACAGTCTGATAAATGAGAAGATTATAAGGTCTGAGATTCAAGGTTTAGATTTGATTTACTAACTATAGGTTTCTAAGTATCGGAATGCAATGAAAGCAACATTTTAAGTAGATTAATGATTAGTATCAACCTTAAATACAAAAGTTATTTCAAATATATCTCCTATGTTTTATATATTAGAAGAAATTTTATAAAACTATGGAAATTTTGTTATTGGATATTTCTTCGGAGTGCTTTAACCAAGTCCAAAAGTATTTGTAACTAGTATTTAAAATCACTGCAAAACTTCAAACACTGATTAATATAAATCACATATACTTTTGGATGAATTTTTTTTAATATGGTAGTATGAGAATCATGACTTGTATCTTTTAAATTTTATTGGTTATATCTCATGGTAATAATTTCATTACTCAAGCTAGTAAAAGAAACTATATCAGAATTTATAAAGATAGAAGGCTAGTAAAATTTAAACCATTTATCTATTATATTAAGCCTTTCATGAATACAATATTTATGTTTTTCTTTTTAAGAGAACATCGTGTGGATGACTCAGGACGACAGTGTAAAAATATTAATTTTGAAGAAGGTACTATTAACCTGTGTGACTAAATTATTATAACATTATCAAAGTATTTCTTATGATTCTGTCTGTTTGGTATGTACTTGGATTTTGCTTCTGAGGATAATACAAGGGTGATTGGGGGAAGATCCTCAAAATTGAAAGTTACCTAAATTGATTTTTTTAAAAAGGGCATAGTGATATCAGTTATTTGGTGTTCATGACTGGCAGGGTTAAAATCAATGCTAAAAAAAACTTTGTATTGTTTTTGAAGACCCAATATCCTAAAACCAGTTTTTTGCGTGTGATTATAAAGGGAGGTCATAACCCTATGTTTTGTATCCAACGTGCTTAATTGCCAAGTATAGCAGCCTCCTTCCAAACCTCATTTATCAGTGGAGAAGGAACTCCTTCTCAGGAATCCTGAGATATAAAGGCAGGTACTATTATGAAAAAAATTATAGAAACTTACCGTGTCTTAAGAATGTCACTGCCTGATTCCTGCTACTACACATACACTACAGACAGCATAAATGAACACATATGTGCATTACTTACTTGGTTTACTCTGAATAAGTGGGTAAATTATAAAATAGCATGGTAGCTGTATATAAGTAGATCTATATATAAGGCTTCACATTTCTCAGTTATATCAGGAATAGCTTATACTGAGTGTGTAGCTTAACTACATAGTTCAAAATAATTCCATATACTCACTCGGCCCTCCTAATTTTTTAAAAATATCATAACTTAGTGGTTCTCTGTAAAATACATTTCTTGCAAAAACATAAATTATAACATAAGGGCTTTAAAAAAACTGTTGTAATGACATAAGGATATTTACTACTTTCACGTAGCAATGTAAATTCAAAATATATATTGAAGTAAACCAGGACTGAGAACTGATTTAAACTATTTGAGATCTTCATGAAATCCTCATGAATTTAGATTTAGGTAAGGTAGAAAAAAAACCTGCAACTGAAATTTAAAGCAAATATATTCAGTATGAGATCATTTTATAGAATTCTATACATTCCTATTTTAGATTGAAAGACACCAAAAAGATAATCAGAGTATTTCCTATAGAATTGAAGTGTATCTCCTGGGAAGAAAAGTTACTTTACTTTTAAATGCCATTTAAAAGTTATTTCTGTCATATACATTCTGTTACTTTTCAGTTGAAGTCTAAAAATGATTTTAAATACTTAGTCATAGAATTTGCTACATATGATTTCTACACATGTAGGTAATACAACTTTTCTCCTGTTCACTGTAGCAAGTGCCCATGAAGTTCAGGTTCCCCAGGGAAATGTTGATCAAGTTGCTGTGGTGACCACCAATGTTCTGTTTTTTGTGGTCCTGTTTATCTTTGCCCTTTTTGAAACGTAAGTTTTATTCTGTCTATCTGAATCAGATTATGTAAAAAACTTGTATTTCTCAATGCAGCATTAAACAGGCATATAGATGTTCTCAAAAACTTGATGTAAGGCATTTTTCTTGTCACTATGTAAAAAGTGTATATACATTTTATGATTTTTAACTTGAATGTAGTTAATTCTGTCTATAATCTTATTAGCCTTATCTTCCTTATAAAAAAATCTGTTTCACTAGTCTTTCTCCCTTTCCTCTGAGTTGTATATGTATAATTGTAAAACTAATTTGTCATGATTATGTCAGTCCCTACATATATATATTTCAGTGTGGCAGTTTTAACTTTGTTTAAGCCCTGATCCTGAAAAAAAACAAAAAAAAACTAGTATGACATATTACAAAATCTCTGCTTTGTGTAAGCTTTGTTGACCATTGGTTATCATATGGTTTTTTTATTTTTAAAATGCCTTTTCATTAGGAGGAGAAGGTCCAAGATGGCGGAATAGGAAAAAAAAATCATTATGGAAAAAAAGCCTTTCCATTATAAAAATAGTACATACTTGTAAATATTCCAAGCACTATAACTGTCTTTTCACACCCTTTCCTTTCCTTGGAGGTAACCACTGCCAACAACTGCTAATTCTTCAGTGTGTATTTTTTCAAACATTTATTCTATACCATTATTTGTGTGTGTGTGTGTGTGTGTGTGTGTGTGTGTATTAAACAAACATAAAATATGTGATATTACCATTGGATAACTTGGTTCATTCCCTTATCAACACATTGTAACATTTTTTATGCCAGTACATATGGATTTGCTTGATTTTTTTTAATTTTTAAAATTATTGAAATATATGAAAGTTTCAGTCCATCTGATTTTGGGGGCATTTTAGAAAACTGTAAAGTATAGATAACATACAATTTACCACCTTAACTATTTTTAATTGTACAAGTCAGTGGCATTAAGTACATTTACAATGTTGTGCCACCATCACCATTACGCATCTTCAGAACCTTTTCATCATTCCAAACAGAAGCTCTGTACTCAAACAGTAAGTCTCCACTTACCCTCACCTGTACCCTGGTAACCTCTATTCTACTTTCTCTTTATGAATTTGCCTATTCTAGGTACCTCATATAAGTGGAATTACAAAACATTTGTCCTTTCATGTCTTGCTTATTTCACTTAGCATGGTTTCAGGGTTCATCTATGTTGTAGCATGTGTCAGAATTTCATAACTTTTTATGGCTGTCCATTGTGTGTATATACCAATTTTGTCTATCCATGCATCTATCAATGGACATTTGGGTTATTTACATCTTTTGGCCATTATGAATAATGCTGTGATGAGCATTGGTGTACAAGTATCTGTTTGAGTCCCTGCTTTCGGTTGTTTTGGGTTTGTATCCAGAAGTGGAATTGCTGTATTATATGGTAATTCTATGTTTAACTTATTGAGAAACCACCAAACTATTTTCCGCATCAGCTCATCTGATTTAAAAATTTAAAAATGGTAATGTTCTTTTTTTAAAAAAAAGAATGAATACTTTAAATATATTTCAATTCCATCTTGTAGCCAGTTAACAGAAGGAAATAAAAAGTAGGAAAAGAAGCTTGGCAAGAAGGAGACAGTCATATAAAGGAAGAGAGACATTCGGAGGTAGGGAGAAAAATACTTAAAAAGGTAGCGATGAAGAGACTGAAAAAGAGAACAAAAATCCCAGAAGATTCTAATAACTTAATAATAGTAACATTATTTTATTGAAAAGAGACCAATTTAAACCAAAATATAACCATGACTATCTAGTTATATTAGAGTGGGAGTTTTGGTTGGTTTAATTTTCCTGTTTTCCATGCTTTTTGCAATGTGGATGTATTATTACTTTTATAGTTAAAATAAATATTAAAAATTGAAAACACACAGCTAAAAGCACATACTTGTATGTAACAATATCTGCTTAAAATGTGTTAAAATTTCTGTTTATGTAGATCAGGTGTTAGTATTAAAAGGGATGCAAATTCTTGAATGTGTCTGTATCATTATTAAAACCTCTATTTCAAATTTAAGTAACAATGACTAGGATTTAAATAAAATAACTTTTTTTGTTTTTCTAGTATCGTTACTCCATTAACAATGGATATGTATGCCTGGACTCGAGAACAAGCTGTATTATATGGTGGAATAATACTTGCTGCTCTTGGAGTTGAGGCAGTTATTATTTTCATGGGAATTAAACTACTTTCCAAAAAGTAAGTTCTCTGTCTTTGGTTTTGTTTCAAGTCTGTTTTTCCAAAGTGAAACATGAAACAGTTAACAATGTAAATGAATGTGTTAGTAAAATAATTTAAAGCTTTTCTCTCACGTATTAGTTTTAGTCCTTCAACATTAGCAGACAGATATAAAATTTATTAAGGGAGTATGCTATTTCTATACCATTTGGCATATTCTTTAGTAAAGCACGATATTTTACAAAGTAAATAATTATCTTCTATAATATGTTTTTATTTAAAGTATTTCTGAAAGTATTTCATAAAACATTGTTCTGCTGCATGGTGGTGATATGTTATGCAACAAAAAGATTCAACAGTTAGGTCTGGAAAACTGTGGTTAAAATTATGGGACTTCTTTACTCTAAAATGTCTAAATCTTTAGTACATACATAATATGTCACCATCATGACAACTATAGCATGTAACATTTCTGAAAGTTATTTGTAACTCTGATCACAGAACACTTTTTTAAAGAAGCATTTTGGAAAAGTACAACCGTAAAAAACACACTTTGGGATTATTGCTTGTATAACATTTAAATTCATTCATATAGTCTGGGGTGGGACATTAGATTTAGACAGTTCTAACAATTTAATTATTCCTAAGATACTTTAATAGTATTTTAGAACCTTAATAAAGTTAATCAATTAGCAAATATTGAGTCAGTGTGTAGTGTTAGGTGGTGTGATGGATACTATGAAGATTCCTGTTCTTATAGAGCCAAGTAGGGGGCCAAGATATAGATGTAAACATAGACATAGATCCATATTCAAAGTTAAGTAAGAGGAAACGCATTATATCTTGCTACAGAAGTAGAGCAGCCCTGCTGATAGGCATTCCTACAGATTGTCCAATTCCATCCCTTCAAAGAGCCTGTATCCTATTGGGGGGAAGCCAATAAACACAAATAGTCAGGTTGGGATCTACGTAATAATATTATGAAGGAGAAGAGAACAGAGTGGCAAGGCGGGGTTGGGAGAGAAGGGAAGTGTTATTTTGACAGAGTGCTGGAGGAAGGCATGCTTGAGGAAGTTGGATCAGGGACCTCAGCGAAATCAGAGAACAGCCTAGGAGTGGCCTGGAACTCCCCAGAAGACTTAGCTTTGCCAGTTAAGGCCAAGCAGGAAGGCCAGTTCGACCAAAGCAGAATGAGAACAGCAAATGGGAGATGAAGTTAGAAAGATATGAAGCCTTGTGGGTATTCTGAGGGTCATGGGAAACGTTTGGGGTTGTCTGTTTTGTTTCAGGAAGCCCCTGGTCTTGTTTGTATGCTACACTTTTGATTATGGGAAATTTCTCACATATACAAAGGTGTTGAGAGCATCATGTACTGAATCTCTAATATCCACTACCTAGCTCCAACAATGATAAACTCCTGGTAATCTTGATTCATCTACACCTCTCCCTGCTCCACACTCCCTATACTTTACGCATCTGCTTTATTTTGAAGTCGATCCCAGACATCATTTCACGTCTTCCATAAATATTTCCGTATGTATCTCTAAAAGTTAATGATGACATTATCACATCTAAAACAAAAAAAATAAGTGATTTATAAATATAATCAAATATCCAGGCAGTATTCAGATTTTTCTCCACTGTTTCACGTGGTTTTTTTTGTTTGTTTGTATTTAGTTTTGTTCCATGGCTTAATCACTTGACTCAGATTCTTAAGTTTCTTGTTTCTTTTAATGTTTTTTTTCATCTCTCTCTCTCTCTCTCTCATTGCAAAACACTGGTATTTTAATTCTATCATTCCTTTATTTACTTGCTGGAATACTTTATTTTGTGTAGGAAAGCCAGGGTGACTCTTTCCTTTTATTTTATTAACTGATTTTTAAAATAGAGTTGGTTCCCTACCATCCTCTAAAAGTGACCACGTGTATTTTATTTTAATACAATGTGAATTCATAGATTGTAACATTTTTCTGTGTTTTAGTCCATTGTCTTTACTGTTGTTTTGGTGTTCACATTGTCATGCTTGGGGCCATAGTGGCTTTGAGCCCTTTTATCATGGTCACTGACAGCTTCTGTACTCTCTCGTACGACAAGATGCCCAGGCTCATCTTACACATTTTCTGTCCCAGACCTGAAATCAACCAGTTTTTAGAGGAAATTATATTTCACATTCATATTAATTTTTAGTGGGAAATTATATTTCGCATTCATATTAATTGGTATATCACCAAAAGTATCAATATATTATTTTATAATTTTTAAAATTATAAAAGTAATGAAACTATGTTACAATGTTTCATTTTTAAATTAGAGTTTCTGTTCTTTAACAGGATTGGCGAGCGTGCTATTCTCCTGGGAGGACTCATCTTTGCGTGGGTTGGCTTCTTTATCTTGTTACCTTGGGGAAATCAATTTCCCAAAATACAGTGGGAAGGTATAGCCATACATAATTCTATAATGTTAGCCCTGCTGTTCATCTAAAATTAACAAGTAATGCACTGTACTAATTTTGTTGTTACAGATTTACATAATAATTCAATCCCTAATACCACATTTGGGGAGATTATTATTACTCTCTGGAGGTCCCCAAGAGCAGATCACAGCGAAGAACCAATTGGCTGCCCAGCTGAACAAGCCTGGTGCCTCTACACCCCCATGATCCATCTTGCCCAGTTCCTCACGTCAACTGTGCTAATCGGGATTGGCTACCCCTCCTGCAATGTCATGTCCTATACATTATATTCAAAAATTCTGGGACCGAAGCCTCAGGTGAGTCAGTTACCCTGGTATTGCAATTATGTAAAATATATTTGTAAGCACTCACATTTTGTGCTACCATTCTCTATTTCCACACAAGCTGATTTGGGGGATTTTTATCATATTCAGCATTTTGAATTTTTGAAAAACCCACAACTTTTGTAAAGTACTTACAGGACTTGTATTCTAGAATTTAACAAACATACTCTTAAGAACTCAAAGATCTCTTAACTTAAGAGTTTATGAATTCAAAATCATTTTCATAGGAAAAATATCTGCAGCATAAAATTCTGAAACTCGTTCTTAAGCTAGGCAACAGTTAGAAAATCAAAACTGATAGGCACATTGGAATCTAGAATTGATTTCTTCTGGCCCTAGGAACAATTACTGAAAAATGAAAACAATAGTCTTAAAGTATATAGCAGCTATGTATACTTTAAAATTAGTTTGTATTATAAGAATTTCCATAATCATTATATAAAAATTAGAAAACATATAGAAGCAAAATAGAGAAAAGTGTCAGAGATAATTACTACTTATTCTTTTAAGCAATTGCTGAGCATTCATTAAATATAGCATAATTTATTTACTCAATCTACCAGTGATGGACAGTTAAGTTGTTTTCAATCTGGGGATATTAAAAGCAATACTGCTCTGCACATTCTTGGTTGGATAGCATGGGCTGTAGTTTTGGGTACAGTACTTGGAAGAGTCACATGCTGTCTGGTCACTGGAGTCAGCCAAGCATGTCTTCAAATCTCTTGGACAAGTGACTTGAATTTTCTGAGATTCAGTGTCCACATTTGTTAAACAGAGATAACACCAATCAGAAATTTGTGAATACTGGAAACAATATATGTAAAGCACCTAACATAGTGTTTGGAAGATAGCAAGTAGAAAATAAATGTTAGCCTTAAAAGATAAATTGAAAACTCATATTGTTCCCAGGGCATCAGCAGACATTAAGTTTGTCCCTTTCATCTACTTTTATTTTTCCTAACCTGACTCAAGTAAGTTTATTGTTCATTATTTGCTGTATTTCTAGAGAGGCATTTTATATTTAATCCACAAATAAAAGACGGAGAAAGTGATTCCTGTAAGTTTCTCATAGTTTGGTAATAGGAGCATCATCCTTGTTTCTAAAATAACTAAACCTGAGTATCAATCTGCTTCTCCCCTCCCCACCCCACAGGGTGTGTACATGGGCTGGTTAACAGCCTCTGGAAGTGCAGCACGGATTCTTGGACCTGTGTTCATCAGCCAAGTATACACCTCCTGGGGCCCACGATGGGCATTCAGCCTCGTGTGTGGAATAGTGGTGCTCACCATCACACTCCTGGGAGTGGTCTACAAAAGACTCATTGCTTTTTCTATAAGGCATGGAAGGATTCAAGAGTAACCTAGTTAAGACTCTGATGGAAACTACTTGCTGTGTGGGCCTTCCTTTACTAAAGCCTCTGCTAGACAACTGGTATGAGTCAGTTTCCAAAAGTCAGGCTTCAGATACTGTATATTTTGAATAACAAGAACATATATTTAATAACACAGGGAATTCTATGTGTAATTGTGAGCAGTTACATTCTAGATCATAATTTATCTCAGAAAAGAAATAATCTTCATATAACACCTTTTTGGGGGTTGTATGAACTCATGAGTGAATGGGCAATGGTCTATAACTGTGAAATTGTACTCTTCTTTAAGTTATTATTTTTAATACTACACCTCGTGTCTTATCTCACTAAGTAACCCCCAAGTTAATAGATCAGTAGAAATAATGCTAATATTTGAACAGTAAAGAAGATTAAGAGATCAAGATGGCTTTCACTACCTTTAGTAGGCCTAACTACTTTTTTCTTTCCAGTGCTAATAAGTAACTCACTTTAGAAGCATAAGCCCAGTATGTGTTATTATTGTACACATATAATGAACAGCAAACTGTTTATTATAATTATTGGCATTTTCAACTCCCGTAAATTCTGGAGAAAAACTGTCACTTTAATTATTTACTTTTCCCATCTTAGTAGTGGCAGGCTAGACACAACAGGTTTCAGTCTAAGTCTGCACAGCTATTCAGAACTGCAGACTTTTACATTTGGGTGGACCACGACGGCCCCAATCTAGTTAGGCTCATACATACTTGAAGCAAAATGGCTTTAATGTAACAGTTCGCTGAGCTTACTTGAGTATATGGTCTCTGCGTATACATCTCTACCTCCACCTATGTTGAATGCTGATAAAAGGACCTAGTACAAAACTATGTATACGGATAATCAGTATTACCAAAAAGGTAAAAATATTTCTAAATACTTTTCCAAATGTTTTCTACTCTAAGTTATATTTTCAAACCTGAGCGTAAACACTATAATCTGCACTTTATACTAGGTTTGTTGTACTTTGTTTTTTAGACTTGAACAACAGAAATTTATTTCTCACAGTTCTGGAGGCTAGACATCCAAGGTCAAGGTGCTGGCAGGATGGTTTCTTCTGAGGCCTTTCTCCTTGGCTTGTAGACGGTTATCTTCTCCCTGACTTTTGTTTTATCCAGTTTTACTGAGCTATAATTGACAAGTAACATTGCGTAAATTTAAGGTGTACTTGTTCTGATACTCATATATTGTGGAATGATCGCCACCATAGTTAGCCAACACCTCCATCACATCACATAATTACCATTTCACCTTTGTAGTAACAACATTTAAGATCTACTCTCAGGAAGTTTCAATTATATAATACAGTATTATTAGCTATAATCACCATGCTGTACCTTAGATCCGCAGAATTCATCCTATGTCAGTAAGTTTGTACCCTTTGACCAGTATCTCCACATTTCCTCCATCCCCCAGACCTGGCAACTGTCATTCCACTCTCTGCCTCTAATAATTCAGCTCTTTTAAATTCCACATACAGCTGATACCAGACCTAGCATAATGCCCTCAGGGTCCATCTATGCTGCCACAAATGCCAGGATCTTTCTTGTGGCTGAATAATATTCCATTTTATATATACAGAGGGTGCCAAAAAATGCATTTTAAGAGATGTTATATTAAGAGATATTATCTTAAAATGTGTATACATTTTTTTTGCATCCCCATTTTTTTGGGCACACCCGGTATACTTAAGACAGGTGTGAGGTGGTATCTCACTGTGGTTTTGATTTGCATTTCCTTGAGGATTAGTGACGTGGAGCACCTTTTTACGTACGTGTTGGCTATTTGTATGTCTTCTCTGGACAAATGTCCATTCAGATCCTCTGCCCATTTTTCAATTGATGTTTTGCTACTGAAGTTTGCTATACTATTAAACCCAACTTCTTCAGCTGTAATGGAAGCCTTAATCTGACAGAAATCATCCTATGATTCCCTTTTGGAGATTGTTTTCACTCTTCTCCACCTCCCATAGCAAGCCTGTGTTTCAGTTAGATTTATCAGTTAGTTTACTGGCTCTTTGGTCAAGCCCTGGAATCCCTCGTCCCTGATGTTGTACAGCTCCTTCCTCTGTCTTTCCTTTTTGGGACACTCTAATCCTAAAGATTAAATTTCTCTTGGTTTAGATACTGTGCATAATAAAAATAACAGTAATGGTAATGATGAAAATGATAATAGTGACTATTTATAGAGGTTTTTTCATATCCCAGGGAATGTGTACCATTTAATTCTGAGTTTTATAGACTGAAGTTACTATTATGATTCCCATTTTGCAGGTGAGGAAACAGAGGCACATATAAGTTAAGGAACTTGCCTAAATAAGTCTGTCTTTATAGTCCACACTCTTAACCACTATATTTTTCTTTTTTTTTTTAATTAAAGTTTATTGGGGTGACAATTGTAAAGTTACATAGATTTCAGGTGTACAATTCTGTATTACATCATCTATAAATCCCATTGTGTGTTCACCAACCAGTCAGTTCTCCTTCCATCACCATATATTTGTTCCCCCTTACCCTCATCTACCACCCCCCTCCCTCCTTACCCTCTGGTAACCACTAAACTATTGTCTGTGTCTATGAGTTTTTGTTTCTCATTTGTTTGTCTTGTTCGTTGTTTTCGGTTTATATCCCACATATCAGTGAAATCATATGGTTCTCTGCTTTTTCTGTCTGACTTATTTCGCTTAGCATTATACTCTCAAGATCCATCTATGTTGTCACAAATGGTCCTACATCATCTTTTCTTACCGCCGAATAGTATTCCATTGTGTATATATACCACAACTTCTTTATCCATTCATCTGTCAAAGGACATTTTGGTTGTTTCCATCTCTTGGCCACCGTAAACAAAGCTGCAATGAACATTGGAGCACACGTGTCTTTATGTATAACTGTTTTCAGATTTTTTTGGTAGATACCCAGGAGAGGGATTGCTGGGTCATATGATAATTCTATTCATAATTTTTTGAGGAACCTCCGCACTGCCTTCCATAACGGCTGCACCAGTCTGCATTCCCACCAACAGTGTATGAGGGTTCCTTTTTCTCCACAGCCTCTCCAACATTTGTTACTATTTGTCTTGTTGATGATGGCCATTCTGACTGGGGTGAGGTGATATCTCATTGTGGTTTTTATTTGCATTTCTCTGATGATTAGTGATGTTCAGCATTTTTTCATGTCTATTTGCCATTTGTATGTCCTCTTTGGAGAAATGTCTCTTTAGGTCCTCTGCCCATTTTTTAGTTGGGTTGTTTTTTGTTGTTGAGTTGCATGAGTTCCTTGTATAGTTTGGATATTAGCCCCTTATTGGAGGCACTGTTTGCAAAAATCTTCTCCCATTCAGTTGGTTGCCTCTTTATTTTGTCGAGGGTTTCTTTTGCTGTGCAGAAGCTTTTAAGTTTGATATAGTCCCATTCATTTATTTTCGCTTTTACTTCCCTTGCCTTTGGAGTCAAATTCATAAAATGCTCTTTGAACCCAAGGTCCATAAGTTTAGTACCTATGTTTTCTTCTATGCACTTTATTGTGTCAGGTCTTATGCTTAAGTCTTTGATCCATTTTGAATTAATTTTGGTACATGGTGACAGCAGTCCAGTTTCATTCTTTTGCACGTGGCTCTCCAATTCTCCCAGCACCATTTATTGAAGAGGCTGTCTTTTTTCCATTGTATGTTTTTTGCTTCTTTGTCAAAAATTATCTGTCCATATTTATGTGGTTTTATTTCTGAGTTCTCAATTCTATTCCATTGGTCTATGTGTCTGTTTTTCTGCCAATACCATGCTGTTGTGATTATTGTTGCCTTGTAGGACAAGCTAAAGTCAGGGAGTATGATACCTCCAGCATTGTTCTTTTTTCTTAAGATTGCTTTGGCTATTCGGGGTCTTTTGTGGTTCCAAACCACTATATTTTTCATAGTGTGGAAAACAGCCCAGAAAGTTTCAGTACCAGTTAATTAATCGCTAATTGTAGGGCAAATTAAATAACCAATAATGGTGACTACTATTAGTAGAAGTATTTGAGAAACTTAATTTGAAGCCTGCTGACTGGGCTTTTATGTTGGCTTAATGGTTAGCCATGTAAGAACATGACATAGACAAGTTTCCCAACTTCTAAAAATCTGTAATACTGAATAAAATTCAGATAAAATGACGACCACCTTCCTTTTCATTGAGAACATATTATTCTCAGGGGATTATACCTGTGCATATCTTGGCACAAAAAATAAGGAAGTGACATGAGGTTGAGGAGAGAGTAGGGAGGTAAAGTTTGAGGAAAAAAATCACCTAGTTGAGGTCATGAGTGGGACAAGTTGAGTATAAATTGAAAAAGATGATAGGAGAACCTGAGGTATGAAAAACTGCTAAAAATAGTATGTATTTAGGAAGTTTTTGAAAACCTAAACTTAAACTTGTCGTATTTTGTAGGGATTTATAACTTCACAAAGCTTCTTCGTGCTACCTTTGGCTACATTTAAAATAAACTCTTCCAGTTCATATAAAACTTTTCTCTTTTATAAAGTAAAATAAATCTGTAATTTATTGTTTTGGAGAGGAGAAACTACTTAAATGCACCTATTCAACTATTTTGAGAGGAAATTTGGGGTACCATTTTTTACCACTGTGGACTTAGTTGTAATTCAATGTATTCAACATTGTGAATGCACATTTTCTAATAAACAAAATTATTATTTATGTACCTTAAGCCTTAAAATTTTACTTATTCATACTTTCAGTACATATTTTAGGGGTACCCACCATGTGCCAATCACCATGGCACTGTTGGGAATACAGCAGTAAACAAAATACAAAGCCCCTACCCTCACGGGACTGACATACTGGCAGGAAAGTCAGACGTTAGTCACATGATTACACAGATGATTATCCTCAATGTAAGAAAAGCACAGGGAGCTAGAAAGGTGAACTTAGGAAGCATGGTATTATATAACAGGTTAAGTATTTTGGACGTTAAGAGAAATAGGAAGGCATTTAACGTAACACAGTCTCTAAAAAGAAACCTGGCTTCTTGTAGAAATGGATGGTTCCAGTGCGAGGCAAGATGAGTCTGAGATATCTTGTGCCAGAAAGCAAGGGAGATATCGAAGACTACATACATCTTGCCAAAAGGACAGAGTGAAATAAAGGGACTCCTACGGGCCAAAAATAGAGCAATTAAAGCATTGAAAAGAGTAGTATTTGCAGTTGATTTAAACACATCCAAGTATGAAAATCTGAGTTCATAATGATACTAAAAAAAAACAACAACAAAAAAACGAAACTCATTGGTTACCTTTGGAGGTTGCTGGGGCTTTAACTCTTGATTCTAAAAACCAGAAAATGAAGACTCAAGTGTCTATTCTTCCTTTCCTGTACCTAAACTTCAGGGTAATCAAATATTGATGAGAAAAAGTTCTTTTCTTAGAAGAATCCAAGCTAATACATACAAAGGGAATAACAGAATTTGACAACACCTGAGCCCCCTGGGCATTCTTCACTAACAGTGGTAAGCGTTATGTGATACAGCAGGAAGCACACGGCAACAGTCAGCTGTGAATGCTTGTCACAGTCATAATGCTGTAAACACTGCATACTGATACACTACCACCGTACCACTCTCCCGAAGCAAATCAGTAGAAAGAATCAAAGAGATTAAAGGAAAAAATAAAACAAGAAGTATGCAAAGTAGAAAGCACAAAATAAGTTGGTAGACAAAAATGCAATAGAACTGTAATAACAGTAAAATAAATCAGAAATGACAATAAATGTAAACAACATAGATAGACTACAGAGGTTATTAGACTGGATTAAAAAACAAAAATCAGCTATATGCTATGTATAAAAAAACACCTGAAATATAAAGACACATTAAGATTGAAAGAGGTTATTAAAAAATACACCTAAGTTCTGTCAAAGCAAAATGTATTTGAGTTATTAGCCTTCAAAATTTAGCTAGGAATTGTTACTTATTTTCATTTTTAAAAGGAAACTCTCAATCGGTTCCTCCTAAACAAACAGGCAGCAAAATTTAAAAACAAGTTTACTAGTAACTTATTTTACAGTAAGTATTTAAATAAATCAAAAGATAAAGTAGCTTATCACTGTATTTATTTTTTTTTATAAAATGCATTTGCAGATAAGCTTCATCAGAAACTGGTGCTACAAAAATAAATATAAAACAAATATACATGTTTACATATGTCACTTACAACATAAATACACATTATTTACATGTTCAAAAACTCTAGCATGTTTTGTCCATGATTCTCGAAATGCCTGAGAAGTAGGGAAAACAATAAAAACACAAATATACCACTTATATTTTTGCTTTTAAAAGATTGTTCAATAAAAATGAATAAACACAGTAAAATCTGGGGATATATGTTCTAAGAGCAAACTAAGGTGTCCTATTTTAATCTATGACTACTACATTTTGTAAATGACTCAACTTTCATTCTGCTTTATTCTCTCATTAGAATATATCCATCATGGTATAGATTAAAATTCTCTTTTATAGAAAGGCTTTCTGAAGAAGTTATTTTAAATAAAAGTCACTTTTCCTTGAAAGCCAACAGAAACATTATTTATTAAACTTATATACTCAAAGGAGCTTTAATCAATGAAAACTAGGAGTTGGATTAGAAAACATCAAAAGGATGGAAGAAAGACACTGTAATTTCTGTTTGATGTATTCTGGTAATTTTTCATTTTCTCCATATCTAAGTGAAGCAAAAGAAAAACAGACAAAAACATTACTTAATTACTTGGTTCATATGAGAGTACCAAAAGGCATATTACACTTTTCAGTAATTCTTCAATGGCAAGAGGTATCTCAGAAAAATTATACAGTTACTCATTAGAGTAGATACCTAAATTAAGCATAAAGATTAAATAGATACCTAAATTAAGCATACCCAGTTTGTTTCCTGTCAAAACAGACCAAATTCTAAATGTATTTAAATACTAAAAAGAAAATTAGATCAAAAAGATTGAACTGGCTTTATAATTTCTAAAACAACCTGAAGATCTGGATTCCTCATTACACTGAAGGCCCTAATCTAAGGAAAATACAAGCTAAATACATTATAGATACATTTCTATATAAATGTTAACAATTTCCAAATTACCACACAAAATAAATCTGAACTTTTATCTTCTAAGTATGAGTGCTACCCTTTCTATTAACTGTATCCTTGCATTTTCTGGAGCATTTGAAAGAGCTATTTAACAAAGCCTGTCACTTCATGAGTAGTTCTTTAAAGGATGACACTGCATATGTACACATTTAACACAAAAAGCAATTGGTAGATATCCACAAATTATATTTGTCTCAAGTAATTGCTGTACAATAAGCACTTCTCACAAAGGATCATGTTGGTGGTGGCATCATCAGCACCGCACCTCTTTTTAGTAAGTTATGGTTCAAAATGTGGAAACTCTACTACTGCTTATTCTTGCTATTGCCAGATTCCTCATTTTTAGCATTTTTAGGTGACTGCCTGGTACATATTCTCATACAGAATGAACATATACATTCAAAAACATCTTTCAAACATTAATTACATTAGATCAAATACAGCCTTTCATTTGAGAAAAAAATCCGGTTATCTCTTAAACAAAGGATTCCTTGTTTCTATGTTCTTTTATATAACGTGCTTAGGTATATCATTTTGAACTTAGAAGTCTGTTACTTCTAAAAAGGGCCATTCTAGTTAGGCCACAAGGAATCTAACCACTTGCAATGGATTATCCATCCCTATCAATTAGCCTGCATTCATGTAGCTAACCATAAAACAAGCATTAGAAAAGCTATATGAACTGCTACGAATAATTAACAGTTTAAATAATATGAACACTGTCCAAATGAAAACAGGAATTTTATTATAATCATCTTTTTCAACATGTAGAGAAAACTTATAGCAAAGGACTGAATCACAACCAGTGTTTTACGAACTTACCTCGTTGTCTGACCATTTGGTGATGTATAACTGATAGAAGACACACCTGCTTGCACGACCAGCTGGGACCCATCATTAAACTGAACCCACACAGCTCCACTAGTTAACTAAAAAAATAATAAGCATGGAAATTATTATAGAGATGATCTGAGGTTATTAAAAGATACTCATGTTTAACAGGTTTTTCCACATAGTTAAAGAAAAAGAAAACACCTCTCAGGTAACTATAAATTTGGAGCTGTGATGGTAGTAGCATTGAAAAAATTCATGTCTTCTACAGAATTATTCCTTCAGTAGCTAAAACATTAGATTATTAAAATTATTCTAAATTAATCCCATTTCCCATTCATTTCCATTAGGATATCTGAGAAGTCTTTTTTTTTTTTTTGTATTGTTTTCAAACAGTATTTCTAACCAAGAAAAGATTCAGGAAATAACAAAAGCAACACTGTCTTAAATTAGGATTTCCCTCTATTCTTCATCCTTAAACCACAAGAATTTCTCTTCTGCCTGAGAACGCTATATCTTAGCTTTTGAAACTTGTTCCTTTAGCCACTGATGTTTACAATGTGCCACTCCAAACAGAGTACAGAGAAGACATGTACTCTGGAAACAAAGAGACCTGGGTTTAAATCCAGACTCTCCCTGCTAATGAGTAGGAACTGTGCAAGTCCCTTAACCATTGTGAACCTATCTATAATAGGAGATATCAACTTTAGGTTTTACTTGGGGGAATAATGAGACAATATACATGAAAACCATGGCACCACATTGCAGGTACTCAACAATGCTGAGTTCCCCTTCCTTTATTTCCTGCTCCCTCCCATAAGGGACAAGGCTGCATGCTACTTCACTGGTAAGTAAAAATTACATGTGTATGCTCAAGTCTCTATACTTCAATCTTTTAGATAATATACACATATAGGTTCACACCTACATCAAATTCTGTAATTTTGAAACTCAATGTGGACTTTACTTTCAAAGGCAAAAATGCTTTTCTACCAAATGAAAATTAGTAATATAGATTACACATAGTTTCTAAAATTTAAAATGCCCTGGACATCACTTCTCAACTCCTAACAATCAGTCATTATGATAACCTCTGCTTTAAAAACAAAAGGCAAAAATAGGTCAGTCAGGCCCTAGCAGGCAATTTGTTATCAATAATACCTAGAGTTTTCCAACTGTATACAAATAAAAAATGATTAAATTATTAATGATATAACCAAAGTAAAAAAGGTACAAAAAGTTTCTTGCAAAGAGAAATCTTTAAAATAATTTAAATTTCTGCGTAACTGTCTAATCACTACAGAAACCAAAGACATTCATACTGAGAAAATTCACTTTCCTAAAAACCTCTCACCTGTGTAGCCCAACCAACATTTTTCACAAAAACAGACTTCAAAAGTTGTGCTGCTGCAGGAAGACAATCTGTTAGAAGACTAGGATGGGTGTTTGTTCCAGAAGCTGCAGCAGTAAGGCCAAGTCCTTCATCTGTGACCATCTACAAACAGTAAAGCGACGAGATTAACCCTCAGCATTTCTATAAGCCAACTTCAGCAAAAGAAGAAAATGACTGGTTTTTCATAAGCCTAAAGTAATTTTTTAAAAACAAAATTTTAAAATTAAAATATGACCGTATTATGGAAAATTGGAAAAATACAGGAAAGAAAAAACAAATCACACAATTGCTGTTTTCATTTTAGTAGATATCGTCCCCTTTTTCCCCAGGTTTAATTTTTCATAGCAGCAATTATAGTAAGTACGTATGTGTGTGTGAGTACACACATACACGTATGTAAACACACACATATCTACATCTTTAATGTTGCAATTTATACTACATTGTCATGTGTAGTCTTCATTGGCATGATAGGTTACTGAGTAAAAATATAATCAGTTTATTTAACCATGAGCCTATCATGGATATAAAGGCAGTTAATGATATTTTACAAGTAAAAACAAAACATTTTAATATATGTAGCTTTTTCCAGAGGGATCAGGTTAGGCCTGTCTGAACCTGAGGGTGAGAAAGAATTAGCCATTGAGGGGCTGGGGAAAGGAGTTCCAGGTCAAGTAAACAGCATGTGAAAAGGCCCCAAGATTTTGATTTATTCAAAGAATTAAAAGAAAGCTTCTGAGGCTCAAGCACACAAAGTGTGGGGTAAAGTAGCCCAGCATGAGGCTGGAAAAGTACATAGGTGATAGTAAGGGCACACCTTAAGGTGTGTAAGGAAGGTGGGAGTAAGGAGTTTTAATTTTCTATAAAGGGCACTGAAGGATTTTAGGTACAGAAGTGACATATATTTACTTACAGAAGAATTAGGTATCGGTGCCTGTTTTGGAGAAGCAGCACTATTTATGATCATTCTACTCAAAGGTGGCCTCTCTCTCATCGGGTAGTTTGGATCCACAGAGGGAGGAGGTGACAAGGCCTGAGGCAAGCTGGTACTACTAGGTTTTCTGAAGGAGAAAGAAGTGTCCAAATGTATTCCCTTAAGCTTTCAATTTATGGAAAGGTAAAGAATGTCCATCATGTAAATACCAGACTGCTTTTTAAAAACATTTCCTATACATTTTAGCCATGTTTAAAAAACTTGCAAACAATTACCTTCCTATGATTATTGGAAAAAACGAAGCACTTCCACTTTTCTTTTCCTCTTCTGCAATTATGGATTCCAGTGCTAAACAAACACGATGGCCCTATTCCAAAAGAAGAGTGCTTTCGTCATTACTTCACCTATGTCATTTGCAGTTATTAACTGGTATGAAAAACCTATAAATAGGTACATACCTCATTAGCATGGTCCATATACATTTTTATTTCCTCTTTCAAGCTATTAACTTCACTTTGACCTTTTAAGGTATAAGATTTCCCAGTCTTTTCAATCACATGAATTAAGGCTTCTGTTTTATGTATCTTTGCTCCTTAAAAAATAAGAAAACTATTCTTATATCATTTCTTTAACTACTCCTAGATTTATATTCATTATCATACCAGTACATAATGGCTCCTAGATCACGGTATCATTTATATTCACTTGCTGACCACTAATAAAATGAGGTTCTCTTAAGTATTTAGTAAATACAGTTCATCCATCTTTTTGTCTGAATATATATGGTTTAAGTCTGAAACATTTACGATACTTTAAAAAGCCACTGCTCTCAAACAAAAACACAATTGAAGGACAGGTAAAAGGATATGTGTGCTGTGTGAGCTTATGTGCTAAGTGTCCCTTCAAGGACAGAGCTTTTTACAGAGTAAGAAGTAAATCATCATTATAGAACAGATTTAGAAAACAAGATTCTCTGGTGCAGCTCTATCCTTCGGCACATTTATAATTCTCATAATTTGGTATATGTCCATTTGGTATATATTTCCTTGTGTGTGCATGTGTATATGTATATCTTAAAAACTTGCTGTGTGAATTAAAAAGAAAAAAAAACAACTACCAAATTATAATCTAAAGGGAAAAAAATTACCATTTTAAAAGGTACTTACCATCATAAAACCAAACCTCAAAATCAGCACCAGGGGAATTCTCCATCAAGACGCATTTAGCATATCTTGTAAAATAAGTGATTTTGGGAGATTTAGATCTTACAAGCTGTACAAATCTGGAAGCATATTGGTATTTTCGCCAGTACTTTTCTGGTGCGGGGGGTGGGGGGAGAAAAAACATTACCTATTATAAGGGAATAAAGTGTTGACTTGACATAAATCTCATGAAAATTTAATATTTATTTCTTCTCTTCCTCAAAAATTCAAGCTGATAGATTAGTAATCCCATTACCAAAATAAACTTATTTTACAGATGTAAGTCTATTATTTTAATGAAAACTAAAGACAGTATAACATTCCCAAGAAACATTAATATATAACAAAATCTGATGACTAGTATTATGATTATTTTAAAAATCTTTCTTTGAATCACCTCCTTATTCTAAGTAAGGTAGTAACTCCTGGAAAGTTTTTACAAGTGAAATAAAAAGATTTCTACCTGAGATATCAGAACCCAGTGACTTTCAGAAAAAAAAGCACTGCTCTTTTTACGTTAGTAAATTATAGAGTTCTGTGGTCCTAACTTACACAAGTAAACTGCAGTTCCCTGTAACTGTGGTCATTTGTGGTATTTAAGTCTTGTCTACCTATTTTGATTTCTAGTAGGGTTAAATTTACATAGGTTTTCTTTTTTTGTTTCTGTCACCTCAGTGAAATCTTACTATTCAGTACTTAATTCCACAATCTTTAATATCTAGAAGCTGAACTGGCAAATTTGCTTAACTACAATTGTAAATAATCATTTAGGTAGCATGGTAATAATTTCAAAAAGTCAAAGACTAGATACTTCATGTTGAATTTTCAATATGATTCTAGACAAATTAGTAACTAAAAAATTGTACAAATTAATTTGTGGGATATATGATTAACATCCCAGAGTTGGTTTTACCATTATAACACAGAATATGAATAAACATTGTAGTAGTAACGTACACCCCATCTCACCTGATATTAATTTGAGAACCTGACCTGCTGCCAGACTGAAGCTAAGATATGTACAACCCATGACAACCACATATATATATAGTTTATACATATATAAGTCTATTATCTAAATATATCCCCTGGCAAATGGACATACCTGGTAAACCGTCAAAGCTGTACCTACTGATGTTGTCAGTAGGTGAGGGTGGTCTATCAGCAAGGGGAAAACCTCTTTCATCATTTGGATAATAAATAGTGATCTGCCAAAATATGTTTAAGAATTCTAATTACATGCCATTAAATCACAGCACTTCAGTTTGTTACTAAAATTCTGAAAAGGGAGTTCACATGTAATACTAAATATTATTTTATTGAAAACGCTAAATATACTATAAAAGTAAGATTTTTTTGGTCTTAATAACCTTAAGCCTAAAGTTTAGATTGTGTTACTAAATTATTTTTAAACCCACACTAATTTATTTAAATATGTGTAGTATGCACATAGTATCACTTTATAGTATCGCTTTTTGAATTCCAGAGATACTATTCATTACCAGGAAAACTGATTTAAAAAAATTTTGAAATATCATTATAAAATGAATTGGAAGGCTAATCAGCTTAAGTAATGAACTTACAAGATAAATAAAAGAACATTACCATATTTCCATCACTAGATATTTGAAGCACTTCTTTCACATATTCTTGAGATGCATGCTCCTTTAGAAGCTCCACACATACCTCCTCTGAATCAAGTATGCTCACCTAAAAAACAAAAACTAAAATCAATAATAATTCTCCTTACTAGAACAGCTCTGACATATATAATACTGAACAGAAAAGTACTTAACCATGGCAGACATAAAACTAGTCAAAATAAACCAGCTGCTTCACTGCAACAGTCTGGACAAGAGGTGTATTTGAGCACAATTATGAAACATACGGAGCAAAGGTATAATGAAGTGTGAAATGATATAACCAGTGACTAGAAAGAAAGCAGAAGGTAGGGTGGAGAAAAAGGACTTTGAAAAGACAATGGTATGCCAAACAAAGGCAAGACTGGCTGAAGTGGAAAACAGGTTACAGATGGAATTAAAAAATAAAAATCACCATTCCCTATTCACACATGACATCTTTTTAAAACCCTAAACTTAATTTTGTGCATACTTTTTCTTTAAATAGTTTCAGATGTTAAAAAAAAATTATTTTCTAGTTTATCTTTTTGATTTGAGACTGGATTATATGTAAAAGCCAAAGGTATTATTAAATATTAATTTGGTGATTGGAACTGTGAATAAAATAACATTTAACACAGTATTTGCCAGTATTATTTTTAAATGTTGTTCATTATCAATAACTTAAAATTTAAAACTTAGCAGTATCAAGTTACCATTTTTAAAGTAGCCATAAGAAAATAAGAGCCATTTTTCTATAAACATCAAGTCTCTTTTCTTTCAAATGAGCTTAACATGCACATATCAAAAGTACAGGGACATTACAGGGAACTAAAAAAAAAAAAAAAAAAAAACGTATTTGATACCAGAAACCATTTTACCCAAGGAAATATCACAGTAATTTTGAAAAATAACGGACATACCACAGCCTTTTTGGTTTTCTGTCTGATAGGTTTTAACCTGTAAGCTGTCAAAGGAGCCGTAATGCTTCGCAATGTACATTTCTGATAACCCAGTGGTGGCTCCATACCCCTTGTCTTGCTTTGTTCCGAAAGAGGTTGTAAGCCAAAAATAGATTCTTGTTGAATTATCTCAGGTTTACTAGGAAACGCAGTCACATATTTCATGGTGTTTGGCTGTTTTGCAGAATGCGCGTGATCAGAAGCATCAGGGCTCTTTTTGGCTTTATCAGTCCAGGCATTTCTAGACATGTCCTGCAAATCTGGATGGCCCTGAAAATCTCTGTTTGGGCTCATGTTGATGTGCTCAGGAGTTTCTCTTAAATGAGCTGTAATACACACAGAACAAAGCAATTGCATGGAATAATTAAAAAGCCATGTCTACACAAAACAATGTCATGTTGCTTATAATAGCTTTTTTTCTTCGAGGAACAAAAGAATTCTAGGGGGGAAAAAGTCATAATTTTTCTAATAAGCCGCTTAAAATATGCCATAATAAAAGTGAGTTTAAAGGACATTTTAAGCCAGATTGCAAAGGAGTATCTTCAGTATTCTTAAGACTAAGACAGAAGATATTAATATGAAATTAATTTTTCAATCAAGGCAAAAACTAGCCACCCAGGATCACCTAACTAAAAGAAATAACTGCCAATGCTGCAACAAATATAGAAATGTCAGGATTTCCCAAGTAATCATTCTACATAATATGTAAATTTATTCTCTTTAAGCTAAGGTCTATTCCGTCTTTACTTATAAAATATGTGACCAAAAGCAAAAAACACTACAATATATGAAATAGCTTTAATACTATATTAATATTTAGTATTATAAGTGTATTTGCATACACATTTTTAAAAATGTTATTAAAATTTACTCATTTATATTTTATAGTTTTAATGTTCATATGGGAACATTATATTTTTTAAGTCCTTAAAATGATTAGACTATATAAAATGCAGTAAGACAGTATTTCAAATACTAAACTCTATAAAAATTTCTTTTTGCAATTTTTCCATTACATGACTTTTTGGTGTTTTTTTCCTCTACTCCCATTATGACAGAAGTATTTCAGATCAAATATTACACTTTAAAATTGCAGCAGCACGAGTTATTATAAATAAGGTTCCTTCTCTATCTTAGATATGTCCATGCTACCAAATAAAAGTATCTGTAAACACAATAGAAGGTTAATTACAAGCAAAGTACATGGCACTTTTATAGTTTTAAAAAACATAAGCTTGAATTATTATCCTCAACAAGTACACATGAAAAGTTAATTCTCTTGGGCTTTTGAAATAATATACATGTTTTTAAAAAGAAAATAAATAGACTATTGAGGTGACATAACAACTCTCTGCTTAAATTACAGCTATATTATTCACTCTTTGTGTGAAGTAATATAATACTTAATAAGAAATGATCTCCTCCTCTCCATATGCTTCTTTTTTATTCTCTCTTTTTGCATCATTATTTTCCAACCCACCTTCTGTGGATCGGTCATGTTCATTAATGAGAAATGTTCAACTTTCAAACTCTCTCTATATAAATAAAATAATGACTTGGATGACAGCTATTTTGAAATGTTTAGGGTTTTGGTTGCTGTGTACTTTAGTATATATGAGGTCCCACTGGTAAACCATAATGTCCACATCAGTTTCTACATAAAAATAAGGTCACTGTCTCTTGATTATTTTAAAGGCACTGGTAGCAGATCCTTATTACACAGATGCCTCAAGAGCAGAGGGTTAAAGAGTAAAGTCTGCTTGGGTTGGAATCCTGGCTCCTATCTCCCCTATGGGCAGTGTAGCCTGGCAAATTAAGCCCTGTGCATGCAATTTTATCAACCTTCCTAAAATATCACTAATAATAGTATTGTCCTTATATGTTTTTTGTGATAAGTTAATAAGGTAAGCATTAAGGACAGTGGCTGACATAGTAAACACTCAAAATGTGTTAAGTTATCACTATTATTGTAACATAGTTTATTGAAAATGCATTTTTTATTAGTTTCAGGTATACAAAACAACACAATGATTTAGACACCCCTCACAAAGTGATAACCCCACCGAGTCTACTGAAAATGCATTATTTTTTAAAGAAAACCAAATAGAAAAGGGTAATGCTTGTTTGCTAAGGGTCCAAGTCATTAATTTTTTATTAAATAGTACATTAAAAACTCACCATTTACTTGCAATTTCCCAAACCACTGTTGTACCATTTCAGTCTGAGATGTCTGGTCTGGAAATGAAAAAGGAGCTTTTCCTGGACAAAGATGATTGGAGCTAAACAAAGAAAACATATCTCCATAAACTTAATAAAAAATTGTTAGGTAATAACTTTTTAAGATAAAAATACTTAGAAAATGAAATCTCTTACTTGAATATCTGAAAATTTTAGAGTACCTGTAGAAACCAATATCTGCATAACTAAATTGTCTCTAAGAAGCTAAACTCCCATGCCAAAATGCCCATGGCACTGTTATGTTTCTATATGGCTACTGCCATCTTGCAATTTAAGCATACAAATCAAAGATCAGAAAAACAAAATAAACACTATAGTCACTAAACAACTAGTCTTCACGTGGAAGCAGCCAATATGATTACTTGTCACTTCAGATCAGCTTCTCTCTTTGCCTGCAGATATGTTTATACCTACTATGAGTACTTTAGAGACAAAACGTGTTTAATATACTTCACACTAGAGACCTGCTTCATATAAAAAAATGAAACTAAAAATTCCCAAGTATTCTACATTCATGAGTACATACACTCATATTGAGATTCTTAACCACAATTCAAAATCATCATCCTGATTCTCTTCCTAATAAGAATAGAAATCATAATTAATAAGTGCCCCAAGAATATCTGATGTTAGGAAAAGGTAAATCCTCTTAATAAGAGGCAGCTTCATATTTCTGCTAACAGTGTTTATCGAAAAAGTAAAATGTGTTTGAATTATTCTTACAGTGCTTGATTGTTATCAGGTCTCCCAACAGATCCAGAACTATTAGATGTCTTTTCTTGAAAGAAGCGAAAAATATTGACATTGCTGTTTGTGGGTGAGTATCTTTCTTCATTTTCAGCTACTCCTGACCTTTTGTGTTTTGAAAGCATCTCTGCTGAGTAACATCGTTCCATTGTACATGCGTTGTCTCGAGACTGATTATTCGAAGTGCTGGACCTATCAGAGGAATGGGCTCTACGAAGGTATCGAGAATGTGGCCTTTCTTCTGCGTCTTGGATTACTCTTCCCCGTCTACTATTACTGGTTTCTTGTTCTTGATTTCCCCACTGAGTATAAAAACTGCTTCCATCTTGTGAAGAAGTAAAATCACTTATATTTTTATTCTTTGGAAACAGAGTCATTTTATTTGGGAGTGGCTGACCAATCAAAAGTCTTCTTCTGTCAAATAAACTACCACTTATACTGGTACTGGAAGAAGCTGTAATTGCAGTAGAAATAGTGGCATGTCCACTATCAATTGAGTCTTCTACAGTTCCTAAATCCTTACTTTTTGTTGAAGAATTTTGGGACATAAAAGGATGGTCTAATATTGAAGACAGACTTAAACGATCTGCTGGATTTCTACGAAGTAACTGGTGAATAAGGTCCTTGGCCTCCCTTGACAAAAAAGTTGGCATTTCATAATCTGCCAGTACTACTTTATTTAACGTGTTCTTGACTGTGTCAGTGTCAAAAGGCGGTCTTCCAATAAGTAATGTATAAAACATACAGCCCAAGGACCAAATATCAGATTCGAGTCCATGTGCACTTCGAGTTGCAATTTCTGGTGAAATGTAATTAGGAGTCCCACATAATGTATAGTGCTTTTCATGTGGCATTTTCAATTGAGTTGCCAGCCCAAAATCGGCAATCTTGATGTTCATATTACGCGTAAGTAGGAGGTTAGAAAGTGTGAGGTCCCGGTGTAATATACCATGAGAATGAAGGTACAACATTCCTGTGATGATCTGGTGCATGAACTGTCGAGCTTTTAAAATGCAAAAAGATAAAACTTAAAATTTAGAAAATCTGGAAGACAGTATTTAGAATACATTATGAAACCCAACTACACATAACAGAATATTAAAATTAGAATATTGGCTTACAACTTAGTTTTACCAACTAAAATACCACGCTGATAATTTCATAACATTCTTTAATTCCCTTTAAGACAACTTGGTACACCTTTTATCTAATCTTTGTCCTTTCCAACTGATGTGTTTTCCATATACAATTAAGGGAAGCTTAATTTTATTAGCAACTGGAAGTGACTAGAGTAACTAGGGTAACCAGAAGTCCCCAGCAATCAAAGAAAATATTTATAATTGAACAAATAATTCATACATACATTCTACTTGTAAAAAAAGTCAAGCTGAAGTTCCTCTGATGGCCCCCCAAACGAATCCTCCCCAAAAAGTAACCACTATTAACAGTTTGTATATATTCTTTGATACTTTTCTTCTGTGGGCCTACATACATTTAAATCTACATAAATATTTTGTAATAAATGCTTTATAAATATAAAAATGGTATAACAACATATAGTTTCATTATTTCCCTCCCTACTTCACAATATTTCTTGGAGATATTTCTATGTCAGTATATACAGATCTTCATTGTATATAATTCCTACTGATGAAAATTTGGGTCATTTCTGATATATTTCAAGATTACAAAAAAATAAACCAATAAACATTCTTGTACATGCTTATTTTCTTATGCATACTATGCGGTGTTTCTCTATGGTAAATTCAAGTAGAATCAATGGGCTGAAGGATAAAATTTAGTGTTTTAATACCTTGCCAAATTGCCCTCTAAAAGGCTGTATTTTCATGCACATCCTTGTTAATATTAGGTAATCTCACTCCATTGAGGAAAAAAATGGTATTTATTATTTTTCTTGGCATTCTTATGATTACTATTGAGTTTGAGCATCTTTTCATGGTTATTGGCCATTTGTACTTCCTCTTCTGTGAACAGTCTGCTTATATCTCGTCCATTTTCCTATTCAGTTATCTTTTTCTTTTTAGGCATGTCTTATATTTTTAATATTAACTCACCAGCCATAGATTTTACAAATATTTTTTTCCTATCTTTGTCTTTTAAATTTCTTGACAGTACCTTTTGTCATACACATTCTTAATTTTAATTAACTTAAGACTTTTCCTTTATATGGTTTTGCAGGTTTTGTTTTATTTAAGGCCTTAATATTATATGGTATTATGAAAAATGCAGTAATCACCATTAATATTTGAATGCATTTATTTACAATTTTTATTGTGTCCTTTTAAGTCAAAGGACAGGAACAGTTCCACAACTCTTAATACATATGACAAAATTGTTTTCCTAATGGTTTACATAGATTCAAGTGTACAAAAAATCTATCAGCAACCACCTTTCCTAGCTTACCTACACTCTCAGTTAGCAGAGTAAATAAGATAATTTGAAAACAATCATTTGTGAGATGATGAATGGACCTTGCACTTGGGCTTGGTCTGAACTATAGTTAATTATAAAAAACTGGGGAAGTTGAAACTGACTGTGTATTTGATAATAAGGAATGATTAGGTGTGATAATGACTTTGTGGTTATGTTTTTTTTTTAAGTCTATAACTTTAAAGATATATGCCAAAATATCTATCTATATATTAAAAGTACCTATGATTTGCTTCAAAATACCCTGGGAAACTGGGGAAATAGGATACAGCTGAAACAATTTGACCATGCATTGACAGTTTTGAAAGCTGAGTGGTTTAAATTCATAGAGGCTCATTATACTAGTCTATATTTGACATTTTCTATTACAAATGGTTTCAATAGCTGTGCTTGACTTAGAAACTATTTTATAGTCATCAATAGCATTCTAAAAAGATTATTCCACATTTGAAAGGATACACACTAAATTGGTACCAATGATTTAATTTAAAATGTGGTTTTGGGGAAAGATGGATAACAAATTTCTGCTTTTAATTTGCTTGCATTATTTATAGAAGTTAATCGCTCTTGTAACTTGGGGGATCTCCTTTTGTCACCCCAAGTAATTTAATTACTAAATACTGCAAAATAGAATTAGTTTTTTCAAAACTATAAAAAGTAAAATTTACATCTACCAAAAAAAGAAAAAAAGCAGTAGCCTACCTTCGTTTTCTGAGAATGGTTTCCTTCTGTTCTTTAGGAACCTGTTCATTTCTCCATTATGGCACATTTCTAATACTAGGTAAACATAATTGTTATCTTCAAAATAGTTATACAGCTGAAATGTAAAAGAACACAGTAAGTTATAATACACAAAAGTTTAATGTCCTTATCCAGTTTTATAAACTTTGTATCTTACCTCCAAGATTGACGGATGTTTCAATTGGCAATGTATTTTCACCTCATTTTGGACTCTCTGTACCATTCCAGCTTTGTACATAGCTTTCTTATCTATCTAAAAATAATAACAAAAATTTAGCCAAGTTTCAAAATAAAACTTCCCTTCCCTTTCCCTAGTGGTTTAGATAAGTGATTCTTAATTACTTCTGTTATTCCTATTAGACTGTCTTCTAACAATAAAGGATAGCATTTTAGACTGTTACAGTGTTAATATAGAACTCAGTACAAGTGTGTTCTTATTATAAACAAATCATTATTTGCTCTTTGATTTCTACCAATTATTCCAAGTATGTATAATTAGAATAGATACCAGGTCTACTGAACATTAATGAAGATAAAACACTTTTTTAACCATGATCAAGGATATCCTAAGATATCCATTAAGTTCAAGACTTGAAATTATTGGAACTATTGTCTTCTGCCTAAGCAATGGGTTTTTTACACCATAATCAAAGAAAAAGTTGGTAGGTAAGGAGTTTCTGACACCTGCAGTAGCATACCTCTGGAGTTACTTGCAAAGGAGAGGTGAGTTGATTAATATATTCTTACCATTTTGATTGCAACTTCCAAACCAGTGTGAATGGACTCAGCTCTGTAGACACCAGCAAATGATCCTTTACCAAGCAGATTTCCAACTTTAAAATCCTTAAAAGTTAAAATTAAAAAACATGTGTCATGACTCACAGGAGTAGAAAGAAATATACGAAGGGACTGGAACAAGAAGATAAAATGAACCGAAAGGGGAATTTGCATTCAAAATTCAAGCAGGTATTACACCTCGACACAGCAGGTGTCTGTGGTGGAAAGCATGCTGACGCCTTGCGGGGCTCCCTGAGCTTCCAGGTTGGGCTCCAAATACAGCACCCTAATGATCTGGTACCTCATCCTCAGTGCAACCTCAGCACCCTCCTCCCACCTCCAGCCAACCCGTGGGAGTCAGGGGCCAGGCCGGGATCCCGCCGCAGTTCCCGCCGGAGGTAACCGCCATCCCCTTGGAGATGCCATGCCTAGAGCGGCAGCTCCGGCGGGATCGCCGCAGTGTCTAGTGACAGAAGGGAGGGAGGGGCCGCGAGTGTCTCACCTGTCCTGCCACCCCAGTCTCTGAGGGGCGGGCCGCTCCGCCCCAAACAGCTGGGCCCCCGGGCGGTTGCGACCCTCCCAAAGTAGCTCGGCCCCCGCCCTACAGCCGTTAGCTACGCCAGGTCCCCTTCCAGCAGGGGTCTCGAGTGCCGCCACTCCGAATGCCACCCGCCCCTCTCAGGACTGCCGAGGGTTTTCACCTCGATCTTCTCCCCAATGCAGGTCGCCATATTTCCAGGCCCCGGTTTGTGCTCCCCGGGTCGGCTCCCTTCACGCAGTCCCTTCGAGGCAGCGCTCCAAGCAGCCAGCCGTTCTTGGCGTCCATCAGGTTCGGCTCTCTAGGCCGCCGCTCCCGGCGACGACGGCACAGCCACCGAAAGGTCTCCCGGGAGCCTTCCGAGGCTTGGGCGGCGCCTCCGCGCTCCCATTTTGAAAAACTCGCGCCGGTTGCGGTCCTTGCTAGGCCGGCGGTGACGTAACGAGAAGGGTGGCTCCGGAGAGGCTGCGCCCGGGCGCGCATGCGTGTCAAGTTCTTCGCCGCTCGCCGGGGTTTGCAGGCCGCAGGACCGGAAGTGCTGCGGCTGCTTGCAGCTTGGGTGGGAAGTGTCAGCACTTCCGCTCTGGGAAGACCCACGTGCAACGGATGAAAGAGCTGGCCCGAAATGTGCGATATCGTCACCTGATCCGTTACTTACTTGACGGTCTGAAAAACTATTTCCAGTTCTGTAAGGCGTTTAAAACGATTTTAAAGTTTCAGATGTTTAAACTTGACAGAATAGCACGGGGTGGGGGGCATTACCTGGCTTAAATGCCTCCAGTTTTCATAACTGTAAGGCATGTGTACTGTGCTTTAAGAAAATGTACCCCAATTCTTTGTTTTGGCAAAGTCCTCTCAAGTAAATGTGTTTTGTGCAAGAACTTACATTAAAGAGATGTCACACATTAATGGTATGTATTGATCAAAAGACACTTCCATGAGGCGGGGCTGGTGCACTTTTTGCAGGTGAGAAGTGTGATGCTCTGTAAGGACACAACAAACTGAGAACTACGACACAAAGTTAGGTCTTCTGTATCTAAACTAAAGGCACTTTTCCTCGATTTTAATGGATATATCAAGTTTACTTAAGATTGTCTACCTACAAGGGTGGCAGGGAACTCTGTTAAGAGAAAAGTCCACTTTCCCCCTTAATTTCTGAAATCATTCCTTAAAGGTTATATGTTACAATGTTTGAGCAGTCGGTTCCAGAGTCCAGTCTTCCAATTAGACTTGCTTTTGCTATTGACTTTTCAGAAATACCTATAATTCACTGTCATTGTTTGTGGGTTTTTTGGGAAGTACTATTTATGCTTTATTTCATTAATATCAGCCCACTAATTCTGCATCTGTGTAACCTTATCCCATGTGAAGAGGAAGGGACTCCAGGCGAACTTGGTACACTAGTATTGCTACCTGCTATCAAGACCAGCACAGTGGCCTAACCAAATGTCCCTTCCAAAGGTGGAAAAATTTGGAGAGAAGGGGAGTAGTAGCTGAGGATAAGGGAATGAATAAATGGGTTATATAATGAGAGAAATCCAGTATTACATTAACACCGAGAAAGAGACTCAGAACAAGAGGTGGTATTATTTCTTAGCTGAATTATACCAGATGCCTGAAAGGGTGAAACTATATATTGCTGAGATTACTCCTCCCCCCCCCCCCCAATCTCTCTGAACCTTTTTATTTTTATTTTTTTTATTGGGGAATAGGGGAACAGTGTGTTTCTCCAGGGCGCATCAGTTCCAAGTTGTTGTCCTTCAATCTAGTTGTGGAGGGCACAGCTCAGCTCCAAGTCCAGTTGCCGTTTTCAATCTTAGTTGCAGGGGGCGCAGCCCACCACCCCATGCGGGAATTGAACCGGCAACCTTGTTGTTGAGAGCTCGCTTGCTCTATCCAGCTGAGCCATCCGGCTGCCCCTACTCCTGCTTTTGGAACCTGACAAGATCAAGTGGAAGCCTGCAAACCTGAGTGGCCTCACTCTGGGAGACATTTTCAGAAGATGACGAACTAAAATAGTTAATAATAATAAGACTGAATGAGATTTTAGTAATGCACTAATTTCTTTTGACTTATATGATTGTTTTTCTGTAAGGGATCTGTGTTTGAAAACCAGAGGGTGGACTTCGATATTGTGATTTCTAAGAAATATGTATTTGGTCATTCTGATGAACAAAATATATTCAAATTTCTCATATATTTGGTCTTCATCCACAGTTCCTGGCTTACTACAGCTCCTCAAACCCTTGGAATTTCCTAAGTGATGAGAACTGAAAGGTGTCTCTTACATTATGTTTATAAGGTGACTTTTTGGAGGGCACCTAAGGATGGGGGTTGGTTGCCAGGAGCACTAACCATATGATTAGAGCGTAGAAACTCAGCCCCACCCCCTGGACTCCTGAGAGGGGTGAGGGGCTGGAGATTGAATCAATTGACAATGGCTAATGATTTAAGCAACCGTATCTATGTAATGAAGCCTCCATAAAAACTCTGAAGAGTGGGGTTCAGAGAGCTTCTGTGTTGGTGAACACATTTGGGGAGAGTGGCACACCTAAAGGCATGAAAGCTGCACACCCTTTCTCCATGCCTTGCCCTGTGCATCTCTTCCATCTGGCTGTTCCTGAGTTATATCTTTTATAATAAACTGGTAATCTAGTAAAATGTTTCTTAGTTCTATGAGCCACTCTAGCAAGTTAATTGAACCAAAGGAGGGAGTTGTGGGGAGCTCTGATTTATAGCCAGTCAGTTAGAAGTGAATGTAAAACCCTGAACTTTCTAGTAAAGTGCAAGGAGGGGGTTGTTGGAACCTCCAGTCTATAGCCAGTCTGTCAGTACAGGTTACAACCTGGGTTTGCAGCTAGCATCTGAAGTACTGGGGGACAGTCTTGTGGGACTGAGCCTTCACCTTTGGAATCTGATGCTGTCTCCAGGTAGGTAAGTATCAGAATTGAGGTGAATTTAGGACACCCACTTGGTATGAGGTCATTGCTTGGATATGCAAAGAAGCCTCCTTGCCCTCCACCCCCAGCCCCCCCACACACACTGAAAATTGGATTCAGAGACCCAAAATACTTGCATACTTGGGATAAATCTCAGGTTGGCCATGGTGTATAATTTTTTATATATTGTTTAATTTGCTAATATTTTATTGAGCATTTTTGCATCTATGTTCATGAGAGATATTGGTCTGCAGTTTTCTTTTAACATCTTTGGTTTTGATATTAGGGTAATACTGACCTAATGAAGTTAGGAAATATTGCCTTTGTTTCTGTCTTCTGAAGATTATACAGAATTGGTATAATTTCTTAAATGTTTGGGAGAATTCATCAGTGAACTCACCTGGTCTTGGCACTTTCTATTTTGAAAGGTAACTCATTGATTCTATTTCTTTTAACAGATACAGGCCTATTCAGATTGTCTGTTTCCTTTTGGCCACTGTGTTGGATGGAGCTTTGTGACCAAGAGGGAACATAGTAAAACATTAGGTAAAAGAGTTAATGACACAGGCTATGGTAGGACCTTGCAGACTATGGTAAGGGCTTTGGGTTTTTCTTTACATGGATACTGGAGATCCATGGAGTGTTCTAATCAGAAAAGTGACATATGACCTAATGCAACTTTTAAAAGGAACGATTTGAGTTCTGTGTTGGCAATAGATGTCAGGAAGACCAGTTAGTACACTACTGCAGTAATGTAGGTGAGAGATGATGGTGGCTTGGATTAAGGAATAATGTTAAGATTATTTTTAAAAATCATAAATGAGCAAAGTTTTTTAGCATGTTAAGATAATCATGTATTTTTTCTTCCTTAATCTGTTAATTTGGGGAATGAGATTTTCTAACATTAAATCACTCTTGCGTTCTTGGGATAAAACTAATCTGATAAATATATTTTTAATATATTTATGAATTCAGTTTGCTACTATTTAGAAATTTTGTAATTCATTGTTATTTATATTATTGAGTTTGGAAAAGGAATTATGTTCCTAACATTTTTTCTGGTATGGTATCAAGAGTGTACTATGAAAACTGACTTTATAAGAGGATTTAGGACATGTTCTTTTCCTAAC
Organism: Rhinolophus sinicus; assembly: GCF_057876585.1. Lineage (NCBI taxonomy): Eukaryota > Metazoa > Chordata > Mammalia > Chiroptera > Rhinolophidae > Rhinolophus > Rhinolophus sinicus. The sequence goes on from NC_142515.1 coordinate 125,786,949, forward strand.
TTTTGAAACACTGAAGTCAAAAAGGACATTTATTCCTGGAATGTTTATAAAACTGCCTGGACTTGGTGTATTTCTTATGGATAGATTTTTAACTCAAAATCACTTTCTTTAATGCTGTGCTTGGTTTCCTTTATCAACTTTGCTAGAGAAATGTTTTTTTTGTTTTTAAATATTTTAAGATAAGGATGTTGATTTATTCATTTACTATTCATTTCTGCTTTTTTTCTTCCAATTTCTTTTTATTTTGCTGTTGTCTCTTTACTGGGATGATTAGGTCTTTAAACCTTAGTCTTCACTTTAAGTATATGCATTAAAGCATATAAACTTCTACAGTAGTGCTTCATTTGCGTGTTACCAAGTCCTATATTCAGCTTTCATTTATATAAAGATTGCTGAGCATTTACTCCTATGTGCCGGCCTATGACTGCATTGAGAAAAAGAGTAGATCCAAAAGGGATTGAGATTTAAGGGGTGAAGTTGCAATTTAAAATAAGTTTATATTGTCTTTCGATCAGTAGTATTTTCTAGTTTTTAGCACGATTTGACATTTCTAGAAGTTAAATTTTCTTTTAAAATTCTTTTTTCAGTAACACTTGACATAAAATATTATATTAATTTTAGGTATACAACATAGTGGTTAGATATTTATATAACTTATAAAGTGATCACCCCAGTAAGTCTAGTACCCATCTGACACCATACTGGAAGTTAATTTTTTCAATTCAAGCATATGAGCATAAGGAATTTCTTTTGGACTCTCTTTATAGGTGATATCTAATCTTATTGCACTGTTGTCTGAAAATCTATATGATGGTTTGGTATTTATTGAGATTTGCTTTGTGGTCTGTGTGTAATGTATCAATTATTGTAAATATTCCGTGTGTACTTAAAAAAGTTTTACTTGAGTGTGTTTATGTAAGTCTATTAGAGTAGCTTTTAAAATTGTATTCAATTATCTTATATATTAGGTTGGTACAAAAGTAATTACAGGTTTTGCAATTGTTTTTAACCTTTTAAACTGCAATTACTTTTGCACCAACCTAATACTTACTGCTTACTCTCAGTTATCACCGTTATTGTGGACCTAAGCTTCTCTTTGTAATTGTCAATAGCTTCATATATAGCAGCTGTTGTTTCAGAGTTGTTATATTCCTAAATTTATCATTATTAAAACTCATTTATCCTAACACTCCCTTTTCTTACCACCTTCAAGTAATTTATCTTATTAATAGTTTCACAATTTCTCTTTTGATTGGCATTTTTAGTATATTTTCCCCGATTTAAACTATTACATCATGTTTAAAAAGCATCTTCGTAGACACCACATAAACAGGAGACCAAATGTAACCATGCAATAAGTGAGGCAGTGTTGCTGGACACAAATGGTTGGACTTGCTTTCTGGCATTTGCAGGCTACGTGAACCCTCTTGAACCTGTAAGGGGCCGGGTGAGGATAAAGTATTGGGAGGTACTTATAATCAACAAACATTCCTTCTTCACCTCTGGAAGGTTTTCATCTCTTTCCTATTTAATTATTAGAGACTTGAGATTTAAAAACAACAACAAAAAGCCACGCAAAATCCTCTCCAGTTCTCCCAAACTCAGGATAGGATTAATAGGAATGAACTGCCAATAGTTCAGCCTTTAGACTTTAGAAGTATTTAATTGCATTTCATTGCAAAGTTTAATATACATGGGGGTATCAACATTTTTCTGGATTGAGGGTCCCTTATTGTTCCAGTTTACACACCTAGAAGATTAAGCACTAAATGCCCTAACCTAGACCAGGGGACCTCAGTCATTTTCTTATCCCTACGTGTAAGCTATTTGACACATTTCTGTGAGAGGAGCTGTTCTGATTCTCTGGGGCAGGGAGCTCCTTTGCCTAGTTAAAATTTCTAAGTCTTCAAATTCATTTACACCTAGATCGCTTCCAATATAAAGCTAAGTTGTTCTCTGATAACACTTCCAGAATTAGCAAACTACTAAAAATCCCTTAAACACGTAATTTTTTTCCAATAAATATACAGTTGGCCATCCATATCCACGGGTTTTGCATCCTCATATTCAACCAGATGCAGATTAAAAACAGTACTTGCAATCCACGATCCACGGCTGGGAATCCTCAGGTGAAGAGGCTGACCGCATGCTTTGCTGTGCACCATTTTATATAAGGGACTCCTGCATCTGCGAACTGGAGTATCCGCAGGGGTCCTGGAACCAATCCCCCAAAGACAGAGGGACCACTGTAGTTAAGTTTATGCAGATTTCTAAATGCGCCAGGGGGGTCAGTGCCCCTAAGTCTCACGTTGTTTTAAGAGTCAACTGTATTTCATTTTTCAGAATCAGTAGCACGAGAGGGTTTGAAAAATTTGCCAGTTTGCGCAATTAAAAACCATCATTGCCAAGCAAATTTCTGTAAATGGCTCATGACCTGTCCACATACCATCATCAAGTCAATGAAGTTCAATGTGAAAATTAAACTTCAGATGTGCAAAACTCATGGTTAAAGGAGTAAGTAAATATTTATTATTATTGCACAACTTCTTGACAATGTGCATGGCCATCCAAAATGAACTGCATTTATTCGCAATTGCCATGTTTGTGTCCTAGTGAGAAGATGCCAATTTACATACATAGGAAATGTTTTATATTCTTTGATACTGCCATATGTAAGCATTTTTATGGATATGTTTGTGAACCAAAATTGTATGCCAAATACACACATATACATATACATATGTGTGTGTGTGTGTGTGTGTGTGTGTGTGTGTGTATATGTATATGTATATGTATTAGAATGTTGCCAACGTAACATCACAAACCATTCTCATGTCCACTCATTGAAGCTAGGGTCTATTACATGCAAAATTCTGTTAATGTTTTTATAGACACATCACACTTGATTATGATTTTCTGCATTGCACTAGTCACTCTTTGTATTTAAAACAAACTGGGAAAATGAGAAATCAAATGTAGTAATTTTCTTAAAAAGAAAAAATAGCTAGTAGGAACTAAACTACCGGAAGTAATATACACTAATGACTAGGGTCAGAGTCACTATGTACGTAAATTATTTTAATAATGGTTGGAGAAAAGAAAAAAAATGACTTGGATGCCATATTGTTAGTATTAAACAATTTGGTAATGTCATTAAAATATTGCTTCTATAAACTGTGGTATTAGACAACAATGGCTTCATCCTACCAAATATAAAACGTAAACACTTTTAATGTGAGTTTCCTTCTCAGACACTAAGCCATAATAGTTTATTTCAGGGAAACACACACACACACACACACACACACACACACACACACCCACCCACCCCCTAGATTTCCATCTCTAATTACATTTTAACATCTACATTCTGGATGGGTCCTTATGATTTCAAGAGCATCGTATTTTAACTTAAACTCCTGGAAGCAAAAAATTTAGGAAATTCTGAAAAAACAAGGAAGCTGCAACACATATATGTAATCAGAAAGCAGCAAAGAATTTAAGGTGTCTATCGTTAACAACCATTATTAAATTTTTGACCCTTGTTATTTTGTCAGTGATATTTGTATTAAAAAATGAGGGATGTTGGTTACTTAATACTCAATACTTACAAAATTGACCTCTTTTTGTCCAGAACTGTGTAAAAGTATTCTAAGTTCAGATATGAAAAATCTACTTGAGCAAGCCACTTAAATTTTAGAGATATTACATATGAAAATTTACAATATGGCTTTTCAAGTATGAATTTAAAAAAATTCTTAGTAAGATTTGGTAGTAAAAGGAGACAAAGGTAATAAAATTAGCTATCAATGTGACATGATAGCATGAAATAAAAGATCTAAAGAATCCAAAATAAAAAGGAAAATATACTTGAGGAAATATGATTATTTAAGAGTCTAAAACTGGATGAGAGAATAAGTAAAACAAGATAACAGATAAGATTAAAGATCATTTCCATTTATAATTTATACACTATAATGCAATTAAACTAAAACATACTGAATTTCACTCATCTCTTTGTAGGATGGGTCATTTTTAGGTATCAATTTCCCTAATAATCATCCTGTGACTTAGAACATGACAGAGATTCCAAAGCAAAGATCATACTATTAATGTATATTGTTGTTACAGATTTTGACCTATTTGACAGACTGAATCAAATGTTCATAATTAAATTATTAGTTTTTGTCTTTGACTTGAAAGCTGCAGTCATTTAATAATGTATTTTGACAACTGTGCTTTTCGTTTTAATACTTTAACAATATGCTACAGGTATCCTTAGGGATCCAGAAGGTGAAAGAACCATTACCACCTATAGATACTGACCACAGCCATAGACATTTATTTAGGTTTTCTTTTCTTCTAAGCTGTTTAACATTCTAAAAATTCCAGGTGCCCTTTTATTGTTTGAAACAATTACCGTTTAGTAAGAAAAAAAAAAAACTTAGACATCTGCTCATATTATAAACCCAAAGCTGCTTTCTTAGAAAACATACGAGTACATGGAAGAATATTAATTTTAGTGAATTTTAAATTAAAAGATGTGAAAGTAATATAGCTAAAGTTTCTTTTTTTTGTTTTGGTTCAAAGTCTTGGTCTTTGAGCTGCACTTAATTTTTGTTGCTTTTTATCAAAAGAAAAGATTATGTGCTTCTTGGGAATTATTTTAAAATTATACTTTGGATTAAATTAGATCTTGACAAAAAAACAAAAGATAATTTTAAACCTGTTTCTTTTTTGATCAAAAATTCTTTATTTTCTGAAATTGAGTGCTCTTTAAGGATATTTTAAAACACTGTAGTAAGAGGATAATAAAATATTAGAGTCCAACTTTATAAGTATCCTTACCTATGTCATTTGAAAAGTTATCAGTGGCTAACTATTTAATCAGTGACATCAGATTTTTAATATTGATAGATTAATACAATTAGATATACCTCTAAGTTTTACAGAATCATATATCACAAAATCAAATTCGACTTAATACTCAAGACTTCCACAGTTTAACCACAAAAATAACACTTACTTTAGAATTGAAGTTTTTTGTTGTAAAATCTAAAAGTTAAGAAAGATGAAGCTCTATTTTTCTAGTCATTTAAGAATCACTTCTAAGTCTCTGACATTTAAAATTAATGATAAGGCGTTAATTGTTGTGGACTACCAAATACCAACCATTAAAACCGAAAATCTTAACGGCGATGTTTATAGGCTTATTAATACAATTCAAACTTATGAAAACGGAGGGATGGTTATATCTATTTGGGGTCAAACTGAAGTCAGTTAATTTGATCACTATATTCAAATGTCTGTTGTCTTTAAATACAAATAATTTTTCAAAATAGTTAATAATGTGCTAATTTGGATAAAACGGTCTGACACTATCACTTTATTATTTTGATAATTGAGCCCCCAAATTTACTTTTACAGAAAGACTTCTATCTGGGAAATAAACATACTTATAATTGACCCCCAAAATGTCTTAAGAAATCTTTATTTCTTCTTAAAAAAACACCATCTTTTACCCATTTAAAACTGAGATTATTTGTTATTCCAGTATTCTTTGGTGTGCTGTTTGTAGTTGTTTTAAATCTTAAGAATTCTTATACTGCTAAGGAATTAAAACATCACAAACTTTATTTTGTTATATTATTTCGCAATTTTTGTTTTTATAATTACTGTGTAATTGGCTATCAGGAGCTGGTTTCTCAAAGCAATAATTTATACTTTTCCATAGAGTCAACGTGTACTAATATCTATTAATCATCCTAGATATTTTCTACATCCTTAGTTTTTATTTGCTTACTATTGGAAGACATTCTATTTTGCTATGTATCTTTTAAAATAACTTCTAAAATAAGAGGCTTTTTATTTTGAAAAAAATCTTTAATTCTTTGTCTAGCACTGCATATTTCAGTGCAGATTAAAATTAAACTAAACCATATCGTCTACCCAAAACTGTATTAAGGAGAACATTTTCTTTTATTAATAAATAAAATTTATTCAATAAATAACTGCATTATAAGGTTAAAGGGCTTTTGAAAATATTTAAGTTGAATAAATGGGTAGAAAAAATATACATATTATCTTTGCATGTATTTAACTTATTAAGTGTTATATAACTGAATTGGAATGTTATATATCTGACCAAAACACACAATCACATAAACTGATTTAAGAGAAAGAATGGAAAATGTCAGGATCTACTAGGAAATTCAGATGAAGAAAGGATTGTTCCCACATTTATTCCCAAGAAGTTTTTGAGGTCTAGCTCTTAACAAAGTGGGTAGAGGTGTTATTGTTAACTCAAGAAAAGCTATAAACTCCCTACTTGTACTGTTATGTATTCCGTTTTGTAACTTTGATGTTCTTCCTGAAATTAACCTATATATTCAACATACAAATGAAAAGTAACTGATACATGCTTTAAAAAAACGTACTACAATTACTAATAATGGATATAAGTATTTCATTTTAAGAGTATTAAAACAAGGACAGTTTAAAGATTAGAAGACATTAAAAATATATTAGGACTATCTGATTTTTTTTAATGCATAAAAGGGACATCTCCCTCAAAAAGGATAAATAAAAATTCCCGCAAAATGCACTCCTCCCTACTCTCCTTTCAGTGCAGACTACATTGTAGAAACGAAATCTCTCTTAGAGAACTAGTTGTGAGAAATAATGACTATCCCTAAAGATATTAAACTCTCAATTTTTACTACTTAAGAAAGTCAGTATTAATTCTTCTTAATATAAAGATTTACCTTTGGGGAAAAGTGAGCCTCTCAAAATTCCAAAACAAGGTCAATCTAGTTGATTGGCATTAAAACACAAGAGCCCATGCATTGTCTGTGCTGTTTCTGATAGGTTTAAAAATAATTCCAGTTTGCTCCCATAGTTAGTTTCAAGCCTGTGGACAGAACTGAACAATGTGGACAAGTCTGGTGATGAACCACATATGAAGTCCTTCAAATATCTTAAATTTCACAGTTCTTTGTCCCATATAATTTATACAAGAAGCACCAAAACTGGAGCCAAGGTCTCAACAGGTAATGTAACAGCAGGAACTATAATTTAATCACATCATATCATATTACACTATGTAACATTCTGTATTTTGCCTGTTGATATGTAATATAGTTTATTACAAGCATTATTTCCTAAGACATGGTATAAGTGCTTCTTTTCAAGTATTACGGCTTATTTAATAGTGTTTATATCTTAACATTAAGTACTTCAGTGATAAATGTATATAATGCAATGCACTGTGCCATTTTTCCCTACTCTGTGTTAATATATTAACAGAATCAATTAAGAAAACTAAAAACTATTAAAACTGCAGAAGGCTATCAACATCACAGATGCATGTCTGAGTAGGTCAACAGCATTTCCATGAAGGTATTCTCATCGTAAATGCTGCTTTTTCTTTAAGCTACTTTTACTTTTGCAGCAGCAGGTCTTCAGGACAAGTAGATCAGAAGTTTCAAGTGAAAATGACACTGAATTACTCTGAGAAAACATCAATCCACATTATTAAGAAATGAAGAAAACTGCTGGTGTCACCTTAACATAAAATTGTGTGTTTTCCCTTTCAAAGTGTGATTTGATTCATTTATGTGATGACAACACGACTTTGTAGTTCTCATGGCACACCAAAGATAAGGACTAACTTGTCAAGGAACCTCTTGTTAGTTTTAATATTTAATTTGAACAATACAATAACTAGAAAAAGGTCAGTGCCTCAGTGGCTTTTAAACCACATCAATTTCAATATTTGTTTTTCAAAATAATGATGCAGTTAAATCTATGTTTCTGCGACAACAGTGCAATGCAGTACCCTTTCCTGGATAGGGAGCTGAAGTTTATCCAAGTAGAAGCTTTAAATAAGGTAGATTGTTGCCAACTACATACCAATCTTGCATGTTTGATACATATATATATATATATATATAATGAAAGCTTAAACTGACTTGTAAATCTATATTCAGCTAACGCTTCACATAAGCAGCAATGGAATGAACAGAGGTGTACTCAATATAAAAGTTTTCAAAACTACTCCAAAAAACAAATGACAACAAGTGGTTAAGAATACTGAACATCTGTTGTGTGTACCAGATGTAAAAGAAGAAGGATGGACCCTGGGGTTACTTGCACTGTTTGAATTACGTGAAGGTGAAATTAGGACTTAGTCCTCTTCCATCTCTCCAGAAGACTTAGTATGCTGTGAGCTTTCTTTTGTATCTGCGTTCGTTTCAGTCCCACTCTGTCCATCCATTGGTCCATTGTGTTCACTATTAGCTTTTGCTTTGTCTTCTGCAGCCTCTACTTTCGGTTTGGGTTTGTAAATGATGGGGTTACAGAAATTATCCAGTTCCTAAAGACATGAAGAAAATTGATTATATTAAAAATGGTACAGTTAAATTCCACATTAACTTTCTAAATTTCCACCTAATTCCACTTTCCTGAATTTATGTTAGTGCAGTTAGATAACCAACTGTTTCTTCAAGTACCTCAATGAAGGATTTATCTTATAGGATAGTGCATGTCTGTGGTGATAGGAAACTACTCAATCTTTGACAACAGTTTTTGTATCTAATCTTCCTAAAAATTGGTTCTTCATAATTTAAAATATAGTTTACTTAGGCAGAATAATTTTTTATTTTAAACATTTAAAAAATTAAATTTATTTTTATTATAGTTGACATACAATATTATGTTAGTTTCAAGTGAACAATACATCGATTTGGCATATATGATGTGATCACCACAATAAGTCTATTAACCGTCTGTCACCATACAAAGTTATCGTGAAATCCTTGACCATTTTCTTTATGCTGTGCATTACATCCCTGTGACTTCTTTATTTTATAACTGGAAATTTGTACTTCTTATTCCCCTTCACCTTTTGCACCTTCCCCTTACCCCGTCCCCTCTGGCAACCATGTTTGTTTCTGTATCTACGAATCTGTTTCTGTTTTGTCTTATTTGTTTGTCAGACTCCACACATAAGTGAAATCTCTGTCTGACTTATTTCACTTAGCATTAATACCCTCTAGGTCCATCAGTGTTGTCGCAAATGGCAATTTTCATATTTTTTTATGGCGAGTAATATTCCACGGTGCATATACACATCTTTATCCATTCATCTATCAATGGGCACTTAAGCTGCTTCCATATTGTGGCTATTCCAAATAATGCTGCAATGAACATGGGAATGCAGATATCTTTTCGAATTAGTGTTGAGAAAAATTCTTAATTCATTTCCTTAAATTATGCCTAATGCTCTGTTATGAACATTTTGTCAAATAACACCTATTTCATTAACTGATATTTCTCAACATTTACATGAAAACTATTTTAATAAGTGAAATTATATAAATATACACACTAACTTGACTTTTTGAAAACAACTGAGTAGCACTTGCTGTTGAAAGAAAATAAGCCATGAAAGTAAATGCAACTTAATAATTTAGAAGAAATACACTGTATTTTCCATATGCTTGCTTTTTTCCCCATAGAAATAAAAAACCATTAAAATCTTTCAATATCTGTATCACTGATTGGGGTTGGAATGGAAAGATAGAGAATAACATCCTGAGAGATGTTTTAATGACAAACTGCTCTTATACTTTGCATTTCATCTGATTAGGAGTAAATTATCACAGCTTCTTTGCAAAACTTTCTCAAAAGGAAAATAGTACTTTTAGTGCTCTATTTGATTTTAAAAAACCTGCTTCTGTTTTTAAAAATCATATACCTAAAAACATACTGAACTAGATTAAAAAAAAAAAATCACCTGAAATTCCAATTCCTACGAATACTAACATTTGGGTGAAGATCCCTCTAAATATAGGTCCAGTCATACAAACCTATGAACACAGTAATTTATATAGTGAGATAACTTTATTCTTTAATCTTTCCTTTTTCACTCAATATGTTGTATGCATCTTTGTATCTGAACAAATAGATCGCTATATTTAAACTAATGTATTTAATGGCTACAGTGTATTGTGTAGATGTAGCAATTTATTCATCTAGTTGCTTGCTGATATTTAGGTTGTTTCCAATTATTTGCTATTATAAACAAAGGTATTTAATCTGCATATACCTGTGCAACAATCACTTTAGGATGGATTTCTAGAAATGTGATTTCTGGGTTAAAGGGTCTACTCTAAATTTCTATACATATTCTGATACAGTGTCCCCAAAAAAGTTGTAACAAATTTAACCACGTTGCTCAGGAAGAGCATACATTTCTCACATCCTTTAACCACATAACCCAATCAGATGGGTGAAAAGAGAGATTTGCATTTTGTAGATTAGTGATGAGGATGAACACCATTTCATGTTTTTATTGAACATGTATTTCTTCTTTTGTCAGTTACTTATCCAATGTCTTCACTCATTTTTCTACTTATGCTTATCTTTATTAAAAAGTTTGTCCCCATGTTTTTCATAATGTTTTCTATGATAACCTTTGGCATTTTCATTAGTAATGTTTTTTTAGACTGGAAGTTTATCTCAGAAATAAGATTTTGCCCATAACTAAACACTTTTCAATTTATGTCAAACATGGACCTACACTGCCAAGTTTTACCATGGAGACTTAGAAGTCATATCCAATCCAGAAAAATGACATATTTGACAGTCAAATGTTGTCTAATTGCTTTATTTCATTTTGCATTGCACTTCAAATGTAAAAAAAAAAAAAAAAATAGCCTTGTGTATGTGACTAATTAAATCAAGGAATGGAGATGTCCCACCTAGAATCTTTTTTTTTTTTCCAAATTAAAAAGTTAGTCTTAAATTTTTCCTCTTCTAAGTTCTTTTGCAAGTTGATTATTTCTCAAAGTATAGCTCCCATTAAAAAATTTAGTGCTTGAACCCATTAAAAAGAGAATTTTATAGTTTCTTACCTTTGACTTTGCAACTATTTCTGAAACTTTCACCACAGGATCTTGAGTGAGACTTAGTTTGTTCTGTGCATTCATCTTACTGTTAAGCCAACTCATAGCTTCATTGATGTATTTTTCAACTTTTTCCATTTCAGCAGGATCCAAATGATCATATCTTTCATCCTATTAAAACAAAACACTTGAGTTAATATAACAGATTTTTCAGTAACAATTTATCAATAACTTCTACTTAAAAGATTTAGATTCTTACTGAGTGTACACCTCAAACATACCCATGTGAAGAAGCCACATAAAAGGTACACAGAACTGAAGAGAATGAAAGAAAAAATTAGTGTGGGTTCCTAAAAGGAAAGGCTTTCTGAAGAAGTTTTGGAATGACTAGTGGTGAATATTCAAGGGAAAGTTACTTATGAGCCAAGAAAAGAAGACACATGGAATTGAATTTATTAGATAATAAAGAGAAATAAGGGAAGCAGGCATAACACAAACTACACAGAAAATTCTGAATATACAAGAAAACAATATGGTACGTTGTTAGGAGAATTACATAATTCTGTCTGAGAAAGAGAACTGCAGCTGCCATGCATAGAAGAAAATCTAAGAAGCTGGTTTAGATTATTAACCACAGAACCTGAAAGAAATGGCAATGAAACATGAAAAGAGGATCTCCTGATGCATTATAGATTGGACATGGAAAATAAAGGGAAAGAGAATGGAAGAATACTCCAAAGCCAAAGAACTGAGAGGATGGTAATGCTATCTTTTAAAACCATAAATCTTCATCAGATAGTGAACTCTTCTTTCTGCTTGTATGGTTACAAATTATGCATCCATCATCTTAGACTCAGTTTCTGGGCCCCCACTTTTTCTTGAATTCCTTCCAACTTCACGGGTCACTTCTTCAGTTCTTTCCGATTCACCCCTCTATCTATGTGCTTTAAAAAAATCTCTAGCCTTGACCCTCTTCCCTGAAATCCCAACTCTATATCCAGCTTCCAACTGGAATTTCTACTTGTAAAGTTTGAAATGACTACCTATGTTTCAAACACCTGATTACTTCCCTATCTACTCTTCCCAGTTTTCCCCATCTCAGTAAACGTCACCGTAGAGTCATTTTGGACTCCTCTTTGTTATATTTATGTAAAATCTATCAGTCAATCTTATTAGCTCTGCCTTCAAAATATATGCAGCAAAAAATCCAACCACTTCTCTCCCATCCACTATCTGGGTTCAAGACTCCCATCATTTCTTGCCTGTATTATTTCTAATAATGACTGCACTAGTCTCTCTGTTTCCAGAACCTTTAAAATAAGTCAAATCATATGTCTATCGGAAAACCCTCCAATGAATTCCTATCATCAGAGCGAAAGCCAAACTCTTCTAATGGCCTGCTATGCCCCTTATGATCTGCCCACTGTTAACCCACCCCCACTGCTTTAAGCCATACTGGCTTCCTTGCTGTTCCTCCAACACATTCTCCTCTGGAGGTTTTGCAACTGCTATTCCCTTTTTCTAGAACTTTCTTCTTATAATTATCATACATCTTGAACCCTCACCTCCTTCAGTTTTCCCCTCACATGTATGTCATCTTATTAGTTTGCCGGTCTGACAGATTTCCTCTACCTCTGGCAGTCCCTTGCTTTTTCCAAAGCCTTTTATCATCCTCTGACTATTTTACAATGGCTTGTTTTTCACCTTTCCCCACTGAAGCATAATAGAAACAGGTTCAGTGTTCTGTTTGATGCTGTAGTTCTAGCACCTTGAAGGGAGCCTGGCACATAATAAAAACTCCAAAGTCCTTGAACGTAAGTCTCACCTTGCTTTGGATAGTATCTTAAACCTGCAGATTCAAGAAAACTGCTAAACTCAGACAACCAAGACATCACAGTAGGTAAATGCTGTGCTTACCTTCTCTCACAACCACATCAAAATTACAACTGAAGTGCAAAACAACCATTATTGAGAATCACCTAAAATCAAGCTGAACTGAAGCTTTTCAACTAAGGACACATAGAAACCACCTCCAGACTGGTAGGAAGGGCAGAGACGCTGAATGGGTTGGTCCCATACCTGTGTGTGACCATTAAAGATCGGGAGAGATATTTTGACTGTGGAGTTCCCCCCCAGCCTCCAGAGGAGTGAGAGATCCCAGTCCGACCCCAGCCCAGGGTTCCAGTGCCAGGGAGAGAAGTTCCCATAATTTCTGGCTGTGAAAACCAGCGGACATTGTGACTGAGTGAGATGGAGGGCAGCTGCACTTCCACGTGCTCCTCTTAAAGGGACTGTGTGTGGACTTACCCACTAATGGAATCACTCGCTCTGAGCTCCAGCGCTGGGGCAGCAGCCAAAAAGCTGGCAGGGGCATAAGGTGGGGAACTGAGTTGTCTGGCTTGGGATGGGGGCGGAGAGGCGGCTTTCTCCTGGCTGGGGGAGCTGGCGGAGGCCATTGTTTCTTTGTTGAGCCCTCCCCCTTCCTGGTGTGTGAACACAGGTGGCCACCATTTCTGAGTCCCTGCCTTTAGTTAGCCACGCCCTGGTGATTAGAGATCTGGCCCCGCCCAATTTTTAGGCACACCCAAGCCGCTTCCAGTGGCTTTTTCATGCAGACTGCCTATCTTGACTCAAGCTGCAGACTTTCCTAGGGTCTCTCAAAGGTTCGTGGAACCCAGACAAGCAGCATCTGGCTTGAGCGTGTCCTGTGCCTCTGTCTGGGCAGCCCTAAGCCAGCACTAGCGGCAGCTGGCTTTGGTTTGTGGCTTGGCCTCTCAAGGTGCTTCCAAGCACAGCACGGGCGGCAGCCATCTGTAGATTTCTTTGTGGGTCCTGCTGGGTGGTCCCAGGTGGCACACAGGCTTTGGCTGAATTTGACCTACAGCAGATCCCCTCCAAGGTGGTCCTGGGGCTGGCGCCCCCAGTGGCCAGCTTCAAAATGAGCTGGAGCATCACCCAGCAGCCTCCAAGTATGACACACCCAAGTGGCAGTTTGGGCAGGCACCAGAGCCCTGCTGAGGCTGATCCTACAGAGGAGGATCTGCTCTGTAGGCTCAGCCCCTGCACAACAACCCTTCCACTGTAGTCAAGGCCAGTCCTCACAACCAGTGAGCCCACGGGTCATTCCCTCGCAATGATGTGCAATTATCAACCAAGGCTCAACTACAAGAAGAAAGAGGGCATACACAACCCACACAAGGGACACACCTGGAGTGCGTGGCTGAGGTCACCAGAAAGGCTGTGCCACTGAATCCAATAGCACACCTACTTCATAAGGCCACTCTACTAAGACCAGAAGACGTAGCAGCCCTTCCTAATACATAGAAAGAAACACAGGGAGGCAGCCAAAATAGGGAGACAAAGAAACATATTCCAAATAAAAGAAGAGAACAAAGCTCCAGAAAAAGAACAAAGGTAAATGGAGATAAGCAATCAACCTATCACACTCAGAGTTGCAAACACTGGTTATAAGAATGCTCAATAATCTCAGGGAGAGCTTCAACAGAGAAATAGGAAGCATAAAATGCAGATGGAAACCATGAAAAAGAACCAGTCAGAAATAAAGGATACAGTAACAGAAATGAATATATTACAGGGAATCAACAGATTAGATGAAGCAGGGGATCCAACCAGTGATGTAGAAGGTAGCAGAAAACACCCAACCAGAACAGAAAAAAAAAAAAAAAATTGAGGCGAATTTGAGGGGCCTCCAGGAAAATATCACACATACGAACATTCGCATCATAGGAGTACCAGAAAGAGAAGAGAGAGAGCAAGGAATTGAAAATCTATTTGAAGAAATAATGACAGAAAACTTCCCTAACCAGGTGAAGAAAATAGACACAGAAGCCCAGGAAGTGCATAAAGAGTCCCAAACAAGATAAACCCAAAAAGGCCAACACCAAGACACATCATAATTAAAATGCCAAAGGTTAAAGACAAAGAAAGAACCTAAAAGCAGCAAGAGAAAAGCAGTTAGTTACCTACAAGGGAGCCCCTATAAGACTGGCAGCTGATTTCTCAAGAGAATCTTTGCAGGCAAGAAGGGAGTAGCAGGAAATGTTCCAAGTGATGAAAAGCAAGGACATATAACCAAGATTACTCTACACAGCAAAGCTATCATTTAGAATTAAAGGACAAATAAGGAGTTTCCCAGACAAGAAAAAGCTGAAGTAGTTCATCACCACTAATCCATATTACAAGGAATCTTAGAGGCACTTCTTTAAGATGGGAGGAGGTTAAAGATGGGTGAAAGGGGAAGGGATTAAGAAGTATAAATCGGTTGTTACACAGTAATCTTGGGGATGTAAAGTACAGCATAGGGAATATAGTCAATAATATTGTAATAACTAGGTATGGTGCCAGATCAATCTATTAGGGTGATAGAAGAGAATGGGGTTGGGGGCAAGGTGAAAAAGGAGAAGGCATTAAGAAATACAAATTGGTAGTTAATACAGTGCGGGGAATATAATAAACAATGTTGTAAAGATCATGTAAGATGCCAGATGGGCCCTGGACTTATCAGGGGGATCACTTCATAGACTGTGTAGATGCCTGGCCAATGCACTCACTATACACCTGAAGCTGAAGTAGAATAATATTGCATGTCAACTATAACTAAATATATAGGTGTACATAGTCACAGTATGTGGAGTACAACATAGGAAAGATAGTTGATGGTATTGTAACAGCTATGTAAGATGTCAGAGGGGTATGTAAGATGTTGGGGAGTGGGATATCACTTTATGAGGGGTTTAAATGTGTAACTATTACGTTGCTTTATACTCCTGAAACTAAAAAGAAAAAAAAGACTGCTAAAGCCTGGGAAGACTGGGCCATAGTAATTGTATGGGAATCCCCAATACCAGATTTGAAATAGTTTTGGCGTTTTCATTTGTCTGCTTGCTCCTTTTTACCTTTCCATTAGCCTTACCTTTGATTTGTACCTGTATGAACAAATTGGACACTGGCAGGCACACTCACGATCAGTACCTGGACTCTTCTTCTAGGTTGTCTGGACTGCAACCTTATTTTACAAAATTCACAAATCTTTTTCTAAAATAAGTAACTGCTTTCCACATTTGTAGTAAAAAACACTGTAGTTATTAAGAGTTTGTGCATTAACTTTGGAATGCTTAGGTTTTAATCCTAACCCCACCATTTACTGCCTGTATAATCCCTGACAAACTGCTAAAGCGCTGCCGTTTTAATATATATACCTGTGAGAATGAAGTGAGATAATCCATGTAAAGTGCTTAAAATTCATTAGTGCTTGATCCGCATATGCTGTTTTTATGATACTCCGCCTGAATTATTTCTGGTGCTAGCCTCTCTGCCCACTCATGCAGTTTTCACTGCAATTTAAATGTAATTTAATGGCAACGATAAAAATTGGGGGAATTACAGTGACTATTTATATAGTTAAAGCAGGAGTCAGTGAACTTGACCTGCAGATCACCTGTTTTCTCAAGGGTTACTTTGGAACACAGCCATGCCCTTCATTTACATATCATAGATGGTTGCTTTTGCACTACAATGCAGAGTTGAATAGTTGTAGAGAGATAAGTTCTACAAAGCCTAAATATTTATTATTTGTTCATTTAAATAAAAAGTCCGCTAACCTCTGGTTAAGAGAAAAAAAAATGATAAGCTTAATTTTGTCAAATTTTACTGTTATATCCAAATGTAGATATCGTTTATAGAGGGTTCCAAAAAAAAAAATGTATACGCATTTTCAGAAAGGAAAACCTGTATTAAAATTGTAATAATATAACAAAAGATGAATAGAAGTCATGTATATACATTTTCTTTGGCATCCCCGGTATAACTAAATATTTAAGGCTTAAAATCACTGAAAAGGTCAAGGGTGTGATCCAGACTTGTGTACACATGTATAAAAGAATGGGTATAGAGGATTATAAATGACTAATGGACTAGAACACAAAGAGCAAACAAAAGAAAAAGAGGCCAAAGGACAAAATAAAAGCTAGCAGAGTCCAGCTTCAAAGAAATCTGTAATAAAAAAGGCCCAAGAAAACCTCTTTTTCACTATGTCAATAATGAAATCCCTAAGAAGAAAACAATGAATTTGGTCACTGGATTAATTTACAATGTGGTTTTAGGGAATTTAAAAGGAAGCACTCTATTTTAAATTCATTAGTATCCTTTACTGACAATTCTCCAAAAAAATAAGTTTCAAGTTTGGTGCACAATGTCTCCGGAATTTTGTAGCAACTGCTCCAGCTTTGTAGCCGAGAACATTTATATTTACCCCACACTCATCACGTCTACACACATGTCATCAACAGTTGGCTTTATAATAAATTCAATACCTTGTTTCTGTATGCTTCTATCACTTTCATGACAAGTTGGATCTTTTTTCCCAAGTCGTTTAAAGCTTTTGGTCTCTCTTCATGTTCCATGTATCTCATTTGAATAGGCTGGCCATATTTCTGTTAACATAAGAAATTTATTTTTAAAAGAAAAGTAACAAAGAAACTCTTAACAGAAGACATTATATATTGTGTATACTAACTTTATTCATTAGATTAAAATGTGTGCTGTATTAAGAGGGTAATGCTTTTAAAAAACCAAAACAGAAAACCTTTGCCCCCTTGGCCCAGGTTCCTGGAATGGGGAGTTTCTAAATGTCTCTGTAACTTTGAGGAGGGGGATTCATTAGAAGAATGAATAACTCCTTTCAATTCTTTATATACTTAAGTAAAAACCAGTTTATCTAAGGATAATTTTAGATTTTCAGAAAAGTTACAAAGGAAATAACAGAGCCAAGCGTCTCTCATAGCTTTCTTCTAATGTTAACCTCACAGCACGTGGTACATTTGTCCGTAAGAAACCAGCACTGGTGCATTACTTGGAACTAACTCCAGACTTAATTTGGATTTCATTTTCTTCTGTTCCAGGATACTATACTGCATTTAGTGTATTTATACCATACTTTTTATTGCAAATGTTTTTGAAAGGGAAGCAAATATTTCATTTTTAATTTCTAAAAGCCACCTCAAAAAAATAGTGAAGCTTATGAAAACTTCTATAACATTTTCCTTTTTATGTTTACTAATACACCTGAGGCAAAATAATCCGTTTTGGGTACTTCTGGGCTTTTCCAGTTATTTCTATTGGCTTCAGCTGCCTTGCTGTTCCTATAGCTCCAAATATATATTCTCTTAGGGAGCTGGGGAATAAAACTATCAAGAATGTGAAGTTTAGTATTGCTCTCATAAGCTTAAATTTTATACTTGATTTCTAATTTATTCCCTTTGGTAGTAATTTATTGACATGAAAGTAATTATTGCAAGATAATAACTTCTTTTGCTTTTAAGTAACTTCTTTTGCACTCCTCTTCCCCAGCTAAAGGGTTGCTTTCCCCCATATTCTAGAAATCTTTATTAATGTCATCACTTTGCGCCTGTATATTCCTTTGCTGCTCAAAGAGTGGTTCAGGGACCAGCAGCACCAGAATCTTTTGGAAGCTTGTTAAACTGGAGAATCATGGGCCCACCTCGCTATACTGAATAATCTGCATTTCAGTAAGAGCCCCAGGGAATTCATGTGCACATTAAAGCACTGCTATGATCCTCACCAAGGAGGAGAGACTAAACTTTCCTGTTGTACTTCCAATCTGACCTTCTTGTAACTAAATTATTTTTCTCAGGCTTGGTGGAGGGTCCCTAGGTAGCAAGCAAGAAAAAAAGAGTTAATAGTGGTCTTTTCTTAAAAATCACACATGCCCTAAAAAAAGAGAAACTGGTGGCCATGTCTCCTTATTTCTTTATTAAAGGACATTCAAGAGCAAGGGTGCTATTTTTGAAGTTCTTTGCTGGCCAAGCGTCCCCATCAGTTGCAATGCAAAAACACAAAAGGGCAGTGTATTACTCCTCAAAATCAGAGCAATAAAGGGGGAGTGAAGCAGAGGAAGGGTGATTCCTCTGATGGATAAGAAGAGGTCAGGTTGAAAAATCACTAATAATGACATCTCAGAAATACATAGATTGTTAAAGCAATACTAACACTCTGGTCATTTTTTAAATGTTTATATCTGAGTATCATGATAGACAAATATGATTATACATTATTTGATTTCAATTATCATGTATCAGTACTCACTTCTCAAAATGCTTTTAAAATGAGAACATTTCCTCTTATACATATCTGCCTCAGTAATTTCTTACATATTTACTTTAAAAATACACTGTGCCATTAACACCATAATTTCTAGGAATACCCAATGCTCTATTTAACGCTCACATATAGCTTTAAAAAGTTACCTTTAATTCTTGAAGCTTATCCACATAAATTTGTTTAGGTTGGTCTTCACCTTCTTCATAAAGCCAATTTTCTGTGTCTTCCAATATTGCTGACAGTTTATTCAAGTCCTAAGTATACATTTAAGAGAGCGCGATATAAAATGTTCTCTTAGAAATAAAAGTCATCAAAGAAGGACACAATGTTTTCAAGTATAAAGAATTAAATTTCCTATTTTTCTGATTTTTTTTATTCTTAAACATTGTTCACCATACTTCCGCAAACTGGAAAAATACCTAAGAACCACTCCTAAATGCACTCAAGAAGATTGACAGTAACACATTTAATACATTTATTTACATAATCGGTATTAGCATTCTCAAGAAAAAAAGTTTTTGTAAAAAATTGTAAAATCTAGACTTACTTCTTGAGTGATGAACTTTTCATAGACAGTACCCAGCTTGTCTCTAAAATCATATACATATTCTTCAACAGCATTCTTAGCATCATTTCTTTCTTTCTCTAATTTATCTTGCATTATCATCTTCCCCTATTCAAAAAGTTTCAGATTAATTGCCATTAAGAATATTAAGAAATTAGGGAAAAAAGAAACCAAAATCACAATGAAATACCACTTCATACCTACTAGGATGACTAAATCAAAGAAATAAAAAATAAGTGTTGGTGAGGATGTGGACAATTAGAAACCCTTGTAACACTGCTGTTGGGAATGTAAAATGCTGCAGCTGTGACAGAAAAGTTTGATGGTTCCTTGAAAAACTAAACAAAGAATTACAATATAACCTGGCAATTTTACTACTAGGTATATAACCAAAGGAATTGAAAGCAGGAACTCAAACAGCTTTTGTATGCCAGTGTTCACTGCAGCACTGTTCCTAACAGCCAAAAGGTGGAAAAAACTCAATTGTTCATTAACAGATGAATGGATAAATAAAATATATATCCACAATGGAGTATTATTCTATAATAGGAATGAGTTTTGATACATGAGAACATGGATAAACCTTGAAAACATTTTGCTAAGTGCGGTAAGTCAGATACAAAAGGACAAGTATTTTATGAATTCATTTTAATGAGTAATCTACAATAGGCAAATTCATAGAGACAGAAAGTGGACTTATTTACTGAGTGGTGGAGGAAGGGAGAAATGTTGAGTTATTACTTGATTGTTACAGACTTTCTGTTTGGGGTGATGAAAAAGTTTTGGAGATAGTGGTGATGGTTGCACAACATTGTGAATATAATGCACTGAATCGTCATACACTTAAAAGTGATCAAAATATCAAATTTTGTTATATATATTTTATCACAATTAAAAATTGATAATATACCGAAATCCATTGAATTTAACATTTTAAATGTGTTAACTGTATGGTATGTGAGTTATATCTCAATAAGCTATTCAGGAAACCCACACAGACTATGTCATTGTACATACCGTGTTTTCCTGAAAATAAGACCTAGCTAGACCATCAGCTCTAATGCGTCTTTTGGAGCAAAAATTAATATAAGACCCGGTCTTATATGATACCATATAAGACCGGGTCTTATAGTAAAATATAATACTTATATTAATTCTTATATTAATTTTTGCTCCAAAAGACGCATTAGAGCTAATGGTCCGGCTATGTCTTATTTTCAGGGAAACACGGTACTTGGGTTCAAATCCTAGGTTCCCCATTTACTAGCTTTGAGATCTCAGAAGAGACACCTAACCTCTCAACCTCAGTTTTCTTATCCTAAAATAGACAGCATATTCCTATTTAGCTCATAGACTATTGATAAAATTGACATAATTCACATAAAATATTTAGTCCAGTGCCTGGCACGTAACTGGAGCTGATTAAACGTTAGCCCTGGGATGGACCTGAGCCTTGGAAACAGGCTACCTGGATCCAAATTAAAGGTTACTCTCTGACCTTAGGTAATTTAGTCTACCTGTACCTGTTTCCTCATCAGTAAAATGTAGATCCCTAGAAATCACTGCATGTCAGAGTTGTTGTGAGGATTAAATATCAAAATGTTTAAAAATTACTACTGTTATAATCAAAAGCAAAAAAATAATCTGAGGATTGTAATACTTAAACAACAAAATTTTCACTTTAACAAAAACATAGTATTTTAAACACAAGACTGCAGTGTACTGACATTTGTGAATTTAGAATAGTGAGACATTTAAAAATATAAGAAATATTTTATACCCCAAATTTGCCATAGTTACACTTCCCCACAATTCATTCCTTTGGGAAAACTAGTCTCAAAACATACAAATTCTGAATTATTCAGGGTCTCCAGGAATGCTTGCTTCATATAAAATGCAACCTTGACTAATGAATGATAGTGACATAGGCAGGTACTAAGAAGAGCAAGCACTATCAAGTCAAACTCTCTTGAAGAAATCCCTAGACTAAAGTCAGCAGAAGGAAGAATACTAGGGCACTTCAAACAGAAGTGTCCTTTACTGCCAGCCAAGCCTGTGGAAATTAGGAACCACCACTGAAATGTGAATTTGAAAAATAAAAATAAATTACTTATTATATAACTACTGGTAAAGAAACTAAACTCTTTAAGAGAATAAAATTAAACATTTAGCCATGTAAAGAACATTTCAAGAATGACAACGGATTTTAAAAAGTATTAAATGGAAATCAGAAAGCATTGTGAATAGAGCCTCAATCTTTAAGAACAACACATTAGAAGAGGTGAACTGCTAATAATTCCTCATATGATGATGCCTGCTGAGTGTTAAAGGTAGAATAAAAGGGGCTAAGAATCATTACTGTTGGAATGGTCTTTCTTTATAGTGGAAACAATCCATATATTTCATATAACTAAGTTGAAAACTACCCTGTACATGACATTAACACAGCTCAATATTTCATCCCAAATAAAGTAGTTGAATGATTATATTTACTAATTCCTTAAGAGTTACAGACTAGTTTCCCAAATTTGGGGTATAATCATTGATGCCTACAAAAATTTCAGAATACACTACCACCTATTTCAACATCAACTCAGATTTATATACCTCATTTTCAATGTAGCTGTTGAGAAGATCTTGGCCCAATTGTCCACACAGGCTACTCTGGATAGGCAGGTCAATACTCTTGATTTTTCCTTTTTTAATGGTCTGGTTTAATCGGTCTTGTTTGTCTGAGGGAGCTGACTGCAAAAGAAATGCAAGAAAATCATAGTGCAAATTTCTAAAACTAGCTTATAAAAATAGATTTAAGAGAGTAACTTCAGATGAAACAAAAAAGTAAAATCAAACAAAACTATTACCATCTACTATACTTTATTTAAAAACACTACTTTAATGCTAATAATGTTTTATACTCTGTGTACACTAAACCTTTCCACATAAAAACACTGGGCTGGAAATTCAAAACAAAACCACAATGAGATGCCACTTCACACCCACTAGGATGGCTATAGTATAAAAAATGGAAAATGACAAGAGTTGGTGAGGATGTGGAGAAACTGGAACCCTCACATACTACAGGCAAGATTGTAAAATATGCTGCCATTTTGGGAACAGTTCAGCAATCGCTCAAAATACTAAACACAGAGATACCATGTGACCCAGCACTTCCAGTCCTAGGTACATGCCCAAGGAAAATGAAAACATACAGCCATACAAAAACTTGTACATGATTGTTTATAATAGCATTATTCCTAACAGTCAAAAAGTACGTAGAAGCAATCTACATGTCCATTAGCTGATGAATAGATAAATAAAATGTGGTATGAATCTATAAAATGCAATATTATTTAGCCATAAAAAGGAATGAAGTAATACATCCTACAACCGGGATGAACCTTGAAGACATTAGTGAGAGAAGTCAGTCACAAAGGACCACATATGGTATGACCTTATTTATACGAAATGTCCACAATAGGCAAATCTAGAGAAACAGAAAGATTAATGGTTGCCTCGAGCTGGCAGGGAAAGGGTTAGGAAAGAATAGGAGTTACTGCTAAGGGTACAGGG
Source organism: Rhinolophus sinicus (assembly GCF_057876585.1). Lineage (NCBI taxonomy): Eukaryota > Metazoa > Chordata > Mammalia > Chiroptera > Rhinolophidae > Rhinolophus > Rhinolophus sinicus. Next base: position 125,810,130 of record NC_142515.1, read on the forward strand.
CTTCTTTCTGTGGGGATGAAAATGTTATAAAATTGACTGTGATAATGGCCACAAAACTCCAAGTATATTAAAATACCATTGAATTGTACACTTAAATGGGCAAATTGTATGGTATGTAAACTATATACTAATAAAGGTGTTAAAAACAATTAAGCAAAAGATACTGGGTAAAAACAAAAAAATTTAGAAAAATAGGTTTCAGGTTTTAAATTACTTAAGAGCCTAGGATTTAAAACTGGATTGTTATAACCTCAGCAAAAATCTATACAGCCAACCAACAGAATAAATTCTGTTCAGGTTAGAAAAATCTGTGGAAGATGAAAGTTTAGAGCTGTAGCAACATTCATCTGGGTGTTTTGGGACAGTGTCTCTGCCGTCTTTTAAGGGCAATGATTGTCTCAGTAAAACAATGCCTCTCAATAACAGAGTCATTTGTCCTTTAAATTTTCACTTTCAAAAATATTTGTTTTTGCACAAAGAAAATATACTATTATGCAGCCAAATGCTTACAGTGGTTACTTTGAAATGCAGGGCTACTGCTAATTTAAGTTTTCTTCATTTGGCTTATTTCATTTTCTACTTTTAATGAGAAAAAAACTTACCAAAAGACACATTTTTTTCCTACCAAGAAGTTAATTTTACGTATACTATTGTCAGAGTTAATTCTTTAAAAAAAAAATCCTCTAATATAAATCTTTGAAATGTATTTATTCTGGTTATATGCTTTCAATACAATTCCACAGTACTAAGATTTAAAATATCAAGTGTATTAAAAACATGCATTCTAAAGTAAATATATTAACTCAAACTATCAATCTCAAAAAGACACAACTATAGAAATAGTAAAACGAACCTTTGTTTTGGTTCCTGTATGATCAATTTCCTCTTCTGGGGTGTGTTCAGCGTGACATTTTTGATGACTTCCTTCTTCTTGGTCAACCTGCATTTTATCCTGGAAAGAAAATATGTAATTGATAGCATTTGTAGAGTCTTTATTTTTCTTTGTTTTTTTAATAAACAGTATCTTAGAGTTCAAGACTGTTTTGAACTGTGTGAACACAGTAAAGTAAAAGTTCATTGCTTTTCAAATGAGAATAACTACAAATAAGAGGTAAGTAAAATGAAAAGATCTATTTGATGCTATGAATAAATCTTGTTTCATTCACCTGTGGCCAAAACATTGCAAAATAAATGGAAAATTTTCAGGTCCAATTTATAAACCTAGATTCACAAAAGCAAGCTTTAACAAAATTAAACTTGACATGAAAAATGTTAATAAAGAACTTAATGAAGGAAAACTAAAGTGTAAAAGACACAAAATGTATTACATAAATTCAATTATTTTTTAAAATGTAGTAAAATACTCAAGACATCAAAATTGTCAAAGTAGATGTCTCTGAATTATTACAACATAAATATAAAAAACATTTTTAATGTAAAAAAGACAAACTTTCAACTGTCAAAATGGACTCTCTAGTTGGCACAGAATCGTTAAGTATTAGATTTTTCTGGTTTTCCTAATCTTATCCATGGCCATCCACCCAAAAAGATAGCTTGGACTTCAGGAATCAATGTAATTTAAGTCTTCTAATACATCTGGAATGATGCAAATATATAACACCCAGAAGGCTACCCTGAATAAATGCTTATTTGTACCAAGGAGAAAAACAAGTTAGAAGTGTTCTTAGTAGTTACAAGGTCAATTATTTATGATAGTCCAACTCCCAACTGACCCTTCCCTTCCAACTGTACAACTTCTCCAACCCTGTGATTGAGGAGCAGTGAAAGAAGTGACAGTGGTGACTTGGGATAATGTAGGAAGAGATAAATATATTAACTCCATTTCATGTAATACTATGAAAAAAATGCTGCCAATTAAATCGCCAAAATGTTTTATCACTTAGCCTTTTTATTTTATACTTATTTAAAGAGCTGTTCTATTGTGTATATATATCTTTAAAGGAGAATTAAACAAACAAAGTGGCTAATATAAGTTTTAAAACTTCACATTCAGAATCCAATGCTTCTAAATCATTCAATTCAGTTGTCAATGTCTGTATTCTTCTGCACTGTCCTTTGTGCCATCGAGACCATTAGTGACATACCATTTGTTTAGAAATTGCTCCAGCATGAGTCTCTAATATCTTCTTATAAGCCACTGACACCTATTTTGCAAGTTTTATGATGGTGTTTTCTTTACCTTACCAGGTGGAGTCAGTCAGTAGATTGTTTTCAGACAACAACCAGAACTTGTGTTCCTTCCTTGAACTTGTTAACTGAAATGTCAAGGGGTTGCAATTGCCTACTCCTGCCATTAAGAATAACAACTAAGTTCACACTGTACAGGTGATGAGAACTATAGCATTATTACTGCCATCAGCAACTATGAATAGAAAATATCATTTGCAAGACCCATGCCAGTTTCAGATACAGTAAAACACAGCAGCAAATCAGAAATGCTAGGGAGGTAGGATATGGGTGCCACACTCTGGTTTTTAGTGTCCAGGACTCACAAATATTATATAAAAACAACTAAAAGTCTCAGCAGACACTTTTAAGAAAAAGAAGGTGAAATGGTTATGAAGAACTCTTCATAGAAGGCATACAGAGTTCTCTCAATGTGAGTAAAAATTAATCTCAATGGATTAAATTTATCTCTGCTACAAGTTATTAAGAACTACAATTAAGAATTAGTTTTCACTTATTATTCTTAATGATAATTTATGAAAAATTGTATCTTCACAACACATTAGGACATTTTCTTCTCCTCAGTTCAAGTAAACAAGACTCGCAAAATAATACATGAGTAGAATGAAAGAAAATGCCATGGTCCTTAAATGAAGTATTTTAAAGAGTAGTGGTAGAATTCTGATCAAATCTGGAAGATTTTACAATCTTTATGGAAAAAAAAAAAAAAAAAGATAACCTTCACAAGGAAGAAATTATCCTGAAACTCAAAAAAAAATCCGTTTTTTTTTTTTAAATAAATATTACTATATTAGTTTCAGGTGTAGAACAGTGATTAGACATTTATATAACTTACAAAGTGATCCTGGTAAGTTTAGTACCCATCTGACACCAAAAATCCATTCAAAATATGCACAAATACATGAAAAAAATCTAGGCATCTCTAATTATGATTGGGAAAAAGAAATCTAACAAATGCCATTAAAAATATTGTACATAAAACGATGAAAACTTTGTGCAATGGAATATAACCATGTTCTCTTAAGATACCTTCTACAGCACACCAAGAGTAAATACAGAGTTAGGGTCCCAAACTTTTTCATAAAGAAATAAACAGTCCAAAATATGTCTTTTAGGATTACTGAATGTACAGCACATTTTTCTGCTCAACAGCATCCCCTAACTGAGCCCTGAAAAATTCTTCATCAAGCATGTATTTTCAATCTAAAATATGTGAGTGTACAGTTCAAAATTTATCAATCTGAACTGATTTTATTTGTAAGCTGAAAAAGCTAGCCATAATACATGATTTTAATGGAAATAAAGACAAATTTAGGAAAGAAGACTCCCAACATACATATGCGCATGCTCCATATAATGCTGTGAAAGATGTAGTCTCTGAAAACTATGTTACAATGTGAAAGATGTACAGAATTTAAAACAGAATTGTTCTTTGTTGCTTTTATTTAAAAAGTTTGTACTGATTCCTGCAGCAGAACTTCAGAGCAAAATCTTGGAAATTAATGTCTTCCACTATTAAAGTACTAATTGTGATTCAGATACTAGTATCTATTTTTTTATCAGAGAAACTTGAGATGGAATTCTTACATACCACATCATCTTTGCTTTCATTCTTAAACGAAGTTTCTGTCTCCATAGGAATATCACTGTGATCCCCTTCTACATTTTGCTTCTCAATTACTGATGCACTAGCCACACTGAAGATTCCATGGATATTAATGCGAACTTTAACCTTTACTTTGGAACTATCACCATCAGACTGTGGAAAAACATTCTGAATAGTGAAGCTCCCTTAAGGAAAAAAGAGCTTTGATCAGTACATGGGCTTCAGAGTAACTCATTCAATTCATTAATTCAATAATCTGACTATCATCTTTCTGATGCTGGCAAATAATTGTAAAGTTATTATCACATCCAGATTTATTACTGTGGGATAGACATTATCCCCAGATCACCGTTTTTACACTTTAATAAACCTGGTATTAAAACTCAGAAAGGTTAAGCAATCTGCCCAAAATCATCCAGGCTAGGAAAAAAGTTGAGATTTTAACCAAGCACAATCTGACTCAAAGGAATATAACCTTTAAGTATAGTTTATAACATTGCTACTCTAAAACCAAAATAACGAAATTCAATTTCTGATCTAGAAAACCAAATAGATATTACCCCTTTTTGCTAAAAGCTTTGCAAATCATAATCATCTTGGTAACTCATAAATAAAGCAATTTAAACATTTCCTGGGTTTTTGCTATAGCAAAATTGCTGAAGTTATTTAGTCACTAATACCTACAGAGGTCTTATTAATTTTTCACTTTCAGAAAGCTGTTTTATTTTTCCAAAAAAAAAATCTCAAATATATAATGATATCCATAGTAGAGAGAGAATACTAGACAGAAAAACTGAGTAGTAAAAAATCTGGTTGACCAGTATTGAGGGTTGAATTGTGTCCCCCCCCGCAAATTCAAGTCGAAGTCCTACTGTCCAGTACTTCGGAAGGTGACCTTATTGGAAGACAGGGTCTTAACAGAAGTTAATCAAGTTAAAATGAGGTCATCAGGGTGGGCTCTAATCCAATAACTGGTATCCATATTTGGAGACATACACATACAGAGGGAATGTTATGTGAACATGAAGATGGCCATCCACAAACCATGAAGAGACGTCTAGAATGGATCCTTCCCTCACAGCCCTCAAAGGAAGCAATCCAGCCATCACCTTGATTTTGGACTTCTAGCCTGCAGAACTGTGAGCCAAATTTCTATTGTTTAAGCCACCATGTTTGTGGTACTTTGTTACAAAAGCCCTGGAAAACTAATACCACCTTCAATAATTTATATCTACTACTTTAAATAATGTACTTGAAATATTTATGTTGTCCCCTTTATAGCCTATCAGTAAAAGCAGTACATATGGAGAATTTTAAAACTTAAAAATTATTCCTTCATACTGTTTTGTATCTTCAAAATTATTATTCAACTAAAATGGATACTACAGTCTCCTGTTCTTACTTTCATATTAATCCAATAATACTCTACTTGTTGCCGCTGAACATAAGTTTCAAACAAGAATACATAGTCTGGCAGCACAACTACAGTTTACTGATTAATGAGTTTTCCCATTAACAAATAACCCTCACCCAAACCTTTCAGGCCAATTACAAAGTATTTTAAATACAGTTGTCAAAATGAATTACAAATACTCAAACCTGCTGTTATTCCAGAAATAACCTCTGAGCACTAAATCGTGCATGTTTAGAAAAAGGTAAAAATATCTTTGTTTAAAAAAATCCAGTGTTAGCTTAAATATCAACTTATTTGTTTCACTTATTATATAAAATTTTTTTGAGTTCTCTCACCAATTCTTGGATCAGGATAAGGCACGTCATGTAAATTAGTATAAAATGCTTCTAATTCAAATGGTTCCTTTTTGTGGAAAGTAATGACTTTTGAGAATGGGGCAGGATGGTTCTTACAGAATACTTCACATTCCCTAAAATAGAATGGGAAAACACTCAGTTAAAAACAAATAGAAGTTGCTCATGAAGCTGGTTTCAGAATCCGTCTCATTTTTAATCCATAAGCAGCAATTACAAAGAACGCTATGGATAAATGTAAAAAAAAGAATTTGTTTTTGATATAAACCTGCATTTTCATAGGCTTATGGTTCCAAGTTTTTAGACTGTCTGTCATAGTAATAGACAATTCTATCCTACTAAAAAGAAAAAAATTACCCGAAAATAGTTATATCTTAAGGCCGATACATAGGAATTACTTTTTTGTTCACATATGAAGTCCAAATCATATTCGTTAGTTCCCAAAATACATGTCATTTGTAACCATTTTTATTCTACTTCTTTTTAAAAAGAACTTTTCTTTGGAAATAATTTCAAACTTACAGAAAGGTGCAAAAAGGACAAAGAACACCCGTATATAACTTCTACCTAGATTTGCTACTGTGAACATTTCACTCCCATTTATTTTATCATTTGAGTGAACACACATTATCGGTGCATGTGTATATTTTTTTCTGAATTAATTGAGGGTGCTACATCAATTTATAGCTCTTTACTCCTAACTACTTCAATGTGTATTTTCTAATAGAGATATTCTCTAAAGTGTTTCCCCGAAAATAAGACCTAGCTGGACAATCAGCTCTAATGCGTCTTTTGGAGCAAAAATTAATATAAGACCCATTCTTATTTAACTATAATATAAGATCGGGACTTAAATAAGACTGTGTCTGACATAATATACTATAATGTAAGACCCGGTCTTACATTAATTTTTACTCCAAAAGACGCATTAGAGCTGACTGTCTGGCTAGGTCTTATTTTGGGGGAAACAGTAACCACAGTACAGCTGTCAACCTTATAAATTTACACTGACACTTTGATCTAAACTCCATATTCCATTTTTTTTTCAGTTAATATTAGTAACATCCTTAACAGTATCTTCTTTCCATCACAGTGAATTTTAAAACCTACAAAGTAATTCCTATTACTTAAATAAGGTAACAGAAATGATTTATAACTATTGTTTATAAACTTATTGCTTTAATACTACAGCATCATCCTATTAATTATGTAAGGTTTGAAAATTTCACATTAATGGATTTTTCCCTCTATCCTACTATTCAAGAACCTACCACCATTTCCTTCACAAGGATATATTTACTGTTCAATTTAATTCCCAATACGTTTCCTTACAATTGTTTTCCTGAATCACTTACACCTTTAAATGAAAATAGTTTTAAAGAATATTTCTGGCCTCGAAACTGATATTAACACATGTGATTTAAATGTTCTGCAAAACGTTCAGATGAGATTGATAATCCGTATTTTTGAAATCTGTGCAAAATTTCAATTTCTTAGTGTGGATGTATAGTACACAGAACAAAAGATTTAAAAGCAACTTCAAAAATTAAATACAGCTTTATTTTATTATACAAGCTTCTGAAAAATAGTCAAATATAGTATTTGAAACACAAATTTTTATTTTGGTAGGAAAGCAAGGTATTTAAATTCTGGGCAATTCATGGAAATAAAAATGTAAATGTCAATACAAGTATAAAAAGACTGTAGCTTGCAATAATTAGAAATAAAAATTTAGCAACAAAGTACTGTATTTTTACTGTTAGACTGTTAAAAGTATAGGAGAAAATGAGCTACAACAGATAATCTAACACAATGTTAACAGGAATATAAACTGATAGTTTGGCAGTATTAGTTAAAATAAATGTTCATACTCTTTGGCTCAATTTACTCCTACAGTTATCTTACAGATACACCAAACACAACTAAACAGGGAAACGTGTACAAGGATGTTCCCAATAGCACTGCTCAACACAGGAAAAATGTGACTTTCAAGTGTATTGGTTAAATGAATTATGGCATAAACAACTGTTGAAAAAAGTTACTGTCTGTTGGCATGGAAAGGCAATATATATCATATTTAAAAAAGCAAGTTGCACTGGGAGTATACAGATGATCGATGTATGCATTAAAAAGGCTGTGCTTTTATTCTTAGGTATTTCTTCTAAGTGACTGGATAGACAGATACACACTTAGCTGTTAACAATGGTTACCTCTGTAAAATGGGCAAAGGAGGAGATAGGATATGGAAAATACAGGTTGTTAAATACCTATCCTACGATTTTTTTTTGAAAATAAGATTTCACTTTTATAATAAAATGTTAATTAAAAATGTTTTCATGATTTATAGATTATATATCATTTGTATATTCTTCTTCATAACGTTTTATTTAAATGTGTTTGGGAATTTTAAGAAGTGTAAATTCCTTTCATTCACAAAAGTATGTCCAATTGGTTATTTATGACAGGCTCTAACCAAGACTTTAAAAGTCACTTACCCAGTTCCATCTTCAAAAGAGGTCTTCCATCTTAATGTGATTGAATAGGGAACAATGTCTGTTATGGAAAATTCACGCACTTTAAATGCTGGTGAGAGAATTGCACACTGCAAATAAGATGTACACCATGTTTAAATTAACAAACACAAAACATACCCTAGGTTACTCTCGATTAAACTGCTTAAATAAAGTTCTTGTAATAAAATTGTTACATTATAAAAATTACATTTAAAGTAACTAGCTAAAATTTAAAAGTGTCAGAGTACTCATTCTGGGACCTTATAAAAATTTAATACAAAATACTTTTAAATCTCAGAAAAGAATTTAAATGTAAATTATTACGAGAATTCATAAAATAAGTGTTCTTTAAGTACAATTAGAGACATATTATGACAGTTTAAAAATGTAAGTGGGAAAGACACAAGACCTACTTTTCAGGAACAATTTCAATTTACTTTAGCCTACTGACAAGTGGTCAGAACAGATAATATTAAAATTCCCTTTAGGTTTACCACATTTCTGGCAAAACACATTCTTAAAAAAAAAAAAAAAAAGACTAATAATCATACCTGTAATGCACATCCTCTTGCAACAGCTTCATCAGCATTTAATGTGGTACTTATGTCTTTAAGAAAGAATTTAGTGATTTGTTCCTTCACTGCAGGAATTCGCGTTGCTCCCCCTACAATTTCTATACTACTTATGTCTTCACGTTGTACGTCTAGAAAGGAGAATATATTTATTTGTGAAAAATAAGACAGTCTTTACAAAATGTGAAAAGTAGACTTCGGAAAGTACTTTTTTAAAAAAGTACATTTTTTAATTTGTTCAAACAAGAATAAGTGGAAACAACATAAAAACAAATTTTGGAAAAAGGCAAAATTTAATAAATATTAATTATATATGGGTCAGGCACTGCACATGGAGTGACGACAATAAGATGACAGAGTGACAATAAGAAAAGCACCTCATGAGCTTTAAAGGGACTCTTCAGAGTCCTTCAGTTTTCTAACTTCCATCTCACAAATCCCCATAGGATGTTTTTAATTGATTACTAAAACCTTAACAAGAAACAATTATGTCCCCATTTCTACTGTACTTTCATCTTAGAATCTTCTATATACCTACATAAAAACACCTCCAAACATAACCAGCGTTAGTTTTAAGATATAAACCATAAAATGGACCAGGAGTTTTCATAAACCCAGATTTCTAGTGCCCTACTCTTACGAATTAAGAATGAGTTATAATCTCTAAAATAAAAAATACAAATCTTTAAAAACACATGAAGTTTTTACTGCTTTTACCATTTCCTACTCCATTTAAGAGAGTAACAACATGACAGTTTTGATGGTTAGCCTAGTAATTTCCACTTACTAGCTTGTTCCATTACTGCTTTTAAAGGTGGTTCAACCCTGGCTAAGAGGGAAGCACATAATTGTTCAAATTGAGCCCTGTGGGGGAAAAAAAAAATTCACTATTTTGAGATCTAAAAAATGAGTATGTCTTCTAAAATAACAGAATCTAAATATTATAAAATAAGCAAACACTTTTCCAACTAAAAACATACATAGTACCTGTTCATTTTACTAGAAACATCAAGGTCATTCATGAAACACTCAATGTTCAGTGGAAGATCTGATGCATTTGCACTCATTAGCTTCTTTAGTTTTTCACATTCCTGATATAAACGCAACAAGGCCCGAGAGTTTTCTTTCACATTTATCTTATATTTGGTCTTGAATTCTTCACAGAAGTAGTCTACTAAAGCCTCATCAAAGTTCCTGCCACCCAAATATGGATCAAAGGTGGTAGCCAAGACCTGTTTAATTGAAAAACCAGAACTGAATTTTCATCAATATAGATGCTTTCAAAATAACAATAACAAAATCCTTTTAAAATTAAAATCAAAGCCAAAAAACCTTGTCAAAAACCACAGGGGTGCAAAATTTGGAATCACTTACATTAATTATCATTTATATTTAGCCAATATATTTATCCACTCTGAATTATCTGCTTTAGATTACAGACCCACATATCATAATTTAAACGTAATTTGAAATCACTGAGTTACAACAACTAACACTTCATCATTTCACATCCTCTGGTTCTACAACAGCACTGAACAAGAAGGCCAAAAACTAAGTTTAGGAAAACAAAGAAACGGTCCTAAGCACATAACCAAAGACAAAGCAGCTAAGAAAAGCTTATCTAAGGATTAAATCTAAAATACTGTAATTGATCACTTATAGGTCAAGAATTAGGCCTTCAATTATTAACAAAATACTGAAACAAAAGAATACGAGACCAAAAAAATAAATAACAGTGAAGAGAGACAAAAATTTAATATAGTAAGCCTGCTGAGCAATAAGCCCCAGCCTGTAGTCGGGTAGGAGAGGAATAGACAAGTCACAAAACTTCAACACTAGAGCTCTTGAAAACACAGAAGACACCTAGTCTCTCTCCCCAGGGTAGAAAGTACAAATGGCTACTTACAATAGTGACCACTGGAAAAACAGAATGCTACTGTTTGTGTGGGTCGTCAGCTTTGTTTCACAAGGTTGGGTGGTGGAACAGTGGTAAACATGACAGTAGTATGTGAGCGTAATCTCACTGGTATGTCATCCCACAGACTAGCACGAAAACCCATGGATAGACTTTTCATAATGTCCAGTATTACTCAAAATTAAATGCAAAATTGTGTTGGTATGTGACAAGTGTGAATGTGCATCCTTCTGGAGAAAAGGCCATAGCTTTTATCAGACTTTCAAAGGGGTCTATGATCTACTCTAAGGTACCATGTTTCCCCGAAAATGAGACCTAGCCGGACCATCGGCTCTAATGCGTCTTTTGGAGCAAAAATTAGTATAAGACCCATAAGACTGGGTCTTATATTAATTTTTGCTCCAAAAGACGCATTAGAACCGATGGTCCCGCTAGGTCTCATTTTCGGGGAAACAGGGTACAGGGTATCTACTAAAAAGGAAGGAAAATGTTTTTTAATTAAGTTAAAACTCAAAACTAAATACCAAGGTCTACTTAATTTATAGAAAACTACCCTATAATCAGCATTAGTCATTTTCCTTTAATTTTCTGATTATAAGGATGTAATTATAGTAATATAAACTATAAGACAAAAAGCTCTAAAGGTGTTGGATAACCCAAAGCATTTCATCTTCTATGTAAATTCTGCACATGTGCATAATGGAGAGAGAGAGTGTGTAAATCTGGGTAAGATAATCAACGTACAAATGAATCTAAAACCAAATATAGACTATAAGAAGATAAGCACACAGAAGTAATGCCATATTGTAGAAAATTTTGATTAGGACTTCTTGATAGGAAGGTTTCTAAAAACTGGATTCATTTTATAATAGAAAATGTTTCTAAGTATATTCATGGATCAATATGTCATTTATTTATGCTCCCTGATAGTTGACTTAACTCCTCAACAATAATACATATAGTTAATGCGTATTCTAGTACCTACTATGTGGCATTCCAAGCATTTTACACACATTAACTCATTTTGCCCTCAAAAATTCGTTGAAATAGTTATTGATATTATCCTCAGGTGACAAATCTGAGTTTTAGGGAGGTGAAGTAATTTGCTCACAGTTTTTATGTGGCAGAGCCAGGATTTAAACCCAGTCATTAAGGTTCTCTGTATAGTCTTATATGCTCTTTACCATTAAAGTTAAGTATTGCAAGTCATTATTTACTTACTTTAAGTTTTCCTTTGTTAAAAGCACAAATTGAGACTTGGTAGGCAGAATGTCCCATATCAATAAATATTACATTTCTTGGTTTCTCATCTAGTGGGGGAAGATCCTGTTTATAAATCCCATATGCTAATGCAACTGTGTTAAGAACAACAAATTAGGTTAATTTCAGCATAGAAATTACATGGAAAACAGGTAAATCACTTAGCTACCACACACTTTAAAACACAGTAGAGCAATACAATTTACTGATTTCAAAGTAACTTTTCATAATTTGCTGAATTAATGTTTTTAATTTTATTTTTTCTTTACCCATTTATAACTCTATTATATAGATGCTTTGTACTAGTCAGAAAAAAATATAACAGGATTTTTCTGACGGTGATTTCAAACTGCACAGTGCTCACCTGCAGTAGTTTCATTCATCAATCTTAAACAATTTAAACCTGCAACCTGGGCTGCGGCCATCACAGATCTTCTCTCAGCATCAGTGAAAAAGCTAGGAATCTGGTATTTAAAAGCAATAATTAAGTATATTAATATAATGTAATAGATTTTACTTAAACATTTCATCAACTGAAAAAGGTGAAATTGCACTAAAATTTGTGTACAGCTTAAGGAAAACAATGGTATTCTAATTAAATAAATGAGAACATATACTAGTTTATTTTTTAAGTTTGGCAATTCTATACCATAAAATGTTGACCTATAAAATACTGACCTAAAGTACAAACACAAATTTAAAGCAATTAATAAGATGGAGTAATATTGCAGGATTTCCAAAATATATTACTTTAAATCCTTCTTGTGTTGGTCTGGCCTATGAAAAAATACTTTTGTTCATCTTTAATGATGAAAAGTTAAAAACCAAACAGTCTGTTAAAATGAAATTGGTTAAATATACTATGGTATATCCATATATAATGGAATCCTGTGTAGCTATTAGAAAGAATCAGGCAAATCTGAACTGTCATGGAATAGTTTTGTTAGTACATTAAAAATGCATGTATAACATGATTTTCTTTTTGTGTATGTATATGCTACCAGAAGAATATAATTGCAAATGTTTACAATGGTCATATTTCAAAGGGACAGGGGAACTCGACTGCAGGGGACTTATGAATATGTATTTCTGTTAAGATCACCAAAAAAACATTAAATATATTTCTATTAAAAAATAAATTCAGGCTTAAACTTATAATTACGATGTACCTATACTTCATTCTATCAAACTAAGAAGCACTTTGATTTGGTCAGCAAACAGATTTCTCAAAATCTAATTAAGTATATCGATGTACAAAATGACTTAGGATTCTTCCAATTTTAAGTTTTAAGTAGTCTCCTCCAATTTTATTGCTTTTTGAATTTTGAAATTTCAGTTAACAGATATTAAACACAGGAAAAGGCTTGTTTACCTTGATTTTGGTATTATCTTTCTGAAAAAATCTAAATTATATGTAGGATTCATTTAATATTCATTGCGCACTTATGTATCAGGTATCTTCCTGGCTGCTAGGAATATAGCAGTGCATAACACAGCGAGAAAACTTCCCCTTGTACAGCTCACATTGTGTTACTGCAAAGTTATTAACCTACAAAGTTAATAATGGCCAAGAAGTTCTTAATTCTCTGTTCTGGCACTAATTTCTGACATGAAAGTAAAATCAAGTACAGCTAAATAAAGAAGGGTGGATCTGAATTTAAGATGGGTTTTAAAATCTGCACCATTTTGACATATACTTTCAAGTGCAGTATGATGGAAGAGTTATGAGCACAGACCTGGGAATGAACTGTCTGGGTTTGATTTCTGGCTTGACCACTTATTAGCTGTATTGATTTTGGGCAAGTCATTTAACTTCTCTGTGCCTCAGTCTTTTCATCTGTAAAACTGGGGTTAATAATATCCTACCTCCTAGAGTCATTCTGAGGATTAAGTGGGTCAATATATATTAAATGCCTATAGCAGCGCCTGGCCAATGGTAAACTACTATTATGCCCTATTACTAAGCGGCTGGAAAACAAAATATTAAGCTCTAGTATTTTTCTCTCATTTAAAGAATTCCAAGTATCTATGAAAAAAAAAACCACAATTACTAAATTCACTTAAGACTTAATCTGATTCTATTTTTCTGATGACATAAGACTCTTGAACTTAGGTTGTCAAGTTTGATAGTATTAGAAATATATTCAAATTTAGGTTACAATATAACTTAAAAACTAGTTATCAATATATAATGGGATCTCAAGAGATAAGGTAAATTATTAAATGCTTTGTTAAGAATCCTTAAAGAAATTTCTTTCTGAAAAATACTGCATGATCTCACCCATATGTGGAATCTGAATTCATAGAAGCAGAGAGTAGAATGGTGGTTACCAGGGGCAAGGAGGTAAGGAAATGTAGACATGTTGGCCAAAGGGTATAAAGTTTCAGTTAAACAGGACGAATACGTTTTAGAAATCTAATGTACAGCATGGCATCTATAGTTAGTACTACTGTATTGTATCCTGATTTTCTACAAAGTAGATCTCAGGGGCTCTCATCACAAAAACAAAACAAAGAAAGTAATTATATGAGGAGATGTTAGCTTGACTGCAGTAATCATTTCACTATGTATATGTATATTAAAGCATCATGTTGTACATCTCATACACAAACAATTTTTATTAAAGGCACAAGGGAATTTTGAGGGTGATGGATGTGTTAATTATTGATAGTGATGATGGTTCTGTGGGTGCATGCATATTTCAAAACTTCTGAAAGTATACATGTCAAATATATCCAATTTACCATTTATCATTTAAAAAAAAGATCTTTTCTTTCTGATATATAATCTACACAATCTCAAAGTCCCAACCGGGACTTTCAACCTTCGCCATAAAATTTTAAGTCCTTAGAGGTGGTTAAGTGCTACCTGAAAAGATGCTTAAGGATAACTGGCAATTACAGCAGTCACTAACTAATCACATACATTAGTTTTTAAGATTCACTGATTATAACAATTGAAACTCAATCCTGAATTTTACCAAATAAAATAATCTCTTTTTAATGTAAAAGTAAAAATAGGTTTAGGTTATTTAGTGGATAAGGGCAGAAAGAGAAGAGAAGAACAATACTTAATACAATACTTATTCATGGCTTCACTTTCCATGGTTTCAGTTCCCGTGGTCAACTGAGGTCTGAAGATTGTAAATTGAAAATTCCAGAAATAAACAATTCATAAGTTTTAAATTGTGTGTTCTGAGTAGTGTGATGAAATCTTGCACCATACCACTAGGTCCTGCCTGGGATGTGACTCATCCCTTTGTCCAGAGTATCCCCGTTCTACTCATATACCTTACCAGCCCATCAACCACTCAGTAACAACTCGGTTATAAAACCGACTATCGTGGTATCACAGTGCTTGTGTTGAAGTACCCCCTTATTCTACTTAATAATGGCCCCAAAGTAGTGCAAGAGTAGCGATGCTGGTGATTTGGATATGCCAAAAAGCTGCCGCAAAGTGCTTTAAGTGAAAAGGTACATATGTATAGGAAAAAACATAGTGTATGTAGGGTTTGTTACTATCCGTGGCTTTATGCATCCACTGAGAGTCTTGTAACGTAACCTCTGGAGATAAGAGACTACTTTACATTGGAAAACACGATTCAAGAATATTCATTACTGAAGTAAAGCTTACTGAAATCACACAGTCAGCCACTGGTTTCTTCAAAGCATTTTCTGAAGTCTCTTTAAGCTTGGCCAACAGCATTCCAGTAACTTGCTCAATTGCAAAAGGTCTCTCTTCATCTAGGTACCGCACCTAAAACCAAAAGTTGAGATATTTATTGACTCATCAAATATTGTGAACGTCTACTCCATACATGATGGACATACAACAGTGAAAAAGGCGAAGTCCTTGCTCAAGGAAGTTATATTTCAAAAAGAGTATTCTACTATCACAACCTCTCATTTCTGAAGTTGCAGTGCCTAACACATAGTATCATGACCAAATTATTTTCAAAAGTGTCTTCACCTGCTCCAGACCCCCACCACCCACAAAAGCAATTTTTATCATTCTATTTCCTAGCTAACAATAAAGAAGAAAAAGATAAAATAATCTTCCTTTTGAAAGTTAGAACTTTCCCTGGTTTTAAAATGAAAGATTTAGGCATACAGTTTTGGGGAAAGGAAATGAGAGCATTAAGGGGAAAAACAATGTCCTTATTTGAAAAAGTATATATTACCCCAAGCTTTCTGGGGATAATTATGAATTAAGTTTTAGAGATGTGTATATGAAATTTATAAATTATTTTTTTTAGATCAAATATCCAATTCATCTTTTACACAGGTTTAAGATCAGGTTGCATTTAAGCACATAAAAGGAAACTTTACAATGCTTCTTGACCAAAGAATACTGGAGGACCTGTGATTACTCAAGTAATCAAACCCTTTTATAGTGACAATTACAAAATTAATAAGCAGTACAAAGTTACCTTAGAACCCGTATAATGACTATATCTAACTGAGGAAAAAGCCTTATATGAAATTAATAAAAGTGGGAAAATGTCAAACACACTAAAATAAGGGAAAATGAATCAAATACCATAGTGTCAGTCTGATTACAGGAGGCACAATACAATATTCTTTTGTATAAGATTATCAAGTTAGATGAAATACGCATCAAAGTATATACAAAACAATGTCAAAAAATGGATAAAATGCTTAAGAAGTCAAATTCTAAAGATTTTCAATCTTTAAAAGATGAGGAAACTTAGTTCTAACACAGGACTGAATGATGTTTTCAAAACCTTTTATATGCAACCACTACAACTGCATAAAAATTACATCACTCAAAAATTAGGTTTGACTTTCTTTAAAATATTTTTATCCAGTTATTCTCAAACTTACTTACAAAGCATGATTTTTAATTTTTAAAGATTAATAGCAAAAGAATTTATGTAGTTTAGAATAAAAGTGCTTCCCATGGTCATTAACCAGAACTTATCATATCTCAAGGATATGTGAATATTATCCTTTACCTCTTCTATTTGCTGTCATACCCATCTAGCTTCCTAGTCAGCAACCCTTTGACCCACAAATTTCACCTAAACTATGGCTTCATAATTTGTCTCATCATAACCTCTCATGGTGTCCTCTTTGAATTATTTTAACAGCCTCATGTCGTCTTCTTAAAATTCATCATCCATTCTGTAGTCAGAACCCTCTTCTAAAAATGGAAATATGTGCATAGCCTTAAAACATGTATGTTAAGTTTAAAATAAGTTATTAAAATAGTTTTGAGACATAATTCACATAACAAAGTTCATCCTTGTGGTGTACAGTACAGTTCACCACTAATTGTAGTACATTTTCATTACCCTGAAAAATCACGTGCCCATTAGCAGTGACTCCCCATTCCCCCAATCCCTAGCAACCACTTACCTACTTTGTACTATGTACTATTTTTACTATCTACTATTTGCCTGATTATGGACATCCATATAAGTGGAATCCTACCATATGTGGTCTTTTGTATTGGGCTTCTTTAGCATGTTTTTAAGGTTCATCCATGTTGTAGTACGTATCAGTATTTCACTTTTTTTCAAATAATATTCCATTGCATAAGTTTCCCACATTTTGTTTATCCCCTCATCAGTTGATGGATACCTAGGTCGCTTCTCCTTTTGGGCTATTATAAATAAGGCTACCATGAACATCTGTGTACAAGTTTGTGTGTGCACATATGGTTCAAATCTGTGTATATACCTAGGAGTGTAACTGCTGAGTCATATGGTAACTATGTGTTTTGAGGCTTTTCTGCTAGTTTTTGGAAAAAAAAAACCCCAAAAAACAGAAAACATATTTTTATTAACTAATCTATAACTTTCCATCTTAGGATGTAGAATTAAAAATCCAGAATCCATCTCTTACTTGGAAGAAGAGTTTGCTTTACTACTTCTAGTATGTTGTAAGAATATTCTAAATTAGAGAAAACTCATTATGGCAATTCACACTTTATGGGCCTATCTTTCTAAATCATAAATGCCATCTCTGGCTTTACTCCTTAAAAATGGTTTACCTCTAAAAGTTCTCCCAATAATAAATTTTCCTTGATAATAAAACTACTGTTTGGATTAAGATGATCTGCATTAGAATTTTTTTGCACTCACTAAAGCTTACTACAAAAAGTGGCCGTATCTTGCCATATAGGTACTATTTCCAGAGGAAAAAGTTAAGTACAAGTAGGTGATACTATTGTATTTGGTTTCTTTAATTTAATCCTATGTGTGCACTCTGGGAACACAAAGCTTACCTTAACTCCTGCACTTCCATTAGGCATCTTCTGCAGCTCATAGGGAAGCTTGATCCTTTCAGTCTGCACAATAGGGTCGTCAAAGGATCGTCCGTGAAGCTTTTTGAAGCCATGAATTGTGTTTCTTACATTTGTGACTATCTGTTGAAGTACACACTTTAATGTATCTATTACTTAACAAATGCAAAATAAACATGACCCTAATACTTGAGAAACACCAAGTCCCTTTAACCTACACATCCAAGTTCAGAATTGCACACAATCATTCAGTTTTATGGTTTCCAATTAATAATAAAATTATACAAAGAGAATGTATGTATCTTATCTATTGCCACCCCCCCACCCCCAATTCTCTTCCTATTCTAGGAATGTTAGACTCAAAATCAATGTCTTCAAAAAAGAAAGAATAAAACTTTAAAATCTATCCACAACTCCTCTTTGGTTTTCCTCAACACTTTTGCTCCAGTAAATTGGTATCTTTGATTTAATTTTTTCCACTTTCATTTCTGTGCTTTTATTTAAAATGTTTTTTATTGTCCCATTTTTCTTTTCTTCTGAATATCTGTTTGTGCAAATTTCTCATACTTATTATGTTGCTTCTATTGCTAAGAATTGCTCCTAGACTAGTAGATTAAAACGCCTTCCATGTAGCGTAGTGCTAAATTAAAGTATCTTAATTTGTAAATGGCTTGTATTTTGGCAAAGTAATTTTTCCTTTAACTAGAACATGTAGTTCTAACTATAGACTATTACTGAGATCCAGGTGTTGCCCTCGTAGTGACCTTTAAAAGCCAAACAGATCATAATCTTCAATTATGAGATGAAAACCGCAAGGATGCTGAATTACCATGTTGTCTTTAGCTCTTCAGGAGAATTAACTTTAGTGTTTGCTTTCTTCAGAGACTCTGTTATCTATGATACACTTAGAAGATCAGCCAAAATATCAGATGTAAACTTTGGTAAAGGGGTCATTTGGCATAAACTCAACATTCGTTTATGTACAATATGAAAATAGAAGATAAGAAACATGTTCATACAGATCAATTATAACACAACCTTGATAAAAATTGTAAGCAAAAACTCCTGGATAAATGAGTCAACTACTCCTACAAAGTCATTAAGAAAAAGCCCCATTAAATAAAGTTATTTTATAATGAAGAAAAGACATTAAGTATATATTAAAATGCCCAAAGTAATTGTTAAGGGCTTTTGGTTCAGGGCAATAAACAGCGTCCAAGGAAAATGAACCTACAGCAGAACAGTAAAAATGAGTGTGCTACCACAAGCATTTCAGAAGCCTAGAAATATGAATACTTATACAGATTCCATGTCAAGTAGTGGCAGGCACATTGAGTCACTCTGGAAAGTAGTTCCTGCATTTTCCCCACCTTCTTTTACCAAGACGTTGCTCACCTGTTGTTGAAGTGTATAATCTAGGAGGATAACCCCTCATAGAAAGTGACCACACAGGGAAAAACTGATGTCATATGACAGCACATCCTAACTTCACAAGATTTTTAATAAAAAAGAAAATTCAAAAAGTATTTTACAACCCAAAACACACCTAGTAAAACACAAAAATTTAGGATGTCGTATTTTCCCCATTCTCTTTCTTCACTTTTAATTACGGAAAACAGGAGCTTAGTTACCAAGATTCAGTTAATTCTTCCTAGAAATCAAAACGTCTACATTAACAATTTACCTGGCTCTTAGCTGCATTTCCAATGGCTCGAGTTCTTGATCCCAATGATATACAGGCCCTAAATAGGGAAAAACCACAAAGTTTGTTCCCATGGTACTTTTATTTCAATGTACTATTATTCTGCTTCTCCGTATACAAAACTAAATGAAAAGGATTAATATAATCATGTATCATTTTAAAAATAGGTTACAAAATATCAGAATTTTACATATTTTTAAACATGTATAAGTAATGAAATAGTGGTCGGAATAAATGATGTAATTTTTTTAAATGTGCTAATAGGTGGCAAAACGATGTCGGTCTCCAAACCTACTTTTCAAATTCTGTTAGCCTGTGACCTGCTAATAAAATTATGGTATTCAGTAAGAACAGGCTGCCTCGATCGAAATCCTGGCTCTGCCACTTAATAGCCAAATAACCTCGTAGATAGTACCTAACCATTCTTTGCTTCACTTTCCCATCTGGAAGATAGGGATGGTAACACTTACTCACAGGTTTGTATGAAGATTGAATGACTAAATATAGGTAAATGCTTTGAACAATATGATTGCTGTTCTTATTACTACATTTATATTAATTCTGCTTATAAAAACATGTATAGAGTAACACTATCATCAAAATACCATTTCATGTTATGATTCAAGAAAATATTTCCATGATTTTAGTTATAATTACAGGTAACTATTCATTCCATCAACAAATAGTTACAGGCATTGTGTATATACCAGCTACAATCACTGTCTTTGGAGAGTTTATAGTCTATTGAAAAAAACAACACATAGAATAGGATTATGAATGATAACTAGCAAAAAACCAGAATAATCACTTCTAGATATTAAGGCTCAGGAAAAGCCAATAGAAGGGTGACTTCTGAATTAAGACTTGAAAGAAGTGGAAGCATTTTAATCCGTAATGCTTTGAGAAGCACATTCCTGGTGTGTAGGTATACATCTATTCTCAATAACGACCGCCATACTGATCCTCTTAAAGACCAAGGTCATGAAACTCCTGGGCTGAAAACCCTCCAGTGGTGTCCTGTTTCACAAAGTAAAAGCTTAAGTCTTTCAGCAGCCAACAAGGCCCTTCAGGGTCTGGTCCTTGGCTGCTCTACCCTATAAACTTCAACCTAGGCACACTGGTCTTGCTACTTCTAGAACCAGGAAAGCACGCTTGTGCTTCACGGCCTTTGTACCTGCCAGGCTCTCTTTCTGGAATGCGTCTAAATATATCCACATGACCTGTGCTCTCACTTCTTTCATGTCTGCTCAAATGTCAGCTTCTCAGAGATACCTTTTCTGACTGTCTTATGTAAACCACACTCCTGCTCCTTCCTAACCCGTACATCTCCTACTGTTTACCCAATTTTATTTTTCCCCACAATGTATCACCATCTGATACAATTTATTTACTGACTGTATCAACACACTGGGGTGTGAACGCCATGAGGGTAGACAATGTAGGCCTCACTGCATTCATCTGCACTGTCCAGTATGGAAGTCACCAGATACACACGTGCTAGCAAAATTTAAATTAACTAAAACAAAAAATTCAGTTCCTCACCATTAGTCACATATCCAGGGCTCAACAGCCAACTTTCAAGTACTTAACAGTCACATGTGGCCAGTAGGTGTACAGAGAACAGAACATACATAGAACAGAACAAATACAAAAGAATACAAAGTTCTGCTCCATAGAACTGGCTTAGATCATTATCTGGTACACAGTAAAAATACTTACTGAATGAATGGAAACATGACTCCTAAGGGTAATGCTTATTCGTAGACCAGGAAGAATAACTTGGCTAGTTTCACTGGACATTTTGATAATATCAGGGCCATATTATACAGGGTCTCAAATGACAGATTATAAACTTGAAATTTGTTTCAGTAGGTAATGGGAACTCATTAAAGGCTTTTGAATAATGTAGAGAACACTCTATGCTTATATGTAATACAAAGTGAAGAGGAAAGATCTCAACACTGCTTTTCAAGGACTGAACAAGACATCGTGATATTGGGGAACAAAGGATTTTCAGGGACATCAAGCAGGTTAAGTTCATTTAGTCAATTTAACAGATGTTTACTGAGTACCTACTATATGACTGGTACTCTGTTACTAGAAATTTAACAATGAGGGGAAAAGACATGGTTTTTGGCTCGTTTGGAACGTACAGTGCTACAGACTCACACAAATGAAAGTAAACTAGGTGCTACAACAGAGGGTACAAATAGTGCTGTGAGAACAGAAAATAGCCAGAATTAATCTAGAGGAGGATCAGGACAGGCCTACCAGAGGAAGTGATGAGATTAAAGGGTACATGAAGATGAGATGGAAGTAGGCAAGAGTTTGGTAGAGATAGGTTTGACTCCAATGTGAACTGATGGGAGGAGAGCTAGAAGTTGTAAGTACTCTATATCAGGATGGTAGCAGCTGACACAGGAGGAGAAGGAATTAAGAGATATTTAGGAGGACTTGGTGATGAACTAGATCTTCACCATCAAAAAGAGTAGCCACCAGATAGATACATGTGGCTACTAAGCACGTGAAATTTGGCTAGTCTGAATTGAGATATACTTATTTTAAGTGTAAAACATGCTCTGGACTTTGAAGATTTAATATTTAAAAAGGAATGTAAAATATCTCATTAATTTAAAAACATTGATTACATGTTGAAGTAAGATTTTGGATATACTGAGTTAAATCAAATATATTAAAAATAATTTCACCTCTTTATCTTTTTAATGTAGCCACTAGAACATTTAAAATCAAGTATGTGGCTCACATCATACACTAGAATAGATAATAGAAGAGGTACGTGTCAAGAATAATGTGCAGGTTTTCAGTTTGCATAAGAGGATAGACAGTGACGCCACTCAACGACACAGAAAAACATTCTAAGAGGGACAGGTTTAGGGGAGGGACCATCACAAGTTTTATTTTGGACATGTTGAGATTGAGGAACCTCTGATATATCCATGATATATAATTAGAACTGAAATGTTAAAAGGGATGGACAGACAGATGTAGGATACAACGGAGTAACTGTTCTCTAATTATGATCTATTGAAAACAGGAAAATAAGGACATAGCAGGAGTCAGTAGTTCAGGTGACATCTTCACATCTCTTGGAAATAACTCCCAAAATAACTCTTCGACATAGTCTCTGCCAGCGTAGACATTTCCATACCCAATATGACAATCCATGTGGATTGTTGACATTCCATCCTAAAATTCATCAGAGAAAATATGGATTTGCCATCTCTTAGCCTATTTATAATCTTTCTCTCTAACTCCATTATTTGGACACACTACTTTTAATTTTTCAATACTGGACTACCAATCACTTGAATGCACAGAAAATCTTATTCTTAGGTTGATTCTCAAGAGTCTAACTTCTGTTAGAACACTAGATCCAAGTAAGACTAATTCAGCTATCACTTATTAAGTGCTGGATTCTTTGAAATATGCTTCACACATATTATCATTTCACAGATAAAGCTGAACAGTTACCATTATTAATCTCTTTAGTTACATTTAAAGTTTAGCAGACATTTAAAGTTTAAAATATTACTGTTGTAGCTTGGAAAGACCCAGTTTCAATACAAAGAAAATCTTTCTCACATAGCTAAAGGTCTTCAAACACCTTTCTTCCTTCAATTTTCTGTCAAAAAGATTCTAGAACACAATCACTAAATAAATATCTGCCAAGGATTTTTAGAAAAATCAAAATAAATACCTATTCTTTCTCAAAACTTTTACCTAACTTTAATAATACCAAGGGAAAAGGCACATTATACCACGTTAGGCATATATAAAAGTTTTTATAAGAAAGGATATTCAACTGTTTATCTAAATGTGTACCATATAATCCATCTATATTATACTTTTAGAGGTTAAGTCAACTACTACTTAGAAATTCCATTTTATATCTAAAACAAACAAAAAAGGAGTGTTTACAAGGCAGCTTACGATATCCAATTTGATGTTGCCACCATAGTGGCAGAGATTCTCAGAGACTACCACAGAACTCCAAACAAACAAGCAAAACTTCTAAATGTCCTACCTCACTTTTAGTAGAGGAGGAGCAGCATAAAAATCAAGCATGTTAAAGAATGAAACAAATGTGAAAATGTATGGATGGTGAAAACTAATTTAATCGAACATTTCCTTCCAGGATCCTTTTATAATGCATTTGCATCTTAGAAATACCTGTGTTATATCGTCTTGATGTCAGCAACTGGAATGTGGAAAACAATTTTTTGAAAAACTACGTTTATATGTATTATTAAATACTGTAGTGTATTATAAAAGTTACGGTTCCTTTCATAGTTACAATGCTTTTTGCAAGATAGGCATTCAATAAGTAAGTATCCAGGGATCAGGAATGGTATATTTTCACTCAATATAAGTGTAAGAGCATTGGACTACAATGAAGTTATTAGTTCAGGAACAATAAAAGATATATTCCTGAGGTAAATTCCAGTACACAGCCCGGGAAAGGAGGGCAGGGTTGCTGATGCAAGCTAACGAAGAACGTGATCATTCCACCTTAGGACATTTCTACTTTGTTAGGCTCATTCAATCTAGATATTAGCAGTGGTTCGCTTACACACAAATCAGAAACATATTAAATCTCAGCTGCATAGAGCTAGCCAATGTGCCTAAGAACAAGAACAAAGAGAACTCCAGAAGACTCAAATGAGCAGCCTAATTTTTAAAGAACACTCTTTGTAAGTCTAGCCAGGCTCTTTAAAGAATCATGGACTCACGAGTAAGATTTCGAAGGCTGGAAATGCAGTATCTGTGTTACAGTTCTGGTTTCTGATCTTTTAGGATAAAGCTTTCAGGATCAGGGAACGTCCATCCTATCTCTCATTTTTCCTCCATAGGTTAAGTCCCTAAAGCCAAAGGCTGCCCCCATTAACCTCTACTCTGCTAAAAGAGGAGAGTGGAATTTCCTGGTCCTTTTCTGGCAGAAGCTCATATATGTTGTGGCTTAAAACAAAATCTTGTAGAGATGAAGTCATAAATAGTCCACAATTATGGTTCAGCCTTTCAATGTGCAGAAAAACCTTTTAAAAAGGTTTTAAAAAGGAGAAGAGCTCTAACAGTACTATGATGATTAACTGACCTATGCTCATATTGGAGAATATAAAGATCCAAAATTTCAATAGAAATATAATGCATACATCTGAAAGAGGTGACATAAAAATTTTCTAGAATATTTTTTCAAAGAAACCAAAGTACAGACTGCATCAAGTAAGCTACTCTTCAACATCACCTTTAAGTATTTTTAAATTTTTCATAGAATTTTAGTAATTTAATCATTTAAAGGCTTAACAGTGATCTTGGTTGAAATTTGTCTTATATTTAAACTATTATATTTTGGACTATTCCAAAGAGTCAAATTAATGTGTTTAGTTACCTTTCAATAAAAAGTAAGACATGGACAATTGGCTTCCTCATAAAAACACTAGTAACAGGAGCCTGCAAGAAGCTGATTTTTCACATCCCTGTCTTAATTACATTCTTTGCCAACAAACTTCCCAGACCAGAAAAACAATGGAACATGTGGGAACATGTTTCCATGACATAATGCCGTGCCTTTTAAGTCTTTCATGGAATGTTCATAATAGGATCACTCCACAGTCATGTTTATACAGGACAGCCGCCTCCGACTCTCCAACAATTCATTCTATACAAATACGCTTTTGATAGGTTCTAACTCCACCACTTTCTATTAAAGGGCTTACATCACCAATAAAAGAGGTCCAAGACTCCCGTCCCTTATTTTCTCGCTATTAATGCACCATTAACTTACGCTCCTGGAAACCGGTCCCAGTATCTCGAATTCTCAAGGACATTATGGTAAATTAAAACCCTGCACAACTCAACCGCTTCTCTTAAAAAAAAAGGGGGGGGGGCTTTCTGGGCCAGATGAATCTACAACTAGTCTTCTGATGTGTGCAGTCCAAGCTTTCATTTATTACTTTTCTGCGAGAGCAGTCACGCAGAGAGATATGGGGACAGGAGGAAGGGCGGAATGAATGCATAATTCTTTACTCGGCTGGCGGGGGCAGCCCGCCCGCATCCGATAATCCCCCAAAAGCTCCACTAGAAGTAACGACAGATCTCTCTCCAATGTTCGGGACGTCGAGGCGGTCCCACACCAACCCCTTTACGGAAACTAAAGCAGGGCCGGTGGGGAATGAGGCAGGGGTTGCGGGTACCGAAAGGACAGATGGCGCAAACTATCAGAATAAGTCCCTGGTCCTGAAGGAAAGGCAGCTTTGTGGAGCAGGCAGTCCGACTCCCACCTGGGCCCGCCGACGCGGCCGGCTCTCGGAATTGCAGCTGGTGGGCTGCACCTGTCATCTTAAGAGTTCGGCGCGCATCCCAAGAAGCCAGCAGGCAGGATCAACGTAAGGGTCGCAGAAAATGTTTCTTAGGCGCGGGGTTAGCACCAGACAAGGTACTTACGGGGTACATCTGTCGCTGTACTCATTGGCGATGGTCTCGATGCCGCCACTCCTCGCTACAGCGATGTAGCAGTTGAGAAAGCCGAGGTCAACGCCAACCACAGACATCCCGCCGCCTAAAGGTCGGGGTGCTGGTGCTGAAGCCTCCTGTGCCGGGACCGCGTCCTCTTCTGGGCTGTTTCTCCTGGGAATGCGACTCCTACGAGAAGCAAAGAGGAGGTGACCCGAAGTCGCTACGTATTAAATCTGGGGCAGCACGTCGAGCAACAGCGAAGGAGATGGAAACCGCCGCGCCGCAGCCTCCGCAGCCAGGGTCTCTCTCCACTGCGGTTCCACCGCCTCCAACCGGCAGTTACTCGAGTCTGCGCCTGCGCGCACGGCCGCCGGGGAGGCGCACGAGCCGCCTCTCCGCGCCCGAGGCGGCTCCGGGTGTCAGCTTCGGCTGCTTCCGTCAGCGCTCGGGCAACGGCTGCCCGAGGAGCTGCGAGTTCGAGAAAGATCTGGAAAATGGAGGCGGCTGAGCCGGCTGCGGGTGGGCGGGGAAGGGGGAGCGCGGAGGGCCAGGGAGGAGGGGAAACGGCGTTGGCTCAGTCGCCCTCGCGCGGTTGCTGGGTGCAGTGCGGCGCGCTGCGGAGGCGGCTGCGGGGCTGGCCGGTGCTCCGCCAGCGGCTTTGGAGGCACCCTTGGATTGTTGTTGGCAACAGGGGCCACGCCTGGTACGGCAGCTGGATGCTGCCGAGGCCTGCCCGAAGTCGGGAGCGCAGGCTGGGACCTCCTCCCAGGGGCCGCCCGCAGCCGCAGCACCCACCCCGCGTCCTTGCCGCCCCGAGGGGCCCATGTGCCGCCGCCAGCGTGCTTGCAGTGTGGCCTCGGTTCTGCCGCCCGCCCACCGCCTAGCCGAGCTCTGAGGTGGCGCCCATTGTGCGGCGCAGCGCTGACCGCCTGGCCTGGGCCTCGCCCCAAAAAGCGCACCAGGGAGGTGTCCGTTTCGCTTCAAAAGCGTCTTGTGTGAAAGCCGGCTGGACACATTTTAGGTTTTTTTTATCCTTACCAGGGCTTTCAGTACCCAAAACCAAACTGTCAAGAAAGCATACTGACAACTTTCCCTTCATGTAACTTCCTTCCCATCACTAATGATGCAGTCTCCTCCTCTAACCCTTGCCTCTGAAAACCAGTTTTACAGGAAGTGACCTTACTTACGTGTGTCTGTGTCACTGACACCTGGCAATCCTGGGCAGCGCCTCCAGCCTCTGCCCTGTAGCAGTGTGGTCCAGCTGTCTGCCCCTTTTATTTGATCAGCATCTGATGTCGGTCTGAAATTTAACTAAGTTATAGTTTGCACTTACGGAGTTTGGCTGTCCTGTTCCTTCTGGTTCAGTTCATGTGTTTCCGGTTCGTTCTCGTTCAAGTCCTCCTGAATTTCGTGTTCCTTCTCGCCCAATTCTGTGGATGTTTCCTTTTCCTTCTCATCCAATTCTTCGGATGTTTCCTGTTCCTTCTCGCTCAATTCTGTGGATGTTTCCTGTTCCTTGTCATCCAATTCTTCATGTGTTTCCTGTTTCCTATTTGTTGCCATCTTGAAATAGAATTTTTTACCAGACTTTTTAGTCCTCTTACTGTTCCACTTTGTCAACTTCTTAAAAGAATTTATACCTGTTACTACTATTAATGCTGCAACAGCAGCAGCCGCCAGTGTGGCTATAGCTCCTGCTACTGTTGCTATGAGGATCATGAAATCCATTTTCAAGGGCACATCTGAGGAAACTGGGATGTACAGTATTGTTTTGACTCTAGTCTTTCTACATTAAAGACTCACACCTCTCTTCCATTTTAAAGCACAAAGGAGAATCAGCAGCTCCCCGTCCACACCTTCATCAGGGACACCGCAGGCTGGGGGTAGGGGCCTCCCGGCAGGCAGTGCATCAACAGAGGGGGGGTTGGGTACTGGCTCCCAACAGAACCCAAGTCCCTAGCCTACCAGGCAGCTGAATGGCTTCGACACACCCTCTTCAATCGCCTTTTTAGCCATCATCCTTTTGGGTCTACCACCATCTAGATTTATTCCAGAGTATCTTGAAACTCTCCCAGGACCGTCTACTTATACATACTTTCCGTCTACAAATTTGAGGGTGTGAGAATGATTTTTCTATTAAAAAACACTTAAAATACCAGAGTAAAAAACAAACAGTTCAGGTCAGGAGCAAGGGATTGTTATCATCACATTCTTTACAATTACTGGGAGGAAATGAGAGTACCTAGTGACTAAAAGCATGACAGGCCTTGTGGTCACAGAGAGGGGTTGTTATAGTCCCAGGCTTGCCTAGCTTACTAGCAGTAAGACCCTAGACAAGTTACTTAACTCTACAAAGAAAATAAATGACATAAAAACAAAGGGGGGTGGGCAATGGCACAGAAGCATCAAAGAGCATACTGTATTTGGGGAATCAGAAGTTACTGGTATATTTAGAAGGAAAGAAATGATGTATAACTGAAGTCTAGAGCTAGGTCATGAAGGATATTTTATGCCATCATAAGAAGTCTATTATCCTGTAGGCAAGCAGTTTACCTTTTCAAGAATGAAGACCCTTTTTTATGTTAAAAAAATATATATATATATATGTGTGTGTGTGTGTGTGTGTGTGTGTGTATCTCCCAAAGTAACTATTTTTTAGCATTTATGGAAATGATGTCTACATACTACTATAAGTTCAAGAATACTTCAACATATACCTGTGTTTCGTTAATCTCCAAAGCTTGTACATACAGGAATAAAAATGCTCCATATATATAAAATCTCATTTTAAAATCCAATTTTCAATTTTAGTATGCATATTAACTTAGACTACTTACAAAAACTTTCCCCCAACATCCCCCAATCCAGATGACCTACAGTCAAGATGTACTGCTATAACATATTTAGAGACACTGAAATAGATGGAAACTTACACGATCAGATTAGTTTTAAAAATACTTTGGCAGCAGTAGTAAGAATGGGTTACAGCAAGGCGAGACTGGATACACAAGGGTCACTTAGGAGACTGTGGCATACTCCTAAATTGTCTTTCAAAATCTTTTGTCCTCTACATATGGCTGCTTAACCACAGACTGTATGTCCCACTCTCTTATAGCTAATTATGGCCGTGTGACTAAAGTCTCACCAATCTGTATATGTGACATGTGCAACTTCCACCTCACCTGGTTAAAAATCTCTTCCACCTACCCTGATTTATCTTTCCCTTTTCTGCAAGTGGGGACAGAGATTAGCCAGAGACCCAGCTTTGGCTATGTAGATGACTACAATGCTCTAGGGTGGGATTCTTTTCCTGGGGTCCCCAGATCCCCATAGAATACATACATAAATTTAAGGGGGGGTTGTCTTGAACTAACCTTTAATGAAATTTTACATTTCTTTCAATTATGAATGTAGACACAAATCACAGTAGTAGTAACAGTATGTGATTTTTCCTACCAAGAGAAATCAGATATTTTCATACTATATTGTAATTGTTGGGTATATTATTTCAAACAACATTTATGGTCATCAATGCTGCGAAATTATAATTATTACAACATTGGATCTTGCTGTAAATGTGTTAAAAAGCAGTGGATATTACTACATCACAAATTTGTATTTTTTAATATTTTAATAACCACATTTCAAATATTTCCTTTAATCCTATGTATATTATTTTAAGCATTTAAAAACTACTGTAAGGGGTTCATAGGCTTTACTAGAGTGACAAAGGTGTCCATGTGTCGTGCAGGAGACCCTGCTCGCTGAGCCATTTTTCAGGCGGGGCGGCCTGCGGGGTCTCTGCTCCCGTTCCCCACACAAGAATGCAGGATATGGTGAGGCCAAAAAGGAACACCCACAGAGCCATAGGTAGGGGAGTCATACCACTATGGTCTCACTGGAGGCTGGGCCCACCGGATGCGCGACCTGCTGTCCGCTCCTCCGCCAACCGACTGACCGACCAACGACTCTCTTCCTCTCACCTCGACTCTGTTCCTCTCCTCTCTTCCGCTCTCTTCGGCTCTCCTCGGTAGCTGCAGCAGTTATACTAGCGGCCAATCGGCTAACCGGCCACAGCCGACGGCCATCCACCACCCGAGCCAGCACCCTTCCACGTGACGCCAAGAGCCTGTAAACTACTTTCTGGGGCTCTGTCCCCACACCATGGTACAAAAATGGTTAAGAACCCCTGCTCTAAGAGAGTAGAGCTAACAGACTGAAAGGAAGGTAGGTCTGAAGGAATTCATGAAGATACCCTGCTATCTTTGACTGGTCACCTACCAACTATTATTTACTTGAAACACTAATCTTACTTAAACCACGGTATTCTTGAGTCTCTTTGTTGCAGCAGCTTAGTGTTTACCCTCACTGAGGTTATTAAAATAGCTTGCATTAGTGACAATGAATCCTGAATTAAATAATGGCAGTCAAAATGGAAAAAAAAATTGTAAGAAATTTTTAGGAAGCCGAATTTACAAGAGTGGGTGATCTTCCAGACTTCACAGAATAGGTCTAGTTTCTGGTCTAGTGATTTAGTAGTTAAATTCCTGTTTGTCCTCTATCCATGCCATTCAAGATTTTAAAGACCTTTCCTCTAACATGTCTCTGTACAAATGAAAAACTTTTATCTTTATATGGGTGACTGTTCCTAACATTTGACTATTTTAATTGCATTTCTTTGGGGCATCACAAATCTTCATTTTGGCAAACAGAATTACTGATAGTGCAGAAGCAAAGGAAAATATTTTGTTTTGTTTCTATAACTTTCTGTGTTATGATGACCACTGCAAGAAATCATGTTGAGAGTGTTCAAAAGAGTTATTTTTTTCTCAAGTGATAAACCAATATATTAAAAAGTATAGTTTGCGTTTGGATTATTTTCCTTGAAATATACTTTGCCCCTGTATACTAGGAAGTTGACCCACCCCATTTTTGCCCAATCATAGCCTTACAAAATCTTTCTATAGTTTATCCCCACTAGCTTGACATCCCTTTACTCACCAAAACTTTAAAACCTTGAGGATTTCAAATGTACTGTCTTCTACAACATTTCTGAAAAACAAAACAGACTCTTGTATAAAATCTTGGAAACTCTGTTTTGTCTTTAAGCCAATTCCCAATTATGACAAAAATTTTGTTATTCTCTGCTTATAAATAAAGTTAAAATCAAGGAAAAAAGGCTCAGATATAAGTTTTAATCTTCTTTTATTATCAATACAGAGTACACAAACTAATTTCAAGGGGAATTTTTTTTGTTCCAAGATAAATTCACATTAGCAGGATTTTATTTATTTTAAAGATAAAAGCATATATGCCATTTTATATCTTTTATTTTCCAATTACAGGTTAACGGTTCCATTAAAGTCATTATCGGTATTTTTTATGATCAGATTTATAATCTGTGCTTATTAAAACCTATATGATACCATAAACACTATACTTAGTAATACCCGAGCTATCTTACTAGGCATGTTGTGGAAGAAAGCTTACTTATGCCCATTGATATAATGATAACATATCCCGATAAGCTTCTAAAAATTATTTGTCGTATTATATAATTTTAAAAGATGGATAGACAGTTATAACAAAAGAATAGCATTTTAAAAGAACAAACTTTCATTTCTTATATTTTAACATTATACATTTTAATTTTCATCACAAAAGAAAAGGATTTTAAACTAATAGAAATAACATTTACTACTTATAATAAGTAAAATCTCTCATTAAAGTAAGTTTGAGTCTAACTGGGAAGGAAACCCACATTTTTCTGATTTTTAGTATGTATATCCTTGAAAAAGGCTTATGCTTTATTTTAGAATTACCATTTCAAAAATTGCTATCAAAATGTATACAGATGGCAGCTATGTAATTGCTGTTAAATAAATATATGCATTTAACAATTTAATCTCCTGATGAACTACCTCTAACATTAATATTAAGAAATTCTTTAATTTTATCATATAATACCAACACTAAAGCACCCCCTGTACCACGAAGGATATTGGAGAAGGCACCACGAAAAAATGCATTGACTCCCTCATGTTGGTATATCTTCACAAAGCAGTCTAAAGTTCCTTTATATTGCCGTTCAGCCTCACCACTCTATATAAAGACAAATAGTTTGTCATTATCTTAATACCTTTTATCTTAAGATACATTTTATTCAGCACTAAGATAAAAGTAACACTGTGTTGAATAAGTATGTTGAGTTAATGCACATATATTGAATACTATACCTAGTTGTTGGAGAATTCTCCTACTTTTTAGGCACACTTGAAAACTGACCATATATTGGGCTTAATAAATTTCAAAAGAGGACATCACATATTTATCTTCTCACCACATTGCAATGAAGTGATAACTCAATAGCAAAAAAGATAACTAGAAAAATATTGTACGTTTGGCTATTAAGAAAACACATCTTAGAAAATATTTAAAACATAACAATAAACACAAAACTCCGTAACTAAAATTGTAAGACGCAGCTTGAGTGGTAACTTATAAGAACATTAATGACCTTGAAATATTAGAAAGGAAAGGCTGAAAATTAATCAACAATCCAAACAATTTTAGAAAAAAAACACTAAAGTAGAAATAAATAAAAAAGTAAAAATAAAGGAAATAGAAAATAAACAACAGAAAGCATAAGAAGCCAATAGCTATTTAAAATAATTCTGATAGGGTGGGAGGTGGGGGGTGGGAGATGAGGGTAAGGGGGATCAAATATATGGTGATGGAAGGACAACTGACTCTGGGTGATGAATACACAATGGGATTTATAGATGATGTAATACAGAATTGTACACCTGAAATCTATGCAATTTTACTAATAATTGTCACCCCAATAAATTTAATTAAAAAAAAAGGGAAAAAAAATAATTCTGATAAATTTCTGAAAACATTGTTTGAGGAAAAACAAGAAAGGGCCCCCAAACTATTATAAAGGGCCCCAAATTTATTAGAAATGACATAGATAACATCACTGCAGATGACCCGGAGATTAAGAGCAAGATGATATTACAAACAACTTCATGACAATTATTTTGAAAACTCAGAAGAAACTGATGAATTGCTTAAAAAGCATAATTTACAACAGAATAGAAAAAAATAAGGACTAATAAACTCATTAAAGAAATTCAATCAGCTGGTAAAAAATCTTCTCATAAAGAAAACTGTGTCCAGATGGCTTTATACACGAGCACTACCGAACATTTCATGCTAATCTTACATAATTATAGAGAATAGGAAAAGTGGGAAGACTCCCCAACACATTTTATGAGGCTTGCATGACCTTGATACCAAAAATAGACTAGGACAATACAAGAAGGAAAAATTCCAAGTTAATGTCACTGAAACATGAATGCAAAACTGCTGAACAAAAACTGGCAAATCAAACCCAGTAAGGGATGCAAATTACAAAACATCATGACCAAGCTGGCTTTATCCCAGGCATATAAGATTGATTTAGCTCAGGAAAATAGATAAATTTAATATAATATATTAACATATGAAAAGAGAAAAATGTTATGATCATCTCAATGGATATTAAAAAAATGACCACCGTTCATGATTAAAAACTGTTATAGCCCAAAACAGAAAGGAACAGCCACAGCATGACAAAGGAGAACTCCAAAAAACCCACAGCTAACATTAAATTATGTAACAGTGAACCATTCTCTGTAAGATTAGGAACAAGACAAGGTTGCCAGTTATTATTTCTTTAATACAACACTGAATCAGAGGTCTCAGGCAGCGCAGAAAGGCAAGAAAAGGAAATAAAAGGTGTAAGAATTGACAGTGAAGGGGGAAAACCTGATTATCATTTGCAGATTATATACCTGTGTGTGTAAACAAAAAAAATCTTCAAAGAGTGTACACATAGATTAGTGTTTATAATTATTTAACAAAGTTGTGAGATACAAAATGAATATATAAAAATTAAATAGTACTCTTACGGGCTGAATTACGTCCCCACAAAATTCATATATTGAAGTCCTAACCCCCAGTACACCTCAGAATGTGATGAGCTCATTAAGGTGAGTCCTCATCCAATATAGCCACCCTTATAAGAAGAGAAAGAGAAAGGACCATGGGAAGACATAGGAAGAGGAAAGCCATCTACAAACCTAGGAGATAGGCCCTTAGAAGAAACCAACCCTGCTGGATACCTTGACCTGAACTTTTGTCCTCCAGAACTGTGAGAAAATGAATTTCTGTTATTTAAGTCACCCAGTCTAAGGTATTTTGTTATGGCAGCCTTAGCAATACACTAAATATCAACTTTTAATCTTATTTATTAAATAATACTGATACTAAAACACAATTATTTGACAGTAAGTTGCAGAAATCATGACCCTTATCTTTAAAACACTTCAGTGTGCATTTTCTAAGACTATTTTCTTGCATACCCAAAGTAGTTGTCAAAATCAGAAAATTTAAAGTTGATACAGTACCATTTACTAATCCACAGTTGATATGCAAATTAATTTTCCATTTTAAAAAGTTTTCAATGTATTAAGCTAGAGCTAGATACAGATCAAGAAGAAACACAGATATAAATGGAATAACTTTAAGGACAGTTCATGAATGAAGTAATAGGTTAGATATGCTTTTCCCTTTCAGGTGGGCTAGTGAGTTCTTCCAGAACCATTTTATAGACATAAAATGAGGATAATGATAGTAACTACAACTCATAGCATTGTTTTGAGAATTAGTTCAAGTGTAAAACGCTTAGGACAGTATCTGGCACTTTAAACATTACTTTTCTAGTTTTCTGGCCTCATTTTCACTTGCTCTCATTAAATCATTAGTCTGATATACTGAACTACTTCTCAAGCGTAGCTCTATGTATGTTTTTCCCCCTCTGCTTAGAATGTTCTCTGATTATCGGGAGAAAAAGCCTATTTACTGAGATTTAGCTCGCCAAGAGGCCACATCTGATCACTTTAATCCTTGAGCATTCTTCCTCTATTGCATTCCTGGAACCTGTGCACACTTCTATTTAAACCATTAACTGCATGCCTTCAATACTATGCTATAAATTTGGGGGCAGGTTCTACCTTATTTTATTTATGTCACCATAGTTTAGCGTAGACTAGGTACTCAATATTTGCTGAATGAATGAAACAAGTAACACCAGTGGAGATTGAATGTATCAAAATTTGGATTTGGGGATTTATATTTAGAGTATGGATCATTATTAAACAAATTTTCATCCTTTGAGTTAAAAATTATTTACTTTTATTAAAATATACTAGAACAAACAATGACACATATGTCAATGGCTTGTGACTGGGCTTCTTCTACTTCATCTAATATTCAGTTAAGATCAACATGCTTATCCAATCCCTGCCATTCCCTCCCACCCCACAAATAACATATGCTACTGGAGTGGAAGACATTTCTGTTCTGATGGCAGACAAGGAAGAAGCTTTGCTGGATGATGGCTGTTTAGGTATAGGAAAGAATACAAGACAGAATACAGCATGCATTTATTTTAATAAGTAAAACAAATGATCTATGCCTTTTAGCCAAAATTTTTCTAAAATTTGAATACATTATACCTTAATATCAGAGATAGAAAACTCAATTAAGCTTACAAACAATAACATAAAATACCTGCATCATCATACGTCTTCTAACTGTGTCAAAGGGATAAGAGAGTATTCCAGAGCACGTAGTCACAACTTGAGCGATGAAAAAGGAGACAATGAATGGGGTTTCCTTTGGTTTGGGTAGTAAGCCCTAGAAAAGAAAAATGTAACAAGTAACCCTCTAAATTTCTAAAATATCTTAAATTCTAAGTCAAAGGGTAATTCTTATAAATATACGAGGGCTCAATTATACTTAAAATGCAGTAAAAAAACAGTTGGGTTTAATGTGGGAAGATTAAAATAATAGCAGGGTATCACTAAGAGAGGGGAATGCCATATATGGCTACACTTTAAAAACTATTTGAAAAATAAAACTTATTTGCTATTATAATTGATTTGTTATTATTAATGGCTCTGAAAACTAGGGGAGATAGTAGCAAGTGACCAGAAAATTTCTTCCATGACTCTTCACTGAGCTGAAAAATGTGAAAAATGCCTGCTATTATGATCAACAGGTAATATTTAATAAGTAGCTTTAAAGCTCTAAGCTATGGTAGAAACATTCCTAACTTTCACAACTACTACAGGGGATAATAGAGAAAAGCAGGGTGAACGTACACATAAATTTTTCTGTGATCAAATAAACATGCATACGATCCTGTAATGTCCGTTAACTTATCTCTCTAAAAATATATATTACAACTAAAAGTAACATGCTGAGACCACAATAAAAATGACATTCAACTGCATTTATAATGATGGTGGAGGGTAGAGATAATATATAAAACTATAATAAAATTTCCCTCAACTTTTAATCTTATTTATTAAATAATACTGATATTAATTTCATTGCTTCCTTTTGGAAGCATTATGATGTAGTGATTAAGAGCATGTGATTTTTGCTTGCCACTTAAATAAATTACTTAACCACTCCTAGGTTATTTTTCTTTACAGTGGGTATGTTAAAAGGTATCCAGAACACTGTGAGGATGTAAGGTACTTAACAAAGTTCCTAGAACTAAGTAATGGCTCAAAAAATTGTAGCCATTATTACAATATTTCTCTTTCTTACTTTACGGAAGTGCTATTAAAATCTGAAATAAAAAGGCAAATCACTAAAACATAACCTGGAGAATACAATACAGAATATAACTACCCAATAGACACCTGAGCAATAGCAGCATTTGTTACATTCAACTAATTATGCCTTGCCTACTTTCCAAAAATGTTGAGTTAGTAAATTGATTTGCATTTAAAAAAGTGAAAATAAAGTGAATGTAAAATCAAAAAAACTCTGTTAAAAGCCTTTCTATATGCCAAAGACTTGATTATGATGTAAGCCTATTTAGATGTTTCATATTTGCAATATGATGTATAGTGAGTCTTTCAGTGCAAATAGCACAAAAACTTAACATTTGGCTTAATGCATTATATCTGAAGTCAGATCCACAATAGAGCTATAATTTAATTAGGTTATGGCAAAGTCATGATTAAACAGAGTTCTATAACGTCTCTTATTTCATCATTCATTTTGATTTCTATAATTAAAAGAAAACATATCTGCTGAATGTATAACTAATTAGAACAATGAAAAGAAACAAACCATTTGTAAAATATATACTAGTTAAAGCCCCAACTTACCTTAACTGTGTCATAAGCTCCAAAATAAGAGGCTCGGTACACAATGATGCCCTGTACTGAAACACCAAACCCTTGGTATAAACCAATAATTCCATCTGATTTTGCTATTTTCATAATGCAGTCACCTAACCCTTTGAATTGTCGCTCTTCGGGACCTAAAATAAAGCCATTTAAAGTTTATTAGCAGCATTATATATTATATATAAAATTTAATTAAACATTTTACAGATTTAAATTATTTGTAATTACCACTAGAAATCTAACAAAAAGGACACAAATCAAAATCCTCCCATTCATTAAAAATTAAGATTTCAAGTAGTATCTTAAACTATTTTAACTGAAAATATTAATCTCTTATAAAAGCAATCTAATTCAAGCAATCTGACTGACTGAAAACATTTCAATAAAATTACCGTAAGCTACTAGGAATGTAATTACTAGTAATGGAGAAGTTCTTAGTTTTCATTAGGAATGAAAAACTCCACAACTTGCTTCAGTTGAAAAGCAAAATGACAGATAAAGAAAAAGACAAAGCTAAAAACTAGTAACTTAAGGATCATTAACATCTTAGACGAGGTGTCACATTTTTTGAGTGTTTGTTGGTTTTGTTATTTTCCCTTGACCTAAACCTCTTTGACAATATTTGAAAAATATTAATATTATATGAAGAATATAATCTTTCAATATAAATTAAATTCTCTCAATTTTGAGATAAAATAAAACTACAGAACTGAACTTAAAGCAAGATACATGTTATTTTCACTTTCTTAGCAATAATAAGAAAATTAGAACTGCCAGTTAAACATGATAGATGGAACCCTTATTTTCATCTTTGCTCAAACCGCTATCCCTTCTGAGGCATTTTCTGTGATTATTTATCTTAAACTGATGTCACTCCCTTCTCCTAATTCTTTTTCATGGTATTTATTGCTAATTGACAGTATATTTTTGTCATTAATTCATTTTTTTTATTACTTGTGTCCTGCACTAGACTACAAGATACACAAGCCATGAGCTCCAAGTTTTATATGGGGTGTGAGTATGTGTGTGTGTGTGTCACACACATACACATCTTGTATCTGAGGCAGGGCCTGGTTCACAGCAGGCACTAAAGAAATATTTGTCAAATGAACCTATGTCCCTTAAGACATGCTATTAAAGTAACAAAGGAATAAAACAGGATTAAAACCATATAGTCAAAGAAGAGTATGTGACAGAAAATAAAATCCAAAAATTATAGCAAGATGGAAAGGAGGTAGAGGAGAGCACAGAAAGCTGAAACCTATTTTCTTGGCAATGGAGATATTGAGACGTGAGCCATTTGACCCCAATAACCTTAAGAAATTAGAAGACTAAATACTAATCTTGCAGTAAAAGTAGCATCTGGATGCTCAACATCCACAGCCTCTCCCTGAGCACAAAGTGACTTACTCCTCTGCCATCCTCAGAACTGAACACAAGGCTCCAGGCTGAATGTGGAGTTACCTCCACACTCACTGAAAGAAAGACTCACTCAAGAAGATACATCTAGTGAAATGTCAGATCATCAGGGATATAAGGTATGTAAAAAGAAAAAAAGGCACATGCAAAAGGATCAGCTGTAAGAGATCGATTTCTTAAGAGCAATATTAGAAACTAGAATCCAGAATAATGCTTTTAAAATTGTGAAAGAAAGTAACTTTAAACCCAGAATTTTATATATGGTTAAGTAATAAGAGGAGAAAACAACAGACATTTTTAGACACGCAAGACCTCAATTTATCTCCTATTTCACTCTCTGCAGAAAGCTCAGAAAGCTACCAAAGAGTATAATCTGCCAAAACACAGTAACAAAAACACAGGACGATGTGGTAAATGAAATAAGAGAGGACAGAGGCAAAGGGAATCTCTAGGATAAGAGCTGTACATCTGACCCAGAGAGGAGTCATAGTCTAAACAGGAATAAGTGCGTGGAGGGATCTAGGAGGTGGCTCTCTAGGAAAAAAGTGGAAGTTATGAGCAATCTTGGTGTTTGCTCTTTTGTTACTACAGTGTGGGCCTTCCCCTTCCCTCTCTTATGGAAAAAAAAAAAAAAAAGGTAGTAATCTTTAGGCCCTATTGTTACGATAAATACAATGTTTAAAACACGAAGAGTGAGAGTTAGTATTTCTAAAATTCCCATACCTTTTCCAACATCGACACCTAATCTGGTTCGGGCAAAATCTAGCGGATATACCACACATAAGGATGTTGCCCCAGCCGCTCCGCCAGAAGCCAGGTTTGCCAAAAACCACCTCCAGAACTGAAACACATTAATTAAAAAGTGGTTATTAGACTACAGATTCTGAATGTTTATAATTTTTATTTTTATAAAGGTGAAAAAGCCAGACTTACATACTAAAGCGAACATCTATAATAATGCATATTATCCAAAATACTTCTCATGTCCATGTAGCCTGTTTCTTACCAGGTAGTCTGGGAGATAAAGTTTAGATGCTGACATATGGAAATTCCAAAATATTGTAATGGCATCCAGCAAAAGTAGCCCAAATTTACAAAAGAGGCCACATGAGATAATCATCTCTTTAGACTGATCACATTTTTTGTTAATAATAGTGTTAGTTATGACTAAAATGTCAGGCATCTATGGAGACTTTAGTTGTGCCCTTTTTTGGAGGGGAGGGCAGCAATACTCCAAAAAGCCGCAATTCATTTGCTAATTTTAGAATTAAAACAGTTCAAAAATGCATATATTATGTTGAAACGCTGACATGAAAATTGTCACAAATCAATTATAATGTAACTGAGTGACATGTAATTTAGGCCTTATTGATTCATATGGGCTGTTGAGGTTCTTTTGAAAAACATTTGATTGGTGCAGTTGCTATGGAAGGAGGTTCCTCAAAAAATTACGAATAGAATTACCATGTGACCCAGCAATCCCTCTCCTGAGTATCTACCCCAAAATTCTGAAAACATTTATCCATAAAGACAAGTGTGCTCCAATGTTCATTGCAGCTCTATTTACGGTGGACAAGATATGGAAACAACCAAAATGTCGTTCGATAGATGAATGGAAAAAGAAGTTGTGGTATATATCACAATGGAATACTATTCGGCGGTAAGAAAAGATGAAATAGCACCATTTGTGACAACATGGATGGATCTTGAGATTATAATACTAAGCTAAATAAGTCAGACAGAAAAAGTAGCGAAGCATATGATTTCACTGATATGTGGTATATAAACCAAAAACAACAAAAGAACAAGACAAACAACTGAAAGAACAAAAACTCATAGACATAAAAAATAGTTTAGGGGTTACCAGAGGGTAAGGGGAGAAAGGGGAGCAGGGCTCTAGAAGAGGGTAAACAGGGTCTAATATATGGTGATGGAAAGAGAACTGACTCTGGGTGGTGAACACACAATGTGAGATATAGACAATGTATTACATAATTGTACACCTGAAATCTATGTAACTTTACTAACAATTGTCACCCCAATAAACTTTAAAGAAAAAAACATTTAAAATGTGCCCTACTTAATTAGGTCCAGTAAACTGCTTTTCAATATCTAGAGCTTTCTAGAGAAGAAAGGAATATGTGAATTGGAGCTGTTACAGAAAATCTAGGGTACAGGGTCACTGTAACCATTAAAGGCATGAAAGTGCATATTATTCTAATCAAGCTCAGTTTCTTGCTTTATTCTCTGGCTCTTATTTCTAACAATAGTTTTGAGTCTCAGCTTTGGAACTCGCAGTTTTCTCTTGGCTTGGAATGCCCTTCCTATCCCTTTTTATTTCTTCCTATCTTTTTAAAATAAAAAGTTACTGATTTATGTTCTAATTCAAATTCTACTTCTTTCATGAAATCTCTGATCTCCAACCTAACCAAAAGTGTAGGTAATCATACCTTCTTCCCATAAATACTTCATCTCTCAGAGAATTAAGGGTGAATTATGTGACCAATATGTAAAATGTGTCAACATGTTCCAGAGTCTCATTTTTTAAAATAGAACTTACAATCACTTTCTACTTTCAATTTACAATTATTTGTGCACATGTCTTACCTTACCTCCTCCAGACTACAGTTTTTTTATTATTTTTACTTAACAACTTAATAACCTTACTAACAAATTAACAACTGATACATCTATATACCATACAATTCACCCATGCCAAGTATTTAATTCAGTGGATTGTTAGCGTACTCACAGACTTGTGCAATCATCACCACTTTCAGAACATTTTTATCACCCCAAAAAGAAACCCTGTACCCATTAGCAGTCAGCTCCACGTCCTTCCCCGGCTCCCCCAGAGCCCTAGGTAACCATTAAGCTACTTTCTGTCTCTATAGATTTGCCCATTCTGGACATTTCCTATCCATGGAATAACACAATATGTAGTCTTTTGTGACTGGCTTCTATCGATGAACATAGTGTTTTCAAGGTTCCTCCAAATTTTAACATGTATTAGTACTTTATTCATTTTATTGCCAAATAATATTCCACTATATGGATTTACCACATTTTATTTATGTATTCATCAGCTCATGAATAGATCAGTTGTTTGCATTTATTTTGAGGCCAGGATTCTTAATTCATTTATTTATTTCACAAAGCAAGTCATGGGCCTTGCTCATAGTAGTAGTAATGCATTTAATAAATATGTTTTTAATGAAGGGTACTAGGAATGCCACTTACTGTCCTCAGACTCCCATGGCTCCTTTTCAAAAAGTGAAACTCTGTATGGGCAGCCCTGTTTCATAATCACACAGATAATTAGATCAGGAGATAGCATCTGACCCCAGGGTACCTAACCCATAGCCCAGTATGTGATGTGTAACCTGGAAGGAAAAGATGAGCTGGGCCAGTGTCTATTTCTTAGGAATTTGACTCTAGAAACGCTATGCCATTTAGCAGGAAGGGCAGAAATGGAGAAGGTATAAAATAACTTTTTTTAGGTCTCAGTCTACTTTGAGACAGTTGAAAGCTATAGATCCTCTTCCAATAAAAATTACCGATGTATCTAGTCACTTCAGTTGAGAAAGGAATAGAGTGAGGTAGAAGGATGAGTTTGGGAGTTAGAAAGACCTGAATAAATGACTTAGGCATGTGTTTTAAGCTCTGAGTCTTGTTTTCCTTAGCTCTACATTAAAATAGCCATCTCAAAAGGTAAGGTGAAAATCTGGTGAAACAACATATGCATATAGTAGGCACACACCTTCCTAAAAGTTATTTTTTTTCAAGATTGTTGCATATTCACATGCATCCTAAGAAATAATACAGAGAGAGTCTGTAAACTCTCCAACCAGCTCCTCTCGTTGGTAATATCCAATGTGACTATAGTAGAGGAAATTAACCCGTCTTATTCAGATTTCACCAGCTGTACATGCACTCATTGTGTGTACTTAGTTCCATGCAGTCTTATCACACTTGCATGTCATCACCACCACACACAGTTGCTTTTAAAGACCCTGCTAGGACAGCTTGGCTTGTTGATTGTTCGGGTAAAGAGGAAAAGAGAAAGGATGAAGGAGAAGAGAGATTTTGTAAGGGTGAAGAGAGGACCTTGAAAGTAATGTAGATGGCACAGTGTATATGGAAGCAAAACAAATAGAAACCAAGGCAAACGACACAGAGTTCGTATAAGGAGGAAATTTTGAAA
Source organism: Rhinolophus sinicus (assembly GCF_057876585.1). Taxonomy (NCBI): domain Eukaryota; kingdom Metazoa; phylum Chordata; class Mammalia; order Chiroptera; family Rhinolophidae; genus Rhinolophus; species Rhinolophus sinicus. Next base: position 125,853,293 of record NC_142515.1, read on the forward strand.
TTGAGATTTTGTAACCATGGGAGTGATTACCTTGAATAGAAAAACCACCTTTGCAATAAAAAGGAGAATTCTCAAACTTAAATTTATCATTTTCCTGTTTTGTTTGATTTGATCTTCCTATGCACTTTAATTTCAGCTAAAAAGATCCTTAGTCATAAAGAAGAAACAATTTACTTTTTTAAGGAATAAATCACTTCAGAGGTAGGAATACATATCTCTTGACTGCTTTTTATTTCCTTAATAAAAGCAGATAAAATGCAGAATTTTCCTAGTGCAGAATAGTAATTATAAAATGTAAATTACATTAAAATTAATATTTATTCAGAGAAATATTGCATTGAGATAAGATCCCTTAATTATTAAAACTGTGTTAAAAGATTTAGTGAAACTTTTAAAAGTTAATATAACTGTTTTTCATAATTTCTATAACTTAACACATATTATAGTATGTTAACAGTTACTATGTTTTAATTATTTTTTTCCACCACTTGAACACCTACTCCCCAAATAAAACATCACAGAAAAGACAAATACAACTATTTCTTAGAAAATTTCAGAGATATTCATATATACTTGCCTGTTTTTCTTTATTAACTCCAGACATGAAAAGTTGTTTATATTTGTCCTTAAAAGCAAAATTTAGAGCTTGTGTTGGAAAATACCGGATAACATTTGCCAAATTACCACGCCAAAAACTGAAGAAACCTACAAAAGAAAGTATACTAAATATAGATATATTGTATTATTATTAAATAATTTCCATAGTTTTAACAAGCAGCTATTTGAACTTTATAAAATTAAATCCCCTTCTCCTGAGAAAAAAACAAACTTTAGCTGTGTCTACCCTGAAGTAAAAAGGCAGTTAATTTAACTCCATATACCTCATTCCAATTTTGTTAATTTCCAGTAAAAAGCTTCGAATACCTAAGAACCTATGTAAACCATTATCAGTTGAATGTAGGGCTCTTTACTAATAGAAAAACAGAGCCCAAGAGTATTTGTCAGAGAAGCTAGTAATAACCCTTAGCCTCATTTCCAAATCATGATATACAATTCTTACAGTGGTAAGGCTGCTAGAACAAAATTGGTTTGTATACATACTTATGAGAATGAGAAAGGGATAGAAGAGTCTAAAGCATCCTCATTTGTATGTTCTGGAACCTAGACAGACAAGGGATCAATTTACAATTCAAGGTAGTCTCCAGAGGCCTGATGGAGAGACTGGAGGAAACTTTCGAGGTCAGTAATCTTCCTTCTTTAAATATCCATGGATTGACCAGTCCTAATATGTGTTACTCTTATAATTCAGAGCTGCCTTTAGAATCCAGAGTTGCCCTAAAATGCAATAGGCTGGATCTTCAGTAGTCATAGTTTTTATTAGCTTGCAATTTGTTCAATTGTTTGATCCTCCTACCCTGAATAGGATACCTCTAGTCTCAGCTTGGAGAATACCCAGAATCAGTCTTCTAATGATGAAGATTCAAATGAAAATCATTTCAGCTGACTGGGACAGTGCCCGGAAACTGAAAATTAATTTAGATGAGTACACAGAAAGATATTTATTTGCTAAAAAGTATATTTAGTGGAAAAAAACAGAATCTTGATGAATCCTAAACTGAATATAAAGTAGTTTCACAGAGCCAATTAAGAAATATATTTAACAACCAAGAAATAATCTTCTTAGTACTCACAGCTGATCCAGCCTTCATTAGTGCATTTAACAGGTAATGGTAATAGCTACTGCTTCCTGAGCATTTAATATGTGCAGGCACTGGCAAAGGCTTTATATGTATATTTCATTAAATCATCACATTATGCTTAGGATGTAGGGACTCCTACTCTACCCATTTTATACACGCACAAACTGAAACTTTAAAAAGTTTAAAAACTATCTAAAGTTATAGTTACCAAATAGCCAAACCAGGATTTGGAACCACGTCTTCCCACTCCAAAGCTCTTATCTAGGTTTGGGTTTCTAGAAAAATTTATTTTTATTCATTTAATCCTCATAATCAGTCCCTCATGAGGTAGGAGCTATTAGTCTATTCATTTTAAAGATGAAGAAATGAGTTCCCTCAGACAAATTACAAAAATCTACTCTCTGTGCTATGTAAGTGCGGGGAGCAAAATTTGCCACCCCAAAATATGTCTCTGGCATGAGGATTATTTTGTGCTGATCGTTTTTAAGAACCAAGACTGAGGGAGGTTTTCTTTTACTTTCCCCTTCACTACCAGAAAGAATTTAGAAAGAGGGCTTGGTCCAGGAACAGAACTATCAGCAGCCACGACTACAAAGAGAATGGGCTAGGTAGGTGTGGTTGGCTGGGAGGAGCTGGGCAGGACCTGTTTGTTCAAAGTCCTCTCTGTGTCCCATTGTCTCAGCATGGCACAGAAAAACATTTCTTTACCAACACATTTGCTTTTCCCATCTTCCCGTAAATTGTTCCTCCCCACGAAAGTGCCAGACTCCTAGACCTTTCTCCTTAGCTTAGAATGGCTTCAGCTGTCTGACTGGCTGTGGTTTTCAGATTCTTATGGGGCCCTGTACATACGTAATTAAATTGGTTTTTACTCTGTTAATCTCTTCTGTTAATCTGATTATCAGAACACCCAAAGAACCTAGAAGGGTAGAGGGAAAAATCATCCTCACCTACACAAGTTTATCCCAAATACACTCACTTACAAATGAACACTAGGAATACATGTTTGTACATTTAGGGATGCAGACATAATGATTAGAGTTAAAATTTACTGAGCACTAACTATGCAATAGGCACATGGTTGAATATTTTACAGGCATTGTCTTGTTTAACCCTCACAACTACCATATCATCAGGTAGGTGCTATTATTATAATATGCAATATAAAACGGAGGAAATTGAGGTTAAGAGGTTAAATAAAAATGGCTCAAGGTCACAAGGTAAGGGAAAGGCTCGGACTTGATTCTAGATCTGACTCCAGTTCTAGAGCTATTAAATCTCTACTGCTTTGCTATAAAAATCCATTCTCAATTAAAAACAGTAGTATTTTTGGTCAGAATAAAACAAGGGAAAACCAAGAATGATGCAATTGTAGGAGTATTTTGACTCTAGTCCCACAGAATAAAAGTTTCCTAATACATAATCACAAAATTGGTAAAGAAAAACATAGTAATTGTGGTATCTTTAATAACAGCAGAATAGCTAACTTTTTTACTTATTTGCTAAGAAAACAATCTCTTCAAACTTTAAGGGCAAGAAAAAAGAAAAAACTTCTCTGAACTGAATTCTGAGACAATAATTAAGTATTAACACAGAACTGATGGGAAAATAAGAAAAAGTTCCTGGGCCATTTGCTGGTCAACTTACTAGCCAAGAATGGGAATGCTAGGCATGTTTGGGTATATATTATAGACTACTGCGCCCCAATACGTTTGACAATATGCCTCTCAGTAAAAATATATGTATTAGCATGACTCAGAAATATGTATATATCTTTAAAAATAAGTTATATACCTTTGCTACTATACTACCCTATTCTGTATATTTGTAAGACATACCCAAAATAGAAACTGAAGGATGAGATAAAGATTCTTCATTTAAAACCTTTATTTGGTACCTAATGCACAGCAGATCTGCTGGGGACAGCAGTAGGACGTATGGTCTGACAGAGCTTACATTTTGAGGGAGAGGGGCCAGGGAGAGAGAGACAATGAACAAATAAGTATTTCAGGTGGCCATAAGAACAAAAATAGTATATACAGAAGGGCTATTTAGATAGGGTGTCGGTGAAAACTTCTAGCTAGGAAATATTACAGCATAAATGAGCATTTATTTGAACAGTTAAATAATATTTTCAGATATCTCACTAATTATGATGTTTTCATACCATCACTTGCTATTATCTCAAGGCACACTCAAGGAGAGGTTCATTCTTAAGGACAGTGTACATGAATCTATATTTCAAAGTCTTCTTGATAATTTCAAATATTCAAATAGTCTTCTTGTCTCTCTAAATCCATTTAATTGAGCAAACTTAAACTATGTTTATTATATAACTGAGGAAGAGTGCCTGTCATCCACTCTACACTGTGTAACTTCTACTCTTTTTTTCAGAATGCCTTAGTGTCCTGTGATCTGTAACTGACATTTGGCCAAGCACAGGTACCAGTGCCAATGCACATACTAAACATAAGTTTATTTTCCCATTTTATTTAAATAAAGTAAAATCCTAATATTTTCTATCCATGCACCAAAACATCATATTCAAGACATAAAAACGTCATTGCTCTAGCCTTCAGAAAAGTAAGTTTGGAAAACTTACAAAGATTAAAGAGAACTGATGAACTCATGACCAGGAACTCATAAAAGAAGAGTTCTGGTAGGTTCTTAAAAACAAGACTGCATAGATCAGACTTTTAAAAAGCTATGTTTACAATATTTTAAATAAAACAGTTATTTTAATTAAGAATATATTTACATATGCACATTTTGCTAAGTGAAAAATCATAGCATAGGTTAACTGGTGATTTTAGCGGTGACTTATTTTTCCTTTTTGCTTGTTTGTGTTTTCTAATTTTCTATAATAAACATTTACTACTTGTGTAATAAAGGTTTAAACAGCATTAAATAAATGTGTACATACAGAGTTGGAAGATCATAAAGGCAACTAAAGAATAGAGTAAATCAGAATAGCATCAGTCAGGATAAATCAAGCAGCTTTCATAATCCAAGAAAAGCTTATAAAAAGTACGAAAGAAACGCAAAGTGATGCTTAAAGCTATGCTCAGAGCAAGAATGAGGAGATTTATCCTGGGGGTGGAAAGAAAGCAGAGATAAGGGAAGAAGATAATGAGAGGATATCTAGTAGTGCCTTCTGAGTTCATGTCTCTTAGATTCATTCCATGTTGCCTAAATAAAAGTTTGTAAAATTATAGCAAACATGACATGAGAAACTTCAGAACACCTGAAATGGGGATGTGTCTTGACTTTCAAAAAGAGACAGAAGGTGAATTCCAGAAAATAACAATCTCAGAATTTGATTGCCTAGTAAAGTTCAAAAATGATCCTAGCATGGTGATTCTCAACCCCACCAGGTTCAAGCCCACTCTATATAAGTATTTACTGTAAATACTTTACTATCTAGAAATAGACTTCAAAGACAATTTTCTCTTCACCAATTCAAAAAAAAGCAACATAGTGCCCTTACTGTTATGTAGAAAAAGAATTTATAATAAAATATATATTTTAATTATAAAGGGAAGAACGACTGCACTATAGACAGATGCTTGCTTCTACTTACAATGAGTTACATTTAAGATGCACACTGACATTTTGAAAAAGGATTCAATACATGTATTTGTACATATATCTGTCAATCATCAGGTATTCAATAGTTACATATGCAGATGATATAAGTGGTGACCTAATACCACAAGCAAAGTTGCTGACATGAGTTTTCACAATGAAGAACAACTCTCAGTAAAATCCTGAACAAAACAAAGCACAATCCTCCCTCTACTTACATGGTAGCTGCATTACCAGAATCAGTGTATACTAGAACTATACCCCAGAGAGTTTGAGTTTATAAATAAATCAGAGTTAGGTTCGAGGCTTAGATAATCACAAACAGGTTTTACTGCTTGTCATGCGAGGTGTCATGCAGGGGCTCTGGTCCTGCTCCCCACATAAGAATGCAGGACATGGTGAGGCCAAAAAGCAACACCCATGGAGCCACAGATAGGGGGGTCATACCACTATATTCTCGCTGGCGGCTGGTTGGAGACACAGGAAGCAGGAGCCACACTATCCACTACTTGCTGTCCACTTCTCTCTGCCAACCAACCTCACTTGCTAACTGCAATCCGCTTGCTAGCTCAGTCACCATCTTCTTGCTAGCCCCCATTTTCTGCTAGCGTAGCCACAGCAGTTATATTAGTGGCCAATGGCTCACTGGTTACAGCTGACGGCCACCTAGCCACAGCTGATGGCCATCCAATCACAGTTGATGGCCATTTACTACCTGAGCCAGCACCTTTCCACGTGAGGCCGAGAGCCTGGAAACTGCACTCCTGGCTCTGTCCCCACACTGCTACATGAGTGTGCAGTGGAAGATCTGAGTCTTTCAAGATATGTTTTCGGTGTGTAGGAATGGCCTTGTGTAGCAGCAGGATGTTTAGCCTCCCAGGCTTTGCCTTACACATCATTGCAATTAAAGATTACATCCTTCTCTATAGTTGTGCTCAACAAAAAATTCCTCGAGTCTCCAAGAAAGCCCCTAGATGGCAATATTATCCCTGTTTTGAATTACTAGCCTCTCAGCATAGGATACATACCATGGTGTATTCATAACAAGGTCTCATATTTGTATGTAAGAATAGAAAACATCTTAGAGTTCTGCTGTGATCATCTCTGAAGGTATAGAACGCAGGAACCGGGATACTATTCAGAAAGATCTCAATTTACAAGAGTTGTATTGAATATATTTAGGCTTAAATATCACAAAAACAAAAAACAAAAAACCGAAACATTTAAAATATAAAATAAATTAGAACTGGTCAGCACAACCAGACCAGAATATTTAACTTTACCTGACTAAATATTTAAAGCAGACTAGCTAAAAATAAAGTGGCCCCTGCTTCTCTGAAGAGGTCTTAGAAGATAAAGCCAAGATAGGTTCCAACTTTTCCTCTAAAAACCTTGGGGAAATAGGAAGCTTGCTCTGATCAAATAAATGGGATGGGGAGATGTAAACCACTAAGTATGAAAGATCTGAGCTCAGCTTCCAGGTGGGGATTCTAAATTCAGTTTAGATGATACCTTAGAGTCTGCCTTGGACCCTAAATACTGCACCCAACAGGTCAGGAAGAGGTGTAACCACATCCCTAGGGACAGAATGCTTTTTTTGTGAGACAGTAACCTGCCCTAGACTTAGGAGTGGAAAAAATGACTGCATTGAAGTTGAAGTCACTTCACTTTTTGTTCGGAATACACAATAAATGGGTGTATTTCATTTTTAAAGTCCATCTAGTTTTCAATTGAATCCAACTATATGGGTGGATTATACAAGCTTGTGATAAACTTATCCTCAGATTCACTGAGGTAGCTTAGGAGCCATTCTGCAACAGGAGGGCATCTAATAGTTAACAAAGCACTTTCACTATTTAGTCTTTGAAATAATTCCAATATTAATGGAAAAAAACCCCACAATAAACAAAAATATCAAACTATTTAAAGACAGGATCTGATGCAAAAGAGAAACTGGTAATACTGATCCTGTGTTTACTGAAAATTTTAATATTCTGTTCATCTTGTTTAAAAAAAATACTGCATTAAAATATTATTTGTCTTAATTGAGTTAGTTATTTTGTGCCCCCCTCAAATCTGAGCAGAGGTCGGTGCCTCGTAAGTCTCAATCCTGGTCCTCAGTAGTTCTCAAGAATAAGCAGAACCTCTTCACTGAATAGGGACCAGAGTACTGGGGGGGAGGGGGGGATGCTTCCATATTTGGAATACTTCTCAACGTGATATTTCAATAAATATTTAAGCACTTTAAGGCACCTGTTAACTAACACACAGCAAAGTGCCTAATGGATCTTCCCCAATCTTGGGAGGTCAACCATTGCCTTCTGAGCCTGGCACAGGTGCGCCACGATGGAAAACCTGCTGCGAAGGAGAAATTGAGAGAAGCCTAGTCACGTGCAGGCCTTCCTGGCCCCGGGACAGCATAGTCTCTTAGATCGGTTAAGAAACTGAATTCTCGAAGATGAAGAAACAAACTCATTACCGACCGACAGACACTGCTGGCCATGGCGCCCCAAATCGTGCCCTCCCAGCCCGCCCCGTTTTCTGGGAAGCTGACCGTGTTGGGGAGAGGGGGCGCGGCGGCCGCCGGTACGCACCCTGCTCGCTGGGAATCCGCACCAGGCAGTCCACCATGCCTTTGTACTGCGCCTCCGGGCTGATCTGCTTGGACGACGCCTGCACCTGCAGCAGCAGCTTCACCCGCTCGATGGGCGCCACCGCCGTCTTGGACACAGCAGCCGCGACCCCGCCTGCCAGCAGGTCCTTCCCGAAGGACTCGACGTCAAAGAGCCGCTTTCCCTCCTTCTTCTCCGGCGGCTTCTTCCGAGGGTCAAGCTGCATAGTGGGACGACGGACGTAAAGCCCAGCAGCAGCCAAGTCGAAATAAGCGCGCGAGAGACGACGAAGGGAAGCCGCGAACCGCTTCTGCGTCGTCCTGGCGGGAAAGCGGCGCCCAGGACGCTGGGAGATGAGCGCACCACTGCGGGGCCCCGAGCTGCGCAGGCGCCTCCAACCGCCTCCCGCCACCTGGCGCTGCCCACGTGACTGCCGACACGCGGTTCCTGGGCACGCGGCGCTGTGTTGGGAAGTCTCGGTGCCAGGCTTTTCTTTGCGTGGGCGGGGTCAGGCGGCCGTGGGTTCTGAGCCGGAAAGGTGCAGGAAGGGACCCCGAGAGCTAGTTCTGTATAAGGATTGTTAGCAGCCGAAGCTAGAACAGAGCAGGAAGCCAACCCTCTGGAATTAACCGAGTTTAGGTTTAGTTCCCAGGGTTACTCTTCCATTTTTCTCTTAGAAAGTACTTTAATTTCTGCCCCTTTTATTTAACAGCAGTTGTTTGTCTAGTCACACTCTCACTGGTTTTGCTGATTGCGTCCCCGTAGCATAATTCAACATGTTCCTTCTCCTGTGTTTTATCGAAATTGGTAGTTCTGGGGTGGGGGGGTGGGAGATGAGGGTAAAGGGGATCGAATATATGGTGATGGAAGGAGAACTGACTCTGGGTGGTGAACACACAATGGGATTTATAGATGATGTAATACAGAATTGTACACCTGAAATTATGTGATTTTACTAACAATTGTCACCCCAATAAATTTAATAAAATTAAAAAAAAAAAAGAAAGAAATTGGTAGTTCTGTCTAGAGCAGTTCTCAATCCAGACTGCACAAAGGAGACGGGGCAGTGGCATTTAATTTTAATGCTCGGGCTTAGGGAATTCTAATGTGCAGGTTACTAGCGATCTATTCTAGAACAGTGGTTCACAGACTGTTTGATTTTAGGACCCCCTTTTCAGTCTTGAAAATTACTTAAGACTACAAAGAAGCTTCTGTTTGTGTGTTACATATATTGATATTTACCGTTTCAGAAGTGACACAAAAATTTAAAATATTCATGTCAAGTAACAAATATTTTAAAATAATTTTTAAATCTAGTGAGAAAAATACCCTTGTTTTATCTCTTTGAAAATCTAATGTGACGGAATGAAAGACCCCTGGACTTACATAGACGCTTTTCAGTCCGTCTCACGGAGTATCACACATCCTCTAGCTGGAAAACTCCACCTACACTAATGAGAGTAAAATAGGCAGATAATGTCTTAGTATTATTAAGACAAGTTTTGGTGACACCTTCTGCTCTCCCATACCACACTTTGAAAACTCATCTGAGGCTTATCAGATGCAGGTTTGACTTCTTTGGGCAACAATACTCACATGTACATCAATTCTGCGCATCATGTCTGCCTCTATTTCCTTCCACCTTGCTTTGTTAATTTGTACATCCTAGAGATCCCTCTGCAATAGCATATAATATATTCCTGATTCATTTTTATAACTTGTTTGATGATTTCTAACAAATGGGAGATTCCATCTTATCTCTTACTCTGTAGGACCTGCAGTCTTGAAACACACCGACAAAACATGATTGAAGAGTTAGCAACGTTTTTTTTGAACTTTAGGTTCTAATTTTTTCATTATCTTAAATGTGTTACATTTTTAATACTACTTGTCACTAGTGAAAAAAATAAATGTATAGGCAGAAAGATTCCAGAATAGGAATTTTGTTAATATTTTGATTACCTCACACAAAACAAGTTGGCAAGTCCTACTGTTATAGTGTATCGTGCTCCCTTCCTTTCCACAGTAATGGCTTATTTGACTCTTAACTGATTTTTCAGCCTAAGTCTCTCCATTTTACATACTGCCTCCAGATTACTCTTTCTGAAGCAATTGCATTAATCATTATTCCCAGGCTTAAAAAAATTTAAAGTCTTATTGCATTGACTTCAGAATCCTTTGTGAAATTCATTGCAAATTCAAGAAATTACTGGTGTTTTAGCTGCAAAAATCTGAAGAAAGAAAGGACTCAGTCTTCTTTAAAGGAATTAGAAGCATTAACAAGCATACAGGGAAAAAATTAAGGGGGTGATTACTTGAGTCACACTCCAAGATGCCAAGAGAGGTTGAAGGAAACATCTCTGGTCACAGGGAACAACACTCTCAGAGGACAGAACAGCAAATGTTCTGCTGCTCCCTAGGGCAGTTTTCCTTCCTTTCTTGTCTCCCTTTCCCCTCTCCCCCACTTTTGACTCTGTAGTTGATAATGTTTATAACATATTCCTTTATGATATCCTCATGCTTATTTCTGACATATATTTACTAATAGAAGACAGCGAAAGTGAAAGTATTTAGACATGTAGCCCCCCCGCCCTTATTAAGAGCTTTGAATGGGCTTTTTTCAAAAGACTAAGCCGAAAATGTTCATTTTAACTTGTTGCATTGCATTTTATTTACAAATTTAGGGAACAAAAAAAACACTGGTGATTTATAAAGTTGGTATTAAAAGTATAGAGTCTCAGGACCTTTGTGCTGTTCACTCTGCTTTCCTTAGAAATCAGCCTGCTAAGTCTCCTCACTTACTTTAGGTCAGGGGGAACTTCAGCACCCCTTTCCCTGGCCACCCATTTTCTTCATTTATTTTTCTCTTGGCTTTTATCACCATATTTCACTTATTTGTCTTATTTGTGGTCTGCCTCTCCCACTGGACCACAAGCTCCGTGAAGGTGGGGATTTTTAGCTGTTTTGTTCACTGCTGTATCCTCAGCATCCAGAACAATGCTTGGCACACAGTAGAAATTTAATAAATATCTTTTGGACAAATGCATGAAAAAGCAACACAACTGCAAACAAACCTCCAAACCATCTTTATTAAAAACTATCAATATAGTATAAAAATAGCTTCAATTATACAGAATATAGAAATACAACTCTACAAAATTAAATTATTTTCACACAGTTTAGTGTATAGATTAAAAGTTTTAGTAAACTTTAATAACATTTTTAAAATATCCGAAGTATAAATCCTTATTCCCAAAAGTATTGTGCTGAATACTTTTCCTCAGCTTCTTTCCCACATTTCGTACAGTGGTAGGTATGATTTAGCTGACTCCTTGGTTTTTAGCAAATGGATATTTAAGAATAATAGTACTAGTAGTACCTAACACTTTTATAGCATGTAATGGGCACTATTTAGAGGAAACTCACACAGACAACAAACAATTATTCACGAGTGTGTTTTCAAGAATGTTCAAAGCAGAGAAACCTAGTAAATTGTTTCATAGGTTTTTCCATTTGTATTAAAAACATAAAAAAGCAGGCACTGCAAATGTACTATCTTGCCTGTATGCATCACCATCAACAGTCCCTTGGCACAAATAAGAAACTCTCCTTTGCTAAGTACAGTTCTCTAACCCCACAAAAATAAACAAACCAATGAGAACTAAAGAAAGGTGAGGGAGGGAGGAGGGGATAGAATCTAAAATGGAATTCTGGAGAGCCAAAAACAAAATAGATGATGGGGATAAGACAGTACTTGATATCTTTTAAAATGGAATTTATATAATTCTGCCTAAATAGTCTTTGGTGAAAGGGACCATTTGCAGGATGTGAACAAAATCCAATTTCTGAATGTTTCTGTACCTGCTAAAGAGTATACCTCTGGAGTATCTGCACTGTTACTCTGTCCCCTTTATGTAATAAAATCACACATAGACACTTATTATCCAGTAATCAGATTGATCTACTTTCGGATATGAATTTGAACCTAGTAGTTGGAAAAATGGACTGCTAAGTTTACTTATAATGTTTACTTCAATTCCCATTTACAGATGGAAACCAAGACGATGTTTGGTTTTATTTCTTAAAAATGCAATGTCTCTACAACATGGACATATATCTACAATATAGCAAATGATTTCCTCTTATGAAGATCAGTAGTTTGTCTTTTTATTTCAGTTATTGAGCAGTGGTTTCGTGATTCTTTGATACCAGGAAAGCAGTTCAACAGACTGAAATGTCATTAAATGAAGCAAAAAGTCTGCTAAGATAAAACCCCAAGTTTTCAGTCTGTTTGAAAATGTGAGGTAATCAATAGCTGCTTTTATTAATAATTGTCAGTATGAAAAATAGCTCATGGTGTTTTGGGCAACATATCAAGAAATTTAAGACATTTAATACTTTTAAACAAAGTGCCTTAATACCCATGATACTTTTATGGCCTGAGCTCAGAGAGGCACAAAGACTTGTTCATGTCACAGCACTAATTAGTTAGAGGATCTGGTTCCGTATTTCATGATTCCCAATTTCATGATTCTTTCACCAGATACCAATATTAGTCTTGAGAAAAATACACACTACGGTATTTTTCCGATATAATTATTTCCAATATTAATTTTATGTAACACACTTCACAATATTTCAAACTAATCAATAAATTAATATTATATACCAAAATGGAAATAAATGAACAATGCCTTTTCATATTTTGATCAAGTGTCTTTCCAAAAGTCTCACAAGACTACATAAGAGACGTAGTGCATCAAATCCCACAGCAGCGTATCAGCTTGATATTTAATGTTATGTTCAGCACTGAACAATGAAAAGAACTAAACCTTGTCTTTTGTGTGTGGCCTTCAGCCATCCTAACACCGCCCAGTGCTCCATGCGCAATGTTGCTGTGCAGCAAGAAAACATGGTTACAAGGTTAATCCGAAGAACAATTTAAAAGCCATTTCGATGGCAATTTCTGTGACTGAGTCATGAAAACAAACATAAAGTTCTTGAACTTTGGGATGAAGAAAGAGTCTCCTGTAGAGGAAAAGAACACACTCATTTTAGAAATTCATTAAAAGAAAAGAAAGAAAAAGTTCAAACTTTCAATGTTATTTTTTTTGTTTGTTTCTGAAAGAATCAGTAGTAAATTTAAGAAACCACTAATCTAAATCTATAGAAGGGGAAATGCAGCTAGTTTAACTTTTAAATAAGTAATATAAGCCTTACGTCAATTATTTTTATTTTTCCAGGGTGTAAAAAGTCTATTTTGTCAATATGTGTTACTGTATCCCTCAGTTCCTTAAATACTAAATTTAGTCATTATTATTCTGATAAAGCCAATGGTGTTACCATCATTTTACATACAATAGTTATTGCACATTGCCATTTACTTTCTAAAAGTTAATTGTTATTAAAACATCAAATATATGATAGCTTTTTGCAGATAGTACTGGATTAGGATTAACACTGAAATTTTATTTGGTTTTCTTAAAAGAGTTAAAATTTTAATGTATTTAATACTAATGTATGTAAGTATATATATATATATATATATATATATAGAGAGAGAGAGAGAGAGAGAGGAGAGAGTGAGAAAGAGTAAGATGGCTAGATATAGATATATAGATATCTGTCTATATCCATGTAATGTATTCGTACATCCATAAATATAGAGATATTTGAGCATATTTCATATTTCTTCTGCTAGATGTGAGACCATTAGATGCAATGACTGTGACTTGATCTTTCTGTTTGCCATACCACCCACCCGCCACACATTTTGCTGAGCATAGCTCCATTTACTAAATTGTTATAAATCATCAAGTGACTAAATGCTAGGTGCCAGAGGCGGACAACAGATATGATTCCTACCCTCATAAGGCCAAATTCTAGTGATGCAGAGAAAGACCATAAATAAACAAGAAAATAAGCAATAAAGGGGTGATATAATAGAGAATAACTGAGTAGCTACTTTAATGCGGGAAAGAGATCGTGGATCCTCTCTGCAGAGATGATGTGTTAGTACTGATCCGAATATCAAGGAGCCAGACATGCACAGATTAAGAGGCAGGACGTTGCACACAGAAGGAATAACAAGAACAAGATTCGACTGGTGCCGATGTGACTATGACATTAGACGAGGAGAGTGACAGGAGGTGGAAACAGAGAGGTGGGCAAGGGCCAGGTTGGGCAGGGTCCTGTACTGGAGGGGGGATGGGGCGGAAGAAAGGGATGGGAAGGGGGAAGGACAGAAGGAAGTAGGGACGGAAGGAAGGAAATAGTAAAATTTGAAATCATTTTTAGATTGTTATTAATATAATTTTGTACGATAACTGAAAAAGCTTTTTGTTTTTGAATAGAAAAATACTTGGGAGGAATTTAAAGGAGATACTTAGTAAATAAAATTCTAAAATATGTTAAAATATTATAGTTAGTTTAATAATTGCATGCCTACATCTTAAAACTTTTTCTCCTTTACCACTTTTCTTTCACTTTTCTAACATCTTACTTTACTTTCACATACTTTTTTTCCCACTTACCCTACTACCCAGTAAGCCATGACTGGTGGTGCTTTTCTCTGATCAGTCCAGTTTTCAGGTGAGCATTCAAACAATACACCATGTTCTTTCACAGGGTTTAGAGAAGACATTGAATTTGTACAACCAGAGTGATCTCCAACATTTAGTGCTTTCTTTTTCTGTAAATTAAGAAGTTAGTATTAACTGGTATTAAAACTGTTACTTTAAAATGTTTTTACATACAGATCTGAATTGGCTGATCCTAATTCTTAAGTGTCTGCAATGACATTCTTCTCTTTACCTGCAGGAAAAGCTCTACTCTTCCTCATACTCACTTTAAATGCCTTCTCCTAAAAGAGGCTTCATGGATAAAGTGTCCCGTGACTCTCCCAGGGAACCTTTTGTTCACAGCCCTAATTATTACTATTTATATTATATTACATTAGCAGTTTTATAGGTCTGTCTTCCCTAGAACATTATAAGCCTTTTTTCGGTTTCAGACAATATACTATTCATCATTGTAATATTTGAAAGCAGCAGTGCCTGCTACATATTAGGTGTCTAATGAATAGATTCCTAAGCGAACACATGATTTTATAATATACTTAAAACACATATACTTAAAGTGGGATTGTCTCTTCCTCGGATGCACATACTCTCTAAATTTCCCATTGATTAAATCATTAGAGAAACAATGACTTTTTTGGTTCTCCAGGTTGATTGTTTTATGATTTGGTTGTCATCTTAATGTGGTCATGGGAGGAGGCAAGCATAGCATTTAACTACTCTGCCATCTTGCCTGGACCTTCCTAAAACAATGACTTATTTGGAATATAAAGACTTTTGCAAGGCTCAGGCCAAAACAGTGGAACGGTCCCTCATTCTTCCCTTTCTGTCATAATCCTTATTAAATCCATCAACAAATCCTTTTGTTTCATCCTCCAAAATATATCCAGAAGCCACTATGGTTTCTTGCTTTGAGAATTTCCACAGCCTCCTAACTGGTCCCTGCCTCCACCCTAGTGACCTTACAACACCTGTTCTTCCCATAGCACCCTGAGTGATTCGTTCAAAAACTTAAGGAGCATGTGTCTGCTCTGCTCAGAACTGTCCAAGAACCTCCCATCTCCTTCAGGACAAAGCCCAAAGCCCTGGAATCTGTCAGGCCACACGTGATCGGGCCCTGCTGCCTTTGCCATCTCACCTCCTACCATTCTCCTGCCCACTCAGACACTCTGACCTCTGTGGCTTTGCACCTGCTATGCCCTCTGTCTGGAAGCTCTGCCCCCAGATTTGTCAAGGGGCTTGCTCCCTCACTTCATTCAGATCTTTGTTCAAATATTACTTGACATGATCAGAGGGATCTTTGAAATAGTAACCCCTACTTCTCATCCTTACCTTGTTTTATTATTCCTTTTGCAACGTGTCCTGTCTGACATATTACACTACTTGCTAATTCATTAGTTGCTCCTATTAGAATATAGACTTCATGAGGAAAGGGACTTTGTGTTGTTCCCTGCTGTATTGCCAGTACCTAGAATAGTGTCTGCTGAGTAATGGGTACTCGACATTTAAATAATATGAGGAAGGCTAATTTACATTACTAAATATTACTGAATAAGCTAATGAAATACTCCCTTATAGAAGCCATCAATTATGCTAAATGGGAAAGGAGGAACATAATGCAAAGCACATAGGGATATATGGTCAAACAGAACATTTTGCTGAATTCCACTTTCCGATAGCTTAAGAAGAAATTCTGTAAGACACAGAATATTACTACTGAATGAGTCCTAAGAGTTTACATCATTCAGCCCACGCACCTTGTAGCTGAGGAAATAGGAAGAGTGGAAGGGTTCATCCAGGATTCCTATTCCCAGCCCAATGTTCTTCCACTTTGAAACCCAATTTCTTCACAAATTTAGGTCCTTAACACACTCACTGCTACATACATTATAATCATTTTCAGAGACTTTTTTTTTTGGAGGGGGTGGTTATATGATGAATGACCAGTCACAAGTAAACTTCTGTATGTTTATCCTTTTCTAGGAATTAACACTTACCTTTCCCTGCCATTAAAATAATCTAGCTGATATTTCAATTGTATACAACATTACTACTTATCCAAAAGGTACAATATTAAATGCAACTTCATTCTGGATGGAAAAGCCAGCAAACAACCAACCAAGTGGCTAAAATATTTGCAACGGTATTGTGTCTACTTTTGTACCTTACCCCTTTGTGTTCCAAAATCCTTTATACTGTTGGTTGAATACTTCAAGAATTATCAGAGTTACCAACTGGTAGATGTCACTGTCCAAGTAAAGGTTGAATCACAGATATCAAATATGGGGGCTAATTATAAGCTACTGTATCCTACTTTGCTATAGAAAAATACAGGTCCACCACTTCCTGAAATAATCATCTAGGGTCAAACTCAGTATTATAAAACAAAGCTTTGAAGTTAAGCACTATGAGTATAATGCTTTTGCCACTCAGGTTAGATTGAGTGACTGTTAATGAAAACAGTCATTGCGGGACATATTGATTAAAGAGCTTTCAGAGAAAATATTTAGAGTTCTGGAAATGAAACTGGCAGAAGACTATATTTATAGCCGTGCCTTACCTCTTCCATCAAGGTCTGTTGGAAAACTGCACGAATGGAGAGACAACACTGATGGAAATTCTTTATTAGCTGAGGGTGGATAGAGCCGCTTAGCTGGGCCACCTCTTCATGGGTCGGAGTAATAAAGATGCCTTGCACTGTTTCTAAGGCAACATAGTGGAAAAGTGTGTTCTCAGGACCAGATGTCAATCTTGAAAAGAAAAAAGATATTTAAGTAATGTTAAAAATATTGCTTCTTTTGAATTGTGTAGACTCCTAATAAGTTTTTATCTACAATATAATCTTAGGATTGTAATTAGGGAGGGGAAACTAGGCCAAACATTTAATTTCCTCTTCCTCCTTAACTGAAGTACAGGCTAGGGTTATTATCAATTCTCTTAATGGAGGCAAGTATTACGTGTTTTGCAAGGATAAATAAACACCAATTCATTTGCAAGTAACTTAATCGCCCCTTTGCTAAACAGCCCAAATTGGCTAACCCCCTCTTTTTCCGTGGTTGGTAATGAATAACCCATCTCATGTCTGGCCCAGATATCTACAAGCCATAAACATGCTATCAGTCTAGGGTAGGCCACATATAAAAACACCTTCCATCAAACTAAACACATTTAAGTTAGTAGCATAAAAGTCGTTTACCATCAGTCAAACTGATGATCCTGAAGAAAAATACAATTATTATTACCAACTGCAAAAGTGGGTTAATATTCTAGAATACCATGGTAAGTACTAGTAATATCCCACTATTTCTCATCAGTACAGTCTTCTCTTCTAGGTTCTCTTAGTATTTCCATTTATCCTTTCTTCTTCTCTGTCCTTTCTTCCCGTTTAGGTCTCAGGCCAGCAGAACCTATAAATACTGCTTATTTCTACCAGTAGTAAGCAGAACTAAAGAACAATAGTGGCAATGATAACTGACTGTAATAATATACTGAATGCCTCTATGTACCATCCTGAGCCAACATACTGTCCCCGTGTTCAGTGGACTGGGATTAACTTGGTTGAAGCCGCACAGCTAAGTGCAGAGCTCATCTGGCTCTGAAGCTTGCTCCACTGTACCTTGCTTTTTTTTTCCCTCTCACTGCTCACTATTTATTGGCAATCTTTAAATATATGGAGAGCAATTCTCCATATGCATCTCAGATACTCAGGCTGCCCCATTCTAATTCTAATGTCTGTACGAAAAAATTCCTTCCGTTGATTTATTTTTCCAGCCAGAAGCACAGAGGCAAGGAAAAGGCGTATTTCAGCTCTTAGGCTGATACTGCCTCGAAGGCACACTGGGCTCAGGAGTATCTGGGCAGTACACCACAGCACCCGCCAGAGTCTAGAAATGGTCAACTCTAGTTTAAAAGTTAGACGCACAGAAGGGGGGTTACCTGTGGAGGAGAGATAAAGGGGGGCTCTCACATTTTGAAATATTGCTTTATATGTGTTTTATCTCTTATAATAGGAGTATCTTTCCTATATGCATAATGAATAGCATTAGAGAAATAGAATAGATATTATCTTTAATATTAATGATATATCATAACTACAATTGTTGAATAAAATCTCTATGTTATGGACTTATACTTTCTCATTATAAAATTTCTTCAAAGAGTTAAGTGAAAAAGAATATTATAAGGAAATTTCTTACTTCATTGTGTTACATATTTCCAATTCTTTTTCTGAAAAGTCCTTTTTCACATTCCCCAACTGAAATGGATTTGGAAGAGTTGACTTCTTTTTAGTGACCTGAAATATATAGTTAAGTAGATCAGTTTATATCTAAGAATGGAATCAAACAGCAGAAATAATATAAAAGCTAAATATCCTTCTAAGAGAACTACTTACTATTTTCCAATGTTACCTTTGAATATTTTCAATGCTAACTTGTGCCTCTTGGCTTATCTTGGGCTAACAGAGACTCCAGGGCCATGTCATAGGAGGACATGATAGTTTTCCCTGAAAACCTCCAACCAGAGCCAAATTGTTACAATTTATATGTATGCGTACTTGTCTCCCGGTCTAGACTGCACTCAAAGGCAGGGGCTATATCCTACTCATCTTTGCATCTTGTTTGTGTAGCATGGCCCTGGGCACATAGTAGGTGTTCATTCAACAACTGAATGGCTAAATCTTAGAGATTAATTCAGTTTCTCTTAGGAACTGTTCATGGCTCGTTAATTCTATCCAAATCTTCCTAAGCTATATTTTCTACCAATTTCACCAACTGGGATAGTGAGTACAGTACCAATGTGAGCACTTCCTAAATAAACATCCACTTAGGGCTCCAAAAGTGCTCTATTGTTTGGAATTAGGAGATCAAATCTATGGTTATTTGAGCCATGACATTCAGAATCTCATGTTTTATTCCTGCCTTCTCAGACTCCTCCTTCGCCATACTTTGACATCACCTCCCTCCACCCAAATGACAACTTTCAAAAATGTTTCAAAAGAGCAGCATCACTAGAATAAGTAGAAACCTTCTCAGGGTGATTACTTTGATAATCATTTGTATAGATTATGGTGTTTCGTAGAAAAAACAAAGAAAATGATAAATAAGCAATCTGAAAAATCAACATTCTCTTTGCTTAATAGTCACATTTTGAATTCCTGAGTATGGAGATCAGACTTTCACAGGTACAGATTAAAAAAAAAAAAAAATAGAAACACATACACACACATACAAATACACACCTACACTTTAAGTTCCTGATTCTCTTTCTGTTTCTGCTGAACATTTTATTGACTAGTCAGATCAGCCCTCCAAACGCTCCCCAACTGGGCTGTTCCCTGTTAACACTGTGAATCGGGAAGAAGGAGATGAATGGAGAAAGCAGGACCCAGAGTTTCCTTACTTGTAAGTGGTGTCAGATATGCTGGAATGTTCAGGGGCTACTGTTTTATCACTTGATATTCCTTCCTCTTTTTAGTTCTAAATCATTGGTTTGCCAACAGTGACTAAAACAACCACCGGTTCAAATGAAGAATGATCTGCCATTAAAAATTCTCTTGCAATAATAAAATAAGGACTGGAAAGACAGCTTAGGTCCCAGAATGTACACCTGAATGAACACACACCTTCGACAAGGCCCCACTTTCTTCTGAACCATCAGAGCCCTGAGATTCTCTTTGCTTCCGTATTGCATCCGGTGTAGCATGGGGGCTTGAGCCAACACCTTCTCCACCTTCGCAACCATTGTCAGATCCTCCACTGCTTCGGGAAGGACTGGGCTTACGTGTTTTTACAGAATAGTCACCAAAAAGAGTTCTTCTGCATGTTGGAGAGGTTGCTACTTTGGAAGCACCTTGTAGCCTACTAAGGATAGGTGAGGTTGTCAAACCATCTAATTTTTCATGTGATCCAGCAAGGAACCAGTCAGCACAAGACAAGCAGGGACTTGGAGAAGATGCCAGTTGTTCATTTATGCGGGAATCGACTCCTTCCAGCTGCTGAAGAGTTGTTTTAACCTGGTCCACATATATACAGTCTGGTCCAGGATTCCCAATAGCTTTGGATGCACAGCCTCCAGCTTCTAACAGCACACATAACATATAATGCCTCTATAAGAAAAAAGTAATTAATAGAGATTTAGCTACATGCATATATAAAGTTAGGAATACTAAAGGTATACGGGCATATGGCATAACCATGTGATAATTATTAAAAACTCTTCCCCCACCCTTCCTGCTTAGTTATTTCTTTTTTTTTTTTTTTTTTTTTTTAATTTTTTTTTTTTTTAATTAAATTTATTGGGGTGACAATTGTTAGTAAAATTACATAGATTTCAGGTGTACAATTCTGTATTACATCATCTATAAATCCCATTGTGTGTTCATCACCCAGAGTCAGTTCTCCTTCCATCACCATGTATTTGATCCCCCTTACCCTCATCTCCCACCCCCCACCCCCACCCCCCTTACCCTCTGGCAACCACTAAACTATTGTCTGTGTCTCTGAGTTTCTGTTTCTCATTTGTTTGTCTTGTTCTTTTGTTGTTTTTGGTTTATATACCACATATCAGTGAAATCACATGGTTCTCTGCTTTTTCTGTCTGACTTGTTTCGCTCAGCATTACTCTCTCAAGATCCATCCATGTTGTCACAAATGTTCCTATATCATCTTTTCTTACCGCCGAATAGTATTCCATTGTGTATATATACCACAACTTCTTTATCCATTCATCTATCGAAGGACATTTTGGTTGTTTCCATGTCTTGGCCACCGCTGCTTAGTTATTTCAATGCTCCTTGATCACCCTTGAAAACGAATCTCTTATTGCTGTATCCTGTTATACCATCGGTCACTACTTTTGGCACACAGAATTCCCTAAGGTAGCTTTCAAAGAGCCTCAATTACTGCATTTCACTTACAGTTACATATTTATTTTGATACTATAATCCGTTCATGTTTACCTCTATTTCCCAAAACAAACCAGAGGATAAACCGCTATATAACTGAGAACAAAAGCTCTTAAGAACCTGCTAAAATCTTATCCTGGGTTTCATTAATATTTATCCATGAGTATTAAATGAATGCAAAAGAAAAGGAATAAGGGGCATCGAACATTTTCTTGAATACTGATGTTTGACTCGCTCATAATTTGAAATTATCCTATTTGTATATTTATTTAGATAGTAAATGGCAAAAGAGAAAAAAAAAAAAAATAAAGAAAAAACCAAGAAAGAAGGCAAGGTAAACTTACCAAACCAACAATTAGCAAAAAATATCTCCCTTCAGGTTCCTGAAAGACTTCAGTGTTTGCGTCTGCAGAAGGCTGGAGGTGGTGTCGAGGAAACACTTCTCTCCATATGACCAGCTGACCAATTCTTTGTTTTGCTGCTAAAGGCAGTAGGCAATAGTGGCGACAGTAGACAACAATATCAATGAGATCATCCTTGGGCAAATGGCTGCATATCAAATAACCCTTGGATTTAAACACAAAGAAAAGTCAACTAGCGATATCAAGCAATCAGCCTACAATATATTTCTAAGAGTTTTATAGGTACTTCTTCAGTTGGTTTAAAATATAACAGTTTCAAATGGAATAAATTAGTAAAAATAATAATATAGTAATAATGATAATAAACAGTAAAAATAAGTAGTAAAAATAAATGCCCCACCCCTATCCCGAGGTCAACAAATATTTATGATAACTTAAGTCTACAACAGGTACACTTTAGCAGAAAGCAAGAGCACCTCTGAGAAGTGTAAGACTGAGTGTTTGGCATAATTAGAAAAAGTACTGAATTCTGAGGATGGAAAGTGGAGAATCAGGAGTCGAGGTGGGAAGAGACTTTTCAGTGTGTACCATTGTCTATTGTCTGATTCATGGATGCATGGTTATGTCTGAAGATAAGAAATAAACACACTGCTGCAAAAGGAAACCGAGAAAATACTGCTCTCCTCTCTCACACACTTGGTTCCTTGAGTACAGTTTCTCCTTAATACATTTGTAAATGCTTTAGAAGGTAGTGAAGCCAGAAGTATTTATTGTATTTGTAAATATGCAGGTACAAGTCTTGTTTTAAGATCTTACTTTTAGGGTACATACATTCAGAGGAAAAGAGACATATGTACTTTTCATTTTTTGTAAAAGTTGGAGGAAATTTACTTTCTGTCTGTTCAGATAGCAGTTGGACATTTATAAAAGCTTCACGCTCCAGCTTACCTTGTAAAATAGAGATGACCCTAAAATCGTGTACAGCCGCCTCATGTCATGGTAATCCTCAGACTGGAGGAAAAAAACCACAGTGGATTTAAAAATCCTAGTTACGCTACAACAGTTAAAATTGCAATTATATTCTTCAGTAAGTAAACTTTTCATAGTGCCTTTTTTAGCAATCAATATACTAGGATATTAGGGTGAAAGATAATGTGCATATATGTTTATTTTGACTGAGAACAATTTCATTTTTGATTCTTATAAGAAACTGTTGATTAGAGACATCTGAGAATAAATATAAGATTTGTTACACCAAGAGGGATTAAACACACCTATCAAGACAAAAAGCTTCTACACTATACATCACCTAAAATATCCAATATTTTATCAAATATCAAATACTATGTCAAAATATACTATTTTTGAAAGTCCAAATTGGTACAAGCTATTTGGGGACTACTGAGTAGTATATACAAAAAAATTTAAATACACATATTCTTTGAGTAAATCCACTTCTGGCAATCTACAGAAACACTCAAATAAGAGAATCAAGAATTTTGTATAAAAGTTAATAGAATTATTTGTAATATGCAAAAATGGAAGATAAAGTGAAGTTCAGTGATGGAGAGCAGATAATGAAATTAGGTATGTTCATAAGAGAATATCATACCTGTTTTAAAAAAATAAGGTTGATCTATATGAGCAGGCACTACAGGTTTTACGATATATTATTCAGCAAAGAATGTAGCTGCGGAAGAAAATAACACTATGATCTAGTTTTGGTAAAATGATATACGTGTACGAGGTCGGACAATTAAGTTTGCAAACTTTTTACAATGATGTTGCTAAACTTTTTTGATATCACAGGGATTATTCATTATGAATTTGTACCAACTGGACAAACAGTTAACCAAGTTTACTATTTGGAAGTGCTGAAAGGGCTGCGCAGAAAAATTAGATGACCTGAACTTTTTGCCAACAATTCATGGCTCTTGCATCACAACAATGCACCAGCTCCCACGGCACTGTCTCTGAGGGAGTTTTTAGCCAGTAAACAAATAACTGCATTGGAACAGCCTCCCTACTCAACTGATCTGGCCCCCAATGACTTCTTTCTTTACCCGAAGATAAAGGAAATATTGAAAGGCAGACATTTTGATGACATTCAGGACATCAAGTGTAATATGATGACAGCTCTGATGGCCATTCCAGAAAAAGAGTTCCAAAATTGCTTTGAAGGGTAGACTAGGCGCTGGCATCGGTGCATAGTTTCCCAAGGGGAGTACTTTGAAGGTGACTGTAGTGATATTCAGCACTGGGGTATGTAGCATTTTTTCTAGGATGAATCCATGAACTTAATTGTCAGACCTCATATTTCAAGAGTTACCACTTGGAAAATATTTATAACAATGACTGATTTTAAATGAAAAATCTGTATTTATTCTTTCCTAAAATTCACTGCTTTTCTTACCAGTTCTGCAAAATCTGCAGCCTCCAAGTCACTCAATGCCGTGTCTAATTCCATCTATGTGGAGGAAAAAAGAGTAATATAAACATTTAACTCTTACTACTTTTTAATAATGGCCATATAAAAGTGCTTCAAAATTACTGGAAGAATTGAATAAGTATCTTTTTCTTTTATGATGTTTAAGAAATGTCCCAAAATGGAACATCTTGTTTTAAAGCTTTGCAATGGCAAAAAAATTCGTTTATTTAACATATTGGCATTTTCAATTAAATCTCAGTTACTGAGAAATGGGCTTCCCTGTTTATTCGATGCAAAATAATTAATGGGATTAAGAAATTGCTTTTAGTTTTAAGTTAGAAATTTTTTTTAGCTTATTAAAATTCTTAGAGGGAAAAAAATCAGTCTTAATGTAGCCAATGTATTTTGAGTTGTTTTTGTTTTTCCATTTCCTGTATATTTCTCAACAGATGGATTCTTGGAAAATATCAACATTCTTCCCTGTCTCTCTTCTATGTTTTGTATAAAAGGACTGTTAATCTTTATTCATGGATTAAAACATGAAGGCAAGTGTTCCCCCTGGAACCTGGCACAGTTTAACTACCCTACAGAGTTATTAGAAAAATCTTTTACTTAGGATTTAGCTTTTGTTTCTATGGAAATTCCCTGAACTCCTTCATGCATTTTTTTTTACCTCCCTAAAGCATTTATAATTTAAAAACAATAAATTTAAGCTGTAATGCATATACATTAAATTGAAAACTATTGGCCATTAAAGTCTGTAGCATATATGCTATTTCTGAAAAAGAATCTTTTTTTTTTTAAGTCCAAGGCACTCTCTGCAGGACTGTTTCACAGACTGTGTCTTACTGAGATGACAAAACCTTTGGAAACATTAGTCATGCCTTTCAGTGCTTTTCACACAGTATGACTTATTACTCATTTGTGGCCTACATTTTCCTGCATCTATCAAATACTTCATGTTCTCCTTTTTGCGGCTATAGTTTCTCTTGTGAAAAACTATACAACAAAAAGAAAATTACCTGCTTGTGATTTTTGATTTCAGAAACATTACTGTTTAATTGCTATTCCTGCTATAGAACTCTTAGGCTAATGTATAAGGTTGCTATAATTGTTTCTTCATATTGCTTAAGAGATCTTTTCTCTTAATTATCCCTGTGTACCTTAGGAAAAATGATATTTTTAAAAAGAGAATATCTGACAACCAACCAAAATAAGGAAATTCTCAAACACCTGGGGGGGGGGGGGCGGGGAATGAAGAAAAACCTCCTCATACACTAAACTCAGAACAAGTTAAGTTTTTTCCAAGTTAAAAATATTCATTTCCACCTAAAATTTATCAGGCACAAATAACACAGAGATGTTTTTAACTAGATTTATTAAGGCATAAAATTCCTTAATATTTTCCTTTAGGAAATATATATACGGTCAACAAACCCTACTATTTTTAACACAATAAGAAATTTCAAAGAGGAAAGGAAAGTGTGTCATGTAAGTTCTTTGAGTCTGTTGGTAAAAGAAAAACAAAAACTTCAAGGGTTATTTGTTTTTCAAACTTTACATTCATCAGAGACCTTTAGATCACTTTATTGAGGTATCTAGCTCTCTTTCCAAAAATATTGTTCTTCACTTTCTTAACCAGGCTACAAAATACAGAAAACGTCTAAGCTATGTCCTCATTGTTTCCCAAGTATTAATTTCACCTATGCAGCTGAACTGTGAGCATCCAGAAGACTTTTCTGGATTCCCCAAAGCATGGCACAAGTCTGAGTCCCCGGCACAATGAAGACTGATCTCTGTATAGTAAAGTTAGACTTAACAAGGGTAAAAGCTACTAAAGCTTTGGTAAGATAAGCAACTGGTATGATTTGAGGCAACAAATTAAAAACTACACAATTCACAGAGTGACTTCTCAGTTTGATATTCTTTTAGGTTGAGATAAAAGCATATAGTCCTTTTAATAAAATGTATGCTAAATTAAGAAATGCTAATGAAAAAGAGATCTGAATACAGGAGGTAGCCTTCACACCTCCTTGGGATTTATAAGACCAAAATTGGCTATATTTTAAAATGTCTTAAACTTCTTAGGGGGAACGTAATATTTAATCTTAATATATCCAAAGTCTAAAGACATTGCCCCTGAAAACATGAAGTATCTTCACTCTCGCAGAAAGACTGCACATTTTGAGGGAAGAGATTTCTTTAATGAGGAGGTTCTGAGACAGGGAAAGAACCTGGGCACTGCAAGACCAGACTAGCAGGCCTCAGGAGACGGCACCTTCTGACTCATGAAATCGGCCATGTGTCTTTCAGAAGAAAAAAGACTGCTGAGTGGGCATGAGGCAGACTTTGGAGCCGGGGTCTTTCTATCTTAAAGGTCAAGTTATCTATTTACTTTCTATCTGTAGTGAACACATATGATTTCTTAGGAAAACACTGATAGGGGTAGGATTATATACCTCATACTTTTTAGTTATTACATGATTTAGGAAAAAGGCAATCACTGAGATACCAAAAGTTGCAGCTGCGGGCAGTTGACAAAATAAAAATAACAGAAGGTAAAGGTTCCTCTAAACAAGTTCTAATCTCTCAACTCCTTCCAAATAAAAACTATATAATAAAACTCTCACCACTACAACTCTGACCACAATGTGCCAGGCTCAATACTACTGTGTTTCCGCAAAAATAAGACCTAGCGGGACAATCAGCTATAATGCGTCTTTTGGAGCAAAAGACCCGGTCTTAGAGTAAAATGAGACCAGGTCTTATATAATATAACATACTATAAGACCAGGCTTATATTAATTTTTGCTCCTAAAGACGCATTAGAGCTGATTGTCCGGCTAGGTCTTATTTTCGGGGAAACACGGTAAGCACTTTCCCTCGAACAACTCATTAACTCCTCCATGAAGTAGGTACTATTATTGTCCCCATTGTACAGATGACAAAACTGAGCAAAGCAACTGATAAAGGAGTTTAAATTATTATTAAACTGTCAAACAGGCATTTATTTGGTCATACATTAAAGAGTTTAATGAAGAGTAGAACCCTGAATTGGGTTTTTACTACAGTCTAGCCTGGGTTTCTTCATGGGCAGGGAACTGGCTGTGGCATAGTGCCTCTTCAATACTAATCCAAATGCTGTGGCTGAATAGATTGTTGGTGATGAAAATGTCCGAAATGACCTTTTCAGTCCTACAACAGAAAAGTGATTCTGGGTCTACAGGTAAGACCACAATCACATTGATAATACTCAACCATCATAAAGCCTTACTCTTGGTAAGCTAATTACAAATGTTCATGTACAGAAAGATTTTGCTATGATTAGTGGAGATCTGTACTTTAGCTAAGAATGTTGTTGGTTGGCCAATCATTTCATCAACTTTTAATCTATACAGAGAGATAACCCTAACTCAAGGACGTGGCATCAAGAAATCAATGTCACAAAATTCAAAAGTAAGATACACCATATAATTACGATGTCTAAAAGTATTCCAAGTTTGGATGAAGCTTAAATGTTACTGTAAGATGAGAGAGCTAATTTCTATTCAGAAAGAAAAATTTGTAAATTCACTGCACTGGACTTCCTACTTCATCAACTAATTGTCTCTTGGACTCTTACTCACAATCCTGAAAATAACAAAAAGCCTAACAGGAACAAAAAGAGAGAGAAGACAAAGCATTACAATGCGACTGGTGCTGATTCTTATTCACGACGTCTGTGATCACCTTGATCTCCTGTGGCAGGGGGAGCCACCGCGCGCCAGGGAGGTTGTCCAGAAGCACCGCGCTGGAGGCCGCGTACTGCTGCGCGCTGGGACTGGCGCTGGGATGCAGTCTGGCAGGCTGCAGTGCTCTTTGAAAGAACAAGTCGAAAAAGGGATCCAAACAAGGAACATTCTCAACCTGGCAAAAGGCACTGAAAGAAACAAGAGCTGTAAGTTAGAAGATGTGGAAATGGTGGCCATCTTTTGTATGTTCCTAAGGGGACTGATCTCTCCTAACTACATACGCTCTCTTCCTTACTCCTCTCCCTTAGTAAGAATCACTGCTATAATGTTACTGATGGAGCGTGTTAAGACACTCCCCCTGTCCGTATTTTTTACCCTAAAACCTACTGTCAAATGCATTAAGTAGATGGTGCTACGGAAGAACCATGGCGCTAATACGAGTGGTGTATGTACAACAGAATGGGCTGAAGTACCCTTTCTGTAAAAAATTAAGCTGTTTTTACCTCTGAGTAGCATTCAACCATTTACAACTCCCAATATCTTTCAGACAATATGCGATAACAAAGAGATTTTGAACTTTGTAATAGAACAGATCTGGCTTTGAGTCTTATCACTGCTCTTACACTAGGTAGATACCTTAGGAAAATCATTTACCTTTCCTTTGAACTTTTGTTTCCAACTCTATAAAAATGGGGATGATATAATTCAACTCACATGCACATGTGTAAAAAAAGAGTATGCATATTTATATTATATAGAAAATGTATAGCAGGATACACATGAAACTAAATAGGCAATACCTTCTCTACAGTCTACTATGTATTAGGTTGGTGTAAAAGTAATTGCGGTTTTTGCAATTGTTTTTAACCTTTTAAACCGCAATTACTTTTGCACCAACCTAATACTATACAAGTACTTATACTGGTAAACAGTAAGCACGTAAATTAGCCCAAGTTATTTCCTCCCCTCTTCACTAACAACAAGTCATAACTATTGAAAAACTCAAAAATCAAAAAAACAAAACAAAAAAACTCAACATTTGGTTTTAGCCATGTAAAAGTAATACAGCATTGCCTGCAACCCTTCATTGGAATAGCTCACTGGGTAACACAATAACTGGTATATGTACCACTAATGTCAGAATAATATTTGTTAATTTATTCAACAAATTACTTGAGTGCCTACTATGCTCCAGGCACTATTCTCATTGCTGGAGGTACAGCAGTAAAAATACCAAGACAAAAGACAGGTCTCTGCTCCTGTGGAGCTTACATCCTAGTGGAGAAAGACAACAAATGAACAAACAGTAAACACATGATGTTGTACCAAGGATTATGCAGAAAACAAGACCATGTGAATGGGTGAGGTGACTGGTTTACTATTTTAGTTCAAATGGTTGGGGAAGAGGCTTAGACAGAGCATCTAAGCTGAGATCCCAACAGCAAGAAGGTCCAATGACAGAAAAGAGTACAAAAGCTGTAGGGGGGAACAGCTGGGCCAGGTGCCCGCAGAACAGTGCAGTGGGGTCCATTTGGTTTGAGATCTGAAATCAGAAAGGTAGATAAGAGCCAGACAATGTAGAAAGATCACTCTAACTGCGTTTGGAAATTAAAGTGGCAAGAATGAAGGCAAGGAAACCAGTGAGGAGGTTACTGTAGTAGTGAGAGATGGTGTCTAGACAGGGTCATAGTGGAGATGGAAGGAAATGGATAGATTTGTGATTAGGACTTGCTGGCGGGTTGGCGGGGAATGAAGGAACTGTTACAGCTTTAATTTGATCACAACAGTACACTTTGTTAATGTATAATCAGTTTTCTGTGGCTCACTGGGCCTTTATATCTTTCATAATCAGAAGACAATTATTAAGAAATTATTGCAAAGTGACTATTAACAACTTCTTAGATCCATACTGCTTCTTGGTTTTAAGAACTCAAAGGATTTTCAAATTTATTGCTTAGTTTGTCTTTCAAATTCACACTTGAACAAGCAGAAACTAGTTAAATTGCTGCCAAGTTGGAGATACTTCTAAATCAATGGAACCTAAATTTCAAAATGAAATTCAGAGAAATTAAGAATCCCCCTGCTGGGCTGGCCCAGTGGCTCAGGCAGTTAGAGCTCCATGCTCCTAACTCCAAAGGCTGCCGGTTCGATTCCCACATGGGCCAGTGGGTTCTCAACCACAAGGTTGCCAGTTCAATTCCTCCAGTCCCGCAAGGGATGGTGGGCTCCGCCCCCTGCAACTAAGATTGAACGCAGCTGAGCTCCCAAATGGCTCAGTTGGTTGGAGTGCGTCCTCTCAACCACAAGGTTGCAGGTTCGACTTCCACAAGGGATGGTGGGCTGTGCCCCCGCAACTAGCAACTGCAACTGGACCTGAAGCTGAGCTGTGCCCTCCACAACTAAGACTGAAAGGACAACAACTTGAAGCTGAAAGGCACTCTCCACAACTAAGATTGAAAGGACAACAACTTGACTTGGAAAATAAAAGTCCTGGAAGTACACACTAAAAAAAAAAGAAAAAAAAAGAAAAATGAATCCCCCTGCCCCCAACCTCCTCCACTGGATTTGGCAGAACAACTCCAATTTACTGTCTTGATATATAGAATTCATTGCAGGAATTTATTCTTTGATTATCTCTGGTTTTTATGAAAAAAAAAAACCTTCAATTACAGCAAAACATATTATTAGTAAGGTTTGCTCATCTAGTATAAATTTAAGGTAAAGTTTATAACCACATCCTTAACTCTTCATCAATTAAACATTTAGTCATTAGCAAAAGGTAAAAGCACTATTTGTGGCTGCCCAGCCTTTTGTAGTTCGCACATTTGGAAAATGCTAATAAGTAATTAATGGGGTTTGAGGGGAATGTGTCTCCTCAGCAGCTTTTGGAGGAGAATACTGCATACTAGACAATTTTCCCACATGGCACAGTCACAGAAAATTCCTTAAGGCTGCTTTGAGAATGGTGACAATAAAGATCCACATAGAGAAACAGAGAGCCAATATCACTATGGCTTGGAAAAACGTATAAACTATCTTTGGGTTTATATATTGATATACATTTAAGGCTTTGAAAACAAAGGCATTATTTTAGCTCTCTGAAGTATTGGGACTTCAGAAATCCTACAAAAATCCCACAAACAGAAAAATCTATTTTCCACCCATAATTTTACATGTTCAAATGTGGAACAGTTACCTCAAATTTTCTCCTTCAGGTCACATTATATCGTAAGGTTAAAAAAGCAAGAAGCAGAAAAATATGAATAATATAAATCCACATGTGTAAAAAAAGAGTATGCATATTCATATTATTTAGAAAATACATGGCAGGATACACATAAAACTAAATAGTCAATACCTTTTCTACTGTATCTTTTATTTATTTAAGAGTGCATACATTTTTACTTAATAAAATTTTTTAAGAAGAAAGTATTACATTTTAGGACAGTTAATCTGACAATTGTCTTATAATCGGAGAAAAATACACACAAAAATAAAAATCTTCTGTCTTTTCTGTATGTTATAAAAAAGTGCTTTTATATTTTCCCCTACATCACTATTTCACTAAAGTAACATATGAGACCAAAAAAAAAAAAAAAGGATCAAATGAAAAGCTGCCTATAGCTGTAAAATAAAAGCAGTCATCAAGGATGAGAAATAAGAAGGAAAAAAAAATTAATTTGCCAACCAAGGAATAGTATTAAGTGCAAAAGGTGATTTAGAATCATACACTTAAAACTTGAGAATCAGTTCAAAGAAGTACTTACCTATCTAAAGAACCATACATAAATTTTAAGGTCTGGGCAACATCTTCTATCATATTCCTTAACTGAGGAAGAGGCACTCTAAGAAAGGCAAAAATACATTTGTTTATTTATGACACAATCAAATTATACATGTCTAACAGAAGCAGAGTAGCTTTATAGCTTCCACTCAGTTCCTTAGCTGGGCCTTCTTATCCCCTCACTAAGTGTTCTACCTTTATCTTGCTACTGTATTTTCTGTTTCTTTTCTTTTGCCTTTTGGGCTACAACAAAAGTCAAAAGACAAATGTTTTACCCTGCCAAAAGTATCTTATTGTGAATGTTGTACACTTGCAAAACAACCTAGCTTTTCATAATCCAACCCATTGGTGTAGGGCAGGCTCCTAGCAGGATTCATACTTTGTCCCGTGCTGCTTTTAGTATCCACAAGGGGTCCTGGAACCAGTCCCCCGTGGATAGCAAGAGACAACTGTAGGTCCTTTTTAGACAGAAAAACACACGTTAGCTGGTTCAAGAGAGCCATCGTCTAGTCTACATAACATCCCGCCATGTTAAAAATTTTGAATCCTGTATTTATGATGATGTCTCTGTTGAATATTAAAGTTACCTTCAAAACATAATCATTTTGACATTTTTCACTGTAGTCTTCTTTGGGGTTCCTGTTTGTGGTGTTAAAACATGTCCACAAATAGTACAATGTTCTTGTTCTCAAGAAGTGGAGATGCCCTGCCCCACTCAATGCCCTGCCCTTGAGTGGGGGTTAACTTGGCAACTCACTGTAACAAATAGTACATGGGGGAAGAGAAATGACAGTGCATCTGTTCTAAGGCTAAGTCACAAAAGGTCTTGCAGCTTCCCTCTTTCTTTGTTTTGGATTTTGCTTTGGGGTAAACCTGTTGACATGTTGTAAGGATACTCCAGCAACTCTATGGAGAGGTCCATGTGGCAAGGAACTGATGCCTCCAGACAATGGCCGTGTGTGTAAGCCATCTTGTTAAGCAGGCATACAAAATTAATATGCTGTTATATACTGAAAGCAATCTGTTAACAAAGTCATTAGTAACAGAAAACAGTCACATTCGTGTTCAGATTCGCTGGGTAATGCATTTTTGGGTCAGCCTTTTTCTTGGAAAGCTTAAAGCGGCACCAAAAGAAAATCTGTCCTACTGGTATTTTCTAAAGTTGTGTCAGTCACATACGACAGTACTTGATGTTTGATAACTATTTGGTAGACAATGTATGATGGTTCAATGGACCAGAAGGGAAAACGAAATTACTTTTTAAAGTAGGCAAGAATCTAAATTACAAGTTTGAAAAGTCATTGAACAGGGACATAGACTAGTCTGTCAGTAGTTAAATCTATTTCCTTGGGGCTGTTCAGATTCCTAACCCTGCCGCCAGTTTTTCATATCCTATAACATTAGGGAAGCAAAGAATTCAGACAGACTCTCCTTCAATTTCCAGTTCTGCCTCTTGCTGATTTTTATATAACTGGCAAGTTATATAACCTTCTCTTCGTTTTACTTTCCTCATTTATAAAATGGGGCCAGTCATTGTTAAATCCATTTTGAGCTGACTTTGAAGATTAAGTGAGATTAACAAATGTAAAGTACCTAATGCAGCCCCTGGGTTCATGGTCAGCTCAATTATCAATGTCAACCCTGCTCTTACCTCCAACTATTAAGATATATTTCAAAATATATCAAGTTCAGAAGGAAACCATGATAATAAAAG
This sequence comes from Rhinolophus sinicus, assembly GCF_057876585.1. Taxonomy (NCBI): domain Eukaryota; kingdom Metazoa; phylum Chordata; class Mammalia; order Chiroptera; family Rhinolophidae; genus Rhinolophus; species Rhinolophus sinicus. The sequence goes on from NC_142515.1 coordinate 125,886,691, forward strand.
ACATACTATTAGAGAAGTCACTTTAGAGTTAAATATTCATTATTTTGTCAAAGGTACGCAACATGAGAGCAAAGCACCTTTCTGCTGAACCTTAATTTCCCCAAATTTCCAACAGTAAAAAACTGCAAGCATGCAAAAGTTTGAGCAGAGGACCAGCTCATCTCTGTCACCTTGGTATTGGCCACATCTCAGAGGAAAGTGACTGGCAGCCCGCACCTTTTACTGATTAGCCCAGCTCGGCCTTCCCGGCCCCTCTCTGCCCTATTCATACTGAATAAACATACATAGTGCATTCACACTAGTGCAACACACAGGTGAAATAGAAGTTTAAATTATAAAACTATTTATGGAATTTGCCTTTGATGAAAATGTCATAATTTTAACAAAACAGACTTTGTTAACAGTATTTGAGAGATAATTTTAAGGTAAACAAAAATCTCAACTTACTCTTCAGCAGGCAGGCCAATTAACAACAACTTGTCAGATTCTTTCCAGTAAGCCACATGAATTTTTTTCCCATTTAAAAGAAGGGATGAACTAAGAAAAAAATAAAGTTAGAATATCTTTAAATGTCATAAAATTATAAACAGTCATTCATAAAAGATTACATATGGTATGAGTTAAGAATTACATGCTTAATAAGCAAATTTCTTGGCATATACCTAACTGTCACACAGAAGACAAGGAATTGTATGACAACAAAAACATGTTCTGAAATACTTAACAAAAAACCTCTAAGTCAAACAAAAGTAGATCCATTACAGCAAAAAAAAAAAAAAAGAAAAAGAAAAAGAAAGAAATTATTTTGCAAACATTGACTATGTACAATTCTTTTTCAAAAAAATCACAGTGTGTTAATTTAACAAATCGTTTCTAATTGCCTGCTTATGAACATAATTTACTAAAAGAGATTACAAAAAAAGGAAAACATGGTCCCAGCTCACAAGATGATAATTCAATATGGGACACAGATGCATAAATAAGTAACCAATATATAAATCAGATTTAAATGTGTTCTAAAGGAAACTTTTGGAGTGATGGACATATCACTATGGTGATGGTTTCAGCATCTATACCTACATCAAAACTGATAAAATAGTATATTTTACATATGTGCAGTTTATTAAATTCAATTATATTTCAATGAAGTTGGAAAACAAATGTGTTCTAAAAGGAGATACAATCATGAACTATGGAAACAGAATATAATGATTCCTTCTTGTAGTATGGGTAGGTGGATGGAAGAAGAAAAAAAATATATATATATATATATTTAGGTTTTCTTTCTTTAAATGAAAATACATACACCGGTCTTTACCTGTTGAGTCCCTAGGATATAGTATACCTTCTCTATTGAGTAGGTAAGTGTGTGGGATTTTAAATAAGAATTGCTAAATAGACTTTTTCTTCCAAAAAAGAATATTACTTTTGGCTTAAAAAGTTTAAAAATGCATATCCTTTTGGACAGATATTAAATTCTTTTATAGTCAGACATTAATATCACTGTAGTTTTAAAACAGTGTATGGCTGTTTTAAAAGACACACATTTTGCTAAAGAATCCCTGATAATAATTATTTTCATATTTGTTTCACAAAAAAGGTTTTCTACCTATATTTAAAAGAAAACCCAAATGGAGAAATTAAATCAAATTTTCTTTCTAATAAGATTAGAAAGGAGGCCTGCACCTTGAAAACATTAAGTGAGAAAATCAGTCACAAATAACCACATATACGATTCCATTGATATGAAATATCCAGCATAGGAAAATCTGCATAGACAGAAAGTAGGTTAGTGGCTGTCTAGAGCTTGGGGTGGGGTAGGTGGGCTGATTGCTAAAGGGTGTGTGGTTTCTTTTTGAGATGATCAAAATGTTCTAAAATTGATTCTGGTGATGGTTGCACATATCTGACAATATACAAAAACCACTAAATTCTACGATATATGGACTATATCCCAGTAAGGCTGTTCAAAAAAATATAGGAAAGCTTGCAGCATACTTTTATGAATGCCAATGTATACACTAAATGGAGCCTCAGTTACTAGTGTCCTGAAAATGGACTGATATTTTCTATATGCACTAAGACCCAGAATTAAACATGACTTTTATTTAGAAAAACAAGGAAATTTTTTCTTCCTGTTATTTTGCAGATCCTACTTATGTTAAAACCATAGAGGTGTCATTTTACCAGAAGATGGGAAAACGAAAGTTAAAGCCTATATAATACAACTTGACATTTTATCAATATTATGGGGGCTCTTAAAATTTGATAAACTTTTCTGTAAAGTCAAAAATTGTTGATATATTAAGGAAGAAAATGGTTTATAATCCATAGATTTACTTTATGGAAAAAAAAAAACCTCAAAAATAAAACTTAAAAGCTTTGAGCCCCCTCTTCCCATAAGTTAACTATGGCTTTTCAAAGTCAGGGCTGGGTAAGTTGATGTGGAATGGGATATTTTGCTATATAACTCACTGTATGATGTATTTTATTTTTCAAAATATTATATGACACTAGTCTTGCTTATCTATTACTATATAATACTGCATTCTAAATACTACACCCAAAGCGTATTCTGTATTTTTCTATCATTGTTGTAAGAACAGAACATTTTCAAACTATATGAAAAAAAACCAAGTGTTCAGTCATTCTTATCAACAACAAAGGTATTGCTTACCAAGTTAATAATCAAGATACAAGCATGAAAAAGCCAAGACTCATCATACTACCATGCTTAAGAGATGCCACTTTCGTGAATAAATTCTACAGTATAGGTCATTAGTCCAACTTTGTGATTTAAAGTTTGCCAAGACACTGAGTCGACAGCTATATTGAGAACCTACACCTTATATATAACTGGTAGAAATAACTTAGGTGAGAAACAGAGTATCTGCAGATATCTGTCTGCTATGTATGTAGATAGCTGCATTATAGATACAAACATATTTGTATAATAGATATTTGTATGAGCATTCTGCTTGTCAGAACCAAGGTGAAGAACTTGAAAGAAAACAGAATTAAAGATAAGGAAAAATCAATTATTACCTAGTAACTTGTGTCCCAGTTACATTTTCCAACATGTCACAGAGGGTGAGAAATATCCCTCTCACACTTTTAAGTTTCTGAGATGCATCGGATACTGGATAATGATAAAGAATTTCCTGCTGTTAAATGAAAACAAACAGAAATGATCATACTCCCCAAATTTTTCAACCATCATGTTTGTCACAGGAAGTTCAGACTTTGTAGTAATAAAAGAAAAAAAATGAATCCTTTCAGCTTCAGTGGGAGTTGTATTCAAACATAAAGAGAGAAGGAGATCTGGAATTTTAACACATTACCTAGCATTTAAAAATACTACATTTGAAAATAAGTTACAGACCATCAAAATTGGTCATGATACCAAAATATATACTGAGTAGGACACTAATTAGTTGGAATAATTTCAGACGTTTTAAACTTTAATCTCCTTTACAATAAATTCTAATACTAATATTTTATTATAATTCATTATACAGATATTTTTATCCCCTGTATTTACATATATACACAGACACCATATGTAACTTTTAGGAGTCTTTAAATTTAATTACTTTTATACCGACTTTTATAAGATAATCTTCATCATCTTTAGTGAAATTGTTAAATATTTAAATCCAAGACAAATCTCAAATTAAACTTCCAAAGTGAGAATAGAACACTACATTAAAGTAGTGCAGACAGGAAGAAAGAAGTATTATGATATTATAAAATCTTATCTGACTTAAATTTGAAAATGTTTGCCCACCACAAATTAATCTGAATTAAAACTGTAAAAGAGAACACATTTTAATTTTTGGAAAATACTAGCTCTACTATATAATTCACAAAATGCTAAATATTTTTCTATTTTCAAGAAGAGCATGGGCCCATGAAACACAGTTTTTACAAAATAAAATAACAAATTTCAAAATCAGTATGTGCATCATGCTAGAACTTTTACACAAATGGATGAATCATTCTATACCTCACTTTTTTACTGTTACATAAAGTAACGTGCTATTTTTCTTACCAAGCATATGATAAGCAGGCAAAATAAAATTTTGGAGAATTCAGAATAGCTTCCACTTATGGTATTTAATGACAATATCCATAAATATTAATATAACCACTACTGAAAGCCCAAGCTCCTAAAATGTCATCAGATCTTTTCCTTGGTTCACTCTATTAAGCGTGTTCTACTCCTTGCTATGGTCTCTCTTTACAAGAAATAATTATGTGATATGGTGTCCACGTCTTGGCAATTTTTACATTAGGACAAATATAAATAATGATAAACTGGACACATCTGGTTTTTATACTTATTAAGCACATTCAATATATGCAAATTGTATGGAATATGTTGGCCAAATACATGCTGCCTAACAACTCAAATTTTCTTGCAATATTTCTAGTGTATAAACAGTTTAGAAATTAAGTCAGACATCAGTCAAGATCTTCTCTGCTGACTTAATACATTTAAAACTTGGCTAGTAAATAAACTTATTGTATTTCACCAAATAACAACTATCCCTTGAAAAAATAATCATATTCTCTTTGATTCGTTTTATGAAGTTTCCAAATCTTGTAACTTAAAGAAGACAAGCTTTTCTTAAATATGCAATTCACATGAAAACAAAACAACCCTATGACATTTTAGTGTAAAATAAGTCAAACCAGTAAAAAGGGTCAGTTGAGAAAACCTCTTCCAACTGCTACGATGACCAGCCCAGAAAGCCTCCCTATTAGAGAGCTGGCAAGCTGGACAGTACCTAGCCAATTTAATTAGCTGTACTTTTAAGCACTTATTAGCAGCATGCATTTGCAGCAGCTTCCACTCTATTCAATAAGAATAAAAAGCCTCCCTTGATTACAGTGTTGATACAGGGCTGTCAACAGACAGAAATCTGTTCATTTGAGAAACATCTCCACACTTTCCCATGGAAAGAAAGGCAAGGATGACAAAAGGCCAAAGCAGTAGCCTACTCTAAGACAATCTAGAGAGATTCAGGGTGCTGCCATCCTAGAAATTTATTGTGTGTTTTATATAATAAATGATTAAAAGTTCTCATTTGTTTTAAAGATATAAAGGACTAATAATACACGCAAGAAATTAGAACTGTTAACTCCAGAATTGTATGTATTTTTCAGAACATAGAAAATTATAAAAATATGTATAAATAAAACCTTTCTTTTCCATTTCAGTTATTGACTAAATTTTGATATATGAAGAGACATAAGGAAATACACCCCTTGGATAAAACAGCTTTGGCACTGAGACTATAGGCTGCAAGGATTTCAAAAGCAAAGAAATGTAAATTAGGTAAAACCTCTTTGAGCTCACTTCTGCTTGAAGCATTATGGTGAACTAGATATTTGAGAGACCCTTGTACTGTAAAACAACTAGATACCCGGTTGAACTGCTGGATATGTAAGAAGTAGAGAGGTTTCCAAGGACATCCTCTCCATACTCTTCCAACTCCCTTCCCCACCAGTGCAAAGCAAGCTGGGCCTCAGCTGGGCATGGTGAGTGGGGGACAGGAAGCAGAGGCAGGGTTGTGCTGAGGGCTGATGCCTACATACACCTATGTTCAATCAGGACACTGAGCATTGGGCTAGTGGCTTGGTAAGTGAGCTAAGCTTAGGACCATCGTGTTAAACCCAGAACCCTGAGTAAGGCTGAAGTGTCCTAGGTCAGTGTCAGAAGAAGTAAATTCTCTCTGGAGGATAGCATTCCCACTTTGGAACCGGACTCCCAAAATGAAGCACTAAGTTCAGTCAGTGATCCTCAAGGACATAAGAAAGCAAGCCACCACAGGTCAGCGTCCCCTCAGGACTTAGAGACAGTGGGATGGGCAGATACAGAATAGAGAAGAGCTCTGTATGAAATGCTTAGAGAAATAAAGTACAGAATCACTAAGACAAGCAAGCAACAAGAAACTACCAGGAAAAGCATAGCAGGTCGGAATGGAGATTAGTTAAAAACTTTTCAGGAACTTTTAAAGATAAAGCTACGACTACTTAAACAGAAAGCACAGTGGAGAAGTTAAACAACAGTTTGGGCAGAGCAGAAGCAAGAAACATAACAAATTAAAGATTCCTTACATAGGAACGACTGACAGTAGACTTCTTAACAGCAATTATGGAAGTCAGAAGACAAAAGAATACTATCTTCAAACAGAATAGAGACCATAACTTTCTACCTAGTTGGCATAAGCTATATCATGTGTGTACTTCATCTTCTTCCTGGCCACATAGGAAGACTACAATTCTTACTTCCTTGTATCAAGAAACACCATATAACTAGTTCTAGGCACTGGAACATGGGTAGCAGAGATGTCAGTACTTTTAAGCCAGGCTTCTGAAAAGTGCCATAGGATTCAACATGCTTTCGCTCTTCTCTCATTGGCCCAACTAGGGGCAAAAGATGCAACAGAGGACTCTGCAGCTCTTGGGAATAATGGAACCACTAGCTGAAGGGCTCAACTCACTGAGCCACACCAGGAACATTTACATTGAAATGAGAAATAAACTTCTATTATGTTGAGCCACTGAGATATTAGGGTTGTTTGTTATAGTGATTGGTCTATTTTGACTAATGCAATGGAGATCATAAAGCTACCTTTCAAGGAGTGAAAAACACATCATCAGATAAATAACAATAAAAAGAAGTTATCACCAACAGGCTTTCACTGAAAAGAAATGCCTAAAATACATGTTTTAGGAAGAAGAAAAATAAGTAAGGACAGTCTAAGACATAAGAAAGAATGAGTCAAGAAAATGGTAAGCATACATGTAAATTTAAGAAGGTTCAACTGTATGACATATGTATGAAACATGCGTTTTATAATATACAATTTATACATTTTATAATGTATGAAATATAATAATAATTAGTAGTAGTAATAATAGCATAATTATGCCAAATTTGTAGAATTTAAAAAATGATAGCACTAAAATATTGATGACAATAGCATGTAAGTAAAGAGGGGAATGATGGCAGTTTAGGTGTCCTAAAGGCCTTGAATTATTTTAAAAAGGGTTAAGATAGCATTTAACTTTAGAATCTGTTAAGACAAATAACATGATAATATTTTAAGAGTAATCACAAAAAAAAAAAAAAAAAACAGAAATAGAGTACACAGCAAGAATAGTAATGATACAAGCAACCAAAAAGGTAAAAAATAAATAAAATAAAAAATCACAGAAAAATCAGTACAAATAGAAACTTTTAAAGAAGACAGAAGAAACTCAAGTATTTCACTAATCTCCACAAATGGACTCATTGAACTTGTCAATTAGAAGAGACGTACCAAAACTATAAAGACATAGAATGACTGAGAGAAGTACTTACTCTTCACCTGGGAGACTATAATCTTTACTTGGGAGATTATAAGAGGTCCCTACTTTTTGCCTTTGTCCTTCTGGGAAGACACTCACCTCCTCCTTTGACGTCTCTGAATCCAGCTCTAGCGTGAGATACATAACGACATGAGGAGTGTTTAGGACATTCTGCTCGGTATCTTCACCCTCTTCTCCCCATAGAAGTTTGACTAAATCTCCTGTGTTTGACTGTGCCTTCTTCTGTCTTGGTTGAGTCGTTTCCTTTTTCACAGAATATGCATTTTCAAATGTCAGTTTCACCTTTAAAAATGAAAACAATGTATTGATGTTTCAACAAGGGAGAGTCAGCTACAGCTTTCAGGAAGGAGGCTCTGCGTGCACACCCATTCAGGTGCGTACCGTATGGTCAGACATCATTCGATGTGTGGGCTCCTCGATGGCAGGGACTGTGTATTCTATTTACATTTGTGTCTGGCTCCTAGCCCAGTGTCTGGTGCACATTATTATAAATATCTAGTGAGGAAGAATGTATAATTCTCTGTACAAAAATGCATTTATTTAAACTTAATCATTGTATTCTAAGTATTGACAGCAAAAACAAGAAATGCCACGGAAAAACAAAAATCAGTATGATCTGATAGTGTAATAAAGAGTAACACTACATGGTGAGCACTGATAGCACTGACTCATCTGGGGAAAGTGAAAGGAAGAGATTCAGGATGAAAAGTGACCTCATATAACCAGAGTTATGCTCCTTTCAAGTGACGTGATACTCAAACATTCTTCTCTTAGACATTCTTTGTGGTCCTTTAAAATAAAGGTGAAGGAGAGTTAAAAACGATCAACATGCCGGATCTTGGACTATGGCCCTAAGATTATCAGTTTTATCAAGATTGTTTTTGTTTCATGGCCTGATATCAAACCAGATTGGTAAGAGTCCAGAATGTGGCCATTTTCCATCTGACTCCTCAATTACCTTTCCTAGAAAAAGGAGATACGTGTCTAGATGTCAGCTGGCCAAAGATAACTCGCTCATTTCAAAGCACCAGCATGATTCTTGACTAAAAGAAGTTTTCACTTAATATAGTTAATTTTGTGTAACAAGGACATCATCATAAACTATACAGGCATAAAGTATTCCTAATGTTTAAAATCTTATCAGAATTTATATGAGTAAAACATGACGTTCTAACTGATTTTAAATTAAAAATCACAAAATTTTTAGTTTAAACTTTAATGTGCAATGACTCTTAAAATTAGATTAAATTTTAAAAGTAAAAAAATAAAAGAATCAAGAGCCTGGCCAATATATGTATATTAAATAATCATGGTGTATAATTTAAAAAATCACATTGTACAACCTGAATATATAAAATTTTTATTTGTCAATCATACCTCAGTAAAGCTGGGGAATAAAGAAGGCTGGTCAATATTTAAAATCAGATAAAATTGTTTGTATGCAGTCAGCTGCATTTGGGGGGAAATATTTAAAAATTATTATCAAGACAGTAATAACCCCTATTTTTAGAAATTTATTACAAGAGGTACCCTTTTCAAGGCCAACTTTAATTATATGATAAACACTAACACATTAGTAATTCTTTAAAAATTAGCTTTATATATTTATACATTTTTATTGAAAATATTAAACATATTATTTTTAAAAATTTATTCATAATCCCACCAGCCCATCCTACTGTTCTTTGTATTATAATGTGCAATAAATCTCTGATGAATAAAACCTTCCAAAAGAAAAATACCTAGCTATCTTCTCTTTGTTGGCAAGGAGTGACTATTTATGATGTGTTCAATTTTGCTTATCTATAGCTATCTGTGGTATTTGCTTATCTGTAGCTATCTGGGGCACCAAGTTATCTTTGTCTACCTAAAGTTAATTAAGTGAACATCTTTTCTAAAACAATTCTCAGAGTTGATTTTATTAAGAAGTAGAAAAGACACATAAGGTCTAAATTCAGTTACAGTGGTACCTCGGTTTCCGAACGTCTCTGCTGACAAACATTTCGGTTTATGAACGCCATAAATTTTATGGATCTATGGTATCATTAGATAGTAAAATTCACGCTAAATTTGCAGTTTTAGGGCATGATTTTAAAGTTCTGGAACGGATTAATCCACTTTGCATTACTTTCTATGGGGAAACCATGTCTTGGTTTTCAAACACTTCAGAACTTGAAAGTTCTTCCGGAACAGATTACGTTCGAAAACCAAGGTATCACTGTAATTGTGATAAACTAGGTTACAATTAGCAGCAATCTATACAGAGAATAGGAGAGAAATCCCTTATGAAACTTTTCTGAGGCCTGATGATCATGTTTCTTTACAAAACATTTAATATCATTCCAAATGGAAAAGATCAACCTTAATAAATTTTTTTATGTTTCCTTGATATTGAAAAATGGGCCTTTGGTATTAGAATACTGTATTAAAAAAGGCTGAGTATAAAATTAGTATATTGGGGGGGTGAAATATTAAGTGAATTAAACAAGAATATAAAAAATTCGAGCTCATACGTGGGAACAATCAAGAGTTATCTGATGAAAATTAATATATGGTTAAGGTGAGGCAGAGTTGAGACAGAGTTGAAACAGAGTGAGACTGTTTTAGAAATAATCTTAGAAGGATGTGAAAAAGTATTTGTTTGATGGGTGGTTTTGTCCCAAACAAGCAACATGTATTACATGGACCGAAAGACTGTTCTGTGGGCGGCATCTGCTCTGGTGGGTAATGCTCAATATATGCATACAGAAATATAAACATAAGCATAAATATATGAAATCCTTGAACAAGGATCTGATGCAGTGAACAAGGCTTGGTGGTCAGGATGTTCTTTCAGTATCTGAGAATGAGGATTTAGTAGTATCCAAAAGAAAACATGTGGGAGCCTTTGAGGTGGTGTTCCTTGAAAATGTGAGAAGTCTAGAATTTGGGGAAATTCTGAACGTGGACTTTGTGACAGGATAGATGGGAGCCTTGAAGGCTGTCCTGGCACTGGGCCTGGGGAAGGAATGGAGCGGAGGGAGGGGGAGACACAAGATGAGTGACATCCTAGGGAGGCAGGTGTCACAAAGACAGGCTGGGTCTGCTGGAGCGTCTGTGAGAGGGGGCAGACCAGTGTGACCCTAGAGGAAGATGGGTCCTTAGAGAAACAAGCATGACTCAAAACAGGGAAGTTGTCCTTTCCAGCTGTGATTCTCATGGATGGAAAGAGAGGTCAAAAGATAGGGTGTGACTCACCAGAGCTCACAAAAGGAAATGAGTTGGTAGATTTAAAATAAAAAGTCACCAATTTTACTTAGATGGCAACAGCAACCTAAAATAGAAGACTGGTTTGCTATGCTTCGTGAAAAGCAACAAACTTGAAAACTAACTTGAATGCTATCCTTGGCAAACAACAGTGCTTTTTCTGTGGTGCATGGACACTTTTCCCCTTAACCATGACAAAAACTCAAACCAATACACACACTACAGAACCATCCATTAAAATTCTTTAGGGAACTATTTTAGCCGCCATTCTTTCAATTTAAGTAAAGTTGGCTTCATAATTCAAAGATAATTACACTTTAGCAAGACATTTTTAAAAAGCTTACAATGTCAGGAAATCTAGTTGTCCTGATAAAATAATAAAGGGTGAGACAGATAACCAAATTAAGAGTTAAGTAGTATTTTTTAAAAGGGTTTGATATATGTAAATATTAAAGATATTATGTGTTTTATAGGGAAAAAGTTATTAAGAAACATCTAATATGAGATAGTTTATATGAAGCTCTTATGAAAAGGGTTTCCTGTTGTTCCTCCATGGACATTAACCTGTGATGAGTTTCATCATTCCTCATCTCCTATCTCCCTCAACACGATTTCTCATTTGTGCAATCTGTCCATCATTTCTTTCCTCCTTCCCGCCCAGTTCCCTCAGGTCTTAGGACGTGCTCTCTTCCAAACTCTTGTTGCTTTCATTACCCCTCTCTACTTCTATCTTCAACCCATCCCATTTAACAAGCAATGCCTCCAGCTTCTGCCAAACAAACAAACAAACAAATCCTCTCCCTCCCCATTAGCTACCATGCCATCCTCTCCACATACGGGAGTGGGGAGGCTGTCAGAATCTGAAGCAGCTCCAGACCAGACCATCTCACCTGGTTTGCTGTGTCTCTCACATCTTCGCTGCTCTCTGCTGTCTGATCCTTTCTCCCTGGGGGGGCAGATGCTTTGAATAGTCCTTCGTCACAATTCTAAAGGGATTGAGTCTACTTGGCTCAGCAAATTCTCTCTCCTTGATCCTCTTCTCTTTGGGGTAGCCTCACTGCATTACTCAAGACAAAACCTGGAGGGCATCTAGGACTCCTCTTTCACCCGCAGGAAAAACTGTCCTCTTCACTTCCCACATATCACACATCTAATCGACTCCTCGTCCATATCCACAGCCAACGCCTTACCTCAGGTCTTTATCACCTCTTCTGGACTACTCTAAAGCTGACCACCTGGTTTCCCAACCCCCAGTCCCATTCAGAGTGCTACATTCCTAAAATGCAAATCTACTAAACTTCCTGCATTTTCACTTTACATTTCCAAAGACAGTTAAATTTATAGAGAGAGAGAGAGAGTGTGTGTGTGTGTGTGTGTGTGTGTGTGTGTGTGTGTGTGTGTGTTAAGAAAAGACAGTGAGCATAGGGAAATCTTATTTCTTCAAAAACAAGGAATTTTATCATGGGACCTACTATTTCAGAATCTCAAGTAGATGCAGATAAGATTCTGACTTATCAGGGTTTCTGTTCATGCTGACTCATCCAAAAACTGCTTCATGGCCTTACTGCCTGACAGAGTCTCCAACCTCTCTCAAGTATATCGTCCTCTCTACCCCTCAGAAGAGAGGACGCTAATTCCTGCTGCTAGCAAGAACAAAACATCCATAAATAGGAGGTATAGCACTTTCAAAATACATCTAATTACCTAAAAGTGTCATCTCTAATACAACATGTCAATGCTTAGAGTATCACAATAACTTATTTTGAAAGAGGTTTATTTTTACGTACAAAGAATGGAAAATAAGTAGCTCAACGAAAGCTCAGCAGTAAGGCTAAATTAGATAACAGAAAAATCAAGACAAGAGTATAAGTAGCTTTAATAATAAAACCACATACACAAAATAACTTCACAGCAATAAGGATTTTAATAAGCCAGAGAATAGAAAGTTCCATGACTGTTTAAAATGACTTTCTAGAAAGTGGATTTTCATCAGCACATATGGTAGTTAATAATGGCAATCTGGTCACTCCATATGTACTTATTATTGTTCTTGTTCCTGCTTTACTTAGGATGAGTTTTATTTGTAGATACTTCTCTCTGTTTTTTGAACAATCTCCAAAAACTAAAAATGTTAACAAGATCAAAAATGTTTTAAATATCTTAAGTGTGTACATATAACTCACCCATTGTACACGATAATTTCCAGAATCTTAAAATAAGAAAATAGTCCAAGATGCCCCTATTTTATGTAATTCACCATAAAACCCAGACAATGAGTGTCCATACCTGCATAGGTCCAGGAATGCAAGACAGAACTCTCTCTATGTTCTCAGAGGTCACGTCAACATCATTCACAGCAACAAGGACATCACCTGAACACAGAATAACAACAACAGACAGTTGTGCGAATAACCAAAACCAAAAAGACCTAGAATCGGAATCTTAAAAAGCATCTATTCTGGCTCTTCAAAGAATAGTGGAAAATGTGGTACAGGCATTCAGAGACTTGTCCAAGGTTACAAAGCTCATTAGTGGCAGAGCTAATCTCCCACTCCACTTCTTTTTTAAACTATAATACAGCCTAACATTGCACCATAACCAAATACAACCTATGAATATTTAAAGAGATGAATATCGTCGTGTTTGATACAACTGGGAGAATTACGTAAACCCAAAGGACAAATGGAAAATTTGTAGCATAAACGAAGTATTACACATAACAAAATTGAATCTAACCACTTAAGAAAAAATTCAGCTGAAATTTTAATTAAATGCATGTGGCCCCTCATAAACAATATGCTGAGATATTCACTGTTACTGATCTGTCTACAGGCAGCTCTTTGTTTCAAAGTTCCCACCATATCAAAATCCTTAGTAGGTTTTGGTAAAAATCTCCTTTGCCATGGCTTTTCTTTAAATGTGTATGTTGATCAAATTTGGTGGCTTTAATAAAATAAAGATCAGTGTTAAAGTGGAAATTTACTCTCACACCATTATTAAAGGTAATATCAAAACACCAGTGAGCTACATATTAATAGTAATATATACATACCAAGGTTATTTTCTTTTCTTATCCCTAAATAAATCATTAGGAAATTGATCAATTCATACTCATGCATTAATACGTCCAACAAATAATTATTGTACACCTACTGTGCGCCAGGCCCTGTTCTAGGCATTGCAGGTAGAGAATTATACAAAACAGACAAAAATCCTTACCTACTTGGAACTTAATACTCTTTAGAGAAGATGGATAATAAATAAGTATATAGATAATATAGTGTCAGCACATAATTCTCTGCCCGTCTCTTGTGTTTTTGTACCTCTTGCCGAGCCAAGGCACTGAAAGTCTATTCTGGGTTATCTTTTCAAGGATGTTTGTATAGCGAACCATCTTGGATGAGGGGCAGTGTCTCCCTCCAGAGCCAAGGTCAAGTTTCTTTAATAAACAGTATAATAAGGATAGTGCCTCCACCAGTCTCTTATTATTAATAATTGTTTTTTCTAAAAGATTATGTTCCCCAGGGTCCAAGTTCCTCACCCTTTCATGTAGCTCACTACAGGTATGTGTTTAGGTGTCACCTGGCCTTCTTCATGTCGTCTGGTGGGAATGAGGGTTGGGGAACAGGCGAAAATGCTCTTGCTTTAGCTATTGCTATTTCTCCCTCGCCCCTCTGCCTTCCTTCCCTGTCCTCCTTGACATTCTGCACGGGGGAGGTGCTAAGTGAAGAGTGAGCAGGAAGAATGTGTCAGGGACCCTCCTTCCTTCAGGCTTTCAAGCACCTGCACTAGGTGTAGACTAGGTTCAAGAGATGCTCTTCAGGTGAGCGTTCTGCAGGAACGGGCACTGAATCATCAGACTGTCAGGCAACCATTGCAGCACTTTGAGTGACCTGGTAACTTTTCTAAAAAGTAAGAACTTGCCAACTAAAATAAACTTCCAACTTCAGTTCAACCTGCGGAGAAAAAAGCAACATAACCCCCATTTTTTAAAATAGGAGATTAAACAAGTGTACTATATCAAATTATTTATAGCTGTAGTGATTTTAAAAAAAAGGAACGATGAACACAGTATTGGAATATAGATGCAAAACAATTCTATCCATGGGTTAGGTTGTCAGTAGATGATCAGGACACCTAAATAGTGACACCATTTAAAACTTGCTCCTTTAAATTAAAACTCCACTGGATACTGTCCCAAATGACACCTTTTCTCGAAACCATAACAAATACAGTTGAGTGTTATAGGGAGTATCACCTGAAAGCATCACGTCTAATAAACCCCTAAAAGCAGGAAACACTTATATAGTAAAAGACATGAAAATAAATTTTAGAGTGAGTGTAGTATTCATATTTTTAAATGTTTAGTAGAAAATGTTCTTTTTTTTTTTGAAATAAAAGTGTTATATCTACTTTGCATTCTCTCAGATACTTGTTTTCCTCTGAGCACCTCCGTGAGGTGGCTCAGACTGCAGACTTCCTGGACTTCACATCACTGCACTGGGCAGCCTGCACTCTAGGAAAGTTCTTTTTCCACAAATACATGGGAGTCATTAGTATGCACTGTCTCATCTCAAAAGCTGAAAGAAAATGAACTGCATGAACTGGTTTGAATCGTTAAATAAAAAATGGTCTAAGGATTATTGACAGGTAAAAATAAGAGGAAAATGTTACCAAGAGATACAGTCAAGAATGGAATAAAACACAAAGATGTGAGATCAGTTTATCACAGTGCTTAGGTCAGTTCCTTAATGTAAAGTTAATTATTTGTGAAAACCCATCAATTTCTCTGCATCTATTTAATATCAATAAACAAATGTGTACTGAAGGGCTACTATGAACACACAAAGGGCTATGAAAACATACACGCAAATTTTGTTTACTGTTTTACTTACCCCATAAACAAAATGAATATACAGTTTAAGAAATTCCTTTTGAATCAATATTATTACACATAAAGGTAGGAAAAAGGATGCATATCAAAATATTGCCTAGGTGTATGTGCCTGCCCTTCCTCCTTCTCTCCCGCCCTCCGTCCCTCCCTTCTTTTTTGGCTTATATTTTGTAAGCTGTCCACAATAAACATATTATTACTATTGTAAAAAGAAAAAAATTTAAACTCCTATTTTATACAAAGACACAAAACAACCTACTGTGGTAGGCACAATAATTGTCCTCCAAAGATGTCTGCGTCCATATCTCTGAAATATGAATGTTACCTGCCAGTGATAAAAGGGACTTTGCAGATAGAATTACGTTAAGGATCCTGAGATGGGGAGATTTTTCAAGTGAGCCCAATGTAATCACAAGGGTCTTTATAGGCGGGAGATAGGGGGGTCAGAGTCAGAGAGAGACTTGAAGATGCTATGCAGCTGGCTTTGAAGATGGAGGAAGGGACCAAAGGCAAAGAATGCATGTGGCCTCTAGAAGATGGCCAAGGAAAGGGATTCCCCTTGGAACCTCCAGAAGGGATGCAGCTCTGTGGACACTTTGAGTTTACTGTAGGAAGAAACATTTCTGACTTCTGACTTCCGGAACTGCAAGATGATGAATTTTTACTGTTTTAAATTACTAAGTTTGTGTTAATTTGTTACAGCAGCAGTAGAAAATGAATACACCCACCTAACAATACAAAGCAATGTTGGTTGGCTCAGCACCAACTGAGACTCAAGGAGCATGAATGCTAACGAACAGAGATACAAGGAACATTTGGCGGTCATTGGGGAAAACAATCAGTCTTGTTAGAAAGGGGGACTTATGCACAGAAGGGCTGGGAAATAGGTATGGAATGGTGTGGTGGGATCGCATTGTAAATTTCAGTTGATCATTGAAATTGAGTCCAGTTTGACTTCAGGTAGAGAGAATCTGGTTTTGGAAACATAGTCACCATACTGACATTTTACACACTCACATGAATACAGTTACTCTTAATGTGATCACTGGCAAATTCCTAAGTTTTAAGAGAATGAATTTTATTTTATTTTTTTTTTAGCTTGAATATCAATTCCTCATCTACATAATATGCAGGCACTAAAAGAAAATTAAGGACCCTCCCAACCTACCATCCTAGAAGTCCTTCAATAATGGTAACTCATATATTGTAACTATCATTCAGAACATTTGATTAAGTAGATTATCACATTCTCTGATGATGCTGGACAAGTTAGTGCAGTTGTTATTTCTCCTTGAAATACAAAAAAAAACACACAAAACTACAGAAATGTTGTAAAAAATTATTGATGATCCCAATACTATACAATGATTATTCTGCAAATTATTTTTGGTCTTTACCTATGTTCACACAAATGAGGTATCACGGATTTTTTTCCTTTTAAACCTCTCAAGTAATAAGAATTTTTATGCTGGTATATAGTTTTTTAGAATTATAATTTTAATAGTCGGGTAAATGTATTAAATTATAATTAAATAACCATACCCTTGTGTTTGATATTTTCATGCTTTTCATTATTTACTATTACTGAAAAACAAAAAGCTTCAATAAATGTTTTCAAGTGAATAGTTTTTCGTTTTACATCTGGCATCAGCACACTTTTTCTATAAAGGGTAAGATAATAAAAAAGGGTAAATATTTTAGGCTCTGAGGGCCATATGTTCTTTGTCGCAACTACTCAACTCTGTTCCAATAAAATTTTATTTATGAACACTGATATCTGAATTTCATATAATGTTCATATGTCATAAAATATTATTCTTTTCATTTTTTTAACCACTGTAAAAGAAAAACCATTCTCGGTTTGCAAGTGGTACAAAAACAAGTGGGGGGCCTAATAGGACCTGTGGGCTGTGGCTTGCAGATCTGTTTTATGTTATTTCTTTAGGATAAATGTCTCAAAATGTACTAATTGGGTTAAATGGTACATTGTTGTAGCTTAATATTATTTCCAAATTACATTTTGAAAAGATTAAATAATTTTTTTTCTTTTTTTGCTTCAAATAAAAAGAAGCACTTCCTTTGGCACTTCCTCCACCCATTCTGGGGTGCAACGTCACAAAGGGAAGCAGCTCTGTGAATGGCAATCAGAACACATGGGCCCGGCTTTATTGCTAAATGAATGTCTGTTCTTGGGAAAATCCTGTAATCCCCTTGGTACACATCTGTAGAAGGAAGTACCTGCACTAGAAGTTCTCTAGAAAGGCTTCAAAACTCTAAAATTCTGTCTTTCCAATTAACTCACTACTTCAGTTTCTTTCCTTTACTACTAGGTAAAGTACCACAGGTTTAAAAATGTGGGAAAGAAATGATGTGAGAGAAGAGAGACTGACAAACACAGTAGCGTTACTTCCATTAAGAAAACAGAAATGTTCCAAGTATCACAGATAGTGAAAATAAAAATGCATATCAAATAATATTAGAGAATAAAACCATACATTAGATGTTCATAAAAGCCAAATCTATCTTCAAAAAACAAAAACAAAAAACACACACTTCAAATATTTTAACTGCAAACAACCAAAATGACCATCAACAGTGGAACGGAAAAACAAATACTGTATATTCATACAATGAAATATTGCATAGTGACAACAAGAATATTTCTCCTACATTATAAACTAGAGAATAGATACAAGAGAATAATACACCTCCTAATTCCATTTATATGAAGTTCAAGAAGAGGCAACATCAACTGTTAATAGAAAACTGTGACTTTTAGAAGATTAATTTTTGGAAGGGGTGTTGATTGGGAGGAAGCACCACGGAGCCTTCTGAATACTGGAAATGTTCTATATTTTGACCTAGTAGTTACACAGTTATATACAAAGTTATATGTCAAAATTCACCAAATGTACACTTAAGATTTGTGCATGTTATGAATGCATGTTATACCTCAAAAAGATTTTTTAAAAGTAAACAAAAAAATTCAAAATATTTAAGAGAAACACAGCACAGGTGTGTCATACAAAACAAGTCTATTCAGTGAGCACAGGTGAGAACATTAGGAACTACACTAAAAGAGCCTGAAATAAAAACTTTGTTTTATTGTTCAGTAAAAACAGTCTGCAGGGGGTATGCATGTTTAGAACATTAATATGTGATTTCTCTAACCCTATCCTTTCCAATCCTTAAAAAACACCTAATTAAAATGACTGAAAATCAGTAATCTTGAAGGAAAAAACCCACCAGGGTAATAGGCAGTTTCTAGGATGTATAGAAAAGGAGGACTTCCATTGGCTCTGGTCTGGGGGCGGGGGCTGGCTACGGGAGTTCGGGAGCTATCAGCTGAATGTCAAACTTGAAGAAAAAACTCAGAAATAGAAATACAAAGAGTAAAGATGCAAGTCCTTGGTAGCAGGGACAGCAAAAATGGCACCAAAAAGGGCAACAAAACTCCCAAAATCCCAGCAGAGAAGAATTGGAATAGAACAGAACCCTGCTGTCTTGAAAGGAAAAGAATGAAGGGTCCCGAGTCTCACTGTGTTGGCTGACTGAAGGCACTTCCGTCAAAGGAGGGTGACTCCCCAGCTAGCTAGTGGCGGCAGCTACCCCAGCAAATTGTGTTACCAAGGCACTGTCTTCATGACCCTCCTGCCTGTGGGGTCACCTCCCAGGTCAGCACAGAGAGCAGTGTGAAAGGGAACTGTGACAGAAACAAGTAAGAGACTGCCAGCATGGAAGCGCCCTGTGGGACTGGCAAGCCCACTGTGGTATCAAAACAGTCCATTCTTTATTCTCAAAGCACATAATTTTAAAAATACAGAATATAATCATAAAATTAAAAAAAATTGAAAACGTAAATAATCACCCATAATGCCCCTAGACTAACCCAACACTATTAGCATTTTGCTGTATTTATATTGACTTCTAATTGTTTTCCCTGCATATATTCTTTTCGCATAGTTCATTCATTCATTCAATAAATGTTTCGGAGGGCTTATTTCGAGCCAAGCATTTTGCTGTACAACATGGATGAAATAATCATTTTATTCTGATCAATCTTTTTTTTTTCACTTATTAGTAAATCAAGAACTTTTCCATTATAAGATTTAAATTATAATCCTCATTTTTATAACTTTCAATTGCCTTTTAACACACATGCAAAAAAGTGCACAAATTGTAGGAATACAGTACAATGAATTATCACAAAGTGAACTCATCCATGTAACCACACTCAGGTCAAAAAAGTAGACGACTAGCCCCTTGTGTATCTTTACATTATGTTAAAGATAAACCAAGGGGACCACCATGGTAGTCTCTTCCTCTCTATGGTTGACTTCCTTTCCTCCCATACAGATGACTCAGAAAGGTCAGGCCCAAAGGTGCCTGGCATCCCTAGAAGGTTCAGCCGACTGCAGTGAGGATCAGCGAGAGGACACAGGGAATAGCAGGCTCACTGGTTATAATCACCTCACCACTAGATTTCAAGACAAAAGAGTAAAAAGAATTCTAGAGATCTAAGTATAAACCAGTTCAAATAGGCATTCAGATCAGAGTAGAAGCCCTAGTTAAGTTTAAAGAGAAATGCGTTAGATGGAATTTCCCATCATGTGGGATCCTAAAATCATGGCGGTTAGCAACAACCCAGGCAGGATTGATAAGCTGGATTCTGGCCTCCTCTGACAGAACTAAAAGAGATGTTGCAGTCCAATCCTGTCATTTTACAAAAAAGAAAGTTGAGGACCTGATGTAAGTATGCATCAGCTCTTGTTGCAATTATTTACTGCTGCATAATAAATCACCCCAAAACTCAATAGCTTAAAACAACTACCATTTGCAACTATGTGTGGGAACGGATGTTAACTAGACTAACTGAATGGCGGTCATTTTACAATATATACAAATATCGAAGCATTATGTCGTATACCTAAAACTAATATAATGTTATATGTCAATTATATGTCAATAACAAAACGAAATGAACAACAACCATTTATTATTTTTATCAATTCTGGGGTTGACTGGGCTCAGCTAACATTCTCACTCATGGTTCCTCATGTAGCTGCAGCCAGATGGTGGCTGGGACTGAATTTATCTGGCAGCTTCTTCACTCACATCAGTTGGCCAATGCTGCAGGGTGGCTGGCCCAACAGACAGTACTACCGATGGGCTTTGCATGTGGCCTGGCCTTCCTCACAGAACGGCAGCTACATTCCAAGAATACCAGGCAGAAGCTGCATCTTTTCTTGTATGATCCCACCTGTTTAAGTCACACAGAACCACTTAAGTTGTAGTCACAGGCACACCCAGATTCAAAGGTCTGGAAGAAAGACACACAGACCATAGATCCCCATAGGAACGTATCAACATGACATTGTAAGAAGAGAATGTGGGGATCTTGTTGTGACCCTTTGAATACACACTTTGCACAGATGCCCTCCCTACACGATTCCTCCTGGCAAAACCATCTCCTGGCACTTTCCACACTGTGAAACTGTCAGCCTACTTCTCACCCATCTCTTTCATTACATATGAGCTACGTAAGATCCGTAATCTCTATGCCTGGTACTTAGCAGATGCTCAAAAAATTATTTCCTGATTCGATGAACAAACAAACGAAATTTAGACTTGAAGTAAAAAATATTTTTAAATGTTTCTAAAGTATCAATAAAAGTTCCTTTACCCAAATCTCTTAGGCTAGGTCAGCTGAAGACTGTCTGTCAGCTTTCAGCATTGTCAATACC
This sequence comes from Rhinolophus sinicus, assembly GCF_057876585.1. Taxonomy (NCBI): domain Eukaryota; kingdom Metazoa; phylum Chordata; class Mammalia; order Chiroptera; family Rhinolophidae; genus Rhinolophus; species Rhinolophus sinicus. The sequence goes on from NC_142515.1 coordinate 125,907,955, forward strand.
CCTAACTGTCATTAATAATGTAGTCTCATATTGGTCTAATTTATCTTTAAGTAATAAAGTTGCTGCTAACTCAAATGTTATATCCAACAGCTTAAAATGTATCAGCAACACAAAGTGCTCATCTTAAAAGATATTCAGAAGACCTTGTGGATTTATTTTTGTCCCTCAAAATTGGTGGGATATTTTATGGCAAACACCCTTAAAAGGAAATGTATGTATAACACCACTGTTGCTAAATATGCCAAATGAAACAGTTAAAACCACTCTAAGAACTTAGTGTACTCAAGTACAAACATACAATTTTAAAGTATTTTTATTCATAAATTACATATTTTTGTATCGTTATTGGATATAGGTCATTCAACCCTAAATTATCACTTGTACCATCAACTTATTTTCTTTTACTTGTCAGCAAATATAACCAAGATGAAATAGAAATGACCTAATTCAAAACTCAAAAAAGGGCTGATTTTAAGGACACCCTGCTGGCACTACAGTGTCCTTCACACTGTCGCCCCTGTCCCAAATAGCGTGAAGCAGTCCTTCATCTGGCTCTACTTCTGTCTTGATGGCTTTCCTCACAAGGCCTCATTAGTCATGCATCTCAGCACACAAGCCCGGAGGCCGAGCGGCAGCACTTACCGATGAGTATCTGGCCACTCTTCATGGCAGAGCCTCCTGGGAGCAGGCCATGGACCACAAGCCTCTCTCCAGCGCCCTGTTTCCCGGCCCTTCTCCAGCTCCACTTGGTCTGATGGATGATCCCAACCAGTACTTCCAGAAGCTTCAGCTGTTCTTTGGCTTTGGTGACAGTCAGCTTTTTGGGGTTCACATAAACACTCACATCTTTGTACCTCTGTTGGACAACGATTCCTGCTTTCTGATTGGACTGATGCTTGAGAATGGAGACTGGCCCACTGTCACTGCTATTTTTTTTATTACGGCTCTTGGGTAAAAGTCTTTTACTTTTTAAAATTTTGGTAAACCGCTTGAGTTTGGGTTCGTACTTTTTTCCTTTGTAGTCATCCTCTTCTATAATAATCTCGGTCTCACTGAATCTGACATGGTTCACAACAGGTGTCTCGGGAAGGAGGCTTTCTTCTTCATCCTCACTCAGTTCCAAATAAAATAGCTCTCCATTTTTCTGCACACTGTCCAGCCATTCAGGCTCAAGGTCACTATTAAAAAAAAAAGATAATCTGAATAGCAGCTGAACATAAGAAAAACAATGATGTCTTTCTGGCCTGGGGGTGAGGGTGGGGATGGTGCAGGGAGGTGGGAGGTATAAAAGCGCTTTGATTATTTCAGTTTCCTTACTATTTCTAATTTATTGTATCAACAGCTTTTCCTGTAGGATGTTTTTTGCAGAGCCTTGAAGAATGGGGGCAGGGGGCGAGGGAAGCGGCAGGAACTGAAAAGGTGTAGTAAAAAAAAAAAGAAAAGAAAAGGTGTAGTGATAGAAAACAAATGAAAAAAAGAGATTGACCCCTTCTAGAATCTAAGTTTGTTTTTTTTGTTTTTTTTTTTAAAGAAATTTAACTCAGTCCCTGTGTGGTTAGTGTTCACATTAGACAATTTCAGTGGACAATAATTTACATTAGTAGTTCATTATGCAATTATATCCACAGACGTAAGCCATTTGGAAATTGTACACAAAAGCACATTTGTATAGAAATTATTCAGCATGGCTGTCATGTTAAAATGAAAGCTAAAGTCTACCAGCATTAATAGACTTTGTTTATACAACAAATTTTCAAAACAGAAACATTCCCCTCGCCATGAATAAAAATCTTTGCTGAAAACAACCAGTTTATAGTCACAATTAATAATGATCACTTCTGTAGCCTATAATTTCTGTAAAACTCCTTTTTATGAATAATTGTAGTAGGAAGAGTAAACCACATACTACATAATGCATCATGTGATTGTAAAACAAAAAACTTGTAACTGGGAAGTAGGCCATTGAAAGAAACAAAATTATTGCTATTAAAATGATTGAAACAGCATTAGAAACAAAAATACTCATCTTAAAACAACAAAACTAATCACAAACTCTACCCTGTTCGATGTTATGAACAGTTTACCTTTCAAACCGCTATTCTTTAAAGAAAAACTGGTTACAGTGGAAAAATTACCAAGTGGAGAGAGTCTTTTCAGAACCATGAGCTGTAATATCTTGGCATGAAAGGGTATTCATTTGTGTTCTAATCATTCAATCAGACAGAAAACAGTCTGGTTTTCTGCAGTGTTTATTAGCAACTCTGGTTCTGTTAACTTAAAAGTTAAATGTCTCTTTCTAAATACTATGAAAATTAATGTTTACAAAAATGCACTATCCTATTACTCAACTCTGAAACTAACCACTGCCCTGGTCTGTGGTTGGTAATTAATACAGATTTTTCAACTATATATGAATGGTGAAAAAAAAAAAAAGCGTAACTGGCCCCAAATACCAAAACTAATATTTTTTACCACTGTTGGTTGCCAGTGTCTGGCATCATTTTAGGCACTTAGCACCACTTACTACAGGTTATTAATCATACAACCATTGTTACAAGCATCCCTAACGGTAAAAAAAGATGACATGTATAGAGAGAAGAAAATGAACCGAGAAGTCACAAAGACCTGGCTTCAAAGTCTTTTCTATTGAGATTTTCACCTTTCCGAGCTTTAGTTTCCCTCTGTTAGAAAACAGATTATATCTACCTCAGGGGGCTGTTATCAACAGCAACGAAAATAATGTACCTGGAATGGTAAGTGCCAACTAATTGCTATTTCCCTTCTTTCTCACCCCACAGAGTCAAACCTAAAGAGAAACTCACACCTTTATTAGATACAGCTCTGTGCTCTGCACTTTTCCAAGCCCTGGCAATGAACAAAGGTGTTTCCAACGACTTCTGTTTGCTAGGTTCCCGGCTAAGTGCCGGTGACGCAGAAGCAAAACCAGATGCTGCTGTTAAGGCCCCCATAGTTCAGTATTCCCAAAGCTTCCTTACTCCTACTCCAGATGACTGATTCCTACTTAAATAAGCATCAGGAGCATAACTGATGGATGTGTTAGGAAGTTTCACACAGTTGTAAAGACTGGACTCCCAAACGAGTCCTACTAGAAGGAAGGAGATGTGTTAAAAACAATGACAATAACCACCCAACCTTTCATTGCAACTATCCATTAAGAACAAAATTAAAGAACTTTGTATGTAGATACACCCTACTCCAGGAGATGGAGCTTAACCTTTCCTCCTGTCGAGCATGGACCAGGCCTACTGACGTGCTTCCAAAGAACAGAGTGTGGGAAGTGAAAAATAGTAAACGCAGTGAAGAAATCTGGCCGACATTACCTTAACCAAGAGATGGAGGTTATGAAAAACAAGGAAGGACTGAAAACTGTCACACACCAGAGGACAGTAAGACTTGATGACTAAATGCAATATGAGATCCTGGAACAGAAAAGGGACATAAGTAGAGGACTGGTGAAATCCAAAAAAAGTCTGGAGTCTAGTTAATGGTACTGTACCGATGTTAATTTCTTAGTTTTGCGTACTGTACCATAGCTGTGTAAGGTGCTGCCATTGTCAGGGGAAACTCGGTGAGGGATAGCTAGGAACTCTGTACTATCTTTGCAACTTTTCTATAAATTCAAACTTACCCAAAAATAAAAGGTTTACTTTCCAAAAAGAAATAAATCTAGCAGTTTTAACTCAGATTTTTGTAATACAATGCAAACATTCTTTCATCTCTTTTCTGAGGTCCTATGGTGCACACTGCAAAGGTGTCATTGTATAAATGTCTTTCAATGAGATTCCTATTTTGTTTAGTCTATCTATCTTGCTCTAAACTGAAATAACTGTATATAGTCTGCTTGCAAAGTTTGATGGCACTTTAAATGGTTTTCAAGGCCCTAATGGATGTGGTTAAAAATGAGAAGAGTCCTTCTTCCCCAAAAAAGACTTGCTAATTTGCACATAAGCAAGTTCACTTACATAAGCCGTAACATAATTAAAGAAAATGAACGTCAGATAATGGTAATAAGTTTCTCAATTTCTGATGTAGTCAAGAATTCTACATTGACACTAAATCTTTTTTCCCTCCTTCTAAGTTATTGAATCTCTCAGGTGTGTATTTACATTAATATCAGCATTTTTCATCAACTGAAGTAGTATCACCATTTCCTTGACCTCCACAAAAAAACACAAAACATTATGAAACAGCCAGCCTTCCTGGTACATTTTCTTCAGAAAAATAGACTTTTGCTACTACTCCAAACCTGGTACATTATACTTATTTTTTCTTTTTAGTGGGCAAAGCACAATGTGCTTTACCAAAGTGGCCAACACACATAGTTATGAGGTGCTAAGAGGTACAGCAGGACAATTCTAGGGACAGAGAAAAATCACATACAATGAAAACACCATGAGAAATTAACATGGGTTCTAGCTGGTCCTCAGGCAGTAAATACCGGTCTGCTTAATGCTTTTCTGTGTGTTGGTTCCCCCCCCCACCCCCCGCCCCATGTTCTGTCTACCAGCAATACCTAATTTTCATCCCTGAAGTCTTCTGATTGTTTTCTAAAAGAAAAATCATGATTTTAGTGGTTAAAATCTACTCTAGCTGTTATAGCACTTTGAGGGGGGTAGGGAACCTGGGAAGGGCTAATGTTCTTTCTCGTTTAGTCACCACTGGAACAAATGTACGGCCTGTCAGAGAAGAGGAAGGGAACAGCCCATGAACTATAAACTGTGTACTCACTGCATGAAATAAATGTTTACATCAGGAACACATCTCCATTGGAACTGTGTTCAGAATGAGCCCATTTCCAGGACCACACGCCCCACCCCCAACTCTTCAGCTAAAATGGGCCAGGTCTACTCATCACTAAATTAGGAATATGATCTAACGCTGGCAGAACTGAAGTCACAGACCAGCAAAACATTTTGTTAGAGGGCTTCATTGTACTTTTAAAGACATCAGAAGGACAGAGAGCTCATCACCTAGCTGAAAAGCAAGCACCAAAAGTGAGGAATAAAAACTACAGTCTGTTGAAATTAAGTCTCAGAGGATTAGAAAAGGTTCTAGGAAAAGGTAGCACTTAAGTGGAACCCTGCATGCTTTTCACAAGTAGAGATGGGAAGAAAGAGTGTTTCAGAGTGAACCAAGTATGTCCACGTACAGGTGTGAAAGAACATGGTATGAGAATGGGTAGATATTTCAGTAACGTGGTACACTGAATGTGTGTGCTCCCACAAAGTGTATATGTTGAAACCCTACCACCCAGTGTGATGGTATTTAGAGGTGAGGCCTTTCGGAAGTTATTAGGATTAGATGAACTCATGAGGGTGGAGCCCTCACAAATGGAATTAGTGCCCTCCTAAGAGATACAAGTAAACTTGCTGCTCCTCTCCACTCTGTGCCATGTGAGGACACAATGGGAAGTCAGCAGTCTGCAACCAGGAAGGGGGCCCTCCCCAGAACCCGAGCACGCTGGCACCCCGATCTTGGACTTCCAGCCTCTAGAACTGTGAGAAATACATTTCTGTTGCTCATAAACCACTCAATCTATGTTATCTTTTTAAATACGCAGCAGCCCGAGCTAAGACAAGTAGAAATACAGGCGGCTAAAGAGAGGAAGAGCATCAAAGATGAGATCAGAAAGGCTGGGGACAGATCTAAAAGACCTTTAAAAATCATTCTAAAGAATCTGGAATTTATTTGGGAGGCCCTCAAGTTTTTGAGTAGGCAGAAAAATGATGTAGTAGACTTTATTTTTTTTAGAGCGCTTATAGGTTCACAGCAAAATTGAGTGGAAGGTACACTGATGTCACATATACTCCCTGCCCCCCGCCCCCAGTGCACAGTCTCCTCCATTAGCAACACCCCCCACGTTTCACAGCACCTGTGAGAAAGCAAAGGAGAAGGAGGAAGTCACCAGGATGGGAAACTTATTAGATCTGAAGATATGGCAAGGAGAGAGGGATGCAGAAAAAGGGGTGGGCAACACTAGAAGAGGAGGAAGATCATGAACTCTCTTCAAACATCCTGAGCTGGAAGCAGAGAGAGATGGTAGCAGAGAAGTACCATTTCTCATCGTACACCTGCTTACATACTGCTTGGCTTTTTAATCTATATAATTTGATAAAGGAAAAATTAAAAGCCAAAAGAAGTCAGGGGTCAGAACAAAAGAGGAAAAACAGGACTATCTTAAATTGGGTGTTGATATAGGGGATCAGGACTTTGAATGAAATATTTTGATTCTTCAAGTAGTACAGTCCCACATTAAAACCCAAGAAAAAAGATAAATTTTGGCATATTCATACAACGGAATCCCATTCGGAAATAAAAAAGGAATGAGCTACATATAGGTGACAACATGGATGAGTCTCAAAATAATTATGCTGAGTAAAGGAGGACAGATTAAAGAAAGAGTACATACTGTCTGATTCCATTTTTTATAAAACCAGAAAATACAAACTCATCTCTAATGACAGAAAACAGGTAAGTGGTTGGGGGCCATGAGCAGCCTCAGGGAGGCAGGCACATGGGAAACCTAGATGAGATGCGTATGTTCATTACCTTGACAGATATTTACCTGTCAAAACTTATCAAACTGTACACTTTAAATATGGATAGTTTATTGTATGTCAACTATACTTCAATAAAACTGTTAAAATCCCCACCCCCCACCCCCAATGTAAAGGACATAGTTCCCTTCTTCTCTAGTCATTCTTATTTTCAGTGGAAGTTTATTAGCTTTTTACAGCTAAATTCTTTTAAAAGTATTCCTCTTTCCATCAGTTGAAAGTTTTAAAAGTAACAATAACAACAAAAAATTCACTTTGAAAAATCAAAAATCTGTCATGAAATTGATAATTGTGGCCAGTATGAACTAACCAATGTTGCTTCAAAGAGCTGGATAATTGTAAACCAAAGCAAAGAAACATAGCATTATTGCAAGTAAACATAGCATTATTGCAAGTAAACATAGCATTATTGCATGTATGATTTCTGTTATTTCCATACTGAAACTAGTCACTGGTTCCCTCAACCCAACCCACCCACCAGTATTACCTCTGAAACTTCCCCCAGGGACTTGCCAGTGTGCCAGGTAAGATGCACTGCACCAATCTAAAATTTTCCTCATATATAATGTCTTAAATAAAACTATTAAAAGTACTTCACCAGAATGTACCCTAAAGTAATTTCATCTCAAAAGTAATAAACTTATTAATTTTATATTGACAATCACGTGCAGCTCAAACTGGTTTTCAGTTACAAAGCATGTATGAAACAAAATAATTTCCAGAAAGAATATGCAGATAATTAATTAACTGAAGCCTTGAAAGTTCAGGATACTTTAAGTGAATCAGTAAGTAGCATAACTTCCTTAATAACCTTCATATAAGTGATGAAAGACAGCAGACAATTCATCTCTGAGCTTTGATGAGCAAGATTAGGTTCGCATCCCTAAACCTTTGATCAAAGAGTGTCCAAGCCCCACAGGCTACCTCCTACAGTGGTGACTCTGCAGCTTAGGGAGACAACTACCTAATACCATAAGGAAGGAACAGGTCAGGTCTCCCTGTCAGGCCTACCTGGTCAGGTCAGCAAATCAACTCTCATGTCCTACACACCAAGGGACAGCCATAAAATCTGACTCTTGGTAGGACTCACAATATAAAACAGAAAAACATTTTACAATAGGGATTTACTGTACTTTGCTATTAGGAGGATGGAGACACTGGAACATGTGGAGTGATCAGTGAATGACTGACATAGAAAGTTTAACAACCACTTTTTAAAAAAACTAAAATATAATACACATATACATGCATTCTGACTTACAAAATGCTCTGAAGTAAGGAGTTCTCTTCATTGCACCAAAATCAGGGCATCCTATTTGAAATCAGTTCTCCTAAATTCCTACATTGATAACACTGAGCTATATGACCATGGGCAAATTACAGATTCTCTTTGGGTTAAAAGTATGTGGTTTTAAGATGTAGACAAACCAAGAGTTTGAATTTCACAGTGCTTATGACTTCCATAGCAAGACCAAATGGATTCCACATAATCTATACTTCCTTCTAGCAACCTCGCTTGATAACCATGAATTTTGTAATTATTTTTTAAATGACCATAGCACAAGATTATGCAAAATATGTGGTATTCATAAATTTGTTCAAGTCTTCATATGATTTGTCCTCATTAAGCCTCTAGAGTATATTAAGCAGCCATTAGTGATGGTTCTCCCTCCACCCATGCTTTTAATGATAAAAATGTTTTACACACCTATAGGTGAAAATAATTGACAAGTAACTTTTGCACCTAAATACATATTAAATACTGTAACTGTTATTCCTAAATACACATAAAATGTCATCCTAAAACTGACTGTATGTGGCAGTCCATTGTGGGTTTGGTTGATGTTTCTGCACCTGAACCTTTCCACTGTTAGTCATTTCAAGTTACCACTAAATAACTTTCCCAAAAAGTTCTTAATCCAGAGCAGTAAGGGATACATTCCTTTAAATCTGAAGTAGCACTGAGTACTGTGACTCAAACTAACTTTTTCATTATTATTAAGGATAAAAAAAGTGGATAATCTGTATTTCAAAAATTACATTATGAAATAAAATAGAAAACAAAAAAACCCACGAGGGTGTGTAGGAAAAGATAGCAGAAATACCCCAAAAATGCTAAAAGAGGTTGTCCTCGATAGTGAGACTATGGGTTGATTTTCTTTTATATATCTATCCATGGTTATAACAGGAAAAAAATCTACATTCTTTAAATATAAAACGTGTAGGGTGCCCCTTCCCTCAAAATACTACTGAGGTTAAGTCACAAAGGTCATGATGCCAGAGAAGCAAGAAGACACTGCGACATAACAGTTCTACGAACACTAACGGATATACCTTCATCATATATTATGGACTCTACCACAAAAAAGAGGAGATTCTTATCTGAGAATCATGAAAAAACGTCCGGTAGCAAAGAATGGCACCCTCATTTCGGCTCACATCACACAATTAAAACGTGGCGCAAAAAAATCCCACTTACTATAGAACGTCACTCACTCAATCCCAACCACGCCAACCCTCTGCAGTACCCTCCGCCCACGTGTACTCTCCGGATAGAAAGGATGGATTCAATCTCCCCTCTTGGAGAGCCTTACTCATAATCGCTACTCGCAGACGAATATGAACCCGAGTCGCTGACACGATCTTCAGGATCACAATCCTCATCGTCTTCTTGTGAAGAGAGGTCTCCAAGGAGCCCCTCCGGGCTCTGACCTGAACCGCAAAAAGCTGGAGATGCCATCATGAAAGATGCAGCAGAGACAAGCAGAGTAACTCAAATCTCGCAGCTACTGCCTGTCGGAGCCGCCATATTGCCTCCGCTAGAGCGGGGACAGAGGCCACGTGATCATCAATCCTTCGCTGCAATTGGTGGCGGCTTGGGTTGCCAGGGAGATGGGGAAGCTTCCCCGGGAGAACTCAGAAGACTGAGGAGCCAGCCCGCTGAAATTTCTAGGAGGACGTGTGGGAGGAATGGAAGTAGCAAAAACTTCACCGCTTACGGTCTCCTGAGCGCACTTCTTTGTAGCAGTAACTTATTCAAACAGGCGGAGACCCACTGGTTTTTGTCCCCCCACCCTTTTCTTCTTCCAGTTTGCACTCTGTTTCCACGCCGAACAACTGTCCAAAGCCTTAGAGGCACTAAACCTGGGTTTCCCTTAAGGTAAAGAAAACTACCCTCTGCCGTTCCTCGGGCCTCTGCATCTAAGCAGGGAATGCACGCGTTTAGCTTTTAAGAAATACCCTCCAGGTGTTAATATAAATACACGCCATTGCTTATTTGTTTTTCTTATTGTTAAGTACTTGCAAACATTTTTACAGTTCTCCCAAGCACATATTGTAGAAAGGTGCTTCAAATAGGTGTCAAATTGTGAAATCAACTGCTTGTTCATTTTCTCACTCAAAATTTTATAATTTGATGACGTGTTCTCATTGGATGAGAAGCGTAAGTGTAAGTTGGACGTGTAAACAAGTAAATTTTACCTGTCATTTGCAAGTGCCTACATTAACTATTTTTTGTAAGTACAAAATAATATCTAGCATTTATTGAGTCAACCATTGCTCTAATTACATGTTCTGTTCACCTACTATGCTAAGTATTCACATATTATGAAGTAAATACCCAATACAAAAATAAGCTTAGAGAGGTTATTCATTTTGTTAATGGTCTGATGGCTGTCAGGCAACAAAGCCAACCAAGAATTGAACTTTAAGTCATTAACTACTAGATTGTATTTCCTCCTCAGGACCCAGTTTTTCATCTGTTAGAGATCTAAGAAAATAAGGGACGCAAATAAAATTTGTACAAGTGAGAAGCTGGAAGCAATCTAAATGTACGACAATAGGGGGAAAGTTAAATACACTTACATAGGTAATATAAATATTATGATGTTAATAGAAATGTTTTCAAAGAGTAATGCATGCGGGAAATGTTCCTGTTAAAGTAAACAAAAAAAGGATATAGTGCTATTTTGTGATCTCAGCTGGTGCATACTGAAAGGTGAATGGGCATTTTAGAACATACAGTGATAAGTATTATAAGTATAGAGTTCTAATGGAATACCCCAAAGAAAGGACACTCAGGGCCACAGCAAATTTCTTAGAGGAAGTCTTAACTTACCTTGTTATTATAGGGCATAATGTTCCAAATAGAGAAAAATAGTGGGAGATGAATCATCCCATGGCACAGAGTGATATATACATGGAGAACTCAAAAGAACCTGGGCAGTAGTAGTCAAATATTTAAACTTTCAAGCTGCAATTTAGTTTCACTTATCACATTAAACTATGTCCATTTGAATATCCTATGTTTCATGCTTTTATTTTTATTAATTTCTAAATGTGCATTTTACAGCCATATACCAGCTATTGAATTTTATTTTGTAGTTTATGTGTATTAATTTATAAAATTATTTTTACCTTCTAAAGAGCTATAAAGCATAGAGCTAATATCTGTTTATTTAAAATTATAACTACAAAAAAATTTTGTCATCCCTGGAAATCCCTAAGAGTTTTTTTCCTTAAAAGAGGTCCACATATGGCTCAAATTGGAGAACAGGGGACTAGATCGTAAAGGGATAATGGGCAAAGAAGGTCACTGAGGTGGCAGGAGGGGATGTACCCAAGGCACTGATGGAGGGATATGACCTTGCTGACACCTCTTCCCTAAAACTGGTTCCCAAAGGATGGTGCAAGTGTGAATGCTGACTTGTCAGTTTCAGTCAAGAACTTGAGACAGTCTCCATGTGATGGTGTTTATTTTCTCTGGAAAAATGGAAGGCAACTTTGCCAGCTGAAAGTGATGAAGGAAGTAAGGGGGTCAGAAGTTTGAGGAGAAGAAGGAAGGGAAACAAATATTTCCATCAGCGTAGAGGTCCAAAAAAACAAAGGAAAAAAGGTATTACTTTTAAAATCAAAGAAGCAATATTATAAAAAAGTTGAAATTACTATTATAGTTATGTTTCATATTAAAATATACATATTTATTCTCACCACAATCTCGAATGTTAAAAATTACTAAAGATTCCATTCCAATACAAAAAATGCTTTAGGTGCCTCTTTAACAAATTAACCTTTTCTCATTTTAAAAGCACCTTATTGGAAGTTTAAAAAAAAAAGGATATTTTAAATTTTAACAAAAACACCACATTTTCTTCCAATAAATAACACTCCATTGTTTTCTATAAGCATCTAATAATTTTATACCCTGCTCATAAACCTTCAATATTAACCCCAATAAATAGAGAATAAAATGCAAATTGTGTAGTCTTTAAAGAAAAAATCCAATTCTACAAACAATTGAGCACCAATTAGGAGTTAGATGCTTTATTTCCTGCTATACATAAATCAGGTTAATCAAGTGTGCCCAATCTGCCTGATCAAAAGATCACCTAGGGTACTCGTTAAATATAAAGATTTTAATTTTAAAAATCAGAAGCTCCAGGGGAGTTGACCTGAAAATCTCTATTTTAAATAAGTGCCACCAGCAGTCCCTGAGTTTGGGCAAACCTGGGGAATATTGCCCTAAGCCTTTTCTCAGTTCTATACATCACACCTACAGGCCCACTGACCATTTCCAAAATAGGCTGGACCCCACTCCCACCTACTGATTTTTTTTTTTTAAAGATTTTATTGGGGAGGGGGAACAGGACTTTATGGGGGAACAGTGTGTACTTCCAGGGCTTTTTTATAAGTCAAGTTATTGACCCTTCAATCTTAGTTGTGGAGGGTGCCGTTCAGCTTCAAGTTATTGTCCTTTCAGTCTTAGTTGTAGAGGGCACAGCTCAGCTCCAGGTCCAGTTGTCATTGCTAGTTGCAGGGGGCGCAGCCCACCATCCCTTGCAGGAGTCGAACCAGAAACCTTGTGGTTGAGAGGATGCCTTCCAACCAACTGAGCCATCCAGGAGGCAGCTCAGCTCAAGGTGCCATGTTCAATCTTAGTTGCAGGGGGCGGAGCCCACCATCCCTTGCGGGACTCGAGGAGTTGAACCAGCAACCTTGTGGTTGAGAGCCCAATGGCCCATGTGGGAATTGAACCAGCAGCCTTCGGAGTTAAGAGCATGGAGCTCCAACCGCCTGAGCCACTGGGCCGGCCCCACCTCCTGATTTTGAGCCTGACAAACATACATACCTCTCCCTCCTTCAGAACCCATCATGTATATACACAATCTTGAGCAAATCAACTTCTCTAAGATTCACTTTCTTTATTGGTGAATTTAGATATTGGTACCTACTTCACAGAACTGTTTGGGGTCCAGTGAGTTAATGCAAGTAAAATACCTACCAGTACAGAAAGTGTCCATAAAGGTATTTTATAGATTGTTTACTCACACAGTTCCCTCACTATGGAATGCTACTTATCCAAAATACTACATTTTCCTTCAAGACCTAATTCAAATGGTACATTTTCCAAGAAGCCTTCTCAGACTCTTTTCCTAGCTCAGTAAGAATTCCTGTTTCCACCTTCCATTCACAATATATCCCATAAAGTTCTGTTATAATAAGTATCAGTATGCTTAGTATCTCAATTGTTTAGGGATGTATCTACTTGGTCTGACAATTATTTGTTGCCACAATGTTGCTAACCTTTTTTGATATCAGAGGGATTTTTCATTATGAATTTGTACCAACTGGACAAACAGTTAACCAAGTTTACTATTTGGAAGTGCTATAAAGTCTGCGTGAAGAAGTTAGACGACCTGAACTTTTCGCTAACAATTCATGGCTCTTGCATCACGACAATGCACCAGCTCGCACTGCATTGTCTTGTGAGGGAGTTTTTAGCCAGTAAACAAATAAGTGTATTGGAACGTCCTCCCTACTCACCTGATCTAGCCCCCAACGACTTCTTTCTTTACCCGAAGATAAAGGAAATATTGAAGCCATATTGATGACATTCAGGACATCAAGGGTCATACGATGACAGTTCTGATAGCCATTCTAGAAAAAGAGTTCCAAAATTGCTTGAAGGGCGGACTAGGCGCTGGTGTCTGTGCATAGCTTCCCAAGGGGAGTACTTTGAAGGTGACGGTAGTGATATTCAGCCATGAGGTATGCAGCACTTTTTCTAGGATGAATTTGGGAACTTAATTGTCTGACCTCGTATCTTTGCTGCCAAATTACAAGTTCCTAGGAGACATGACTGAGTCTTTTTCTTTTTAAAAAAAATCTTTCCTCTTATACAAGGTTGAACTGTGCCAAGAAATGCCACATAAAAGTATTTCTTCTAAGAAATGTTCCTTCACTTTAGATATCTGAGGCATGTCAACTTCCTTGCCTACTTTATTTCTATGTTAGTTTAATAGACAAAATCCCCCCACCCCCAAAGTAACCACTTCCTTTGATCTTTCATAAAAGTAGAAATGATAGCAATCATTTAAAATTCTTATTTAAATTTTCAGGATAGGGTATTAGCTAATCTAACTTTGTATGTCATATTTGTACTAACTAAATTAATGTTTAACAACCTTAGATGAGCATTGGAGAGGATGAAGAAAGGTAAAGAATAAGATGCATTTTCAGAATGCTGTTTTTGTCTGTTTCATAATTAACAATTGCAGGAAGATTTAAAAGAGTTAGACTGGGGTATATTCTGATTGTCTATTTTCTATTACACAAATGACCAGCCATCTTCTGAGGCCCAAAATGTTTAGTTAATATATATGAGACATAAAGTTCTTATTTCCATAGATTATCATCTCAATCAGGCAAACAATACAATTCTGACATAAAATACACCAGATAAGAACATAATTAAATATTTAGTATCTTTAGCAGGTTCAAGAGCTCTTTCCCTAGTAGTAATAGAAGCTAGCTAGCAATGAGAAGTAAATGAAAACAGGGCCAAAGAAGGTCATAACCATTAAAAAAATGTTTAAACTTTGTTAGAAACTAATTAATGTCACCTTACTTGTGAACATGGAAATAATAATTCATGAACTAACAACCACAATAATTTTTTAAATCATTGATAGAAAGACTCGGTAGGTCAGCAAAATAGCATTTTAAAAACGGAGACTGATAATGTGGAATTTTTCAAATTTGGGATAGAGACAAAACATAACATTTCAGCAATCCTGTGTTTATAGAATTGCATTGTGATCTAAAATTCTAATTTTCCTACATAAAAATGGAATTACCTGTAAAAATGTATGCAACTTAGTTGTTCTAAGATCATGTATTCTCCATTTGAATAAAAACAGAATACAGATGAGAATCCAGAAGTAAACATAAAAGTAACTAAAGTAGATGGCATAAAGCTCAAGCCCAAACCTTTCATTTACTCCTACTTATTCTCATTTGGTAGTTTCATTTACAAATTATAACAAATTTGGTGAAATGTTCTACTGCCAGAGATTGGTAGCTGCCAACCAGAAGGGAGGGAAGGAAGCCTCCTTAAAGCAGGAATACAACAGCAGCAGAAATGGATGATTGCTGACAATCTCCCAATGAAGAGGAAAATAGGAAACAAAAGCAGACAAAAGAATTACAAAAAAATCATCACTTTTAAGTGAGGACCAAGTGCCCTCAGAAGCACCTAAAAAAAAAAAAAAAAAAAGTCGCTGCATTGTCGAACCCTACAGTAATTTGAGAACGACTGTGAAAATGCTTGATAATCCGTAAGTGGCATGAATTCCCCGTCAGAGGAGCCAGGTTCTCATCCTGATTCCAGCACTAATAACAAAGTGAATATGGACAGAAGTTTCTACATCTGCAGACAGCGACAAGGATCCGTGCCTACTATACAGAGTTGCTAAGAACCAAATGAGACAAGCCTTGGAATCTAATGCCTTACACCTTAAGAAGTAGACCAGTATGTGCTATATGCTGTATTTTTTTTAAAGTTTTTATTTTATTATTTACTTTTTGAGTTTAAAAGTATATTTTACTCATCAGAAATACATCTAATGGGGTACACCTTTACCCCTGAGAGTTCTGAATATTCAAGATGCTTTAAATAGTCTTTTTTTTTTTTTTTTTTGCTGTTGACAAAAGTATGACACTTAGGTCATTAAACGTTTTCAGAGACTCACCTCTAACTCACTTTCTTTGGGACTTAGGCGTCAGAATACACCTGCACTTCAGCCTGGACCAGCCCCATACATCAGCCATTAGGCTTTGGGCAATGGTCACTTAGCTGATATGAATAACTATTTTTGTGTGTTGTGTTTTAATTTTTTTAGGACAGTTGACATACTCCCTTATTTTAATAGAACTTTGGTTTTTTAGTGCACTTACATATCACCTGAAACTCATACCACCACCCTATGCAGTGGGTATTATCTCTTTGTTATAGAAAAACAGGTTAAAAATCTTGCCAAGTCACACGAGTATGCAACAGAAATAGAACTCCAAGGGGATGATTGAATTGCAGTAGGCTTGTGCATAATTTTTTTTTAAAGAATCTTTGCAAAATACTAATGGGTGCTAATATTATTTGGGTACTGCTTATAATCAACATGACACAAATGTGTTTGTTTTCTTAAGTAAAAGTAAATGAGGAATACAATACTGAAATTTTTCCCTGACTCAAACAACCTATATGTAACTTTTAATCAAAAAGTAGGATAACCAAACTTTTTTTTTTTTTTTTTTGGCCAAGCTATTGTTAGTTTAGTATTGACATATTTTGAAGCTAACACCCCACACAGAGAAAAGTTTACAATTTTGCTTCAATTTTGGTTTGGCTGAAGTATCTTTTTCAAAAGCACAGCAATTAAATGCTTTTCATTTTAAAAACCATATTCGCAATGGAAAATACACAAGTAATTACAAACTAAACACTCAGAAGACACACTTTAAAATAAGATGTAAAAAATAAAACAGAATAGTCTGCTATTTTCTCTTGTCTACAAATTTTCTATGGCTCAAGGCTACTGGTCTATTTAATGCAATTGCCAAAATTTTGTGAATATTCTTACAAAGGATGTTTTAAAGGAAAAACATAAAAATTTTGTAAAACTGATCTAAAAAAATAGGCCATGCACTGGACTAGACAATAACTGTGGTGAGTAGATGAGTATAGTTTATAGGTTATCTAATTACTATTACATTACGTTTAATTGTGTATCTACTACAAGCAAAGGACATTTAATTAAATATGAACTTGTGTGAAAATATAGCTTCCTTAAATGAAAGAGAAACCTCTATAGATGTCTCAAATTTTTAAATAAGTGTTTGAATACATTAAATAGTAAGTAGATAACCACTAATAAAAACAATGCATTGCAAAAAGATTTTCATGTAATGTTAAAAATAAAACACTGTTAGCTATGATACCGACAAACATAGTTTCAGATTCCACTGGTTCCTATAGCATGTGGGAATAGTTATTGGTAATTCAGATAAAGTAGCTTTTCATGTACTGAGCAGGTTTATTCCAGAAATACTCCACTACTCACTTCCGAAATAATCTTAGTCTTGATGACTACAGTTTAAACATATTCTTTTGTTCTGGTTCATTCAGACAGGTTTGTACTTTGTATCTGAAATCCTGTAGTGTTAATCAGTTTGGAATTTTTTGGCACCTGACATTTAAAACATGAAGAAATTCTGTTGCAGCAAGATCTTAAGCTTGTAAAACACCTCTCCCAGCTTTATCAAAGTCATGCTGTGAATGAGTTTCTATTTAATAATTTTGGGGATTATTTCTGGACTGTAATTTTATCAAATGCAGGGGAAACTGTCTTTGGGAATTTTGCAGAATCTCTTCTTAGCTGCTCATTTGATAATATTTTATTGTATATGGCAAGGGCTCTCTTGGGGAGACGGGGGAAGAAAACCAACTGTGGAAAATTGTGGGTTTCAGAAGACAGCTTTTAAATAGAAGAGACCCAATTTCTTCCCTGCACAATGTCTTTCTTTTTTACTCACACTTCCAACAGAACAGGATTTCTACAGCTCATATGGTTTTGTACAAAGACTTAAAAGGGTCACTTGAAACGTTTACAGATGAGAGAACTCACATAAACCTCCCCCTGACAGTTACTAAGCGCCACTTACTCTTTCTCACCGCAAATGTATTCAAGAGATACTTTCGATTTATTTCTAGAACAGTTTTCCCATATAATGTCTTAAGAAGGCCAGGTTTTCCTAGAGTTAAAGCAGCATTAACAGCCTGGCACTTCACCCCTCTTTTCAATCTTAAAAGGGAAAGAGAATTTTCTTTCCATGTAGATTCTTATTTCTTTCTCTTCTATTATATACACTCTTCACGGTTACCATGGAATTTAGTATCTGTTAGTCTATTTTGCATAAAGTATTAGGTTGGACAAAGGTACCCGCAGTAAGTCAATATACTAGCAGTCTACGGAAAGTTGGGGTTCTCATTCCTCCAGAAGAACTCCTAAATTTCTTTTGTGTAGTTATGTGTGTGGACGCGCGCGCGTGCGTTCATGTGTATGTGTTCTGCGGGGGGTGGGGGGGGTGGGGGTGTGTGTGTGTGTTTAAAGTTAGATTTGTTAAAAAGTGGCTCGTTTTAACGTCAATATCACAACCAAAGCCCAAACAAAACTCTCGGCTATTTTTCCTGGAGCAAGTCTAGAGGTGTTTAAAGAACAGCTTTGCTTAATCGTTTTTCGCTTCATTAGAGTGGCGTTTTCTGGAAGGGGTGGGTAAGCCGGGCCCGCGTGGGGCCAGATTCCCAGCAGCGAGACCCGGGGGTCCAGAGCATCCGATTCTGGAAATGGGTGGTGCGGCTCCCACCGCCCCTCCAGCGCGAGCAGCGCACGGAGGAGACTCCCAAGGAGACTTCCGCAAGACCCCCCGAGGGACAGTTGCCCCTCCCGTGGCCGGCACCCCGAGACGCAGGACGGTCTTGCCTCAGCCCCCGGCCCAACACTGACCTGTGTAAGAGCACGCGCTGCACAGAGTCCAGCTCCTCCAGGCTCCGGGGGGCAGGTTTGGGGACGCTGGACCTGCCCACCTGAAACATGCCCGCTGGAGACGCGCTCCGAGGGCGCACAGCAGGTACTCGGAGGAAGGCGAGGGGGCGGCCCGCTCTCAGCCCCGCGCTCGCAGCGCCGCCTGCCCGGGGCGCGGCTCGGTCCGCGGCTGGGAAACCGAGAGGGGATGGAAAAGCCGGCCAGCTTCGGACGCGCGAAAACCTGGGACTGAAGGGCGGCGGCGTCAGCCACCGCTGTGCCTCTCCTCCGTCCTCTCGCTAACCGTGCGGATGTTGGAGCCCCTGGCGGACGCGCGGACACCCTGGCGCCGCAGCTCAGGGGCAGGTGAGCGCTCTGTGGGTCCCCGGCCGAGGCTGACCACGTCCAAGCTGCCCCTCCTCCTCTTCTGGGCCCCCACCTCTCCACTTGTCGCACCGCTGTGGAGGGACCCCTGTGCCCGCGGTGAGCCGTCGGAGAGCCGCTGCTTGGGCTGCCCAAAGCTGCGCTCTTTCGCCGCCTAGTGCTCTTAACTCTTCCTTCTTGGACCGCAAGGCTGTCCCGGGCTGGGGACACCGGTGTCCAGGCACCGCCCCCAGAAAGGGAAGCTCCCACCTGCAGCTTGAAGAGCCGCGAACACTGGAGGAGTGCAGGAGGCACAGAAGGGGCTTCTCCGAAGACTGGAAATGAGTGGGAAAAAGGAGAGTTAGGTGTCAGTTCTCGATGGGATTTAAATTATGGCGCAGAGGTAAACTTGTTTTGATTACCTGCTATATGCCAGGCTGAGTTCTAGTTTTTGTGGATAAAAGGATAACTGGTCTCTGACCTGCCCAGTGTGAACCCTATATTCTCTTTAGGGAATCTATTTGCTTTAAAAATACACTTGACCCTATAATATAGGAGAAAATCTGGATGACTTTGAGTATCATGCTGACTTTTAAAACACAACAACAAACGCAGGATCCATGACATAATTGATAAGTTGGACTTCCTTAAAATTAAAAATCTCTGCTGTGCAAAACATGCTGTCAAGATAAGAAGAAGACACAACATGGGCAAAAGCATGAAGTGGAGTCTTATTTCTACCCTCCAGGACAATACATACATACGATATCTACATTCTTAAAATTATAGCGCTATCTTGATCTAGTGTTTACTCTTAAACTAAGAGAATAGCTTTCTTCGTTTGTTCCCAATTGGCAGAACAGACTTCTCTATTTCCATCTATACCTCATCATTTAGCAGGGGCCTTGTAGCCTAAAATTACTATCATTTATCAGGAGAGTTTTGCTTGTTGAGTAGGTGCTCCTTGATGAAGAATTTGAGGATCCATCATTGCACTGGAATATGGAACACAGACAGACCTCAAAACTCTTTGAGGACAGCAGACAGCAGAAGGATAAACCCTCAGCAGCAGGAGGGAGTGAGTGGGCAGTGAGGGGCAGGCCGAGTGGGAATAAGACAGAGGACAGGGCTTTGGTCTGTGTGCTATAGGAAGTAAAGAATGTTTTGTACCCTCTGGACTGTGTTCATGACTGAATCCGGGTGTGTTCTTTCTGCGAATGATCTATACCTGTTTGTATGCTCTTTCAGTCATTGAGGGGGCATAATAGCAAGGTGATAGCAATGTAGCATTTCTGACTTTTCCTTATTTATTTAACAAATATTTAATGCCTGCTCTTCGTTGTCTATCACTGTGTTATCATGTAAAAGTGGTAAGAAAAAGTCCTCTAGCCCTTGGTTCCTGTTCCATCTTCCTAACGAGCCGAGGCGTGTTGTTAGATGCCCAGCCTCCCACAGGGCCACCGATCCTGGTCCCTTTCTCAGGAACTGGCTCTCAGTTCTGACCAGCCAGGCTCTGTTCTGCCTCGGGCTGCTCCCACTGCTGTCCTACTGGAGCTGAGCAGGAACATCCAAGCCTTCAGTATCTGGTACCCTGTTGACATACTCTTGCCATTTCCCAGACCACTGAACCCACATTTAGGTTTTTCATTCTAAACATTTAATAAGGGTGTGGCGTGATAGAATGATAGGCAGCTAGGTGGATAAAGTTTGCTTTGCCTGGATCCAAATCTTTTCTGTGTGCAAATTCTTAGACCAAAATAAGTGGGAAGAGCTCTTTCTTCCACTTATTCCTCTCCCTGGGTCCTCACGTGTACCCGCTCTTAAGGAGCTGGGGATCAGTTGAGTGGTACAGAGACCCCTAGTGACACACCTAACTTCTTGAGTCGGGAGATACAACTCAGTCTTAGAATACAGGAATGAGTTTTGAATACACTCTTGGCTTCTGTGTGTTTGTGTGAGCTGCTGGCAGTAATGCTGTTTAATAATGGACTGTTAATGGACCCTTCACTCTACCTTTAAGGGCATCACACAGATGAAACTGAGTGTGGCCCTAAGAATGTGTAAGAACCTGTGTGGAAAGTGGGAATAGACAGAGAAGGGCTACAAAGTCCCTGTGCCTTTGTTAGGTACCTTTTAGTTGTCATGGTCTAAATATAAGAAATGACACGGTGAAGTGATACAAATAAAGATGGTGTGTTGGCATAACTGAGAATCAAGGAAATGAGATGAAACCTAAGAGGAAAAGCCTAAAGGGACATAAGGCAATAGCTTCACACAAAGTCAGTGGTTGTCATATCTGGCTCATGGATATTTTGGGGGGATATATATGAATGAGGACACACAGAGACAATACATAATTTGTTTTATTCAGAAAGACTTTCATGAAATTTCCTAATTCTATAATGGGATAGGGTGAAGAGGGTCGACAGTTTAAAAGGTGTAAAGAATAGTATTAGAGACATAAAACAAAAAGCCTCTGGGGAGAGAACTGGAATAGTGACGACCTCCAAACACAAAGGTAGGGCTGGATGGGTTTAACAGTTTATAAAGAATGGAAAGCAGACACAGGCAATGACATCTTTGTGTTTGAGGATATCACTTGCTGCTAAGCTATTTTGGAAATTCTAATGACTATGGAATAAACTGTAGGAAGATCTTAATAACTATATGGATTGACAAAAAAAGGCATATTAAATTTCAGTGATGGAAAATACATGGGGAATTTATCTAAATTAAATCTCTCTATGAGTATCAGTTACCAGCCAGGCAAAGGACCTGAGACTCAATTAAGATACAATCTCAATGTGTATAGTCTAGAAATTCAAGATTTAAAAAAAAAAAAAAATGTTGATATGGAATACAAAATAAAGGCTATTATCAACTCTAGGTCAAAGACAGGTCACTCTTATAGCAGAGTTACATGCAGTCTTGGGTGATACTCTATATTAAAATTATAAGGAAACCAGCCAATGTCTCCAAAGAGATACTTTAAATCAGGGGTGTCCAAACTGCAGCCCACGGGCCAACTGCAGCCTGCAATCCATTTTTTATTGGCCTGCAGCAAATTCCAAAAATATATTTAGTTTACTAAAATAAACCAGGTGAAGCAATACGTACTTCACCTCGAGTGAGTGGCCCGGCTGTTTGTGTATTTTACCGCATATGGCCTTTGGTGAAAAACGTTGAAAAAAGTTTGGACGCTCCTGCTTTAAATGATCCTAAAGATGGGTGGGCTGAAAGTCCATAAGGGATTAGGAGTACTGTTTGGGAAGATGACCAGGGAATATGATTTGTTAGTTGTTTCTTGATTTTTTATTTTGAAAAGTTGCAAACCTACAGAAAAGTTGGAAGAACCAAGGAACACCCTTATGCCTTTCACCTAGAATTCATCAATTAGTATTTTTCCACATTTGAACTCTCTGTTTTTCCAAACAAATTGCAGATATCATGTTGCTTTATTCCTAATGCTTTAACATGTGTTTCCCAAAAGGACATTTTCTTACAAAACCACAATACCATTATTGCAATATTACTGATACACTAGTATTATTTAATAAATGGTTTCGAATGTTTTCAAATTTCCAAATTGTTCAGTAATTTTTAATAGTTTTGTTAAAAAAAGGAACCAACCAACAATTATTTGTTGCATTTCGTTGTCATGTCTCTTTTGTCTTTTATCATGAACATACCGCAAGTTTTTTTTTTCTTTCTTAGTCTTGATATTTATAAAGAGTCCAAACTAGTTATTTTACAAAATGGTCCACAACTTGGATTTATCTTGTAGTTTCCTCTTGACTGGATTCAGATCAAACACTTTTGATACGAATACTGCAAAATGATACTGCTTTCAGTGCATGGCACCAGGAGGCACACATTTTCAATTTGCCTCACCATTGGTGATGTAAAGTTTAATCACTTGGGTAAGGTGGAGCTTGCCAGATTTCCCCACCATAAAAGTTACTCTTTCTATTTGTAATCAATAAACCTTTGGAGTGATACGTCAAGGTTGCATTCCCCAACAATTTTTTTAACAAGAGTTTTGGCACTGTTGGAGGCGTTCATTGCGAGGATGTGGCCACAGGTTGACTCTGGAGCTGGACGGGGCAATGGGAAGCTCCTCTCCCCATAGTGGAATGTGCGTTCCACTTGCTCCAAGGACAGCCTTGATGTAGTAATGTGGTGTTGAGACCATTTTGACTGAATATGTAACTGAACCTCATTAAGGCTTTGATATAAACTCTAAAGATTCTGGCAGCCAGGCACCTGTGGAGATCTACTCATCTTGTGGAGCCCAAGACAAGCCTCTGAAGTTCCCTTGCTTTTTAAACCTGCCCCCTCCCAATCTGGAGTGGTCGGCCTCTTTCTCCAGTCTTTCCTTACCCTCTGTGTACAGCGGCCAATTTACAAATCAAGACGCATTCATTGGTAGTCTACCCTTATTTTCTCATGTTTCCATTGTATCTTTACTTATTACTGTGTTTTCCCAAAAATAAGACCTAACCTGAAAATAAGGCCTAGCATGATTTTTCAGGATGACATCCCCGGAGCATAAGCCCTAATGCGTCTTTTAGAGCAAAAATTAATATAAGACCTGGTTTTATTTTCAGGGAAACACGGTGGCTGGCATTCTTCTGTAAAGACAGTTACTCCACCACCTTTTTTAAAGGATTATTATGGCCTCGTGGATTTTTTAAAAAATAATCCATTTATAATTATAATTGTGTTATAATCCATTCCATGATTATTCTTTTTGATGCTCAAATTGTTCTAGCTCCTGTGTTCCTTTAAATGTCTGCATCAATGTTTCAGTATTCCTTCGCTTTTTGACACCACAAGCTATTCCAGACTCACCTGTACTTACATATTCTGCCCTAAAGTTATAATCAAAGGAGCCCTTTTCTTTCTTCCTTTTTTTTCTTTTTTTAAAGTGGGGTGTGGTATTTAGACCCCAGGATCTGGGTGTTGGGAAACAATTCTCCATGGTTCTCTCATGTTTCGGTGACACAGTAACTGCCCTTTGTTCTGAACTGTTTTTTCAAGGATGTTTGTGTAGTGAACAGCCTTAGAAGATACAGATCTGTCTCCCTCCAGAGCAAAGGACAGGTTTGCTTACTGACCAGTATAATGAAGACAGTGTGTCCCTTTGGGGTGAATCTAAGACAGCCTTCTCATTCTACAAGATTCAGATACCCTAACTGCAGGGTCCTCCTGTAAAAGAACCCAGTGCACGTCCAGATATCACCTAGCGCTTTTCACTTTGCCCTGTGGGAATTGGGGTTGGGGAGCGGGCACAAATGCTGATAACCCTGTGACTGCAATGTCTGAGAGTAATGAAGTGCTTTGTTGTTGACCTAGGAGTTCCTTGTGTTCTGCTAGCATTCACGAAACTATGTCAGGCAAGCTTATTCGATCGCAAGAAGGATAAAAATCTCAGACCTTGTACTGTTCCTGACACTGGGGAATAAATGTGTTCATTGCTACTAGTGTATCATTGCTTGTATGCCCTTCCTATGGAAAGAACTAGGAAATATATATTTAAAAACACGAGTTGAGATGCTAATACCCCCTATTCCAAAACAATGCCTTAAGGTTCTTCCTCTCCTTCCTCTAATCCATATTTATGTCTGTCTTCTCCCACTGAGAGAACCTCACGTCCCAAAATATCAATATAGTCACTCATTTGCTCTCTCCTGCAATTCATATAAGTTAAGATTAGAATTATTATGCCAACACCGCTACCAAAGCCAAATTTTATAGCATTTTTTTTTGTCCTTAGAGTATGTCACACTAAGGATACAGTCAGATTACTGTACTACTTTAAAGATACTTTAATTAATTCTCTTTTTCTGTGATTATGGTATCCATTTGATATATAATTAGATTCATTTCTTTTGATTAAAATTCAACTTTAGAGCTAAACAATACTCAATTGTGTGGGTGTTCCATAGTTTACTCAATCAGTTTCCCATAGATGGGCAATTGGAATGTTCCTAATATTTTCTATGACTAGTAATGACACATTGAATAAACGTTTGCTTTGTTTTGTTTGTTTGTTTGGAGGTGTATCTTCAGGGTAAATTTGTAGATGTGAGAATGCTGGAACAAAGAATAAATGCATGTACAGTTTTGGTAGATATTGCCAATTTCCACCCAATGGACGACACCAGTTTGCACCACCACCTGGAAAGTCTGAGAATGTATCGCTATGGCTTCCAGCGTGTATTGTAAAGCTCCTGAATTTTTGCCAATATGAAAGGTAAAAAATAGTACCAGTATTTTGCATTTCTCTTATTAGATGTGAAATTATGCATCTTTTCATATGTTTTTATTTATTTTTAAAAACTGTCTGCTCCTGCCTTCCCATGTTTCTATTGGGATTTTGGTCGCTTTTCTCTCCCTCTTAATTTTTTAAAAACTTTTTTCCCTTGTACTTTTATCGAGGTGTAGTCAACATAAAAAAATTGCACACATTTAAAATATACAGTTTGGTGAGCTATAATATATATATATATATATATATATATATATATATATATATATATATATATAAAACATACTGATTATTCCCTGAAATTTCCTCGTGCGTGCCCTTTGTAATTCATCTTTTCTCCTCCCTCGCTCCCATCCATAGGCAGGCACTGACCTTTCTGTCACTGCACATTCTTATTCTGCCAGACTTCCTGTTTATTTCCAGGTTTCTCCACGCGGCTAGTGGGGACATAAGCTATTCCCTGTGCAGTGTGTACTCTGAGGATTGTTTCATCTGCTCCTTTCCAGTGGTTCTTTCTCTGGCCTCAGGAGGTTTCCTCACAGGCAAATTCTTACCGGTACTTAGTTGAAGACCCAGGAGGACTCCTACTCAGGTCTGGGGAGGTCCCTCGCCCTCTCCTCTGCATGCTTCTTTCTCCTCTCTGGTACTCTGCCCCACCTTAACCTCCCCAAATTCTCTGTCTCCTTAGCTCAGTGGAGACAGCCTGGCTTTGTTTGGGTTCCCTTTCCCTTTGCTGTGGCCTGGAAACTCTCTCCAAGCAGTAAACTGGGGCCATCAAAGACATGATTTCATTTGTTTTGCTTCTCTCAGGGCTCATGCACTGGGCTGCTTTTGGTACAGTCTGAAAACCATACTTTCATGTGTTTTTTCTGTCATTTTTTTTGGTGTGTGTGTGTTTTTTTTCAGTTGTTTAGGATGGTTGAGTAATCTAGTCTCTGCTGGTCCATTATAACCACGGGTCCCCATCATGGGGACTTCCCCCCATTAGGTTTATGATTAAAAAAAAAATTTGCAAAATGAGCTCTTTATATATGACAACTGTTCACATATTTTCTCCTGGTCTGTCATGTATCCTTTTACTTTGCTTATGGCTTTTTTTTTTTCTTCATGTAAAAGCTTTTTCTTTTAATACAAATTCATTTTCTTTTGTTGCATCTGGATTTCAAGTCATTTTTAGAAAGTTTGTCCCACACTCAGATTATAAAGGAATTTACCACATTTTTCTACTACTTATATCTTGCATGGTTTCTTTTTTTTTTTCTTTCTTCTTTAACATTTGATTTTATTTTTTATCCATAAAAAATTTATTCTGGTGCCTGGTGAGAAGTATGAATCTAATTGTATCTTCTTCCAAATGACTATCCAGGACACCATTTATTAAAAATCTCGTCCTTTCCTAGTGACTTGAGATGCCATTTTTCTTATAGTAACAAAGTAACTTCCATATGTACTTGTGTCTATTTCTGCAATTTCTATTCTGTTCCACTGTTCTACCTGTCACTGGCACTATGCTCTTTCCATTCTAGTGCTTTCTATTATATTTCAGTTTCTGGTAGGGCTAGTCTCTCCATAGTTTTTGGTAGGGCTAGTCTCACATTTCTTACTAGTTTATTTTTCCATGTTTCTCTCTCTCTCTCTCTCTCTCTCTCTCTCTCTCGCTCTCGCTCTCGCTCTCGCTCTCGCTCTCGCTCTCGCTCTCTCTCTGTCTGTCTGTCTCTCTCTCTCTCTCTCTCTCTCTCTCTCTCTCTCTCTCTCTCTCTTTTTGTTTTATAATGCAAAACATTTTCCTTTGGTCCATCGGCGCCTGAGTCTGGAAACCCCTGGAGAATCATCCTACAGGGCTGGGGACTGACTGATGAAATAGTCTCCCCGTCAGAAGATCTGGGCCATATGTACAGGGTTAAAAATATTCACAGAGTAAAAGGAGGAAATATAACGGAGGCCTAAAGGTGAGTGTAGTGCTTCTGGTGTTTCTCCATGTGTGAGAATTCTTGCAAGCTCCGTGGGAGTGAGGGGCTGCTGCAGGGCAGCGAGGCCAGGCAGACCCCCAGAAGCTGGCCTCCAACGTCCACAGCCAGATGCAGGACTTTGAGCAGCTACGGGGAAGGACAGCTGGGAGACAGTCCGGCTCCCTGACTTCTGAGACAGAGGAGGGACTGGGAGGGTCCACGGCCTGCCCTGCATGTGTCCAGACAGGCTGGCCAAGGATTTCTTCTGGACCCTGGTCCAGGCTCCTGGAAGAGGTCAGGTGGTACTGAGGACAAAGCACACCACCAAATGGCAGCTCCTGACCCACAGCCCCCGGGCCGGGGCCTGGCTTTGATCCTGACGGGCCTACAGGAATTGCTTGGTGTCCCCAGCTAGATCCTCCCCTTCCCTGTCCCAAGTGTATGGTCACCAGGCGTCTGGGATTCCAGGGAATGCTGCTTGCCTCGAAGGTGGGCTTTGGGGACAGGCTGGGGAGAGAGGTCTCCTGACCGTGTGCCCCACAGAGGAAATGGTCCCTGCTCAGCCCAGGGGCCCGGCCTCTGACCCCCGCAAGGGAATGATTCTTCCTCACCCTGGAGTCCCAGCCTCTGACCTGCTCAATTTGATTTTGTGACTGGAAGTCTTGGCTGCCGCTCACAGGCAGGAGGCCTCAGGCCCAGGGGGAAGAGGCAGACTCAACCTGAGCCCTGGAGGTCTGAACCCAGCCTTGAGGCAGGTGAGTCAGAGGGGCTGGCACACAATCCCCTTTCGCTAGAAGCGGGTCCCAGGTATTCCGCTTGGCGGGTAGGACGCCCCAGACAGGAGGGAGGGTCAGGGAGGAAGGCCCAGGGGGAGCTGCGCCCGGTGCCTGGGGCTCCCTGGACGTGGGGTCCTGAGATTCTGGTTCAAGAGTCCTCTGTCCCAGCCTCCCACCTAAAGTACACATGCAGGAGCAAGCGGGCGAGGGCGGGGCGGTCACATGGCCCGGTCGTGCAGGCCAGCGACCTCAGGCATGAGTGGGGGCTGTGGGTGTCCCCTGAGGCCGTCCAGTCGCTGAAGAAGGCCTGGACTGCTTTGCGGTGCACCAGGCGGCACATGGTTTGCCCTCAAGCTGGGACAACATCACCAGGACCTGCCTGTGCAGGGCGGTACCCTGTCCTGGGGGCGAAGGTTGTCGCGCGTGCACAGCATGCTGAAGCTGTCAGCAGTCGCACTGCATGTGTGGGGAGTACGTAGCGTGCGGGTTCACTACCATCATGAAGTCCCCGCCAGCCGCGAGGCAGGTAGTAACAGGTCATGCCCTTGCGTCCCTCTGGCAGCTCGCTCGCCCTGGCTCTTCGTGGGCATCCGCCAGCATGGTCAGCTGGGCTTCCCCAGGCTCCATCCTGACCAGCCTTGGGGAGCAGTGCGGGCCCCTGCCATGTTTTTATATGAGCTTTAGCATCAAATGTCCTAAGGAGAGAGAGGGAGAGGGAGAGGGAGAGGGAGAGGGAGAGAGAGGGAGGGAGGGAGGGAGGGAGGGAGGGAGGGAGAGAGAGAGAGAGAGAGAGAGAGAGGAGAAGAAAAGAGGAGAGGAAACTTGTGGCATTTTAATTGGGAACAAATTACATTGATATATGAACTTGGGGAGAACTGATTATCTTTATTATGTTGACTCATTTTATTCATCTTATCCAGTAGAAAGGTAGGTCTTTCTATTAGTTCAGGTCTATTTTTCATGTTCTTTAGGAGTGTTTAAAAGTTTTCCTAAAGTATGAAGTCAGATAATTAAGTTCGGGAACTCATCCTAGAAAAAGTGCTACACAGCTCATTGCTGAATATCACTACAGTCACCTTCAAAGTACTCCCGTTGGGAAGCTATGCACCAATGCCAGTGCCCAGTCCACCCTCCAAAGCCATTTTGGAACTCTTTTTCTGGAATGGCCCTCAGAGCTGTGGTGGTACTACCTTGATGTCCTGAATGTCATCAACATGTCTTCCTTTCAATATTTCCTTTATCTTCAGGTAAAGAAAGAAGTCATTGGGGGCCAGATCAGGTGAGTAGGGAGGGTGTTCCAATACAGTTACTTGTTTACTGGCTAAAGACTCCCTCACAGACAGTGCGGTGTGAGCTGGTGCATTGTCGTGATGCAAGAGCCATGAATTGGGGAAAAGTTCAGGTCATCTAACTTTTTCATGCAGCCTTTTTAGCACTTCCAAATAGTAAACTTGGTTAACTGTCCAATTGGTACAAATTCATAATGAATAATCACTCTGATATCAAAAAAAGGTTAGCAACATCATGGCAACAAGTTTGAGAACTTCATTGTCAGACCTCGTAAGTTTATTCCTAAGTATTTTATCTATTTTTTACTGCTTTTATAACTGGAATTTCCC
Organism: Rhinolophus sinicus; assembly: GCF_057876585.1. Lineage (NCBI taxonomy): Eukaryota > Metazoa > Chordata > Mammalia > Chiroptera > Rhinolophidae > Rhinolophus > Rhinolophus sinicus. The sequence goes on from NC_142515.1 coordinate 125,937,369, forward strand.
CTCCCATTAATGCTATAAAAAGACTCTTACAAAATTTTACACTCATTCCTGGTCTCCCTGTCCCTAAAATAAATAAATATGATTTTACACACTTTAGTTTTAACGCCAGAACCTTACTTAACAGAGGAACAGCAGAGTTAGTGCCACAAAGACGTGGAAGAAAGCTAGGGTGCTCTTTTAACTAGTTGTTCTTTGCTTATATACAGGCCATTGATTTTTGTATCTTAATTTTATGTCCTGCTACATTACCAAGTACTTTTATTGTCTGGGTTAGCTTTATTAGTGAATTTCCTGCGATAGTAGGTATACTGTCATATCATCTGCATGTAGAAATTGTTTTACTTCTTTTCTGAGTAGTACACGTATGTCTGCTTGTTTTCTGTTGCCTGATTTCATTGCAATACACTGTTGAAGAGTGCGGGAGGTCATGGACGTCCCTGCTTTGTTCCTGGTCTCTGTGGGAAGGCGTTTAGTGTTGCCTTATTCAATAAGGTGCTGGCTTTAAGACTGAGTGGTGTAAAATCATTGTATTTATTTTTGGGGGTGTGTGGGGTATGTTACTTTGTCAGGGCTCTCATAACAAAATACCACTGACTGGGTAGCTTAACAGAAATTTATTTTCTCACAATTCTGGAGGGGAGAATTCTGAGATCAAGCTGTTGGCAGGGTTGGTTTTATTTGAGGCCTCTCTCCTTGGCTTGCAGATGGACACCACTGTGTTCTCACATGTTTGAACTTCTGTCTATACGTCTGTGTCCTAATCTCTCTTCTTATAAGAACACACTCTTCTTATAAAGACATGCTGGATGAGAGCCCACCCTAACCATCCATTCTAACTTAATTATCTTTTTTAAAGCCCTATTTCAAAAACACCCCTGGGGTTAGGGCTTCAACATGCAAATTGGGGAGGGGGTACGAATTCAGCCCATAACAGCCCATATGAGGAATGGGTATAAAATTTTGTCAAAGACTTTTTTTAGCACTAATGGAGATAATCATAATTTTTGTCCTTAGTTATATAACTGTGGTAAATTACTCTAATGGAATTTCTAATATTGAATTATTCTTACATTACTAAAGTAAATCTCATTTGATCACAATGCATTATTTCCTTAATGTGGTTTTGAATTCCATTTGCAAATATTTTATTTAGCATTTTTGCATTAAAATTCGTAAGTAAGATTGGTCTGCCACTTTTATGTCCTACGTTTAGATATTAATGTTATACTTGCTTTGTAAAAAGAATTTGGGAGTTTTGCTTCTCTTCCCATGCACTGGAACACTATATGCATTGGGATTATCAGATCTTTGATGTTTTTAGTCAAATTTGCCTGTGGAATCATCTGTGCTTAGTGCTTTCACATGGGGGTAATTCCTTAATAACTTTCACTATGTTTTTATTTCTATACATCTACATCTTTTTAAACTTTTTGCTCTTTCTGGGATCAATTTTGTAATTGCATTTTCAGTTCATCTGGGTTGCCACATGCATTTACAAAGTAATCAGTTCATCTGGGTTCCCACATTCATTTACAAAGTAATCTCTTCTGACTTTAAAAATATCCTGTTTTAATGGTTATTTCTCTGTTGCAATTTATTTTGTGGAAACCGGTTTACATTCATGCCTCAAATGTTTGGTTTCAACTCTGTCCTTTGATGAACACCTATTTTTTGGTTAGCGACATTATTTCATTCCTTGAAAAACATATCATTAAATTAAAAACATGCCATAAATTAAAAAAAAAACTTCTGTGAATTTTGATGGAAAAATTACAGCGTATTCCATCTCACTCCCAGATAACAGGTAGAAAAGAAAAAAAAAAAAAACTCAACTGAGTGATGTAAATATAAGTAATAAACAACAGTTTGAAAGTAAATAAATTTGGATTATTCATAAAATGTAACATGATAAAGATTTCTTATATTCTCCAAAGGAGAAAGATGATTTGATAGTGGATGGTGGAGGAAGGGGCCAGGGAGTCATTCTTTGAAAGGTGCATTTTTCTTTCTGCATGATCTTTAGTTTTTTTACCTTAAGGAGGCTCATGATTGGTTTGCACTTTAAAAGGGAGTAATAGCAATTAAAAACACCTTCAAGGCAAAATCAAAGGTAAACATTACAGTGCTTTGAAACACATGTGGAAATAGCCCATGTAGACCACAAACTGTAGAGTATAGATGTTCTTGGCACAGATAGATCTGCTTAGCAAAACGTTTTGTATCATCCAGTAGTTGGGCTAAATTCAGATTTGCTCCATTAGAAATTTCCTGACCAGAAATGTGTTGAATAAATTGGTGACTGTCTTTTTTTGAAACTGCAACATTGAAATATCACATTTTGCAGTGAATTCAATTAGTGTGTTTTTGGGAAATAAATATAGTTACACCAAGAAAAAAAATGAGAGAATTTGAAAGGCAGCATAACTTTTCAAGAGGTGTTACGGTAAATCATCACTGAAATCAATAGTCATTATATGAATTGAGTCTGTATTTTAATGGTATTATTTTAATGAATAAGCACAGATAAAATTATCACATCCAAGTAGTTTGTTTTGGTAGGGATATTGATGATACATCCAATATATTGCTCCTGTAGACACTGAACGTTTCTTAGGCTGGTAATCACACCCTTTCAAACTTAAACTCGTCCTTTCCTGTTTAAATCATCCTTGATTTATACTTCTCATAGCTCTTGGGTAAATTTCAAATTTCTTAATTCAGTCAAAAGATCCTCCACATTCTGGTTTTCGCAAATCTCTCCAGATCTTTCATTTTCTTCCCTTCCCCTAAAACCCCATGTTTTAGCTATGTGGAAATGTTTTGCCTTTTGAGAATTCGACCTACTCTGTCTCACCCCCTGGACTTTGTAAAAACTGTTTCTTCACCTTACACACCCTGTCTTTTGTTTTTCTCCTCATTCTCTCCTACCGAGAAGTCTCAGCTTAAATTCCATTCTTTCAGAAGGTCTCTGTCTCCTAGGTCTCTGCCATTAAGTTTCTTTGCTGTGTGCTCCTGCAGTACTCTGTATTTCCTTAATTACAATAACCTTTATTACAATTGCTTACTTCTTTGTATGCCTTCTGATCTCTCAAGCTCCAAAGCAGGCACTGTTCCTCTTACTCACTCCTCTTTTCAGCATATAACAAGCTCTCGGTAACTATTGAATAGATGAAAGAATAAATAGGTACACAAACTGTTTCATTAAATGCAGTTGTCTCTGGTATCTGCAAGGGATTTGGTTCCAGGAGACATACACACCCCATAATTCACGGATGCTCAAGTACCTTATATAAATGGCATAGTATTTGCATAGAACCTACGCACATCCTCCCGTATACATACTTTAAATCATCTCTAGATTACCTATAATACCTAATACAATGTCAATGCTATGTAAATAGTTGTTATACCGTATTGTTTAGGGAATGATGACATGAAAAAAAAATCTGTACATGGTCAGTACAGACGCAACCATCGTAGGCCTAACTACTCTGTTTTCCCTGAAAATAAAACCTAGCCGAACAATCAGCTCTAATACATCTTTTGGAGCAAAAATTAACATAAGACCCGGTATTATATTATATTATATTATATTATATTATATTATATTATATTATACCCAGTCTTATATTATAGTAAAATAAGACTGGCTCTTATGTTAATTTTTGCTCCAAAAAATGCATTAGAGCTGATTGTCCGGCTAGGTCTTATTTTCAGGGAAACACGGTACCTAGGTTATGTCAGCAGCAGTATAAAGTATTGTTTTTTTTTTTCCCATTTCCTGATCTGAAGTCAGTTGAATCCCCAGATGTGGGAAAGCAAAGATGCAGAGGGCAGCCTGACTATATGTTCCTTTAAAGCAGGTGCATCCAAACTGCGGCCCGCGGGCCAATTGCAGCCCACAATCCATTGTTAATTGGCCCGCAGCAAATTCCAAAAATATATTTAGTTTACTTAAATAAACCAGGTGAGGCAATACGTACTTCACCTCGAGTGAGTGGCCCGGCTGTTTGTGTATTTTACCACATATGGCCCTTGGTAAAAAACGTTGAGAAAAGTTTGGACACTTCTGCTTTAAAGGTATGTCAACTCTATCATTTAAACAAAATTGTTATTTGATACAAAAATTCATTTATTTGTATCTGTATCTGTCTCCCTGCAATGAGAATGAAAGAATTCTGAGGCATAGGCACAAAATAAATAATGCCTCCTGGCTGTCACAGTTCACTCTTAAAAATGCATGTCTACATTTTAAATGCTGTTAATGTAACCCTTTAGCCTCTTTTGAGAATTGGCATAGGAAAGTTGTTAAAAATATTGTACTTTATTTTTATAACCTAAAACCTCTTTTAAAGCAATATCTTTCCCATAGAAAATATATTTTGGATAAAAATAGGATGATTGTTGAGCAAATTGGAGGTTTGGGGGAGCATTTTCAGTAGTTGTTGATTTACTTAAGGATTGACCAGGAGATTTAAATTAGGTTCTTAACTCTTTCTTTTGAAAGAATGCACACAATGTATTATTTACAACTTTATTTTAGAGATTTAACAATATTTTTGGTCTTCGTGGTTTTATTTTATTCATATTGCAGTTTGATCTAGTCTGTAGTATTTGGAAAAAATATCATGCTTACAATGTTGACGAATATGGTGTGAAAGCACTCAAATGATTTTAAAAGATGACTTAAGAGCTATGGAGTAATTAGCCTAAGCCTGTATTAAATTAAGAAAAAAATATTCTTTCGCTGTTTTAAAAAGCAAAAGAGCTCCACCTGGTGTTGAACAAAACTACGTATAATTTTTATTTGATGAGATAGAATTGTTGGTTTTCTAAAAATTGCATTCAAAATGCTTTTCTCAGTAGTCTATTCTTTTTAGAATAATGCTCTTGATATCGTTCCCCAATTATGCGAAATTCGTTCTTTTATGAACTAATGCATTTCTGATAAAAGCAGGCCTTCCCTTTAATGTTTTAAAGGGTTTTAGAAAAGTCCCTCCTTCACCCTCCCTTCCCAGCTGTGCTAGGGCTCTAAGAAGGCTCCTCCCAAACCAGAGGGCCCCAGCTGCTGTGCTTGTAAATCCATCTATCCCAAGGTTTGCGCCCAGGCCACACCTCCCATTGCCTGCTCCCGCCAATACTGAGTGCAGTGATAAACTGAGGCAGACCAAGCCCTGGAAGACAGGGGGAACTCATTTGTGGGCCCACTTTGGCCCCATGGTTTTGCCAAAGCTCTTTTTGACTGCGCAGCTGTCTCGGATGCATCTATTCAACCTGCTGTCAATCTCTCATTCTCTCAGATTGGATTTGCATGCAGTCTGACAACTCTACCAGTCTTTCCCAGCTCCCTGCTTATTTCTTTTTACACAAGCATTTCCTTGCAATAAAATCCTTGCATGTTTAATCCTGTCTTCGTTCCTGCTTCTGAGAGACCCCAAACTAACACACTATCCATTCTGGAAGTCTTATGGAAAATGTGGAAGTGGAGACATTGGCCTCATTTTCTGATGTCTGAGTTGTCTAATATATGGTTCGTATGCATTAAAGTAGATTGTGAGATCTTAAACTCAGGTCTCAGTCTCTCCTAGCTTGGCTGTTTAGTACATGTGTGGAAAAGGGCATGTGTTTTGTGAGGCCTCTTGGCTCTCTGATGCTCCATGGCCGAAGCAGGCATGCTAAATTAGCCAACCATCTTGTTTGCACCAGTCAAAAGGGTGATCTGAGTCAAGGCAAATCCAACTCCTAGAAAAACACCTTCATGGATTAAAAAAAAAAAAAAAAAATCTATGGAGAAACTTTACTGTCGTCTTTGTATGCACGCAATCAATGATATCAGTATTACACTTCCGTATTAAATGCTGGTGATTTAAATGCAGATTGAGATTTGTTTGGCTTTATCATTGAAATAGGACATACATTACTGGAATATTCTAGAGAATAATCAATACTCTGGGGTGAAAGACACTTTCTAATTCCTGATAGAAAAGCAGTGAGCACCAGTAACTTACAATTTCTGGAAACTGCCCAGGGTTTTTGTATCGTGTTATGTTCTTGGTTTACTTCCGTCTCACTGATACTGACTCTAAGATGTAATACAATTCTAGGAAAATAAAACTTCTCACTACTTTGCAGTGTGGTATAGTGGAAAGAACCATAGCTTACGAGATAGAATATCTGTATTTGAGTTAGCTTCACGATATGATAACCCTCTTTTAGCCTCAGTTTCCTTACCTCTAAGATGAGGACACAAATCTTTGACCCTTTCACACAGTCATTAGGTTTAAATGAAATAATTCACATAAAAGCATGGAGTAAACTAAAACACACAGCATATTAACACTATCATTGTTTAATTGTATTCCTAAAAAATTATCTGCCAAAGTAGGTACATACAGTGTTTCCCTGAAAATAAGACCTAGCCAGGCCATCAGCTCTAATGCATTTTTTGGAGCAAAAATTAACATGAGACATGGTCTTATTTTAATATAATGTAAGACTGGGTATAATATAATATAATATAATATAATATAATATAATATAATATAATATAATATAATATAATACTGGGTCTTATATTAATTTTTGCTCCAAAAGATGCATTAGATCTGGTGGTCCGGCTAGGTCTTATTTTCGGGGAAACACGAGTTATTCTGACCTTGTACAGGACTTATAGGTTTCATAGTCTATGCTAAGAGATTTCATAAATAAAAATATTCTGAAGCACTATTTAAATAAGTAAAATTGGCCTTATTTTACTTTGCTACTTTCACATAAAATATATACATTGTTTAATAATAAATAAAACATTTGATCATTTAACCAATCTTTGAAAGGTTAAAAATGGAAACAAAAGTGAGTACAAATTTAAACTGCATGAAAGATATATTAGGTTGGTGCAAAAGTAATTGCGGTTTAAAAGGTTAAAAATAATTGCAAAACTGCAGTTAACTTTTTGCAACAACCTAATAAATGACATGAAGAAGTAAATTTCCCCCTTCAATTTTGGATGGTGGTGGTGGTGGTGGAAGGGAGACTATACTTACCTGACAGTTAAGGCAAAGAATGAAAGAAGACAATTTTATTTAGTTGTAAATATGAGCAATAAAAAAATTTTTGCTCTAATACCTTTTTTAGCATGCTTTTTTGGAGGTTTTTAATGAAAATACATTAAAATGTTGCTTATCTCCACAAATTCTATTATAAAATTGTAGCTGACAGTGTTATTCTATGATAACAAAATATTGTTCATAAATTATGCATTTATAACTAAACCACAGCATAATTATACCATTTCACTTTATCCTTTATGTTTTATGCAACTATAAGTGTGATGAGTGTAAAATTATTATTATGAAGGAGCTCAATGAGGCATCCTTATTCTGGTTACCTTAAACAAAAGAGAAAATAATAAGATACTGGAATCTCAAACAGATTCCAAGGAAAACTTGAACATTTAGGCCTTCGGCAGGTAGGAACAGGCAGCTCTGGGGATCTAGGGAGCAACTTTTTATCCCCTCTTCACTCTGTCCAAGATTCCTATTTCTCAAAGTCTGGCCGAGGTTGCGATCTTTGCCCACCCCTTGGTCCTGAGAAGGTAAAATACCCTCCCCGTGGTACCAATTTGATGCTCTGGAAGCGGGGTGGTGCCCCCAAAAGAAGTGGAAGGATACTGTGCAGGAAAAAATAACAAATATCCCTTATTTGATGTATTCAACTCAAATATTTTCCAATGCTTCTCTTTGTTTGTGGTAGTTATAATGATTTTCCTAGTTCCTGAGATCATATGCAGTCATCTGTAGGTTGTGACAAACTCAGATATCCACCAGCGTGCTTTTGATGCCCCTGCTTCTTCTTTCTAAGCAAATACTGCATTAGATAGACCCGCCACTGGTTTGTGACTACTCAGGCATTGACGTATATTATTCTTATTATGATTGCCACTGTGTAAAGTTAAGGCAAGGCGCATGGGAACATTGCAGGTTTGACACGTCCAGGTAAATTATGTTCCTTTACTGCTTTCTATCTTCACCATGTCCATTACCAACAGGGGCACTCGAGCAGAAGCAGAAGATGCCCATGAAAACAGTGTTTTATCTTCTAGAGAGAGAAGCTCTGCATATACATGCCCATGGACAGGGCACACGTATGGTGTTGGGGACTAATTCCTTGTATATTTCTGCTTTAAGAATGACTTCTGTAACTACTTTAGTTTGGAGTTAGCTAGAAAGGTAGTCCTAAAAGGGAGGATGTGTGTTTCAGGTATGTCAGCTGTCCCATATCTGAAAAACTCTCAGAACAGCGCTGATTTCTATCCCCTTTACATTAAAACAATAACCTGTTATGTAGGTAGCGTCACATTTGACCAAATGTTTTGCTACTCTATTTTTGGGTAACATTTAAAATATTATACAATTCCAATTCTATTGTTTATTCCTTTACTTTTTGAACAGTTACAAAAATATTTACTTAATTTATCTTTGTTATTAAAACTGATATTCCAGCAACAAACACTAGAGGGCATTCATTGCTCTGTTCAAAAACATTTGTACACTGTTTTTATACTTTCCAATGCAATTTGTTCATATGCTTGAGAAAGAAATTTGAAAATTTTCGTTTTCAAAAATATGTCATCATATTACTGAATACTAAAAAGAAAAAGCAAAAACAAAAAATGGATGAGTGGGCCACAGAGCACAAGAATACTCAGTGTACGCTGAGATTATAATGGAAACAAATCTTTAAATAACTTTTAATGTGACTTGATTTCTCTTAAAATATGTCAACAAATAATACAAAATAATAAGTTTTTAGAATTTCTAGCATAGATAGAAAAACAAACTTCATATAACTTTAGACTTACCTTTGCTTAAATGCACATGGAATTTAAAAATACAAAAAATAAATTATTATGTAGAAGTAACGAGTTAAATGAATCTATACATTACCCATTATTGTTTTCTTATAAAGTATCACTGAAATTGCCCCAATTTTATTTCCATTCTCAGTCTTTCTTGTTATACTTACCTAGTCTCTTGCTCCCTGCACAATTTAACATATTCACATGAATTCAACTCTTTTTTTTAAATTAAAATTTATTGGGGTGACAATGGTCAACAAAACTACAAAGGTTTCAAGTGTACAATTCTGTCAATACATCATCTATATATTGCATTGTGTGTTCATCACCCAGAGTCAGTTCTCCTTCCATCACCATATAGTGGGCACGTTCTCCATGTACAAGGTATTGTATTGGGTATATAGCAGTTCTCAAAATGTTGTGTGTATGCCACTACAAAGTGTGCTCAAATAATTTGAGACTAAATACAAATCCTCACAGACTTTTACTATGGAGATGACTGAAAGAAGCACTTTCTTTTAGCCTCAATTTCTTTTGGATGGTTTATTTTAAGCAGAACATATGGCTAAATATTTATTTGCTTGATTTGGTAACACAATATGTAGATAGGTACCACAATTTTACAGATAGGTAACTTTATAAAACCACATGACTTAACAAAAGTCAAGAAAACAAACATTTTCTTAGCATTTGTACCCCTATTTTTTTTATTTATATGTGAGAAAAAAATCATTTTTTAATCCGAGTGTCACAAACATAAATCTTAACATATCCCACCTACCTTTAGGAACTCATTTTTCATATCAAGGAAGAATCTAATGAAAGTTCAGTAAATTGAAATAATATGTGTGAAATTCTTCAATAAGTATCAAGTGCCGTTTAAATGCAAGGAGTTGTCATTTTGGGGTTTGAATTTTGACTTGGATATTTACAAACTCAGTGTTTTCATCTGTAAAAATGGGGATGACAAGTCATTTTGTGACTCCCCCCGCCCCTTTTCCTACGGTGCTTTCCTGAGCAATGACAATGTAGTTGATGGACAGTGTGAAGCTATGTCAGAAGGTGGGAGAGGATCTGAGCAACAAGACAGATAGAACAAGGGAAAATTATGTCAAGTAAGGGAAAATTATAGCACTGTAAGAATGAATATTTTTCAATTATATTGTAATGCTGACAATCTAAAGATAAGAAAAAAACTATAAAGAGATATTTGCAACTCTTTTAAGTCACTCACCTTGCAAAATATTGGTTTTCACATTTCTGTATATGGATTATCTGTTTTATAAATTATTTCAACATGGTTTGGAACTTCCACTGGCTTCTTTCAATCAGCACTGTTCCCAGTCTGTCTCCTGTGCACTGTGGGATTAGAAAATGTAATAATAGATAAAGGGAAACATAATTAGAAAAGCATATCAGTTAGCATTTAAAGTAAAACATATGACTTTTGGAATATTCACTTTTTTTTTTAACTTTAGTGTAGATAATTAAGAAGTTTAATAAACTTGCCCTTTCTTGAGTGTGGAATTAGCTCTGAGACAGCAAAGCACTGTTTTTGTAAAAAATGGCTCTGTTTTAGAGTCAGTGATTTTGTTCAAATATTACAGATATCTTTGGTGTGGGATGGGTGGTTTATTCTGGGAGGTAGCTAGTGGTGACCCCAGAATCCAAACAAGCATATTTAGTTAAAAAAAAGCATATTTAATTGTATAATTACTTTGATGTAATCTTAATCATTATTTCACATTGAAATTTCAAATGACATTTAAAAAGGGGCTGAGATTTTTAGATTTATTGGAAAGAAGCAATAATTTAAAAAAAAAAAATTTGAGAAACAAATCATGGACTGTTTTCTTAGCACAAATGATCTTTTGTTTTGAAAATGGGAGCACTGCAGGATTCCTGGGCATACAGAATAGAATTTGATCTTTGAAAATTTTATTTATCCACATTTTGGGAGGGACCATACTTTAGAAATGGGGCATATTTGGATTTTTTTTTTTTTATAATATGTTGGAAAATTCCTGGGGGAATAGCCTGGGGCCCACAGGCAGGTTCTCCTGTCTGTCACTCATAGGTGATGGATCCTTTGAGAACATTTTTGTCTTCTTAAGCTACCAACATTATCTTGAGCCTCTTTCACCCTCAGCCTGCCCATTATCTCCTGACCAAAATCTTTAGTGGCCCACCAGCGTATCTGAAATTGAGTACGTTATTTTTCAGCCTGGTATTCCTGGTATCCCTTCATAATATACCTGCCAATATAATTCCTCATGGGTTCTTATTCCATTCTCCACACCTCAGTCAAACCCATTCATTTGTTTTTTTTCTAAAACTATGCCACGTTTTTTCACCTTTGTGCATTTGCTCTTGCTGTTCCACTTACTAGGAATACTCTCCACTTCCATCTGCTAAAATTCTATCTATCTTCAAGGTGCATCCAAATACCAAATCCTTGATTAAGCACCCCACTTCTCGTTTGGATGTGACACCCCCTTTTCTGAATTATACATTTAGCTTATGCCTTTACCAGGTCTCTTGACCTGCTTCGTATATTAATAGTTATTTTATATTCTGGCCTTGAGGACAGAAGGAGTATCTTATCCAGTGTTTTATCTTTTCATGCAGTGTCCAAAACAGAGGTGGACTCATAGTATGTACTCAACAAGTATTTGTTGAATTGAGGTTAACTTCCAAATCTACCCATGAACTTTCTATGGGCTCATGTCCCATGCATTTAGTAGAACTGTAATAATGAAATTACAGGTGGATTACCTGAAAAATAGGCATACTTTTAAAGATAAACATTATCAATTCTAAAAATGTGCTTTTTAGGAATTGCTTTTACTTTCATTTCACAATGAGAAATACAATCTTTCCCCCCCCCCATTATTTTCTTATTGATTTGAGGTGATTTTTAAAGACTGAAGTTTCCTTCTTCTTCTTCTTCTTCTTCTTCTTCTTCTTCTTCTTCTTCTTCTTCTTCTTCTTCTTCTTCTTCTTCTTCTTCTTCTTCTTCTTCTTCTTCTTCTTCTTTTTTAACACCTTACAGTTCTGGACACCATATTATAAAAGGAATTGTTACAATGTAGATCATGTTTTGCTTTGGAACAGTATAATTCTCAGACACTCCATGTGTGCCTGATCATGGACTTTGGTCTCATTGAATATTGAGTTCCTTAGTTCATCTGTGGGGAGGTTGTGAAGCTTCTGGATTTTAATGAAGCTTATAAATAAAAGGCCAATATTTACATTGAAGAATATAACTCCAGAATGGGTAGAAGTCCTGGTATTGACTGGTTATTGCATTCTCTTGTCAGTAGGAAAATGTCCTAAGCCAAGTTAGGATCAGACAGTTACTTGAAGATGCTGGTGTCAATCTGAGCAATCAAATAATCCTAAAGAATTTTGTCAAGTTCTGGACACTTGTGATCTTTTTCACCTAGTGGACCTGATTTTACAGGACACCTTCTCTCCAAAGTCTTTTCCAGAATCCATGTAGACCACAAAGTGTGTCAGGATGGGGAGAATTTAGTGGAAAGGGCTTTCTATACCAACAGCTGTTTGCAGCTCCAACTTTTCAGAGGGAAAAAGGATGGATTCATTCCTGCCGCATGTTTACTGATGTCTACAGTTCGTGACTTTGGGGACTTCCAACACTAAAATACACCCACTTTACTTTGCGTAGACACATTATAAATCATTATAATTCTGTTGACTTCACTTTTGCTGTCCAAGTCTAAATGTCTAACTGCCAGTTACGTGGTGTTATCTGTGTGCAGCGTGGACCTTTTAACTTGGTAAGACACTTAGATTTCCTTGGTGTGTCCACCCTTTGGCTCCTTAAGCTCTGATTCTGACAGAATCACATGTATGAACCATCTCATGGCATGTTATTGCTCATTATCTTATGCAGATAGTGAATCCTACTCATTTTATGATTCCAAATGCACAGAACCATTCACTTTAAAAAATAGGAGGTACCTTATGAATGGTTCAATTCTTTTATTTGAGGTCAGTTTTTAATAGTTAGACTTTTAGAAAACCTTAACCCCAATTCTGTAAGTTGTTCTTCTGGACTGTAGTGGTTACATGGTAGTGTACCTGATCAAAATATGTGGCCAATTATATATAGTCTACAGGGAAACAATAAACTGATTAAGTCTTGCTGTGATAACAGTATCCTGTTAAACTTTCCAGAATAAGAATAATACACAAGACTTTATCAGTAATCAGTTTACATACTGTTCATTAGTGTGCGTTTCTTTTTAATTGTATAGCATTTCCTTAATAACTCAAAGTCATTTAAACAATTCTTCATATATAAAATTTGATGAAATCTGAAGAGAGATTATAAAGAATAATTGCAAAACTGTAGAAACCACGTAAGACAAGATGAAGAAGGAATATTTAATAGGTAATATGTGTTTGGGGTGGTATATTTGTACGCATGCATGTAGGTGTGTGTGAAATCTTTTTACTTGGTACAGGTTTGATATTACATTATAAATAGAAATAGTCCATTAAAAAATCAGTCCAAGGGAGAGAGTGGTATCACAGAAGTCCTTAGATTGCCTGGATAATGAAGTGTTAGCTGAGACACTTTGAATAAATGCCAACTCTTTTGGGGAAGGATTTGGACCAAGTCTCGGTTACACTTTGTCGAGCACACAACTTGAACACATGCCACTGATCTGGCTGATTCTGAGTGTAATTTTTCTTAGCTTAGCCATAAAACAGGTCTTCCGTCAAACATGATTCCAGCTACTTGCTCAATTTTAGCCTATGTGAGATTAGTTGGCAAGCAGGGCACCATCTAAATATTTAAAAAATCATGGAGAAAGTTATAAGAAAGAAGCAACAGTAATAGTATTGTGGACTTTTTAATGGGGTGAACCTTTGACCTAGTGGGTATACGTCTGAGAATATAAGTTATCCATTAGTGTTCACCCAGAGAAGCAGAAGTAGGAGATACATATTATGAAAGTTATTGCAAAGAGGTGGCTTATGGGTGGTGGGGGCTGGTTGGGCAAGTCTGAAATCTGTAGGGCAGGCTGTCAAGAAGGGCAGGCCCAAACATTTGGTCATGCATGAGCTGAAGCTGTAGTGCAGAGGCCGAGCTTCTCCAGGGGAGCCGCAGCTCTTCTTCTGAGGCCTTCTAACTGAGTGAGTGAGGTCCACTCAGATTGTCTAGGATAACTTCCCTTACTTTAAGTCAATCGATTATGACTTCAATCACGTCTACAAAATGCCTTCACAGGAAAATCTCGATTAGTGTTTGATTGAATAACTGGGGACTGTAGCCTAGCCAGGTTGACATAGCAAAAAACTATCACATCAACCTAGGGAAATAAGCCTCAATATAGAAAAGCTTAATGCACACATCTGTTCACTTTTGCTAAAAACCCAGGAAATGTAAACTATTGAATAATATTTTACAAATGGTTAAATTAGGATACATTTACACGAGGGACATTGTGTTATTAAATTGATGTTTTTAAGTTGTATGGAGGATTTAAATTTTTCATAATTAAAAAAATCGGGAGACTTATGTATGATTATATATTTTAATTATTTGAATGGAAAAAATGGATCCAGCAAAATGTTAGAAAAGTTATCTTGGGTTGATAACACTTTCGTAGACTTTTTTCAAATTATCTCTAAGAAGCACATATTACTTGTATGATAGGAAAAATTACATCCTAAAAATGATTGTTCTGAAGTTTCAAAATATGCTGGACCAAGAACATTTTATTTTAACTAAGCCAGTTGATTTTCTAAATATTTGGCCAATAAATTTGTTTATAAAGTTGTTATTAAAGATGCCTAAACCTTTATGCCATGGTCACTATCATAAATTAGGGTACAACTTGCTTGATGCCCTTTTAAAAAAGGCAGGGAAAAAAAAAATACAGATCTCAGATTTGTAGAGGTTGTTTACAACAGGCGAAAACAGGAACTTCTCAGGCTAATTTATTTGTATGTACAAATGCATTCTGCTTTAATGAAACCTGCTGGAGAAAAGTTCAGAGTTATAACAGATGAAGTATTTAACGTACATTCCACTTTATTAGAAGTGACAAAGAATTCCTCGAAGTGGATCATGTTATTGCAGATATAATTACATGGAAAGGTGTGTGTACCCCTTTAGGATATTTCATACTTCATTTTTAAGTGAAAAATGCACAATACAAAACTATATACTCTGTATGATCCTAACTATGTAGAAAGTGTATGTTTGCATAAGTGTGTATGTGTGTGCACATGTATGTATTTGTGTGTGTGCGTGTGTGTGTGTGTAATACAGCAAATTGTTAGAAATTATGTGTGGGTGGTGAAATTATTGTTATATGTTTTTTCTGCATTTTCCAAACATTCTACAGTGCATTACTGTAATAATCATATAAGCATTCTTTAAACATAGTCTTTAGAAATTCATGTGCCTTTTAAAAACAGGCATAAAGCTTTTTAAGTATGCATCTGGTATGTAAAAAGGATCTAGACGATATTGTGTAAAAAAATGCTAATGAACTTGTTTGTACCTTGCAAGTGGGACGCAGAAAATAATACAAGTGGGACTCAGGACTTTTGTATCGAGAATTAAGAATATTTGGTTTAAAACAATGACTTGTAGATAAGTATTCAGTAAATGTGAAATGAATGAATGATCTCCACACGCCCCTGCATGTGTGATGTGCTATCTCCTTTCAATCCTATTGGCTACTCTCCACTCACTACCCTTTATCTCCCTCTAGCACCCCACTTTTGATTCCCCTCCTGGGCAGAAAACTGCCCATGGGCAGGGCCTGCTTCAGATATATCCATTTTTTCTGGTGTCTAGCTCAAAACTTAGGACATATTGGTATTCAGTAAAGGGTAGCTTAAATAAGTCATTTCATTTATCATGGACAAAATTATACGCATGATAGAATGTCTATAAACGTGAACATTCCTCCTTTTGACTGCTTTTTGTTTGATTTTCAACATCAAGAACTCTTGTTCTTTGTTAGAGTAATTAGCAAAAACAGTACAGAAAGAGGCAAGCACCCCGGGAACTAGGCCATAGTGCTAGGAATCCTTTGAAAAGGGGTCTGTCTGCCTGATTCTGACTCCTCCTCATGCCAGAAGGGACATTATAAAGTCGATTCTCTATTTGGGTGCACATCTGAAAAGAGTTCTTACAGATTTTCCTAGGAGCTGGAATTAAATTTACAACACTTGCGTGGACTATTAGAGCAAAATAAACTCTATCAACTTAAAACTTAAGAAAAAAATCAGAAAATTTTATTGTCAATAGAGGCAGAGGTGAGTGTATTCCTATGTTATGGGTTAGTCCATATCTTCATTTAGCTCAAGGTGAGGAAGAATAAGAAGAAATATCAAAACCCATTTCCCATTCAGCTTTCCAATCAAAGAGAAGCAAGCAATCCCTTTCAATGGAGGAGCAGAATGCAGCAGGACTTCATTCACGGAGAGGACTTCCACGTCTCCTAAAGGCTCCCAGCCACGTTTTCTCCTCTTCACTCCATGGTAGGAGCTCTGGAGTTGGCTGAGTAAATTCTGGCCCAGCTAAAAATGCTCTCTCCCCCAAGTCTTTCTACAACCAGTCAGATACATGTCTGAATTAAAAATGTTCCTTCTGAATAAAGCTAGAAGAAAGGAAAAATAATGTTCCTTTCAGTTGAAGTAATTAAGTTTCCTAATGTTTTTGTTCCCTTCTTTTTTAAGAAAGAGGGTAACAGATCGCCCTTTTGATCCTTGATCCACTCTTCATGGGTCTTTCTTTCTTTCCTTTTTAATGTTTATGTTTATTTTGTAAAAATCTTGAATTTACAGAATATGTTTTAAGTGGTAAGAACTTTTATTTTTTTCAACCATTTGAGCGTAAATGGCCTACATCATGTCCCATCAGCTTTGAATTCTTTAATAAGTATTTTCTACAAAGGCATTTTCTTATAAATACAACCTTAAAATCAGGAAATTAACAATGATACATTACGCTCAGTGCTCTTAGGGTGTCACTGCTTATAGACACCTTCTCAGTGAACAGTACAGGGCACGTGTATACATACAGTTGACCCTTGAACAACATGGGTTTGAGTTGTGTGGGTCCACTTGTATGTGGATTTTAAAAAAATTATTAATTTATTTCAATTACAGTTGACATTTAATATTATATTAGTTTCAGGTGTACAGCATAGTGGTTTGACATTTATATAATGTATGAAGTGATCTCCCCGATAAGTCTAGTACCCACAGGGCACCATACATAGTTATTGCAATATTATTGACTATATTCTCTATGCTGTACTTTACATCCCATGATTATTTTGTAACTACTGATTGTCCTTCTTCCCACCCTCCTTCCTCCCTTCCTTCTTTTCCCATTTCCTTCCTTTCTTCTTTCCTTCTTCCTTCCTTCCTTCCTTCCCTCCCACTTTCCTTCTTTTTTCTTTCTTTCTTTCATTCATTCATTTATTCAACTGTCAAATATTTACCGAGTTCCTACTATGTACCAGGCATACTTTTAGACTCTGGAAATCCAGATAAGAACATGATCGAGTCTTTTCCAATGTGGAACATATTTTATAGTGAGTAGATGTACAAGAACAAACATATATGTAATATATGGGGCAATAAATACTGAGGGTATGGGGATAGAGACTGATTGCTTATGGTAATTATGGTCAGGGAAAGCCTTTCTGATAGGAGACTTGTGCCAAATTAGGGAGCAAGCCATGTGAACATCTAGGAGAAGGTCATTCAGGGAAGAGAAAAGAGCAAGTGTAAAGACTGTGTTGGCCTTGTGTGTTATGTATTCAGTGGAATAACAAGAAGACTTGTGAGGCTGGGGAGGGCTGGGGAGACAGTATTGTAGGAAATGAGAGAGGGAGGCAGGGGAAGAGATCGCATGTTTGAGTGCATATTTTCCATGGGTTAAATAGAAGTTGAGGGCTCAGTTATGGTGGCAGGCATTTAACCATGATGATCTTATTTGAGAATAGTTTATATATATATATATATATATATATATATATATATATGAACTATCATTCATATATATGTGTGAACTATCATATATATATACATAGATATGAACTATCATTCATATGTGTGTGTGTGTGTGTGTGTGTGTGTATGTATGTATCAGGGGTACCAAAAAAAATGTATACAAGTGGCCACTTTGGTCAATGTTGCTCAAGCAGCAGTTCGCCATAATCAGAAGAGTCTGGACTCTGAGGGTAACCACTTTGAGCATCTCTTGTCATTGCAGAAGTCAAATGTGGCTTGTTTTCATCTTTTGCTATTGGTATATATTGAGTATTACAATTTTAATAGTTTTTTTCTTTCTTAAAGTGTGTACTTTTTTTGGTACCCTCTGTATACATATATATAAAATCTAGAGCATTATGATGAAATCTTAAATGTAGGAGCAGATTTTGTGCTTGTGCAGTATTTCACATGTAAAATATTTGAATTAGAATTGAAATTAGAAGAGATTACAGTAATCGTCAAGTAACATCTTGCATAGATGAGTCAGTTGTGATTTAGAAAAGATAATCATAACAATAGAATCACTGCTATAGCATTCTGTGCCAAGCACTCTGCGGAGTGCTTTATACATGTAATCCTCACAGCAGCCCTGTGGGGCAGGCATTATTAGCCCCATTTTCACGATGAGGACACTCAGGCTGAGAGAACTTAAGTAACTTAGACAAGATCAGAGCCCTGATAAACAGTCAAGGCATGATTCAAAGGCAGAGGCAATCTCCCTCTTGAATGGCAGCATGATTGCTTTAAACGGAAGCTTTCTGATGGTTAATGTTTTATATTTAGACACTTAAAATATTCCAGTATTTAGACTCCTTAGCTTTGGAACAAGCTATTTGTCCTTTGCTTGACTCCAAAACCTGGGGTTTTGACCACTGTGTTGTACTGCTCGTAAGTGATAATGTGTTCCAAGTTGAGAGTTCGAATAGTTGGGTCTCAAACCACAAACCAAAGTCATTATACTCCCAGTTTGGTGTTTTTTACAGGATGCCACCCTGTTCTTTGAACACCCTCGCCCCTACTCCTCCAACCAGCAAGCCCTGGACCACTCAGGGAAGCACAGAGGTGTGGAAGCCTTTCTCCCTTAGTTGCTCCTGCTGCCATAGCCCTGTCTTCAGATCACCAGTCTCTCCAACCATGAGTGATTGCTTGAATTTTGTTTGAGGTCACCTTCACCTTTTTTCACTTGCCCTAAATTTGTTTGGATGTTGGTCTAAGAATGTTTCCAAATTAAACTACACAGAGATTAGGTAAAATAATTCTATCAATAATTTTTTTTGTTTTTTTTTTCTGGAGTTATTAACAAGGGGAGAAATTGGAGAAAAGACAGAGCACATTTAACGGTGCAGATCATATTGTTCTGCCAGGAATTCTTCCTTGTTTTTAATTCTTTCCTCCCGAGACAACATTTTAAAGAACATTCAGAAGGAAGACATAAAAGGCTAACATCTTTGGAGAAGAGAAATATGTGTTATCTGAGCAGAATAACCTGGACGAACATTTGCAAATGACATAATAAACATCAGAAATGCTGAAACCAAAGAAAAGCAGGTTATAGCCTTCCAAAGTTTTCTTTGAGTTTTTGCCCTGTCTTTGTTTTGTTTTCCTTGTGGGAGAAGACCATTATGCACACATCCCAAAGGACTTGGGATAGTTGGCTTGTTCTTTCTCTGTCCACACCTGGCTAAATACTGTTTGGCACAATCCAGCTTAGGTAATACTTTGATTTATTGACCAACAGGGTAAGGGTGTCAAAAGAATACATTCAATAATTTTTCGGAGATCCAAATGAGCAAAAAGATTCTAAAGAGTTAGGAATCTTGAAAATTAGAAAATCGACTTAGCAACACCACATCAAGACATTCATCCTCAGGAAGTAATAGAACAAGTAAAAAGTTGTAAATGCAAAGTTGTTCATTAAAGAGTTGTATATAAAAAAAAGAATTGTCTATATGGAAAAAACAGGAAACAATTTAAAACCTTGGAGAACATATAGGGGAATTACAATGTCTTTAATGTAAATTATGGGAGTGACGTTAGCATTATGGTGAAATAAGATCTCCATTGTTTTTGTCTCCTCAACAACAATAATTTCCATGGACAGTGGCCCATCAAAGTACTGAATTTTGAGCCATGGTTTCACTGGTGAATTCTACCAAATATTTAAAGAAAAATTAACACCAAATCCTTCTCAAATTCTTCCAAAAAACTGAAAGGCAGAGAACACTTCCAAACTCATTATAAGAGATCAACATTACTGTGGTACCAAAGCCACGTAAGGACACCCTCAGAAAATAACTGTCCATTATCTCTGATGAATAAAGATGTAAAATTTCTCAACACTATACTAGCAAATGGAATCCAACAGCACAATGAAAGGATCATACACCATGATTAAGTGGGTTTATCCCTGGGATGCAAGAATGGTTCAGCATATGCAAATCAATAAATGTGATATACCTCATTAATAGAATGAAAGATAAAACTCATATGATCATCTTAGTAGATGTAGAAAAAGCATTTGAAAAAATACAACATCTTTTCATGATAAAAGCTCTGAACAAGTTGAATATAGAAGGAACATCCCTCAACATAATAAAGACCATATATGACAAACCCATAATTAACATTATAACTCTATGGTGAAAGGTTGAAAGATTTTCCTCTAAGATCAGGAATAAGACAAGTGTTCCCACTATCACCATTCCTATTCAGCTTGGCTGGAAGTACTATTCAGATGAACCAGTCAAGAAAAATAAATAAAGTCGTATGAACTAGAAAGCAAGAAGTAAAATTGTATTATATTTGTTTCCGGATTATATGATCTTAT
This sequence comes from Rhinolophus sinicus, assembly GCF_057876585.1. Lineage (NCBI taxonomy): Eukaryota > Metazoa > Chordata > Mammalia > Chiroptera > Rhinolophidae > Rhinolophus > Rhinolophus sinicus. The sequence goes on from NC_142515.1 coordinate 125,958,107, forward strand.
CTATAGAAAATTCTAAAGACTCCAGCAAAAAAACTCTTTGAAATAATCAACAAATTCAGTAAAATTGCAGTATACAAAATCAACATACAGAAATAAGTTTAATTTCTTTACACTAAAAATGAAATATCTGAGAACAAAAAACAGATGGCTGCTAGATGGGAGAGGGGTTGGGGGATGGGGGAAAAGGTGAAGGGATTAGACAGTGCAAATTAGTAGTCACAAAATAGTCATGAGATTTGAAATACAGTATGGGGAATATAATCAATAATGTTGTAAAGATCATGTGGGGTGCCAGATGGGCACTGGACTTATTGGGGGGATGACTTCATAGACTGTGTAGAGCCATGACCACTCTGCTGTACACCTGAAGCTGATGTAGAATAATATTGAATGTCAACTATAATTAAATATATATATGTGTATATATATATATATATATACATACATATATATATATATAGTCATCAATCTATGATTAAATATTTATAAATATAAATAGTCACGGGATGTAAAGTACAGCATTGGGAATATAGTCAATGGTTTAGTAACAGCTATATACAATGTCAGAGAGTCAGTAGATTGTGGGAGGGGGTTACCACTTTGTGAGGGGTGAAATGTCTAACTTTTTCATTGTTTTGTACACCTGAAACTAATAAAAAAAAGTAAAAAAAAAAAATCTAACAGTCCCATTCACAATAGCATAAAAATCAGTAAAATCATTAGGAATGATTTTAACCAAGGAAGTGAAATATCTGTATACTCAAAAGTATAAGATATTGATGAAAGAAATTGAAGAAGACATGAATGTAAAGACATTCCATGTTCATGGATTGAAAGAATTAATATTATTAAAATGTCCATACTGTCCAAACATATCTGTAGATTCAATGCAATCTCTATTAAAATTCCAATGGCATTTTTTTACAGAAATGGAAAAACAATACTAAAATTTGAATGGAACCGCAAAGACCCTGAAAAGGGAAAGCAATCTTGAGAAAGGAGAAAAAAGCTGGAGGTATCATACTTTTTTATTTCAAATTATACTACAAAGCTTTAGTAATCAAAACAGTATGGTACTGGCATAAAAACAGACACATAGACCAATGGAACAGAATTAAAAGCCCAGAAATAAATAAACCCTCACATATAATGGCAACCGATATTTGACAAGGGAGCCAAGAATACTCAAATGGGAAACATAGTCTCTTCAATAAATGGTGTTGGGAGAACTGGATAACCACATGCAGAAGCATGAAATTGGAGCCCCATTTTACACCATTCACAAAAATTAACTTGAAATGGATTAAAGACTTAAACACAAAACCTGAAACCATAAATCTCCTATAAGAAAACATAGGGGAAAATCTCCCTTACATTGGTCTTGGCAATGATTATTTTGGATATGACACCAAAAATACAAGTAACAAAACTAATAGCCAAAACTAATAAATGGTACCACATCAAACTAAAAAGCTCTGCACAGCAAATAGTTATCAACAAAATGAAAAGGCAACCTACCGAATGGGAGAAAATATTTGCAAATCATATATCTGGTAAAGAGTGAATTTACAAAATACGTAAAGAAGTCATACAGCTCAGTAGCCCCAATCTGGAAGCAACCCAAAAGTTCAACGGCAGGAGACTAGACAAACACATTGTGGCAAATGCGCATTGTGGAATACTATGCTGCATTTAGGAAAATGAATGAAATACAACTAGGCACATCAACACGGGTACAGCTCACGCACAAAACTGGAATGAAAGAACAAATTGTAGATGACTAGAGCAGTATGAATCCATTTAAAAGTATAAAGAACTGTCAAAATTAAACAATACATTTTTAGAGTACTAAAGATATATGGTGAAATATCAGGAAAAGTAAGATAATGGTAAACACAGTTCAGGACTGAGGAAAGAGATGAAATGGGGCAGGGCTTCCAGGGGGCAGCCTTCCCACTATATTCTCTGAGTGGTGATTCCTGGAGCTGTGAAACACAGTGGCCCTTGGGGAAGAAATTACAGGGGTTCAACATCAATGGTAAGGTTCAGGTCTTAAGATAAGTGCTTGATTATAACATATATTTTTTTTGCATGTGAAAGAAAATTAAGAAAATGGAAAAAGAAGTGTAAAAAACCTGCGGATAGAGAATGTGTTCTTGTTCCAGCTCCACTTCTAATAAAAACTAGGTCATCTTTGGCAAGTCACTGAGCCTCACTGAGCCTCATTTTTCTCATTTTAATAAATGGTTATAACAAATCCAGCCCTACTTATTTTATAGGATTGTGTGCGGATCAAATGTACTTGAAAGCATTCAATATGTTACTAATGAAATGGAATATTCACATGCAACACAGCTTTTTCTACGTATGAATTTAAAAGTTTATCTCTTCAACTAATATTCAAGATCCACATGATGAAAGGTAAGAATGTTCAACGTAATCATGCAGCTCTTCTGCCAGTTGAAATATTCTATATAGTTATTAGCTAAAGACTGTCTGAAGCCATCACAGCCCTGGTGTAGCTGGCCTTGGAGGGAATACTGGCCTTGGAGTCAGGAAACTTGGTTTTGAATCCTGGCTTTGTTGTTTCCTAACTCTGACATGGTGGCAGTTCACTTCCCACTTCTGCCCTTAGTGTTTCTTTATCAATAAAATGGTGGTTTTATTGCCATAGTTCTCAAGGGGGAATCACAACGTTTGCTTAAGAGACAGCTGCCTCTCAGTCATTTTTATCTATCCACATCAGCTGCGTGGGCATCAGAAGCAGCACAGTTTCCTTGCCCAGGGCGTTCTTCAGATTAGTGGTGGCTTTCAAGGCGGGGAACAACACACCCAACCTAATTCGTTTTCTGTCTTGGTTTCTTCTGTGCGTAGGCGTTGTCTTTGTGCAGACAATGACCTCTTCCGCCTTTTAATTTTTGACTTGCTTGTGGACCATTTGAGACGGTGAAAGCATGCTTCTCTTAGGAGAAGCTGCCGCTTACCCTTCCATCCCTCACGCTCCCTACTCATCAGCATACGGTCCAACCACAGTGATTCAGTTCTTCTGGTTGTAATCGTCATGCTTCACAGTGCAGCAGGCAGGGCGGGGCAGAGGTAATGACACCTGAGATGCCCGTCCCAACTTCAGGAGAGGGCTTATGGGTTAAGCGTTAGTAGATGGCATTATTTTGATGACTGATATCCAGAGATAATTTTTAGAAAGTAAGCTTCTTCTTTTGAGATAATTGTAGGTTCTGAGGCAGGTGTAAAAAATGATACAGAGAGGTGATATGTGTCCTTTATCCAGTGATCTTATTCAGATTTACTTATGCTTTGTGTGTGTGTTTAGTCCTCTGCAATTTATTATCATGTGTAGGTGTGTGTATCCATACCAGAGATAAAAGGAAGATAAAAAAATATTAATAGTTCCATCACCATAAGGATCTCTTGTGTGATCCTTGTAAAACGTCTTCCCCCCCATTCCTAACCCTTGGCAACCACAAATCTGTTCATTTCTAAAGTTTTGTCATTTCAAGAATGTCAATATAAATTGGATCGTATACCATGTAATATTTGGGGATTAGCTTTTTTACCCAGCATAATTCCCTGGACAGTCTTCTATTGTACTTATTACATACTAGTTCATTCCTTTTGATCGCTGAGTAGTAGTCCACGTATGAATTTTTAAACAGTCATCCCTTCAAAGACATCTGGGTGGTTTTCAGTGTTTGGCTGTTATGAACAAAGCTGCTATAAATATCCTTTACACATTTCTCTGTGAAGTTTTCTTTAAGTTTTCATTTCTCTGTGACAAATGACCAAGAGTGCAATTGCTGTGTCGTATAGTAGTTGTATGTCTGATTTTACAAGAAATGGCAAAACTGTCTTCCAGTGTGTCTGTACTATTTTACGTTGCCCCCAGCAATGCAGGAGTGATCCAGTTTCTCTGAATCCTTGTCAGCATTTAGTGTTGTCGCTATTTTCTATTTTTGCCGTTCTGATAAATGTGTAGTACTATCTTATTGTGGTTTTAATTTGCATTTTCCTAGTGGCTAATGAATGTTGAACATCTTTTCATGTGCTTAGTATCCATCTGCATATCCTCGTCAGTGAAGTGTATTTTCATGTCTTTTGCCCATTTTCTAATTGGATTTTAAAAAATATATCATGAAAGTTTGAGAGTTCTTAATATAGTCTATATACTAGTCCTTTGTCAGATACATGGTTTGCAAATATTTTCTCCCAGCCTGTAACTTATCCTTTTATCCTCTCTTCACATAGTCTTTTTGCACAGCAAAAGTTTTTACTTTTGATGAAGCTCAATTTATCAGTTTGTCCTTTTATGGATTGTACTTTTGGTGTCAAGTCTAAAAACTCTTTGCCTCACCCTAGAAAATCATCAAAGATTTTCTTCTTTGTTTTTATTTTCCAGAGTTTTATAGTTTTAGGTTTTACTCGTGTGTGATCCATTTTGAGATAATTTTTGTGTAAGGTATGAGGTTCTAAGTTCACTTTTTTGCCTATGAATGGACATTGGACATTGCTTCAGCACCATTTGTTTAAAAGGCTGTCTTTCCTTCACAGAATTAATTATGAAACTTTGTCAAAAATCAGCTGTGCATATTTGTGTGTGTGTGTGTGTGTGTGTGTGTGTGTATGCATACAGAGGGTGCCAAACAAATGCATACACATTTTAAGAAAGAAAAAGAAAATTAAAATTGTAATATTCAATATATACCCATAACAAAGATGAATACAAGTCACGTTTGACTTCTGCAATTACAGAGGTGCTCAAAGTGGTTACCATCAGCGTCCAGACACTTCCGATTATGGCGAACTACTATCTCTTAAAATGTATGCATATATACCCATAAGATATATCAGTATTTTGGCTGATTCTATATCTTGGCTATTGTAAATAGGTATAGATATATCTTTTCAAATATAAAGGTATACATATCTTTTCAAATTAGTGTTTTGGATTTCTTTGGATAAATACCTAGGAGTGGAATTGCTCAGTCAGAAGGTAGTTCTATTTTTATTTTTTTGAGGAACCTCCATATTGTTTTCCATAGTGGCTGCACCAACCTGCAATCCCACCAATAGAGCATGAGGGTTCTCTTTTCCACATCCTCACCAACACTTGTTGTCTGTTGGATTGCATTAATTTTTGCTCCTCTCTCTTCCTTACTCCTTATTCAATAAGTACTCAAGTCTGCTGGTTCTTCCTCTGTCATACCCTTATTATTTATGAATAGATTATTTTGACTTTTGGATTTCTGATTTTATTTCTTTTTCCTTTTTGTTCATTTATTTCTGAACAGCCCATTTGGGGCAGTGAGCAGCATAGCACAGCATAGGTATGTGCCGAGGCTCTGGAGCCATGTGGGCTGGATTTAATAATATGGATTTAACTTCATGTGCTCCAGTTCCCCCTGTACATTGGGGATAAAGATGATAGTATCTACCTTATCCAGTTATGTGATATTTAAGTGGTTTAATATATAAGGAGCTTTTAGAACAGTGTCTCTCACATGGCATATGTTGATTATTATTATTACCATATCTCTTGATTTGAGTTAACCGAGCAACAGTCCCTGAAACAAAGATCTGAGTGCAAGTAGTTTATTTGGGAGGTACTTCCAGTAAACACCACTAAGGAAGGTAGGATGTAAAATAAGGAAGTGAAGACAGCCAATAAGGGCAAGTTGCCACCCTGGAAAACTAGAGCTTCGTCCACTAGAGCCAATGTAGAGCGTACACTTCATAGTGATCTCAAACAAGAGGCAAGGGAACCGGGTATTTATACACCAGCTCTTATCCATCATTGGATAAAGACCTTTTCCAGAGGATATTGATTCCCCCATACTTCATTTCTATGTGTGAGAAAGCCCCTAGGCAAAGAGATAAACAGGCTAGCGGCTGGAGGTCAGGCCAAGGGCACAGAAATGATAAAGCCTGTATGAGGGGATACGGGCAGGGCAAAGATGGCTTCCACTACTCCATAGCATTCATCTGCCCAGGATTTTAAATTGGGATCCTGTATGTGTTGCCCACTCTGAAAATCGGCCAAATATAGCTTGGAGAAACCACAAATATGACTTGTAGTTTCTGTAAGTTTGGAGAGAGAAGTAGTAGAGGAAGTAAAAATAAGAGATGGGCCTGTGAGAGTGCCCACATGGATATCTTTATTGGGTATTCAAGGCCTCTTATCTATTGGGGTCTCTATATATCTTCTTTATTTCTTCTCTCTCTCTCTCTCTCTCTCTCTCTCTCTCTCTCTCTCTCTCTATCTATATATATATATATACATATATAATTTCCTTCAGTTAGCAAGACTGAGCTACTTGCCATAGCGTACATGAATGAACCTTGATCATTCCCACTTTAATGCAGAATGACAATGTCATACATATAGTAAAGTATGAAGAGAATTACTCTTTACCAGCCCAGGACAGATTAATCGCTGCAAATAGAGTCTATAAACTACACAAAGCATAAATTTTCCTCAGCTTTATATTCAGTATTCATAAATGTTAAGGAAGTTGTTGTAACCTACAGGCCGTGTCCTGTACTTCAAAATCGGATGAGTTTGTAAAAAGTCATTCAACACTGCTACTAATCAGTTACCCTACTGTTGGAACCTTTCATTCAGACATTCAGGGGTCTTCTCTGAAAGCCACAATTAAACAAGAAGGCTATTAGACTGAGCTGGCTCTAATGCCATGTGGCCTACATACACAACCCAAAACCTAAGCCTGTAAATGTGTCAGGGTTACAAAATTGAAACCTAAGGACAACCAACCACAAATAGCCAAGTGAGCTTGATGCTATAGCCAATCAATAATTTTCTTACGTTGCTTCCACCTTTTCTCTATAAAAGCCTTCCCCATCTCCTATTGGTGGAGAGCTCATAACCACTTCTGGTTTGGCACTGCCCAATTTGAATCAATTTTTGCTCAGATAAACTCTTAACATTTTTTTTAACATGCCTCTGTTCATCTTTTTAACAGTAGGAAGCACACTCAGGAAAATGTCTTGAGGGAAGGGCATTGTGTTTGGCTTATATTTCTGGCCTGTATCACTCTGGGTTGATCTTGGATCTGATCTGTGACCCAGGAACAAAAGGATTTAATGTCGGGCTGGTTTTCATGGAGAAAGGCTACCATCTCCTACTGGAGTTATTCGGGCTGAGCCACACTAGGAATGTTTTTGAAGTGGTATGCTCGTTAAAAAATCAAAACCAGAAGAAATCATAAGAGTAAAGCATTGCAAATCACTCTGTTTATTTAGGCAGGGTGTTACCACTGTGCTGGCAGAGGCTTTATTTTTTCAGTTTGGAACCAATGCCCTGAAACTAGAGCTAGCCTCATCAGATGTTCAATCAGCAAGTATTTGGTAAGAGCTCAAGGAATAGACCACTGAATATGGGAAGTGTATATGAAAAAAACCCCAAAAACTCTGGCCTGGAGGAGTTTATAGTTTTACAGGTCAAACTAATGTGTAATCAAAATAAATGTAGACTCACACATGCAATAATTACGGATGTGTATTTAGGGAGACAGATGGATGAGAACTGAACTTCTGCGTTGAAGAAAGTGTAGAGTTAAGTGGAGAAAGCTACAAAGACACATGCCCCTGACCCAATCTCTTCTTCCCTGAGTTTTCTCATTTAGGCTCTAATGGAGGCTGTAACTAGAGGCTGATGAACAGCCACAAAATGCCTCAGAGGCTACATCCCAAATTGTCGAAACTCATGAAGAAGTGTGGCAATTGATATTAAGTTAAAATATTGATTTTCTTTGATTTCACACCCCTGCTTTAGGGACTCTACTTTAGGAATAGAAGCATCATATCAAAGAACATATTAAAAGATATTAAAGCAGCAATAAGGGAATTGCTGTATTATTTGTAGAGCATTTATGGATTGATTACACAGTTATTAAAAAATGAATTAAAGTTGTATCTATTAATCCAGAGGGATACCTATGATCTATGATTAGGAAATTTTTCCAAAACTTGGAAATAAAGCAAAAATTGTGATTGCATGACCTTTCTATTCAGCTATAGCATTTTCTACCAAGCCAGTCTGAGGGTCATGTAGCTCTCTCTTGAGGAAGAGAGACTTGGCTTCACTTATTGCTTACCATTGATTAGGATCCAGGCATTTTACATCTTGAGAAAATTAAAGGTTAACCTGTAGAAATATAATAAGGTGCATTGATTTTTTTTTCTGTATAACCCCAAAGGTTATGATTTTATTTCCCTGTAGGACAATGACCAATTTTATATTTAATCTACCAGTCCTATTTATAGTGTTCCTTTTTCACTGTTTATATAAGTCCAAGTTTCTTATATCCAAATTGAATCAATATTGTCATTTTGCTGATTTCCTCATTAATAAGTCAAATGAAATTTTGCCATGTGCACAATACTATTTGTGTGGAACTTTGTTTTAACCAATTTGAGAATTAGGTTTTAATGACTTAAATGAGAAAAGCAACTTGCAGAGTAATGTGTATAGATTATATAATGATGCAAAAATCCCTATTCATATATCTGCATGTTTATATATGTTTGTGTGAGTGTGGGTGGAGGTATGGAAAAATACACTCTACCCCTAGGGAACATTACTCCTATTACCTTGGAGGAGTGGAGTGCAAGGGAAATTGTTATGATTTTATGTGTATATATATATATATATATATATATATATATATATATATATAGTGAATTTATTCTTAATAGTTAAACATTGTAATAAAGAAAATGGGGGTGGGGAGAACTCTTAAATGATTCTTCAACAATTTAGCAGCCACTGTTTATTTCTATAGTATGCATGATATATTCATAACAAAAATTTATATTTTTCAAATGAAAAATAATTTCACCAAGTTGGAGTTCTAGTATACTAGCGGCATCCACCCATGCTTGTATGATTGGTAAAACTAGTTTGAAGTTTATCCGTACGCTTTTCTCTTTTGCCTTTCCAAATACATATCCTAAGCTCAGACAGATGTAGAAATCCATTTACTTGGGGTGAGGGTGGATTGAAGGTATGGAAGGAATGTAGCTCCTGAATTCAAATTTGCTGCAAGTCCATAGTCTTGCAAGCCAGGCTATTGACAAGAAAGGGTTTTGTAAAGTCCTGTATTCTCCCCCATAGCGTATCAAGGAACAGATTTGGAGCACGCCATTTGTGGAGTAGAGGGGGTACCACTGGCCTGGCCGTCCTGGCCATGGGTCCTGCTGTTCTGTGGGAGAGGGGGAGAATAGTGTGAGGGGCCATGAAATGCTGCCTGTGCAGACAGCGCAAACGACTGGACTGGACTGAGGTTTAACCCAGGCTTGACATTAGGTAACTTCCCCCCCTCTACTCCCCAGAGAGAGGGTGGGGGCTCATAAGAGTCACCGTATCAACTGCAAAGTGGAGGAGCCCTGTTCTCTCTGCACACTTGGGTTGACGGGGGAGTTCATTTAGAATGCCTTCCATGTTAGGGCTCCGTTCAGTGTGGCCACCTGGGAGGGGCTGGGGCTTCGAAGTCAGCCTGACCCTTGAAAACTGTGTGGCCTTTAGTAGGTAATTTATCCTAACTTGTAAGAACCTCAGGTACTCGTCTGTAAATAATAATGCATATAACGCGCCTAGCACTGTGCTTGGCCCAGGGTAAGCTGTCAGAAACAGTGACCTTCCTGTCTTTTAGGGGAGATGTTAAACCACTCAATTCTGCTGAGAGTCTATAAAAGGGCAAACTTGCCAGTACCGTGTACATAATGGATATTGCCTCTTACTGTTTCTTGGCTCAGAGAAATCCCCCACTATTTAATATTTAATAAGACATTTGTAATGGTTGCCACCTGCTTTATTAATAAAATGTTGTCTCTCATTAGAGTAGATGAGAAAAGCTGACTGTACTCTGGGGTATGGGTGTCTCCTGCTGAAATCAATAGGAGTTTTGCAAGGGCAAGTCTATTGGGATGATAAATATGTGTGACTGTGGTTTTGGTGGTCTGAAAATGTATAAGGGGCTCCTTTTATGGGAATCTCTAATAGTTATATTGGCATAGACAAAGGGACATTGAGGTTTGAAGTAATGATTTAGAAAACTTGAGCAAAGTGATCTTTCATGAGTAGTTTCTCTTGTACACACTGCCTAGGTGATAGACAGTTATAATCCTCTGCAACCGTATTTCCCTTTGCCTATGTAGCTTGGAGTGCTCACATTTCTATTGCCCAAATAGTCAGCAATGAGAGAGGATTATAGCTTTCTAAGGAATAGTGTAATGAAAAACTTAATTGGTGCTTTCTGTAGCCACCGAGTCTTTTGATCAACTTTGAGGCATGTTCACATACACCGGCAATGTTTAGTGAAACAATTGAAATGTTTAGTGAGCCAATCAGATTAACATATGAATAATGGTTCAATTCATAAAGGGTTTATTGAGTTTTGTTAAATGACCTCCAGATGTGTTTGCATACTTTTCATAACTTATTACAACCCATATTATAATATTTATATATAATACAGAGAATTCTTTGGAGATGATGCTATATATAATAAGCTGATCTACACCAGATGGCATTAGGTAAGAGGCAAATACTTTTAAAGGCCTGTGTGGTGCAGGATTTTAAGCAATTCTCAAGCAAGTCGTAAAACACCAGATATCTAAAATTTAAAAATGCACATCTCTTCTAAAAGGAAAACTTTTGTGAATTTAATCAGCTTCTCATCTCACCTGTGTGAGACAGTTTTTTGCTATTGAAGTTAGATAATGCAATCTCCACCTTACTGTGGATTCTATAACTCAATAGCAAAAGTTTACATTTGCAACAATTACTTATCTAGGCTGCTAGACAAAGTCATAGAAAAAAATGATCTTTTTTTTGGTGATTATGCTTGTATTGTGTAATAACTGCAGATACACTGGGAAATATATATAATGTATATGGATATGTATACATGCATATTTGTGAAGTAGGTTGAGAACAACATAAACATAAGAGAAAAAATCTCACTTGAAGAGAACAAAGGAACTAATTTAAGCAGTCTATAAATATAAAGCAATTAAAGTTTATTACACTAAGTAATCTGGACAAATTACTGTCAAGAGAAAAAAAATGAGTAAGAGCAAAGAGAGAAATTTCTTTTGGAAAATAGCACAATTGACAGAGAACAAATATTAAAAAGCTCGATTTTCTCTGTAATAAGTACTAAGTACCAGTGGCTAATTTCATTTTATGAGGCTCGTTCATAATAAGAAATCAGATCATTATTTTAATTCTGCCACCTTTGTGATTGTGTTTTCATTGTTACAATTACAAGATTGATATGATGTTATGGTGCCAGGTAAACTCTCCTTCAGTGAACATTATCGCTAACACGCTGTTTTGTTCTTTTTTAAAGAAAAATACTAAACCAGTGCTCAAATTCTGAATTGACAAACAAAACTGAAGTTATAAAGCCCTCCTATTGTATATATGATACTTTTATTATATTAACTTAATGCTAGATCGAGACATTTTCAGTTTTCAGCTTTGTAATGAGAAAAGTAATTTCTCTATATGTGGGAGGATTGTGATTTCAGGTAACTCTGGCCCCTCCTCTCCATCCCCATGGTGACTGCATTAGTTGGACCCTCATCTAGACTATTTAGACTCTACTACCTGGTTTCCCCAGTGGGCAGTTGTTCCTCTCTGCAGTCTGTTATGTACATTACAGAGAGAATGATGTATGTATTTGAAATGTACACCTGACCATTTATACCCTGAGATGGGCTCTGTAGTGAGGTGTTCCCTAAGAGTTGGGGAATCATCTTACACTTTGGGAGGGTAACTCTAATACCGACACAGAATGATCAGATTGTAAAATTGTAAAAATCCATATGGCCCCCAGGAGAGCCAGACTTCACTGTAACCTGATTGAATGTATCCACTCACAGAGAATGCTAGACAGTCGTGGAAGCTAGAAAAAGGAGGGTTAAGGGCCAACTCGTACTGTCGAGGAAAGATGGCCTCTTGGCCATCAGGTATTTCTGGTCCCATTGGAAGGACTCTATCTGCTGTGGAAGAAAGCGCTACTGCTTTTCCTAAGATACTGCAATAGCTCTGTCTTGCTGATGGGATGAAGTGTAAGTTCTTTGCACTTGTCCTTCCTGTTCCTCTTCCTTCTTCTGGCTCACGTGCATTGGCTTAGGCATCATTTCCTCTAGGAAGCCTTCCCCTCCTAGTCTAAATGCCCTCCTCTTTGTTCTCATGGCTGGAACTTGGCATTGAAATAATATTTTCGGTGTCTATCCTGCACTGTTTTCTTCTCAAAGATGGGACAGAGACTCTGCATACAAGGACAGGGAGTGTGTCTTAATCATTTTCTTATCGCTAGGGCTCAACGCTATTTCCCCCATTTACTATGGTCTTGTTTTAACTGTTGTGTTTGCTTTCCTATTAGCAGTATATGAGAGCAGCTGTCTCCCTAAGCCTCACCACGAGAGTGGTTGTTTTAATTTGCATTTCTTTGATCATGTGTAAGGATGAACATACTTTCATATATTTAAGGGTCATTTTTATATATTTTTTTGTGTTAATTTTCTGTTCACGTCTTTTTGCCCATTTTCTATCATGTGTTTGATCTTTTACCTTTCAATTTGTAAGAGTTCTTCATACATTAGGGATATTGGCCCTTTATCTGTGATATAGGCTACAGATATTTTTTCTGTTTGTCAGTTGTCTTTTCACTTTGCCTTTTTTTGCAATGAAATTAATTTTTATCAGTCTTTTAAAAATTGCTTCTGGATTTTCAGTTATGGTTAGAAAATTATTTCCTGCAACTGGTTAATAAAGAAATCAACCATGTTTTCTTCCAGTATTTGCAATTTTATTCTTTTTACATTTGACTCTCTACTCCATTTGGAGATGTGTGTGTGTGTGTAAGTGTGTCTGTGTGTGTGTGTGTGTGTGTGTGTGTGTGTGTCTGTGTGTACTGCGAGGTATGGATTTAATTTTATCTTCTTTTTTTTTTTCAAATGACTAAACAGTTGTTCCAGTCCCATTTATGAAAAAGTTCATTTTTGCTGTAGTGAACTGAAATGCCAATTTTATCATACACTGAAGTTTAATATGTACTTGAGTCTATTATTTTAATTTCTATTCTATTTGACTGGTCTATTTATATACCATTATCACATTATTTTAATGATAGAAGTTCAAGTCACGAACTTGAATATTTTGTCTTCTCCCATTTATCACTCTGTTGAAGTAATGTCTCATTCTCATGGCCTAATTTTAATAGTGGATGGGCCTTGAAGTAAAAAGGAATTTCCAAAATGTAAAATAAAAATCAGCCTTAGAGAAGTATGTTGCTTATTTTTAAATAGCTCTTATAAATTGGTAGGAAAAATATAAATCCACCAATAGAAAAATGGATTAAAAGATAAAGATGTTATTCACAAATGGAGAAGTGAAGATGGCCAATAAATATATAAAACAGATGTTCAACTTTGCTTGTAATCAGAGAAAAGAAAACAAAAATTGTTAAGCTGTCATCTTTACCTGTCATATTAAAAAAGAAGAAAGAATATAATAATATCCATGGTTGGAAATTGGGTGTAGGAAAAAACTCTCATGTATAAAAACTGGTACTTCTTAAGAGGGCAGTTTGGAACATGTGGCAAAAATGTATAATGTATATACTTTTTATTCTATATCTAGGAATTTGTCTAAGGATATAATCTGATATCTTCACAAAGGTTTGTTTGAGGAGTAAATTACCGCATTGCTCATAATAATGAGAAATAAGGGTCAGTTATGTATGGTGGTTGCTGACAATAGAACATTATATAGTATGGGACACTACATCGCTATTAAAAAATGATATGTAACCGTATTTTGTGACAGGAAAAAATGTCCATTGCACTGTGGAGTTACCAAATAACTAGTATTGAGGATCTCTTTTTGCAGAAACAAAGACACATAAGCTCAGGGGGTGCCTATCCATATAGACTAGGATGTGAATGGTGTCCCCAGAATCGTGCAATGTAGCAGCCCTGATAGTATGATACTGCTTTTTTGTTTAAAAAATATATATACGTACATATCAGAATTCTCTGGGAGAAAAGAGTGATTGTGCTAGATGGGTGTGCTTCCTTGTGAAGCTGAGATTCCTTTGGCATAGCTGTGATGGGCAGGGAAGGTATAAAGAGAAAGCTGAACTCTTCTGTGTAAGAAACTGAACAGAAGATTGGGATTAGATGCTAGCCAGAGAGGGTGAAGAGCGGGGAATGCAAAGGGTTTGTACAGCAGCAGGGAATAAATGGAAGATGTAGTGGGTGAAAATTTCCTTGGAGCAGAAATGGCTTAGGGATTTCTTTAAAAGAACAGGATGTATGAGATGGAATTTTACATTGATTGCTTTTCTCTGCTGTCCTGATTCTTGGCTTAAGCATCAGCCATTTCTGCTACACATACCACCTTCATTAGGAAGTAGTTTGCATAGTGAAGTAGGAGGGTAGTAGCCAGCTGGGTCACTTTGCAGAAAAACACAGAATGGAAGTAGAGAAGCAGTGCACTTAGGATCAGAGACAAAATATATGTGATTCTCACCAGTCACAGGGATTGTAGCTAACATTTACGTTAGATATTCATGGAAGTTGTTCATCAAAATAAAAAATGCGTTGTTTTTTTCTGCTGGTGGAATTTGGTGTAATTTTTTACTTCTGTTTTCAACATCCCTCTGAACTATTTACAATAACCATAATTTATTTTTTTTTTAAAACTTAGAACACAATAAAATTATTTTCTTTTCAGGTAGTACAACAATGTGAATGTATTTAATGCCATCAAACTGTACTCTTTTTTAAAAAGATTAAGATGGTAAATTTTATGTTATGTGCATTTTATCACAGTTTTAAAAAGAGGTCTCATTAGTGACACAGGGCATGGATATTTGCTACAAATTCTTGTGATTTAGGGGACAGAAGCAAAAATAAAGATAAAAAGTATACTACAGTTTCTCTGGGGTAATTAAATGACTCCTGAAATTTTGTGCATTGTTTTGGATTACTTATAGTAGTAGGAGAGAAAAAGCACCGAATAGGCAAGAAAATTAACAATTAAAGTGTGCATTGCAATGAAGGCATCTCATAGTTTTTGTTTCACAGCTTCTATTTTATTTTTGCCCTTGCCACTGCCGACATATTTCTAAAAATTGCCACCAGGGGGCAGGAGTGTGCCACTGTCAGATGTCAGAACCTGCAAGGTTTAGGTGTTCCTTTTAATGTCTTCCAGAATTACTGTTCCTATTATACAGATTAAGAAACTAAGGCACAAAGTGAAGTAAAAGTTGGGTGACTTAATATTATGTGAATGGTAGAGGTAAGATTTAAACACTAGTTTCAATAATCCATCAATTAGTCTCTTTTAGGGTTCACCTGAGTTTATAGCTATGATTTCCGCATTTTTATCAATGTTTTACAGCCTCCTTTTATTAAAGTCCATAAATTAAGAAAATTTTAAACAAACAACTAAACAAAAAGAAAACATGGTCATAAGTGTTTACTTCGTGGATTGCATGGTGATAGAATTAATGTGAGAAAGTCACAAATAGGAGATAAAACTTCAACTGTTTTGAAACCCTTCTTTCAGAGTTTTCACTTGTGAAAACTTTGGTGGGTTTTGTCTTTTTAAGGCAAAAAGCTGAATTAAAGTTGTCAGCAGTAGATGATACAGATGACTTATGTCCACAGATAAGAATTTCTTTTATCAGAGTAAAATTTCCCAAACACTACTGTTATGGGCCAAATTGTGTCCCCCCACCAAATTCATATGTTGAGGTCCTAACCCCCAATACCTTTGTATGTGACTGCATTTGGAGATCAGGTCTTCAAAGAGGTAACTGAGGTAAAATGAAATCATTAGGATGGGCCCTAATGCAATATGAGTGGTGTCCTTATAAGAAGCAATTAGGATACAGACACAAACAAAATACCATGTAAAGACACAGGGAGAAAACAGCCATCTACAAGGCAAGGAGAGCGGCCTTCAGAAGAAACCAACACTGCTGACACCTTGATCTTGGACTTCCAGCCTCCAGAACTGTGAGAAAATTTCTGTTGTTAAAGCCACCCAGGCTGCAGTACTTTGTTATGGCAGCTCTAGCAAATCTACATAAAAAAACACACAAAAAAACCTACAGCAGAAGGACACAGGATGCTTGAAAAAAGTGAGAGAACTGTGAATGACTTGAGAAAGACAGGAAAAAGCTAAAGAAAATGTCTATACTTTCAGTTTCTTCTGAGAATAGTCAGGAAACAAATGCTGTGGAAAAGATGGCACTGACCTTGAGTAGTTAGTTTTTATTCTTCAGGAACCGTAATCACCAACAATGTGAGCAAGTCACACAGATTTTTCTTTTCTTTTCTTTTTGCCTACAGAAGCATGATTTTCAATTTTATAGAATAGTACTGTTACCTATGCATTGATATAATTCCAAAAAGGCAGCTCTACGTGGACTGTAGATTCTGAAATTCCCTTTTATTGCATTTAATCTTGGATCCTCAGGCCAAAACTTTGGGACTTAGACCAAGGACATAAGGCTTAATATGTGGAGTTCTTAAAGCTCTGACTCATTAGATTTACAGCTGTGTTTCCTTCTTGTATATATCCCTAGATACACAAACAGAAGATCCTGAAACTGCCTGATCCAACAGGTATTATTAGCTGATCACTCAAGGCATAACAAGTCTGGTATCGTCACCTCTTTTTCATGGCATGTTAATGTTCTCGTCTGTTTGTACCTCTTCATCATGGCTCTTGTCTCCACTTTCTTCTTTCTCCGTCCTTGTCCCTTTGCCTTGTGTGCTGTCATTTCTATAATCCAATTCATAAATGCTTGTCCTAATTCCATTTCCACTGGCTATTATGATGGTTTCTACATACGTCACAATGAATGTCTACATGTGGAAAAAATTAGTGGTATTATTCTCTGAATATTTCCTTTTTGAAAAGATAGAAGTGAAAAGTTGACATAAACAAAAACAACAGCAAAAACTAGTGTTTGCTTATAAAGCATGCCACGCTTTTTGGATTGTATGCATTTGACAACAACCCAGCAGGGAAAGGAAGAAAGAGAGTTGATTTTCAGCTGCTTTAAAGGGTTTTTTAATGTTCTTATAAATTTCTCTAAGCACAATTAATATTAATTCTGTGTAATATGTAATAATGTTTTGACTGGAATTTGTAGAACTCCACAGCCTTTAATCCTAAAAGTATATGTGATGCCCTTAATGAAGCTGTTTTGTAACAATGTTTTATAGAGATAATCTCTAAATTTAGTACTAGCTGAGAAGAGTGATATCAGAATGTCTGAATTTATCTTTATGAGAAAGAAAGGAAAAAAAGAGAAAAGACATTTTGAGAGGAGATGAAAAAGGGTTGGCATTGTGAACTGTAGAAGTTAATGCGTCCCCTCACTGAAAATTGTGGACATGGAACCATGGGATCTGGGGGGAGGAGCCAAGGCTAACTGACTTTCTGAATGCAGAGGTGCACGGAGATAAGCCCAGCTGCTGTGCAGCAGAGAGCTTTTATCTGCCTAGCTCCATGAAGTGCACTGACGACGCTGGCATAGGACAGAGCCACTGACCCCAGATGGATGCATTCATCTTAGAACAGAGAGGTCAGCACCCATGTTTCAGCTCTAGGAAACTTGAGAAATGGAAAAAGAAGCAAGTGCAGGGAAAAATTTTTATATGCAAAGGAGATTTCCCATTGCTGGCTGGAAGATGGAGAGAGCCAGGTGTCCAGGAGCTGAGAATAACTTTTAGCAGCTGAGAGTGACCCTGGCCAGAAGCCAGCAAGAAAATGGGAACCTCAGTCCTTCAATTGTGTGAAGAACTGAATTTGACCAATGGCTCCAATGAGGTTGGAAGCACATTCCCCCCCAGAACTGCCAGATGGGAACTCAGGTGGGCTAAAACTTGAAGGTGAGACCCAGAGCAGAGAGTCCATTTGAGTAGCTCTAGGACTTCACTTTTATGTAACTGTGAGACTAGTGGGTGTTTCTTCAGCTGCTAAATTTGTGGTCATTTGTTACGTAGCAATAGAAAATGAATCCAGTGATATAACATTGAAAACTCGTTCCTTAAGATATTTTGACATCCATAAATCAGCTTCAGACTGGCTCTGACTCGTCCCTGCTTGGCATCCTTCTGAGTCTGTTTCCTCACCTGCATAGACAGAGGAAATAATGATGATCGCCTTAAATGGTTCTAGGTGAAGTGAATTAATATTAATGAATTCCTACCAGGTTTCTTAGCATGTGGTAGACACTCATAAGTGGTTTATTCTTCCCTCCCTTCCCTTCCACTTTGCACAAGCCATTCATGGTCTAGTCCAGCAATTTTCAAAGGTCTTAACAATTTTCATAGGGATTCTAAGATGATGTTGGCCTTTTTTACTCTTATTTTTTCATGAGTGTGTGGTGGAGTTTTCCAGAAACTACATGCTTTATTACAATAGATGAAATGCAGAAGCAGGTATGAGAATCTAGTTGTCTTCTATTAATCCAGACGTTAAAGAGACATACAAAAATGAAAAAAAAACTTGCAAAAAATTAGAGACTGCCTATCCTCTCACAAGATATTTTTGTTTTGGAAAATGCAGTTATTTTTAAAAATTAAAAAAATGTTATTTATGTTAACATGTAAAAAGTTTATTATATTTTTAAATGAAATGACTAAAAATCTAAATTTTCTTAGTTTTGATTACTGATATGATAAATATCAATAATCGAAAGGTCTTTGGTGTTCTCGATAATTTTTAAGAATGCAAAGGGGTCCTGAAACCAAAATCTTTTGCTTTAGCAGAGGACTCAATATTTCCTGATTTGTGTTAATCTCCATGAGGAGTTAAAAGGTGCTTAGATAGAATGGTCTATGGGAAGAAGAATTTAGGAAACACTGCAATGTATTCACCTTTATTCCACCCCTTACACTGCAAATGAAAGGGCCGAGGAATTTTGGAAATACAAATACAGTTTAAGTTAGTTTAAGTCAGCATTTCCCCTAGTTAAACTGCTCTTTACTATCAAGTTAAAAGCATAGCAAGAATTATTTTACCAGCCACTGAAAGCAAGATGGAGATGCAGACTCAGATTGTGAGAGTCATTTTATTTTAAGGGCATCGGAAAGGAAGAAAAGAACATTCATACTAAGGAAGATAATTTTTTCCAAGGGAAAAACTTTTTTTTTTTTTTTTAACAGAATGTCTATCAAGAGATCAATAGCCTTCTGTTCACAAGTTGCAAAAAGAGACTGTAACAAAGTCGCCTGCATTTCACCCACCTGCTCTGTCAACTCTCCCCTCTGCTTATTGTTTATTTCCTTTGTACACATTTACTGCCCTTTTGGAAAATAAAAGTTTAAAAGACATTCTCTCTATTTTTTTCCTGCTTTGAAAGAGCACTGTTTCTATAAAACATTTTTCTAAGCCATGTATGCCCTCTCAGAAAATGAAGAATGGGCAAGGGGGAAAGTTAGTCATCATGATTCTCTGCTACTTCCTCCAGCCCAGTTGCATCCTCACATCCCTGCCTCTGCAGCCCACTGTGGCATCAGACCCAGAGCTGTCATACTCTGAGGAGAGAGGGCCCCAGGAGACTTACCAGCCCCCAAGCAGGGAGCCAAAGCTTCAAGTGTGTAATGAAAGGTGTTACATTCTTTCCCTTGCTCTATTTCTGTAACAGCTGGATTCTGTGACATGAAAAGCTCCCTCTCCATCTTAAAATAGTCTGCAAAGAAAGCCACAAAGCTCTAAATCATTAAATGTTGTCCCCAACTGATTGCTAAGGAACCTGAATACAACAGAGGAGGGTGTTGGGAATTTGAGGAAATTCTTTCAGAGGAGAAGAAGGAATAGAACTAAAGGAGAAAAACCTCAACCGATGGTTGGGGATTTGGGAACGAAGAGGGAGATGTTGCTTTTTAAAGGACAGAGACTCTTTTGAGAAAGCCTTCAAACAAGCCATGATACTAACAAAAGAAGTGTAGAGTGGAAAGTGCCTGAGCAGTAGCCGGGCTGCAAAAAACATCTTCTTTGTCACGAATATTCTAGTCTTCCTTCGGCTACCCCACCCCGAGTCTCACTCACTCTTTTTCACAGTGACTGATTAATAATTCCAGCTAAGATTTTGATAGCCAAGAGCAGTAGAATAGGGCTGGTCCCTTTGGATATTTATATTTCAAGGTTGGGGAGAGAGGATGACAGGAACAGACTGGCAGATCCAAACCTGGACAGTGGTTGTGTAAGATGATTGGTGTCAGTATTTTGGGGTCAGAGGGGCTCCACTGGTAGCCTCTCAAATGCTGTCTCCACAGGAAGGACCTACCTGCATGTAGAGAATAAACCCCCTGGTGTGTGTTTATTCTCAAGGTTTGCTACTTATATTAGGTTGGTGCAAAAGTAATTAAGGTTTAAAAGGTTAAAAATAATTGCAAAAACTGCAATTACCTTTGCATCAATAATAACACCTCAAAACATGAACAAAATCCAGTTGTTGGTGTGTAATAACTGATATTAGCACAAGAACTGGAATAAAATTCAATGTGCTTTAAGATGAGATCATTTTACTGATAGTAAATTGTAAAATTTAGAATGAAAAAAATGTGCCAAAGTTAGTGTTTTTGTTTTGTGTGTGTGTGTGTGTTTTTTTTTTTTTTTTTTTTTTTTTTTTTTTAAAGAATGGCCTATTTTCTAGTGGACTTCTTTGACTTTAGTCTCTTGGAAACATGAAGATACTCAAATTTGTCATCTTTTGTTCTTTGATTAGAACATACTTCTCTTTAGGAAATAGAAACTTCAAGTCTATTTTTCTTTTTGCCCTAGAGATTTCACTCATCTTTTCTGTATTATCCTGCAGGGTTAGGCGATTAGGTACGTTTATTTTGTTTCTTCTCTGAATAGATTTAAATTACTTTACTTAGAAGCCATCTCTTCAGGGAATGAAGAGGGCTTATCTTAGCTGGCCACGTGGATTCCTGTGAACTGTCATCCAACAGGAAAGCAATGTACATTCCAGTAACGCTGAGCTGTGATCCTCCAACATCGGTGATTTTTTAGTTCTTTTCTCCTCTGTCTGGGATGTCCTTTCCTAGCTGTTACACACTTAGTTTATTCTTCAAAACCCTGTTTATGAGTCACTTCTTTGTGAAGCTTTTCTTTTCCACGTTCACCTCCCCTGTTCTCCATAGTCCTAGGCCAGAGGTGATCACAGCTTCTTCTCCAGTACCTGCACGCCATGGATATGCCTCTGTTATCACATTAATCACACGGTACTGTGACCATAATGTTAACTTTCCAAATTTCATTCAGTTTTCTAGGACTAAAGTTACTGACCCTTCTAACCTCTGTAAGCTCTACTCCTGGATCTCCACGCAAGAATCCTTAATACATAATAACGTTATATAAGTATGTGGTAACAATGCCTAATATGCATTAAGTGTTTATTACCATATTTTATCAATTCTAAGAAGCACATATTTTTCTTCCACATGTAAATATCTCCAAAACCAGGATGCATCTTAAAGTTGATGAAGTCTTAAGTTTGATGAAATATAATGTATGGCAGCCACTGGACTAATTTCTTCATATTACATTTCATCCTTAATAATCCAATACAGAGAGAACTCTTAATATTCAGTGTATGGATGAGGAAAGAGAGACTTGGAGGGATTCAGAAACTGGCTCAAGGTTCATATAGCCACGAAGAGACTGAGCAAGGGCAGAAACTTAGGTATCAACGTCTCCATCACCCGTGGGGAAGAATGTTGTATAAGAATACGACAAAACTAAGATTTTTAGAACGTCTATTATGTAGCAGCCAATGTGCTAAGTACTTCATCTACTCCTTCCCATTTTATTATCACAAAAACTTTATAAGGTAGACATTATAGTCTTTATATTATAGACAAGGAAATAGAGGCTCACGTTGGGTAGCTTGTTTGGAGTTACAAAGCTGGGATGTGGTGAAGCCAGAGTTTTTCACCACAACTTAGCAGGGCCCTTTCAGTCCAAGGGAAACCATCCATTGATACAGGCAATGCGAACCAAATAAATGATATAAAAATCCATTCCCCAGATGGCAGACTTAGGTAGTAATTCCTTGTATGATGATTTTAGAGTGCTCTAGACTCTTGGCTTTCCTTAATGATAAGAAAAGTAAACAGCAGTGATGACTTTGGGGATAATCTGAACTGTGAACTAGTCTCAGGGTGCTTTCTTGGTCTGAGTAGCAGAGATGATGCTCCGTTAGCCTCCGCTGCCTCATCGTGTACCCTAGCAGTGTACAAACAAGGAGACACAGGGGCTGCATTAGTCGGACCCTGCCCTGGAGCTCGGTGTGGTAACGGATGTTGACCTGGACCATAAACAATGTTTAGCTGTTACTCCCTTTGTTAAAGCGTTTGACTTGTGTCCCTATGAAGTTGGTTTTCTAGACTTACTGATTTAGCCTGGAATAGACCATTAACCCTTCGGACACTTCATGGTATAGGTTGTCTATCATGCACGTTTATTTTGTCTTCCATAAAGAAATAGCCCTTCCCCCCCTTTTAAGGAAAAAGCGAGAGGATTTCACAAACTAATTTCATGAGTTCACTGTAAGAACTCCAATATGCAATCTTTGGATGCAGTCTCTGCTATATTCAGCCCTTTCATAGAGTGTAGCATGTGACTATGGCAATGCTTTCTTCTTCACTTGGGGGAAATTTTGATATATAACCAGAGTTAATGAATAGAAGTGTAGCATTCTAGAATACTGGTTCCCAAAATGTGTTCCACAAAGTCTTAGCTCTGAGAGTTAACCTTTGAAAAATGGGTTCCGTAGTCAAATTAGTTTAGGAAATGTAGCAAAGCTCTTCCTCCCTCATGGAGTTTAAACGTTAGGCTCTGATAAGTCCAGCTATAAAGAACTTGTTTTTTATTTTTAGTAAGCCTGTTGACATCTCATGTAACCGATGTTTCTTTAATACACTTCAGGTTACATGGTCTGTGGTAGAGAATGCAATTGTACCTCCAGTATCCATTCTCTTTTCTCCTTTCGTAAGCGAACCTCTGAATTTTAGCTAAGCACATAGTTTTCCAGCTGCAGATCACATTTTCCAATTCCTTCATAACCAGTTGTGGCTGTGTGAATATGTTTTTCCAGTAGGATGAGAGCAAACATGATGTGGGCAACTTCTGTGTTACTTCTGTAAAAGGAAGTTGCTTGCTCTCTACTTTCTATCCTGTCCCCTTCTTGTTGGCTGGAACACTCAATTGTTGCGGATTCAGTTTCTATTAGGACAATACTTTAGAGGACGCAGAGTACAAAGGATACAAGGATTCTGGGTCCCGGATGGTTGTGTAGACTAGCCATCTATCTCTGAATTGTTTCATGGAAGAGAAATAAAATTCCATCTCGTTTGAATCGCTGTACTTTGGGTGTGATCATAGCTGCTAATGTAAACTGTCACTAATTGCTAGCCTAGCATTTTCTAAGAATTTTGTGCCTGGGTTTGCCTAAACTTCCTGAATCCTACTGGCTTTTCTTAATAAATGTTTCTAATGAGAAATTCCTAAATGCTTTAGAGGAAGCTAAACATTTAGGTCAAATAACATTTAGAATGAAGCTAAGTTGTTGACTTAAGATTAAAATAGAGAATGAACAGTCAAATCATGAAACATTTGCTCAGACTGAGTCAGGTTAACGACTGGACTTTCTAATGAAAGAAGATGAGGTTTTAAATGACTCATGTTATGTATAGTATCGCTAATTCTTCTAAGTGTGTTTATACATAAGTGTTTCGAGCTACTGAAATAAGTGAATGATTCATATTAGCTTCAAAAAGAAAACCTTTGGGGTTTTTCTGTGTCTGCTCAGTATTTTACTTGCCATTATTTAAAGGCTTATTCAAGACGTTTAATAGCAGACACACTGGCAACAATGTCAATTCTGACCTCAGTCAAACATAATAGGAGAGAGCAAATTGTGTTTTCCTCGGAAAAGAAAACCACAGCATATTTTCCTCCTGGAGTAATTTGATTTCCTTTTGCTGTAGAAAGTCCAGAGAAAATGACTGCAATTCTGCCACGGGCTTCCACAAGTTGAAACTGAATGTCTGTGATTTTACTTCCCATGATGACTTTTCTGCACGAATGCTTGGGTTTCCATTGGAGGGCCCCTGATTCCTAGATGTGCTGCAAGATGGTAATGTAACTGAGCACACGCTCGGCTTGGCTCTGCTTTGGGGCAATGGCGTCTTGCCGGTTTCTATGATGGATGTGTCTAGAGCTTTAGCCCTGAAAACGCCAATCTCCAAGGGATAGTCTATTTTTTCTCTGACATTTATGAAGGGCACCTGTGTAATGTCTGACCGTGGCCCAGTTCTCTGTATCTCCACATTTATCATGGTACCTGGGTTTAGCTGCAAGCCCAACAATGAGAGGGAGCCATTTGCTAGTTGGAAATGGTAGCAAGTTTTGACTTGTGCATTGCAACATCTGTGAAGTAGTATGAGATTTGATGGGTGTCTAAAAGTCTTTATTTAATTTACTACCAGAAGTAGATCAAATTTCAGATTCCCTATGCTGGCATTATAGTCAAGATAAATCTTTTATAAGGGTGTACAGGAATTCTAAAGAAAAAGCTAAACCAATCATTTTTTAGAGTTTCCTTGTTTTATGTTGAGTTTCCTAGAAATGAAAAAAAGAATTGTTTCTTGGGAGAAAGTTAAAAAGTACTTGTGCAGAAGGAAAAAACGGAATAGGAACCATGATAGTTCATATTTTTAGACTCCTCAAGACTAATTTTAATCCATTTCCTGTCTTTATTTAAAGATTATAATACAATTCTTTGCAGGTCATGTCATCTCTGGAACATTCTCACTCAGTTATCAATGAAACTCAAAGGCATCCATGAGAGTCAACTATTCCTTGAAGGATTAGCACAGATACACTATCTACAGAACAAAATAGCACTTACCCTCTACCTCATAATATCTTTTGTGAAGAGTTTGTGAGCTTTTTGGGTGCATATGCTACAAAAATGCAAAATGGTGGTAATAGATGACATAAAGGGAAAAAAGAAGGTTTCCACAGGTTCCCTTTGAAAAAGAAAACAAAAACATGGCTTCTACACAACATCCATGACAGGGCACACCTACTTCTGTCCCAGACTGCAATTTTTTCCCTTTTTCGCATTCTTTATAAATAGAATTTTCTCATCATTCCATTTCTGAAATGAGTTCTCAACCCATTTCAGACTGCACAATTCCAAAGAACATTGGTCGTGTGTGCAAAGCTTCCTTGGTGAGGAGCCTCAGTGCAACAACACTTAGACAATACATGCTTAGCAAGTAGGCTTCGATCATGCTGTCTCTTAGATTTTAGGAAAAAAGCTGTTTCTTTCAACTGAATGGCTTTAGGTTGCAACTCGTTGTTAAATAAACTAGCCAGCTGCCTGGAATCCTTTCTGAAACGAAGTAGGATTTATTCACTAAATAAAACAAGAGACCCGCTCATCAATGCAACAAGTATCCGTTCTTTGACATGGCATTAGCAGAGCGTGGGGCCAGACTTGTGTCATCATTTGTGTTAGAAACCAGTCGGCACAAATGATACCACATCAACTCTAACAACTCAAGTTTTACTAACTTGTGAGAGCTTAGCCTCCTGAAAACTCCCTGCCAAGTATATTTTTAGGGTATCTTTTTGGGGTGTCTCCTCTGCACTCATAAATAGCTCTTCTGCTCATGGGTATCCCTTACTGGAGAAAATGTCTGAGAGCAGTTACTGCCTGCTGTCACTACACCCCTGGATCTCCCAAAGTTGCAAACTTGAGGGACCAAGCAGAGTTGAATATCCTGCAGCCAACACTGGCCCAGAAACAAGCTGTGCTCCACAAAGAACGTATTTTGTCAGCAGGCACACAGAGAGGGGCTCAGGCTGTGTCTCCTAAGTTCCTTTAGGAAAACAGGTTATTTTCCCCTCCATTATGCCTGTAGCACCTCTCTCTGCTTAGAGCTCAAACACGAGTCTATGAGTCCTGAGCAGGACAGCTGCCATGTTGTTCCCTTCCAATCCCAGGTGTCTCTCACAGTGTGCCTTGAAAAGCTCTGCTCCCTACAGTTGCTCCAAACCCCGGGGCAGGTCAGTTTGTATAAATAGACACTTGAGGGCAGCCACTACCTCATCAGACATGCTCAGACATGTCTGAATCCCAGCAGAGGCAACAACGTAGGCTGAAACCAAAGTCCTTACATATGCTTAACAAAAATGCACACAAAATGCTGTAAAAAATACCTCATATTAACTTGGTTCATGCATGCACGCTTCATTTATAATCCAAATAAATTCCTAGGCCGCATATGGCCCAGTCTTGACACAGAACCACATTAAAGAAACACAGTCTAGCAACCAAAAGTAATTAAAAAGTAATTCCCATGTTTATTTGGGCCCCCTTAGAGAACAGGAAGTGAATGACAAGTTTGAAACCCTTAGCGACACTCTAGAAGCTCCCTTTCTTCTTCCCTGTTCTCTCAAATCCCTCCACATTCCTGGTGCCTCTGTTTATACTAAGCCCCTAATATTTCTCTCCCAAACCTGCCTCAGTGTGTCTTTTTCTTTGTTGTCGTTGTCGTCTTTTTTATTTTTTCTTTTCCAATTTATCCCACCCTTTCTCAAAATCTGGGAAATTCTGGCAAAACTGAAGTCATCTTAATGGGCCATAGTGGCAGGGAAACTAGCAGACCGAGATAAGATCCGCATTGTGAGCAGAACAGGTATGGAAAAATCTATAATTTTTGTTCCTATTACATGTTCATCTAACACCTATTGAGGAAGTATTATATATGGCAGGCACTGTGGAGGCACTCAGGGCATACATGAAAAATATATTGTTTCCAATTTCAGGAAATTCAAGTCCAGTAGAGGGTACAGGCATAGCACACAAATGATTGTAACCAGAGGGCAGGTGTAAGAATGGTGTTAGTTTTAGGCCAAGGGTTTACACCATGCTTGGATAGGTCAATAAAGGTTTCACAGAGAGAAGACCTTGACCTTTAAGGATAAGTTGCACTTTTTCAAAGTGGGTGGTTTCCTAAGACAGAAACCCAAGGGTTCCCCCGGGAGTCTTCCCATTCCTTTACTCTCTACAAATACTTTTGGTCCTTGTGGCCTATTTATTTTATCTCCTTAACATCTTTTCTCCACCTCTTCCTGTCTGCAACTGGCTTCTTATTTATCTTCTTCATCTGGTACTTTTGGAAAATATCTACTTGTTGCTTATAGTCTAGATAAGTAGTTCTCCATTTTTTTTTTTTTTTGTCTCAAGACTCTATTACACTCTCAAAAATTATCGAGGACCTCAAAAAGTTTTTGCTTATGTGGGTGACAGAAATAGTCACCAAATTAGAAATTAACACCGAGAAATTTAAAAATTGATTTAAAAAATTGAAAATAAAAATAATCTCATTATATGTTAATATAAATAGCATATTTTTAGAAAAATACACTTTACAAAACAAAAAAAATTTAGTAAGAAGAGTATCATTTTTAAAAATTATTTTACAAGTCTCTGTTATGTTTGGTTGTACAGAAGACAGAAGGATTCCTATATCTACTTCTACATTCAATCTGTTGCAATGCCACATGTCATGTGACCTCTGGAAACCTCCACTGTGCACTCATAAAAGAAAGAGAGTGAACAGTATATTATTAGAAACATATTTTTGATCTCACAAGCCTTCTAAAATGGCCTTGGGGACGTGAGGGCTTCTTGGGTTACACTTGGAGAACTGTTGGTATAGATCTGTCTAAAGTACAAATCTGGTATGTTTTCCTCCTATTTAAATCTTTCAGAAGCTCTCTTTTACCTACAGAGTAAAGTACATGAAAGAGTGAGAAGACATTAACATGACTCCTAGATTTCAGGCTTGTATAATTGGATAAACAAAATAGGAAATAAGAAAAGCATATTTTTCACAGCGATAGAGTTGGTGAATTCAGTTTTTTTTTTGTCATGACTTTTGAGGTACCAGTTATCTATTGTGCATAACAAACCACTCAAAAAACGCAGTGGCTTAAAACAACATTTACATCAAAAAGATGTGATCTATGAAAGAAAGAATTGATAAGCTGGAGTTCATTAAAACGAAAAACTTCTGCTCTGTGAAAGACAATAACAAGAGAATTAGAAGACAAGCCACAGACTGGGAGAAAATATTCGCAGAAGATACATCTAATAAAGGACTGCTGTTCCAAATATACAAAGAACTCTTAAAGCACAACCATAAGAAAACAAAAACCCCATTAAAAAATGAGCCAAAGACCTGAGCAGACACTTCACAAAGATGATATACAGATGGCAAGTAAGCATATGAAAAGATGTCACATCATATGTCATCAGGGAAATGCAAATTTAAACCACATTGAGATACCACTACACACCTATTAGAATGGTTACGATCTGGAACAGTGACAACACCAAATGCTGGTGAGGATGTGGAGCAATAGGAATTCTAATTTATTGCTGGTGGGAATGCAAGATTCTGCAGCCACTTTTGGAATACAGTTTGGCAGTTTCTTACAAAACTAAACATACTCTTACCATTCGGTCTAGCAATCATGCTCTTTGGTATTTACTCAAACGAATTGAAAGCTTACGTCCACACAAATGTCTGCACAATGGTGTTTATAGCGGCTTTATTCATAATTGCCAAAACTTGGAAGCAATCAAGGTGTTCTCCAGTAGGTGACTGAATAAATAAACTGTGGTACATCCAGACAATGGAATATTATTCAATGCTAAAAACAAATGAGCTATCAAGCCATGAAAAGACATGTAGGAATCTTAAATGCATAAATCTAAGTGAAAGAAGCTAATCTGAAAAGGCTATGTACTGTATAATTCCAGCTATATGACATTCTGGAAAAGATGAGACTGGGGAGACAATAAAAAGGTCAGTTGCTGCCAAGGTTGTGTGTATATTTGTGTGTATGGGAGGTGAATAAACAGAGCACAGAAGATTTTAAGGACAGTGAAAAAATACTGTGTTTGATATTATAATGATAGATGTATAGTTGTCCAAACCCATAGAATGTATAACACCAAGACTGAACTCTAAGGTAAATGATGAACTTTGGGTGATTATGACATGTCAATGTAGGTTGATCCTTTGTAAAAATAAGTACCTTTTTGGTGAATGATGGTGATAATGGAGGAGGCTATGCATGTGTGAGGACAGTAGGTATATGGGACATCTTTGTACCTTCCTCTCAATTTTTCTGTAAATCGACAACTGCCAAAAAAAAAAAAAAAAAAAAAAGTAGTCTTAAAAAACAACAACAAACCAACATTTGTTTATTATGTCTCACAAGACTACAGTTGACTAGACCAAGCTGGGCTGATTTTGACTAGCTTAATTATGTTTTTTCGCGGTCAGCTGGATCATTGGCTGGGACCTACCTAGTATGCTTTCTTGTGATTTATTTTAAAATTATTTAGAATTCTATTTTTTAAATTTCTTAACTGTATTTTTGGGGGTTTTACTTTTGTAGTTTTCTTAGTGGTTGCTCTAGGTATTACAGTACTGCATAACTAACACAGACTACTAGTATTACTATGTTACTACTTCTGGTGAAGTACTGAAACTTTATTTCCATTTAAGTCTCTTTACCTTCCCCATTGTTTAAATACAATTGTCTTATGTTCTCTCTCTTTTCACCACCACATCAGATGGTGTCATAATTTTTGCTTTAACTATCAAGTATGATTAAAGAAATTATGAAGAAAAGGATAATCTATTATATTTTACGCATATTTTTATCCATTCTGCTTTTCTTTCCTTTCTGAATGCCAAGCCTTCTTCTATTACCATATGCTATCTATTTGGAGAGATTTTTAAATCATTCTTTAAGGGGAGGTCTGTTAGTATCAAGCTATCTTAGTTTTCTTTCTTCTGAGAATGAGTTTCCTCTTCATTTCTGAAGGATAACGTCCCAGATATAGAAGTTTCTGTCAACAGTTCTTTTATTGCAGCACTTAAAAAGATTGTGCCACTTCTTTCTCACTTTCATGGTTTCAGATGAGAAACCTGATGTCATTAGCATTGGCATTCCTTATGCACATGTGATAATGTGTTGTTTTTCTCTGGTTGCTTTTAAGATTTTTTTTGTCTTTGGTTTTCAGAAGCTTAATTATGATGTATCTTGGCATGGATTTACTTGCCCTTATATTAGTTGGGGTTTGCTCAGCTTTTTGAATCTGTATGTTTATGCCTTTCTGTCAAATTTGGGCAGTTTTTGGCCATTTTTTTCTTTGAACACTTTTTTTGTAGTCCTACATTTTTTCTCTTCTCCTTGCGGGACTGCAATGATAGAAATATTATATCTTTTGTTAATATTCCACAGGTCCCTACGGCTCTGTTTATTTTATCTCTTTTTGGTCTCTTTTTTTTTTCTGTTTGGTTTGAGTAAAATCTATTGATCTGTCCTCAAGTTCACTTATTCTGTTCTCTGTCATCCCCCCTCTACTATTGAGCCCATCTAGTAAGGTTTTTTTTTTTTTTTTTTTTTTTGGTTGTTGTGTTTTCTGCTCTAGAATTCCCATTTGGTTCTTTTTTAAAACTAAAATTCTATATTTTGCTGACATTTTTTGCTTTTCATTTGTTTTGAGAGATTTTGTAAATGTTTATTATCTTTCTTTTCTTTCTTTCTTTCTTTTTTTTTTTAAATGACGGTTTCTCTCAAATTCTTCTCAGATAATTCCAACTTCTGATTTCATCCCAGTTTGGGTAGCAATTGATGATTTTTTCTTATTCAACTTATGATTTTTTTGTTTTCTTTGACATGACAAATGCTTTTTGATTGCATCCTGGGCACTTTGGATATTATGTTAGGAGACTCTTGATTCTGTTTAAATCTTCTCTTTTAGCAGCCCGTCACCCTGCAGCAACTGGTTCAGAATTGTCTGGTGCGTGACTGCCAACTTCCCTGTTTTTGCTTCTACTTCCACATCAGGACCAATCAAAGTCAAATATGCTCTCCAAACCAGTCACACCCTATGCCCTGCTTCTTGGTAACTCATCTTCTGCTTTCCTCTGCCAGTCTCCAATGAGAGCTTACCTGAAGCCTTTCCTTTTTTTTTTCCACTGTAAAGCTTTCCCACTCCCCTGCCTGCCTTTCAGTCCTTCCCAAACACAAAAGATGATGACTGACTCCCTTGATATAGCAAACTCTGAATAAGTAGCCTCTGTTTGTTCTCATTTGGGTGATCTGCATTTATTTGCACACCAGTAAATGAAATGGCCCATGGGAGGCTGAGCTGGGGTAGATATGACTGAACAAACACTATCCTGAGCAATCGGCCAGTCTAGACACCTTGGGAAGCTGCTTCACCTCAGTTGCTTTATATATTTTAGTAGAGTTGGTGGTGAAGACATCTAGTGCATAAATCTTAACTTAGTTGTCATGGTTCCAAATTATAGTCGAATAAATCATTGAAAGCATTGTTTTTATTAACTTGTAATCCAATGTTTCATCCCCTGGGACCTCTGCCTTTTGGTTTGGCATTAAGTTCTGTTTATTTGTCAATTAATATGTCTCTTAGATTTTTTATTTTGTCTCTGTCACGTTGCCACTACCCTTGTCCATGTTTTCATGATCTCATAAGCAGCAATCATCTGTGACCTCCTTTGAGCCTCTTTCCATTCTACATGATTGTGCATGCTAAGCTTATGCTAACCTTCCCCTAGCATCCATCATGTTAATAACTTCCTCAAGAGCTTACTCTTTTTGTGAACTTCAGTTGGCATCTGTGCCCTCCATAATATGGCCCCCTAACTAACCTAGCAGCCTTGTGTGCTGCTGCCCTTGTCCATGTCCTGGGCTCCTATTCACACCTTGTTTATTCTGCCTTCTGACTTTGGTCATTCTGTTGCTTCATCCACAGTGCCTTCTTTTCTCCTTTCCATATGTGCTTGCTTAGCCCATCCTGCAACTCTCACTTTGTCCCTCAGTGGTCTAACCCTTTGTACTAGATCCTTCTATTGTGAACTTGAGTATGCTGTGAACTATGTTTCACTGTAAGATTTCAGGTTAGAGCTGGCCATTAGTGAAGATGCAGATTTGGGAGGTAGCAGCCATTATACCTGGGGAGTTGTCATTGGTTAGATGCAAAGATGCCAGCCGATGCCAGTTTGTCCTCATGCTTCTGCACTCCAGTTTCCCCTGCCTGCCCTACTGACCCACAGTAGCTCCTGGGCCCACCACCAGATGATTTGCTGTAAGCTCCTAGAAGCAGTAACTCCAAAGAGTCCACAGTCTTCCATACAGCAGCCTCCTTCACAGTCCTTCCAGCAACTGGATGTGCTGAGCTTCTAGATTCCACTGTGATTGGGGAGCACAGTGCTGCAGTCCTTCTCATGTGCCCACAAGCATCTAACCTAGTCACACATTCTCTGATATAGTTCTTCTTCACTCTCACTAAATTATCACTTTGGGGGCCAAACATCAGATTTTATATTATCAAACAACCTTACTCTATTCCATACACACACACACACACACACACACACACACACACACACATACATAAATACATACACACACGGAATATATATATATATATATATATATATATATATATATATATATATATATATATATGTGTGTGTGTGTGTGTGTGTGTGTGTGTGTGTGTGTATCAGGTTCTAGATTTTGATATTTTTAAGGGAAGGTAATTTGTTGTTGTTGTTGTTGTTGTTTTTTTCAACTTCAAAACTCCCTTTCACTTTCATGCATCTCACTAAGTGCAACTGAGAGCCAGGACTGCTACAGATTTACAAAAGTCCACTTAGGAACTTGAGAGCCAAGAATATGACTCCGTTTTCTTTTTGTATCTGCTCTAGCTGCAGGGCAGTTCATATAGAAAGCGCTTGCTGCTGTCTCAGTGTTGAAGGCAGAGTGCTGGGGAACTGGCTGTGGGATGATGGAAACCTTGGTTTAATATCTCCAAACATTAACGTGATGCACAGGAATAAAATTCAAAACTCATGGAATGAATGGATTGTGTGTCCTTTTAGTAATGCTATTTTTTTTGCAACTAAGCTTTTGATAAAAATTGGTCAGTATCCAATGTGAGGCTGCATTTTCTGGCAGGAACCTAAGTTCATGTGCTCTGCATCCTTGATTGAGAGCAGATCTATAGACTTAGAAATCCACTGGAAAAAAAAGAACGGAAGATAGGCTTGACATTCTGTTGCAAAAATGAGAAAATCTAACCAGCTTTTTTTGCCTGAGTAATCACCACAGTCTGTCTTCTAACAAAACAAACTTTTTTTTTTTTTTAAAGAAAAAGACACATTCTACTTTCTGTACCTTTCATCATCATTTTGTTTCTATAGAGAAGGAAGGATTGAAGATAACTGTTCTGATCCCTGATTCAGACAGGCTTTCGATCTCCTAATGCCTCAGACTCTTGAAACCACTTTTTAATTGAAACTGGGAGTGACCTTTGGTATGTCTGGAAAGCATGATATTCCACACTCTATGAACATGTAGTTTTGTAAATCGTTAATTCAGAGAACAGAGCCTTGAGAGCCTTGGAAAATGAAGGAAAGCATTAACATTCAATACTGATTTCTGCAGAACTGTTTTCTAAGAAATATCTTGGCTATTCTTACATTCCTCTGTAAGAGAAATGTGCAAAGAGGGCCTATCAAACAAATAGTGGTGATGGGTGCCCAACATTATGTATGTAATTAATGCCAATGAATTGGGCACTTAATAATGGTTAAGCTGGCAAATATGATATTATATATATAATGTATATATACAATATATATAATGTATATACATTATATACACACATATATTTTATATACATACATAAGTATACGTATGTATATAAAAATATGTGTGTATATAGTGTATATATGTATGTATATAATGTGTGTGTATATATATATATATATATATATATATATATATATATATCTCCAGAAAATTTTTTTTCCAAAAAATGAAAAAGAGGACTCATCTCATATAAGAATCCTGAATAAGCTTAAAAAGATCAGTGGATTGGTGATTTATATGAAGATAGGAGAAAGAAGCAAGACTCTATTCACAAGAAAATAAAATGATTCATATACATTTCCTAGAAAAGGATTTCATGTTACTATTTAATGAGCAAAGACTGATTTTTAGGTTACTGACTCGGAAAGAGAAAGACTGACTTTCTTTTTCTTCATTTCCATCTTCAAGACTCTAATGTTTATAGATATTGTGGCATTCATTCATGTATTCATTCTTTTTTCCTAGCAAGTGCTAAGAATATAGAAAATTATTTACTTTGTTTTAGGAAAGGATATAATGATTTGAAAAGTAAGTTACCTAAGCAAATCACAACATGAAAAAATATGGAATCAACAGTACATTGGTGTTGATGGTTTTGAATATGCGGAACTGTCATAATCTGAGATTTCCAAAGGAAAGGTTATCCTCCTCCTGCTCCTCCTCCTCCTTCTCTTTTTTTTTTGTGTTTCTTGTGTTTTAGGTGTAGAAAAAAACATAATGATTAGACATTTACACCCCTCACAAAGTGATAACCCCCCAAGTCTACTATGCTTCTGACATCGTATATAGCTATTACAATACTACTGACTATATTCCCTATGCTGTACGTTACATCCTATGGGGGGGAGTATATATATATATATATATTTATAGTTGACATTCAATATTATTTTATATTACTTTCAGGTGTACAATGCAGTGGCCAGGCATCTACACAGTCTATGAAGTGATCCCCCCAATTAGTCCAGTACCCAGCTGACACCATACATAGTTTTTACATTATTGATTATATTCCCCACACTGTATTTCACTTCCCTGTGACTATTTTTTGAATGCCAATTTTTACTTTTTAATCCCTTCACCTTCTCCCTCATACCCCACCCCCCTTCCCATCTAGCAACCATCAGTTTATTCTCTGTATGAGTCTATTTCTGTTTTGTTTGCTCATTTATTCTGTTCTTTAGATTCCACATATAAGTGAGATCATATGGTATTAATATTTATCTTTCTCAGTCTGACTTATTTTACTTAACATAATATCCTCTAGGTTCATCCATGTTGTTGCAAATGGTAAGATTTCATTCTTTTTTTATGGTAGAGTAATACTCCATTGTATAAATGCACCACATTTTCTTTATCCAATTGTCTACCGATGGGCATTTTTGTTGTTTTCATATCTTGGCTATTGTGAATAATGCTGCAGTAAACATAGGGGTGCATATGTTTTTTTCTAGTTAGTGTTTTGGATTTATTTGGATAAATACCCAAGACTGCAATTGCTGGGTCATAGGTAGTTCTATTTTTGATTTTTTGAGGAATCTCCATATTGTTTTCCATAGCGGATGCACCAATCTGCAATCCCAACAGCAGTGTTCCCTTTTCTCCACATCCTTGCCAGCACTTGTTATTTGTTGATTTATTGATGACAGTCATTCTGACAGGAGTGAGATGGTATCTCACTGTGGTTTTTATTTGCATTTCTATGATGATTAGTGACATTGAGCATATTTTCATATGTCTACATGTCCTCTTTGGAGAAATGTCTCTTCATGTTCTCTGCCCATTTTTTAATTGGATTGTTTATTTTTGGGTGTTGAGTTATATGAGTTTTCTAAAATAAATTTTGGATGTTAACACCTTATCAGATGTATCATTGACAAATATCTTCTCCCATTCAGTATGATGTCTTTTTGTTTTGTTGGTGGTTTCCTTTGCTATGAAAAAACTTTTTAGTTTGATATAGTCCCTCTTGTTTATTTTTTTCTTTTGTTTTCCTTGCCCAAGAAGATACGTATATCAGTAAAAATATTACTAAGTGTAATGTCTGAGAGTTTAGTTCCTATATTTTCTTCTAGGAATTTTATGGTGTCAAATCTTACATTTACTCTTTAATTCATTTTGAATTAATTCTTGTGTTGGTGGGCCAACACAAGAAGGTGCTCCAGTTTTATTTTATTGCATGTATCTGTCCAGTTTTCCCAACACCATTTATTGAATAGACTGTCTTTACCCCAGTGTAAATTCTTGCTTCCTGTGTCATAGATTAGATGACCACAGAGACATGGATTTATTTCTAGGCTCTCTATTCTGTTCCATTGATCTATGTGTCTGTTTTTATGCCAATACCACACTATTTTGATTACTATAGCCTTGTAGTATATTTGACATCAGGTAGTGTGATACCTCCAGCCTTGTTCTTATTTCTCAGGATTTCCATGGCTATTTGGGGTCTTTTATAGTTCCATATAAATTTTAGGATTATTTGTTCTAGTTCTGTGAAAAATGCCAATGGTATTTTGATAGGGATTGCGTTGAATCTATATATTTCTTTGGGTAATACGAACATTTGAACTATATTAATTCTTCCTATCCATGAGCATGGTATATTTGGTATATGGTATATGTCTCCATTTGTTTGTAACTTCTTTAATTTCTCTCTTCAATATCTTATAATTTGCTGAATACAGGCCTTTTACTTCCTTGGTTAAGTTTATTCCTAAGTATTTTTTTTTATGAAATTATAAATGAGATTGTTTTCTTAATTGCTCTTTCTGATAGCTTGTTATTGGTGCATAAAAATGGAACTGATTTCTGAACATTAATTTTGTATCCTGCTACTTTACTGAATTCATTTTTCTGTTCTAATAGTTTTTTGTTGGAATCTTCTTTGGGGTTCTCTATATATGGTATCATGTCATCTGAAAATAATGACAAGTTTTCTTCCTCCTTTCCAATTTGGATGCATTTTATTTCTTTTCCTTGTCTGATTGCTGTGGCTAGAACTTCCAGTACTATGTTGAATAAAAGTGGTGACAGTGGGCATCTATGTCTTGTTCCTGATCTTAAGGG
The DNA here is from genome assembly GCF_057876585.1 of Rhinolophus sinicus. NCBI lineage: Eukaryota > Metazoa > Chordata > Mammalia > Chiroptera > Rhinolophidae > Rhinolophus > Rhinolophus sinicus. The sequence continues at coordinate 125,995,038 of NC_142515.1, forward strand.
AAATGCTTTTAGCTTTTCCCCATAGAGTATGATGTTAGCTGTGGGTTTATCATATCTGGCATTTATTATGTTGAGCTATGTTCCCTCTATTCGCACTTTACTGAGAGTTTTTCTCATAAATTGATGCTGGATTTTGTCAAATGCTTTTTCTGCCTCTATTGATATGACCATATGATTTTTATTTTTTCATTTTGTTTATGTGGCTTATCACATTAATTGATTTGTGGATATTGAACCAATCTTGCATGCCAGGAATGAATCTCACTTGATTGTGGTGTATGATCTTTTTAATGTATTGCTGAATTCAGTTTGCTAATATTTTGTTGAGGACTTTTGCATCTATGTTCATTAGGGATATCAGCCTATAGTTTTCTGTTTTTTGTAATGTCTTTGTCTGGTTTTGGGATCAGGGTAATTGTGACTTCATAAAATGAGCTTGGGAGCTTTCCCTCCTCCTGGATTTTTTGGAATAGTTTGAGGAGAATAGGTGTTAATTCGTTTTTGAATATTTGGTAAAATTCACCTGTGAAGTTATTTGATCCAGGACTTTTGTTTGTTGGGAGCTTGTTGATTACTAATTCAATTTCATTGGTAGTAATCAGTCTATTCAGATTTTCTGTTTCTTTTTGATTCACCCTTGGAAGATTGTATGCTTCTAGGAATTTATCCATTTCTTCCAGATTGTCTAATTTGCTGGTGTATAGTTTCTTCTCCTTTTTTAAATTAAAGTTTTGAGATATGTCCCTACTGGTATTCCAAACATTCAAAGTATTTGATTCCTTCCATTTCTATATTTATTACGTAACTTTTTTTCATAACTTGGAGACAAACTTCCTTTACTTACACCAGATAAGCATTTTATAATGAGTTAAAAGTCACACATGTGGCCTAGAACTTTAGGATATATTAACATATAATTTCTGCAGACTTAGATTTTACATCAAATAATATCTAGTTGCTTTATGATAGTTGGATGTGAAATGCATAGTTTTTATATGATTGAAAATGAATTGCCATTTTGATTATCTAGAGATCCTCTAACTGATGCACCCTTTAGAAGGAGTTCTATCTTGGTTTATAGAAATTGAAATATTTCTACTTGTGTTTTTAGCTGGATTTAAATGTGAAGGTTTGAGACAACTGGACTATGTCTTTGGAGAATCTTGATTCTGCCAATTCTGTAATATTGAGCTATGTCAAAACAGACAAAAGATGGTGGAAAGTTTGGCAATGCTATGTAAACATAATGATAAAATTACCTGTAAATATAAATGAGAATGGGATGTTCAAACTATTTTCATTCAAATAATTCAGATGTTAGAACTATCACTGTTTTTCTCCATGAATGAATAGCGGATTTTATTATTGTTACTTTTACCCAAATTATCTAGGCTATTTTTAATCTCCCACTTTAATCTTCTAGGGTAGACATGGTCATACAGGAGGTACACATAAACACTGCCAACTGAATATTCAAGCTTTATTCTTTTGCCAAGATGTGATTTGTAACAAACCTGCTGATATGATTTTACATTCTCTGCAGAAATCACTCTGTGGTAAACCAGGTTTTTTGGCCACAGCAATATCCCCTGCTAAGAGCTAAATAAGCCATAGTATTGAGAAGCCAGGCTGGAATTTAGCTGTTTAATTGTTTTCATGTGTTTGCATTTGAGTGGCTATGAACCCTAACTAGTCAGCTGCACTGAGGATGGAGTTGGAATCTAGGCCCTAGTCTCCTAGAGCTAAAACTGAAATGCTCCCTTAGTAGCCTGATTTAGGAGTCTGTTCTTGGGACATACGTTCTACTGCTTTTGAAGGAAAGTAAAGTTATCTTAAGATAAGATCCTCTCTCTAAGTCCAGTTATACTTCTACTTTCTCCACTTTTTTCTTGATATTTCTTAGAATGCTATAATAGTCCAAATAAATAAAATTAAGCCTTTACTACCAAAAAATAGCTTCCAAGCTACTAATGAAGCACGCACTTTATATTCTTGCATAGGTTTTCCCAAATCTACTTTCTGATGTAGTCACATAACACCGCATACTATTTTAACAGCTTTATTGAGGTGTAATTGATTTACAAAGAACTGTAATATTTAGTGTGTACAATTTGATGGGTTTGAACATACCCGACCACCTGTAAAACTGTCATTACAATCAAGGTAAGAAAGCCACAGAGAGAAGGAATTTGCTAATGATCCCAGAGATAATGTGTGAGCCCATAAGGATTTGAACACTGGTGTTTTTGATTCCAAAATCCATGTTCTTTCCATTCCACGGCTGCCAAGTTATAATTTCACCTGGACTGATGTTGGTGGGCTGGCATAGGACTTGCTACAGATATTAGCAGGGAAGACCAATAGGTATGGGACCTATTTTCTCAATGAAAATTAAGACATATAAAGATACATCTGAGACACAACAACTGGAATTAGACTGTCCAAAAATTCCAGAGTATGTTCAATTCCAGAAAGACCACTTTACTCTGAGACAGAGACAGATATTCACATTGTTTGATCATGTCTGTTCCTCAGTTGTAAGGCAGACAGGGCACTGTGTGGATGGATAGTTGGAGTGGGTTATGAAGGCCTGCTTCCCCATACTGCCTTGGGAGCACAAATCACACTTTGTATGATGGATGCGTCCCTCTTTCTAGGGGATACAATATCATTTTATTAATACCTCCATAAAGCAGGAGTGAATTGTGTATCTGTGTATGTATGACATTAGGTGTATTAAACTACTTATTCAATTTTGTTTTCATATAGTTGTCTTTCCCTTAATTATGTGCTTGCAGCAATACATACTGACATTTGGAGGTGTTGGAATCACTGAGAAGATAATCATTCTTGTTTCTAGCGTGTTAAAATACCACGCAAGGGGCTAACATTAAATTGAAAAAAGTTCTGATTATTTTCCAATCATAAAAATAATAATTTTCATTAGAATATTTGGTCAATATAAAATGTTTAATAAAAAACAAAAGTGACTTTTGACTTCACTAACCAAATATGACTATTGCTGTTATTTGGTATATTGATAAAGTTATTTAGAAGAAAGCTTTAGATATGTTGCTACATGGATGAAAAATGAGTGCAGAAATGTTTGGTATTTTACACCATTTATTATAAAGAAATTAAGGTGTGCAATAGCAATATATTCTAGCATTTCACAGAAAAAGAATAACAATTGCTTTTAGAAACAGACATTTTCAAGAAAAAAGAAACAGATTCCTTTTAAAGTATACACTGAAAACCTAATTTCATATAGCAATCAGAATTACAGATCCACAATTTTGAATTCATAATAAAAAAACACAGGGTTACCTAGTGTTGAATGACGTCCATTTCGTCCAGCCACGCCGGGGATCCTGTTGCAATGGCTGATGGTTTGTTTTACTTCTTGCTTAAAAATAGCTAGAGGAAGAAACCATACAGAACAAAGTCTAAAAGTATTATTACGCAGCAGATTGCATTTTTGAAAAATGGTTACAAAATAACTCCCCTGCCACATGTACTTTTACAACCTTGCTACTCATCTAACAAGAGATGGCGTCCAGTTCTCTCCCTTGCCTTGAATTTGGGTGAGATTGTAATTGCTTCACAAACGGAATGCCGTTGAGGTCACTTTGCATGACTTATAGTAGCTAAGAGGAGACCTACAGCATCTATTTGGTTCTCTTCGGATGACTGCTGTGGAGGAAGTCAGACCATGGAAGCTGACCAACTCCCCTGATACAGTTGTGCTGTAAGGAAGCCCAAATCAGCCTCCATGGAGCAGTCGCATAGAGAAGCACTGAATCTACAGGGGAAGAGAGAGGGTCAGCCATCCAGCTGCTCCAGCTCCCACTGTTCCAGCCCAGCTACTGTGTGACTCTGAGCCAGAACCATAAGCTGAACCCTTTCTGAATTCTCCACCTGCAGAAATCAAGAAAGATAACAAAATGACTGTTGCTGTTTTAAGCAACTACATATTGGGGTGATTTCTCATGTAGCACTGGATAATTGGAGCAGAATCTGATGCAGAAATGGAGAGCTGAAATAACAAAAACCTAATGTGGCATTGGATTTTGGACTGGGCAGAATCCTTTAGGAAGAGACTGTCGGTGAAATCCTGAAACACCTAGGGCGAATGTTAGTGAAAGCTGGAAGGAACTCGAGGAGAGTGTTAGCAGAGACCCAAAGGGCCTCAAGCCCTCACTGTGTGGACGTAGAGCAAAGTGAGGAAAACTTAGAAGTTGGAGAAAAGGGGGCCCTTGTTAGTTATGTAGTGACAGAAAGTTTAGCAAAATTCTTGCCTGTGTGAATGTGGAACATAGACTGTGTGTTATGAACTCAGTGATCTGGCTTCTTCTTGCTGCCCATAATAAAATGAAAGAGGAGAGTGATGAACTAATGAATAAATTATTCAGTTTTGAATGAGATTCATGGAACATGCAAAAGGATTCAGAGCAGCCTTTTCAGATAGTAAATTGTTCTTAAATTAAAAAAAAAAAAAGACGCCTTTGAGACAAATATCTAAGGGATAGATAGGGCTAGAATATTCTTTGTAAGACCTCAGAGAGTTCTAAGGCATCATATAATACATGCAATACACAAGAGGCCCCAAGCCAGAGCCATGGGAAATAATAAAATGTTTTAAGCAGCTCCGATTTGGAGTGTTTTTTTTTTAATTTTAATTTTTAATTTTAAAAGTAATTGTACCACCAGAGAGTAGGATAAACATTATTCAGATATATGCATATTAAATAAATGTAATGTGTTATTTTACTTCAGAAGTAAAAAAAAAATTAAAAACAAAAACCTGCTTAAAGATTAAACCATTTTCTTCTTAAGTGTGGAATCATACATATGTTCCTTTCTTTATTTAATCATCATTTAAACAGAATGGAAATATTTTCAGATTGGGGAATTTGACTTTCACACTATGGGTATTGCAAAACTCACCTTTTCAGAAAGATGAGTGTTGCAGACAGGGGCCCCATAAAAGATCATTTTAATTAAGCACTTAATTTTCCCAAGAAGTGAAAGTTTTCATATGTTGGTAAAGTTTCTCACCATGTGCGCTTTCACAATGACTTGTTGAGAAAACTAATGATAACTTTCTTTTACATAAAATCAAAAATAAAAAGTGACGGACACTTTGCCTTTAATCACTGATAGATGCATATTGATTTACATAGAGCAATTTAAATAAACCACTGATGATATTCATATGGCGTGTAGATTTGAACTACTTTGCAAAGGGCTGATATTGCAAGACATTGTGATATTCCAGATCTTCCATAGGCTTCCTCTTCACCACCTTTTTTCTCCCCCCATCTCTCTCCTCTTCTTCCCTCCTCTTCCCTCACTTTGCCTTTTCCTCCTCTTCCTTCTACATTCTTCTTCTGTGAATTTTAAAAGATAGTTTTCTTTATGATAGGTCAAAATATTTACTCACTCTTTGACTAATTCCTTTATCATTTGTATCTATATAACGTCTAACCTATTTGCTAGCTACATTTAAGAAGAAAACCCTTCATTGTGTTAAAAATGGATGACCTCGGTAATTCATCCTGACTTTAGGGAATTCACATTTTATTGTGGGAAGTATTCACGTATTGAGCTCATCACAGTATTCTCAGATACGTACAAGTCAAATGAATAATGTGCTTGAGACCACAGAAAAGAGTGATTAATATTTTGGGGGTGAAATGGGGTGTAAGCAATAGTGTGTTAGAGTCGACTTGGGGATGATTTGCGGGGTGACTTTATGGAAGAGATGTCTTTTGAACTTAGCTTTAAATGATAAGTAAAATGGTTTTTGCAAGGTTGAAAGAGAGAATGGTCCAGGGAAGGAAAGTCTAAGTAATAAGCTTGACTACCATTTACTGGGTGCTAACTATGGTCCTGGTACTTAGATATGCTATTATAATTCATCCTCAAACTGGTCCTGCAAGGTAGATATTAGCAACTCCATATCACATTAAAAATGGAGGCTCTGGGATGTGAAATCATGTCCAGCATCTGAAACATTTATCACTGTACTTTACTGCTTCATCAACAAATGGTTGAGGGAAAGGTTTTTTGAGGGGTGGACTAAATTTAACAAAACACATTGTTTCTCTTATCACCACTTTACATAGCCTGCTATTTTCTCAACTTATGTATAAATTTCTCTGGCTGGGGCAAACGTTTTCTCCAGGCAAACTCACTGATTTGTATAATCTCTACATCATAAATCATATGGCCATTTAAGATATTTTATAGTTTATTCAGGTATTAAATTCAGGATAGCAGTGAGCGATAAGGTGGAAACAGCTGACACGTAAAGTCAATTGAAGTTGTGACCTGCCCAGTGTTTTGGATAGGGAAATTTAGGTGACCTGTCACGAAAGGGAAGGAGTTAGACAAAGTTAAGTGACAGGAACACACTGAGAGTAACATTTGCAGCATTTGTAACCAAAAAAGGATTAATATCTAGAATATATATAAGGAACTTCTGCAAGTCTGCAAAGATAACACAGGAAAACCAATCAAAATGGTCAGAGTACATGAATCAGTTATTCACAGAAGGAAAATCCCCAGTGACCAATGAGTATGTGACGAGATGCAAAACCTTCCAGGAAATCAGAAAAATGCAAATTAAATAACCCAGCTTCCAGCCTCTTGAAAACTTATGTCATGATTTTGATTAAATTAATACTCAGTGTTTGTGTTATTATGATTAGGTAAATATTATTCATATCTATGATTACATTTTATTTGATTTCTAGCTCTTAACAAGAGTTTTACTGAGGTATAATACACAACACGGTCAGATACACATTTGAAGTGGAAAATTTGATAAGATTTGACCTGTGTTTGCACCCATGAAACCATCACCACAATCGAGATCATGAATATACTCATCACCCTCAAAGGTTGCCTTATGTCCCTTTATAACCTCGTCATCCTGCCTATCACCTGATAGGCAACCACTGATACGCTTTTTGTTATATGGATTAGCTTCTCGCATTTTCAAGGATTTTATATGACAGAATCTATCACTTGGTGTGTTTTGTGTGCACTTGAAAAGAATATGTATTATGTTATTGGGTGGAGCAGTCTCTCAGAGATCATTGCCTTTTGTTGCCCTATGGCCAGTGTCTTGAAAACCATTGTTTTATATGACTATTTTTGGTTGTTTGTTTCAGGTCCAGTCTCTGTTAATTCATCTTGGTTGGAAGCCCAAATTCCCTTGTGAATTTTTCCTTTCTCTGGGACCTTTTTTCTTTCTTCTTTTTGGTTTCCTTAGTTTTCTTTGTATCCTTAAATTTCATGTCACAAATTTGGATTTCCTCTCCAGTGTTCAGACACATCAAGTAATCTGTCAGTTTAATATTATTCTTAAGGACATCCTTTCTGAAGCTTTCCTTCCTCCTGTTTCAATGCAGACTAGTTGCTGTCTTTGTTTTCTATGTGGTTATTCCAGAATTTGTTAACTAATATTCTACAAATTTACTTTATTTTTCTGTGTTTTGTGGACCTTTTATCTTCCTTTTTCTTGGTTCCCTAGTTTTGCTGGAGCATATCTTTCAGTAGCTTTCTGAGAATAGATACATGGGAGAAAAGTTTTTGAGAACTTGTAGGACTGAAACTACTTTTGTTCTATGCTTCAACTTGATTTCAAATTTAGATGGTTACAGAATTCTAGGTTGGAAATGAATTTCCCTCAGAATTTTAAGGTACTGTGCCATTTTCTCCAGAGCCCAATATTGCTATTGAAAAGTCTGAAAACATTCTAAATCCCATTCTTTTTGTCTGCAATCTGTTTTCTCTTCGGAGGCTTTTAGGATCTTTCCTTTATCCTTGGTGTCATAACAGTTGTCACTGATCCCCATTACTTAGCAGTTTTTAAATCTAAAAATTCATATTTAATTTCTGCAACCATCATTTAAAATTTTTAGGAGCTTTTTTTCTCTTTCAAGGTTTCTTTTTTTATTACATCCTATTTATGTTTTATGAATTGAATATCTTCTCCTCCTCTTATGTCTTTGAGGATATTAATTTAAATGTTTAAAAGTTTTATTGTGTTCTTTCTATTGACTCTATTTCCTCTGACCTTCATTTTTCTTTTTATTTATTGTTGTCACTATCATCCATGTCAAAGATTTTTCTTCAGGTATCTGATAAGTTTTGCCTGTTCATAGTTAAGAATGAAGGATAAAGAGTTGACTGAAAGTTTTGTGCCTGCACACCTACCGGGTGTGTTGATTGGCCGGCTTCTCTGTAGGCTATTTGGGTAGGGAGAGGGCTGCTTCATTGTTCACACTTAACTCTGAATCTGTAGAGTTTTTCCTTTGTACATGCTCAGTTTTCCCAGGTAGGAGTCCTTTCCCTTCTTACCTAGAGGTTATAAGGCTCACTGCCAGCATTCCAAGAGTCAAGTCTAGAAACAGAGGAAGGGCAGGGTCTTGCTAAAGACCCCACCATTTAGAGACCCCACCGGGTCTTGCTAAAGACCCCACCGTTTAGAGACCCCACAGTTTAAAGAGCCTAAAATTTCCCTCGGTTTGGCATTGCTGCCCTCAGCTGTGCCTGATGACTCCTTGTCCAAAGTGTCTAAGGTTCATCTTATTTAGTCTTTCTTTTGCTGGGGTGATGGAGGGCATCTATGGGTTTAACTGCTTCTCATACAGACTGATAAGCAATCTTTCCATTTTCAGTCCCATCAGTACCCTTCAGGGTTACCGGGTAGACCCCACTCTTGAACCTTTTTATGGTTCTTGACATCTCTCATTTCTATTTTATTCTCATCTGTTCTTTTTGTTTTGTGGGTCTGTAACTTAAAACAAGATCCTTTCAATGTAATTTTAATGTGTTCTCGGGAGGAAACAGAGATTAATAAATGGTGGGGATATACCCCCTTAAAAAAATTTTTTTTAAACTGTGAAATTTAACAAATGCATAGAAAAGTATACGGAGGTATACAGTTTCACTGTTTCACAAACCAACCAGTCAGATTAAGAAACAGCATTGCCAGTCCAGCAGACTCCTCCTTCATGCTGGAAACTCTCATGTTGTAAGAATCTTCATCCTGTCATGATAAGTATATTTTAGTGCACCACAAATATCCTGAAATATATTGTATGATCTCCTGAGTGTGTCACTTGATAAATAATCCAAATTAGCCCAATTTTCTCCATATTTTTCTGCTATCTACTGTATGGAAAAAATATTCCATATAATAGATGATATTTAGTATTGATGTAGAGTAAGATATAACAGATCTTGCTGAATAAGCTTTACCACAGCTAATAAGTATAACGTTTTGTTAAGGAACATTTGTGTGCAGGTCCAACCTGACTTTATCTAAAAGAAACTTTATCTAATGAAGAAAGCTGTTCCTCCCTTGATTTATTCATTCTGTAAGACAGATCTAATTTTCTAATATGATTTCTTTTTGTGCAATTTTAGAAGATCCTAGAGAAACATTGAAGTTAGTCTGTGATGTAGAGCCAGTACAAAATAAGTTGAAAGTAACATTGCTTGGTAATATCATTTATTCTCCACTTACTAGGAGCCCAACACCCTTTTTGTACAAAGACTATAGTTTTCTGTGAACCAGAAAAGCTATAAATTTTACCAGCTGGTTTTAACTGCAAAGGAATATCAAGAAATTCCTCCTGTGGGCTCTATAAATGCTGAGATAGTAGACTGACACATGAAATATAATGACCGTAATTATTCATGCCTTTTCCCCTCTCAAACGTGTCCAAATGATTTGTTATTCTACACCATTTATAAATAGCCACGAAGCAGAGTCTCACAGATTGGGGGCCTGTTGTTTTTTCTTACCTAAAGCGTCAAGTGTGTTGAATATTTTTGGGCACATAAATCTTTGTTTGGCACCTAAGCAGAGAACAAGTTAATGATTTAACATATGGAGGGTAAATTGGTTATCAAGTTTTGTTTACATTTAGTTTCTTTTTCCTCCTTCAGGAATTAAGTTGAAATTGGTATCTTTCTTGGAATTTTTCTATCTGTGATTTAAAGAAAAAGAGGAGAAATAAGTACACTCAGTCTTCCTTTCAATGACTGTGCAATATTGGGCAGTGTCTGCGATGCCCAAGGTGTTCTTCCACAGGAGAAACATGGCGCTGGATGAAATTTCCCAACCCACCTAGTTTCACCACTTCCAGTCATAGTCAGTCTCCAGCAGTTTTTGTTGTTCTTTCCCTGTTTAAGAGTCTGAGATGAGCTTTTGAAATGGAACACCCACAATGTAATCTCAGGGAAAACAATTTGCATACACATTTCTACGGACTTTTGCTAACCTTGCTAAGCATTAGAATCCCCTGGGAGTTTGCTGATCAGATTTCTGGGTCCTGATGTCAGACAGTCTGATTATCCAGCCATTTGTGATAAAGGATTTGGTTTCTGTAACAGTGTACTGAAGGGACCCTTTCACTGTAGCTTCCCAAATGCTGAAGTTCCAACACCATTTTCATTTCATTGCTTCCTTGTTCCATAGAGAAGTGATGTTTAAGCACTAGCGTTCCCTCAAGGAAGGAGTAGGGATAGATAATTTGGGGGCATACGGCTCAGGGAGAGAAGGGCAGGCTGGAGGGCAGAGCACATGATGTCCTTTGATAGCAGATCTCTTTAGTGGCCACTGGGCTGCTAGAAGAATTGAAAAAAAAAATGCAGAAAGGGAGGGTGGAGGGCACCTATGAAGACACTGTTTCCCTTTTCTAACCTTTCCTCACTAGCACACATGTATGTAGTCACTCATTCCTTACCCCAGCCAGATGTTTGAGAAGTTCTGTCTAAACAGCTGGAAGCAACCCCAATAATCCATCAGTATGGCAGCTCCACATTCTCCTGAGGCCTGCTCTGTGGGACTTAGGTTAACTGTGAGTCCCCTGGATTACTTCACGACTCAAACAAACATTTCAAATATGGGGCTGAGGAAAGCACACCTGAAATGGGAGTCAGGAGACAAAAGTTCTAGTTCCAGTTCTGTCGTTTATGACCCAAGTGACTTCTTAGGCTTTTTACTTACTCAAGGAAGGTTGCTTAGATGATCTTGGGTCCCATTTAGCTCTCTACCTATTGTGGGAGGGCTAAGTCTGAGCAGAAGGCTGGTTTCTAATAAAAGTTCTGCTGCCTGCTGTTAGCCAGTAATTGTTGCCCAAACTCTTTTGATGAGATTCTTCCCCCTTGGAAGTAAGCAATGTTTTTGCTGAGGTTGGCAATGTATTGCGGGGCGGCCTGCAGGGTCTCAGCTCCCGCTCCCCACATAAGAACACAGGATATGGTGAGGCCAAAAAGGAACACCCACAGAGCCATAGGTAGGGGAAGTCACACCACTATAGTCTCACTGGAGGCTGGATTCATACGACGTGCGACCTGCTGTCCGCTTTTCTGCCAACTGACCGACTCCCCTCGCTAGCTGCAATCCACCGTGCTAACTGCAATCCGCGCTTGCTAACTGAGACACCATCTTCTTGCTAGCCCCCATTTTCTGCTAGCATAGCCACAGCAGTTATATTAGTGGCCCATGGCTCACTGGTTACAGCTGATGGCCAACTAGCCACAGCTGATGGCCATGCAATCACAGTTGATGGCCATTTACTACCTGAGCCAGCACCTTTCCACGTGAGGCCGAGAGCCTGGAAACTGCACTCCTGGCTCTGTCCCCACAGGCAATATTGCTTATTTCTGCTGATTGCTGAGTGTTGGCTTGCCTTCTGGTTTTATACACTGCAGGTTAGTCTCTTCATGTTGCAAAGTCTGAAAATAAAGAGGCTGGGGCTTGGAAATGTGATATGAGTTGCAAGCTAGTCTCTGAATTCCTACCTTTTGAATAAGGGTTGAAAATTCTCTTGGAGGGTTGAACAATTTCCTGATAGAGTCTCAAGAATTTGTTTTAGTCTGTTTTCTTTTAATGTTTTGGTTATAATTACTATTAGTATTCTGATGAATAGATTCATAAGAAAAAACCTTTTATTTTCAGGAATAACTAATAGCTCAAAGTCAATCTACCCTAAATAAACTGGTCTTCTACTCCAAATGTGCTTCATTTTCTGTTTCCTCCTTCTCTTGTATTGTCTACATTTTAATCAATGGCCAAATTTACCTGGTTCTACCTCTGAAGTGGTGGTATATAGACCTTACTGCCACTGACTCATTACTTCTTGCTTATACCACTGCAATAATCTCTCTATTTTCAATCTTCATCTACACCAATTCATCCTTTAGTGTCACCAGGATAATCTTCCGTTCTGATCACCTTCCTCTCCTGCTTAAAAAAAATTGACGACTTGATATTATTTATAGAATGAAATCTAAACTTTCTAGTGGGACTTCAAATTTTTTCTTGTTTGGACGTGCCTAATTGTCATACATTTATATGCTGCCCTACTTTTGCTCATGCCATTCCTGTATGCTTAAATGTTGTCTGCCTATCCACACGTATGTCTGGCAAAGTCCTACTCATCCTTCAAGAAAAAGTCCCAAAGTGTCCTCCAGCATGAATCCTTAACTGAGCATTTTACATCTAAATAAAGCCCTTATAGCAGCTCTTATTCCTTTAATATTATGCTACTTTGTATTATCTTCATTCCTATTTTTCCTTCAGAAGTAACAGAGCTTAGTAAGCATCAGGTAGTCTTCAGTCCTTGAAATTGATGAAAATTTTACAAATATTTGTGTATTTCTGCTGAGAGTAGCAATATCTTTCATTTTCAAAAGATTCAATTACTCCAAATGGTTGAGAAACATAATACTATATTGTAAACTCTTGATAGAAAAAATGTATTTTTTCCAATTGAAAGTTTAGTACTACCTTTAACATAATCAATAAATAATGTCTTAATAAATAATCAACTGAATAAGAAAATAATGAACATTATATTGAAATACAGTTTAATGGAAGAATCCTCTAAATTTGTATTCAGAGTAATGTATTGGTATGTTGTTAAAACTGGCCAAATATCTGAGATAAGGAGGTCTGACATAATAGATCCTATTTTATGAGACAGGTTTTTTCTTTTTTTATTTAATTTTTTTTGGATAAGGTTCCGTGGGATCTGAACTGAACTAGGATTTACCTGGTATATTGAGATAAGATTAGAAATCTCTTCAAGTTTCTTGAATTATTCTTATGGCTCCTGAATCAGGAGATAGCCTAGATTAATCTTCAAGTGGGGACCTAGGATCTGAGGCAGATTTAAATCTGTCTGAATGTCTGCTGTGTGGCTTTGGACTGAAACTTGTCTTGGCCCCCTCCTTTCCCCTTGCACTCACTCAATCCCCTTGTGTTAATTTGCATTTGCACATACTCGTGTTTATCACAGGCAAACCTATGGGGAGGCACCTTCAGCACGTAAGAGGTCCCCTCACCCTCGGCAGCAGCTTCTCCTGTGTTTTTCCCTGGCCCACTTTAGAGGGGAGTTCAGAGGCTGACCAGGTCTGATGAACCAATGTGGAAGCAAGACACACCTGGCAGTTTACCTGTTGGTTAGTCTACTTTTTCTTGTCTTTGAAATTGAGGAGTGGGAATTATTTGCATATTTAGGGAGGGTTTGCCAAGGACAGTGGGGAGTGATTACAGATGAAGAGGAAAGTGCTGACAGCCTGAGTGGGGTTTTCTGTACCCCGACTTACATTTTCTTTAAATAGAGAAGGCTGCTGCTGGTAAACAGTGAGCGGAAGTGATTACAGAGACAATAACTTCATTGGAAAATCTTTTTCTACTTTGTAGATTATTGCTTAATTTGCAACATTTACCTATAACAAACTGAGTTAATCTAAAGGTTTATGGTCCATTTAGAAATAAAAGGCACATACTCAAGAGGAGGTCATTTGGGATTTGTAGCTGTTCATACTTTTTCACATATATCATCTCATTTAATCTTGATATTAATTCTATGAGGTATGCAGGGATAGTATTATTATTTCCTCCCCCCCTCCTTTAAAAAGAAAGCTAAAGCTCAGCAGAATGACTTAACCAAGAACCGGAACTAAAATTTGAATTCCCTAGTCCTGTGCTCTTCCATTTACAACCTACAATACTATAAATTATCCCTAACTCAGTTATAGCAATTTATAACCTGTGGGTAATTTTGGGTGAAGAAAAATTTCACTACAAGATAAATGGCACAGGCATTTTACAATGAGGGGCCAGAAACACTTGTGTGTCCTTTGAATATATGAATACAAATATTACTATGAAGTACTCCCATTTAAAAATAGATTCCATATGCTTCTACATTAAATATTCTTTTGAGTGAAGCAGGGAGGCAACAAGAACTTACACTACAGGGATATTTGTGTAAAAGACTTGGGGTATTTTTCATAATTTTGAGGTAATTCTAAAGTGCAACCAGTGATGAGAACCAGTGGTAGAAGCAACCAGAGCAAAATACCAAAGGTCTGGGTCATGGTAGTGGCAGAGGAAATGAAGAGGCATTTCCAAGATATATTTCAAAGGAATGTTGATCAGTTGAGAATAAGGACAGGAGAGGAAGAAATTGATGCTGACGCTATACCTTGTAGTTTCCAATCTGCTAACAGAAGCAGCTGATCTTGGCAGTAAGCTGGTTCGATGGATGGGAGTAGGATAGAAAGACAGTATACGCCTGATTTTAGACATCTATTCATGTATGGTTAACTATAAATTTACTACCACCTGGTAAACTTATAGTTAACCATACACGAATAGATTCTTCCTTGTCTGGTTGATTTGTTCTAATCCTTCTTGTGTTAGATCCATAATTACAGTAATAAGTTCTTTTCAAATTAATATTTGATAGATGTAGTCTTGTAAATGTTCACTTAGGTCCATTAAATACTGAATTGAGTATATGAGAAAGTAACTATCTTATCACCCTCCCTAGGATGGATTTAAACTAAGTAGGGCTGAGGGGAGTGGAAGTAACCTTGAATGGTTTCTTGCCTGGAAAATATTATCACAGAGCACCTGTTCCCATTTCCACTCTGAAGAAAATCAGTCTCTTGGACCATTATTATATTGGCCTTCATGTACAGGTAGTGAAGTTACCATATTTACACGTACAATGGCCCCTCATGGTGGGACTTTTGTTCTTATTTTTGTTCTTTTTGGGGGGCACAGGGTTAAATTCGGGCTGGGTGGGACCCTTCTGTGTATATTTTGTGGCTACAGACAAAGCAGTGTAAGGCGTTTCCTTCTACTCAGTTTCCAGAGTATTTCTGGGAAATCAGACCATGAAGTTTGCCCCAGGAAATTGTTTCTTTGTGGCCAAGACCAGTGTTTACACATTCTCATTGAGGGAATCTTTAATAAGCTGTTTCATTTGCACACAAATTGCCCAAAGAAGGTATTTTTACCCTCTTTCCTAAAACCTTGGCATTATAAGAACATATTAAAACAGTGGCTCAATTGTGAGAGGTTATCCAGGGCTGAAGGTTTGAGGTTCCTTTTCAAGAATGCTGTACATTTAAGCATCTGAGATGACTTAATCTTGTAGATTTCATGTTTTTCCCTTATTGGAGGGATGATCCCTTTTTATCTTTGGAGGAAAAAAAAATTAACAAAATGTTTCAAAAATCCCCAGTGTTTTTGTGGACTTCAGAACAATTTATGAGGAAAGTATAGGAAGGTAATTTAGTTCTATTTTACAATGAGAAAGCCATGGCCTTGACCTGGAAAGGTTCAAACATATTTTCAAGGCTTTATAGGAAGTCAGTTGTCCAGCTGAATTAGGACCCTGGAGAAGGATCTTTTTATTTTTATGTAAAGCAATTTTTATTGCTTTACATAAGGAATTCTAAACTATAAGATCTTGCAGAAATTTAACACAAATCTTGAAAAGCTTCAAATATTTTCGACTGATTTGGAATGGCTGTGAAAGATAAGGAAGAAAACATTCAACACCCCCAACCCCCGGCCCCTTTGTGATTGAACCAGGAATATGACACTGTCCCCTGAAGAGAGAAGACGTGAATGGCATGGCTAGGATTATTTTTTATTTCTTCTTTTCCTTCACTAATTGTTTTACAATATAGCTGCTTTTCTCACATTTTCTTCTTTATGCTATTTTATGGTCCATTGAAACATTTACTTAATGTGAGATTCTCTAAGTATTTAGTTATATACCATAGGATAATAGGGAAGAAGATAAGGATGAGATAGACACAATTTTTCCTCACTGGAGGTTGTCATATGGCAGGTGAGGAGAGCATAGGGAGAATAGAGACAGTATTTTGATATTAGACCAACTTTCATCAATATAATGTTGGGAAACGTTTTCTCTTCCAAGTCAGGCTTGAGCTGGCTCATTTTCCCGCTCCCCTGAGATGGTGAGAGCTATGTGGTCCATAAAAGTCTCCCAATTCTTGGTCTCCTTGAAGTTCCTTGAGACTCTAAGTATCCACGGCTACTGGGGAGGATGGGTCCTTTTAGGAATAACATACCTGGTTATATATTTTTCATCATAATTAATAATAATTCTGCTGGTGACATTTTTTCATTCCATTTTTTGTTTGTTTTCGAAAAGATTTGCAAGAGTTCAGTGATGAATCAGATTCATTGTCTATATAATGATCTTTCTTCCTTTTCAGTGGTATCTGCAGTGAGTAAGTCAGGGGTCTGTTTTTTTCTTGGAGGATTGGGTATGTCATTTACATCCCCCCACAATATTTCTGGGTTTCCTTATAGAAATGAATGTTTCCCAATATTTTTCTTCTTCACTGTAGAGTAAAAGAAAGTTAATAAACTCTGTCTTCCTCCTAGATTGAGATAATTAGATATCAGAGTAGGATATTAGAGGTAAGTGTTACTAGTAGAATTCTCTACTGACGGTCCAGTGATTTTGATTTATTCTCGGCTCTCCTTCCTTTCTGCATTCTTTCCTTCTTGTCTTCTTTCAGCAATTAGTAATTGAGCACACACCATGATCTAGGCATCTAAAATATTTGAGCACATAACCCAAAACACATACATTTTATTTGCATCATAAAATACAGACAACTAGAGATTAAAAAGGACAATATAAGACTAAATAGAAAAAGCAGTTCTAATACCTTCTTAAATACATAAAGCACACAATCACAGGTTAAGGGAGTCCAAGGAATATTCCTTGGTATCCTATTGAATTGAAAAAAAAAAAAAAAAAAAAAAAAAAAGCCTGGGTTATGTGCTTACTGTGGCGAATGAAAATATTACTCATGGTAGGCCCCCCAACTTACTGATACAGTTTCCATCAGGGCTCATGGTGGTTTTATGTATGCATTTATAAGGGGAGACTCTTAAATACTACTACTGTTCTATATCTAAGGGGCTGAAGTACTTTCAGGAAATACTATTTAATCTTCTTGTGTTTGAAAAACATAAAATGAGGTGATGACTGGCAAATGAGAGCAAGCCTGTTTAATATTAAGATTATGACGTAAATTGACAAAAGACCAGGCATTCCAAGTTTAAGTTGCTAGGCATACTCTTCTTGCTCCCATCTGAGTATAATGATGTATTGTCAGACTTAGCTGAGGTACAAAAGGGTTATTGGACCGTGGAGTCCATCTGCTACCCGTGCAACGGAAACAATCGAACTAATACTGCCTGCACTTTTCCTGGTTTCTTGCCATCTTAATTACAGTTCATCTGGGTTATGTGTGTACTTACTGCTTTGAGTAGAACATTTTCCAGGACTGTAAGAAAGCAGAGTGAAAGCTCAGGTAATTGAATTGAAGCAGAGTTTGCAGTTATTGCTGGGGGAAGGTGTTATCTGACGAGTTACCCAAGCAATCAAACCAACAGCGTGGGCTACCCACAATTCATGTCACTTCAGTGCCAACTATTTCCCCCTCAGGTCTAAAATTCCATGAGTATTTTTGCCATGTTCAAAATCGTAGAAATTTAGAGCTGGAAAGTAACTTAGAGCACATTTGGTCATATACCCCTCATTAAACAAAATATTTTTAGAATTATTGAAAATTTGGAAAATGAATATAAAAAAATCATTACCCCCTACTCTCACCACCTAGATATTACTTTTATCTATGCTTTGGTAATTGTCCTTCCTTTCTCTTAAAAATATATTTCTTTAAAAAGATGGGAGCTCATTGTACATATGTGTATATAGTTTATAATCTGCTATTTTCACTTAATATATTTGAGAAAATATTCCATGCCATTAGATGTTCTTTAAGGTTACAGTGTTAATGTTTTGATTTTAACACAATTATTTTCATGAATTCCCTACTGTTGGTTATTTAGGTTATTTTCCATTTTTCCTTAAATGATGCTGAAATTAACATTGTGATTGAAAATTCTTTGATTATTTTCTTAGCATAAATTCCCAGAAGAGGTAGTTCTGGAAGCATAGTATAATAGTGGCATGGACTCTGAACCATGCAGTCTGAATTTGTATCTAGGTTTTGCCAATTATTGGTTGTATAATCTTAAGTAAGTTTCAGTGTCCCCGTTTCCTCATAAAATAGGGTTAAGTATTGTACTCCCTCATATGATTTTTGTGAGGATTTAATGAGCTACTATATGTAAAGCATGTCGGAACAGTGTGTGGGACAGAGTAAGAGTTAAATGTTGGCCATTATTCCGGCACGAGGGCAATTCCATTTGGAAACTCATAGTTCTTCAGAGTCATTGCCAATGTACTTAGGAAACTCCTGTTTGTTTGAGAGTTATTGCCAATTTTTTTCACCAGAAAGGCTGTAGCATCAATGCTCCCACTAGAAATGTTTAAAGTCCATTTCTTTACATCCTCGCCAACACTGCCAACCCTTTTTCATTTGCAGATGAAGAAAAGTGAAGTGCAGGGAGATCAAGTTTCTTGGCGCAGGTCTCATTGTCAGGTGTTGACAGATTTGGGACTAGACTACAAATCCACAACTCCACAAGCTTGTCCTTATCACAGTTTTAGTTTAAGAATTTTACGTTTGTACATCTTGTTTTGCAGGTTTGAACAGAGTTAAGCTCTTATTGCCCGACAAATGCAATGTAACTGTAGGAGCAATGGACAAAAACAAGAGTCAATCTCTGGTTGCTATGTAGTTAATCGATTGTAATTTGTACTTTCTCCCCTCAGAAATAGAAATTGGCATTCGTAAATATTTATGGGGAAAAAATAATCCCTGAAAATGTGTAAGATTCGCTTAAACTTTTGTTCTCTGAAATTGAAGTAAAAGTGAGTCTTGTCAGTAGTCACTAGAGGGCACTGTGACTCTTCAAGTTTTCAAGTGGTTCCGTTTGGAACGGAAATTCTGCTCAGAAGGGTCCTTTTTGATTGCAGTGAATATTTGTGCTGACATCCAGAAAAGTGTATCAAACATGAAGAGTTTGGGAGGTGCATATAAATTGATATAAGACTGTGTATGAACTGATCAGGAGTTTACCCTTTTTTGGTTACAGGAAAATGTAAGTTTTAGGAGCTCTTCAAATATGAAAATGGTTATGTCTTGGTTTACCTTCCTTTCAGTTCAAGAATGTTCTGGGTTCTGGGCTTGAATCTTCTCATTGTTTTTCCCCTCTGGACTATTTCATGTTAGAGTTGTAGCTGTGAGTGTTACTTGAGTCACCACATGACATAAACTGATATTTATGAAATACACATTTACATTGTAGTGATTTTAAAGCACTGTTAACCATTATTAAATAACAATATTATTTTCTACAAGTGACCTGGAACTTTAGTAGGTGCTTTAGAATTTACCTGAAAAAGCTTCAGTGATATCCTTAGTTTTGCTTCTTTAACTATTGCGTTGCAGAGAAAGCTCTTCTTCCACCTATGATAGCATTTCCCACTTGATTGCCAATCTTGGGATCAATTTTACAGCATTGGTTAGCAGCATTGATTTGCCCTTCAAAATAACCTTCCTGAAGGACTACATACTGAGTAGTGCATCAAGCAGCATTTTTATTAACAATTTAAACTATGATTTCCATTCACACATCATAAAAACCCAAGAACATTTGAAATGGTAGTTGCTGGTTTTAATTTGATAAATTTGCAAATTATTTACCAGATTTTCTCTTTTATATGTTTGTCATCTCATAATAGGTTGTTTAGGGGAAAAAATCCACAAATCATTAAATTTGAGTTTGTTCTGGCCTTATTAAGTAGACTTGGTTTAAATGAGGAATGGTCTTGTAAAGGCTTCAATAAGCAGATGCTGGGTTCTTTCCTTTTTCAAAAAAATAAGATAATCTATTAAAAATCAATTGTCCAGACTGATTTCCTTATGTTTCCTAACTCAACTTGTCTTCCACATCAGTTTACCTGCCCCATACCCTCCACATCTGCCTCACCTCCTCAAATCATAGTTTGTATTAGCAAGATTCTTTAACTCCCTTCTATTCCTCTCATCCTTTCTCTCTCCTTTTCAAGAATCAGTCTAATAGGCTGCAGGACTCTAAATCGCCAACTGTGTATAGAATATATATATATTTTTTCATTTCTAGAGTGACAATTTGTTTTTCAAAAATAGCCAAATTTTATAATATAGCATCTTAACATACCTTGGGTTCAAATTATGTTTCTGTATATCGTTCATTTCTTTTGTTGTAAGGCAGAATGTTTTAAATAGTGGTGGCAAGGCTTCTCCCCAGTATCAGTATTATAGTTTCCTTTGTGGAAAGTGAGAGCAAAAGTGAGTGTGTGCTGTGTGCTCTTTGCTTCCTGGATTAGGGTAGCATTTGATATTGGTGGTGAAATTAATGGCCAGTTTACCTTTTTAATGGGCCCATGTGGATACGGGGCTCAGTACTTTAAACATCAGTTCTTTTCCTACTGTGGCGCTCTGATCAAATCTGTCTTTGCTCCCTCTCTGCAGCATGGTAATCATAGCTAACATTGTTGAGTACCAATGCATATGACAGGCTACGCACTAAATAGACATTATAGGGTACGTCTAGGTCTCATTGTGCTTTCTTGTCCTAATCAGGATTGGCAATCTGTTCTTTGGGAATTCAAAATGAAACGGTTTCCAGAAAGGTTATCTGGTGGGTAGTAATTGAGAATTACCTGGCTGTCTGTGACTTTAAAAATGATCTTAGGATTCCCTTCTTTACACTTTAAGAGTATTTTGGGGGAGGGATTATAAAAGTAGAAAATGTGTGACGTATCTTGGATATATTAAACTCTTATTTTTTCAACTCCCGCCCCCCGCCCCAGAATCAATGTGTCCCTGCAGTCATTCCACCATTATGGTTCCTGAGTAGGGGAATTGCTACCTTGGGGAGAGGAAGGTGGATGTAAGGGAAATAGTAAGTCCAAGTCAGGCAGGGGCTGAGAAGGCCAGTGGTCAGACAGGTGTGGCAGTGTTTAAAGAGCAGTGGAAAGGAGGTGATGATAAACAGCGGAGGAATGCTGGGCCTCACTCTCAGGAAACCTGAGAGCGGGGATGGTAAGCAAAAAGCACCTCACTGTGCCTCAGAAGGAGGGACAACTTCATAGGTTGTGCATGCCTAGCCTCGGGCACGGAGACAGTGCTGCGCAGGCGCCAGGGGTCACGTGTGGTGCCTCCAGAGCGGAAGCGAGAAGGGTGGCCGTGATGCGCAGGCTCGTGGTGGCGGCGGTGCTACATGGCCTTCCGGTCAGCTCCGAGCAAGTCCCGACCCGAGAGAAGACACCTGGGAAGTGTCTCGTTGCACCTCAGGGACTTTGGTGGGGCTCAAATGCTCAGTGAGCCCGGCACGTCCTTGGTGGGTTCCCGAAAATAGAGACCAAGGCCTGGAGATTGCCGGCGAGGCCCTGCCGGCGAGGCCCTGCCGGGGAGGCCAGACAAGGCTGCACCGCCTCCTCAGCTCCGCAGGCGCCATCTTGGAGAGTGGGAGGGCAGAGAAGCCTTTAACAATCTGCCATTACCCCAAAGAAGTCGGGGTTACCCGGAAGTTACTGTTCCACCCTGGAACTGTATGTCTTACAACTGGAAGAAAAGAAGGAACGTTAATCGACAGGTTTACTTCCTGACTCCCCTGCAAATGGGAACTTGAGCTCCACATGCTGTCAATTACATGGAAAAGAAAGCAGCCACATTTTTCAAGAAACATGTGAGTGTTGTGTAGTATGTACTTTTTCACTCACAAGGCATAATTTATATTAAAAAATGTAGACAAGCAGAATGAAAAAATAAGAAAATCTTAATCTAGGGCAAAACCCCCTCACTATCTGGTATATGTTGTTCAAGAAAATATGTAATTGTATCACAAAATTGGGGCCATACTCTGTATACAATTTCCTTTACCAGTTTTTATACTTCGTGCTTTAGTTTGAGCATTTTCCCCAGTTCTCCAAATATTCAATGGCTAAAAGTTGACTACACTCTTCACCTTCCTCTTCCCTTTTCTCAAATGATTCTCCTGGCCCCTTTACTGCCACAACTGTCTCCTTTATACCTCTCCAGGGTTCATCAGGCTTCCTCTTTTTTCAGTCATGCTTGTATTTTGGGACGTGTTTAAAATAATGCAGCCACCAGTAAGTACTCACAGATTCTATTACCTTGTACATATTCTGCTCCAGTTATAAATCAGTGCCTCATCCATAAATTGAATTGAAATTAGGAAGCAATGGGCAGACTGGCCTATAATTCCTTATATGAGAATATTTTTGAGAACGAATGTGAGCAGGCTTGCAAAAAAAAAAAATGTCCAGAACCACCGCAAACTGTGTTCTCCAACCTTCTAGCCAAGTCATAAATATTGTTAGAAAGGGGAGAGAGGTTGGCTTAGTTGGGATTAAAACATCATGACCGTGAAAAATACCCACAACTGCAGGAACATGCTCCTCTGAAAATTACTCTTTCCCCACCTATAGACAGAAGGCAGTTCCTTTTACCAGTGAAAAGTTTATTATTACTATATTTTTACAAAATTTGGGTTTATTTTCATTTTCTCTCTTTAACGTAAGACACTTGCAACTCTACTCTCTTTAACTATGACTGGCATATATACCAGTAAGTGATATTTTCTAATCTCGGAGTGATTTTTGCCAAGGTAACTTTCTTTTCTATTTTGACCTTATTCTACACGAGGAAATGGGTTTAGAATGAATGAATGCCAAGCCAGTTTTAGTAGTAATTATAAGAAGAGCTCCAGTTAGTTATTTTTATATTTTAAAACTGACAGATACCTGGTTTTAGGTTTGGTTTGATTATTTAAATAAAGAGTTTGTAAGAGGTTTTGAAATTAGTTTTTGAAGAATGAAGCAGGCATTGAAAAGGGAAATATATCTTTCCCCTTCCCTCATCTCAAAGTACACACTCCCCAAAGCAAACACAGCAGAATCCAAATTTGTTAATTGCTTTAAAATTAAGGGGAAATAATTTAGGGTTTGAAATCATGAATAATAATTATGTGTAGGGGATATATGAAGATGTAAAATAACTAGCAGGAAAGGTTCATTTTAGAAACATTATTTTAAGCTTAGGCATATTGCTTTTTTTTTTTTTTTTTTTTAATTCCCTGTCAAAGGTAGAGATGCTGTTGTGATTTATATTAAGTTCAATTAAAATATGTAAGATTATTCTCAGACTGGG
The DNA here is from genome assembly GCF_057876585.1 of Rhinolophus sinicus. Lineage (NCBI taxonomy): Eukaryota > Metazoa > Chordata > Mammalia > Chiroptera > Rhinolophidae > Rhinolophus > Rhinolophus sinicus. The sequence continues at coordinate 126,018,540 of NC_142515.1, forward strand.
CCCTTACATATTACAAATTACATTTTGGAGGTCATCTGTGAGAGCCATATTACCAGGCTTAGCTCAAGGGAAGAAAATTTTTACAGCAATTAGGAATTTAGAGCCATGGTATCCAGTCTGAGAGCACTGGATAAGAAGAATTGGAAGAAAATTAATTCAGTGTAGGCCGAGAAGACTCTTAGGATAAAGAGCCTCTGGCTATGCCAATTTATGTTTTATATATGAGTAGAAAGGCATAGGTATTTTGCCTGAACTCAGTATTAACCATAATTGTTTAAAGAGGAGATGTACTGCCACATCTGTCAAGCACAGAACAAAAGTACGCTTGGTCTGGGGGCTCTTCCATACAAAGATATGACCATCACTTTACTAGCTGGGTTATGAGAAGAAATTGGAAAAAAAGAGAGGATGTTCTGTAAATAATATTGATCATAGGATTAAATGGAAAAAATTCTGCAATATATTGTAAATATGAAGAACCATATGTAGAAAAAACTCCACAAAACAATAATAACATGAGAAGGGAAAGTTAAGGTTAAAAGTGGAAGTTAACAGTAAGTTCCGCCTGAGGCCCACACAGTCACTTTTCTTCTGTACCATTGGATTTCTGTATATGGTACGAAAGAGAACTGTTTGGATCTGGGTTACACAACCCATGTTGTTTGCTCCAGAAGCAGTGTGTTGTATCCTGGGAGATTTCCTGTCAGCTCCTTAGTAAAAATAATTATTCTTAAAAACTCTGCTGCCTGGAGCCAGGCTTCAGCTTCTGCAGTTTTTCCATATTAACCTTGCTGATAGGTAGAGCTTACATTGAAGATAAGTTTGATGCAGATTGTGAAGAACAGGAAATAATAATGAGGCTTGTCCAGTCTTGCATAAGTTTTGCCTGAGGAAAACTGATACACGTTTTTATTATTATTTATGTTTTAGGCTCGCTGTCTCTTACTTTGTAGAGGACATGTACCCCATTAGTCCAGCTGAAAGTCTATTTGACAGTCCAAGCGTTAGTCAATATACAGTCAATAATTTTCTTCAATAATTATTATTTATATTGTTAAGACTGAGAAAAAATTGAGTGAAAGGAATCATGTATGTGGAATATAGCATTTGAAGCGTTTATGGCTTTTAGGGATTAAGAGATTAGCCTTGCAAATAGAAAATATCCTGAAGCTCTTGAAACTTCTGTTTGGTACTCAGCATTTGCATTAGCCACTCTCTCTTCTAAACCAATTTTACTCACAACACTTTTTGTTTTCCCAGCATCCAACAATATGCAGTTTAAAAATTATTTATTTTTTTTCAGTTACAGGTGACTTTCAATATTATATATTCGCTCCAGGTGTACAGCATAGTGGTTAGATATTTATACAATTTATGCAGTACTCACAACATTTTTGAGTAACTTTTTTCTCCGTCCAACACCCAGTTCTCCGATACCAGCTGGGTGTCCCACAATTAATTAAAGTCTGACACTAACTACCCAGACTTAGCACGGACCCGACAGGTTAAGGGCTCAGGTCCATAAGGTTGTTCCCACTTGAGATGCCAGGCACACATCCCAGGTTGCCACCTATACTTCTGACAAGCTAGCTATGTATTTGGGGTTCACACAACTTCCTCCTCAGGTTAGATAATTTGCTAGAGTGGCTCACAGAACTGAGGAAACACTTTACTTACTAGTTTATTATAAAGGATACAATTCAGGAATAGCCAAATAAAAGACATGCATAAGGCACGATATGACAGAAGGGCACACAGAGCTTCCATGCCTTTTGTGCGCATGTCACCCTTCCCGCACTTTGATGTGATCCCCAACCCAGAAGCTCTCTGAAGGCCATCATTGGGAGTTTTTATGGAGGTTTCATTGATTGATTAAATCATTGGCCACTGGTGATTAACTCAATCTCCAGCACCTCTCTCCTCCCCAGGGGTCAAGGGGTGGGGGCTAAAAATTCCAACCCTCTAATCATGACTTGGTCCTTCTGGTGACTAGCAGCCATCCTGAAATTATGGAGAGACCCACCAAGAGTGGCCTCAGAACAAAAGATGCTCCTATTACCCAGGAAATTCCAAGGAACATAGGAGTTCTGTGTCAGGACCCAGGATTAAAGACCAAATATTGGAACAAAAGATGCTGTTATCACCCCTATTATTCAGGAAATTACGAAGATTTTAGGAATTGTGTTTAAGGAATTGTTGGCAAAGACTAAATGTATGTTTTCTTTTTTTTAAACACGCTAATTTTTAATCATGGGAGAAATATCTCCCTTCCTCCCTCACCTATTAAGTATGTCAGTTATATTTAACTAAATACCTGGCATACATTCTCTCAGAGGTTCTTCACTAAGAAATACTTTCATGAAAATTTCAGTAAAGGGAATGGAGAAAGCGGATTTCCTCGTATTTTATGGATTATGTTATCTTTTTTTCCTTTATAATCTTGGCACATACTATTGCATATATGAAGGGTATGATAATGTTCACTAAAGTCTTTCGATTTGAGATAAATATCATAAGCTACAAATAAGTTTCCTTTGCCAAACAATAAATATGGCAAATGGGAAATAATTATCTTCACAGAATGCTTTTTTGTCTACTTTTCTGCCTGGTCTTAAAAGTGTTTTTCTTTCTTTTCCGCCTTTGCTGTTTATCCATAGTACAAGAGTCACTTGATTAAGGTCAGTCAAACATGGTTTCAAAGAATACCTGTATACTAATGACTCCCAGATCTATATTTGTCATCTAGGACTGTCTTCTCAATTCCTGATACATAGAGGCAGAAATCTTCTAGTTTTTCCATAGACATGTCAAACATTCATTCATTCACTCAGTGCATTTTCGTTGAGGGCCTACTATGAGGTAGGCACTTAGCATGTCCAAAAGTTGTCATTTCTGTTTTTCTCTCCCTAAGTAAATACTTATCTCCAGTTAACAAACATAGAAATGTGGGGACTAATTTTCCCCTCATTCCTTTGATGATGATATGATGATAAAAATAACTGATCTAACACTATCATAGGCACTTAACATATTTTATTAACTCACTGAATTCTCACAACTTTGTAGTTAGGAACTATTATGATTTTTTAATTTTAAAGTCAAGGAAATTTGAGTTGAGGATTATGTATATTTAAAGTTATATTAATATATTATAGTTAATAGGTGGAAGAGTCAGGTCTGAACCAAGGTCATATGTAGTGACAAAGAGCAACTGATTCTTCTTTGTTAACATCACGGATATGAATCACCCTCTTCTCCAGTCTCATTGCTCCAAGTATAGTCAGCCCATCATTACTTGGCCCGGACTACTTCAACTGATTTCCCTTATCTTGGTTTATATGTCTCCATTTCATCTCAATACTTACCAGATAAATCTTTCTAAGGTCGATCACGTTACTTAATTAAAAACCCTTCAGTGACTTCTCATTAATTACAGGGCATGGTACAAACTTCTTAGAGTGGCCCTCCATGAGCTGCATCCTGCCTTTCTCTGATACCATCTCTTATCATAATCTTTCTTGTATTCTATGCTTTAGTCATATGGAATTATATGAAGATCCTGTAATGTATCATGTTATATCATGCTTCTTTGCTTTTATTTAGTCTCTTTACTCTGTATGGAATGCCATTTTTCCCTGGCCTACTTGTTGAATCCTTATTTTTCATTTATTTCTTATTTTCCATTTCCTTTAAGAAGCTGTTTCTTGGTCTCTGGGTTTACTTGATCCTTTATACACTTTAATTGTTTCAACTATAAAAGTTTATTCACTTAATTATTTACATATTGGTCTTCTCCTTTAGAGTCTGAATTCCTTGAAGCAGGAAACCATCTTCACTTAATTGTTGTATCTACGATAGTATATGCATACTGCAAATGATGGCTGAATGACCCCTCATTAAAACTGCAGAATTTGCAGTAGTTTGCTTAGAGCCACAGATTATTTTATAACTATGCGTTACTTTATTCTTTATAATTTCAATATTAGAGATATGTAAGGAGTTCATGACTGGCCTAGAATTAGTCTTGGTTGACTAGGTAATGTTATTTGAGCAGCTAATTGCCCCCACCTCCCTTTTTTTTTTCCCCAGAAAATTTAAGCTTCATTTTTATACTTAGTTTCCACTTATCTCTAACCAGACCCTTTCTTTACCTCCATCCACAGATATTATTTAATTCATGATTTCCTAGTAAGAATGCTTTTCCCCCTCATGTGTTTTTCTTTTTATTGTTCAAATCTGTGGATAGAAATACCAGGATTCTATAATGTTTTGGATCTTAAAAATGCAAAAATGGATATAATTATTTTGTTTTAGGAGCAAGTTAACACATGCAAACTTCTGAAAAACAAAGCAAAACAAAAAGAAAAACATCAACAGTTAGAGTTTGATTTGTTTTGGTGTGTCTCTGAACATTTCATCAGTTCTAATGACAGTTGTTTAAGGAATCAGTATCTACTTTTTTTTTTTTTATTGGGGAATGTTGGGGAACAGTGTGTTTTTCCAGGGCCCATCGGCTCCAAGTTTTCCTTCAATCTAGTTGTGGAGGGTACAGCTCAGCTCCAAGTCCAGCTGCCTTTTTCAATCTTAGTTGCAGGGGGTGCAGCCCACCATCCCATGCGGGCATTGAACCATCAACATTGTTGTTCAGAGCTCGCGCTCTAAGTTAGAGCCTTTCGGCCACCCATCTGGAAGCTCAGTAGCAGCTTGTTGTCTTTAATCTAGTTGTGGAGGGCACAGCTCACTCGCTCATGTGGGAATCAAACCGGCAACCCTAATGTTCAGAGCTCGCGCTCTAATCAACTGAGCCATCCGGCTGCCCCTTTACTCTTGATATTATTTTAGGAATGCACATTCATTATAAATTAATAGATTTTCTTTAATGAGCTATTATTTAATAATATAAAGGTGCTCCTTTCTGCATTGCAGTAGAGAAATTTCAAACATGGAGAAATTTCAAAAAATTTTAAACATGGATACCAATTCTTCCCTGTTATATGAATGGAACACTATTGTCTTGTAAGATACGCCTTTTCACAAGTTATAAACTGTATGTATTAATATCCTTCCACTTTTGGTAAACATTTAAGTATATATTTGCAAAGAAAAAAATCAATGAAATGCTCATATCGTTCATTACTGGAGGTAGTAGTTCAGGAAATTTATTTTCTATATGTTGTTCTCCTATATGTTAAATATATTGTAACTTTTTTTGTGTGATATTAATAATAAAAAGAAAAATAAGATATACTTAAAAAAGATCCTTTAATACATGTAAATATAATTTTAATGTGATAGTACCCTTCTAGGAAGACTTTTAAAGCAGGACTCCTCATTACAAGACTTCCCTAAAATATATCCAATTCTCAATGCATTAATGAAAAAGAAATTTTTCTGAAGGAAAATTTTTCATGGGGAGAGGACAATTTATATTACATACCACATGAACAACTTAATAAAAATCCCCTTGTTAATTTTCCAAAATTTTTTTTCTGGTATAAGTTATATCACATTTCCTCTCTGCAGGTACCTTCCAACTTTTTCCCAATAGCTTTCTGCTGTACTGAGTCTTAACTTAGCTTCTTCTTCTTAGATTTTTCTCTTAGCTTCCTTCCTTTTTTCCCCCACTCTGGTTTTTCATTTTCTCACTCAGCTCCCTAAATCAGCTGACAAAGAAATGTCTTTATGACTCTCCTATGCTTAGAAGTCAGGGGCATTGTGATTAATAAAGGTATTTTTCCCTTTCACATACAATTGGATTAACCACGTATTTTAACTTGAATTTTATACGCCTCTAACTGAGGTGATTCCTTTAATTAAATTTGCTTTGCTAGTTTAGAGCATGTAAAAACAATTAGATATAGACAATATAGTGACAATATCTTAGCTTTCCAACTATGCTTCCCAGTTTGATACACTCAGAAACATTGCCAGGTCAAAAAGTAAAATAAAAACAACTGAGAAAGATGAAACAAGAATGGCTGAATGTTGATAAGTGTTGAAGCTAGATGATGGGTGCATGGCAATTCTTTCCACTGTTCTTTTTACTTTGTATGTGTTGAAATTTTCCATAATGAAAAATAAAAATTATTGCCAACACCTGAAGGCTCAGGTGAGGTGGCTGCAGACACCGTGAATTCTACCCACTCTCCACCTCACCCTCCTCACTGCCCCCCTCCTGACTTTTTTTGCTAACAGAACTCAGATTTTGTTTGTAGTAGCAATGTGTCCACTCCAGTGACCGGTCAGAAGTAGTCTAACCCAGTGTTTCTTAATGGAGGCATTTTGGTGTTTGAGACACTGCAAATCTTTATTGTAGGGAATTGTTTCTCACATTTCAGTGTTTTTGGCATCTCTGGCCTCTAGACATTAGATGCCAGTCACACCACTGGCCTACTCCCCATCACTGTGATGATCAAAATGACCTCACACATGTTAAAACATTCACTGGGGGTTGAGGGAGAACCACTGGTTGAGAACCACTGGTCTAAGTTAATCACGGCATTCCTGCTTCCTACCTTGCAGACTCTGCATAGGTAATTATAGTCATGTGACAACCATAGGGCCACTGAGACCTAAAGGAAATCAATTGCAGTGGCTTCATGGGAAAGCTTTTTGTTTTCTTAATTGAAAAGACAGATGTAGCTGTTAATGCTCCTTTCTTCCTGCTCTGAAAGGGATTAGAGCAAGGCTGTAGAAGCCATTTTGCATCAAGCCAATCTGCCAAGAGTCCTGGAGTAGAAAAACAGGAGCCTGGATCTTAGGAGATTTGCACCAGAACTGGTCTCTCTATGTCTTTTTTATGTGGGAAAAAAAAAAAAAAAGGCACCCCTTTTTGTTCTAGCTATTGTTAGTCAGGTTTTCCATTACTTGCAGCTGAAAACACTCCTAAGAACATGAAAGCTCTGTATTATAGGATCAATGTCAATATGAGGCAAGACTTATTTAAACAATTTCAGCCAGACTCCTTTTTGCAAGGACCTTTTTTGTTCTTGGTGAAAAGTAACAGTCTTTTGTGAAAATGAAAATGCTATTTGGAAATACCTAACAAAGTGACAACTGAAAATAATATTTTCAAATATATTCAGGAAAAAATACATATCTAAATCCATTGGGGAAATAGCTATGACAGTCTGAATTTTTTTTTTTTTTTTCAGGATCTAGATTTTTTTTTAAACCTAATTCAAGGGATATTTAAATAGATTTTGAGAGGAGAAATTGTATTGTTTTACTTTGAACTATAAGCTCAGGCTTGACATCTAATACAGTATGTGTCAAATAGAACAACTGGATCTAATTCTTGCTTGAGTATGGCACTTGAGGCCCATTAGATTCATATTTCTGGATGACAATGTCTTTGCTTCTTTCAGTTGTGATGTCATGTTAGGGGACTATAATGTTCATGTCTATAGACAGTTTAGCATCTCATCCTCTCAGTCACTTGGCTCCAGAAAACTTCACTTTCATTCTACTTCTTCACCCTTTTCCATGGCCACACTCTGTCATCACCTAACAAACACTTCTTCCTCAGAAGTAATCAATCCATCCTACAACTTCCTGTCCTTCATCATTACTTTCTATCCTTGCATTAGTTCTCTTTCACTAGTGTTGTTTGTTTATTTATTTGTTTATTTATTTGTTTGTTCATTCATTCATTCATTCATTCATTCATGCTCATGTGGACCTCTAGCCTTTGACTGCATTTTCTACATAGGCTACTTCCTGTCCTTACTTCCTGTCTTATCTGTTTAATTTCGATGGTTCATCATTTCAATCACTCTTAAGCAATTCCCTAAACTTCCCTACATTTTACATAGCTTAGAAGTCTTTTTAGGTTTCTACACAAAAGTTCTACACAAAAGTTCTTTAAAGACTTTACTATTCTCTTTGGACTCCCCATCCACTCCTCTCTTAACACATAAACACAAAGAAGATCTACACTATACCCATGTTTAGCTCATTTCCTCCTGTTATAAATCAAAACATTTCCTTTCTTTTGTTTAAGTATAATCTGTCTGCCTGAGCTCTGGGTCTCATCCTCTACCATCTTCTTAGGGACCTTGCTCAGTGAATTATTCCCGTTTTCTTTCTGATACATTTTATTAGAATTTAAATATGACAAAAGTTTCTTCCATTTTGTAAACACACTGTGCTTAGATCTTTCATCCCTTTCTCGATCCTCTTGATCTCTTTCCACTCCCTTGCAGCCAGACATCTTAAAAGAGTTGCTTGCACTTGTTGCCTCCACTCTCACCTTTTATTCCTTCCTTAACTCACTGAGATCTGGCATCATCTGTCCACCACTCCACTCGTTCCTTGGCTTGGCTGAAACTCCTCTCTCAGAAGTCATTGGTGACCTTGCTATAGCCAAGAGCCATGCCTCAATCTTTATGTTATTTGACCTTTTTAAGTACCTGGCCCTTCTGATCTTGACACACTTTCTTCCTTTGACCTCCATGATATCCTAGCTATCTCCTTTTACCTTTCAGGGTATTCTTTCTTATTCATATTTCCCTGGGGAGTTTCTTTTATAGCTGCCTTCTCTTTTTGTTCTATAATACTTTTACTAGATCATCTATTCCCATGACTTAAAATAGTAACCAATATGCTGATGATTCCCAAGTGGTTGATTCCTTCTCAACAATCAGCGTTGAACTCTAAACCAATACAGTGGTCCCCTTATTCCTGGGAATACATTTCAAAACCCCCAGAGGGTGCTTGTAACCATGGATAGGACCGAACCCTATATATACTATATATTTTTTCCTATACATACATTTATTTTCACATAAAGTAAGCACTTTACAGTTTCTCTTTGGCATATCCAAATTGCCAGCATCAGTACCCTGGCACTTTTCGGCCATTATTAAGTAAAATAAGGGTGACAAGCACAAGCACTGCAATAATATGACAGTTGATCTGATAACCAAAACAGCTACTAAGTGGCTGACAGATGGGGAACATATATGCGTGGATACGCTGGACAAAGGGATGATTCATGTCCTGGGTGGGAATGGAGGGGGACGGTGTGAGATTGTATCATGCTACTCAGAATAGTGAGCAATTTAAAACTTATGAATTATTCTGGAATTTTCCATTTAATATTTTCAGACTGTGGTTGACCACATGTAACTGAAACCGCAGAAAGCAAAACGGATAAGGGGAACTACTGTCTATCTAATTGCCTATCAGATGTTTTCACTTGGCTCTCTTACAGGTATTTCAAAACAAGACATCTTACCATCTTTTCTCACAGCTTGCTTATCCTCTGTTTATCAGTCTCATAAAGTGGCATGTTCCAGTTATTCAAAGAAGAAAATTGAAAATCATCTTTACTTGTCCTTTCTTCTTATGTTCTACATCTGAAGATAACTGGATCCTATTTGTTCCACCTTCTAAATACTTCTCTGGTCTGCCAACTTTTTTCTATCCCTGTTGGTATTTTCCTAGTTCAAATTGACATCTAGCTGTCATCAGGATTAATACAAGAGCCTTCTATTTCATCTCTATGCCATGTTCTTTCATTCTATTCATATGCATATATATATATTATATTCGTGTATTTAAAATCCCTCAGTGACTTCTAGTTGCTCTTATAGCCTAAACCTTCAAGCATGGCTTTTAAGGTCCCATCTACTTCTTTACACTCACCACTTACCACTTGACCTTTTTTATTCTAAGCACTAGATATGCTAAAGTTGTTTCCATTCATTTTTTTAGTGTCACATTCTCTTGTTCTTTTGTTGCTTTTGGTTTATATACCACATATCAGTGAAATCACATGGTTCTCTGCTTTTTCTGTCTGACTTATTTCACTCAGCATTACACTCTCAAGATCCATCCATGTTAGTGTCATATTCTCTTGCTTTCATGATATTGTACATTCTCTTTTTCTTCCCACTCCTACTTCTCTCTTACCCATTTTCTAGATTTCATCTTAGATATCAGTTCCTTTAGGAAGCTTTCTTTCCTCAGCCTCAAATCTGGGTAGGTCCTAGGGCACCCTGTATTTGTGTCACGATGGCATTTTTAACTGTGTATTGTATTTACCTGTTTGTCTGTATCATGGATTCAACTATGAGCTCTAAGGGCAGTGATTAGGTTAGCACGGCACTTTAGTATCTGGCACACTACACTGTAGTAAGTAGACATTTAACATATGACTGAATGAATAAGTGAATGAATGGAGTGACTTTTAATTGAGTCAATATACAGAGTGAGTGAAAATTTGGGACCAAAAAAGGGCAACATGTGGGTTTTAGGACCATACCAGCTGATGTTGCCAGTTACTGGGGAAGGGAATCGAGAAACTGGAGCCATTTTGGGAATGAAATAGCTAAAACATTTATGAAGATATCTGATTAACAGCTGAACATATAGGACTTGTCTCAGGAGAGGGCAGTGAGCCAGAAGCGTTGATTAATGTGTCATCAGTCTGTGAGTATGCGAGAGCCCAGGGCGAGGCTGTACTGTGGGGAGAGAAGAGAGCCACTGGACAGATTACTGAGGAGTAGTGGCACGTATGAGACGAGGAGGACAGCAGAGAACCCGCAGAGACACGTGAGGGAAAGCCAACAGACACGTAATGGAAAGCACCCCTCCTCGATGCTGTATAAGCAAATGCAAGAGAGAGTTTCAGGGAGCTTTGATTAACAGTGTCAGATTAATGTTTCGTCATTCAACAAATTGGGCTTTTACAAAGGATGCAGTGTCAGATGTTATTTGCTTACTTTTCATCACTATACGTTTTTTGAATCCAGGGGTATAGTCTTATTTGTGCTTTTAATCCCAGAATTTATTGACGTTTCTGACACACAGTAAATTCAATAAATAGGTATTAAATGAACATAAAATATTTGCTCTGGTCAAGTGACTCAATATGGGCATAAATAAGAACTTACTCTAAATCATGCTTGGATTTCAAAGACATCTGGAAAGTGGAATTTGGTTAGGTACTTCTCACTGCACAGTTGAAAATGGACCTGCCCTGGGAAGTAGTTTCAATTTTAGTATCCTTGACTTTCCTGTGTTATTCACCACCCAGTCCCTTTGTTTATATTGCAGACATCGCCAATTCTGTCTGTCTTATTCTGAGGAATGAAAAAGAGATCTGATCAAAATAGGGTAATTCATATTAAAGAGTATTAATTTAAAATGTTAAAAACGCCCAGGAATCTTCTCATTAAAAGATAAGACTTAGTAGAGAACAGTGCTTACTTATTGGTATGGTAGAAGTGGTGGTAGTGGAGACGGGAGGAATTTTGAGGGAGATGGGGAGGAAGACCTTTTATTTACCTGTCATTCTCACATGCAGAGCTTGCCCTAAAACGTGTGTGTGGAGAGAACACAGGTTCTCTGATAAGAACACTTGGTTTGATTCCTTACTTCTCACTTTCTAGCTGGGTGCCTTTGAATATATCCCAATCTTTCTGAGCTTTAATTTCCTTATCTGCAAAAAGCTCTTAATAACTTCCCTATGTATCTTTCTGGTTATCTAGAGGATCAAATGAGATTCCATATGTGCAGCTAGTTCGCACATGAAAGAGTATTATTATTCCTTGAAGGCACTATGTGGAAATGTCTGATAATTGTTGCATTGTGTTTCCAGTCTTATGTTTCTAGTATTTAGTTAGCTGTTTTAATACTCTAGACCTGAGAAAAAGTTTATGATATTATAACATTACATAATATAATGTAATATAATTATGTAGAAGTAGAAATATTGCATTATAAGATAATTATTTAGAGGTAGAAGTACTACAGATATACAAAAGCTTTAAGTCTCCTACACACACGCACACACACACGCACACACACAAACACCAGTAGTCTAGGACACAAAAACAATCTTACCCGTTTGTGCTCCTGGCAACACCCAGACTCTTCAGATAGCTGATTGGTGTCTGCACTTCCCACACAGCTGCAGCTGAACCTGTCCAGTTACCTCAAGAGGATTGTCTTGGCTCCAGTCTGTTGGATAATTGCCTATTTGGACAACTTTGCCTTGGATAATTTCCCTTTGTCCAACCATGGGACTCATAAATCCAGGCACAGGGGGACAGATTTTAGAAAATGATATTTGGCCATAGATAGTGCAATTTTAAGGCCCTTTCAAAGGGTGGTAATGACAGATTTTTACTGGACAATGTAAGTTTTCAAACTTCGAAGATGTATTCTGGGATCCAGATCATTTATGCATCAATACAGAAAATGCATCACTTATCCATCAACCTGTTCTAAAATGTTAAGGTCGTGAATAAGAATGTTCCACAGTCCATAAAATACTTCTCCTGGAGTGTAACTTACCCGGGAGGGAATCTTCTTAAATATGTAGGAGTTCTACTTTGGTATTCAACTGAGATACATAAAATGAGAGAGAAAAAGACCCATTTCCTTCAAAGTATGTTTTCCTTGTCATATTGAATGTTTAGAAAGGAATATTCAGAGAAAGATTTGTTATTTTTTTCTATCCCTTCTTATTTCTGTTTTTATTTTTAATTTGTTTTTTGGTTTCATCATGGAAATCTGGCTGAATTTCCTGAGTGCTTATCTCAACTGTAAAATCTGTAGGGTATAGTTATGGTTACATTTCCCAGAAAATACTATGTGCTAAATGTGGGTCAGGAATATTTAATAAGGAGGATACAGCTGTATACTATTCCTAGAAAAAAAGAAACAATGTCAAGAGTCATCAGAGAGACTTAGAGATGCTTTCTGCAGGATTTCCAGATTTCAACAAAATTGTTTTACCCTGAATAATAGTAGGGTTAGTCTTAGCCAGAATGCAACTGGGCAATCTGTTACTTCCCATATGGAAAGCAACTGTTCAAGTAAATTATATAATTGTACATTACAACTTTGCTTCTGTCATACATTATAAATTCAATTCTATCCCAAACTGAGACCATTGCATGATTGAGCCAAGTTTAGTATTGCTCTAACCAGCCTTTCTTGTTGTAGTACATCCAGCAAAAAAGTGAATTCTCTGGTATGTTTTTCTTACTCAGTTCTTGGAAATAGGAATTTTGTTTTGGACCTGTTAGTGGATGTCACTTTTATTTGGAGAATCAATCAAGAAGACTTTCTAGAGTAGCCTTTTGTGAAATGAAGAGCCTGATAGGAAAAGGTAATTAATTGTCCCTTTGGATTAACTTTTATTTTCTTCTAAATGAGATTCTTAGTATTAAAATTCATGGGGAATCTGTAAAACCTAAAAATTATTGCATGGACCTTTTTATTTTCTCATAATGATATTCTGCCATGAGAGAGCTGAGCTCATGGTCTCACTGGGCTGGTGCTTGTGAGGCAGTGCAGAATGTTCCCTGTTTTGTCATGTTGGCAAAGGAAATTACACAAGTGCCATGATTGTCAGAATGATGCAGCACGTCTGAGGAAAGGGATTACTGCCTTATTAAAGATAGGTTGGGGTGAGCTGTGCCAAATGTTGAGTGTGATTTATTGAATACCTTACAAACACAATGCAAGAATTCTGTGCATTTTGGTTGTGAGAAAACAAAAGTGTTGATAAGAAAAAACAAAAATACAAATTGGAAAATAATAATTATTTTGGGGGTACTTTCATGGCAGAAAGAGAAGAACTCTAAAAGGAAAAGAAAACTAAAAACCATGAAATTTACTGTCAGGAAAATGCTGTTAATTTAAGTGAGACAGGTAGGTAATACTATTCATGCTTTATAGTAGTATAATAAATAGAATAGCTGATATAGGACACTTCTATGCTCTCTCTCTGGCTCTTTACCAATGATTCTGTTTCCTTTGACTCAGTTTGTGAGGATTTGTTACAAATATACAATTATATTCACCCCCTTTAAAATTCCAATGTTTAAAAAATTCTAGAACTTCTCAGATTAAAATGATCTTTCAAAATATGGGCCATGATATTAAAATATGAACTTAAAAAATTTATTATCCACCACATGAGTGATGTTTAAAGTAGTTTAACTCTTCTTTTTTATATTTATTTTTTCAGAATATACAATGACCCTTGTTTGGAATTGTCAAATAATCCACCTTGTAGGAGATTCACAAAGTAAACTTGTTAATGTAGTCCTACCTATCTTTAAAAGTGGTTCATGTGAAAGAAGGAAAAGCTTACAGTTTCTTTATTGATCAATGCATTACTTTTCTACAAATGTCAACATTGAGCTATGCAAACAGCTTAATGGGTACTTGAAGAACTCTGGAAAATATTATTTTTTGCTATTATTAATCAATAATTGTCTTCCTATAGCTCATGTCATTTATATTTAGGATTATAGTGTCTTGGATCAGGAATGAAAAAGAAGCAACAGAGGATTAATTTGAAAGCATAAATTGCAGCAATAAATAAGGATAACTTTGTATGGCTTAAAAACTAAATAATAAATTATGAAAATTCAAAGTAAAATTACTATAAAATTTTCAATTAGGCAAGTTTACATATTTCTTTTAAATAATTGGTGCCATCACTGACTATAATTCATTAAGATAATATAAATAAACCTCCAGTGAATAATTGATATATAAATTATCATTTGATAAATAATGGTTATAAGTTGGCAGTTTAATGCATTGCTTTAGTGGACTGATAAAGTACTACAAAACTATAGATAATTAATTGATTAGTTTTGGAATATTAGTCCCTCAGGAAGTAGATAAATAGGAGTGCATAAAGGTCATTTAAACGTACTCAAAGACATTTTGATATCGTATTTTAAATTGGGAAGCTGGAACTAGAGTTCTTAAGTGCCAATCAATGTGGAAAACTAGATGTATTCTTGAATCCTTCTTACCTATTTCACCCAAAACCAGTGTTCTCGAAATGGGCATGGTGTCCCTTAGCTAAGCCGTATCTTTAGTCTGAACTTGTGGAATTCCTTCTCTAGCTGTTATTTCTTTGAACTATCTCTTCCAATTGTCTGTATGTTAAGACACAAATGAGAAAATACCATTGATATTTTTGAAAATTGTTGCTTTCATTTCTCTAATCTTCATAGTTCATAGAAATATATTTCCAGATTGATAGTTTTGAAGAAGATAGGCGAATATGAGTTACGTATCTTTCTAATGCAAAAAAGTCACTAATATTAATAAATAAGTTAGTAAAATTCACTCTTCTTATTAGGAAGATCGAGAAACTTGTGCAGAAAGAAAGTTAAACTTTAATTTTTCATTTAACCAATCAGCAAAGCAGAAAACTTTTTCTAGGACTTTCTATTACCTCTCTCAGTGAATCATGGCAGTTTGGTACCTCGTTTTATATTTGGAAGTGTATGCTTTCTCCTAGTTTGTGATGTGGCAACAGAAGTGTACAGACATCTACCACCAGTGGTAATGGTACTTTGAAGAGGAGAAAGAGTTTTTTCTAGTGGATAGCAGGTGGTAAATGACCTTAAACAATGGTGTTACCCAAGGGCGACACAGGTTCCTCTAATTGAAGGGATTTTCTTAGTTTTGAAGGAAGATGAAATGAGTAAACATGACAAGAAAGGAGTTAATTCTTTTTTTTTTTAAATTATATGAATTAAACTTTAGTTGAAAGCATTTCCCTCCTTAAACAGTGTAGAGGAGAAATCACATGAGATTAGCCAAACATAAGAGACTTAAGGCTATAAATTAGAATTTTCAGAAGCTCTGACTGATTCCTGAATGCAGGATTTATTTTGGAGACCTTTTGGTAACCTCAGCTATAATACTTGCTTCCACTGAAGGCTCAGTGAGTCGGGGAAAGAGTCCACATGGTCCTTTTATGTCATTGCCGGTATTCAAACTGATTTCCAACTTGGGGCTCACACTTTTGTTCCAAACCTGAACCTTTTGGCATCAGAGCTCGTGTTCTTATGGCCAATTTGGATTTTTAAGCAAAGAAGCTAATTTAAAAAGTCTCTTGGACAACAAATAACTTAAAAAAAATAACATTTTAATGATTTAAATGGAAACAAACCAGAAGAAGCTGGATTAAATTTCTCTTAAAGTATACATGTTTAGCGATTAAGAGGAAAAAGTGGCTGAAAAAAATGCTGTCTGTTATTTTCCTTCAAAACCCCAAATAGTTGAACAATTGAGTAGCTTGAATTAGGATATCTTTGCGGAAAATATTTCTGGCAATGAAAGTACTGTTACTAAAAGAATGAGAGAGAATAAACTTCTTTAACAATGAATATTTAATCTGCATGGTTTTAGTGATAAAGCTAGTTTATTGAAGATTCTTTAGAAGGTTGACCTGACTCTGGAATTTTATGGACAGGGAAAAAATAAGTAAATATTTGGGGAAAAATGGTTGTGAATTAAAGTTTTCCTAGATGACACTTGCTATTGTGCTTCCCAAAGCTTTTAATACCAAACTATTTCTAAGTGTCCATAGTTTCTTAGCCACCATAGACTTTCGTGTATGATTGGAAGAGGGTGAGAAGACCAGGCTTCTCAAAAATGTGGCTTTGATTTAAATGATGAAAACTTTTGTTAAAGAAGGATGTGTGTGATGGGGAAAGAAAGCTAGTAGAAAATTTAAGTTAGTAGACAGGCAGAAGTATGGTAGTTGTTTGGGTTTGAGGAGATTCAGTAAATAATGTTATTCTTTTCTTTTAATGTTTTGAATGAACTGATAAATGAAACAGGAAAAATGGGAGATCCAAATGCCACCTTTATGTTTCATAAAACGGATGTTGGAGATTGTGGTTTAACTGTGGGAACAATGGGCTTCCTTCAAACAGACTTCAGAGTTGGGCAGCCTTCCTTGGCCTGTCCCAAACAGCACAGGGCTAGGCAGAGCGCCCTGGGGTCGGAGCGCCTGGACAGCTTTCTGCTTGGGGAGGGAGCACTGAATGTTTGCTTCTGAGTTCAGCTTGTTTCCAAGAGAAAGGGAAGGGGAAGTGAGTTGAAAATGCCATTTTACTTCTCTTAAAATTTTCAATCAGTAAATGTGTGTGCCTCTCTTGGGGGAGAGGGAGTAAAGTTTGGGCCAGAGCCCAAGAATGTAACTTTAATGGGGCTCCCTTCACATTGGAAGGAAACATCAAGAGCAGGAAAAAAGTATTTTATTTTTTTTCGTTCTTTAAACCCAGCAGTTCTACACCAGGATTGTTATCTTCCCCTAGGGAAGGTTTTGTTGTGACAGTGTTTGCAGAGTACGGATGGTGTGCAGTGGGTGGGGGCCAAGGATGCTAAGTATCCTGCAACATACAGAACAGCCCCTTATAAGGAAGAATTGTCCCTCTCGAGACACCCCGACTGAACCTGTTGGGTTTTGTCTCCTCCATGAGGTGAGGACGAGGTCAGCGCTCTGTCCGGCGCACTCCTGCCTCACCTCCCGGGGATGCTCCCTCAGTGCAGCTCGCTGCTTCTTTGTGGATCCTCTTTGAGCTCCTGGTGGCAACACAGATTTCACTTTTAGCAGGCTCTGAAGTGGGTCAGAACAGCACGTTATTTAAATGAACCTCAAAGCTCCTCTGTACACAAGACAGAAATTTCACACCCTAGTCTACTTCCCATAAAAAAAATTTGATCTGCATATTGTCCGACATTGCTTAGAAATTATAAAATGAAATCAAGTTATAAAATAAAGTGAAACTACACTAAGATGGTACTAAAACAAAATGTCAAAAAAGATGCCCTAGATTTGAAGATGAATACTCTTTCATTATACATTTCTTGAGCTAAAAACATGGATGTTCAAAAATCCACCCCCTTTCAAGTTAAGAGTCCAGAGGAATTTAGGTTAAATATCAAATTCTTTTGGGTTTGTGAATTAAAGATTAAAGAAATTGAAGTTTTATATTAACCTCCAATTCTTATGCCCAGTCTCAGCTAGAGGATTCTTGATGTCTGAGTTATTTTTTCTTTCTACTGTTGGAACCTGTACTATTCTCATGAGTTGGTGAAGGTTCTTCAAGGTCTTGGAGGTTTTATTGATTCTAAGTCAACTTTCGGATAAACCTTATTTTTAAATAACGATTCTGCAGGGCCAACAGGCCACCTAATATTATCACAGCCCTGGCTCCTCACTCAGATTCTAAGTCTCAGGCATAATTATGTTCCCTAAAACTGGTACTTAGTGTTTCTGAAGGTTCATGCCAGAAACTCTGTGGTATCTTTATCAGGCAGGGGCCCTTGGGAAATAGGTGGCACACGTCTGCTTGGAGTAATTTGAGGGAAATGTAATAGTAACTTGAGGGTAGTGAGAAGCCATAGGGACTAGTGTACACCCCAGGGACTGGTAATCAGGTGGGGAAGGGAGAGGTCAATTGGAACCATGAGAGGGAGAGAGTTGGGGGAGAGGGCCTCCCAACCATGGCGGGGAGAGAGCCTGGGGAGTGTATGTTCCAGCCTCACTCTCCTCCCTTTTCCACTCTCCTGCTGTTGCTTCTAAATGACCGAGCCAGCCAGAAGCCAGAGGGCACAGGAGCTCGTTAATGGAGGTGCAAAGCATAGGTATCTGGCTTAGTAACTGAAGGATGAAAGGATGAAAGGAAGAAAGAGAAAATCTTGTGTGCATTTTTAAATTGAATTACTTGTTTTTTTTATTTCTGAATTGTAAGAGTTCTTTATTATTCTAGATACAGAGATTAGGCCTTATCAGATAAATGATTTGCAAATCTCCCAGTCTAGATTGTCTTTTCACTTTCTGGATGGTATCTTTTGCAGCACAAGTGTTTTTAATTTTGATGAAGTCTAACATCAATTTTTTCTTTTGTTGCTTGTATATTTGATGTCATATCTAAGAAACCTTTGCCAAATCCAAGATCTTGAAGGTTTACTCTTGTATTTTCTTCTGAGAGTTTTATCGTTTTAGCTCTTACATTTAGGTCTGTGATCCATTTTGAGTTAATTTTTGTGTATTATGTGAAGGTGTTCAACTTCATTTTTTTGCATGTGTATATCCAGTTATCCCATCACCGTTTGTTAAAAAGACGATTCTTTCCCCATAGAATTATCTTGACACACTTATTAAAATACCAATTGACTGTAGACACAAAGGTCTATTTCTGGACTTTCAATTCTATTCCATTGATCTGTATGTTTGTCCTCATGCCCCTGATGCACTGCCGTAGCTTTGTAGTAAGTTTTAAAATTGGGAGTCCTCCTACTTTGTTCTTCTTTTTCAAGATTGCTTTGGATATCCTGGGTCCCTTGAACGTCAGATGAAAGTGAGGATCCGCTTTCAATTTCTGCCAAAAAGCCAGCTGAGATTTCAATGAGGATTGTGTTGAATGTGTAGGTCTTGACCTATTCACAATATTAAGTCTTCTAATCTATGAATATTTACTTAGGTCTTTCTGTTTATTTACGGCTTCTTAAATTTTTTTCAGCAATATTTTTTAGTTTTCAGAGTATAAATGTACTTTTTTGTTAAATTTGTTCCTAAGTATTCTGTTCATTTTGATGCCACGTAAATGGAATTTTCTTAACTTCTTTTTTAGATTGTTTGTTGCTAGTATATAGGAAGAAAATTGATTTTTGAATGTTGATCTCATACCCTGCAACATTGCTGCACTTGTTTATTAGGTCTAATAGGTTTTCTAGTGTATTTTTTAGGATTTTCTTTATGCAAGAACATGTCATATGCAAATAGAAATAGATTTACTTTCTCCTTTTCTTTCTAGGTACCTTTGTCACCTTCTTGCCTAATTACCCCAGATAGGCCCTCCAATACATTTTGAATAAAAATGGTGAGAACAGATATCTTTGTCTTGTTCCTGATCTAAAGAGAAAAGCATCGAGTCTTTTGCCATTAAATGTGATGTAAGCTGTGGGGTTTCCCCAGATGCTCTTTATAGGATTTAGGGAATTCTCCTCAATTCTTAGTTTATTGAGTGTTTATATCATGAAGGGATATTGAATTTTGTGAAATTCCCTTTTCTGCATTTATTGAGACAGTAATGTGGTTTTTGTCCTTTTTCTATTGATGTAGTTTATTATATTAGTTGTTCATGGTATATAATACTTTTTATCTGTAGATGGATTTAGTTTGCTAGTATTTTGCTGAGGATTTTTGCATCTATATTTATGAGAGATATCAACCTGGTTTTGGTATCACAGTGATACTGGCCTCATAGAATGAGTTTGGAGCTATTCCCTCTTCTTTTGTCTTTTGGAAGAGTATGTGAAGAACTTGTATGAATTCTTACAAGTTTGGTAGAATTCACCAGTGAAGCCATCTGGCTCTGGGCTTTTATTTGTGGGAAGTTTTAAAATTATTAATTCAATCTCTATTTGTTATAGGTTTACCCTGATTTTCTACTTCTTCTTGATTCAGTTTTAGCAGTTTTTATCTTTCTGGGAATTTGTCCATTTCATCTCAATTATTAATTTGCTGCCATACAATTGCTCATAGTATTCCAGTATAATTTTTTTATTTCTGTAAGGTCAGTTGTAATTTCTCCTGAGAATGTTTGGTTTAGAAGAGGGAGACAGCCAATGAGAACTTAAATAAGAAAATGTCAAATAGTAATCAGTCTTACAGTGATCTTAAAGCAGAGTGGAGTGAAGAAACTGGGTAGCTGGCTACTTTAGATTGGATGACAGGGAAAGACCTTGCTAAGAAGTAACATTTTAATTGAGGCTTATATGACAATGAGTCAGCCACACAAGTATCTATAGCATTTTAGGCAGAGGGCAATCACTAATGCAAAAGTGGGAGAGGAAACAAGCTGGTATGTTTGAGGAACAGAAAGGAGGCCGGTTTAGCTGAAGTGCACTGTGTGAGAGGGAGATTAGAGGGAGATCAGGCCAGAGATGCCTACAGGTCAGATATATAGAAGCTGGTAGGCAGCCAGTATAAGGAATTTGGATTGTATTCCAAATGGAAATCATGGAAAGGATTTAAGCAGGGGACTTAATGTGATCTGTTTTATGTTTTAAAAGATTATTCTTCTGGCTCTTGTGTGGAAAACACATTGCAGGGAGCTAAGAGGGAAATGCCAGTTATAGAAACCGATTATGTCTTATAGAGACCAGCAGTCCAGGTACGAGAAGGTAGTGTCTGGACTAGGGTAATAGTGGAAGTGCAGAGAAATGATGCATTCAGGATATGTCTGGCAATAGAGTCAACTTATCAATGGTCTAGATGGCAGTGAAGAAAAGAAGAATCAAGAGGAATCTGCGGTTTTTGACTTGAATAACTTGGTAGATAGCATGCTAGTAGATGATATACATAATTGTTTCTTTGTAGGTGTGTCTCCATCTCCAGACTAGGAGCTTGTTGATGACATGGCAACTACCTTATTAATATTTACTCCTGTATCTGAAGCAGCTAGCAAATGCTGGGTCAGTGTGAATGAGAAAAATCAATGATAACAATGCCATGGGATAAATAAGAGACCATGGAGAGACACCTAACCCAGCTTAGGGCAATCAGGTGCTTCTAAGAAAGAATGTTTGAACTGACTCATGAAGGAAAGCAGGGGTTAGAAGAGGGCAAATTTGTGATTTAACACAAAATACTCTGTTATAGTGCCCAACCTAATCTTATAAACAGAAATGAGTTCCTTTCTTTACAAAATCAAGCCTCTCCTTGACGGTTACTCTCATTTCGTGAAAGCAAGCATGACACTAATTGAAGTTTCTATATCCTGTGAGATCAAATGAAGTGGTAGAATGTATATAGAGTCTTAAAGGTTGGAATGAGCTTTGCCAAATGGCAGTTTTTCCTGTGTGGTTAGAAAAGTGGCAATGATTAGGCCATTTGCTTACTTTATTATTTAGATTTATATAGGTGTTTTTTTTCCAATGTATGTTTTTTATATTTATCAGCAGTGTTGGCCTTAGATTATATGTTCTTAAAAGCCAGAGACTTTTCTTGTTAGAACCTGTAGTACAGTGTATCATATATATTTAGATGCTAAATACGTTTATTTTTGAAGTGATATTTTCCTATCTAGTTCTACTTTGTCTTCTGTAGAGATTCTAACAATGTTGAATTGCAATATTTTACCTCCCCTCCAACTTTTGATTTATAAATATTAAAAACCTACAGAAAAATTAATAGTGCAGTGAATACCCATATACATTAATCTAAATTTACCAATTTTTAATTTTTTGAGACATTTGCTTTATTTCTGTACACACGTGTTTGTGTGTGCACATGCACACTACATGTGAAAGTAAGTTGCATACATTTCACCCTCAAATAGTTCAGCATGCATCTTTAAGGAACATTCTCCTACTTAAATCTAAAACATTATTAAACCCAAGAAATTTAACTTCAAGTCAATAGTATCACTTTAACATAGATTATATATTCAAATTTCTTCAATTATTACAAAAATGTTTTTATAACCTTTGATTTATTTTTATTTTTAGATGCAGGAGCCAATCAATGATCATGCATTACATCTGGTTGAGAAGTATCTTTTAATATGATATGCATTGTGAATTAAATCTGTTGTGTATCTTGTCTGCTCTTACAGAGTCATTTGCATATTTTGACTCTTTCAAGAAGCGTGTATGACATTTATTAACTATACAATAAAATAAGCTGCTTTTCCAGCTGCTGCATAGCCGTGAAGGTTAACTATGAAAAAGACATTTTCAATAATTGAGCGAACTGAACTGTTCTTTTAAAAACTCTAAAAATGCTTCTTTTCCAGCCTTTGAACTTTTCACTAAACATTACTCATTTTTAATAAAAATACATTTTGTTTGTAGGTCCTAATAGCATTTTGTCCTATAAAAATATGGTAAGCTGCCCCAGAGTCAATTCATTATGGCTCTTAAAAAATAAAAAAGTTAGTTTTGCGATGAAACATTAAACTACCCCTTCTTCCCTAAGTTAATAAATTACATAATTACTAAATTCTCTCTGACCGTTTTGGAATTTCCTAATTTTATAAACTGATGTCGGAGAAGAAATGTTGAAATACTATTAAAAACATCAGATTTGCTAATAGGTACCCCCTGCCCAATTATGCTTTTCAAAATCCATGGTAACATTTGCCAAGCATTTTCTCTATCAATGTAGAGAATTTGGAGTTTGTTATTTTTTTTTAGTGGCTCATTCCCATTCATTGCTGTACTTGTTTATAGATGAAGCAGTATTATCCAATGTTACCTCCCCAACGGATACTTTTTATTTGATTATTTCATGGTCTCCAAATGTGTAGTTTTTTGTTTATGATGGGAGTGACTACAAAGTATTTATATCTCAATGAATGTATTATTCTAATAAAAATTCTTGACATTATTATTGAGCCAACTTGAATATGGTCATTAGCTCTTTTGCGTCTTCCTCATCTCCATCACCCCCCCCCCCCAAGAGTTCCAGTGCTGTTTGAAGCTGTATCTTCTTATAATTTTACATTTTCCTAAAGTAGATATATTCTTTTGAGTCATATACTTAGCTTTTATAGTTTTCAATTTTCCTACTTTTTAAGCTTATCTCCAGGCCATTTCATTGTTTGTATCCATGGGAGTTTTCTCCCCTCAGTTCTCTTAAGGCATGTCGATCTCTTTTACATTCACCTTCTTCTTCGGAATAATTATCTGTGGAGGTATTATTAAAATTTATTCTAAGCTTTCTTGTGTTGACTTAAATTTCTCATATGTTGAAAAATCTTGGTTAATAAAAATGATCTTTTTCCATTTTTCCAACTTAATGGTCCTGGCTCTCCTTAAGGCTTCCGACTCCTGTGTCCACTCTATCTTAATCCTGATCTAGTATGACTATACTGTAGACCTTATCATTCATTACAGATAAACTTTCACCGGTGTGGTCTCCAAAATTTGTGGAATTGATGTCTTGCTTATTGCCCATTCCACCAAGCCTGCATTGTATTCTCAGTGGAACATTCAAGTACTCAAATCCTTTAAATCCTGTCTATTCCATTTCTATCTGCTTAGCATCCAAAACTAACCCTGTGGAGAGAGCCTCGCCTGTACTTTTTTGAAAACCATTTTTCTGTTCTATCTACAGTCTTATCCATTAGGTTATCATGGCAGTAACTGAAATTCAGTGTGTCCACAATAGAACTCATCATTAATTGCCACAGATGAAAATGAGAACAGTATTTATTTTGTTTACTGCTGTGTTCTCCACATTTGGTTCATACTGTGCACGCACTATACTTTTGATGGATGAATGAGCAAGTGAATTATATTTCCCTCAACTAAACTCATCCCTCTGCCTAACTTCTCTGTCTCTTTCCCAATATTACCCTTTATCAACTGGCAGAGAGGATGTCAAAATCTTTTGTGTTTCGGGATTTTAGGTCCAATGAGGAGGATGAGGCTTGCAATTATGCTTCCAAAAGGGAAGGATATAGAAGCCAGGCTTGAGTCGAGATAAGTAGAAGAGTCCTAAACCTGGAAGAATATGGGTTATTTTGGGGAATTTCCTCAAGGTAGAGGAAGGAACAATATTTTGAGAGAGTTTTTCATGTGGCAAATACATGTGTCCAGTTCCATGCTGAGCCCCAAAGAGGTGACAGCACCTCTGATGGCATGGCAGAGGTGTGTGTGTGTGTGTGTGTGTGTGTGTGTGTGTGTGTGTGTATGTGTGTGTGTGTATTTGGTCATTAGGACTCTTGGCTTTCAGCTTTTTTTCTCTATGCTTTTGGAGCTGCTACATTACCACAAATATGGCACAGAAACATATTTTTGATGATGAAATATATGCAATTTTAGTTATGGCTTCATTAGATAGCAAAAATGTCATGTTGTTGCACAGTTTTTTGATGAAAATTCATAATACTGATTGAAGGGAATGTTTTGTAACTTTGAATAATTCCTTTATTAATGTACATTTTTGTTCCATTTTATTCCCATTTTAAAATAAAACTAATGAATGTCAACATATAAGGTTTTTTCCTCTCATGGATTATTTTTCAGTACTCTTATATAACTATTTTACCCTAAAATTTTGTTTTAAATCTGAATCATTCTCTTTTTCCCTGTGGATTTTCCCCGAGGAGTTTGTGTCATGGTGTGAATGCCCAAAAACTTGAATGTTCCTTCTTTCAGGACTCTTATATTTTGAAATGTGTTTCTTTTTATTTTTTTTTCTTTTATCAGCCACTGACTGTGGATTTCAAATAAATGTCTAATCCTTAGTAATGTGTGGATTCAAATTATAATTTTAATCTCTTAGATATTTATTTTAATCCACACATTACTGAGGATTTACTGATGCTGATTAAAGAGTCAGATATTTTAACCAAGTATTACCCACCAGCATCAGCTTTAGTTTTTGTTTTGGATAACTGTGTAATTGTTTTTTAATTTTAGAAAGACTAATATTTCTTATAAGATTTAAACAAATTATTTTAATATCTAATCCTTTAACTTTTATTTAAATATGAAATTCCCACATATGAAGTAGAGGACAAGACCCAGCATCTTGTGTTTGCTATGTGGATTTTAAATATCTTTATTGTTTTGAAATTTTTAATTTAATATATATTTTAATTTTTGAAAAAGCAATACATATGAATGAAAATTTCAAAAATACAAAAGAATATACAGTAAAAATCCTCTAGTCTTCCCTAGAGGCAACCATTATTATCAGTTTCTCTGTATCCTTTCAGAGTTATTCTATAAATATTCTAGTTTTTCTTTATCATGTTTACTTTAACTAAAACTGAAGTAGTCCTGAAAAGGGAGAACATCTTGTTTTAATCCACATATTTTTGTCTTTTTAATAATATACATATTTACATTATTATTTATACAGGTTCAGTGTAGTTTTGGTTAGTTATATTTGGCTTTTTAAAATCTGTAAAAAAAATCTG
Source organism: Rhinolophus sinicus (assembly GCF_057876585.1). Taxonomy (NCBI): domain Eukaryota; kingdom Metazoa; phylum Chordata; class Mammalia; order Chiroptera; family Rhinolophidae; genus Rhinolophus; species Rhinolophus sinicus. Next base: position 126,044,258 of record NC_142515.1, read on the forward strand.
AGTAAGATGATTCAAATAGTCATGAACTTTTTTTGAGACCTAAAATTATGAAAATGGAAAGGAATTATCAAAAAGCTAGGGAAACTGAATAAGAATGAATAAAAAGCAAGGACCTACAACCAAGATTACTCTACTCAGCAAAACTATTATTTAGAATGAAAGGACAGATAAAGAGATTCCCAGACAAGAAAAAGCTAAAGGAGTTCATCACCACCAAACCAGTATTACAAGAAAAGTTAAAGGGACTTCTTTAAGAAGAATAAAACAACAACAACAACAAAGAATAATAAAATGGCAATAACTACATATATATCAACAATTACTTTAAATGTAAATGGATTAAATGCTTCAATCAAAACACATAAGGTGGCTGAATGGATAAGAAAACAAAACCCTTACATAAGCTGCCTAAAAGAGACTTCATATTGAAAAACACAAAGTAAAAGGATGGAAGAAGGTATTTCATGAAAATGGAAACGAAAAAAACAACAGAAACCCCCCCACAAAACTGGGGTAGCAATACTTATACCAGACAAAAGAGACTTAAAAACAAAGGCTATATAATGAGAGACAAAGAAGGACCCAATAATCCCATTTCTGGGTGTTTATCTGAAGTAGCTCAAAACACTACTTTGAAGTGACATGTGCATCCATATGTATGTTCATTGCATCATTGTTTACAATGGCCAAATGTGGAGGCAGCCTGGGTGTCTGTCAATGGAAGAATGGATAAAGAGGAGGTGGTACATGTGTACAATGGATTATTACTCAGCCATAAAAAAGAATGAAATCTTGCCATCTGCAACAATCTGGATGGAAATGGAGGGTATTGTACTAAGTGGAGTAAGTCAGAGAAAGAAAGACAAACATTATATGATTTCATTTATATGTGGAATCTAGAGGACAGGATAAATGAACCATCAAAACAGAAACAAGCTTATAGATAGAGAGCATCTTCATGGTTGCTGGATGGAGGCTGAAGTGGGGGTGGGGTGGGTGAAGCAGGGGAGGGGATTAAGAGGTACAAATTGGTAGTTACGAAATAGTCATCAGGACGTAAAGTATAGCATGGGGAATATAGTCAGTAGTATTGTAATAACTATGTATGGTGTCAGATGGGTACTGGGTTTATCAGGGTGATCACTTCATAAGTTATATAAATGTCTAATCACTGTATTGTACACCTGAAATTAATGAAATATTGTGTGTCAACTGTGATTTAAAAGTAAAAAGTATTAAAACAATAATAAAATATAAAAGTTAAAAAAATGGGAGGGGAAGATTAAAAGAATGTTTTAAAATACAACAACAAAAAAGACTGGATGGGCGGTAGGTGAAAATAGGAGTCAGAACTATTGAGTATAGTATCTGTGGAACGTTCTCTAATCTATCTATAAATATCTTTCATCTTTATCATATGTATCAAATATCTTTATCATATGTATGTACTTCTGTTATCCATACTGTTGGATAATAAATTATTAAATTCTGTATAACTGATGTTAAAGCTATGCTCTAGGAATGTTAGTATCTGACAAAATATTAATAGTATGTGATGAAACAATTTTGTGGTTGAAAATGTTTAGGAAAAGTGCTGTGGTGTGGATAGTAATCTTTTTTTAGTGAATTTCATAAATTGCTTTCAAGGTATAAGGTGCTAAATGTATCCATCTGAGCTGCTAAGATATTTTACAACATATTTAAAATGAAAAGGAAATCTATTATAGCGCTCTTATCATTTTCTTAACTCTTTTACTGATAGATACCATGTTTGTATTTGGCAAAAGGGTTATTTTTCTTCTTTTTTAGTGTTTGCAGAATGCAATTTTAGCAGTTCCTGAGGAGAATAGAATTTACTGAGGCTGTTTTTATTCTTACAGTGCAATAACTTGTTATGTCAGAAGCTGCTTTGAAATGCCAGAAGAAAATAATTCCTCTTTTTCTGCCTTTCTTCCTTTATTATTGCCATAAACAATGCAAATTATATACATAAACCATACAGTTATTTACATTTAATGTTTGATGGAATGGCCTTTAAAAAGTCAGACATACTGCCAAATAGTAAAATGTTTATTTATTTACTTTTCTTTGAATCAAGAGAATGTGGGAGGATAGCACTGACCTGGTGTGAAAGAGCCTGGACAGGGCAGAGCACGAAAAGCAGCAGCCATATTAATAGTACTGCCATGGTTGCCACCACCTTTCACTACTAGAGGCTTTGATAGTTTAGGACGAAGTCTTGCCTCAAGTCCTTTTTCATAATTAGTTGAGTGGGAAGTAAACACATAAAAAAAATGAACGAATAAGAACTTTACATTTGTATCTTTCTTGATACAAATTCTTTGTGCATTTGTTATGCACATAATAAACATTTTGAAACCGATGACAACCCTATTTCAAGGATTGAGACTATATTATTTCATGATAGTTATCTGTGTATCTGTGAATAATTATTATCATTGTTTTAGCTTTATTTCTTTTTTTCTCTCCAGTTTTGTTTTGACTTTGGACTGGTTATATTGACTTATAAAATCCATAAAAATAGTTATTTTAGTCAACATTTAGGAGTGAAACTTTATTTATAATCCCTTTATCTTCTTGAAAATGAGAGGGTTCTTCTCCAACAGTAAGGATACCTCAAGGTTGTAGAACTGTTGATGCTTTTATTTGACCTGATACAGAGCCAGATTTCATTAGATGTGGTGATTCTGTAGTTGCCATTCCTTCTTCCCAGTTCATAATATAAACAAATACACAAAAAATAAGGAATAGAAGAAATATCACTGTGGACTTGAATGACTCTCATAAGATTTTGTTCAGGGTGAGGGTATATATATATTTTAGGAAACACTTATATTTATATATAAAATGAATTTTTACATAAATATGTTATTTGAAATATTTGTTACTACATATTTCTATTACTTTATTTTATGTAAAATATCTACATACATAAAAATACATATTTTATGTATATTATATGTATATTATATAATGTTATATATTTATTCAGACATAAATATATAAATAATATATAAAATTCAAAATATAAATAATACATAGCTATATATAAATATATATATTTCTAAATATTTGTGGTTATATAGTTATATGAAACACTATGTAATATAAATATATATTTATATTTTGGGGATGTTTCATATGCTAGTCTAGCAATTCTTTAAAAAAAGAAACAAAAGAAAATAATACATACTTGGCTGATGTAGTGTCATATGTAAGTGTGCCCGGAGGCTAGAGGAGACAATAATGCTTTATTAATTTTTTTAGAGTATTTAAACCTGTTCTTGAGAGAATGAGTGGTTGAGTGGACAGATTTTTCCCAGTAAGACATTATACCCCTTTCCTCTGCTGGCCCAAATTTTGTTACATTAGTATTCTCTACGAATCAGGTGTGAGGGGTGGGTGCATGGCGGTGGGCAGAGTTGTGTTGGTGACAGAAGGCGTTACAAGGCTGAGAGAGGTCCCTTGGCATAGGCGAGGGAAGGAGAGTAGAAAGAATAAGAAGCCAGTGATTCAGACTGTTTATTAACCTTGCCTTTCTGTGGAAAAGATCCTTCACCCTGTCATTGGGCATGAAGCTGGCAGCTGGAGTGCTGTCTCTGACCCCTGAACACAGGCAAATGAGGCTGTTGAAGGATGGGGTTGGCTGTACTCCAACTGCCACACGCCCTGAATAAAAGTCACAAAGAGACTCATACATGCTGCTGAGCAGGATTGCAGTGAGGAGCTAAGAACTTTTAACTGAGTTTGTTCATTGTTTCCAAAGGACTAATTATTAAGAGCACTAAGGGCCGTGGTGATGGAAATGATTACTATTTAAAGATCACCAAGGAGTCTGCTTGAAAAAGTGTTGGGTAGGGGTTTTCTTTTAGAGGTATGGCCATTAACAGTAGGCTGAGGTTGAAACCCACTGCTGTCAAAGGCTTGCTTTCACGATAGCTTTATGGCTGCAGGCTCATTGGGTTTTAGCTCCATCCCCTGGTCACCACAGCAGAGCTTGAAATTCTGTTACACAGCTGCAGTGCCTAGTGTGGGGGGGACACAAGATGGCAACTCAGGGTATTTGGCTGGATACTCCCTGTTGTGCCAAAGTAAGAGCTTGGTGAGTGGTTGCTGAGACAGGTCTAGGCATCGCTCCATTTCCTTTCCATTTGGGTCCGGCCTCTGGATGGAGGATAAAGAATTATGTCAGAACTTACTTAGTGGTAGTGAAACAGCCCAATTTAGTTGTCTTCTAAAACTTTGCTTCAGCTGACGTGGACCTCTAGGGTCAAAAGAAAAGGAAATACTTTGGAACATGAAAGTGATAGAAGGAAACACCCTATTTATCTTTCCCACTTTGTCTTAAGACATAAACTCTTTGGAAGTTAAATGTTTGGATGCTTAACATTTTGCAGCGCAACTCTGATCTTCCTCTGACACTTCAACTCCATTCTGTCAAAGGTCCAATTCCTTGAAGAGTTTTCTCATCATCGTCTTCAAACACCCATTAAGTGTTTCTCTATGATGGTGCTTTCCTGAAGCTTCTACCAGGCTGTCTGAAGCATCTGGTAGTTCACAGTCCTTTTAGGACATTTTGGGTTGATTTAATATTTAAGAGTAATCCTTTTATGGGAATTTGATATCATTTTTGAGGCCTTCCTTCTCTGCCAATTCAAGTCAGCTATATTAACCACTTATGGTGTGCCCTGCATGAGACCTGGACCTTAAGGAACTTAGGGGATCATGTAGATTTCACATATATTAGGCAAGTAGAGAACATTACAAGAAAATGTAAATTTAAGGCCCTATTTTTGTGGCATAAGCTCTTCAGTGCAGGATGGATCAGTATAACTGAGTGAGAACCCTGGCTCCACTACACTGGATAAATCACAGCCTCTTGAATCCTCGTGTATCTACTAGGGATAAAATTAACTATCTCCAGAATTGTTGAAAGGATTAAATAACATGCAAAAAGTGCCAAGTACATCGTAGGTACTCTGTATATGTCAGATCTATGTAGGATGGGGAAGACTCACAAGGAGACAGGGAAATGGGACCTGAAAGGAGAAGGATGGGGAAGGCATGATTAGCAGAGAGGAGTGATGAGTGTATTTGTAAGGAGGTGGGAAGGGAAGGTGAGTTAAGATGGGCAGCTGGGACTGATTTTGGTGTGAACCTGGGCCCAACTGGGATGGAGAGTTGTACAGAGAAGTAGTAAGATAAAAAGAGAGTGACTTAAATGGCCAGTTAAGAAGTTTGATTAGATCCAATAAGCAGCTGTATATTGCATGAATACGAGTGGTGTTTTGGAAAGATTTTGCAGTATGTAAAACTAATGCAGCAGTTCTATGAGAAAGACACTACTATCGCCCCCATTTTTCAGATGGGGAATAGTGTTTGAAAGAGGTTTTAAGAAAACCTTACATTTGTAGTCACTATGTGGATATAATAATAACACTGGTGGCAACCAAAATGAAAGAAAAACTTAATTCATGATCCAGCCATCCAAACAAATCAGACTGTTTTCATTTTTTTATATTCCCAGTTGGTTTCAGTTTTTCTTCAAAGGGAGGGAAAAATTATTATGAATATTATTTGAGTTAATTTCTGTCAATGCTTTAGATAGTACCTAGCACACAGTGAGCACTCACTATGGGTTAGCTATTATTTTTACCTCAATACAGACCAAGAATTTATGGAGTAGACGAGACATTCCATGTTAACAGACAGCCCAAGTAAGGGCATTTTGGCAAGTAAACTGTGACCTTCCTATTTTCACTCACAACTTTATGTTTCCATGTGCAAGCTAAACACAAAGAATTCCCATTCTTTTCTAGAACAGAATGAAATATGACCGATTTGTGAGTTATCTGCTACTTAAGCTAAATTCTTTGGTGGCCTGTGAGAGGATTGCTCTCATTAACATGAAAATGGTGGGGGAGAAAGAACAAATAATAAATTTATTACAAAAATTTACGTTCTATTCAATGGGTAATCTGTGGTTAAGACTTGTTGTTGGCTTAAAATATAGGTTTAATTATTATATACTTTTCCTAGAAAAGAGATGAATTTATTTTTTGATTGTTACATTCTTGACAGTTTTATTTTATAGGATGAATACTCAAGATTTTAGTGTGTTCTGAGGGTGAGTCAGGCAGTTCATGTCAGCTGTCCTCATTCTTAAACTTTCCTGGTGGAACTTACAGAGGAGTTAGCAAATGAGCATGTTGTATCAGTTACTCAGTTTGCAATAATTTATTTCTTGACTAGTAAAACTGTGAACTCTTCTCTAACTGCTAACCCTGAATTATTTTTCTAAAGACTTTCTGTTCATGTTTCTAACATCTTAGCTGTTGATACCACTTGGATAGACTCATTATTTTTCAAGTGTTGAGGTCCAAGTTGTTGAATAAGCAAGACTAACCTTTGACACGAAAGAAAATTTAAAGGAAAGAGGGATTTCTTTTCCTTTTCATTTTCAAGGCCATGTCTTGTAGTATGAATTTGTCAAGAACATGAGTCACATTTTTCACACCTCTGTGTCCTTTGGGACCTAAACATTTAGGGAGGGCCACAGGCACAATGCCTGCTCTGTGCGAGGGAAAATAATAAAAAAAAAAATTAAGAAATTGGAATTGAAAATAAAACTCCTTTGTGCATTTTTTATATAAGTTAGTAAGATTTGTAGGCTTTTGGGTCTTCTCAAATCTCCTTGAAGGCATTTGTGGAACAATTGTAGTGACTGCAGTTACCATTACACTCTTTCTGGGAAGCCTGGGAGGAAAGAAGGCTCATTTACAGTGGAGTCTGGTAAATGGGTTACAACTCTGCTGAGAGGATTGTATCTTTTCCAGCTAGAGGCAATAGCTCAGAGCATCCGTTGGTAAATGGACCTGGGTTTTAGAGCTTACCTATAAGTGCATGAAGGTATGGAGATTTGAAGAAAAATTGTTACTGTGTAGATGTTCAAGGGTTGTTTTATGCTCCTTTCTCCTTTCTTCCTTTTTCTTTATTTCATTCATTCAGGTTTAAAAGCAACGTTTTGCAAGATTTCATAAGTAGGTGATTATATACTTGATGCATAGAGAGTTCAAGTTCTCTTGGAGCAGAGACTCAAACCAGGATGATAGGTAAAGATGAGAAAACTTCAAACATTTTCTTGTTGCTCTGAATTCACTGGGGATATACTGAAGAGAGATGTTTGAAGCATAATTTATTCAAACAATCTGGCATTATCATTAGCTTTCATTTCACTCCTGACTTGTTGAGGAAATAATTTTATCATGGAGTTGTTTTGTACAACACAAGTCACTTATGTTGCTCTGTTTCTTCCTTCCTTTTCTTTCTTACCCTCTATCCCGTCTCCCTCCCTCCCTCCCTCCCTCCCTCCCTCCCTCCCTCCCTCCCTCCCTCCCTCCCTCCTTCCCTGTTTCCCTTCCTCCTTTCTTTCCATGTATTTTCCTTTTTGTTCTTTAATCACCTCAATGTCCACAACTCAACCAAAGTAGTAAGCAGAGTAATAACTTTTGTGACAGCTGATCTGGAATATTGTGATTTATTACCTGGGAGTAGTGATGACTGTTTCGTCTCATTCCCTTTTGCTGTGTGTACTACTGTTGGAAAGATTGATTTTGGAGGATTGGCTAGCAGAGCAGCAGTCGCTCTCATTACACTCAGAAGTGCAAGGAAAAATACAGCATCTTTTTTTTTTCCCTATTGCTGACAGTCTCACTGGGTAGTTAAGAAAAAATAAACTTTATGCTTTGCAATTTATAACGTATAATTCTTTTCTTGTTTAGCCTCATTTGATGGCTCAGTATCTTTTAGATTAAACTCATGTCCCTTCAGATTACTATCCCCGTTCCGTGCTTTTCTTCAAGATGGAGTCTGAGAGTGATTTCATGGTGGCAGGGGAAACTGGAAAACTTTCTCCAGAGAATGTCCTCTGGATCCTTGCAGTGGCTTGGAGTTGAAAGGCCATTATAATAAAGTTATGATGTCATTGCTAAGCATGAGGTTTGTCCTCTCCTCTTGCCTTGGTTACCATGCACTTAAGGGCTTAGACAGAGAAGACTATGTAGGTCTTTTAAGTTGGTTGCTATGGTCATTTCTTAGGAAGCCCAAAGATTATTATGGCTGGGAATAAGTTTGTCAAGTCACTCTGAAAGCAAGTATTCATAGTCTATTTAACTTGAGGAAACTATATTTTCCCATATGTGTTCTATACTTTTGTGGCCCAGGTCTTAGTACCTCAAATACAGAAATACAACTTAGTTCAAATTACGTCATGGGGAAAATTTGGACATTAACAACTGTGTTTTCATTTTTAGTAATTTTTTTAAAAATGGCCTTTATCCCTGTTTAGGCAGCCTGACCTCACTATTTCAGAGAAGAAAGGCCTGGCAGAACAATTGGAAACAAGCCAGGTGATCCCAGCTTTTGAGTTTAAAACTCCTGGTCGAGACAGCAGTTGAAAGAAAGGATTGGAAGACTGGCAAGAATTCATGACAATCTAAGAGAGTGTTTTCATTTTCCTAGACTTTATAAAGATTCCTTGAGCTGTGGAGAGAGTTGGAAAGGAGTGGCATTGGACACTGGTGGGTCTCTGGCAAGGGGCCCTGTGTTCTTTCTGACACCTGCCTCAGCAATAGTCTTGGCCCCAGGGCTGGGTGAACCAAGCGGACAGGGCCTGTGCTCTGCTCCCTGCCTGGTTGCCGAGGGATGCTGTGGTCCTTACCCAGGGAGCAGCACACGAGGGGGAGACAGCGCAGGGTTGCTAGGAGAAGGGTCTTACAGAGAATTCCTTGTGCTCATACGTGATGTGAGGAGTAGGCGGGACTTTTCCTGTATGGCCAAGAGGGGGGTGGATATGGCCCCCAAAGCAGCTGTTGTAGAGGGGCTTTGCATGTATAACAAGGGGCCCCCATTGGCAAGCAGCGCACCGAGGTGGACAGAGGCACTCAGCAGATGCCAGCGTGGAGAGATGCTGTGTTCCGTGAGTCAGGTGGCGTGAGGTGCGAATCAGCGGGATCCAGGATGGCCTTTCCCTGATGCCATGACACTAAGCCTCCTGGATCTTGAATGGGGGTTGGGGAGAGACCCTAAATTGAGTTTACTCTGATTTGACTGAGAAAATACCAACTTAACTGAGTTTAACCTAAATCAATGAGTTTATGTTTTCTGCTGCCAAGCAGAGTTGGAAATAAGTTGAGTTTCAGAAAAAAAGGTACACTCCTTATATTGGACCCATTGCATAGAGTTCCTAGCAAGTATTAATAGTTAAGGTGAAAAAAAAAAAGAGCAAAGAACAGGTGCATATTAAGCAGTTTTCCAAATATGATCCAGTTTGTCTTAGCTGAGTTCTGTTCAGCTGGTGCAGGGAAGCACTGAGATGGTGCCCCAGGAGGTATTCAGCAGGAGTGACTCTTGTGGGGCCAAGTGACATGCTCAGCTGTAAGGAGTCCAGTAAGCTCTCCTTCACCAGCATGACCTACAATTTTCTTAAGAGTTCCTATCACTTCTTCAGCTGGATCACTTATAAGAGTGACGCGATTTCTTTGTGGAAGCTTTGGGAGGCATCTTCACGTAAAGGAAAGCAGGCAGACGTGGGGTCAAACATGGGTAATTTTACAGTCACTATTTGCCCCATACAAGCTGTGTGCCCTCAGCTTTCTTTTCCATAAAAAAAGAGTTAGTAATAGCTGCGGTTGATTTTGGTTCTTTTTGCTTAGGACTCTCCCTTATTCCGGTGACAGCACCCTCCTTCCCCTATTCTAAGTACACACCATTCCATAGGTGCAGACCCCGCTCAGGGCTTCCAGCGCCCCAGGCCTGGCTAACCAGTTCTTTCTGACCCCCAGGTCACAGTGATTGATCCAGGGAGAGACACAGGACCTAAATCATTCAAAGCAGAAAAGTAAATGTCAGGATTTTTGTTGAATTGGGCAGAAGCAGCTTACTTTCCCTGGTCTCTGAGCAGGTAGAAACGTAGGAACCACAGGGGTCACCACGTTGAAGACAGGCCATGTCAGCATGAAACCAGTGCAGAGAGCAGAACGGAGCGACTGAGACTGAGTTCTTCTGGTGTGATCTCAGCTGCTGAATTCAATCACTCCTGAGACCCAGTGCTGCCGTATTTCCTGGCAGGACTTTAGGGGCTAATACACAGCTTCCTGATTGTTCCCATTCAAGTTTGGGACCCACTGCATGCGTAATAGCAACAGCAGTTAGACAGGTGGATGTCAAATATCAACCATGATCCTAATACCGGCTGCATTAGTGACCGTGGGTTAGCTGTGCAGGCACAGCCGGCTTCATGGGTCTCTGTCCTGAGTTGGATTGATACAGCCAAATCCTGCATGGTAAGTTTAGCCCACGGTAGAAAGCAGAGCAGAATGCTCCCCAAAAGTAAGGTAGGGAGATAGATCCCTGCTCCCTAAATCAGGAGGAAGAGGCTGAGCTAAGCAGTACCCTCCCCGCAAAACACCAACTGCCTAAGTCCCTCCTCATCTCACAGGATGAGTGAGCAGGCACAGGGAGAGAACAGGACTGTTCGGGCAGAAGAAAGTCCAAGGGAAGCCAGGGCACCAGAATTTCCCCTTGGCCTTTTCAGGTCTGTGAGCTGATGATACATTGTCTTTGCGTTAGTCTTCTATCACTGTCAACTGAGAGAGTCTTGACTAAATCTCGTTCATTCACTTTACCTAGGGTGGGCAGGTCCCATGGCTTATCGTACTGCAGCCACAACAGTGAACAAGCCTGTGGCCTCAGGTTCTTGAAGCTGAGGGTGTGGACAGTACATTGGTTATTGCTCTACTGTGTGGTAAGCACCAGAACAGGGATGAGAACTGGATGCTACGGGAGCAAATGCCTCACCCTTGGGCAATCATGGAAGATTTCCTAGCAGGTTTCTATGGGGATTAAACGAGGCAATGTAGGTCAAGTTATTATGCCTTTGGCCCTGAGTCAACACTAGTTTCTTTTCCTCTTCTCTTGGACAGATTCACTCCTTGAGGGCTGGGAGCTCTGTTCACTGCTGTGCGCCTTTGTGCTCCCAGTGTGTAGGATAGTCCCCGGCACATGAGGGGTATTAAATAAATGACCTGCGGAGTGATGAAGGAACTACCGAATACTTTCTGAGATCTAGCTGATGATATGTAGAACCACTTTCAGAACTTACACGTTTAAAAATGTATGATTTCCAAAAAACTGAAATCTTGAATACTATAAATTTGAGCTAAGGAAAATCCTTTGTGAATATTGTACTACTCCACTGTTCAGCTACTGCCAGATTGTCACCAAAGCACAGCTCTAACCATCATCACCCTGATAATTTACCATGGTTTACCAACACTTTCCATGCATTACCTCATTTCATTTTTTAAAACAGACTTTATTTTTTAGAACAGATTTAGATTTACAGGAAAATTATAGAGATAATACAGAGAATTCTCACATACACGACACCCACTTCCCCTTGTTACTAACATCTTCTGTTGGTACAGTACGTTTGTTGCAATTAATGAAACAATATTGATGTTATTATCTACATTAAAATTATTTTGATTTTCTTATTTTTCACCTAGTGCCCTTTTTCTGTTTCAGGACCCCATGCCACAGTTATCATGTCTCAGTTCCCCTTGACTGTAATAGCTTTTCAGACTTTCCTTGTTTTTGATGACCTTGAGAGTTTTGAGGAGTACTGGCCGGGAGTTTGGAATGTCCCTCACTTGGGATTTTGCTGCTGTGTTTCTCATGATGAGACTGAGTTTATGAGTTTTTAGGAGGAAAATCACAGAGATAAAATGCTATTTTCAAAATATTCAGAGTATATACTATTAACATGAGTTAACATTCTTAATGTTAACCTTTCTAACCTGCCTGAAGTAGTGTTTGCCAGGTTTCCCTACCGTAAACTTACTCTTTTTCTCCTTTTCCACACTGTGCTCGTACTTTGCCTCATTTTAAATCATCAGAGGCCCCACCTTACTAACCCCCATAAACAGTGGCGATGATATGATTGAAGATAAGCAAGTTGGATGAATAATAGGTTTGTTATGAAGACCAAATAGGTAATGCTTCTAATGTGCTTTGAAATGTGTTAAACACATACATTTAAACTAATAGTTTTACTGGTAGTTCAAAGAAATAAATCTTCAAGAAATTTGATGTTTTGGTACAGGTTGGTGGGAGAGAAACTGGACAAGAGAGTCTTCTGGTCCGTCTCAAAACGTTCATCTTTTTGAGTGACCACATACTCTCTTTAAGTGCAAAGCCCAAATTATATGCTTTTCTGGTGCACGCTTGTCAACTATGAAATTTGATGCAGACATTTTGAGCAAAAGCAGGAACAGAAGAGTCATACTCTTATTTTCTTAGATGTTTTGGGCAACAACAGGGGCAAAAGTGGTCTGCCTTTACTCCCATTCTCTTATTCTCTTGAACTGAGACTGGAAATATGAGAGGAAAAATAGGAAGGGAAAAAAAGGGAGAGGTAGGGAGCGGACAGGAAGACTTAGCCTGGGAGTGGCGGCTCCTGTGATTTATTATGGGCCAGGGAAAGCTTAGCATTTCTTCCATATTTTTCAGGAAGGATGTGATGAGTTGCAACAACAATCTGGTGACTAGTACAGACTTGTTAGAATAAGTCCTTCTTTATGCCTGCTTCCTTTTAAACTCGAGTTGCACACCTACCTCAGGTTAAATGGCTAATCAGTTTTCTTCTGCCTCCAAGAAAAAAATGTCTCTGAGGAGCTTTACAATTTTACTAGTTCAAGAACATCAACATTTCTCCAGGTTCAGCTTGAACCAGAGGCAAAGCAATGGCAGTAGTTGCTCTTTGTGAAAACAACTTCTCTCTTTGGGCTTTAAATCATGGCTTTTTCCTTTCCGCCACTGGTTTTCTCCTTTGCAATGGAGTGTTTTCTGATTATTTTTTCACTTCCCCTCCAGGAATTCCTGCATCTATGGGAATTTAAGGCAAAATAAAAATGATACTTAATTTTCTTTCCTTGTATGGTAGAGGAGTGTACATCCCAAACACTTACTCTTCCTGTTCGTTAATAGGAAATATTTGATGAAATCCTGAAGCATCAAATTTGATTTTACTTTGTTGATTTCATATCCAGAGATGCTGCTCTTGGGGTGCTGTTGTGGAGAGAGGGTTTCAGGTTTGATAAGTGTTTAAGGCCATGAAGTCTGGAGCCAGCTCACCTAGATTCCAATCTGGGCTCTACCACTTACTAGCTGTGTGACCTTGGGCAAGTCATTTAACCTCCCTGTGCCTCAGTTTCTTCATCTGTAAATGGGAATTAATAATAGTCCTAACTCATAAGGTCATTGTGAGGATTGAGTGATTTAACATATGTCAAAGTACTTAGACCAGTATCTGACATAGTAAATCCTTTGTGTTTACTACTTATTAATATTTAAAATAATAAAAATTCATTGGTGTGTATGCTAATAGTACATATTTGTCTTCCTTACCCTTTACTTCATACCCCAACAGTTGAATGCTGACGGCAACAGCATTCCCTGCTCCTTTCCAGCTGACTTCCTTTTGTCTTCTGCTAGAGGAGGCACTGGGAGGAATGAGGGGGTAGAAGGAAAAAGGTGTGGGTATCTTTTCCTTGCTTCCTCTCTGCTTCCCCGTAGCTGTATCTGTGCCCCTCCATGAGTCAGCAGCTCCGAGGCAGCCGGTCCTGCAGATTCCGCTCTTACTGGGCTCCTGTAACTCTGTCTCCTTCTCATGCCCCGTCAGCCTAGGTGTGCTAATACCTTCCCATGCTCGCGTCTCTGGAGGCCTCATAATCCTCAGTTCTTCCCACACCTTTGTCGATGGTCCCTTCATTAGCATCTCTTCTTTTGAACTATCTAGGGGGAATTCTGTTTTCTGATGGAGCCTTTCTTGATCCATAAAAATTCAAACAACTTCATACTTGGATTTGACAATTTTGGAAAGTCTTAACTATGAATCTGTTCTTGTTAATATGCTAGGAAAGTTTCACCAAAAAATTGTGAATATTACTTATAAACCATTTACCTCTTCATTGTTACATTACATTTTTTGAGACAGGAAGTTGTGTTTTGGGTATGCATGTGTGTGTAGTCTGCAGTTCCTAGCACAGTGCCAGATACATAGCAGGTGGTAAAAAATAAGCTCAGACTTCTGAAGGACGTTTCTATTTCGGACAGTGAACGCGATGATTTTCTCCAGTGACACATTCAAAGCTTTGCAACTATTGCAGCTTTAGTTTCAATCTCTCTACAATTACTTGTTAGGCTTTAAAGGATTTATTGCTCATGAGAGGTGCCAAAATAATAATACCGAGGAAGAAAATCCCATAGTCTCATAACAGACTGTGACTGTCCAAGCTTCCTCTGCCTCCTGCCAAAGAGCCCAATGGAGTTGATTGAAAGATTAGCTCATTTTCAGCTGAGGTTTTGATGTTCTGGGAGACTGGACAGTTTCCCTCCCCCTCAGGAAATTCTCGGAAAGAACCAGATTAAGTGTTTTCTCTTTCAGAGGAGGAGTCTCACACAGCCCTCCCTCCTGCTGCATCCTTGAATAGACTCAGCCTTTTTAGGAAGAAACAGTTAATTAATTTTGTGTCTATATACTTTTGTCGGCAAAGGAAGATGCTTGTAAAGTGGTGACTTGATCAAGGGCTGAAATGGTTTGGGGACCTGGCTAGTTGTAAACAAGATCCTAGATATAACTTGTTAGCACCTCGTACACAAAGTACGTAAATGCAAATTTAGGTGTAAATATTTAATCTTCATCAGGGCAGAAATGGAAGTGTCTCTGTTTGAGTTACTTGGGCAAGATGCTTTTGGAGCCTCTTTTTCTTCATCAGTAAAGCAAATGGTAACACCGCCCATCTTATAGGTTTATTGTGAGAATTAGAGGTGTTGTAGAAAGCACGTAGACTGTAGTACTCAACAAACGATAGCAAGGAGTACTGATAAAAGCCGTATTGGATTTTTTTAAACTGAAAATGAATACAAATAATTACTGTGTTTCCTTGGTCAATAGTGTTTTTATGTTATACCCTTCTTATTTGCATGTAGGCCAAGGAGAGGGAGGGGTCTGAGAAACACAAGAGAACAGCGCATGAGTTTTATCAAGTCAGTGTTAGAGTAGAATAATTACTTTTTCAGTATTTCAGGAAAGTTTTTAGGCTTCTATTAGAGCTTTGACATTTTGTCTTATATATATTATTCGTATTTTACATCATCTTGAATATTTCAATAAGAAATCCTGAAAAATAGTCCATATTCTGGTATTATTAGCTTATCAGGGGTATTTTAATTAATTGAGAGACTCGGCTACTGCACACTAATTTGTGCACAATGAGATTATACGCTGTTCTTGCCACTTACGTAGGATGTCAAAACGGGACGTCCATTGCCCCTACTCTTATTGTTCCATTTTCTTCAAAATACCTGATTTTAAATTTTTGTTCATGGAAAAAAAATCACAGTAAGTGTGAGATGAGCACTGTGGAAAGAGGTTATTTAAGAAATCCAACGAGAGAGGAGGTGGAGGAGAGGCTTCATGTCGTAGTGGCATAAGTGCTGGAACTGAAGCTGAGAAGCTGGGATTTTTGCCAGTGACTAGTTGTGTTGCTATATTAGTCTGGGTTCTCCAGAGAAACAGAACCACTAGGACATAAGCACACATATCTAGAAAGATACGTATTGTGAGGTACTCGCTCGTGTGATTATGGCGACTGAGAACCCACACTCTGCCATCTGCAAGCTGGAGCCCCAGGAAGCCGGTGGTGTAGTTTGAAGGCCTGAGAGCTGGAGAGCTGCTTGTGTATGTTCTCGTCTGGGTCCAAGAACCCAAGAACAAGAGCGCTGAGGGCAGGAGCAGATCCACGTCCCAGCTCAAACAGTCATGCAGAGAGCAGATTCCACCTTCGTCTGCCTTGTGTGCTCCGTTGAAGCCTTCAGTGGATTGAGTGATGCCCACCCACATCGGAGAGGACCGTGTGCTTTACTCAGCCACCAATTCAAGTGCTAACCTCTCGTAGAAACACCCTCACAGACACATGCAGAAATAATGTTTAACCAGCTGTCTGAGCATCCTGGGGTGTGTAGAGTTGACACACAAAATTAATCACAGTTACCTTAGATAAGTCACTTAAATTCTTTGAGCCTTGGCTTCCTTGTCTATAATGAAAGGATATTGTTCCTCACCTGCTTGGGAACTTTCTTCCTGGTTCATTCTGCCTTGCTATATAGAAATAAAGATGAGCATTTATTTGTCTAATATTAAAAGTACTTGCAGGAAATCTGAAAAACCAGGAAAACCAACATACTTTCTCCCTTTACTGTCATCACTGGCCTTGAGACATAATCACTGTCAATATTTTGGTGTGTATTCTTCAGGTTACATTCTGAGCATAACTATACTTTTACATTTCAATGACTTCTCAGTTGACAATGAGATGAAAAAAAATCTGTTAATTTGAGAAAATTGTAGGCATTACAATTTTCCTTCCTAGGTATTAGTCGTATTTAAAATAGCAATCTGTTGGAAACAGCGACACATTCTTTGATGGCTAACTTTCCGAAAAATGCTACTAGTATTGTTTCTGAACCGAAGGTGGGCAATTGCCATAGGAAGGGATATTTTTGGGAAGGAGGTTCTTGCAAGAAGGCCACTTACCCAACCACAAGTGGGGCCTCTCCTTGACAGGGTTAGATTGTAACATGTTCACTGAAGGGTAGGCATGCTCCACTAGGTGGTGGCATTGCCTTGTAGCCCAACCAGGCAAGCTGCAAGAAACTGGCTGAAGATTTTGTGGATAGTAAAGACAGAAGTTTGGACATGAATACCAAACCTGCTGAGGGCCGGGCAATATGACTTTTGACTTGTTCTACTTGAGAGCCAGCTGAGGGTTTGTCTGGAGGACCGTTACTTCTATCACATGGATGCTCTTAGATGTATTTGTAGACACACACACACACACACACACACACACACACACACACGGTCGCTAGACCTAGGGAATTATGCCATCTGGTAACAAACTAGAAGAGCAAATTTCCCTCAAGGAGGTAAAAAAATAAAACATATGATAATTACATAGTACACACAAGATGTGTTTTGAACTTTACGGAAATAAACCTTTCAGGCTCAAGTTCTGGTGCCAAGTAATAATAATAGCCAGAAGAGAACTATGTCTTGTGGTTTTATTATAATCCCTTCCAGTTCCTTACACACACCAAATTATGCTCAGAAAAGTGGGGACAACACATACTTTTCAGAGGAAGTTCAGTAAATGGAACTCTTTGGATCAAAACACTAGCAAAACAACATTGAAAAAATCACAATGTTTAACTTTCAGAGTACACACAGACATTAGGAAAGAATGAAGATATCTTCACTTAAAAATTATTTTAAAAGTGCCATGTTTGAAATAACAATTAGAACTTGGTTTTCTCAGATCTCATGGATTTTATTTTCAGACAGGTCTTTTTTATGAATCATCCAATGGTTTAGTGTCTTCTTTATCTTTTACATATCAAGAAATTTTGTTTTCATTTTCTTTCTTGTCATTTCTTTCTCCATAATGATATTTACTTTTCCCTTTGCACTGGAAGTAAGATAGGTGAAAAGGGATGAAACTTGTTATGATTCCATTTTATCATATTTCTCCATGATAAGAAGATAACAATGGAATTCATTTAGCACATAGCTCAGAATAAAATTAAAGCATGCAACATATATCCAACTGACATTGTACGTTGACACCTAGAAACTGTGCAAATAGGCAATGCTTAGTGTCAGAATAAGAATAAGAATCTTTCATTTTCCTCTACCAGCCTTTTTTCTTGGCTTTTTTTTTAATGGAATATACTCCTGCAGTGGATGTTTCATGGAATTTCCCTTAATATTTGTGACTTCTCACAAGCTACTCAAATTTTTGAGCCACCGATTTTTGACTTCCATTGGCTTTGGCTGAGTACTCTGACCCTGGCACATTCTCAGGTCAAAGGATACCCTGGATTTCAGATGATGGCAATACTGAATCCAGAAATCTAAACCTGAAATGAAGGAAAAAAAGAAAAACAGGAATAAAGATCTGTCAAAAACCTGGAGATCACTTTGGGAGCCGCGAAGAGCCTAAATACTGTCCTTATGCCAGAGCAGACCTCAATGGCCAGCCATGCCTTCATGAAATCAGCTTTGGATGATAGGAATGGAGTTTTCTAGGACTGAGCTTCAGCAGCCCCAACTGTCAGTAGTGTGTGTGTGTGAGTTGGGATTATTGTAGTAATTTCCTTTGAGTCATCATTTTAAATGCTATTAGCTTTTGAGCTAGGGGAAGGTGGAAAGGGAGTAGAAGGTTAATTTCTGGGGATAGACACATAAAGGCGTTTCTGTCAGAGGACACCTGAGAGTCAAATTTATATCCAGATGAGATTTGAAGTTATCTTCTTGGCCATTTTCCTTCTTGCATTGCCAACCTTTTAAGTTATAGTCTGCATCTTGGTTTTGTAGAAGTTTGAAAAAATTCCCAACTCTGATTAACCCCACCAAAGACATTTGAAATACGAGATATCATAAAATTGTGCTTATTACTCTAAACTTTTGGAATAAAACCAAATATAAATAAATAAGTAAACAAAGACATAAAATATTCTGGTCATATTTGATTTATTTGATTGGGTAAGGAAAAATGTTTAAGATGTGCAGATATCATTTTACTCTGCCATGGTTTAAGGAGAGTAATTACAATATATTATCCATTCCTTTGTCTATGGATTTTTACATTTTTAAGAGAATGAGAGCACCATAATATTTTATTTTTTTTGCAACCATGGTGGTCTCTTCTTTAAATTCTGAAGGACATCATAGCTGCCAGTGGATAAAATTTCCTTGGGGAGTAGAGATAGGCTTCCACATAGGATTACTTTGCAGTAAAGTCAGAAATCTGAGGCACATGAATTAAATGGTTAAGCAGTGCTTGCAAGCCATGATATCAGAGGAAATAACTACTATTAAGTGAAAGCGGAACAGCAGTATAGAGGGGAAAAAAATTTCCTTATTTTCATCAGCTAATAATCAAAACAGTTTGACACTAACCAGAGAGAGCCAAAAAATATGGAAACAATCATTGAGTTAAATAAAATATCACAAAATTATATGTTATTTTGCATTTTGGGTTTTTAAGGTAAAAGCATTTCATGAAGATTCTATTATATATTGACCAAATTAAAGAAAAAGGTTAGGAGTGGGTTTAAAGGTAAAAGTAAGAAATGTGATATCTTAAGACACCAGTGGAAAAATATATGGATTATTCTTACTTCCACATGTACAGTTCTACTTTAAATCCCACTGCTGACTGCCTTTATTATTAGGTTGGAATAATCAATTCTATGATGGAGTAAAAGTGGTTACACTGACAAGAAAAAGATGCCTTACAAGTCTGACTGGGGGTTTGATCAAATGCATATAGTCACTTTGTCTTAAACAAAAAAGTGATGGTGATTGTCATTAAATCTCAAGCTCTGTTTTTACTTTTATGAGACTATTACACACCCTAACTGCATTAACACTCCAATAACAAAGTCACGTTTCCTGCTATTTCAAGAAATCTGAAATGGTGATGAAAGACATTTCCTACCAATGATGTCAGTGGTTATTTAATTGCCATTAAGAGGTAATGAAACTCTTTCTTGTCACTTACCCATGATGAAGTGTTCTTGATCAGATTGTGTTAAACAAAATGGCTGCCATTGTATTAGATGTTCTTTCTGCAAACTAGGCTTTCATTACCCTAATAAGGTTTGCAGACTAAGCTGAATTATATTTGGCGTTAGCTCTTGAATAGTATTTTTTTAAAAAAAATTGGATTACCTTACTTTTCCATATTAAGAATCATGTATATTTTTTGTAATATTAAGAAAAAAGCCCACTTTTTATTATTTGAGATAAAAATAAGTTGCCCACCCTAGATCTCAAATTTGTTCTATTTCAATTTCAATTACTAATACCATTTTTTTTCTCATACCAGACTTATACTTAGGTCACATCCATGGGACATAAAGCAAAATTAAAAATTTCTAGAGGTTTTTTTTTCTTTTGGCTTGAGATATAAGTAAAGGGATACATTATGATTTTGTCTTTTTTCACATTAATCTTGCAATTTCCCATTACCTGGTTAGCTACTCTCTTTACTCCCCAAAGTGCATGTATATTCTGGGGAAGATTGGGAGAGAAAGAAAAGAAATGAAGACTATAAAACAAGAAGAAAGATAGCACTATCAATTCAGAAGTGGAAAAGCAGCATTAACATTGGAATGAGAAAAAATTCCCTATACTCAGATACTAAACAAGGCTATTGAAACTTAAAGTTGAAGATATTGTGGCTACTTGAAAAAAAGAACTCACAAATACATCAAAGTTGGAGTCTACTTTCCCTACCTTTGAATCTAGGGGTTGATAGTGTCACTTACTTTGGTTAACAGAACACTGGAAAATTGGATTTAAGCAGAGGTTTGAGGGGCAGTTGCGTGTTGTGCTTCCCCTACTTTGTTGTTCATTGGAACCTCAAGACTGCTGTGTAAAGAAACCCTGAATATCCTACTGGAGGATGAAATCCCATGTGGAGTGGCGGTGAGCTATCCTAGCTCTGGTCTTTCTGGACCACCAAGCCTGCCAACCGTCAGACATGTCAGTGAGCCATCATAGGTTATTCACTGCTAGTCAGGTGGATGCAGACTAGAACATTTGCTCAGCCACCCCTCAGAGTCACAACAAATAAAAATGTTTGTTATTTCAAACATTTGGGGTAAGTTTGTATGCAGGCAAAAGCTACTTGCTTCAAATAAAAAATACAGAACATTTGTTTTTAGATGAAAAACATTATCTTAAATTTTTTGTTGTTGTTGCTTTTAAATTTATTTTTGAAAAAGGTACTCCAATAGAAAACTTAGTTTTAAGTCTTATGAATTCTCTATAGATTGGGTAGATCACTCTATAAAGACTCAATGATGTGAATCATTCTAGTTGAAAACTATACATTTCTCTTGAATTCCTTTGTGCTTTAGTTAGCTTAGTAAGCACTAGTTGCAATAATCTGTCAAGATATCATCACAATTTTTATTGGTCTTTTCATTTCAATTTTACCATTATGTTTTTATACCATTTTTTAAATGTACACTTGAGAACGTTGGGAAACCAAACACATTAGCTACTGCTAATTTAATGTGACACATAGTAGATGTAAGTAACATTAGCACTCACATATTTTTCACATTCCCATTGGAATTTGTACCAAACCCTTAATACTATCCAAGAAAAACTTTTGCTGTATTTACTGTCAATAAGAATTATATCTCAGGTGTGTGTATAGAGTACGTCTTCCTTCCATCTACTGGGGAATATCTGGATGGCAAATATTCATTTATATTTGAATATATGCTCCCTATTTTTTTTTAACAGATGATTGACATAGACTGTTGACTGAATATGAGACTGTTGGAAAATTCAAGAAATTGTGGTGCTTAGAAATTGTGAGTGTTCATCTTGTCCTAGGGCTTTCTTGCCTGTTGCAAATTTGTCTTGACATTTTGATCAAGTACATCACCTGACTTCCTTTTGAGTGGGTTGATTTGAAACTCAAATTTTAGGGATGGCCAGGATGACTTTTCTTTTTTCTCTTTTTGGTCTAAGATGTTCAGAGTTGCAATCTGATCTTTTGAACACAAGTTTTACCAGATGATCCTGATCGTTGTAACCAGTGTGCTCTGTAATGCTCCTAGTTAGAGAACACGCTTTAACATTGCGTCTAAAATCTGGAAGAATTACCCATCTAAATTAGTAACAACCTGGCATTTTCAAAGACTCATTATAATTCATGCTAAAATCATTATTTTGGGGATAATTATATGGAATGAGTAGAGAATTCTTCCTCGGAAATGAGAAATAAGAAAACGTAAAATTTCACATGTCTAAAATATGGCTCCAGGTTTTACTGATAGTAATTTCACATTAAATGCTTTAGCTATATACCAGGCAACTGAGAGGACCAAACAGTCATACTTATGAGTATAATGGACTCAAATATAGGAACTCTCTCAGTAAGGAAGGAACAGGTCTGCTTAGATCCAATTTCATGTTAAAGACTTTATTTTTCTCTTGTAACACGTTCTTGTTAATTCTGTATGAAATAAGGTGACATTTGCCCTATAGGAGGTTCAGACTAATTCTGTTCCTTTTTTAGAGAAAAGAAAGAACTTTTTAAAATTTGTTTTTGGTGAAGGAAGTGATTATATGTGGTCATTCTTTGCATAAGCATGGATAAGAATGAATGCTTGATCATTTGTTCAATAACTAACTCTAGTGCTGATATAACAAATCCCAGAAAATTGTGTTTTGGAAAAAAAGTGGAATTTAGAGCTCGGTGATTTGGACTAATCTGCTGATTTGCTGGGTAGCCTTCAACAAATCATTTAACCTCAGTTATAACATGCCTTGAAATCCTTAGATAAAAGTCCCCGTGTTTAGAAGAGATATCAGACTAGATTCTTATTTTATAAAATATGCAGGGAAAATTTTGAGAGGATTACATAGAATGAGAATTTGGCACAATAGTATTGTTATGGATTTGGAAACTAAGTGAGCATGTTTAGTAAAGTATATGGTTCTCAACATTGCAGCAGCTCTGAATGATGGAAAAGCATTTTTGTACAGACAGTCTTGAGTGCTGGAGAAGCTAGGTCCCATAGAGGGAAAAGAACAAGGCTCCTTAGCAGTCTGACAATTAGAAAAGAATCACTTATGTGGTGATTTATCAACTTGTATTCCCAATGAAGGATACAGAGATAGTAAAATAAATGAAAGTATCATTTAAAATGTCTGCTTTTATGGACCTCCTGCTTTAGACCTGTCTAATTCTGGGGGAGGTGGCAGGGGATGGCACTGAGGTGACACTGGTGGTCACAGTGCCAGACAAGCTGGCCTGGATGCCTGGAGTCTGAGGTAGAGGTATCCGAGGGTTTCATGGAGCCCTTTGGAAAGAGGGTCATTTTTTGAAAGGTGTAAAATCAGTTTTGACTATTGTGTATCATTTATCTCTTAGATTCTCAAACCAGCGTGTGATGATAGGATGATATTGGGTAGGTGTTAGATTGGACATTCAGATAGGGCTATGATCGTAAATGTGTAAATGATAATTGTGAGGCCCAGGCCTGACATGGGACTTAGCTTGGTTGTTCTGGAAGCCTGGAAGTAATTTCATTCCAATCGTATGGGAGAAGCTTTGTGAAGGAAACTGAAGACATTTCCAGGTTGAGTCATTCCACAAATCTTTGCAGTAATTTAGTGTGCCCCTAGTCTGCGCCAGGCACTGCTTCTGGTTTGGGGGATATGGTAGTTCAGTAGACAGGTGCTTAATGAGTCTTCTGCTACAGTAGGCAGCTGCTCTTCTGAGGAATCATTATTGTTTTAAAAAATGCATTTCATTTGAAATATGCACAGTCTACATATTGTGCTTCATTTTGCAATGCTGTACTTCAACAAACATCGCAATGTGAGGTGGCCCTAAAATACCTTCAGAGATCAACTTATTTCATTCATTCAATAAGTGTTCATTCAATTAACCTTTATTTTGAGAGCACTTGCAAGTGCTAGGCACTTTTTCTCTGAGTTCAAATTGACTTTGTCCTTGGGTCAGCTTCTGTAAATGCTCTCTGAATAGTGTTGTTGTAGTGAGATTGCTTCTGAAACTTGTCACCAGCCTGAAGTATTTGGCTTTACTTGTTTTTGCTGGTTTGTCAACATTTATGTCACCCCTGGCATGCAGTAGCTGATCTGGTTCTATGTACTGTGTGTTATTTTTCCATACTCTGTCCGCCAGAACCGTCGTGTTATAGGCCACACATACACTCCCCAGGCGTTTGGCGTGCACCTGGAATTCGTGGCTCTGGGGAAACCCCGTGCCTACCTTGAAGGTGCCTGCAGTGTAAAGAGGGGGCAGATAAATAAACATTTACGAGAGAGGATGATAAATGACACAACAGATGTAAACATAGGCTACTGGGGAAACACAGCAGAGGAACACTTAACTCAGATTGTAGGATCATCACGATGGAAAGGATAAAACCCACTTGTATTAGTTATTTATTACTGGGTAGCAAATTGCCATAAAACGGCTTAAAACAACAGTAAGTGTTTTTTCTCTCTCAGTTTCTCTGGTCAGGAATTTGGGAGCATTTAGCTGGGCAGGTGTAACTCAGGTGTCCCTCCTGAGGTAGTAGCTGAGATGTCAGCTCAGGCTGCTGTCATTTGAAGGTTTGACTGGGGCTAGAGGATCTCCTTTTGGGGTGGTTCACTCCCACGACTTATATGTCAACTTGAGCTGTTTGTTGGCAGGAGACTTCGATTCTTTCTTACGGAGGCCTTAGCATAGGACTGCTTGAGTGTTTCCATGACACGGGGGCTGACTTCTCTGAGTGTGTGATCCAAGAGAGAGACCGAGGCAGAAACCCACTGTCTATCATGACCTCACCTTGGAAGTAGGGTTCTCTAGAGTTCCACTGGGGCACCGGCCAGCCATGATGTAGTGTGGGGGGACTACACACAGTGCGAATACCACGAGGTGCGGGCTCCCCGGGCCATGTTGAGGCTGGGTACCGTCCCAGGCTTCGGGGATGCTGAGCACCTGTGATTTGACACTAGTCCCTGGAGCATTAACTTTGGACTTGGCAACCACTGTTGATAATGTGGGTCGTTGCATTTCATATGTTACTAGTACTCTTCCTTGAATCATGTGGTATAACAATGAGACATTAGCAACGCACTGGATACAAATGCTTTTTCATTCACTGCTAAGTACTGATGAATTAATCCTGGTTGTGTCACTGATAGTAAGTTTCAGACAACATCACAGAAAAAAACGTATTTGCTGTTTAACATGGGGATTTCAAAATAATTATTTTTTATGATAGTGTTACTGAGAATTATCATGGGGCTCCAAGTGGGACTCTTTCCCTAGCGGCTTACAAGTTAGTCATCAACGTAGATTGGCCCTTATTGTTTGCAGCTCTACTGTGAGTTTCAAGCATATTAAGCGATGGACTATTTAATATTTTAATAAATAAGCATCTCCCAGATCCTGTCTCAGAAAAGTGATGAAGCCAGTAAGTGTTTGGGACTCGAGGACTGAGACCTTTGTTGAGTAAAGAAAATGGATGTTGATGATTAAAAGTTGACACTTATTGTATTTACTAGATGATAGTATTTGCTAGTGCTGTTTCCAGTTCCACGGTGTATCACGAGGTCATTTGGAAAGAGGCTTCAACTCTTTGAATTCTAATTAGCCCAAAAAGCCACCCCCATAAAGATATCATAAAAATACAATGTCCTTGTTATATGAACTCCACCTGAAGATTCCACGTTCAGTCTTCTGAGCCCCTTGCGTATGAAAATCTCAGGGCTGCCGCTCTTCCAGTCGAATCACATGCCTGTCTGTGTTCACATAGCTCAGGCTTTGAGCTTGTTGGCTTTTGGCATCTGCATTTATCCATGTAGGAGCTGGCCCCCTTTTCCCAGTTTGTCATTACTGGCGAGCACTGAATTGATGGTGATTATAGAACATTTTCTGCCTGTGTCTTGCTTGTAGCACAAATTACTTATTGGCCTTCCCATTTAAAACAAGACTTCCTGCTTCACAGCCACTCTGACATGCCGAGAGCGTCCACAGTTTCAGTACCAAGCTTGTTAGAGGCTAATGCACTTACCACAGTATTTCCATAGTTTGTTATTTGATTAAAGCAGAACGGTATTCACGCACAAGGTCCAAGATGCAGACATTGCTGAGTACATCTATCTATCTTTCTATCTATCTATCGATCTATCATCTATCTATCTATCATCTATCTATCTATCTATCTATCTAATCTTCTTTCTCTAACTCATCTCCTCTTAATCTGTGTGGGCACCTCATCACTTACAACCCCTTTGTGTGTTCCCATAATGGTCTCTCCTTTATTCTATGTTTGACCTAGGCCCTGGGACACGTGTCAGCCTAAATTAGTTGTGTGATATGGACACATGTTCATTTTCACCTCCTCATAGTCCTCCCAATATCTTTCTTCCATTCTTTCCTATCAAAGACCATATTCCCTCCTCCTGGGAATACTCCTTTTTTCTATTTCATTTTTCTTGACTGCTGTCATATCTGTTAGACTTCTGTCTTAAGCAATTTTCAGAAAAGAAGAGGAACATGCAGGGAAAACTGGGGTTTTAAAACCCCATAAACTTCTTCTACTCTTTCCCACCCTTTTGGTATGTATTCCTTCTTTCCAAGTTCCTTTGAATTGCCTTTCACCCCTTGCTCATTTGTCCCCATGTCCACTGTAGATCCCTCAATCTTGAAGCACCTGACCCTACCAGAAACTTCCCTCAGTCTGACCAGCCTAGCAATATGTCAGGAGGCCAAGTTCTGAGAGATCAGTTCCTTAGATCGCTTGGCCACATCCAGCTTCCTTCCTCTGCTGGTTGAAGAGAGAAGAACCATTGGGAATATCCCCTTTTCCTCTCTGGGCTGTTCACTCCCAGGTGGCTGTGGGGTTCTGGCTTTGTCAGATGCCCCTGAATTACCCAGCCAGGTCCCTGATTTACCTATTGAGTGTTGCTGAAATAGTATTTCATGGCTGGGTCACTAGCTCTTCTTCTGCCTACAGCAGTCTCCCTTCAAGCATTCTCTATTTCCAGTCGCTGACTTGTTTTCACATTTGATGGAGGTTTTTGGTACATGAATATTCCATCTTTTTCACTCCTACGTCTTAGTTTCTTAATATGTCTTGAGACGATAAGGTTTGGAATCATTCCAAATTGCCTTCTTCTCCTTAGCGACTTTTCACACTGCCATGCCTCTGGTCTGACCTCAGAAAAGTAGAGGTACCATCCCAGCTTCACGAGTCCCCTAAAGGTCCCATTTCATCATCACTCCAACCCCATCAGTCATTGCCTCGGAGAAAATTGTGATAATCAGAGGTTTACACTCCTACATTCACTGCTCCTTTTTATGTATAATCACATGTTTACATACATCTGTCTTGATGCTTTTCTCCTGTTTTAGAGGAAGGGGCCGTGTAGTATAGGGCATGTGTTTGACATCATACAGACAAAATTTGAAACATGGCCCTGCAATTTTCTAGCTGAGAAACCATTGGTGACTTATAATCTCAAAAATGTTCTCATGTGCAAATTGAGGATAATACCAATTTGATGGGCATGATTAAATAAGATAATGAATTTATATACCTAACTGAGTGCTTGAACCCAGCAAACAGTCCACAAATGTCAGTTTCATTCCTCACTCATTGCTCCTTCCCAGCGGAGGCACCTGTTTCTTCTTGGGTCTTATTCCATCAATCCTAGAGCTTAGGGTCCACCCCTCAACTATACACTCTTTCTTGGTGGAAACTTCTCTCTCTATCCTGGTTTTACATTTAGCTATTGCTTCAATTCCCCTTTCTTCATAGCCCAGCTTACTGAAAAGATTATCTAAAATGTATCACGTCCCATTTACTACTGTATGGTTCAGTGATTGGTTTTCCCTTTCAGCTGACCACTGAACTTGCTCACAACATGGTTTTAGTACCTGCTGAATTGTCAAATGCAATGGGTAGTGTTCAGTCCTTACCTTCCTTGATTTATGTATAGCATATGACAACGTCGGTCATTCTTTAAAATTCCTTCCTATACTAGATTCTTCTCTACCTCTCTGAATGTTGCTATGTTCTCCTTATAAACTATCCTCCTCTCACCACTTTAGCATTAGTACATCAGTCTCTCCCCTTCTCCCTTTTCTCTCCCTCTTCCCGATTCCCCCCTTAAGTCATGTCTTCCTGGGTGTTTTCTTTATACCCAACAACTGCAGAATACCAAGTATGTGTGGAATGTCCACCAGGCAGACATAAAGAACAAACTATGATTACGTAAAACTGTATGGATGAATCTCAAAAACATTGTTTTGAACAGAAGAAGGCAGACATACAAAAGACAAAATACTCTATGATTCCATTTGTATGAAGATTATGAACAAATAGAATTAATATATGGTGTTAGAAATCACAGCAATGGTTGTCATGGGGGCATGGGGATTGCCCAGACTGGTTTCTTGGGAACTTTCTGGGGTTGATGGATGTATTCTATATTTTGATTGAGGTGTTGGTTACATGGGTCTATGCATTTTTCAAAATTTATCGAATTATGTACTTGATATCTGGGCATTTATTGTATGTGATATCTACTTTAAAAAAGGAAAGGTGATGGAGAGAGAGAGAGATGGTGGCAGAGAAGAGATGTTGACCTTGCCACGTTCTCCCCTGTCTCTCACAGGAGCGTCACAGTGTTCTGTAATAAGCAGGGTAGGCCTACGCCATCAGAGGTTGCTTTTGACCAGGACATAGATTTTGGAGTTTAGAAGGTTCATCGTCAGGGTAAATCCCAGAACTGAACAAGTATGAAGGAAAGATACGTCCATGTGGTAGTCCTAAGTTAGGACTCACACTCGCAATGCCTGATATTTAGTTTCATGAAGGGAAGAATATTTTCTAGATTTCTACACAGAGAAAACAGTTAATTAATGGAACTGTGTGCTTGAAGTACTTGGTTTTCATATTCCAGATCTTTTCAGAATGCTAGTGATAGTAGAGTGTTGGAAAGGGAAATCTGCCAACTTGCCAGATTCTATAAACACAATTATTTGAGAAAATTCTAGTAAAAATGCTCTAAAAGTATGAGTTCACTTACTGACATTTATAATTATGATGCCAGTAGGCTCTGTTCTAAACCAGGCAAAGTAAATGCATCCTCACCCAAATGGGAAAAATTCACTTGCGTCTTTAAGTTATCAAAACACAGTTTCCAAAACTCAAGATGTCTTAAATGTAGCACTGATTCAGTGGACTTAGCTCCAGTCTGAAGTAATGAGGCAAAGCATCTGCTGTAGCTCTGATGGCTCCTCTCCCCAGTAAGGATGCACAGACTCACAATTCTCTGCGTGGCCTGCCATACTCTTCAGATCTGCTGTATTTTTGCTGTAGACAGGAGCCTTTGGTTGATAACACTTTTTTTTTTTTTTTCCACTCAGAAGCAACAAGTGGTTACATATGTATACTTGTATCTTTTTAAAGATGTAAAACTGTACACTGTGATTCTGTAAAATTCAGCATATTTGTGTTCCCTGATAAAAGAAGTTTCATTTTCTTTGCATTTCATAGAGTAGCTGGATTCATTTATATTTTCTGAAGCCACTCATGGTTATATCATTAGTTAGGCCAAATAGGAACCAGTTTTTTTTTTTTTTTTTTTTCCCCTATCAAGGTGTCATAAAGATAATTCCAGGAAAACAAGGAGAATGAGAAACAATTTTCTTGTTCAATCCTTTTTATCCTTTATTCTAGTTCTAGTTATCTTATTGAAAGGTGTGTATTCAGGTTGAAGTTTCTTCCTTTCTCTGCTGTTCTTGTCTCATCATAATACCTCACTATGCTCTCTGAAGGCAACACTGTCCTTGTCATTGCCATGGAAATGAATTTCGAAGTCAAAGATTTGGCATCTGGCTACATTTCTTTACCGACAGGGACGGTGTATGTGCTGAGAAACTAAGCCTCTACTTAAGAGCAAACCCACTTGGTAATCTCTAAAGCTAGAAAGGCTAGTAGCATAGCTATAGAGGCCTCGAACAGACGTTCTAAACATCTGGTTTAGTACATGACAAACTTTTATAATATACAAGGTTTCTCTCATAATGACTAATATCAAATAAATCAGTTACACAATATTAGAACTTTTACATGTACTTGTTATGAACGAGATTTATAAGGTCATTTTTATGCCACATAACATGTCAACAAGCATGGTTAGTGACCTGTAAATACATGCTGTGTGTCTCTTACACTCTCTAATTTGCCACGACCTTAGACATATATGCGTGAGAATTAATGGTTCATGTACAGTTGTTTTTCTCTAGGACTCTGTCTCTCTCTCTTTACACCCCCCCCCACCACACACACTTTTATGTGTATATGTGTGTATATATAAATGTGACCTGAAAAAAATAGATTGATTACATAATCTCTTCAGTATTTTATTGCTCCTCCCCTCCTTTCTTTTTCTCTACATCTCCCTCCCCTCTTACCCTTTCTTTTTGTCTTCCATCCATCCTTCTGGAAGATTTAGTGAGTAAATGTGAGGAATTGATGTGATCATTAGGCTTAATGAGCTTTTGGCTCTGCCCTTCGGCACTGCTGTTTTTACACTTCTGCAGAGCTGGTGCTGTGCGTACAGATGGGCACTTGGCTAGCAGAAATGCATTTTCTGTGCTTTATTTCACATTTCCGTGTATACACATTGCACACAGAGACATGATTCACAATTCGCTGTCATCGGAAATGTCATGCAACATATTAATCATAAACATCCTAAAAATTGGATCTGATCTCTTTAATATCCTATTTACCATTGCAGTGGAAATATTTCCTAATAAAAGTATGCAAGTCTGCCAAACCAATGTAGTGATCTCCAGGGTTGCATACTGCTTTCCAGTACTCTATAGTTTTATGATACTAATGTCATGTCGCCAAACTTGGCCACCAAGCTTGCTCCAAAATGTTGAACTCCTAGCAAAAATGCTTTTATGATTAACTCCCATTCCCTTGCCCAGACTAACTTTGAAATCTATGAAAGCATCCAAATTCATCATTAATTTTTTGTTCTCATTGAGTACTCTAATATAGAACTATCCATTTGAAAGCTCCTCATCTTTTTAGAGGGTTTTGTTTTGATTCATTGTCTTTTGTTTATTTTGTTCTATGCAAATTATTTTGAGACAAGGGGAAGGACAAATTAAGGATTCATATTTACAGCCTTTTTTCTTACCACTGTTTGTGTTTTCTTAGAGTAGTGAGTCAGTGTTTATGTGGACGGCAGGTTTTTGTTTTTCTGAGTGGGTTTTTTGGTCATGGAATGTAAGACATTGATTTGTGGGGCTGAAGCTCATTATTCCTCCTGCGTTTTTAATGCTCTGAATCGTAATTTAAATACAATTTTCTCCAACTTATTATGAATACAATTGTAAGTTAACGCAATCCAAAACACACAAAATCCCTGGGAGCACAATGAAGGTGTTTGCAGTCAGGAGATGTGTGAATTTGTAAGTGTCTTGGGGACTGAGGTGAAAGAAAATTGAAGAATGGGGGGAAGGGAAAAGAGTTAAACTCTTTTTGGTTAGAATTAAAATTTCATCATTTTGCTTCACTAATATTGCAAATATGGATAGAGGTGTATATTAAAATGCGCTGCTTGCCCACTCAAAATGTAGACGTGCTGCTTCACCTCTACCACAGCACTGAAATTCTGACCATTAGTAGTACTCCGTCTAACCTTAGAAAGATTATACTCTTGGGAAAGCCTGTGAAAAGTTGTTTTGGTGTCGGAGCACACTGGGGTATTGGAGTGTCTCCATGAGAATGTTCATTTGCTACATTTACTTGGAATTATTCACTGGAGTAATTCAGCGACAAGAAGTTGACTCAGAGGATTGGCTGGTACAGGTGGGGTGTCTATGCTGGGGATTGGCCAAGGCCCTGACAACTATTGGAGTCATCAAAGCTGAGGGACATGGAGAGGAGAAAATGCCAGACTGCTTCACTCACGATTTTACCTCAGGCCAATTATTCATTACTTTTTATTATTTTATATATCGCGTATAGGGTTGGTCCGTTAGTGTATGTCACACAGTGTGGCACTGAGCTTTTCCGACATCATTTTTTAAAGGGTAGATATACATTGCAAACCAATGTATAAAATTTTCAGTTTTAAAATTATTCACTAATTGATTTAAACCTTCCTTGAAGTTAACTGTATTTTTGTTCTTTACCCACTCCTGTGATGTTTACTACTTACTGAGTGAAATTTTCTTATTTATCCCCAAATTACTTATTTCTGTGCCAAAAGAACACTTCTTGGTTTTAGTGTTCAACATGATAGATTATATCATAGCTTATATCATTATACTTGTTTGTAATATTAATGCTTTGATAGAGTGTTATGCTTATTGATATGTGGGCAACAAAAAAAAACATGGAATCCCTTAGTTTAAGAGGTTACCTTTACAATTAGGGAGACAACATCTAGGAATAAAATGCTAGCAAGGCATTGTATACGGAGAACAAGTGAGTGGTACAGAGAATTACTGTAATGAATTCAGGAGGGAGAGATCTTGGTGGATCAGGTAGGAAAGGAAGGAGCCATAGGAAAGCCAAGCCCGGTTTTACCTAAAATGTGTCCCTGACAGGGTCAGAAATAAAGGCTTTCATCTCACACAGTATAATCCTTCTCTCAAGATGCAGCTGAGTTATGCCCCTTCCTTTTGCCCAGATAACTTCCTTCAATCTGAAAACACATTTAACTCAAATACCTCTTCAGATTTTATCTTTCCTAACTGGAATTCAGTTTTCAAGTCTTTTATCAGTCTCTTCATCTCTTCAATCATTACCTTTAGTTGGACTTTCTCCCTGTTGCTGTTTCTTGAAGTATGGTGTCCACAGAGGAGCACAGTATTACATGACTTTTTGTGTAGGAGAGCATGATGTGTTCTGTTTTGTTTCAAATGTTCCTCCTTGATTATATCTTGAACTTTGATGTCCTTTTTTTATAAAGAGAAAGATTGAGTTTGCTCTCAGGTTCTTTCCTGGGACTGAAAAATTTATCTCAAGTGTGCTTTTAGTTTAGATTTGGCTTCTTATTTTTCTAAGTTTTAAAGTAGCTCAGTGTCATCTGAAATCTTAGAGATTTCTTTGTTCACACTCGTTTATAAAATAAGACCAATTTCAAGATTTATTCTTGTATACCCTATTGTTTACACTTTTCCCTATCCAAAGAAATACTCATGTCTTTAGCCAAAGCAAGAGTGGTGACCATTTATCTTTTTGTTAACTTGTCTCTAAGCTGGTTCCCTATCGAAGACAAATCAGTCCTTCTCACCATCCTTCACTTACAATTCATTTAAAAGTATCTTTGGGTGTGGACTTTGTTCAAAGGCATTTTGAAAATCAGCAACCATTATAGCACATTGTATCCAATAGTAAAGTTAGGGTAAATATGAATCATGCTTAAGTCTGTCTGGAGAGATACCTTTCAGAAGTTCTCAAGCTAAGGGGTCCCTTTCATTGGGATAAGAGCTGGATAGTGCCCAGTAAGTCGTGTCCTGATAACCTATAAAAGTTGGCTGCTCAAGACAACTGTATTTGACACTTGCAGTTGGGATAGAAAATAGAAGAAAGCAATGCTGACAAGGTAAAAATATCAGCTAAGAAAGGTGGATAACTCTCAGAAACTGATGGGGAAGGGATAGACAGTGTTACACACTCACACGTACGGACAGGACTGAAGATACAGTAAAAGAGAAGCAAAATTGATAAATACGTAGTATTTATCTAATGTTGTTAAAACATATTTATCTTTATTCCTGTTGATTGTGTAGCCTATTCATTTTGAGGCCTGTAATTCTGGGTCAGTTTTTTTCAAGGGATTAGAATGACAGTTGTAAATTCAAGTCACAGTGTGAACATATTCTAAATGAACCTATTGGGCGTTCCCTATGCAGTACGGCGAGTAAGAAAATGAGGATTAAATGGGAGGACTGAAGCGGAGAGTGGGGTACTGCCAGCTTCCTGAGGAACCTGTCGCTGTTACCTTGATGCTCTCACCCGCATTCGTTCCATGGCGTCTGTGGCTCTGTCACCACGACTCCTGTAAAAGTGCTCTTACTATGGTTACTGATAGTCCTCTCTCTGTAACGTGAGTAGATCCCGTTTAGTTAGACTTGGGAGTGTATAGATGTGGGGGTTAGAATAATGTTGAAGGGACAGTCACAAATGAGTATTTCTGCCCCCTCTTGTGAAATTCAAGAATGTCTGGAATTCCATCAGGACCGTGCTGGGAGCCGTGCTGCCTGTGTGCTCTGTCGGCCAGTCCTGGGCTACCTGTGGCCTCTGGCATTTTCCTCCTTTCCTGTGACAGCTTAGAAATGGGCAGTTAGGTCACAGGTGCTGGAGGAGGACATGACCCCCCTGCTGCCTGCCGCGTTTCCCAGTGTCCCGCATGATGGCTCTGTGGTCCCTTGAGGCTGGTGACTGCTATTGCCAAAGCATTGTCCCTGACTTCTGTGTTACTTAATTATGTACACTTTCAAATATTTATGAAAATTATCATGAAACTGGGCAGGAATCCTTAGGGACTGAATCTGGGAACAATCTGGAATCATTATTCATTAGAAAAAAATAACAGCTTCATTGAGATATAATTTACATACCACACATTTCATCCATTTAAAAATGTACCTTTCGGTGGTTTTTAATATATTCACAGAGTTGTGCAACCATCACTAATATCAGTTTTAGATCATTTCAGCATCCCAAAGTGAAACCCTGTACCTACTAGCCATCACTTCCTATTTCTCCTCAACTCCCGCCCGGCCCAAGGCAACCACTAATTTACTTTTTATCTCTATAGATTTGCCTGTTTTGGACATTTCATTTAAATGGAATCATACAGTATGTGTCCTTTTGTGACTGGCTTTTTTGCATTTAGAATAATGGTTCAAGATTCCCTTGTGTTGTAGCATTTATCAGTACTTCATTCCTTTTTACTACTGGATAATATGTCAATGTATGGATATATCACATTTCATACGTGAGTTGATGAACATTTTGGTTGTTTCCCCTTTTTGGTTATTATGAATCATGTTGTTATAAACATTTGTGTACATGTTTTTGTGTGGACATATGTTTTAAATTTCCTTGGTAATATACCTAGAAATGGAATTGCTGAGTCATCTGGTAGCTCTCTGTTTAACATTTTGAGGAACTGCCTGATGGCTTTACAAAATGGCTGCATTACATTCCCACTAGCAACTATGAAGGTTTCACTTTCTCCATATTCTCATTAACACTTCTTATTGTCTTTTTTATGATAACCATCTCTGTGGATGTGAAGTGGTACCTCACTGGCTTTGATTTGCATTTCATTGAGGGCTAATGATGAGCATCTTTTCATGTGTTTGTTGGCCATTCCAGTATCTTTTTTTGGAGAAATATCTATTCAGAACCTTTGCCCGTTTCTTATTTGGGTTATCTGTCTTTTAATTCTTGAGTTGTAAGAGTCTCTATATATTGTAAATACAAGTCCCCTATCAAACACATGGTTTGCAAATATTTTTCCTGGCCGTGGGCTGCCTTTTCACTTTCCTGATGGTATCTCTTGAAGCACAAAAATTTTTAATTTTTTATGAAGTTCAACTTACATATTTTTTCTTTGTTACTTGTGTTTTTGGTGTCATATCCAAGAAGGCTTTACTTAACCTAAGGTTACAAAGATCTACTTCTATATTTTCTTCTAAGAGTTTTATAATTTTAGTTCTTACACTTAGGTTTGTGATACACTTTGAGTTTAATTTTTGTGTATGGTGTGAGGAAGAAGTTCAACTTCATTCTTTTGCACGTACACTTGTATATCCATTTATTGAAAAGACTCTTTTTTACCCATTGCAATGTTTTAGCATCCTTGTTAAAAATTACCAATCCATTATTCTGAAGCCAAACATCTGTGTCTCTAGTTTCTTGTTTAAGGATGAGGGTAGTCCTCCCTACTTCCCCCACCTTCCACCAAGGAGGCTTCTCAGCTTCTCTAAATAGATTCTTGATCAGTCTACCCTATAAGTTCTCCAAATACTCAGATTTCCATATTACCTTGCAGCCAACACTTCCAGACACATCCTTGTTAAAAATGCTGTTATTCCTCAACTCCCAGAACACTGA
Organism: Rhinolophus sinicus; assembly: GCF_057876585.1. Taxonomy (NCBI): domain Eukaryota; kingdom Metazoa; phylum Chordata; class Mammalia; order Chiroptera; family Rhinolophidae; genus Rhinolophus; species Rhinolophus sinicus. The sequence goes on from NC_142515.1 coordinate 126,080,111, forward strand.
TCATTTTTTTTTCCTTCCTGGTTTTCTAGTCTTTCTTCTCAGTTTACCTTGGCTCCTTTCTCACTATGCACACAATTTCATTTCACTTCCTGATTTCTGTGCTGGCTTCCAAATCTATAATTTCAGTTCATACATTTACTCTGAGCTCTAAACCCGTATTTCCTGGATGCCCAGGGTTGAAATCAAAGCCAACACCAATAAACCTAAACTCATTGTTATCTCTTTCCCCCAAAACCTGCTCCATCTCTTGAATTCCCTATTTTAATTAATGTCACCACTCCTCATGGAGTCCTCAAGTTGGAAAACCTGGAGTGACGGTCATCGCCTCTCTGTCTCAGCCCCTAGTCCCTAAGTTCTGTTCATTTTACACTGGGACTCTAATACCTACTCCCTGCGGTCCATCTTCTGCCTTTGTTATATCTTGATAATTTTCCTTTTCATTTTGCATTAGCCTACCTATCCTTTCTACTCCAGGTTTACATTTTTTCAACCTATTCTTCATGATGATTCCAGAGTTATTCTTCTAAACACAAATATTATGATGTTATCCTTCCCCACAAACACACCAAACCTTCATGGATTCTTATTGCCCAGACAGTAAACTTCAGATTTCTTTGTGAAGTGTACAAAGCCCTAAACCTTCAGGTCTCTTCTTACCTTTCCAGTTCATTTCCTGCCACGTGTCTCCCTAATCCATAGTCTCTAGCCATATTAAGCTATTAGTATTTGCTGAATATTCTCTTTAGTCTCTCTCTCTCTCTCTCTCTCTCTTTCTCTCTCTCTCTCTCTCTCTCTCTCTCTCTCTCTCTCTCTCTCTCTTTTTGCACATGCTATTCCTGCCATTTACACTGCTCTGAATTCTTAAAGGTGAAGTACCATTTTTTTCTAATGTTTTTCCCAACTTTCCCAGGCAGTTAATTGCTCTTTCTTTTTGTGTATTTACCCTGAGTACTCACTAATGATATAGCACTTATCCCTGAATAATATCTGTTTGATCATTTCTAAAGGATAGGACATATATCAGTTTTGAATCAATATCTATTGTTTAAAGTGTAAGATCAATAATTTATTCAATTATTGAATGAATAATGATTTCTATGTCAGATTGCCTATGATTTAGTTTATGAGAGACCTATTACTTTTATCTCACACATTTTATATAAACACTGAAATACGAATTCAAGGGAATGATAACTTAATCGGCAGACTTCTACCCAAAGGAACAGTGTTTGAGTGGGATTTCTTTCCCTTAACAATGTGGAGCTTGGACTTTTTCTTCTTCTTTTTTTAAATTGCGGTAAAATCTGAAGAGTTTAAAATAAGACACAACCTAACCAAAGAAAGTTCTTTTAAATCGATACAAAAATGTACTCAAGTTTTCAGAAGCTCACCATGGGCTGAAACTCTACCTCAGACATTATACATGAGTAGTTTCATGACTTTTCCCTTTGTGCTGTACAAAAGTGTCCTATAAAGTGGTTCTTTACTTTTGTTTCTTGATTTAGTGCTGATCGTGATTTCTGAGTGAATCCTCCGTGGTCAGATATGGCTGAAGCTAATTGGGATATGTGGGTCCATGGAAGTCTTGAGTCATCTTCCTCACATTTGGCATTGAAACGGAAGTAGAATGTGAAGACGGGTCATGGTACTGACAATACGTGTAACTTAACTCTTCATGGCAAGACATGTGGAAAGTAATTGAATTTATACTAAATATACCTAGAATTTATCCCAAGATGCTAATTTCCATACTTTGATGAACTGTAGCTTTTTTCTAGTATCTCAGTTCACATTTTATACCTATGGAGAAATAATGATATGATAATTTTATTGCTTGTTTCATGGAATTTTTGGCAAAGGCCCGGCTCAGAATGAGTAATAAAATTTTCTTGAGGAGGGAGACAATTATTTAGCATCCTGAGTGTTTTGAGAGTAGTTTTATTGGATTGATTTTCTCTTACATGTGGCATAAAATTTGGATATCAGCTCTAAGCATAGAAGAAAATAAAACAAACTTGATTTTTAGTTTGACATGTATTGATTATAAATTTTACTGTTTATTTGACCTCTGCCAGGCATTGTGGTAGGAGTAAGGAAGAGTACATGACCTTAAAGAATTCATGCACCAGACAGTAAGAAGAGAGCATTAAGCAAACATAAAGTGGTAAATGCTGTAAAATTATTTCTAAAAAGAGCTTCCAGGGATTGGCATGAAATATTCAAGTGATAAAAAGTAAGGACCTGCAACCAAGGGTACTTATCCAGCAAAGCTATCATTTAGAATCAAAAAGCAGATAAAGAGCTTCCCAGACAAGAAAAAGCTAGAGTTTATTACCACCAAACCAGTATTACAAGAAATGTTAAAGGGACTTCTAGAAGAAGAAGAAGGAGAAGGAGAAGAAGAAGAAGGAGAAAAAAAAGAAGGAGGAGGAGGAGGAGGGAGAGGAGGAGAAGGAGGAGGAGGAGGAAGAGATAAAAATATAAATAATGAAATGGTCATAACTACATGTCTACTGTGTTTCCCGGAAAATAAGACCTAGTTGGACAATCAGCTCTAATGCATCTTTTGGAGCAAAAATTAATATAAGACTGGGTATTATATTATATTATATTATATTATATTATATTATATTATACCCGGTCTTACATTATATTATATTATATAAGACCCGGTCTTATATTATAGCAAAATAAGACTGGGTCTTATATTAATTTTTGTTCCAAAAGATGCATTAGCGCTGATTGTCTGGCTAACAATCGGACATTCGTGGAAACACAGTATCAACAATTACTTTAAATGGATTAAATGTGCCAATCAAAAGACATACCTTGTAGGGTGGCTGAATGGATAAAAAACAAAACAAAAACCTTATATAATTTGCCTACAAGAGACTCACTTCAGATTGAAAGACACACACAGACTGAAAGTAAATGGATGCAAAAAGATACTTCATGAAAAAGAAAAAAAAAAAAGAAAAACTTGAGTAGCAATACTCATACCAGACAAAATAGACTTTAAAACAAAGGCTATAACAAGAGACAAAGAAGGACCCAGTAATCCCACTTCTGGGTATTTATCCGAAGAAACCCAAAACACTACTTCAAGGGGACGTGTGCATCCATATGTTCATTGCAGCGTTATTTACAATGGGCAAGATATGGAAGCAACCTGCGTGTCCATCAATGAATAAATAAAGAAAAGGCAGTACATACATACAATGGAATATTACTCAACCTCAAAAGAATGAAATCTTGCCATCTGCAACAACCTAGATGGACCCAGAGATGAATGGAATAAGTCAGATAGAGAAAGACAAATGTCATATGATTTCACTTACATGTGGAATCTAGAGAACAGTATAAACAAACAAAACAGAAACAAGGTCATAGATACAGAAAGCATTTTGATGATTGCCAGATTGAGGGTTGGGGATGGATGAAGGGGAAAGGGATTAAGAGGTACAAATTGGTAGTTACAAAATAATCATGGGGATAGAAAGTATAGCATGCAGAATATAGTCAGTAGTCTTGTAATAACTATGTATGGTGTCAGATGGATACTGGATTTATCGGGGTGATCACTTTGTAATTTATGTAAATGTCTAGTCATTGTGTTGTATACCTGAAACTAATCTAATATTGTATGTCAACTGCAATTGAAAAAAATAAAAATAAAAAACAGCTTCCAGGTAGGTGGATAGGACCTCAGGTTAAAGAAGCCTTTATAGAAAAGTTATCTTTGAGCTTTGTCTTAAGGGATGAATGGGAGTTTGATGGGGCAAAAAAGAGGAAGATTATTTCATGCAGAAGGAACAACATGTTCATAAGCTTAGATTTAGTAAGGAGCAATGTTTTCATGAAATAAAGAGATTGTTGTGGAAGAGGCTGCAACATTTTAAGTTCCTACAGTGACTCCTTGTTTGTTGGAGCAAATCTAATTACTTCAAGAAGGCATTCAAGAATATTCTATTTAATATCCTTAGCAAATGTGTGCCCATTATTGTGTCTGCTTACTTCCTACTGCAGTGCCTTAGCTTTAACGGCCTGGTCTCCTGTAAACATTCCACATGTGCCCGAGGACTTTCCTGACAAATCTAACGCTAGTCTGACTCTTCCCTTACTTTGGACCCAGCCCGATCATAGTTTTGTAATTGTTTAAGATAAGTGTACTTCACAATATGAACTTCTGTGGAGCAAAGACTACAAGCACTTTCTATTCCTATCATTTATAGTACTCAGCAAAGAGCCATTAACCATAGGAAATGTGTAAATTCTTGAGAATTGGTATTATAGCTCTCAAAACATTTTTATAGATTTAAGCTGTGTATTACTTTTTATTCAGTGTGGTTTTTTCAAGGACATTTGTGTTTTGTGAATGCGCATGTAGGTAAGAGTCATGATGCCTACAGTTGAGACCTACCTGTGCTGCTCATTTATTGTATGCAGTTAAATGTAATGGAATACACTAAGTGATATACAGAATTCTTCCTAGTTCAAAATATTCTTCTGGAATAGGGGAAGGAGATCTGTGGATTTTGTAAGGGTGTATATATTCTCTGCCCCTAACTCCCATACCCCCCAGATATAATGATTCCTGTGCTCACTTTTGTGATTGATTTTCCAATATCTGTAATCTCAGAGAGTGCTATAAAATTCTCAAATAAAAATTATAATTCATTTAGATCTTTTGAAAAATATTCCCCATAGTGCACTGTATATATGTAAAATTTAGGAAAAAATGATCAAATAGACAAAGTTACTAGAAGAGTTGGAAAATCAGCGTTGTAGGTATTGGAGAGCAAAGTAAGATGCACGAGGCCATTGCCAGTTTGGTTCTGATTCTGGTTATCTATTGTTGCATTAACAACCCATCCCAAACTTAGGTCCTTAGGAGAGAACAACTATTATTTATTTAGCCTGCAAATTTCCAGGGGTCAGTGGGGAAAGCTCATGTTTTTGCTCCAGTGTCAGCTGGGATGGCTTGATGTGGGGCTGGAGGATCACTTCCAAGATGACTCACTTACATGGCTTTGACTCAAGTTGGCGGGGAGCTCAGCTGGGGCCGAAGGCCAGGCACCTTGGTTCCTTTCCATGTGGGCCTCTCTGTCGGGTACTTGAACTTCCTCACAGAATGGTGGCTGAGTTCCAAGAGAGAGTGTCCCAAGAGTCAGGAAGTGGAAGCTGCCAATTTTTTTTTTTTAAGGCCTGGTGTGGAAACTGGCACCGCATTACTTGTATTCTGATGTGTTCTATTGGTCCATCAGCGAGAGTCTAGATTTGAGGGAAGGAGACATTGACCTCACCTCTGGTGGGAGAATATCAAAGTGGTTTGAAGGAATGTTTGAAAGCTGCCACATGTTTCTTCAACAAAAATAGCCTTTTGTCTTTATTCTGGTATTTATTTCCATTGTAAAAGAAGTCAAACAATACAGAAAAATTTCAGGGCTCATTTGGTATGAAATTTGGGGAAACTCTAGGTCTGCTTTAGTAACATTATTCTTTCTCTGTCTAGCCATATGTACCTTAATGCAACCTTGAGTTAGCTAACCACATGTTTGTGTTTTATAAAGAAATTATTTATATTTGTGATTTAGTATATTAATTCTTTGTGCTTCCATCCAAGACTTTTATGTTGATTTAGACTTGGAAGTGAATGTGTGTGTGTGTGTGTTTTGCTGATCTTTATGGAACATTTTCACTTTCGTTTTTAATGACCTTTCACTATCTTTAAGTCAAGTCCTCTTTTCTACCAGGCTTACAATAGGTACTCCAAAGGAATCCCCTTTCAGGGAATATGGTGAAAGCTCTGAGAGTATAGCATTTCTATTTTAGAATTCACAATCTTAATTTTGAAAAAAGGACCTTGAAACTCATACAGTTCAGGTATTCATCAACCAATTTCTTGAATTCCCTCTGTAACATTTCTGCCAAGTAATTATCCAGCCTATACCAGAATGGCTCCATCAGTAGAAGGTCTTCTAGTCTCCTGTGGTCGCCAGTTTCATTTTCAAAAATTTCTGCATTTTAAAATATTTTTCTTCTAATTGAGCTAAATTTGTATCCCTGTAACTTCCTAACATACCCCAAATTCTAAACAATTTTACCTATGAAAAGCTTTCAGAATTAGAATACTTCTCATGGCTTTTTCTTGCTGTGCTGATTTTTTTTACTCCAAACTAAATAGTCTTATTTTCTTCAACTGCTCCTCTTGGCATAGTTTCAAATGACTTTCCATGTAACCACTTACCTCTGAATACGTCTGGTTTGTTGATGTTCTTAAATATTGTTTAGTATGTAAGAAGAACATAACACTGTTGTTAAATACTAAACAGTATTTAAGAACTGAACACACATTCCAGAAGCAGTCTGACAGGAAACCCTTCCCTGATGTTCTTAGCTGTTTATTTTCAATTAAGCACAGATTGAGAGGTACCCGCTTGGAGTCCCAATAGTCTTAGCAAGATGCATGCTCAGTCTCTTCCTCACGTTCTACCTTCTTGAAGACAGGGCCTGGATTGTGGATTTTAAACCAGGAAGAAGAAAATAAGTCTGCGTCATTTATTTCAAATGCAATAGACACCTAATTCCTTTGTCTTCTAGTCTATCCAGAATTTAGTAGTCTTGAAAGGTAGGGAAGCATTTAGTAGACTAAATGGCTTTCCAAGTTGGTCATTCTTTTCTTTGTCAAATTCTTTAAACATAACTGTTTTAAGGCATGTAGACATAACGTAACAACAAACATATTTTTTAAAAATGTAAAGATAAATTAATGAAGGATCACTTAGTGAACGTACATTTTATATATTTTCAAATGAGCAGGTAATAAAAGTACTGCATAAAGAAAAAGGAAAGGAATGATTGGGGTCCTATTTAATTATGTGAATAATTGGTACATGACTGGTTGGTCCCATGCTGGAATATTGAATCTGAATTTTCTTGATGTAAGAGAGGATGCGTGTCGTTCATGCATTCAGGCTGCCTTCAATTCCCCAGGTCAATTAATTTCTAATTGTTTAAGATAATGAGTTAAATCCCCTAAGTCACTTGTGGGTATGACCCTTCATGGAGACAGCATGGAGGCAAATTTTTCTTGCAGTTTTGTAATGAGTTTATTTCACTTCTTTGTAAAGTTTGACAATCCATACATGTGGTAAGGAATGTATTTGATATATGTATGGGTGGATTGTTGAAGTCTCTTTTTTATGTATTTTTAGTGAACACAGTAAACCTGAAGTTTTTTTCTTAATGATTAATCCATTTTGAGGGATATTTTTAGTTATGTAAATGTTAAAATTGGTAAGAAGAGGGGAGGAAACACAATGGTTAGCTTAGGATTGACATATCAAGAATAGCTGCTTAATGCTTGTCTCCTTTGCTACAGTAATGTGCTCTAGCGGTAGCACTGATTCTTCACACATCACTAGGACTGTTTGTGGAATGGATAGAAAAATGTTACGACACTGTAACAAGTTAAACTGTTGTTATAAGACAATTTTTCAGTGTGCTCGTACTGCCCACAGAACGCAGAGACTTACGTGTATTACTTCATCAGTCACTGATCTGGAAGCCCCGTCTTAGAAAACCTGCATAAAGCATGTGCCTAGCCACCCTTTGTAAATACAATAGATGCAGAACTAAAATCTTCCATAATGGAAATGATGGGAGAAAACTTTGGTTCATATTACTAAGAAAACTTTAGCCAATAAACTGTTCCTGTTTTTCTGAGATGAGGCCATCTTGGATTTGCCAACCCAAAGTATAAGTACATCTGCTACTGGTTTGTCCTAGATGGCTTTTTTCCTACTTCAAAACGATGACTTATTTTGTAAATTATACATGAAAAATTAATTATATTTAACACATAAGGCTTGAATCCAAGGAGTACAGTTCTAGAAAGGAAATCACAAGGCAAACTGTCTAACATTATGGGGTAACTTTCAGAAGTTCCTTTGTTTCTTTTTGTGCAGGGTTACCTACTGCATGAAACACATTTTAGTTGTAATAGATATTAAATAGCACTATTCTGTGAATATGAAGTAGAGTAATTGAAATTTTACTTTTAGCTACATAGAAATATAGAATCTGGGAGTTGAATTCTCCAGCTTTTTATGCAAATGTCATTTATGCCTCTTCTTAAACATTTCCAGAGGTGAAAAACTTTGTGTCTACCTGTGTGGCTAGTTCCCTTGTTGGGAAATTGTAGTTGAAAGTCATTTCTCCGACTGAACTAAATATGGCATCCTATAGCATTTACCTTTGACTCTAGATTTTGACCTTCCTACATGATAGCTTTTTACATATTTGAAGATAACCATCATGCATTCTTAAATTTTCTTTTGCTTAAACAAATTTCCTTCAGTCCTTTTCTTAACAGTTTTTGATTTCTCTGGTCAATGTTCCTCCTAAAGTATTTTATTAATATTGCTGTGGGACATTTGGGATATTCCCATGAAGAGTCAGTGATTTTCCTAACAAACTAACTGTCATTCCAATTAAAATGAAAAACAAAATTCTAATTAATTTCATGGAGCTCAGTGTCTATCTTGCTAAGGTCAGAGGCTAGAAATAGATTAACACCAAAGAGAATTCAGGCTACGTGTAAGGGGGAGTTTTAACTGGAAATGAAATACAAGCTCCACACTTGTTTCTCCAAAATTTGCCTGCTGCAGAGATGGTACATTGGAGGTGCCCACAGAGAGTGATTTTAGGCAGCTGGTAAGGACCGCTCTGCCTCCAAACTTTCTCCTCCTGTAAGTCTGAATTCTTTAGTCTCATGAGAAAGAGTCTTTGGCAAACAGTAAAAAATGAAATGTATTGGGCACCTGTAGATTCAGAACTGAAGGACACTAACGCACAGGAACCAGAGAAGCCCTGGAAGTCTAGGACAGGAAGGAAAGCACGTCCCTTTTAGGGTGTTTCAGTGTTGGGATAGAAACCAAACATTGTCAGCCTTGGAAACAGTCTGTTGAAGGCTTCAAATGTAGGGGAGCCAGAGTGATTGTGTTAGTCTCACCATACCTGTGTGCAAAGGGTAAGGGTGACATTCCATGGGAAATCTGAGGATTGTACAGGGAGAAGCAACAGATGACCTCTCCACTCCACTAACTCACTTCTGGATACTCCTGAACCACCAATAGGAACAAAACTTTTAATTTCAGACGTCTGCATTGTATTTGAAAAGAAAATTCACAGAAGAGAGGTAATAGTGACACATTTAGTCTACGTTTTAAGTAAGAGGTAAAAGATCCTCTCCAATGAATTTTACTCCTGAGATGGAAGGAGAAACATGAATGCGTTGATTGCTTTCCCTGAGATGCTATGACCTTTCTGGAAGGGCTCCACCTTGGAGGTTTGAGTGTTCCAGAAGAAAACCCCAGTTGTTCTAAAATTTTGCCTTGACCAGTCCTTCCCAAAGCAACTCTTTACTACGATATTTGTATTAATTTACAGGGTGAACATTTAAAGATATCTCTGAGGGATTTATCAATGTCACTGTCTTGATTCTACTTCTGCCTGCCAGTTTGTCTGACTCAGGAGTCTGGGTTTCCTCTGCAATGAGAATTGTGCTAATTAGGAACAGAGAGAAGATTATGGGCCAGATGATGGGCCTTGGATTTCTGGCTGGGGTTTGCCATAGGAAGTAGTTCAAAGAGACTGTGTAAAGCTCAAGAATGGGCTGGGAGACTATTTCCAATGACTCCTGGTTAAAGTAATTATGAGACATTAATGATCAAGGTATACAGAAGCAGTCAGGCAGAGAGATCTGAATTTATTCTACTTTGAAATGGGCTACTGTCTTTAAGACAGTAAAGAAAACTGTGGACAGAGGATAAAGAAGCAGTGTTTTCAGTATTAATAGATTGAAGGTAAAAAGCAATTTTATTTTAGCAGCTAGTTTTGCAAATTACATTAAATAAAATAATGCTATAGATAGTGATGAATGAATTATAGAAAATAAGCATTATCTACTTTCTGAATCCAGGGTAAAATTACATGGCAGAACGTGAAGTTCCATGTGAGTTTAAGGAACTATAGAGTAGCCACACAGGAAGCGTGTTGCTAGACCTGGTAAAGACACAAAAGATAAGTGTTCTTTCAGTAGTGTCAGAACTGGAAAAGTGTAATGATGTTTTACTTGCCTAGTAGCAGGTAACTGGCATGGGGACAAATCTGCTATGTTCTGTTTACTGGTGCATTTCTTCTAGTGCATTGGACCCCAGTGGGCCATTTTGCTTCAACATTCTTTGTTCCTGGGAAAGGAATGAGCTTTACTTTGAGGGAATATATGCATGCAGTCTCTCACTGTGTTCTCTTGAAATAAAAAGGGAAAGCTTACTTATGAAAATTTCTGACATCCAGTATTCAATCACTCGAAGACACTATTAATGATCACTCCTACATGCTTTGCTAAGACCTTAGTAGATGATGTTCGTGTTGCTGATCAGAGTCAGTATAATGTCCCCAAATGCCTTCATAATAATACAGAATGACTGAATTGTATGCATCATAGTATTAGAGTTAACCCTAATTAACTAGTTATTATATTCTCCTTTCTTGGTTATTATGTCGTGTGAAAGAGAGATGGTAAATGTCTTTTTACTTAATTAAAGTTTATTGGGGTGACAATTGGGGTAAAGTTACATAGATTTCAGGTGTACAGTTCTGTAATTCATCATCTACATATATAAATGTCTATTAAACTGAAAACTATTCTTTGCCTATTTTTGGTAACAAAGCTTACTGGAAATGTAAGAGATCTAACTGAGCAAGCAGCTTCAAGTCCTGGGAGCTGGACTTATCTGAGATTATACATAAATTGTATCTGATGTAGATCTACATGTGCTCTCCCGTGATATTTATCTCCCACATTATAATGTAGTATCTCTATTTTGAGGAGAACAAGATGTTTCTATTTATCCTTACAAGGAGAGGCACAATTCCAATCAGTATAGCACCTTGAAGGCAATGGCCAGTTGCAATCATCTAAAAATCTTGAGTCAGGATCAGTAGTGAAACAAGCTGTCATCCCAGGTACTTAAGCTGGTCTCAGGGCCATAATTGACATTCATCATTTCTTTTCTCCATTATGCAGTTTATATTTCTCTGACCTTTGTCCAAAACTTTAGTCTGGGTTGTTTTCCTGGTAGGGTGACCTAGATCTTCACCCTTAAGTGGTCTAAACCCTTAGTTAGTTTGCCTTTCTTGAGTTATGGTTACTGCAATGGTCACTGAATACAGATATATTAAAAAATGCAGCATATACAAAATAAATACACCTGGCAAAATTGTATCATAGTTGTCAGTCAATGTAGACAGTAGGAAAGTAATTTGGCTTCCCAATTTTGTAGCACAATGCAGTGTAGTAGCAATTTAAACATATATTTGAATTGCCCTTATGTACTGCATCTTAATTTCAGATTTATTTTGTGTATTTTTTTTCAGAACAGTTGTCATTCTAGAATTCAAATTGTCTTCATAAGGAGGAAGGATACCACTTCTTCGGAAACATATTGTGGAGGAAAGAAGAAATCAAGGAACGCTGTGGCAGTCTCCTTATTATTCATATCCTGCCCCAGCCATGCAGGTCAGTGGAATTGACTCTTGGGTTTGTTCAGACTGGCCTACGCCAATCAGCCTAATCCCTCCTCTTTTGCTCCACTGATAGGTTCAGACTCAATTCAATCATCCCCAGGCATTTCCTGACAATTGTTTCCGTGGTGGTTTAGCCAGGGTTGCGGATTTTTAGGATTTTTTATAATGCTGTAAAAGTGTCGCACTCTCCTTCCTGGGTGTGATGAGGAAGCATGTTGCTGGCATCTGTCTTTCAATAGAGGTAGCCAGCTTTAGGATGAAGCTTAAGCATGAAAAAGGGCGGAATAGAGAGCATCAAAAGAACTGGAGCTTTTGCCATGTGGCCAAAGCCTGATTACCTCTAGAATTTTCAGTTACATAAACCTATATATAAATTTCCTTTATTGTATAAACCAGCTTGGGTTGCGTTTACTTTTACTTGTGACTTATAGCATTCTCTCTGATACAGTGGGTGAAGGTACAGAGATATTTTGAGCTGGAGAGAAGCCAAGGGTGTAAATGATGACTATCTTCTACCTTATCTTTAAAACTGAAAGAAAGGTAATCCACAGAGATTTAGGGAACTGTATATAGAATTGCAGATATGAGAAAAGCGAAAAGGAACTGAAAGAGCCACTGAAGGGCATGTGTTAGGGAGCCACATTTGGATGGATCGCTGCATCTTCCTAACACTTACCATTACGTGACATCGTTACATATTTTTATTTTGTCTTTTGCATGCATGATAAGATTCATGGTGACAGAAATTTTGTCTGACTCATTTATTCATCATACTTCCAGTGCCTAGGATTAGGTTTGGCACATGGTAGGGGACTGAACAGGTATTGGGACAGAGGAACGAAGGAATGAATTTCTGCACAAACTTAAGAGCTCAGGCAAGATTTGGTAGTATGATTGTATGGTGGAAAATACTGACCCAGTATCTTAACTCTTTCAGAGACCATTCTTTAGCCTGGGTACATAGAGGAGAAATGGGATTATGGAGGTTGTCCATGACTGTGGAATGGCACCTTGCCCAGTGCCTGGCACACTTAATGATGGTAAATGCAACTTGAATGCTGCACGATGTGAAAACAGTGGTTATGTCAGAGGATGAGTGGTGAGAAAACCACTAGTGTGCCAGCCAGGGGAGTGCTGACAGGACTCCCACTTGGTCCAAGCCGGACAGGGAAGAGTTTATTAAAATGATTTGAAAGTCACAAGTAAAACTACACCAAGCTAAGGTGATGCTAAAGGCTTGGTTTTGGAGTTCATAGCATATTTGTTAAATTTGCTGGAGAAAACATAAGTATCACTCGATGAACTACTTAAATATAGCTTTCTTTAGGTAGTAATGACATGGCAAAGTCAAGTCATAAGGACATCACCAGAAAAAAAAAAAAAGGTAGCCCAGAGACCCCTAGAAACATAGCTGGAATGTGTAAACATTGTCAGTCTTGGTGATGGACAGATCTGAGAAAATCTGTTATTAGGACTTATATGAAAGACGGAGAAAAGGAACAGAAAGAGTTCCTATTTCAACCTGCATTAAAAAAACAGAAATAAAGAAGCAGTGGAAAGAATTTATGAAACTGGCTGTTGTGTTTAAATTTAGTAAGTAGGCTAACGAAGGTTCAAAACAATGGGCTACACTGTTGTAGCTGCTTATTTTTACTGGGTCTATTGGCAAAAAGTCTCTCATTTCTTCACACTTACTTTTCAAAGACTCTGGAGTCCCAGGTTTCATTTAGCAGAGTAACAGCTTTCAAATAATAATAATCTGGTGTCTGTCTCAGCCTCTGGTTCTCCCTTTCTTTTTGTACCCTTGCCCTCTTGTTATTTTTCTTAATTTCCTCCCCCAGCTACTCCCCTTCCCCCCTGCCTTTTTTTTCTTTTCCTCTATTGCATTTCTTTCCAGATTATAGAAGACGTCAATAAAAATTGTCTCACGTGTGTGAAATGTGTGATATAAAGTCTGAATGTGTCACAGGGGATTCTGTTCCAGGGTGGTGATCCTGCCCCTGCTATAGCACATTGGTTTTGAGGGTTGGGATCAACTGGAAAGGACTGAGTGTAATTTGTCTCTTGGAAACACTGAAAACTAGCAGCTACTCCATCATTCCAGACAGTGTTGTAATAGAAAGAAGTCTTTGTGATTAGACAGACTTTGTTCAAATCCTAGTTTCATTTTTTATTAGCTATGTGATATTGGATAAGTAGACTCAACTGCATAGGTCTCAGTTTCCTCACCTGTAAGATGAGAACAATAATACGTACCTCAGACCAGTTTGTGAAGAGTCAGTGAGTCAGGCCTGGAAGGGGGTGAGTGCAGTCTAACTGGCAGGTGGTAAGCTCTGACTGAGTGGTAGCACTCTCGTTCTCTTGCGTCAGTTCTAGTTCCACCCATTCTCCTGCCAGCGTCCACTTCAGGCCACAGAGTGGTGCTACTCTTCTGGACTCAACCAGGACTGAAGTACTCAACATGTATGCTGCTGGCGCTTTTGGGCAGAGGGATGTGCTTTTCTGTCATTACTAGATTTTGGTGCCTGAATGAGTGACCTTTGAGTTGCAGGAGGTGTTTGCTCTTCAGATTGCTCCCTTTCACATTGTTAATTCATCTCTGCTCAGTCATTTTTGCATGAATTCATTTCCTCAGTGTACATTTATTGAGCACTTACTTGGTGTCAGGATTGGATTCACCGTGATGAGTAAGACCTAGTTCCGACTCTCTTGGGCTAGAAAACTCCCCCTTTGGGTAATGTGGAGCTCATATGTGGCTTCCCTGAGTGCATTGCATCATAGACGCAGCTGCACAGCAACACAGGGGCCTCTTTCCGGCCAGTGCTGGTGTGAATCAGTTTGTTAAGCATTGTGCTGGAGTCTTCATGAGTATCTCAGTTTCCTTTCCATGCCCCTCTATCCCTGTCGCTTTTCATGATCAGGTTAAAGTCTCTCTGAACTCAGAGGGTTTAACTTCTAACCTTGTACAACTTACACTTGCCAGTAGCACATCTTATAGAATTAGTATCTCATTGCAGGGCGCAGAGCTGTATGTATTTAGTGCAGTGTCACGTGCAAAAAACACCCTATTATTCAAGCATGGGAAAACGTAAGACTGATGAGCTCCTTTGTTCCTTTAGTGTGCAGGCCTCACGGCATAAAACTGAAAGGTCATTATAGTAGGTATAGATACACTTTCTCATTTCTACGCTTCCCAAGAGATCAGGGCTCAAACTGGAAACTGTAGAATGTGGGACATGGTGCATTTTGAATTCATATCAACAAGACACTGTACTGTTTTTCTTTCTTCCACGTTTTCCATGGTGTAGTTTGTAGACAAAACAGGGCTAAGATTGTTGCTGAGGTGATCTGTTTTTAGCCTTGCTGATAGATAAATTGATCTTCATTTTTTTCTGTTTTTCCATAGGAAACGTCTCATGATGTCTGTTACCGTATCCGTGGTCTTGCTTGAGGCTCAGTTTACCTCCCCAAGTCCTGTAGTTCAGGTGTCAGTACTGCTGGGGGCAAAGCACAAAGCAGTCTTGTTCCTTTTATAGACGCAGGTGCTATTCTGGTTAGCGTTAAATGGCAGGCGCACTCCAGAATCTTGAAATAATTGGCAATTTATTTGTTTTCAATACTCAATGTTTATTTTTGAAATGGAGTTTGACCTCTGAGTAAAGTTTTTTTGGTTTTAGAAATTCATGATGAATGAGAAGTGTGATAGTTTTCCTGACTTCCAAAACTCATATTTTTCTTAATCTGCTAGTACTCTACCTCCCTTTAGTTTTAGGCTTCGCACTCGTTTACATTCTAGGTACAATTCTTGTATACATCAGAGGAGCTTAATAAAGCTCCAAAAATAACTCAATGGCTAAGGTTTGAATAAATATTGTCCTTTGTTTTTGGCACCCTGGTGTCCAAATGATTTAGTTTTCTTTTAAAAATTTTATCCTATAATAAAATATTTGGCTCCTGCGGTGTATTCTGTACCCTCCAAGGGCTGGGCTCCTTAGTAGGTCCTGTAGCTCTGTGGTGTGAAGGTTCTTACCTTGTGCATTAGTGAGTTGACTTTCTTACCTTGAACCTAAGTCTCCCAGTGACTTAGTTTCGGGCATCTGTTATTGGCTATCAGCAGTGCCAACTGCTTTTCCTGTTTGGGTTTCTGCTCTCTATCACCTTTTGTGTGAGCTCTCACTGTCTGATCCACCGTGGTTTGGATAAAATGAGTATTTTGCTTAGTGGTATTTGTATCCCATCTGTTCCCTTTTCTCTTTGAATTGGTGCCCAGAGCTTTGCCTTGCCATGTGGGCCTGGCCTGGTCTTCTCCTATATGAAATAAAAATATTCCCCCAGAGGCCAGGCTCAGCATTTTGTTGCATTGCCAAAAACTTCCATCAAAACAAATCAACAAATCCAATAAGCAACATTTTCCTCAAGCCCTGCCACAAAGCCAACTCTAAAAGTATTGTCAAGTGCTTGTAGCATTTACTGAAATTCTCATGAGATGACAGAAGAGCAGCAGTTCAATCGCATACCACAATGCAAAATTTCTTAAAATACTCTAATCATCTTTCTTCTCTCTCCTTTGTTTCTCTTGCTATCTGTCCTATCCCTCTTTCTTTCTCCACAGGCTACACCCCTAACCTCCCCCATGGAGTCCCTCTATTGCCCTAAGCATTGCGACTCTTTCCCTCAGTTGGAGTACTTCACTCAGCAAAGCAAGAACCAGCAACGTAGAACTTTTCTAGTATGTTCCTTGGGAAACTTAGTATGTCCTATTTTAAAGAAAAGCCCAAATAAAACTGCAGAGATGCCAATGATGCAGAGGTAGGTGGCTTTTGCAAAAGTGTATATTATTCAGTCTTTATGAGTGTGTGTCTGCATGTTTGGGTATGAATGTACATGCATGTGTGTATGTTTTAAAAATTGAGATCATACCACATATATTGTTTATAATCTACCTTTTTACTTGTCAAAATATCATAGACTTATTCTCATTCTTCAGTAGTCTATTACATATTTTTAATGGTTTGAAGAATTGCACTGTATGGATGGTTCATGGTTTAATTCATATGCCATCCTGTTGGCTTGTTTAGGCTATCTACAATTGTTTTGTGTTATAAATTATTCTGCAATGAATCTGTGCTGTGTTATTTCCTTAAGATAAACTAATATAAGTAGAATTTCTAGGTGGAAATGTATGAGCATTGAAAAGTTTAATCCGTAGCATGAAATTGACTCCAGACTGATTATGCCAATGAATGCCCTCCCAGCAAGTGAGTGCCCACCTTCTGCACCCTCACCCATGATATGTATAATTCTTTTCTCATCCTTGTATCAGATGGGCAGGAACGGACTATAATTAGTGCTTACATGTGCATTGATTCAATTACTACCGAGGTCAAATATATTACAGGGTGTGGCAAGCGGCGCAGTCACACACAGCCATCTCGTACCCTCTTTTGCTCCCTGGCCAGCTCCCGTGCTGGGACTGTCCTCTTTGTGCTTGCTTCTCTGCGCTTTTCCAGGTGACTTGTCATCTGACTCTACACCAGTCTTGGCTTTTGCTTTACCTACTGAGTTTCAGAGGACTTTTCACACTCAGCTTATTTCTCTTTCCAGGTTTACTAGTCAACTACATCACCTAAAGCTTAAAGAACTCCCTGAGGATAATGTGAGAAAAATGGATTTGTTTTTATCCTTAGACTAAATTCATATCAAAACCACCCATTTAAGATTCTGAGCCAGTGGGTGGACTGAGGATAACTGGGCTTTACTGAAAAACTGGAGGCAGAGATGTGATCAAGGACCCCTGAGTGCTGACTCAGATTTCTTCCCCAGATGAAGTTGTGGTCTTGCTCATGCTGTTTAACGCAAGAACCGAAAGATCCTATGATTTGTTTTTTGTTTTTGTTTTTTTGAAACAAATAGGAGTAAGAGATGTTAGTTGAAGTTCCTTTGGCTTGTGAGAATGGTGGTGTAGCTAGCACTCAGTGTCTCAGAATCACTGCATATACTGTTGCTGAGAGCTGCTGCTATGTCCCTCTGCCCACCCCCAGGGAAGGTGAACTTTGAACTCTGCTGTGCTGCTTTGGGTCCTGCTCTCTGTGGCCGTCTTTATTCCAGTAAGATCTTAGGTCTCTGGCTTATTAGTCATGAATGTAATCTGACCTCATGTGGTGATTACATGTTGCCTTTTTCCACCAATCCACAGCTTATCAGGGTTGTAATCATTGCATAGCAGAAAATTCATTTTAATACAGATGAGAGTAAGTGATAAAACGGTACTATTTGGGTAAAGCTTAATGTACAATGTGCTGATTACTTTGTTTTTCATTTTATAGATGGGTTCATGTTTGTTTCATATAAAAATTGGGCTATACTATTTTTTACATTTTAATTTCAATTCATGGTTTACTCACACATATTGTTTATGTCTTTATATATTAGTCAGATAAACTAGTTATGCTCAATTAACAAAGAACTTCCAAATTACATTGCATAATACAATACAAATGTATTTCTCACTTATGCTGCATGTTCAAAGTAGTTGTCTTTTTAAAGAAATAGAATATTATAGTTATAGGAAAAGACATTTTTCTACCCCTTTCTCCTCCATCCATCTCTAGAGGTGATCAGATACAACTAAAGTTGGTAAAATTTATGAAAAAGTTTGAATTTCTACAAAATTTGGGATTTTGATTAGAACTCTGTTGATTCATAAGTTAATCAGGGAATAATTGCTGCCTTTACAGCATCGATTCTTCCCATTCCTGAGTATATCGCTCTGTGTAAGTCTTCTTTTATGTCTTTGAGTAAGTTATTATTTTCTCCATTAAGTTCTTGTATGGCTTTTATTAAATTTTATTCCTAGGTACCTTATATATTTTTGATGGGTTTTTAAGAAGAATATGTTACAGACTTTATGTATTGGCTAATCTAGTTGCAATTCTTAATCTCTGCAGCATGAGGTGGCCATATGATCTAATTCTAGCCAGTGACACTTACAAAATCTTAAGGGGTGATTAGTAGGAAGATTTTATTTTTTTTCTGGAAAAAGACAGGTATATGATTGACGATGTGCTTTGCCTATTCTTCCTGCTTTCAAGGCAGTTGTGAAGACATGGTGTTTAGAGCTACTTCAACTATTCTGTGAATGAGAAATAACAAAAGGTAAGTAAAAAACATGGCAGGCAGATAGATGGAAATAGTGCTTAGGTATTGCTGATATTGTAGAGTAGCTGAATCAAGTGCCTGCTCATCTGTTTCTTGCCATGTGAGGGAAACAAACTTTGATTAGTTTCATTCCCTGCAATTTTGTTTTCTGTTACTTTCAGACCAAACTAGTTCTGACAGAGTAGCTATTTTGGTACTAAATGTTTTGTTTGTTTGTTACGGTTAGGAATAAAACTAATTATTGTTTTCTGATCTTGTACCCAGCGATCCTCTTAAACTTTTATTATTATTTCTAACAAAATTTCTGTCAATTCTCCTGAATTTTTAATGTACCGAAACATATAAAGTATGGTGGTGGTTATAGGAATAGCGAGACAGGAAACCAGGAAGTAGAAACTGAAAATGATTTTCTATTTCTTTGGATTGACCATATTAAGGCCGTCTGACTTTTGTTTAACTGTAATCAATGTAATGCAAGATTATATTGTTTTTAAATTAAAGTTTATTGGGGTGACAATTGTTAGTAAAATTACGTAGATTTCAGGTATACAATTCTGTAATACATCATCTATATCTCACATTGTGTGTTCACCACCCAGAGTCAGTTCTCTTTCCATCATCACATATTAGACCCCGTTTACCCTTTTCTAGAACCCCCTCCCCCCTTACCCTTTGGTAACCCCTAAACTCTTGTCATTTTGTTTGAGTTTTGTCATTATTGCCATATAAACACACAATAGATTTCACTAGTGAGAACAGTTCTATAATTTAAAAATTTGGTGACATTCATTAATAGTTTATCACTAAAAAAAATGCCTTTAAGTAAAAAATCAGTACACTCATTAACAATTGTGCATGAGTTTTAAAAGGAATATTCCCCATACATCTGAACACATGATTTGGGGACACATTTTTCAGATTCTTAAAAATCCAGATAGACTTGGAGTATGGGTTTGCCAATAATAGTAAAAGAAAGGTGGTTGAAGAAAACAGTATGAGGTATGGAGTTATGGATACTAGTTACCAAAAGAATTCACTTTACTTCCTATTACTCAACATGCTTGATTTACTAGACCATAAAGAGGTCTAAACAGTTTTATAGCATTAGATTTATTTGAAATACATTTACAAATGGCTAAAGGACAAATGTGAATTCTACTCTTTTGATACCCTATTATTTTGATCTTAAAATTTAGAGATTATCCGTAGTTCTGTTTTAATTGTAACTTTGGTTTTATGTCTGTAACCTTCTGAAAACCCAAGCTAAGATTAGCATCAGAAGTTTTGTGTATTATACTAAATGATGATGTTTTAAGGGTAGACATGTTTTATGGAAATGTGAACGTCAAAGCACTTACAGCATATCTTTTATGGCACTTTACTGGTAACCACTTTTCATAATCTAGATATTCTACTGGTAGTTAAAGGTCTGTATACTTGAAACTCTCTATACTTGAAGCTCTCTGTTTCTGGTTAGAATTTGTTATTCTTTCACACTTGGTTGCCAGTGGAGCACTTCAGAGACCATTGAGTAAATTACAGCCTGAATGTTTTCTGTTTGATGGTTAAACATTTCTACTGTTAATTTGACTCTGTCTACTTTGAGTATTATGAAAATGTCATTTTCTCAGTTCTTATTTTTTTCTTTAAAATTCTGCACAAGTTTATAATATTGAAACTCGTACCATCCCTGAATTATTCTTCCACTAGCTTTTATGATGTTAAGATACTCTGTATTCCCTTTTATCTCTTGAACTCTTCCTTCATTTCTGTTGCTTTTTATACTTTCTCCTCACTTTCTCTATCAATGATTTTTTTTTCAATCAAGATCTAGTACCTTGGCCTACTGTGCTTTTCTCAGTAACTGATTTTTTTTTTTTGTGTAGAGAATTGATTTTTTATTTTTATTTTTGTTCAACTGTGCTAATTGTGAGTAAATATAAAAGTTTCTACGGTTGGCATTATTTATATCCAATTTCTTCTAGATGCTTACACTTGTACAGTCTCCTATAATCAGTATAACATTAATTTCATTGCTCTCATTACCTAAGCTGTAATTCTCCTAAATTATTATACCATCATTTTCCTGGTTGCCATAACTTGAAACAATTTTATCTTGACTTGTCCCTCTTCCTGGTATCTTTACATACTCTACTAAATTTTACAATTTTCTCTTTGAAATATCTACTTTATGCTTCTCTTTCTTTCAATTCCCTATGCCACCCCCAATACACCCTTTGATATCTTTTTATTGATCTTTTGCTCTTTCTTGAGTTGCTCTTTCATAAAAATGCTTTATATTTTGGGTATGTTAATTATTTACAGAAATGCTTTCTCTGTATTACTTTCCTACTCAATTTAATTTCTTTACAAAATAAATTCCATATCTGACCTTAGGAATAAAGATCAGTGAGTTTGAATATATAACAATCGAAATGACCCAAAATGAAGACTAGGGCAGTATCATTTACCGAGCTACAGTGCCCTGTGGACAATACCAAATAGTTTCACATATTTATAATTGGATATCCCATATTGCTAATTTATTTTTCTCTTTTCCTGGTTTATTTTGAATAAAAATTTTTTGAGGATTCCATTTTATTTTCATTGTTGGATATATATATATATATATATATATTTTGTCATTTTTTGCTTTTTTTGCAAAAAAGTATATATATATTACTTAAATATATGTATATATATATGTTATTACTTAAACAGGTAGTAACCGCTGCTTCTGCTAAAAGAAAAAAGATATCAACTTAAAATTCTATTTCAGTTAAAAATATCTTCAAATATGGAAGTGAAATAAAAAATTTCTAGACAAATAAAGGCTGTGAGAATTTTTTTAGTAGACTTGCACTTCAGGACTGTTAAGAAAAGTTTATAAGGCAGAAAACAAATTACATCACATGGAAACTTACCTGTACATAAAGGAATGGAGAACACCAAAATGGATTAAAAGTAAGTTTATATAAAAATATGTTTTCTTATTTTTAAATCTCTTTAGAAGATAATTGATTATTTAAAGCAAAGATGATGACAGTGTATATGGGGATTATAACTTCTTTAGAAGTAAAATGTGTGACAACAGTAGCAAAAAGAAAAGAGGAAGAAATAGGAGGCATATTATTGTAAGACTCTTATACTTTAAGTGGAGCTTGTTATTTAAATAATCCCAATATTATTTAAAGGTGGATTATGATACAAAAAAGTATATGTTAAACCCTAGAGCGACAACTAAAAATAACAAATCAAAGAGGTATAGCAAATTAGCCATGAGTAAAGAAATGGAATCCCAAAAAATACTCATTTTGTCCAAAATAAATCAGGGAAAGCTGAAAAGATAACACAAGACACACAGAAAATATATAGCAAGATGGCAGATTTTACTCCAATCATATTGATAATTACATTAAATGTAAATGGTCTAAACACTACAATTAAAGGGCAGATATTATCAGATTGGATAAAAAAGTAATACCCAACTATTTTCTATCCACAGGAAGCTCCCTTTAGATATAAAAACACAGGAATATTAAAAATAAAATGATGGAAAAAGACGTATCATGGAAACAGTGTAATGGCCATATTAAAATTAAAATAGACTCAGATTAAGGAATATTACCAGGGATGATATAGAACCTTCCATAATGACAAAAGGATTAACTCATCAAGGGGACAGTACAATTCAAAATAAACGTTTATGTACTTAATAATAGAGCATGAAAATATGTGAAGCAAAAAATGACAAATAAAAGATTAAAAAAGAAAATAGACAAATCCATAATTATAGTCAAACATGTTTACAATTCTCTCTCAGTAATGGTTAGAACAAGTAGACATAAAATCAGTAAGGGTATAGAAAACTTGAAAAATGTTAGCAACCAACTTGAATTAATTGACATTATAAAACATCTCATCTAATAACAACAGAATACATATTCTTTTCAATGTACACAGAACATTTGTGAAGGTTGATCATATTCTGGCTACAAAGGAAGACTCAATACATTTTATGTATACTCTCTCACCATAACAGAATTAAACTAGAAATGAATATCAGAAAGATGTCTGGAATATCTCCAAATATTTACCAATCAAATAATACAGAGCTAAATAACTCATGAGCCCAGAAAGAAAGGACATGCTATATTAGAAAATATTTTGAAATGAATTGAAATTTACCAAAATTTGTGGGAAGCAGTTATAACAATGATTTGGGGGAAATTTATAGTTTTAAATACTCATATTAGAAAAGAGAGGTCCTCACATCAATGATCTAAACTTATATATTACAAAAACAAAACAAAACTGGAAAAAAAAGAAAAATTAAATGCAAAGCGAGGAGTGAAATAATTTTGAAAAAGAGCAAAACTTAGTGAAATATAAAGCAAACTCTGGGGAATGTTAATAAAATCAAATGCTGTGTTTTTTTTTTTTTTTTGTAAAGTGTTAATATTCATAAAATTGATAATCGCCTAGATTGATTAGTAAAAAAAAGAAGACACAAATTACCACTATCAGGAATGTAAGAGGAGGCATCTTTACCAATATTACATGTATTAAATGGATAATAAAGTAATATTCTAAAGAACTAACTGTATGCTATGCATTCTACAACTTAGAGATGGAACGGGCAATTTTTTTGAAAGGTATAAACTACCATTTTTTTAATTTATAAAAAGGCTTTTAGAACTAATACATGTCTCCCAAAAGGTTACAAGTTAAAATGCCAATATAAAAAAATCAATTGTATTTCTATATTACCATTGAACAGTTATAAATAGAAATTAAACAATGCAGTACCATTTACAATAGCATAAAACCATGAAATAATTAGGAATAAGTATATGAAGATATGTGCAGTATTTGTATACCAAAAATTGCAAAATATTCCTGAGGCCAATTAAAGAACACCAAATATATACTCTGCTCATGTATCAGAAGGTAATATATAGTGTCATTTATCCTCAAATTGATGTCTTATTCAGTGCAATTCCAATAAAAAAATTCTAGAAGATTAATTTTTTATATAGAATCTGGCAACCTGATTCTAAAATGTATATGGAAAGGCAAAAGAACTTGAGTAGCCAAAACAATATGGAAAAGAAGGTAAAAGTTAGAGGACTTATACTACCTAATTTAAAGGCTTACTATGAAGCTGTAGTAATTCTGTGTTATTGGTGTAAGGACAGATCTGTGGGTAAATAAAACAGAGTCCGGAAATAGACCCTTATAAACATGGCCAATTGGTTTTCAACAAAAAAGCCAAAGTAATTTAATGGGGAAAAAATATGCTATCCAATGGTTGGGGAGTGGGAGAACTCCCCCTGCGACTCATCTTTAGTTTTATGGTTGGACTAGTTATAAAATAATAAAATTGACACAAAACTAGATTAACAGGAGAAAAGAAACAATTTAATGCATGTGCATGGGAGAATCACTGTAAGATGCTCAGGTCACAAAATGAGGCTGAAAGAATTGATCGAACTAGGAACCTTTTTATACAAAGAAACAATTTTTGAGAAATTGACAGGACAAAGAAAGTGTTCATTAGAAGGGAATCTAAGCAAGCTTTATGTTTATGTAGTAAATTGATAAAGGTTTGTTTATACACCCTTTTTTGACTCTGGATTTCATAACTCGTGATAAGGTTGTCTCTCAGTTCTGAGGAGTGGAGAGGGCACCTATCATGGAGATTTATTTCCTGCTTTCAGGGGGACAGAGGAGAGTTCAAAGAGTTCTTTCTGCTCCTGCTGCTTCTCAGGTTATTTTAATTTGAAATAATCAATATGCCATTGTGATATCTTGGAGCAGCCTACCCTGGGCTGAGACATAACAAATGACGCTAAAATAATTTGATATGTATTTGCAAAAGCAAACCTTTTTGTGACACTTCCCTCAAACCGTATAAAATTTTTTTCTTCAAACTGGATCATATGTCTAAATATAAGAGCTAAAAATATAAACTTTCTAGAAGAAAATATAGGAAAAAGTTTTTGTGACCTAGTGTTAGGCAAATATGTGTGTGTGTGTGTGTGTGTGTGTGTGTGTGTGTGTGTGTGTATAAGGACACAAAATGCAAGAAACATAAAAGAAAGCTTTGGTAAATTGGAGTTAATTAAAAGTAAAAATCTTTGTTTATTTGAAAGACACTGTTAAGAAAATGAAAAGACAACCCATAGATTTGGGAGAAAATATTCACAATACATATGTCTAAGAAAGGACTTGAAATATTGTATATAAGACCTTTTACAATTCAAGAAGACAAAAAACTTGGATAAATAAATAGGCAAATATTTGGACAGACACTTTACCAAAGATCTGTATCAGTGGCAATTCAGCCATGGAAATATGACCAACATAATTAGTTATAAGAGAAATATGAAACCAAAATTAAATACCATTACCCACTCACTAGAATGACTAAGTTTAAAATGGCTAAAGTTACTATATGACTTGCTAATTCCTTTCCTAGATATTTACCCAAGAGAAATGAATATATATGTCAATACAAAAACTCTTTTGTGAATGTTTATAGCTATTTTATTTATAATAGCTCCAAACTGGAAATAATCCCAATATCAATCAACTTGTCAACAGATATGTAAATTGTGGCATATCTATACAGTGGATATTGTTGAGTAGTAATTCAGCAATAAAATGGAAAATATCAATGGTGCACATGTCAACATAAATCTTGAAAAAATTTTTGTATGTGAAAGAAGACAGGTACGAAAGACTAGGATATTTGTGATTTTATTTACATGACATTTCAGAAAGGGAAAACAGTGACATAAAGAAGATTGGGGATTGCCAGGCAATGAATCTGTGATCTGACTGCAACAAGGCATGAGGGAATGTTTTTAGGGTGATGAAAATGTTATGTATCTTGATTTTGTTGACTATTACATGAGTATACATTTGTTAAAACATCAAATCACACCTTTAAAGTTGGTGAGTTTTATTGTATGTAAATTGTACTTCAATAAAGATGGTTAAAAATACTGATAGGAAGGTATTTTCATAGTGTGTTTCTTTGAGACACTATTTATTTTTATTTTTTTTTATTAAATTTATTGGGGTGACCTTCTGGCAACCACCAAACCATTGTCTGTGAGACACTATTTTTGAAAGCATGTTAAAGAGCATTAAAATGCCTGTGTATGTAAAGGTTGGAATCTTATTATCCTGATGTAAGGAGTACATTTGCTTTGAAATCAGTGATATGGTTTCTATAAACACTGTATGACTGTATGACACTTTAATTAGCTAGATTCTTTTACTTAGGTAGCACAAAGTCCCAGGCCAGAGAAAACTTGAAAAGTGATTAAAAGGAAGACAATTTATGAATCAGCTCAAATGAGAGGTAGTAGGTCACAATTTAGGTCTGACTACTAGAAAAAATAATTTTTCTATCAACAATTGGAAACACATTTTTGAAATATATGTGCTAAACCCCAATGAAATATTAGTAGAGACAAGCATGATAGGGGCCACTGAGTCTCTACAAGATGTGAAACCCCAATATGGGTAGGTCATCTAGTCTTAGGAGGAAATTCTTGAGATAGTTTGCCAAGGATGATTTGACAAACTTCAGTTAGAAAATCTTGGTGAGGAGGCTGGAGAGAAGGCTGCCATGACAAAGGGAACTGTCATCTTTCTTTATTTCACACCACCAGCTATATCCAAGTTTCCAGCCACACTGTCTTGGGCTTTAGCCCAATTGCTGGCAACACCATTTTTCTTTGCTGATGTATAATCACTTCAAGTTATTTTTATGGATATTATTTTCTTTTTCCTTTGGCATTTTTGAGTTTTAGATTATTAGATTCTATCTCTAAATGTGAGCTGCATAGTGGTTTATTGGTTTATTAGGGACAAGTGTGGCCACTGCCTCTGGAAGATGCCAGAGTGGTATATGTAGACCATCATGAGATTTTAGCTGAGGATGGATGGTATGTTAGCTTTGGCCTTGAGTTCTTCAGGGATCATGATTAAAAGTTGTTCAGGGAGACATATTGCTCTTTTTAGGTTGCCAGTTTTGTGGCTTTCCTGTGGAGTTGGACTAGTTTTCATTAACAGCTGTGGTTAATTTGCAGAAGCCA
Organism: Rhinolophus sinicus; assembly: GCF_057876585.1. NCBI lineage: Eukaryota > Metazoa > Chordata > Mammalia > Chiroptera > Rhinolophidae > Rhinolophus > Rhinolophus sinicus. The sequence goes on from NC_142515.1 coordinate 126,106,972, forward strand.
GGAGTAGTCATTTTGGAGGTGAATCTTCCCCTTTCTTTGAATGGTGAATGAAGTTTCTAACTCTTTGGTTGCTTTGGTGAGTGCTTTTTTGACTTCCTTAATTGAGGGCTGATTAGAAGTGATAGGCTAGGATTTTGTGTAAACTAAGCAGAGACCTGGGGATGTTTGCTGACTCTTTATGTAACTGATGAGGATTCTCCCATTAATGATTGGGAAGAGGCCATTTGGATGAAATGCAGAGAAAGAATGGATAACTTTTGATTGATATTTAGTATTAGTCCATAGCTGCCATTTACCATAGCTTTGGATGTTGGTTTTAGAGTGTATGTGACACAATTCCTTATATATGAGGCATAAAGTGTCTGGTTAGATTTTTCCATTTATTTTAGGTACAATTTAATACAGTAGAATTCACCCTGTTTAGTGAGTGCACATTTCTGAGTTCTCACAAACACATACAGTCCTGTAGGCACCCCTATAATCAAGCTACAAAACCGTTCCATTACCTCCCCGAATTCTCCTGTTCCCCATTATAGTTAACTCTTCCTCTGATTTTTTTGTTATGTGTCCCTCTAGTTTTGCCTTTTTCAAATGTCATATCAATTCAATCACATAGCATATAGATTTTTGAGTTGGCTTCTTTCACTTAGCATATGCATTTGAAATTCATTTATGTTGTTACATATATCAGTAATTAATCCATTTATATTTGTAAATGGTATTACATTAAATAGATGTACCACAGTTTGTTTATTCACCAGTTGAAGGATATTTGGGTGTTTCTAGATTTTGGAGATTATGAATAGAGTTGTTATAAGTACTCTTACGGTTGTTAATTTTAGGTGTTAACTTGGCTGGGCCATGAAGTGCCCAGGTATTTGGTCAGACATTATTCTGGATGTTTTTGAGGGTGATTTTGATGAGATTAACATTAAAAATAGGTGGATTCTCTCTCTCTCTCTCTCTCTCTCTCTCTCTCTCTACACACACACACACACACACACACACACACACATACATTCTATTGGTTCTGTTCCTCTGGAGAACCTGAATACAACCCACATAGTAGTTTTCATGTGAACATAAATTTTTATTTCACTTGCTCGATCATATGGTAATACTTGTTTAACTTCATAAGAAACACCAGCAATATATGAGAGTTACCATTGATCTGCATCCTTTCAAGCATTGGAATTGTCAACATTTCATTTAAAATTTTTTTAGTCATTCTAAATTTGGGTGTAGTAGTATCTTATTGTGGTTTTGAGTAAGGGTATGTTGAACTTGCAGCTGATCTGGGAGAGCTCTATCTTTATTTGCTGTGATATCTTAACATATAGTACTGACCCTTGGTCAAGATAAGGGTGAAATCACTAAATAATGATTTATGAGTTGCTGTCTTAAACCTAATACTCCCCTGGAGTGGTTAAAGGATATTCACAAATTATTTTACATGCCTCCCTTCAAGAGCTAAAGCTTAATTCCTCCCCCCACCTTCCCCCTCCAAAAGTAGGCTGGCCTTAGTGATTCACTTAATGAACAACATATAATGGAATTGATGGTGTGACACTTTAAAGACTAAAAGGCCTGTGGCTTCCTCCTTGCTTTAGTTTCTCTGGGATTATTTATTCCCTCTGGGGAAAGCCAGTCAGCTGCCATGTTGTGAAGACACTCAAGAAGCCCTATGGGGAGACGCGTTAGGGAGGAACTGAGGCCTATTTCTGAGAACCAATAAGGAACTGAAACCTCTTACTGAGAGTCATGTGAAGGAGCCATTTTGGAAGTGGATCCTCCAGCCCCAGTCAAGCCTTCAGGTTACTGCATCCCCAGCCAACATCTGAGTGCAACCTCATGAGAGACGCTGAGGCAGCTCTACCAGGTGAGCTGCTCCTGAATAACTGATCCATAGAGACTATGACATAATACATGTTTGCTTTTTAATATACTAAGTAGTGGGGCAATTTGCTACACAGCATTGGATACTAATACAGATTTTGGTACTGGATTTGGGGTGCTATTATAACAAATATCTAACAATGTGGATATGGCTTTGAAATTAGGCAGTGAATAGAAATTAGAGAGCCTTTGTTATTAATGATTCTGGTAGAATCTGGGGTACTCCCCAAATTATTGTTCTTGCTGTTAGCTATGGTATAAATATCAGGCTCTGCCTGATTTTACTTTCTTATAAATAGATTTTATAATGGCTGACTCAAATTATGTACAGAGAGGACCATTTGTTTTAGGACTTTAAAAATGTCATATACTTACCAAGGAAAATGATAAATCATGAAACACCCTTATCCAATTTCTTAAATATCTCCCTTTTTAGTGATTACCATAACAGTAGGAAGTCCTTGTCTCAATTTTTGTTTTACATTTTAATCTCAGTATGAGGTTTTAAAGTAAAAAGTTTGGATGGAAATAACTGATTATCTGGTTCCAAAGGACATTCCCACAAGAGATCTCTTGGGCATAAGCCATGTACCCAAGTTCTCACAGAGTAGGAGATTTACCACTTAAGGAGTTCAGTATCATTGGTGGCTATTTTACATGTACATTCTTTAAGCTTCAAATTTAATTTCTTTGGCAATCCAAGCTATTCTTTGTATAGAAGAAGCCAGATTCTCCTTCAATCTGGAGACCCTAGGCTATACTAATATATCATACCAGCCTTCCTTCAATTCCATAGTGCTACATAAATTGTTGAGTTCTGCTTTTTGGCTTTTTCCTAGCCAAGGTGTGAAGGGGCCCAGGAGAGAGAGGAAAGTAAATCAGAACATGTATTCTCTCTTTTCTTCTTAACAGCCATGTCTGACTCAGTCCTTGGCAGAGCTGAGTCACCCTTTTTCCCATGGTTGAGTCTTATTTCTTTCTGTTCTGGAGGTCATGATACATATATTTAAACTTATATTGAATCATTAATATCCAAAATTGACAAGTAAAGGGAGAAAAGTACTGTGGAGCAGCTACCATATACCATTTGTGTTACACAATCGCTTAAATGTGTATCGGGGGCTGGCACCGTTTGGCCAATCTTGTGTTAACTATTGATCAGGGTCTCAGTCAGTTCAGCTATAACTATCAGCATTTCTCAACTCAACTTGGGAGAAGTTGTTAAAGGTTATTCCCATGGAATATATGAAACTGATCCTTTGTACTTGGATAGAAAATCTGGCTTGTTTCCTGAAAATCTTCTGGCAGGACACGATATACAATATTCAATACAGTTTGAATACTAGCTCAGGACCCCTGGCAATCTGTTGAGGTAGGCATCCAAGGCATGTTTGCAAGACTGGAACTCCGCTTTTGTGGGAAGTCAGTAACCTTGCTCCTCTATTGTCATGAACTCACTGTCCCTTAATGCCCTTTTCCAGTGGTAGGTTCGTAAGTGGTGAGAAAACCTGGCATAAATTAAGCCAATATGTACAAGTGTGGAATATTCTGTGTTAGTTGTGCCATTATATAGTGTGCTCGTTTGGTTTGCCAGGAAGTATACTTTAAGATGGAGTCAGGAGTGCAAAAGGTTTATTTGGGTCTAACACTCATGAAAGAAAAAGGAAGGAAGGAGAATTGTGCAGTGTGAGTCATCAGACTGTGAAACAGACCTGTTAAAGTGTGTGCCAGCCTGGGGAGCCCTAGCACGAGTCATCAGCTGGAGTAGTTCTGCATTGGGCTAAAATGCCTAGGTCCTCATACCACAGCCTCGACCAGTCCGCAGTTGCATGCCACCTGGAGAAGAATGTGGCCTTGATTCTAAAGCTGAGGAAGACCCTCAAGAGCTAACTGCTGAAGGCTGCTAGTCAACAGCTTTCTTTGCCCTGAGCACTCAGTCCTTTCTAGAGGAGGGATCTGAGCAGCATAGTTCTGCGTCTGCTGCATCTGGCTAAAGACAAGGCTTGTTTTGGCTGTTTACTGTGCCATCTTTACCTCAGTTAGGTCCCAGAGACATTATCTAGAAATATATAGATGGACACAGATTTAGAGATACAGTTAAGCCTTCTTTTCTGAAATAGTTTATTAATAAAAATAAAAGTCAAAGTAGAAAATGATAAAATGTTTAAAATAATGCATATCTATTTTAAACATTTTATTTTACCTTAGTATTATTTTATCTATCAAACTTTTATGTAGGGACAAAACATTTTTCTGTGAGAATGTCTTCTGATTAGAATTCCATTTTATTTTTTATGCACAGTGAATACCAATAGAACATGATCTAGAATTTCAGTTTTTTTTCTTAAAGCAGAGCACAACTTTACACACTGTGAAACAATCTGTGTACAGGATTCCCTAGATTTCCATGATTTTCTACCAATATTTCATAGTTGTTCTTATAGCAGTTTAATTCAATAGTGTTTTAAAACTATTCGCCTTTATTTACGTTAATTTTTATTGAAACAACTTCTCTTTTTGCACTTATTTTTATTCAGTTTAGATTATGTTTAATACAATTCATTGCACGAGGTATAAATAGAGAACAAGCATATTGCACTTTGATATGTGTAAGGCTTAATAGGTGAGAGCAGAACTATTCTGGCTTCCTAGAGTGGGGTGGGGAGAGTAGCGCTGAGCCTTCAGTTAATGGTGAATATTTGCCAGTATCTTTTGTAGAGAGGAAAGAGATTGTCAGTTAATCAGGGAAATCCAAAGAGAGCTTTTACAGATGTGTCTATTGCTATATCTCCAATTACATCTGTAATTATAGCTATATCTCTTAAAGGACATTCCAGAACAATAAACATTCCATTATTAAAGAGGGATACGGGCCCAAGTTACTGCCTGGTGTCTTGCTTTGGTGAAGTGTGCTGGACTGTGAGACAGCCTCAGGATGCCTTTTGACCTATTAGCATAAAGCCTGGAGTAGGTAGCAGTAATCAGGCTGTTAGATTCTTTTTCCCCAGGCCCTAAGCCCCTCTCTCTAAGCATGTTTCTTGTTGGCCATCCAAGGTGCTCTCTCTAAGTGGGAGTCTTCCCTGGGCTCGTTTTATAGTGCCAACTGCAAGATGAAGTGAGCCAAGAGAGAACTTTAGAAAAGACAGAGTTCAATAAGAATTAATCTTGAGCGAAATAAGTCAGACAGGAAAAGTCAAGAACTATATGACTTTGCTCATATGTGGAATATAAAACTGAAAGCAACAGACAAGACAGACAAAAACTCACAGACACAGACAACAGTTTAGTGGTTACCAGAGGGTAAGGGGGGGGTGGTAGAAGAGGGAAAAGGGGGCCAAATATATGGTGATGGAAGGAGAACTGACTCTGGGTGGTGAACACACGATGCAATATGTAGATGATGTATCATAGAAATGTGCCCTTCAAGCCTATATAATTTTACTAACCAATGTCACCCCAACACATTTAATAAAAATCAATAATAATAAAAAAAACAAAGAGAAGAAAACCTTTCTCCCAGATCAGTTCTATTTATAATCACTTTACTCCTCTACCTAAAACTCCATCTTCAACTTTTTTCCATTAGTTTTTGTGGATGGCTTGAATCTGGGTTCTTTGAATAATGCTTACAAACATTTGGCTGGAACATTCCATCAACCTGGAATAACCATGTAGTTTTCATATTTAGAGGAAAGAACTATGGAGAGCAGGTAGCTAATAATATGATTCAAGATTTCTGAATAATGATTAGTTAAGCTGAAAACCCTAATAAGAGTCTGTAAAGTCCTGCTTCACTCAAAGATGCAACAGACATAAAAACTAGTGTGGCTTGATGCCCCTTTTCTATCCCAGAAGTGATTTCTGGGAAGAAATTTATTCTCTGTGCCAAGATTTCATAGCCTCCACTGTTCCTCCTCACATAGTGATCACTACAATTTACCTTTTCCCCTTAATTTACAAATATGTGAGTATCCCATGGGGTGGCTATTGGTATCAAAGAGAATGTTGTAGTAGGAAAAGGAGATTAATAGATGTTTTTAAAAAGAAAATGGGAATTTTCCTTACCAACATCTTCATTCTTAACCTTTGAACTGATATTTAGATAAAACATGGAGACTGTGATGATTAGGTGGAAAGATTTTATGTTAATAGTATCGCATTGGTCAAAATGATCACCTGTTGTGTAATGTTCCTGTATTTATGTTCAGTCACGAGGGTTTCAAGACTTTTAAGTAAGAATACAGCTGTAGAGTCCGAGTAATTCCTAGGGTCCACGTGTGTGTGCCTGATGGACCTTCAGCAGGTGCTCTTTGGAAAGAGAAGAGAAGAAAGCAGTTTATCAAGATGGCTGTTGTGTTGTTATCATGGTTGTTGCTGTAGCTTCTCTTGAAAGAGGTTTAGAAAACCAACCAGCAGTTTAAACCAATCCACAGCTTAGGGTTTTTCAATAAGATTTACTCTTTAGAGAGAAATATTTTTTCTTTTATGCTTTAAAAGGTGAGTGTTCCATAAACCACAGTTAATCAGTAGACCTTTTTTGTTTTGTCAGGGGTAAAGGACTTTTGCAAAGTTACCAAAGAAAGCAAAAGCTTGTGTTTGGAGGAAAGGGCCAGGAGCCGCAGCCTGTTACGGGGACTTCTGCGTCTTAGTGGCAGCCAGACCCCCTCCTCACAGGAGCCGCCATCTTTCTGGTTGTGTCCAGAGGTCCTTGGAAGGCCTTTCAGTCCTGCCTTAGGTCTGGAGGCAAGACAGCACTTTCAGGGGACTACTTCATTCTTCTTATAAAATACTTTGATTTTCTGCCTCATTTTCTTTTTAGTCAGTATTTCCTTTTTACTTTGGGTTGCAGATTAATGACTTACATGTACCTGCTTAGGGATAGGTCCATAACTAAGGTTTAGAAGCCGAGTGTAGTTAAAGTGAAATAATCTTTATGTCTTATGAAAATACACAAGTGAGTCATTCTTTATTGGAACTGAAGTCTCAAGTTAAATTTTTTTGTCCTATAATCTTTTAAACATATGTTCAGCAGAGAGAAAAAAAAATCTGTTCAGGCTGGAATCCTCTACTAAGTTAATAAAATGTTAATATTTACCCGTGTTACGAGTTCAGACATTTCTCGGATCCTAAAGTCACAGTGGTTAAAACTCTAATGAGACAACACTAACAGTGGAGAGGGGATTGTGGAAGGAGGAGAGGCACTCAAAGTTTCCTTTTTATCCCCATTCTCACTTTCTCACATTGGATTGGGCAGGGCAGTTTCAGTTGCATAGCTAGAGTCTCCTCTCCAGAGTGTGTGCTTTACTTATTACGCAGAAGAAGACTGAGCAAATTGGTGTGTGGTATGGGGAAATGCTGTGTGTGTGTGTCAAAGGAGCTCACAGACTTGGGAGTAAGAGCAAGTTGACTCTATATTTTCTGGGAGGGCATGAGAATACAATAATGCCCTAGAGTTAAAATCCTCGAAGTTTTAGAAGAAGTAAAAATTTGGGATTATTTATTTTTTAAAGAAAAAAGGTAAGATGTCATTTCTTATGTTTCCTTTCTTTGTTGAACAGCAAAGCATTTTTTAAAAAAATGCAACACATTTTTTAAGCTGGTGGGTGGTGGAATTTTTTCCCCCTCTCTTTAAATGTGAGAAATTTTGGTCCTTACTGATAGTTAAGAACATCCATCTTTCATCCCAAGTAGACGTGATTGACACCTTTGAGGTCCCAGGCACACATAAACCCCCAAATCTGTACGAATAGCTTTTGCGGCCATTCTGTCATCGGGACACCTTCTTTCAAGAGAAATGGATGAGATAATGTCTGTAAGAAACTTCGAGAAGGCTAAGCACCAAAACCAAAATGTTTTTCACAAGTTATTACTTTGGATCCAGGAGACCTAAAGTGGAATGAGAAGCCAAGTGAGAAGAACACAGAATTGCCGTGCCGGTCAGAAGCAGCACCATGACCGTGGAGGGGTGTTGGGACCTGAGGAATGAAAAACTGGCATGGAAGGCACAGAAGGAGACAGAGCAAAAGAGGATCAAGGACTAGATGTAATGGCCAAAAAGAGACCAAAAAAGCCCGGGGAGGTAGAAGATCCTGGGGATAACACAGGAAGTAGGTGTTGGGCTTCTTATTAGCTCACTTTGAACTCCTGCTTCCACCAAAGTAGTTGAACTTACAGATTGTTCCCAAACCTACGGGTTTTCAACTGATTTTCCTAACTAAAGCCAGTTCTCTGCTGTGTTGGTTAGTTTTTGTTGCATAAACAAATCACCTCCAAATTGAGTGGCTTACAACAAAAAAACATTTTATTCAGTTCAGAATTCTGTTGGTCAGCTGGATTGTTTTAAGTCTGTGCTGGCTTGGATAACCTCTACGGGGCTCTCATGTGTCTGTGGTCACATGGAGGTTGGGTGGTGGCTGAATGATCTGGGACGGCTGCATTCATTTGTCAAGAGTGGGTAGACTGGTTGGTTTTTTTGGGGTGAGCGGGACTCAGCTAGAACAGCTTGAATATGCTTTATTTAGCTTCTCATCCTACAGGTAGCTAGTCTATGGCAGTCTCAGAGTTCCAAAAAAATCAGTGCATGAGTGACTTGTTAATCTTCTGCTAGTGTCACATTTGCTAATGTTTCATTGGCTAAACTGCTCACAGGGCCAAGGCCAAAGCCTTTGTGGGGAGGGACAACTTTAAGAGCATGAAACAGTGAGGGAAACGATTGTGGTAATTTTTGCAAACACTTTACCATACTGTCCTAATAGGAAATTTAATGTCAGCTTTTAAATGCATACATTTTAAACTCTGATCCTTACTTTCCCCTAAAAACTCAATTTTTCATTAGATCAGGGAAGTATTTTCTGATTCTTTTGTTTCTCTTTTGGAACAATAACAAACATAAAAAACGAAAATGTGGGAATGGGCTTTGGGACATAAAAGGGGACTTTTTCTGTTAATATAGTGACTGGGGTGCTAATGGCATTTAATGGACAGGGACCAGGAATGCTGAATATTCTTCAATATGGGGACAGTTTGGCACCCACCACACAGTTACAGCTTGTCTTGCCCCTGTTGAGAAACCCTGAGCTATATGCACGAAGGGGATATTTTTCCCTTTGAATGAATTTTCTTCTTCATTCACTGCCCAGGGAGGCAATTTTATGGTGGAGGAACAGGAACAGTAGACTGAGTGAGAGGAAACTGAGTTTCTAATCTCATCTGTGCCACACTCTGACTGCCTAACCTGGAGCACATCCCTTAAGTTCCCCACCTCGAAATACCCGGGTTCGATGAGATGATGTACACTGTACACCTATGCACTTGTTTCCTTCATCGTTCCACAAGAATCTGAGATGGAATGCAAAATGCATTAAACACTAAATATTTGAGAAAATATATATGAAAGGAAAACGAGAAGGAGAGAATAGATAAGGAAGATTGGTTCACACAAAACATACTTTGAGAACCTATAGAACTTGTAGAAACAGACCTTAAGGTTGGCGCTAAGGTTCCTGGTAACTGAAGTACAGGAAGTACAGGAAGAGAGAGAAACATGATCGTCAAACGGGTCACCGACACTGTAAAATGAACAGAGAAGTTGTTTAGGTGGATGAAACTATTCTGTTATTGAGACCTGAGAGAATGTTTTCCCTTAGGATATCATAATGAGAAGTACAAGACCATGTTCTTGAAAGTCTACAATAGAGATGTTAAACAATTTCACACACTGCACTTATTTCCCTCATTCCCTGATATGATTTCTTATATTCCTCAGTGCAAATGAATGCCATAACTCTAAAGGGACCAAAACAATGATTCTAAATGTACACCTCTGTTCACTTGTCTCAACAGTAATATAAAGACTATTTTCTAGAATGTTCCTGGCGGAGGTCCTTCAGGGTGCCCTCCATGAATATTATTTTTCACAACTGAATTTCATTGATCTCAAGACTCTTTCTACCTCTGTGATGATGATAACATGTTTTGGGAAGTTAAAAAGACTTCTGGTTTGTATTATTAGGGTAGAGCTGCTGTAATGAAATACCACAGACTGGGTGGCTTACCAGAAATGTATTTTCTCACTGCTCTGGAGCCTAGAAGTACAAGATCAAGGTGCCATCAGGGTTGGTTTCTAGTGAGGCCCCTCCTCTTGGCTTACAGATGGCGACCTTCTCACAGTGTCTCACATGACCTTTCCTCTGTGTGCATGTAGAGAGAGAGAGAAACACCTTTGCGTTCTCTCCCTCTTCTAATAAGGGCACCCATCCTCTCAGATTAGGTCCCACTTAGGACCGTATTTTACCTTTCTTGTCTCCTTAAGGGCCCATCTCTAAATACAGTCACATTAGGGGTTGGGGTTCCAACATGTGAATTTTGGAAGATACAGCTCAGTTTATAACATGGTTTCTTAATAATCAGTTGGCTGACTTAGTAAGGCTAAGGATGTACTTATTGTAAATTTTATTTTACTTCTTTGGTTTTTTTGGAATTTCAAGTTTGAAGCTAACTTAATCATTTCATTTTTCCCACAAACATGCTCTATTTTGTGTGCATATGAAAGAATTCCAGAGATTTGACATCTGTATTTAAAATAATAAATGCAAATTATTGTAATCTGTTGAACCTCACCTCTGGGAATGTCAGTTGAGGTAGTTTCACCAGTTATAGATGAAAGTCTATAACTGTGGCTTGAATTGAGAGGGTTTCTTGGCATTATGTGACTTAGGGAATACTTGGGAGAGATTCATATCTTGAGGAGCATATATGTGTGTAAGCGTGTGTACATAATTATGTTCAAACACTAATGCTAAAAATATAAAGTGGAATAAGCGGACATAAATAATGTATTGTTTATTGAGGGGTGATGTGTACCTTCTGCAATACTGTTTGGCAAAGGGCAGAATCTAGTTCATGGTGTCATCTTTATTTAATAACAAAGTATGTTATAGGGCATCTAACATGCTTTCTAGTTTATCCCAGTGGCAAACTCATATTCTATTCCCCCAGCAACAGCTGTATCAAATGAAATCTAAGTAGAGAAGAAGAGAAAGAGGGGAAGAGTTAGAATGGAGCTTGAGGTGGGAGTAGCAGTAAAAAGAGAGAGAGCAGAGTTGCAAAGAAAATTGACTTAGGGTGGTATTTTCCTGAATCTTTATTATATTTATGTTAGAGTACATTTTATCGGCTCATAAAATTCAGTCACATGAATAGATTCAAAAGTAAAGCAGCAAGCCTCAGTCTATTTGTTATCATTATAATAGTGTGAAAACCATTTCCATCGCAGGTGTTTCAAAGACCCATAGGGGTTACATGACTTAAACATTAACATATTATTCTAATAATATGAAGCCGCTACCCTTTGACCCATAAGCTTTTGACTTTAATAATTTCCAGGTTATCCCTTAGCCAAAATATGTTTTCCCTTCAATTTTCACACTGGTGCACTTTCTTTAATATAAAGTACTGATATAATAAATAAATTATATCCAGATGAAAGCCTGTCATCTGATACCTCATCCCAGCGCAGTGCCTGCAGATGCTATAGTGAGCATTTCCCAACAACGTGCTGCCTGTGTCAGAGACAGAGACCTGGGAGTCGGGCTGAGGAGGTATTTTGTCAGAGGAAGAATGAAACAAATGGAGAAGGTCAAGGAAAGATCACCTTGGACAAAAGTCTCAGGGGTTAATACTAGATTTTTATTCCTCCATAAAATGGGGCAGGGGGTTGGGATGAAGAGGAAAAAAGAATTCATTACAGATTGAAAACCTTTGTGTCAGATGTGGAGAAAAGCTCACCAAAGCAAAGTCTCCATCATGGAATGCACCATGCATGCTGGAGAATGCACGGGTGTGAGAAGCATCTGGGAGTGATCCATGGTCATATAACTTAGCTTCCTGCGCACTACATGGGTGGATGCAGTCAGGTTTTCTGTTTTCTTACCCAGGGAGCCATTGATTTCTTCAAGTTGTTACCCTGAAAGCACCATGCATATCTAATGAGCTAGTAATTACTTGGGTTTAGCAACTTTGAAGTCAGTGGTTTCTAAGAAAGAATGGTGACATGTATCTGAACATTACATAATAATACTCTGAATGCATATCCTGCCTATATCTAGTAGTTAATATGTGCTTTCCTTTTTTTCTAGTGAGACAACCACTCTTTTCTCTGCTCGCCTCCGTCCCTCCGTCCCTCCTTCCCTCCTTTGTTTCTCCCTCGCTCCCTCCTTCTATCCTTCCCTCCTTTCCTTCCTTCCTTCCTTAGTTTTTTCCTTCCTTCCTCCCTTCATCTCCCCTCCCTCTACTTTTTGATTCCTTTTTGGTCAGATTGCAAGCGTGGGAGCTAAGGGAAGAACAGATGTTACGTCCGTGGATAGTGAAGAGAATTATAGGGGGATATACAGATAGTCCTTTGGTGGTAATATCTTTTGAGTGGATTAGGCTTTTTACACACGTGCGTGCACGCATCTGTGATGCTACTGTAAGAATATGCATTGTCAGGGAGGGAGAGGAAAAGTAAGAGCATTACCATTTACTGAACTTCTGTGGACCAAGCTCTATTAGACTGTTTCATTTAATCCTCATAGCAACACTAAGAAGTTCTGAGGAGAAAAGCAAACCTCAGAAAGTAAAATGTCTCTGATATCTAGTGTCTGTATCTTTTAGTTATCAGCATTTTGATAGTACCTTGTTATCAGCAGTTTGATAGTACCTGTCTATAAAATACATTTTATTTTCACTGTACCAAACTTCTCCTCAGCATATAATTAAAAAATATGTACTAGCATAAATATATTTATACCAGGAATTCACTGTTCAGTAATTCATTTATTAAAATATTTCTGGCTTACCTACTGTCCAGGAGATATTTTAGGCATTAGAAACACTGTGATGAGAGGATAGTCAAAATTATTAAATGAGTATTTATTTGTGTGTGTCCATGTGTGCATATGTGTGTGCATTTACTTGGCTTATGAATACTACTATGAAATGAAAATGGAATTATGTAATAAATAACATTAATTGGGCACTTTCTATATGTCAGGAGCTCTAGTTGGCTGAATGTTGACTGCATATTAAATTCCTTAAAAGTGGGAATTTCTATGTAATTTTTCATTTTTTTATTTTTTAAAAATGTAGCTAACATACAATATTATATTTGTTCCAGGGCTACACTATAATTATTTGACATTTATATGTAGGCAGCATATGTAAGGGTTTTGTTTTATTATCTATTCAGCCCTCCTGTGTCTTTTGATTGGAGCATTTAATCCATTTACATTGAAAGTCAATGTTGATAGATATGTAGCTATTGCCATTTTATTATTCATAATTTTGTTCTTTTTTATTTTCTGTCTTAAAGAAGTCCCTGTAATATTCCTTCTATTACTGGTTTGGTGGTGATGAACTCCTTTAGCTTTTTCTTCTCTGGGAAGCTCTTTATTTGTCCTTCAATTTTAAATGATAGCTTTGCTAGGTAGAGCATCCTTGGTTGTAGGTCCTTGGTTGTAAGTACTTTATTTTCATCACATTGAATATTTCCTGCCAATCCTTTCTGGCTTGCAAAGTTTCTGTTGAGAAATCAGCTGACAGTCTTATGGGAGCTTCCTTATAAGTTACTAGTTGCTTTTCTCTCGCTGCTTTTAGGATTCTCTCTTTGACATTTTAATTATAATGTGTCTTGGTGTGGGCCTGTTTGGATTCACCTTGTTTGGGGCTCTCTATGTTCCCTGGACTTGTATGTCTGTTTCCTTTGCCAGGTTAGGAAAGTTTTTAGTCATTATTTCTTCAAATAGGTTCTCAACCCTTTGCTTTCTCTCTTCTCTTTCTGGTACACCTACAATGTAAATGTTGTTACACTTATGTTGTCCCAAAGGTCTCTTAAACTGGGCTCTTTTTTTTGGATTCTTTATTTCTTTTTGCTGTTCTGATTGGGTATATTCTGCTGCCTTGTCTTCCACATCGCTGATTCAATCCTCTGCTTCATCTAGCCTGCTGGTGATTCCTTCTAGTGCAGCCTTTTCAGTTATTGTATTCTTCACTTCTGAGTGCTTCTTTTCTATGGCTTCTATGTCCTATTTATGCTTGCTATCTTTCTGTTGAAGTTCTCACTAAGTTCCTTGAGCATCCTTATAACCATTGTTTTGAACTCTTTCTCTAGTAGATTGCTTGCCTCCATTTTGTTTAGTTCTATTTCTGGAGTTTTCTCCTGCACTTTCATTTGGGATGTATTTCATTGTTTTCTCATTTTTGGCTGCCTCTCTGTGTTTGTTTCTATGTAATAGATCTGCTATGTCCCCCAGTCTTGGCCAGGTATCCTTATATAGTAGGTGTCCTGCGGCCCCCTGGCACAGTCTCCCTGGTCACCTGCTCTGGGTGTGTCCCTTGTGTAGCTTTTGTGTGCCCTCCTGTTATAGTTGAGCCTTGATTGCTATTGGCATGTCAGTGGGTGGGATTGACCCTCAGGCTGACTGGCTGTGGGGTTTGGCCATGTTTACTGCTTATGGGTTGCTGTGCAGGAGGCTTACCCCCCTGAGTTGGATTCACCCCTAGTGGGCTCTGGTGCCTGTGGAGAACACATTTCAATATGCTGCTTGTAGGGCTAATTGGGCAGTGTTCTGAAGCCCACCTCCAAGTATGTTGATTCTGGGGTCTCTTGGGAGGTGTTCCAGTTCAAGCCCAGGTCACCCACTCCTGTGACTGACCAGGGACTACCTCGTAGGAGCTATAAAGCAATCTGCAATTGTTTGCTGCCTGCGCTAAAGTTGGAGGCACATAGGACAGGACACACTGTGAACCAAGGACAGCTGCCATCTGTATCCAGGCCTGGGGTAACTATGCAGAAAGCTAGAATACCCCAAGGCCAGCTGCCACCTGCCACCTGCTGGCTCTCTTAAAGTTCAGCTGCTGATAAAGCCTCATATGGTATGTGAGTTGGGTGAAGCAGGGTCTCAGGTAGTCACTATAGTGCTGAGTATTGTTGTCAGCAGATTACTGTGGACTATAGTTTCATGCCAGTGCTGAGCCTGGAGCTACCCAGCAAAAGTCTCAGAGCACACCAAAGCCAGTCACCACCCACGTGGGGCCCTCAGACTCCGATAGTTTTCCAAGAAAGAGTGCAATGTAGGCAGGGCCGGCTGCTCAGGAGAAAGTGCCTCCGGTATTGAGGGAGTTGGGTGGGGTGGGTTCCCAGTGAATCAGCAAGTTGGAGCAGTGGAACTCACCAGACCAATCAGATTCAGATTTGGCCATGTTGGGGGAGGGTTCAACAGAGGAAAATTGGTGCGTGTCTGCTGGCTGCACAGGAGAAGGACCCCACAGAGGGAAAATGGCGACTGTCCTCAAGCCCTGCCCAGAAGCCACACACCTCAGTTTGCCTTCTGTATGCTTCCTATACCTCCCAAGTCACTGTCCATCCACTGGAGCCAAGGATAAGTGCCTGGGGGTGAGAGAGTCTATGCGCAGGCCATTTAAGAGGACATCTGGGCTTCCTGCAGCCTTCTGTCCCACCTGGATGGTCAGAATCCCCACTGTTTTTCATAGCCAAATGTTGTGGAGGCTCCTCTTCCTGGCATCAGTACTCTAGGCTGGGGAGCCTGATGTTGGGGGTTGGGGCCCCTCACTCCTCCAGGGGGGAACTTCCATGGCTGAGGTATCCCTCCTGATTCTCAACTGCCACATAGAGATTTGGGATCCATTTCATGTCTCTGTCCCTCCAGCAGTCTCCACATGGCTTCTTCTTTATATCCTTGATTATAAAACTTCTGTTCAGCCACCTTCAGGTGGTTCCCCAGATTGATTGTTCTGTAATTTAATTGTAATTTTAATGTGTTCACAAAAGGAAGCAGGCATAGTGTTTGTTTATTCTGTCATCTTGGATCTCTCCTGTAATTTTTCATTTTAATTAATTAAGTAACTAAGCATATATTACCTTATTCCAAAGGCAACTTAAAAAGATTCAAATGATATGGCAAAAGAAAATAATTAAAAATAAACAAGAAATATGAGGAAATGGAAAAACAAGATGAAGAAAGTATATAGAGCAGGAGTGAAGCTGTGAAACAAATTACAGGCCACAAATTTCTAATGTACTTTTCACCAGGGACAGGGGAAACATGGTCACAGACCCACAAGGTAAAAATTAACTAGTTGTTGAGGAAAAACATAATTTCTGATACTGAGACTGAGATAAAGTTCTGTTGTTGGCCCTCATGCATGATGCTGCATAACGAACAATATACTTACTGGGAACACAGTTCATCTTTCATTATAGGCTGACAGCTTCAGTATATTTAATTCAAGAGCCATTCAGTAAATGCAGTTCTAACAGGACAGAAGGAGGGGTTGAATGTAGAAGTAGATGGAGTTGAAAAGGTGGACCATATGATGTCTACTTTTCTGATTTTTCTGGCTTAATCCAAGGAAAGATTATTTCAGAGGAATGTATAGTCTGCATACCGTCATGTGATCCTTTATAAAAATTATATCTCTCAGCTCAGCTTTTAAAAGGCATCCACAGTGAGTTCATGATAAATTCCAGTGTCAAATATTTGGAATGCAGATATTCTGGATTAGCTCAGCCTTATATTTTAAGGATTAGTCAAACTGGGCATAGAGCTGACATTCTACAAGAGGGCATTGTTTATGAATTCTAAAAGGTCCATAGTATAATGTCCTAATTCTTGTGACAACACATATCAAGTTGCTTATGTACTTTAACATCTGAATTTGTGTTTGTATTTTGTGATCCTCTCACCCCTTTAAAGTTACTTATCCTTTACTTTAGTGATTCTAGTCATGAATCTTGAACAAGACAGTATTCTTTTTTTTTTATCAAACTTATTATCAATATATATTTTTTATGTTAGTGCATCAATAAATTATACATTTTGCATTTAGAAGACAAGGACTAATTCACTCATTGTCATGCAAAGTTAGCATTTAGATCACTATCCTTCTGCATATTTCTAGGAATAAGTATAAAAATAACTCTTGTGTATTATTTTGTTTCTTACATTTTTTTTACTTAGTTTATCCAGTCTTTCCCCCTGATACGGCATGGTGTTTGCAACAGTCTTTTAGGGTTGTGTAGTATTCTATCCAGTTGATGCATTATAGTTTAGTTAACTATATAGTTAACCAGTTCTAGGTGTTGTAGTGTTAGGGAGAGAAGAGACAGAAGAGAAAAGGAGCAGAAGAAGAGCTACGGTGGGTTTTTGCAGAGTTATGCCAATAAATGCCCAGAGACTTCTTTGCTTTTTAAGAGGTCAGAAACCCAGAGTGTCACAAAGAGCTTTGTATAAATAAACTAAATTAGGTACAAAAATGTGAAAAAGTTCCTCCCTCAGTAGCCTATCTCTTTCATGTTTTCTGCTTTACCAGTAGACATGATAGAAATATTTTTTGTAAAAAATGGAAAGTGAGCACAAAAAAGGTGACAGAAATTTGAGCCAATTGAGTGATCTGATGTAATCTGCGGTAAAATCCTAAACTCTTAGTCTGTCTGACTTACTTCACTTAGTATAATAACTTCTAGGTCTACCCACGTGGTTGCAAATGGCAAGATTTCATTCTTTTTTATGGACAATATTCTGAAGAAAAAAGTATATATATCTCACAGCTTCTTATCCATCCATCTATCAACGGACTCCTAGGTTGCAAATGAACAAAAAAACAAAACAAAACAGGAATAGACTCATAGCTACAGAGAATAAACTGATGGTGGCCAGAGGGAGATGGGTATGGGGGATGGCAAAAAAGGTGAAGCGGATTAAGAGGTGTAAACTTTTAGTTTAAAATACATCATGGAGATGTAATGTATAGCATAGGATATATAGTCAGTAATATTGTAATAACTTTGAATGGTGGCAGATGGTTACTAAACTTATTGTGGTGATCAACTAATGTATAGTTGACCCCTGAACAACACAGGTTTGAACTGTGTGGGTTCACTTATATGCGGATTTTTTTTTTGATAAATACCGTAAATGTATTTCCTCTTCCTTATGATTTTCTTAATACCATTTCTTTTCTCTAGTTTACTTTATTGTAAGAATACAGTATGTAATATATAGAACATACAAAATATGTGCTAACTGACTGTTTATGTTATCAGTAAGCCTTCCAGTCCACAGTAGGCTGCTGGTGGTTAAGTTTTGGGGGAGTCTAAAGTTATATGTAGTTTTTGACTGCGTATGAATTTGAACCCATAGCCCCTACATTGTTCAGGGGTCAACTGTATATAAATGTTGAATCACTGTGTCGTACACCTGAAACTATTATAATATTGTATGTCAATTATAAGTAAAAGATTAATTAATTAATTAAAAAATCCTAAACTCAGATCAAATATTATCTAGCTCAGAAAGGTCTGGACTTATTTTTAGTGTAGTTGGAAATTTTTACAAAATTTCTAAATGTAGCTTTACTTAAAACAATTAAATTTATTAGTATTTGCAAAGAACCACTGTCTTGGAGTATATGTGTTGAATGTTATTATTAATAATAGAACTGAACTTACAAGGCACTTGAAGAAATTATGCTGAATCCATAGGCTTGGAGAGGGGCTGCCTAGTCAGCCACATTTCTTTTATGACCTCTTGTTTAATAGATTTATAGCAGCATAAAATAACTAGTAGATCGGAAATGTTATCTAAATTCAGAACTCAGTTTTCTCTAGGCTGCAGTGAACCCTTGAAGGTATGGGATAGAACAGCACATTTTTCTCTGATGACTGCTTAAGCTTCATCCCACAGATTCTGACATGTCATCAAGGTTACACTTAGGGTTAGAGTTAGGTTTAGAAGGATCAAATGATCTGATTTATGTTTCAAAATGATATTCTGGCTTCAGTGGAAAGGCAAAGCCTCGGCAGGAAAACTGCTTGTGGTAGCTCATTCAGATAAGTGATGATAAGGACCTGAGTTCAAGGCATTGGAATAAGTGATGGAGAAGAAGTATTAGTATTTTAGAGGTAGACTTTATAGGATGCAGTTACTAATTAGATGAGAGAAGGACAGAAGGAGTAAAAAAATAATTATTATATAATTCCAATTTCAATTCGAACATATGGGAGTTTCCCATACCACCAAACAATTATCCTGTATCATCTAGGTTTCCTACAATTCAGCTCAATTCTGACACTATCTACCTGGTGATAGCCTCAGATTCCACAGGTTAAGGGTTTAGGTTAAGGGTTTAGTCCTACAAGACTGGCCTCCTTCCCCGCCCACCAATCACACGTCTAGGTTGTCACCTATGCTTCTGATGGGATATAGATTGGCGGTTCTCTCTCCTTGGACTTGATTAATTTGCTAGAGCAGCTCATAAGAACGCAGAGAAACATTTTACTTACTAGGTGACTGGTTTATTGTAAAAAAAGATATAACTCAGGAACAGCCAGATAGAAGAGATGCACAGAGTAAGGTATGGGAAAAGGGCACACAGCTTTCATGCTCTCTCCGAGTGCACCACTCTCCCCAAATCTCCCTGTGTTCACCAACCTGCAAGCTCTCTGAACCTCCTCCGTGTGGGTTTTTATGGCGGATTCGTTACATAGGCATGATTAATTAACTCATTGGTCATTGGTGATTGATTCCACCTCCAGCCCCTCTCCCCTCCCCAGTTGTCAGGAGTTGGGATTAAAAGTTCCCCTCTCATCACATGGATCACATAGTTGGTTCTCCTGGCAGCCAGACTTCATCCTTAGGTGTGGTCCAAAAGTCACCTCGTTCACATAACAAAAGACACCTTTGTTGTTCTCATCACTTAGGAAATTCCAAGGGTTTTAGGAGGTCTGTGCCAGGAACAGTGGACAAAGACCAGATTGTGATTTCTTATTATAAATCACAATATCACATCTTATGATTCTAGATTTCAGTTCTATTATCCCACCTGGGGAAGTCAGCAGAAGAAGCAAGTTTGAGGGTCAAGAAGTGATGGGTGGGAAACAGTAAGTTTGGTTTTGAGCGTGCTGAATTTGAAATGCCTGTGGAACATCCAGTTGGAAACTATATTCTAGAGCCCAGGAGATAGGTGTGAACTGGATGTGTGGTTTTGGACAGAATAGCTGCAGCTGTGCATGCTCATGAGAGCTTTCAGGCGGTGGTTGGAAACAGGGCTCTCAGCCCAAATGTGAATTTTTCTGAGAATGACCCTGTCAGGATCACCGGCCCCCAGAACACAAAGACAAATGCTGTCATCTCTGCATCTTCTGAGAGAAGGTGATCTGTTTAGTGTCTGGCAGAAGAACTTACTTTGAATGCACTAATTAAGTTAGGAAATGTAAATAAGATTTAATTGGTCGAACCTCAGAGGAAGCTTTATCCTAAATAAATCTTGATTTCTTGATGAATAGGCTTGGTGGGATAAAAAGGGAAGAGTAAATAGGATTTAGGTTCAGATTCCTTTGGATTAGTTCTGCTTGGATGTAATACTTATTCAAATGTGTAAGTTGAGAGAGTGTGTCACTTGGAGAGACTATGATTTGGGGACAGAACATTTGGGAGGGTTGAGCAGTGGTGGTGAATGAACATTTAATGTATCCCTTATTATTTGGAGCTTTTGTTGGACATGTTTTGATTTGGGATTAAACTCCAAAAGAGGTTCATGGCCAGTTAGTAACTGGGTATCTGGTCTGAACGGCCTCCTCTGATGTCACGAAGCTCAAGGGATGGGGGACACAGACTGGCAGCCTGGCTGCAGCATGGATCTCATGTAAGGGAGCGAGGGGGACGGGGAGGCATGCTTTTCACTATGGTGCGAAATAGGGACCTCTGGTTGCTGTGGGCAGCGTTCTCAAGTGTTCTCCTCTCTCAGCATTTCTCACCCTGTTTCTCTTTTCTTCTTTCATCTGGTAGCCACGAGAAACTCATTTTCACAAACTTTGGTCTTTTTGAATCTTTGGTCCATGAGTTAACAAACACATTTGTGTGCTTACTATTTCCTTCTCCAACTGATTTCATCTTCACACTCACCCTATGAGGAGGAATTATTAGTCTCATTTAATATCTGAGGAGCCAAGGCATAGGAGGTTTTAATGACTTCAGTTAGCGCTCATGGTGACTCAGACGGAGCTGGAACCTGCATTCCGATCTTCTGATTTGAAGATGGCACTCTGTACGTGACTGCATCTACCTTTGCATATCATGGAAGAAAAGATGAAGAAGATAGTGGAAGGGTAATACATGACTCCAAAGGAGTTTCTAAGAGCCCAAAAGTAATTCCTGAACTGCCAGAAACTACCGTGAGTTTTTTTTAGAAGAGCAAAAATGCTTCTGTGATTTCTAGGGCCTTATTATTTAGGGAAATCACATCATAATGTTCTGTTACAACGTAGAATCCTTAATAGCCGAAAATAAAGGGATGCTCTTTGGGGTAGGATCAATGAATTCCTTTTAACTTTTTATGTCCCCTTAAAGGGGCTATAGCTACAACTACGGAGCCATAAATCATGGATGTTGAAATACTGAAAGCTGTGAACATAAATGTTTCGATAAATACCAAGTGGTATCAAATTCTGCTGTGAAATTCCAAAGTGTAATATAATCCTTTAGTTTTGAGGAAAGAAGTCTCCAAGTGAACAAGTTAAAGGTGGTCGGCTTGGCTTCTATATTTTGCAGGGAGCAAAGCCTTAAGACGGCTGCATGTCTGTCAGTCCAGAGACAGCAAGGGAATGGCTGCTTCACACCGATGGGTTGTTTGTCCTTTTTTCCTCTTTATGCCTTTTTTTGGGTCGTGTGTGTGTGTGTGTGTGTGTGTGTGTGTGTTTGTGTGTGTGTGTATTCACATGCATACACATATGTACACTACATACCTATCACATATACAGAGGCCTTTTTGACATCAAAGATTCTGGTTCTGCAGCTTGGATAATCTATAAGATTATACCGACCATAACATAGCAGGCACATGCCAGACACTTGACCCCTAAAAGGGAGTCACAGGCCATGGCATATTTAAACACAGTGAGAAGTGAAGTTAACAGCCAGCATGCACTTGAACAAATGTGCATTGTTGTTACAATTGAAACCACATGCTGAGTAATATAACATAGGTGCAACCTAACTGAGAATGTGTGGACAGTTGGAACCATGGATGTATTATTATTATTTTTTATTTATATTATGTCTGTGAGTCTTAGGGCCCCTCACTCTGTTTTCTTAGGGGAAGTCAGCAACACAAGCCAGCTGCATGGATGGAGCTGCGCTCTCTGAAGGACCAGGTCCTCTCTAGCTGCTGGGGCTGTGGAAAGATTTCAGTTGCTGCAACAAGAGCTGAAGGACCTGATCTTTCTGAACCATGTCAAACCTGAACTTACCTAAGGGGCTGCATAACAGCCTGCTGAGCCAGACATTTCTGAACACAGAACTATTTCAGTGGCTGTTTCTTACTTTATGGAAAATTCAGCCCTTAGCAATTGTATGAAGAGATACTCACAAAACTAAATGTCTCAAGCTTCATTTAGTTTGAAATAACACATGTTTCTTCTCCTGAGCTCTAATGTTTAGCTCTAGTGCATCCATTTTTTTGTTTATTAGCAACCTAAATTAAGCCAGGTTAGAGATGTTGAATTTTCTCTCCAGGCAGATGAGAATGATGAAATAATGATTTATTTGTGTGTTCTTTGTGCAGTAACAGAGTGGTCTGGAAATCCCATTGGTGATTTCTTTTTGCTTCTGTTCTATGTCTTTTCTTGTAGTCAATGATAGAAAGCTTGAGGGGAAAGAGGAAGAGAGAACATAAGGGAGTGTCTTCTATTTATTGGCAGCATTCTCCTCCTCTTGGAAGGAGGGGTCTGTGGAAAGAGTATGAATTCCTGCATGGGAAAGGACCCAGTTACCGCTTGCTCCCATTCAGTATACTTTCCGCTCACACGTTTCTAGGATTACCGTTTTCTCCAGGTAAGAGCAAAGGCTGACATTAAATAACCAGCCTCCCTGGTAATAAAGTACTCTGACTTGAATTCACACCCACAGATAATACTTAACAGTTCATTTTTTAATCTTCTAGCAGGGCCTCTTCCTGCTTTCTAAGTAGTTATTTATTTATTTATTCAACACATATTTAAGGATCTACATTGTTTACAATAGTGCTTTTGGGGTGAGGGCAGGAGATAAGGAATTATATGCACCACACAGTACTTGTATTCATGTATCATTTAACTTAGAGGTGAAAAAAACAAAAATAAACAAAAAGCCCCAAACACCTATAAGGATAAACTACACGCCAAAATATGAGTTCACAAAGCAGCATTAGATGACGGGCATAGAAAATACGTTATGTGAATTCAGAGACAAAGGAGAGTCAGCGTTTCACCATAGACAGAGATGGTTCTTGGAGCGTGTTGGACCTGGTGCTGAGTCTTAGTGGCTCGGTCGGGGTTGGATGGGAGGAGAAGATGGAAGTTCTTTCCAGGAATGAAGCAGAGGCACCGCACAGTCAGGGAGTGTGAGTACACAAGTGTGGCTACATTGGAAGTTTCACCAAGGAGAATACCTACTTATTCTCTAATTTCAACAAGTATTTCCTTAGTTCTTACCACTCTTTGCCAGGTGCTTTGGACATAAAGTTGAAAAAGACAGGTGTGGATTCAGCCATCAAAGAGGTACATCATCTGGTAGATGATGTGGACGATAAATACGGGAACAAATAAATTTATGAAATAATGATAGGTATGAGTTAGGTAAGAATTATAGGAATCACATAAGGCTCTAAGAGTGAAAATGGGAAGACAACTGGAAAATAAAAATCTAACGAAATAACATATATAAAACAGCATGTAGCTTTTGGCACATAGGAGATAGTAAGTATTAAAACCCATCCCTCATCCATGCCTCAAGCACCAGAGAAGTAAAGAAATGCTATATTTTCTTTCAGAAAAAGGCTCTGACATCTTTATAATGAATATGAGTTAACGGTGTTAGTTAGAGAGTCACAGACCAGGCCTCCTCATCACTGATTATACCTGTTGGGACGGCGGTGGCTTGGCTAATAGACAAGTCTTAGTCAACAGCTTTAGAATCTGAACACTTTTCTCAGACGCCACACACATGCTTGTGGGTTTGTCTTCTCTACTATAAGTTTGGTTGTGAGGAATATATGCTTTTTTTCATGGGTGAATATAAGACATTTTAGCTTAATGACTGGAAAGTGGCAATGGGTACAACAGGTGCAATTTTCCTTTTGATCAAAATGATAGCAGTGTACAAAACCCGCATCCTACCCACAGAAGTCCTTTCTGTGTTTCAGGAGTTGTGGAATCAAGTCCAAGTTATATTAAGACCCTGAAGTTCCTTTCTTTTTTCATTAAAATGGGGGCTCTGAAAATTTGGTGGAAATACTTCATCTCCTTGTCCAACCTGACCTGTTGTGTTCTACTAGTCTATCGATGCCAGCAGGTCACTCAGAGGGATGGGTAGTAAGTATTAGGAACGGATGTGGTTTCTGATGCACTTGGAGCAATAACTTTACCCATGAAGGCAAAACTCGTATTTTCCTATGTGAATATTCATGGTCCATTATTTTTCTTTGGTGGTATCTGACAGGAAGTAACTGTGTCTTGGCAAACATGGTTCTGTTGTTGTTGGAGGTACCAAGTAATTGGAGAGGCGATTTCATAAAATAGTGGAGAATTTAAAGAGCAATTGACCTTTAAGAATCCCTGAACTCACGAATCTGAGAGAAGGTATTATGGTTTCCAACTGCTCTGGACCAGAGTTTTCAAACTGGATGTCAAAACTCAAAATACTAAATCAACAAAATATTAAGTCAGAGCCATTTTATTGTTAAAAGAAACCTTCATTTGTCCTTCACACAGTAAGGTTTTAGTCTTTGCTGATGACTACTCTTCTGTTTTGATTTAGTTTGCATGTGGGCATGACAACTTCTCATTCCAGAAAAGATTTCAGGTAGACAGTGGACATAGATTTTTCAGGCTGTTACCCAGGAAAGGACAGCTCAGAGCTTCCAAAATATTTTGTGACACTGGATATCAAGCCTTAATCATATTCTTACTTTTATTCCTCATGCTTTTATTTCTATAGCTTTCTTCAATGGTTTCCAGCTGTTTCTTGGCCCTTTGGCTGCTTCTCTTGCCCTTTCCATTCCATGCGGTCACTAACCACGGTCCCTGCGCTCAGGAAAGGC
This sequence comes from Rhinolophus sinicus, assembly GCF_057876585.1. Lineage (NCBI taxonomy): Eukaryota > Metazoa > Chordata > Mammalia > Chiroptera > Rhinolophidae > Rhinolophus > Rhinolophus sinicus. The sequence continues at coordinate 126,132,001 of NC_142515.1, forward strand.
TTTGTTCTGAGGAAATGAGAAGTGCTCTGAAGTGGACATTGACACTAGACTGAAATGGAAATGAGCAGGCTGCTGTTCCTGCTGAAACCAGGAGAAGTAAAACCAGCAAAATAAATGGGAAAAAATAAACATAAAGTTCGTACTTAACCTGACCAATAATATCTATAATAATTATACTGCTGAAATCCAAATCCAACAGGAAAATATGCCCTACACTGTACTTGCCAGGAAATAGATATTATTCACCATCAGTAAATGAAAGCACTGCCCCAGGGCTTAGTCCTGAATTAAGGCACATGTTGATTTTCACTGACTGCCTGTCATGAAATGCATCAGTTCAAGATGGTAGATGATGTCCATCCATTTGAACACATCTCCCTCCCGTGCAAATGTTAAAATGAAAATTATGTAATGGTAATGAAATAAACACATCGTGAGAAGAATGGGAACGAGTTTCTTGAACAAACAAAATATTTTAACAAGTATCTGGAAGGCAGAAAGCAGACAGAAGAGTAATGATTAGGGAAATGAAATGGAGGGACTTCATCTTAAAAGACAAGCAAAGGGGCTGCAGCTTCTCTCTCTATTTCCAAGTAGTACATACCTGGAAGTCTTCCTTGATGCATTCTTTATCTCCCCACAGTCCATAAAGAACCCATGCTTACTAAGTTTAGCTCCTAAGCATCATCCAGGTTCTGTCCTCAAACATCTCCTGAACTTCTCTCTCTCCTCTATCATTTAGTTCAAACTTCTGTTGTCTCTAGTTTGCACTATTGCGGCAGCTTCTGTCGTCCCCCATCTCGAGACTTGGCTTATACTAAACTTTCAAAATGCAAATCTTACCAACTAAGCCACCCTCTGATTAAAGTAATACCTCCCAGTGGTTTTCAGGAGTAGCACCTTAGCAGAGAAGGCATGTCATTATAGTCTTCACCTTTACTCTAGTGTCATTAACTCCATGTCCCATCTCCCATCACTACCACTGTCTGTGCTTCAGCAGTGCCCAACTTGCCCTTCCTCAAGCACTGGGCAGCTTCACAGCGCAGGCTTTTGTGGATGCCACTTATTTTGATGGAATGTCCTTTCTTGGGCCACTCACCGATCTCTGTGACTTCTTTTCCTTTCAAATTTCAGTTTATCTTTAAAAATCCTGTTTATCAGTCACCTTCTCTGTGAAATTTTACTTCCGTGTACATATTTCTATTATTGCTGATATCATATTTTATTGTGTTTATTTGTTTTAAATAAGTGTTTCTCTTATTAGACTGCAAACTCTTAGAGCAGGGCTATATCGTTGCTCCAAGGACCTAGGTTTTTGTTTTTGTTGCCTTCAAAATTGAGAAAATTTAAACTTATTTCATTAAATATTTTTTTCTATTCTCTCCCTTTACAGAGACTCTGTTAAACCTATATTAGGTCACCTGAAGCTATCCACAGCTCACTGATGTTGTATTTTATTTATTTACATGATTCTTTTTTCTTTCTGTGTTTCATTTCACATAGCTTCTATTGCTATGTCTTGAAGTTCACTATTTTTTTTTATTTTGCAAAATCTAGTATTTAATTAAGCCCATTTAGTGTATCATGATTGTTGTCTCTAGAAGTTCAATTTGCATTGTTTTACTTCTATGTCTGCACTGAACTTTCTAAACACGTGGAATTATATTATAACTGTATTAATGTTTTTATCTGTAATTCCAATATCTGTGTCTGTAGTGTTTTGGATTCAGTTGACTGTTTTCTTCCCCTTCATTTTGGGTTGTATTTTTTTGCTTTTTTGCATGCTTGTTAATTTTTGATTGGATGTCCAAATTTATTAGAAAATCATTGTGGATTTTTACTTTATTGAGTGCTAGATATATTTCTTTTTTTCTTAAACCAATTTTATTGAAGTATAATTGATATACAAGAAAACTGCACATATTTAATGTATATGATTTGTGGAGTTTGGACACATGAATATACTCATCACCACAATCAAGGTAATATATATGTCTGTTGCCTCCAAAATTTTCTTTTTTTTTTTTCAGCACTCTGACAATATCATGCCACTTTCTTCTGGCCTGCAAAGTTTCTGCTGAAAAATCTGCAAGTTTTTTATTTTATCTTGCTGCTTTTAAGATTCTCGCTTTATCTTTATTTAGCATTTGTTATTTTAAATTATAACGGGTCTTAGTGTGGATCTCTGTATTTTCCACTCAATTTTTCTATGTACTTGATGATGGTCTAAAAAATAAAGTCCATTTAAAAATTAATACAAGATCATCAAGCAAAGAAACTTTGAACCATTTTCGAGAACCATTATTCCAATTCGATTTTGTCACAACTGTCCACTTACTTCCCTTTCCCAAACGTATTACGACAAGAAATATTTTCTTTGTCTGTATCAACACATAAAAAGTACAGAATATTTTTCATTTATGTTGAAATCTGATGAAAGGGATCAATTATTGGTTTTGCCAGTTTGTCATCTTATCCTTTGGTATAGGTTTTAGAGGATGTGGCAGTTTTTATGAATAATGCTTAATAAGCACTCTAAAGTGAAGGGGTACATAAAGTGCTTTGATGTATCATGTGTGACTACTGATTGTGTGGTGCTGAGGTAGCTTAGTTGTGAACCACCAGCCTTTGCATGATGAATATTGTACAGTGAGCTGGAGGGAGTTTTTTGGTTCAGCTTCAGCTCAGTAGCTTGGCCCAGTTTTATGCATGAATGTGACAGCTGCATTTCTTCTAGATACAAGACCAGAGTTCTGCCTTGCCTCTATTTGGTTTTCTATTAGCAACTAAAGACAGACAAGTGGCTGTGAATGAAAGGAGAAAATAAATACAGGCCTACCATATTTTATTGCATTTTACTTTACTGCACTTCACAGATATTACAGTTTTACATATTGAAGATAAGACCCTCCTCCAGCAAAAAGTTACGACTCCCTGAAGTCTCAGATGATGGTTAGCATTTTCCAGCAGTAAAGTATCTTGAAATTAAGGTACATACATTGTTTTTTTAGACATAATGATATTGCACACTTAATAGATTAAAGTACAGTGTAAACATAACTTTTATATGCACTAGGAAACCAAAAAATCTGTGTGACTGGCTTTTTTGTGATATTTGCTTTATTGTGATGGTCTAGAACTGAGCCTGCAACATCTCTGATGTTGTGAAGAGAAGTAAATGTTTTAACCAGTAAATCAATTTAGAAATGACTTTGTGCTGACAGCCGGCTTCCACGTGCTCTTCTAAGAAGGAGATAACTCCTCCTCCCTATTCAGAATGAGCTACCTGCCTCCAAATCTATAATTCTTGTGACCTATGAGAAAATTTAGGCTGTGTTAAAGATAACCACTCAGTTCCACTTTGATTTTTTAAGGAATACCTTGTGATTAGGTTGGGAGTTTTTCTGATCTGGTTATGCTGTTGGAGAACTATTTCTGCATGCGTAAGGTTAGGTGAGTTTCTAAGATTCTGAAATAGGTTTTAGACCACTACTGAAATGACTATAATTTGTGACATTACGTCATCTGATTTACTCTGTTGATGAATTCTTATAAAAGAAGTCCCTAAAATTTGTGAAAAGTAGTAATTATCAGAATCTATAACCAGAATAACACAGGAAGATAATTTATGCATTACTTTGTAGAATTGTTAAAATCTTGTGATGCTGATCACCAACTACTCAACAAAATACTGGATGACAGGGACATAAACTAAATTTCTTATTGACTAATATAATTAGGGTTCTAGATTATAGAGTTTAGTCTGTTTTATGCTTGAATTTACTAAAATTCATTTCATGGTCTATAATTTTTCTAATGCAAGTGAATCATGAATCTAATGTAAATGGATCTCTAAAATAAAATTTTTTTTTCAGACCAAAAATCTCTATTATATAATTTATCCACTGTGGGCACCAGAGTATTTTTAGCAATTTCAACTATGGATGGTAAGATCTAGAGGATATTAATTCAGAACTTCAGAAATGTGTCTGGCTCTGTTTTGAAAGACAGCAGAAAAGATCAATGAAACTAAGAGCTGGGTCTTTGAAAAGATAAACAAAATTGTCAAACCGTTAGCTAGGTTCACCATTAAAAAAAGAGGACTCAAATAAAATCAGAAGTGAAAGAGATGTTATATCTGATACCACAGAAAATAGAGGATTATAAGAGACTACTATGAACAATTAAATGCCAACAAATTGGACAACCTTAGAAGAAATGGATACGTTCTTAGAAACAAACATACAATGTACCAAGAATGAATCATGCATATCGTATCTTCCACAATGTCACCGTTATTAACATTTAATCAGCATACCCTAGCTTTCTGGCCTCATATACATATAGATGAACAGTTGATGATGTTTTCAGAAGTCATTGATTGCATTTCTGGGACATTATGGAATTAAAATAATCATCATCTATAAATAGATAATTATAAACTTCAGAAGCTTTAATGAGCTATCCTAATTTCACAGCACTTATTTCCCATTTTACAGTTATTGTTGCATATATTTTTTTCAACTGATATTCAAAGGCCTGTGGCAAATCTCCCCATTCAGATACCAGTTCAGGAAGTACTCAGGCTTGTGGCTGAGTACCCGAATACCTGTGTAGAAATAGTTTGGTGTAAAGCAGATTATTCTACCTGTACTGTACAGATAGATCCATGAGCCTGGGAAACCAGATTTGGGTTCTGTATTTTGGAAAATGAAATGTAATAAACAATGACTGGGATCAGTGATTTAGATTAATGGAATGAATCACTTGAGGAGGAAAAATGGGAACGTCATGTTGACTTTTTTTATTATTTGTTTCAGGTGTAGTCATATTGACTTTCAATGTAGGAAGATGGAGGATAACTTGATTTTGGGTTTGGAAAGCTGTTTTCACATTAAGACAGCATTATAGTAAACTATTTAAAAAATTTTAATTTCAGAAATTATTAGAACTTTTTGATGCTGTAATATGCTGTTTTCATTTTGTAGTTTCCTTTAACAAGTCTGACCTATTTTCATTATACATAAGCTATTTTGAGACACTCAGGACCATTGCTGATAATTCTGTGTGTGTGTGTGTGTGTGTGTGTGTGTGTGTGTGTGAGAGAGAGAGAGAGAGAGAGAACGAGAGAGAGACAGAGAGACAGAGACAGAGAATACATATGATTAGAGTTCTCTTGTAGAGAGGAAATGTTTAGATATGTGACTGCCTACAGGCTAGAGTGAAAGGAAATGTGGAGAGAAGGAGAGCAAGAAATTAGAGATGAATAAAGTAGAGAGATGAAAAAGAAAGGAATAACTTGCTTTGCTGTATACCAAGATTTAGAACAATTGACTTTTGTTAAGTTAGTTGAAGTTTCAGTTGTGTAGAAACTTCACAAAGGAGTGTGGGAGGGTGAGCTATATGGAAAGTTCCTCTGGAATGACACAGCCATGTAATCGGAAGGGTGGTCTTGTTAAGGTCCTTTTTCATTTGCTGTAGAAACATTCAAATGATTTAAGAGGTAAAATGTCAGATGTTCCCATGAAAGGGTAGAATTTACTCATTCTTTGTTACTCATGATGATCATGGTGGTGGTGGTGGTGGTGGTGGTGGTGGTGGTGGTGGTGGTGATGTGTGTGTGAGTGTGTGTGGTGGAGAGGAAAAGGAAAAAACAGGATGAGAAAATGTGGCAGGATGATTGGTTGTTTAAGTGCTACTGTATCTTGGTTGTATCACTTCAGATTCAGAGTTTGGCCTCCAGGTTTTCAGGCTCAAATCTCAAGACCGATGTTAATTGATGTTTGCTGATTGTAAATAAATTGTAAATTTATTTTGGAGTACAGCATTTCTCAGTGACTGAAATTGGGAATTACTTTGAATGCCAGGAACACTATTATGTGCCTTGGAAACTATTAAATATTTTCTCTGTAGGTTCATGGAATAATGCGAATATATTTGTTATTTCTTTTTTTCAAAATCAAGTATAGCCATTGGTTCAACAATTTTTTGGCTGTATAGGCTATGCAGAGTACTTGCTTATTTTATTCAGAATAAAGATATTATTTTGGTACATGAGATTAAATTCAGTCCTTTTAAAACTTCCAAAGTCCATCAGGAGCTTTTTTCTTAGGTTTCAGTGAAGGAGACTATATACATGAATTTTTTTTTTTTAAATCTTAGATATATTTGACAATTTTTGTCCTGTCATTGTGTTTACATTTGGGGTATTAATCACAGAGTTAGTAATAACCTTATGTTCCATTTCATGGAGGAATAATAGTAACTCTGTAAAGAGCTAAAATCTTTAGGAATTAAACTGACAATTGTCACCCCAATAAATTAAAAAAAAAACACACAAAAAAACCCAACCAAACAAAAAAACTGAATGAGTGTTAAAGAGCTCAAATTAATATCCTTTCCTTCTTTCTATGGACTGGCATTCTTTCATTTGAAGCCTGCGCATATGCTGTCTTTATTACTAATAAATGCTAAGGATTGCCTTTTTGATATTTTCTCTTGGAGTTTTTAGGTCTCAGAATTTAAAATAAGCTGGAATTGATGTGCTTATTTAATTCCTGCATATTAAGAAATCTTTAAATTTCTACTCTTTCCTAAACATCCTAAAGTCGACACTATATTAATAAACAATAACAAGGATGGAAATTGAAAAAGGTTGGGATAAGTAATGACCAAAATTGAGGATGGCCTCTTAGAGAGTAAGGCATATGATACTGTTGACAGGGAAATGGGAATACAATTGTGCTTTAAAATGATGCTTTCACACTTCCTTGTAATAAAAAAAAAAATGTTTTTCCATTTATAAGAATAGCCCATGCTCTTTATAAACAGTTGGGAAAATATAGAAAAGTATAAGGATTATTCAGAGATAACCATTGCTAGTATTGTCATATATTTTGTTTTTTGTTTATTATTTTTATAAACATACGACTAAATTGCATCACATTGTATTATCATTTGATACCTAGCTTTTAAATTTTATTATAGTATTGTGAGTCTCTATTTTCGTGTCATTAAAAATTATTCAAAAAACAATTTTTAGTGATTACATAATAGTCTATCAAATTATTCATGACTCTTCCATATTTGGTTGGGCCATTTCTTTTTTGACGGTCATTTCCAATTTTTAATTTTTTTGCTGTGATATATATGGTGAACATTTTTGTAGATGGTTATTGGTCAGGTCCTCTCATTTCATTAGGGATAAAAGCTATGAATTTTTGAAATTCATGTATTTAAATATGGCCTTTGATATGTTTTTAAAAAGGATTTCAAGAAAAAGTTGTCCTGAAGCATGAATCTCTGTCCCCTCCCACCTTGTTCTCAAAAATATGGAAAAGGCATCTCATCTTACTCTTGTCAGCACTTTTGAAAAAACCTATAATTATTTTATTACATTTATTTAAATGTCTTTGTGCATATTTTTGTTAGTAATATTCAGTTGTGTGATTTTGAAAATAATTTTGAAGATCACTGTTAATCAAATGACCTATGTGCCTTGTTTTCCCTAACAAAAAAAAATTTAACTCAGAAATATGAGATCTTAAAGAGTTTCAGGTAAAATTGTGGTTAATCTCTGGATCCAGGAATTAGTTCTAGGTAATAGTTCTGGTTTTCTAAGTATAACTAGTTTTATAACATTAAGGAAATTACTCATCGTCTTTAGGCTTTCCTTTTTCATCTGTAATATGAGAAATGTGACCAGACTATTTAAAGATATATTTTAGCTCTATAATTGTATGACTGCAAGATTTTCAGGGAGTGACTTCAAAATAATCATGATTAGATTTCTGTTGGGTAGTGAATTCTCATGTTTCGTACTTTGGCAAGAATCTTTATGGGAGTCTTGTGGAGAGTGTGGGTTGGGGGCTTCACAAGGAGTTCGGGTTTACTGAAATGGCTCTAGCTGCCATTAGAACAGATCATTGTTAGACTATAATGTTGTGGGCTGGTTTGGTTGCTGACTATGCCAAAGCTGCTTACTGCTTCCAGGGATGACTGGATCCCTGGAATAAAGTAGATTGACTATATACCAGGATGTGCCAGAATAGAGAATAGAGAAAATTGGGTCTCTGGAATAAATTTATGTAAGATGCATAAGCAACTTTGGGATCTCCTGGGTATGGTTTAGAAGAAACAATAACTAAAAGTTAAGAAAACAGACAACAGTTGTAGTTTTAAGACAGTAATAAAAACCAAATGTATAAATAAAAACATTAACAAAAGTATGAAGTAAAAGTGGTGTCATTGGGTCTTAAATCCTAAATTGATGAAAAAAATGATAAAAATAGTTGTACACTGGCTGTTTTGTGCATTAGGTAATAATTACTCTATTATTGAAGTTAAATAAGTTCATCTCTTTAAAAACAGTAATGAAGATTGACATAAACCTTGGGTTTTAAGATTTAAACTGGGCATTGTCTCATAGAATGTCAGACAAAGAGCCTCATTTTGGAGAAATGATTAATAAGAGTTTAGGAAATTTTCTAGTAGCTGCCATGAAGCCAGAAGTCTGTTTCTTAAACCATTTTTCTGAAGTCCTGATTAATACTAGATGTGTTTTATTTACCCTTTTAGGCTGAATCACATAAGCAAGGTTGTCTTAGGAAAATTGAAAATTTTAATTTACCATTTCCATATGTTTATATATGAAATGTAGGTGATGATAGCTCAAATAATTGGAGCTTGGCAAAGCCAAAATATGTGTATAGAGAGATTGTTCAACTTATTAAAATTTAATTTTTATCTTTTTTTTCCGGCTTGCTAAAAATAAACTCCATCTCTGTAAGACTAAAAGTAACTGATACTGATCAGGATTATCTAAAATCACGTAAATTAACAAGATATCTTCAAATTGGAAATGGAGGAACAGAGGTGAGGTAGACCAAGAAAAGGCATGAAAGGAGAATTTATAATCACTCAGGAGTGAGAAGAAGGTAGACAAAAAGATATCTTCAAGGCAGTTGGCCATGACCAACAACCACACAGTAGGAAGAAAAACCAGGAGTCACAGAATAATTGGGGAAAACCGAAGGAGGAGTGGAGCTGCGTGTGCAAAGCAAAGAGGGGAGTGGATATGGGATTACGAAGGCTGGTTCTCAAGCTGATGCCTGTTGACTTGGTTCTTTGACAGCAGAGATGCAGAAGTCCATGTAAAAAACATCAATCGTGGTGGAGATTATTGAATGTTTCTAATTTATATAAAATAAAAAAATCACATGACGCCCATTAAAAAATCTGAACATATAAGCCAATAATAATAAACAAAAGAACAGATCTATGGGTTAACATAAAAGTTAGAATGACAATAAAATGTTAAGACAAAAAGGGTATGTTTAAATGCAAATATGGACCCCATATGACTCTAGTACTTTTATAGGAAAAAAAATAGAATGCTTTTATGAGCATTTTTTTTCTTTAAAATATATGACAGGAAGAGAAGAGATTTAAAATTTTGATTCTAGACCAGAGCTCATTGGAGTAGTTAACAGAACTCTCAAAACTGAAAAGCTTTGTTTCTTCAAGCAGTCATTGTTTCTGGTTCATTGACTAGAGAGGAATTTTTTTTCAGACAACTGAAAATTTATTTTATTTATTCAGACGCATCTGTGAAATCACTTTTCTCTTGAAAGACTTTCCAGGTTAGTGTGTAGAAGAGAGTTCTTTTAAATGGAGTACAGAATTTATTATTCTACATGTGCTTTCATGTCAATTTTAAAACATAAGATATCAATAGAATGTATGCGTGCTGTTTATTAAGTGTTAAAAAAGGAACTTTTATCTCTTGCTGATTTTCCATGATGAATAACAGATCTGTAGATGAAGTGGTAGATTCTAGAGCTTGGATCTGGTTAACTTTAGCATGGTAAAGCGCAAGTACTTTTAGCTTTGTTAACTTAAGAATTCTACCTGAAAGGAGGTTAGAGAACTACCAGAATTTGTCAAGTATTATAATTTTATAATGCCTTCATAATTTCAACATTTTTTTTTTGGGGGGGTATGGGTTAAACATAAAATTTAACTCATTCTAAATATTACAGATGTAAATTGCATTCCAATTTTGTTGAAGCCCTACAAATTTATGAATGAGAGAACAATTTAAAAGCAGGTATCCATAGTCCTTGTTTTCAGAATGACAACATGCACACAAAAGCTGTTTAAATCCCTTCTGTTATATGAAGTCCAAATATCTTAAATCCAGGAGATTGAAGAAAAAAGACTTCCTATTTTAGACCCAATAATTTTGACAAATTGGCTGAGCCTTGTTTTCCAGGGAAACGATACATTTATCTACGATCCAAAAGGAAATCTGTTCCTTTCATTTTTCAATGTGTGGTACAAATGTGTTTCGAGTATGCATTATGTATTTATTTTTGGGAATACTTATTACTGTGCCAATGGGCATGCCTTATATCAAAGATGGGTGTGTCAGCAGCAGATGTTTAAATTATACTTTCGCTCTGTAGCAAGTAAAATCATTTGTGAGTGTCAAAAGAAATAAATACAAGAGTTTGACTGATATTTCCCAACTAGAATCTAACCTGAAGAACTTTAACAAGACAGAAAGAAGCTTAACATGTTTTTTGGCAAGTATTGTAGGAAGGAGTTGCCTAATACACATAAAGGATGGCCTTACTCAGCCAATCTGAGTAGGATGGATGCATATGATATCAAGGGTATTTGGTGAGTGATAATCTGAAGTTAGGGGGAAATTTGTTGAACAAGATGAGGGTAGGACACCAGAGATAGATTTAAAAAAATATTGAAATCATTTTTATGGACTGGTCACTGTTCTTGTTGTATCCAACATGTAAGTTTTCCCATTGCTAGTGGGTACTATGTACAAGGGTTAAGCTGGATAAATAAATCATTTCTACATTATGAGTACAATTAGCTCTCTATTGTTCATCTGTGGATTATCCACATTGATATTACTTGTGACCATTTTTCACTTCTGGATGTAATTGGTCCCAGTATTTAATATGCCCCCGGCCGCACTCACCTGCTCAGAATACATTGTGTACTATATTGGATCAATTATTTTCTGCCAGGACTTCATCCTTGTCTTCCCTTCCAGACTATGCAAGTTGAAGGCCATGCAGTATGAATGCTTTTCCCTGGGACAGGCAATTCTTATATTTAGACCTGTCAGAAAATTGACTTCAGCAAATTCGTTCAATTTAACTCTTTTATGGTTGCCGTGATTTGGGTAGGTTTGGATTCAGTTATTAAAAGAAAAAGCCAGAGAAACCTAACTGAGCTCTGCTTAGATCCTGGCATTCCCAGGAGGAAATTGGACATTATGGATATAGGATAGAAAGAGAGAGAGAGTGTGTGGGGAAGTGGTAAGATTCAGGGCTTAATTCTACTTCTCCCGCAAAAAGGTCCCATTTCTCTTTGATCACAGACCATCGCTAATGCTTTTATAATAAAATCATATGATGAATACAAACTTATAGGAGAAAAAAATGCTGCTTTTCAAAGACAACGTAGAAGTGATATGATCTTCTCTCTGAGCCCTCTGACTGAGGCTAGATATCAGAAACATGCAAACAAAGGAATTGTTCTCAAAGATTATTAAATTATAATCCATAGTGGTAATAGTTGAAGTACAATTCAGGGTGTGTGCCCATGATGAACTGTAATTGTGTAGATATATGTGTATATGTATGTGTATGTATATTTCTTAATTCATTTAATGGAATGGAAATCAAGAGACTGCATCTAGAAGATGTTGGAGAGGAATCATATTGCAAACATTGTCGATGTCTAAACTCAGGAGATCTGGTAATCTTGAATAAATTAGGTTCTGAAAATCCTGGGTAAATGATCTGTATAGTATTTGAACCTAGAGTTTCAAGTGGATAGCATCCAGTTGGTGTTAGTAAATCTGGGTTCTATCCTCAGATCCATATCCCTTGTATTAATAGCACTAAATCTCCTTTGGTGACCAGTGTATGGATAGTTTCCTTGATATTTCTTAGTTTCTGCATGTTCTGTCTTTCAGGGAGTTTGCCCCATGCACATGGCTCTCAGTTACCCATCCCATGTCTTTGCTTCTTACTTTGAATTGTGAAGTTATTAAAAATTTTTAATACTTCCTCTTGTGATACACTGTGAAATTTTATCAACAAGAAGGACTTTGTCTATTAGGTATTTGGAAAAATGTTTTGAGGTTAGGTAAATGTAGAGGCAGTAAAATATATTCTGTCCTTCACTTATAATTGTGATAATTTTAAATTGGGAATGTTTTGCCTTGTGAATATAATTCATTCAATATCAGTGAATAGTAGCTATGTGCAGCTGGCTGATTGTCGCTTGGTAGGATGTATGGTTAAATCTTATTCCAGGGGAGTAGTTACACCCCTGATTTAACTAGCCATCTTCTGGTGTTCATATGTTCGTAACAAGAGACCATGAGAGAAGGTGCAGGGACCTCAAGTCAAACTGTAACTATGACTATGAAAACAATAGTGTAGTATACTGGAAGGAAGATTGGATGAGGACAACCTGGAGACCTGTATTGGTTTCTGATTTTGTTGTTAGACAGTGCAAGTCACTTAACCTCTCTATTATTTTTTTCTCTTGTGTGCAATGAGGGGGTTGAGTTTAGATAACCTCTAAAATTCCCTCTAGTTTTAATGTTCTATTATTCTGTATACTAAATACCACGCTGTCATTTAATTGGCCTCTTGCCATCCTGCAAATTATTTAAATACCAAGATTTTTATGCAAGTAAATTAATATCCTAATATATTGGATGATTGCTTACTCAAGTCAGCTATGGAATTTTTCAGAATTCTGTTTGGGACTTGTATATTCAGAATTCTCTAGAGAAAACAGAACCAACAGAAGATATCTATATATGTATATCTATATCTGTATTATATCTGTATCATTTATATATATATACATATATATGTACATATATATGCATATATATGTACATATATATACACACATATATAAAGTGAGCCAAGTCTTTATTATTATATATAGGAGTTGGCTCACAGGATTATGGACGCTGAGTAGTCCAGACCCAGGAAAGCCGATGATACAGTTCTAGTCAAGTCCCAAGGACCGAGAACCAGGAGAGCTGATGGCGTAAGTTTTAGTCAGAATCTGAGTTTGAAGGCAAGACAAGACTAATATCCCAGCTCAGGGACACTCAGGCAGAGAGTTTCTTTCTTACTCAGCCTTTTATTCTGTTCAAGCCTTTAATGAATTGGATGAGGTCCACGCATATTGGGGAGGGCAACCTGCTTTTCTCAGTCCGCTGATTCAAATGTTGATCTCATCTAGAAACACCCTTATAGACACACCTAGAAAAAATGTTTAACTAAATATTTGGGCACTCTGTAGTCCAGTTAAGTTGACACAGAAAATTACCATCACAGGACTGAAAGTTTCAATTATATTTGAAAGATTTTCTTTAAAATTATTTACTTCATGAGATGACTACAACTGGTGTTTTTCCCACCTGAAATGTTAGAAATAGTACTAAAAACTATACTGAAATAATATTGGAATGCTCTCAGACAACAGAAACAGTATGGCACAGGGGAAAGCGGCAGATAACATGAATACCGGGGGTGCCAAAAAACGTATGCACATGACTTGTATTAATCTTCTGTTATCGGTGTATATTGAGTATTACAATTTTCATATACATTTTTTCTCACCTTCTGTATTTATGGAAATAAGATGATTTAATAAACAGTAGAGGTGGATTTGGGTGAGACATAAATTTTTGGTAAAAATAAATGTCAAGTAGAAAAAAGTATGTAAAGATTAAAATAACTCTAGTTAAGTAAAGGCTTTTGGAAAATTAAGAATCTGAGAGGTGGAGCTAGAAATATTTGAGGAGGGAGACTCTGGTCTCTTCTGTCATGCTTATTCAGACAGATAGCCGTCATCTTTTACTGTTATCTTCTTGGACTAAGGAAGAGAAATGCATATTCATCTATTGTCACAGCTTGGTATTGTGGAAAGAGCCCTGGGAGAGAAGACAAAATACCCTTATGCAAGGCCTGATGTTTCCACTCAAAAATTTTCCTTTAGTTGCCCTCAAAAACTCTTTTAACCTCTATGTATCTCAAATCCTCATCTATAAAACGATAGTAAATTAAAAACTGCTTACCTGACAAGTCATACAAACATAAGGTATTAGTGTTCTTTATTTTCTTAATTATAGACTGTTTTACTTGTTGGTTTACCTTCAACTTTTTTTTTCTTTTCTGTTTTATACTCCCTTTACTTATTTACCTATGTTTGATAATTTAAAAAAAATTTTCCAATTACAGTTGACATACAGCATTATATTAGTTTCAGATACTCTGGTTTCTCTTCAGATCGTATGCACCTTTTGCCTTTTACCTTGAACTTTGTATAGTGAGAACAAGAATCAGTGGAGTGACGCTTATTTGCTCCTTACTGTATTTATCCTATGTTGCCATGATAATTTAATTAGAAACATAATGGAATTTAAAATAAATTTGATTCTGCAGCATTTAAAACTGAATAAGGGGACAGGAAATATGGCTATTTTCATATATTTTCTTTTGGAAATAAATAATTATGAAAAAAGTGGCTATGTTTGAACTACATTCAGTATTAATTACCATCTGAAGAATCTCTTTATAACTTGTAGAAACTTAAACCTTAATGCTGAAAGGCCTTTCAGTTCTGCTTTAGGAGAAATTATATGTTAATAAGTTTAAGACCAAAAAAGAGAGAGGAAGGGATGGGAGAACACAGTGGAAGTACATTGACAGAATTTATACAAAAAGTAGGGTGCTGGTTCATCTTTCCCACTCTTTGAAGTTGGGCTTGATCACGAGACTTGCTTTGTCCAACAAAATTCAGTTGAGTGACTACTGGCCAGTTACAAGCCGAGGCTTCAAGATACCTTATGTGTTTCTGTTTTTCTGGGCACCTCTGCCATCACCAGGAACAGGACATGCCCTGAGATCACTGGGGAGCAGACTGGATTCTCCCCAGAAGTGCAGCTTTAATCTGCAGATCTTCAGCTGTACTCAGATACAGGACAATAAATGAGAAATTGTTTTTTAAAACCAAAACTCAGAAATTGTTCTGCGTTTTAAGGTGGCTCCTTATGCGATGAAAACTCAGTGGTATAAGGGTGTACGTTCCTTCCAAAAAACGAGCGTGTCTTACTCAAATTTAGGTTCTCAGGTGTCCAGTTTCTCAAGTACTGTATTTCCCCGAAAAAAGGACCTAGCCGGACCATCAGCTCTGTAGCGTCTTTTGGAGCAAAAATTAATATAAGACCTGGTCTTATATTAATTTTTGCTCCAAAAGATGCATTAGAGCTGACGGTCCTGTTAGGTCTTATTTTCGGGAAACATGGTAGCACATTTTGTGAAAAATTCAATAACTACAGAAAATTACAAGAATAATATAACACCATGTAGAATTAACAAATATTGTTTTCATTTTTTCTTCCAGTTTTATTATTAAAATAATGCCCTTTCGTTTTTATCCCCAGAGTCAACTACTGTCATGAATTTAGAATGTATCCTTATGATTCATGTTTTTATACTTTTACTATTTTTATGCATCTGTAAATAGTATAGTTAAAGATCATTCATTTTATTGGTTGTATAATACTCATTTGTATAACTAATTTATCCATTCCCCTATTGATAAATGTGTAAGAGGTTTCTAGAATTTTGTAAAAACAAACAAGGCTGCGGTGAATATTCTTTTTTTTTTTTTTTTCATTCAAAGCTTATTCATAGATACAAGTGCTGTGTGACCAAACCAAAATAGTTCCTATAATACTTATGCATCTGTTCCTTTTGAATATATCTGGTAGCCCAACAACGTTCTACACATCCTCAAAGCCACTGTAAATGCCACCTCCTCTCTTAAGACTCTACCTATTATCTTTGATCAGCTAGGCACCCACCTTCTTTGAACAGAGATACCATTGTCTCTGGTGGCAGTTAATCTATTCTTGCTTATGTGAAGGTTAGTTGTACGCACACCTTGATACTCCTCACTGGTGTAATAAGGATTCATTTCTGCATCTCCTGTATGCCTTAGCAAAGTCCTCTGTATGTACTATTCCTGTACAGCACAGTATAACCTTTACTTGTCAGGAAAAGACTGTTGTCTGGGACACATGTATAGGAGTTTCTCTAGTGTATGTATCTGATTTGAATTGCTGGGCCATAGAGTATTTTCATTGACAAGTCTGTTATACATTGCAAGACTGCTCTCCAAAGTGATTTTACACTCCCACCTGAATATATGAGATAGTCTGTGGCTCCCCCATCCTTAACAAATATTGATAGGCTTTATAATTTTGCTAATATAATGGGTATGAAATAATGTTTTATTTTATTTCATGTTATTTCTGATTATTAGTAACATCAAATAACTTTCCAGATAAATATTTACCAGATATATTTGGGCTCTTCTTTAGTTTGTTCATTTCTCATTTGGATGGTTTGCCCTTTTCTTTTTGCTTTCTTGAAATGTTTTATGTGTTCCACATACTGTTTCTTTGTTTGCTATGTGTATTGCAGATATTTTCTCCTTGTCAATATCTTCTCTTTTAATTTGTACTGGTGTCTCTGGTATGCAGCCTCTGAGATGACCCATGATCCGTATCTCTTGGTATTCCTGACCTAGTGTAATCTGTTCCCCTTGAGTGTGGGCTAGATGGAGTTAATGGTTCACTTCTAACAAATAGACCATGGAAAGAAAAAGTCATGGGATATCACTTTTGAGAGTATGTTATGACACAATTGTGACTTCCATCTTGGGTTTTCTCACTTTATCTCATGTGTGCATATTTTACTTGTTCTGGTGGAAATCATGTCATGCATAGTCCTATGCAGGGAACCCTGTGGTGAGGAATTGAAGCCTTTTGCCAAATATCCATGTGAATGAACCTGGAAGCAGATCCTTTAGCTCCAGTTGAGTTTTCAGAGACTATATACAGCCTGTCTATCACATTGACTGCAAACTTAGGAGAAGTCCGGAGCCAGCATCAGAGAGCTAAGCCATCCCAGATTCCTGATCCTGAGAAACTGTGTAAGATAATAAATGTGTGTGGTTTAACCCTCAAAGTTTTGGGGGTAATTTGTTATAAACAGCAGTATTTTTTTTGTCACAGGAATTTTAAATTTTGGTGTAATGAAAGAAATCAATATTTAATTTATAATATTTTTGTCAGATAAATAAATTCTAGCATTAAATTTATGATATTTGTGTTTTCTTTGAAAGTTTTTTTTCATGGATTTCTTTGTTGTATTGCATTTTCAAATTGATTATAGTATAACAAGGTTTTATATTTTTGTCAGATAATCTTGTTGAATTGTCAACAGTGATGTTGACATTATTTTTTATTTTAATACCGTCTTGATAGTTTCTCTTGGGGTTTCTATGTAAACAAACATGTAATCAGAATTCAATGACTATTTGAAATCCATTCTGATATATTTTAAAAATCAGCTCTATTGAGATATGATTTATATTATAAATTAATCATTTTTAAAGTTTTGATGAGTTTTGACATATGTGCACAGTATGTGATCATTACTGTAATAGTGATCTAGGACATTTACATCTAGGACGTTTACATCTAGGACAACCCCTAAAAGGTCTATCATTCCCCTTTGCAGTTAATTGTCTCCCCCTGCCCTTGGCTCCTGTCAACCACTGATTTATACTTGAACACTATAGATTTAAGTTTTCTAAAATTTCATAAAAATGAACATATAACACGTGGTCTTTTGTGTCTGACTTGTCACTTAGCATAGTATTTTGAGATTCCCATGTAAGTTGAGTGTATCAGTAGATGGTTTCTTTTTATTACTCATTAATATTCCATTTACTGGGCATCCTACAATCTGTTTATTCACAGAAGACTGACAGTTGAATTGTTTCCAGTTGGTGGTTTTATGAATAAATCACCTATGACGATTCAAAGTCAAATCTTGATGTGGACATATATTTTTCTGTCTCTGAGTAAATACCTAGGAATAGAATTGCTGGGTCAAATGGTAAGTGTATATTTAACTTGATAAAATACTGCCAAACTGTTGTCCAAAATGGGTGTGTATTTTGCATCTCCACCAGCACTTTGAGTCCCAGGTGTCCCACATCCTTGCCAAAATTTGGTTTTGTCAATTGTTTGAATTTTATCCACTCTAACGGGTGTATAGTGGTGTCTCTGTGGTTTTATTTGCATTTCCCTGTTGACTAATGATGGTGAGTGTCTTTTCATGGTTTATTTGCAATGTGTTTATTTTCTTTGGTACATTGCCTATTGAAATCCATTGCTCATTAAAAAATTGTGTTGCCTATTCATATTATTGAGTGGTAAGAGGTTTTTATATTTTATATTTACAAGTCTTTTGTCAAATGTATGCTTTGCAGGTATTTTTGCCCAGCCTGTGGCTTGCTTTTTCATTTTCTTAACAGTATCTTAATTGTGTCTGTAAAAGAGCAAGACATTTAATTTTGGTATAGTCCACTTTATCAATCTTACATAATTTGTGCTTTTTGTGTCCCATGTAAGAAATCTTTGACACACCCAAAGTTACTAAGATGTCCCCTATGTTGTCTGGAAGTTTTATAATTTCAGTTTCACTTAAGTTATTTCCATTTCAAATTAATTTTTGTAAATGGTGGATACTATGAATTGAAGTATGTTATTTGCGTATAGATACTTGTGCCAGTACCATTTGTTGAAAAGACTCTCCTTTGAATTGCCTTGGCACTTGTCAAAAATAAATGGACCATAGAAGTGTGGGTCTATTTCAGGACTTCCTATTCTGCTCCATTGATATGAGAACAAATATATATTCTTTCAACTGTCAAAGTATAAGAAAAAGACTATAGAAGTCCCTTTAAATCTCTACTCTCCAACTTACAAAAACATTTTCTTTTTAATCTTTTCTGGAAATCATAGTTGTCTATAATGCAATGTGAGACTCTAAAACTTTATTTCTTCTAAATGTATATGCAATTTGCACTTACCACTTATTGACTGATTTCAACTCTGATTTCAAATGTCACCCTAACCAAACATTTATATCTATATCTATCACACATCACACACACACACACACACACACACACACACACACACACACACACACACACTCTACATGTATTTCTGTTCCTAGGCTGTCAGTTTTGTTCTGTTGCACTAGTTTTCTATTTCTGTACCAATATCATGCTGTTTTCATGTACATTACTGTAGTTCTGATTATGGTAGAGCAAATGTTCTTTAACTGTTACTCTTTTTTAAAAAGGGTTTTGCTATTGCTTCACATTTACTCTTCCAGCTGATCTTTCTACATCTTGAAAAGAATATATTGCTCCATGATTTTGTTCCTCAGTAGAGAATTGCTAACACTTTTCCTTTGAGAAAGTGTATGGCTGATTTTTTTCAGCTTATGCACGTCGAGAGAGAGCGACTCCACAGGCTATAAAGGAATCAGGCAGAAGAGGTTTGGGCATGCCTTCAGAGTGTAAACAAATCTGTCTACAGATGTGGTTCTGAAATAATGCATTTAGTAATAATGCACTGTAATGTGGGGTCCTATGGCCCCTAGGCATCCAAGGAACCATAACTCAAAGTGTGTTTTTCAAAGCAAAGGGCAGAGGGTTTAATAAAGACCAGACTGGAGAACAGCTTGATTTCCTACATCTCCTACCACACGATTCAGAAATATTGTGTAAAGTATATGAAACCAAAAGATATTTATATCTAACTAGAATTTCTTGATCGTCTTTTGAATGTAGGAGCTTCAGTGTCAATAGTCGCAAACTGATTTTCATTAGTCCTTTTTCCTCATTCCCCAGTGATAGGTCTGCAGACTGATAGGAATTCTGATTGGTGCACTGAGTCTTAAACACTATGCTACCCCTGATAGCAGTGGTTTTTCTGCCTTGAGATTCCAGGGTATTCAATATGGGTGTACATCTTTTGTTAGGATGGATGTCCACCGTCGTACGCTGATCACCATGATGCATCTGCTGAGGTTGTCCACCGTTAGGGGAAGAAACAGCTGTGCTGCACCAGCTCTGTAAGGCTGTCATGCTGCTGGGGCCTGTTGAAGTCAGAGGGGGACTTTGTGGAGCAATGATAATGGGGGGCCTCATAAGGCCCTGGATTCAGAGGTCATGACAGAATAATTCACAAACTCCAAGTAGAATCTGGGTCCAGGAGGGCATTTTTTCCTGCTTAATATATCTTTTACACTTCTTTTCATTTTACAACATTATCTGCATAAGCATATTTTAAATATCAAAATGATACTCTTTTGTATACATATCATAACAAATCGTTAACAAATACATATCAGTTTCCTATTTAACTATTTCTAATATTTTGCTCTTTTCAAAAATCTAATGAGTATATTCAAATATATTACTAAATTGCTTACCAAAAGTGTTTTACAATTTTCAATCCCACTAGAAAATAATATATGAGACTATCAGTTTTAATATCTCTCTCCTCATCAGCATCAGATTTTGAGTAGTTTAATTTAATGAATGAAAATTCTTTGTTTTCATTTTATTCTACATTTCTATTACTAGGAAGTTCAAACACATTCATATATGTTTCTCATTTGTATGTCTTCTTTTGTTCAAGATATCACAAGAGAAGTATTATTTAATCCAGATTTAGAAGGATGTTTGAGAGTTTGCAAGATAAAGAAGAGAGAACGGATATTCTTGGCAGAGTTAAGCACTTGAAAAGTTCATAAAAGTGTGTAGAATATAGGGAAAAGTGTCAGTGTATATGGTATTTTAGGAGTTATTCTGGTCTTCATAGTTTTCTTATTGGTTTGTAGGAACTCTTTATATAGCAAATATATTGATACTTTATATTTTAGCTGCTGCACAGCTTTCCCATTCTTTTTTCTTTTTTACGTTTCTCAAAAGATTTATGTTCAAAACACAATAATTTGTGAGCTAGAAGTCATTTTATGTATTTATTTATTTTACAATAGTTTTTGATGATGTACTATTTCTGGACAATATTATTATCTGTGAGGTTATAGCTATATACAAAATGAACAAAACCCTTGACTCTGAAGAGGAAGAGCAAAAGCCACAAATAAATATATATGTCACATAGTGATAACTGTTATAAAGAAAATGAATCAGGATGTGGGCCCTTCTGGCTTGAATACATACACTAAGTGGAGAACTGTAACTGGTGAGGTGCAAGAGGGACAAGAGGCCAAGCTCAGTGAATTAGAGCCTATAGGCATGAACTGGTTATAACTGAGATTTGAAGCTACTGGAGGGTTCTGAGCACAGGACTCATGTGATCCATCTTATATGATTAAAGCGTCCCTCTGGCTGCTGTGTGGAGAAAAGTCTTCAGAGGAATCTAGAGTAGAAGTAAACTAGTAGGAGGGTATTTTACTAGTCTAGGCAAAGAGATGCTACCTTGGTTCAGGGTAGTAGCTGTGGAGGTAGTAAGAAGTCGTCAGATTTTGTATATATTTCAAAGGAGGAGCTAAAAGGATTTGTTTGGATGTGGGTATAAGATGAAGAGGAGTGTCAGGAATATAGCGGAAGGTGTGAATTACTTTAAATAATAGACTTGCCAAATTTATTGGTATGGAGCAAACATTCATACCAGCATATTTGTGGTGTTAGGGAAGGAAGATGGAAGTTTGGTTTTGAATATGCACATTATACTTTAAATGCTTATTAGATATCACAGGCAATATTAAATAGAAAATGGAATGAGTCTGGAGCTCAGGGGAGAGGTCTGGAATGGAGATCGTTCATATATAGATAGCATACAAAGGTATCCCAGACATGTCAGCAATTAGGTCACCTTCCCAGTTTGAAAAATAACTTCATACCTATGGTATAAATGTGTTTTGTTCACTGTATTAGGAAGAGAAACTAAGGTATAGATATCAGTGTCTAGTTATAGTCCACCTTGGGTAAAGAGTGCAACATACGTCATAAAAATCTATACATAAAACGGGATAGATCTTTGGACAACAAAATGAACTGAGGAAAATTAAGTCTGAAATTGATGTTGGTATCAAACTCTTCAATCTTACTGAAGAATATTAAAATATTTTTTTATTGTTTATTCTGCTCTTCTGTAAGGAGAGACTATACCTCATATTTCTCCGCAAGGACTTTCTCTCCACTCTCAAAGAGGTAGTAGTATTGGTATAAACCTCCAGCTTCCACTCTGTTCATTCATTTCTCTAGGAAAAGCCCAGTGTCCATGGTCCCTCTATTGGCTGGGTTGATGGTGCTTGGAGATGCAGGCATTGCCTTTCTCTCTCTCCAGGTGGCAAACAAATGGTTCCAAGGTCACGATTTAGAGGATCATGATGGGAGAACTGAGTGTATCAGAAGTCATGTATTGGGGTGAGTGATCTTTTCCCCTCTTCATATTCTTTGTCCATCTCAGAAATGGGGTAGAATCCCTAGGGTAAGAGTTGTGATTAATTGTACCCTACACTTGTAACATCTCACATTATCCATGTGTGTGCTAAATATGATACTTTCCTTGGACATTCTATAAGTGTGATATTATTATTTAGTGGCTGGGCCAAGAAGACCCAGGCAAATCCTCCTTCTTGTGAGTCCTGGAGGAAAGGATGAAGCCGTATGGAGCAGCCAGAGTTTGCAGAAAGTCATGACCAAAAAATATCTTCTTAATGAACATTATAGACTTACTGAGCACATTCTTTATATTAATGTTGACTTTCTTGATTTCTGTGTGAAATATAAAAAATATATAATTTTAGGAACTTAGAACAATATTTGGAGGGCCAGGAGAGCTGAGAGGATAGAATATTTGGTGACATTCATGGCAACATCTACAAGCAAATTTAAATAAAATAAAAATAAATAGAAATATTTCCTACTACTCTTACACAGACACAAAATTTCAAACCACTTCTAGTTGAGAAAAATATTACTCCTGTTGGACTTGATAGAGGGTGAAATTGCCAAAATGTACTTTATAGATAGCTCTAGTGGTTTTGCGTTCAAGTACACAAAAAAAGGGTTTTGAATATTTTCTTGTGTTAGAGAATTATCTTTCCCCTCTCTGCATTTTTATTACTTGAACATGTCAACTATCAGGCCTAAACTATCCAGTTTTGTGGTACCATGAGTACAGGAGCAGTTTGCCTAGGTGTGAAGAAGTTGTTGTTTTACTTTATGATTCCCTACCTCAAAAATATCAAGGACATTGCTGTATGGCATGTAGGCTTTGAGTTTAGAAATTTCAAAGAGATTTTTGAGTTTACTGCCTTCATGTCTTTGTTGAATTCAGTGGGCTGTGCCTTGGAGGTGCTGAGCAGGCAGTCAAAGGTCTTGGAACTTAGTATATTGTTAGGTCAATAATGTCTCTTTTTGTGGGAACAACTACTGTACAGCTTTTCTCCAAAATGGCTATCTAATATACAAAGATACATCATGGATGGTGTAGTACAGCAAACTATTGTTAAAAGTCTTAGTATGTTGAGAAGAGCTTAAGAGTATATGTACATGCAACATCTCCTCTGGAAACACAGAGACTTTAATTTGTGTGAGTTAGTACTGTTCTTTTTTAGGGGTGGGAAGAAATCAGCACACAGGAAAGGATTTGCCTTATAAGGGGAATCAAAATGATAAAAAATGCAACATTATATATTACTATCTTGGCAGAAAATTTCTTACTATTGGTGTTATTGGCTAGTAGATAATAATGGATACTATAAAATATTAGGAGGTGCAAAGCATCCCAAAAGGAAAAAAAAAAAAAGTCTGGGTGAAGAGAGGTCATGTCCAACAAATGAATTAAAAATGAAAACTAATAAACAGGGTTCTTTTCTGGTTTGGATAATAGTAGGAAAATTGAGACATGAATCTGGGTTTCATAATAATATTGTAATAGTGATTAGTTATACTTTAAAGGTGGTTTCTATTGCTTAGTCATCAGTCAACTGTTGCTTTGAATTTGACAAATGGAAACTGAGTTTTAGACATTTATTTTAGAATAAGTATTTGCTTTTGTTATATTTAAGTTTCATATAATGAACTTTCATATGATTTAGTGAAAATAAATAGTATGAATGAATGATGTTGTGAAATCTCCTTGCATAACTTGGACTAAAACTGCATTATGAAGATAGGATTATACAAATTGTCTGGATATTTATTTAGTTATAATTGAAAAATTATTGGACTCATGATTGATGCATAGTCTCGCATTAGGACTCAAAATGAAGCTAACATTTTTTTTAAAGTTTGAAGAAAATATTTACTTGGTTTTGAGATATATGAATTTGGAAAGATTACATATTTCCTGTTTTAAAGTAATCACATACATATTTTTTTATTTTGCTGTTTTGTACACTATACCAAAAAGAACTCAATTTTATGATTTAGAGTTTTCTGGGGGCTTGGTGTTCATCAAGGGAATTTTTTTCTGGGTAACTTCAAGGGTAATGATATTATAAGAGTAAAAATTGATTTTATTTTTTATAAAATGCATAACATAATTTCACATGACTAGACTTCCATGCCTTTTAATAACTGTAGAGTTTCAAAAAGACATAGCATTATTTGATATTTGTGGTTTTGTGCTACATTTTCCCACAGAAGTGGGTAACTCTCAACTCTTTTTTGGGAATTGTTTTTTCCCTCATCTATTTTTCATTAAGAAAATATCATCTTTATAAATTAGCTGGAGCAAATGCTATCGCTGCTTTAGGAAAGTGACATATATTATCACTCCAAAGCCATGGAACACTGAAGGTAAGGGTTTTCTGAGTAGGACACACTCTGACAAAATCTGTGTAACTTAAACAATTATTATAATATAGTTCTCAGACTTAACCTAAAATGTCAGACATTCTGTAGAACCAGCTTTAAATGTACTCACTAGCAGAGTAGATCCTATCATTAAGAATGATTAATTATTTCCTTATCAATTAATCATTTCACCATCTCGTTTTCATTCAGTAGCTACTTACTAAGTACTGACTGCTTAGTCAGCACTGTTCTAGGAGCTGGGTATGTAGTGGGGAACAAAACACACTCCCTGTCCTCATTAGAGTTAGAAGAGTTTCAGATAAAAAGTTACTCCCCCACATTTCATATCGACTGTTCACAGTTGTTTGTTTAGCATAATGGAATTGATGGCAACAGGAAATAGTCACAAAGATAAATGACTCTGGAATCAGCAGATCTGGGTCTGAGTCCTAGATGTATCATTTACTACCTTTCTGATGTGAGCAAATTACTTAATCTCTCTGAGTCTCCATCTTGTTATCACAGTAACAAGGGGCCCAATGGTAGCCCCAGAATTTATATAGAAAGAGACCAGACATCAACATTTGGTTGGAAGAGGGGTCTGTGGCGCTTATCTTGGGACTGCATTGACACAGTAAGCACACTTCCTTTTACTTAGGTTATATGTTTGTTTGGGAAGGACTGATGGAGATTATGGGGTGCCTAATCTCTCTTAACTGACCCCTGGGCACAGCCACCATCAAGACCTGGCCCAGCGTGCAGAGCTCTGGTTAACTCACTGAGAGTGGTGTGTCCAGGATCACATGAGCTGTGCATGGAAAATGTCTGGGATATTCTAGTACTACTTTTCTATTATTCTATTATTACTTTTTTTGGAGACCATTGTCTAGAAGGACAATTCAGTTGAGACCTTGGAGGAAGGTTATCCTCCTACGCCTAACACGATATATAGTTTTCCAGGAATCAGCTTTACGAATCAGTAAGCCTCAGTTTCTTCTCAAATGGGGAGTAACTGTATGACTCTAGGGACAAGCTCTGAACACATCATGCCTGGCTCCTGCTCGCCTCTCTCAAAGGGGGAGAGATTTCTGAGAGATTTCACAGAAGGCAATTAATTGTTTGAACGAGTCACTCAGGAAGTCGTTTTTGCAGATCTGGTATCTCATTTTTCGTTGAATCCTCTTTCTGATCACTCTACCATGTCTCCTTTTCTGTGTTGCTAAAAGAGAGCATGTAATGGTTTAATTAGTCATAACTTGGAATTGCAGATTTAAAATACATACATTATAACTCAGATGTGTAGAGATACAACTTCATTTTTCTGTAGCTGAGTCCAGGACACTCTTTATGATGAAGGCAGAAAATGCTTAATCTCGGTCACTTCCTCTTTGGTATGATAGCGAAATTTGGTAGAGAAATTCAGAACATAATCAGACGGCCGGTTGTGTCTCTATGTTCTTCAAGGGCAGTGCGTATGTGTTGGGTCTGTATCTCCAGCACCTAGGAAATTATCTGAGAAAAGGAAGCTTTTCAATAAACGTTCATTAGTCTTCAATTTTACATTTTTGAGGTAGTCAGTGTGACACCCTAATTCACGATTAGGAAAATTTGCTAGAGGTAAGAGGCAAATTCTTCTGTGTGACATGTAAATGGCAGTGTCTCAGGGCTGGGCTTCTAGGCCCTCTTCCCTTCTCATTCTAATACCTTTCTCCTAAGTGATCTTCTTCATTCCTCTGCTTCCATTACCTTTCAGACTCCACCAAAGTCCAAATGAGTATCTCCAGGTAAGATCTCTCTTTTGAGCTGCAGACTAATATATTCAGTATCTACAGTTCTTTTTCTGAACGACACAGGCATGTCAAACTCCCTGATTCCCAAACTGAATGTATGGTATTAACTTCTGAATCTGCCTCTTCTCCAGTGTTTCCCAGGTCAGTAAAAGCACAACACCCCAATCCATTTGCACATCTACTCAGTCAGCAAATATCTCTAGAGTGTCTTCAATGTGTCAGGAACTGTGCTAGATGCCAAGAGTGCAACAATGACTAGAAAGGTCATGGGTGCTGCCCTCGCTATTCTTTCAAATCTGTGTCTCATCCTTTACCCCTTACATCCAATCTGTTACTGAGTCCTGTGCTTCCGCTAGGAAACACTCTTCCCTCTACCTCCACGACCACCACCCAAGTCCAAACTACCATTATCTGCTGGTTGAACTTGGACAGCATCCCCATAAAGTGGTTTTCATTGTACCTATTCTTAACTCCTTTTCTATTTGTTTTCCCCACTGCAATCATGGTAACATGCTTTTAATGCATTTCTTGTACCATCATTCTCTGGGAGAACGTGATCCAGGGGCTTCTCATCACTCAGAGGAGTCTGTAAAATCCTTAGTGTGACCCAGGAGGCCATGGACAATCGAGTCACTGCTTACCTCTCCACTTCCATCTGCATGCACGCTTTCAGTTCCTCCAGGGCTCACACTCACCTGTGCCTTCGCAATGCCTGCCGGGCCTTCACCCATGTTGTTTCCTGCCTGGAAAGCTAATTGCCCACTCCCCTTGCTTCCAGTGGGGTCACTCTCACATATCCTCAGGGGGGAATCCTAACGAGGCTTTTATTCAGTATGTTTCCTCTGACATACTGTCACTTCTATGATGGCAGCGTCATTATCTACACCATATCTTCAGCACTCGCACAGCTCCTGTCTCGTAGCAGGTGTGTGATAAATATCTGTTGAATGGATAAATGAATTAATATTAAATATTCAGGTTCCTAATTCACAGCATGTGAGTCCTATTTAAATCCCAGAGTTCAATAAATCCTCTAGTAGTACTGAATTAAGGAAAAGACTTCCCATAGTTCCTAATGCTTTTCAAATGATGCTAGAAAAGGAAGATGGTGGGAAAAGTTGAGCAAGTTCACATTTACAGCAGTTTATTCTAATTTAAACATTTTCACTTGTGTGTTAGCAAAGCATAGGAAGTGTCTGGTGTAAGAAGTGTCCTCCACTGGCTAAGGTGATCCAGAGAGGTATTTCTCACTTCTGTAATGTCTTGCTGCTTCTACCTGTTGAGACTGAGACACCCAGTGCTTCAGAGGAAAGGCAACACCCTGACCATGACAAAGGAGTTATTTTTCAGCTTCTGGCAACTGAAATCGGATTTTTTTTTTTTTTTTTTTGGCTCTGTTCCAGTGAAAAACATTGAGAAACCCCAAATTTTCATTTGAAAAACCCAAAATGGAGACGTCGTCAAAATGGTGGCATGAGGTGAGCCTTTGTAAAGCTCCCCTGGAATTTACAACTAATCAAACAACAGTAACTCCACAAAGGACTCCCTGCACAGCAGACAGGCAAGATGAAGAGGCCCACTACTGAATTCACCTAAAGGTGTGCGAATCGCGTGAGCTGGGGAAGAGGGAAGGGAGAAGTGCGGAGACGGAGCTGTGTGGGCGCAGGACGCAGACCTAGCTCAGTGCTCCGAGCTCGCTGCTTCCCGGAACCACCGCAGCTGCAGGAGAGGGAAGAACTCGGACTGCTAGGGCTCCACTTACGGCCCACAGGGCTGAGGGGGCAGCATATAACATGGCTGAACCCAACGCTCACAGCAGAGACCTCGGAGAAAAGACTGAGGGAAAAAGGCTGAAAACGGTGGTTTAAGCCCTCACTGCCGAGCAGAGAACGGAAGCCTTAGGCACTGAGACTAGCTGCCCTCTCCCTACCCTCCCAGAGCTCACCCCACCCCCCACCTGCCTAGTGCTAGAAGCAGAACAGTAGCAGTGTCAGATCAAAAGAAGAGAATATTTGCTATTCTGAGATCTGTGGACTGCAGACACAGATTTGCAGCCCAACTAGTTCTGGCAAAGGGGAGGGAGCTGTGGAAGCAGGACCGGCTGTGGTGGTGGTTGCTGCCATTGCTCTGGGCCACCTCTCACAATTCACCCCGCCCCTGCCCCCACCTATCTGGGCGGATCCCTGCAGGAGTAAGCAGAACTGTTGAATCATACAGGCTCTGTCTGAATCTGGTTCAGGAAGCTCTCTGCATACCCACACTGCGCCTTGTGACCCAGGCAAACTATTAACAGAGGAGAAGTCCGTCTCCCAGGGAATCCCCCCACTGTATGAGAAGCTGGAATAGTGCAGAGAAAACATAGCACTACCGTGTGAGAGAGAAACAAAAGGCTGCAGTCAGAGAGAAAATAAAACATCCTACCAACAAGTACTGGAAAACAAAAGAAAGACCTCTTCCTATCAACCTGTTGCAGAAGCCACTTTTGTAGATGTCTAGGAAGAGAAATAATAAATCAGTAATTGCCATGAATAACCAAGGCAACAAGACAGCTCAAAAAGAAAGTGAAAAGTCTCCAGAAAAGGAACTTAAAGATATGGAAATATATGACTTAAATGACAGAGAATTCAAGATTGCAGTTCTGAAAAAACTCAACGAGATGCAAGAAAACACAGAAAGGCAGTTTAATGAACTCAGAAACACAATCAAAGAACAACATGAGCATTTTACGAAAGAGATTGAAATTTTAAAAAAGAACCAAATAGAATTTCTGGAGATTAAGAACTCAATAGAAGAAATTAAGAATGAAATAACCATCTTAGGTAGTAGAGTTGACCAGATGGAGGAAAGAATCAGTGACATCGAAGATAGAAACCTGGAAATTACACAGATGGAAGAAGAAAGAGACTTGAGACTTAAGAGAAATGAAAGAATTCTACAAGAACTTTCTGACTGCATCAAAAAGAGCAATATAAGAATAATGGGCATACCAGAAGGAGAAGAAAGAGAGAAGGGAACAGAGAATATATCAAACAAATCGTTGATGAGAACTTCCCAAACTTGTGGACAGAACTGGACCCTTGAATCCAAGAAGCAAATAGAACACCTAATTACCTCAATCCCAACAGGCCTTCTCCAAGGCACATTGTACTGAAGCTGTCAAAAATCAACGACAAAGAAAGAATCCTCAGGCAGTCAGGGAAAAGAAGACGGTAACGTACAAAGGAAAGCCCATAAGATTGTCATCATATTTTTCAGCAGAAACTCTACAAGCCAGGAGGGAGTGGAACCAAATATTCAAACTATTGAAAGAGAGAAATTATGAGCCAAGAATAATATATCCAGCAAAGATATCCTTTAGATATGAAGGACATACACAAGCTGAGGGAATTTTCTAATACACGACCTGCACTACAAGAAATACTAAAGGAGGCTATTCGACCGCCAACAACAGGGACAATTTGTGGCAACCAAAACATAAAAAGGGGGAGAGTAAAGGCGTGAACCGGAATATGGGAATGGAGAAAGTAAGTGCGCTGAAGAAAATGGAATACTCTAAATATCAAACTTTCTTTTACATAAACTTAAGGGTAACCACTCAAAAAAAATCTAGAACTGAAATATATACTGTAATAAAAGAAGAAACAGAGGGAAACATCATAGAATACCACCACACAGAAATAATAGACAACAACAAAACGGCAAAGAAACAATGGAGACACAGCCTTACCAGAAAACTAAAGATAGAATGACAAGAAATCCTCACATATCAATAATCACTCTAAATATAAATGGACTGAACTCACCAATAAAAAGGCACAGAGTAGCAAATTGGATAAAAAAACTAAACCCAACCATATGCTGTCTCCAAGAGACACATCTCAGCTACAAGCACAAGCATAGGCTCAAAGTGAAAGGGTGGAAATTGACACTCCAAGCAAATGGTACCCAGAGAAAATCAGGTGTAGCCATTAATGATATTAGATGAAACAGACTTCAGGGTGAAAAAGATAACAAGAGACAAAGATGGACATTTCATAATGGTAAAGGGGACTATACAGCAAGAAGACATAACAGTCATCAATATTTATGCCCCCAATCAGGGAGCACTGAAATATACCAAGCAACTGCTAACAGAACTAAAGGGAGAAATTGACCAAAACACAATTATACTAGGGGACTTAAATACATCATTGACAGCTATGGATAGATCATCCAAACAGAAAATAAATAATGAAACAGCAGCCCTAAATGACACATTAGATGAAATGGACGTAATTGACATATATAGAGCACTTCATCCTAAAACATCAGACTATACATTCTTTTCTAGTGTACATGGAACATTCTCAAGGATAGACCATATATTGGGACATAAAGTCAGCCTCAGCAAATTTAAGAAGATTGAAATCATACCAAGCATATTCTCTGATCACAAGGCTTTGAAATTGGATATCAACTGCAAAAAGAAAGCAGAAAAAAACACAAATACATGGAGATTAAACAACATACTTTTAAAGAACGACTGGGTCAAAGAAGAAATTAGAGGAGAGATCAAAAGATACATAGAAACAAATGACAATGAAAATACATCCTACCAAAATTTTTGGGATGCAGCGAAAGCAGTTTTAAGAGGGAAATTTATATCATTACAGGCCTATCTCAAGAAACAAGAAAAATCCCAAATAAATAACCTCATGTTACACCTTAAAGAACTAGAAAAAGAAGAACACGTGAAACCCAAAGTCAGCAGAAGAAAGGAAATAACAAAAATCAGAGCAGAACAAATGAAATAGGGAACAAAAAAAAACCAAAAAAAATAGAAAAAATTAATGTGACAAAGAGCTGGTTCTTTGAAAAGATTAACAAAATTGACAAACCTTTGTCTAGACTCACTGAGATAAAAAGAGAGAAGACTCTAATTAACAAAATCAGAAATGAAAAAGGGGAAGTTATCACGGACACCACAAAAATACAAAGGATCATCCAAGAATACTATGAAGGACTATATGCCACCAAATTCAATAACCTAGAAGAAATGGACAAGTTCTTAGAAACATATAGCCTTTCAAGGCTGAACCATGAAGAACTGGAAAATCTAAACAGACCGATCACCAGTAACGAAGTTGAATCAGTCATCCAAACCCTTCTCCAAAGCAAAAGTCCGGGACCAGATGACCTCACTAGTGAATTCTACCAAACCTTCAAAGAGGATCTAATACCAATCCTGCTCAAACTCTTCCAAAAAATTGAAGAAGAGACAGTACTCCCTAACTCATGTTATGAGGCCAACATTACCCTGATACCAAACTTGGTAAGGACAGCACAAAAAAAGAAACCTACAGACCAATATCTCTGATGAATACAGATGCAAAAATCCTAAACAAAATTGTAGCAAATTGAATACAACAATGCATTAAAAAGATTATTCATCCCCGGGTCACAAGGATGGTTCAACATCTGCAAGTCCATCAATGTGATGGACTTGGGCGAGGTCTTTGACCCAGGATGGGCCCTCATTTCCTTAGTGCCCATCTTCCGCTGTTGCTGACGGCTCGCCGTACATAAAATGGATTCACAGTGACTAGTGGCCAGGACACCCTCTCCTTTCCTTGCTACCAGGCTTTATCTAAGTCCTTGCAGGGTCATAGCTGCTTTGGATACCACTGTGTTCTCTTCAGATGCTCACAGAACAGATGACTTCTGTGAAAGGGGCAGCCTCGACCCTCGGTGTGGTATCTCAGGTTGGTCAACTCCTAACCACCAGAGGGTGATTCTCACCTACCTGGTCAGATCCTGAGATCCTGTTTTCAGGTAGAAACACTTATTTCCATGAGTGAGCAAAAACAATAAGCAGTTTCACTCAATTTTTCAACAATTTGAATCAATCTGTTTCTTTTAATGGAAGCAAAAATGTGTTTTTTCAATTCTTTTTCTTTTTTTTCATGGCACTTACAATGAGAACTTTTAGGATGATTACCACAAGGGAAAATGATTTCAAAATCTATTTTGGTAACTATGAGCGCCCAAATGAGAGAAGAAAAATTCAACTTCTGCGTTTTTGTTTCAGTGGGAAGCAGGGAGTTCTATTCATAAGCACCTCAAGAAATCTGTTCAGTTAAAGAATACAGGTGTGTGATGACATCCCCATGTCTTGCACTGCTGTGATGTCTGAACAGATCGAATCTGAAAGTCTTGGAGACTGGGTCAAACGAAATGGAAATGTAAGATGGTTAAAGATCTGCCCGTTAATTTAACTGGGAATGTAGGAGTGGGAACTATATTTAGATTTCTCTTTCCACAGCTTTTTGTTTCAGTTACATATTGCATAATGTAACATTGCATATCTACCAAATGAGGGAGGCTAGATCTTTGAAGATTTAGGTTAAGATGCTATAATTTTATGATTCTTTAACCTTTGAATGAATTAGAGAAACAAAACAGCTGTGACGCAAATTGTACTCTTGCTGCTATACACTGGCAGAATGTTAGAGCTTGAAGTGATTTTTATATCTGCTACCGTGTTTCCCCGAAAATAAGACCTAGCCAGACCATCAGCTCTAATGTGTCTTTTGGAGCAAAAATTAATATAAGACTGGTTTTATTTTACTATAAGACTGGGTATGATATAATATAATATAATACCAGGTCTTATATTAATTTTTGCTCCAAAAGGCGCATTAAAGCTGATTGTCCAGCTAGGTCTTAGTTTTGGGGAAACATGGTATCTCCTTTTCGGCCTAGGGTGTGTTGTTGTCTAAACGACCCTGGATTCATGGGTTATACTCTATTGATAAAACTGTGTATCAGTCAAGGCTTCCCAGCTCTTCCTGGCAACACACCCTAGTGTCTCCTAACTCTTAAGGTAAGGAAGTCTTCCTTATGGCCCGCTTACCTGCCCTTAGGGCAATGCCACTACCTACAATTTACAGAAGTCCCCAAATCTACAAAAAGTATAGAACCCCCTCCCCCATTATTCTTGTGCCAGTTGTATTAAGATACACAGTTCACTTCATAGCATTAAAATATATTGTTAAACTTCTGTATCTTAACATTTTATACTAATTTGCTAAATGACCAGAAGCTATCTTCACTTCCTATTTTGTTTTTCAAATGTTCAGTTTTCTTTTTGGATCTCCTTTTGAACCCCTATGTGCCTAACTGAATGTGAAGTTAACTGTCAGTTTAGAACCAAGGCAGCTGTTAGGAATGGACAGATGAATAAAGATACTGAGAAGAAATTTGTTAGCACTTACATTTGAAAGCCTGTGGGGTTCTTCTGTTGGTTCATTGGAGCCTATTTTATGTTGACCGGAATTATAAATAATGATTTTTCCTGTGAAATCAAGGACAATATGCTTTTGATGGGCTTGTTAGGTGACACCTTGAAAAGGCAGCTCTCACTGTGACATACCCATTTCCATGGCATAGCCCATTACGTCCACCCCTTTTCTTGCTGGAGTACAGGGTTGCTCTCATACCATTTCCTCCTTCTCTTTCCGGTAATGAATAACATATGGCACATATCAGCCTCCCTCAGGCGTCCGTGTTTCAGTGCAGCCGAAATGACTTGCTAGATTTTCTTGCTTGTCTGTCTTCCGTACATTTTCCTTACTGCTTCCCAAGTAGGAAAGATGCACCAGCGGATACCAACATAGGTGCCCATGGCTCATGTGTTGGGGTGGTGAGCCATTTGCACTCCCCTCTTTCCTGACTCAGTGCAGGCACAGGAACTTGAGCCAGAGCCAGGCCATGTGGCAGCCCTTAAGTTTCTTCCAAATTATGAGCTCAGAATCTATAATAATGTGGAGCCCACCCTTCTATCACTGGCCTTGACATCATAGAATTTACACCACCACGCTGCTCTTGAAACTTGGAAATTTCCTATTATCCAGGTCATTGGAGGAATTTACTTATTGATTCCGAAGCTATTTGGTACCAATTCCAAGTGCAATGTACAGACCCCCATCTCCCAAATCCTGTCTCTTGTGCTCTCTCCTCCACAGCAGGGTGTGATTTTGCTGTAGTATATGCAAACCCCTTTTCCTAGCATGCCCTCATCTGAGCATGTCTTTCCTTATGCCAGACACTGTTATGCTCTATCGAATTAATATTCCCAAGCCTTTAGTCATGTGACTGTGTCAGGTATGCCTAATTTTTCTGTTCATCTAAAAAATAGCTTTATGTTATTATAAATAGAATGCACATTTGGAGATGGAAGTACACTGCTCATTAGGTATACCAGTACAAACCGTTGGCCTCTGGCCATGCTTCTCTAATAGTGTAATTTCCATACCCCCAGGGATATGATTATGTATCCTCACTTTATTTTGAGGGCTATAATTGTAAGCACATGTCGTTGACTGGATACCTTATATCAATAGCCTTCATCCACTCTGCCAGAAGACGTGCACAGTGCAATGCAACATCAAAGGAAACCCAACGAATGTTGGTTTATTATTTGAGATGTATTTGGGCTTGGCTCATATGAGCTTATTGCTGGATTTGAAAATCAAACCTTAGGCTAAGCCTGAGAGGTTTTAGAGGAGCAACGTTAGTACCCAACAGATGAGATAAAAAAAAGTTATAGAGTAAAAAGAGTTCATTATAGTCATCTGCATGGCAAACCCACCAAATCTAACATACATAAGCCAGAGTCTATTATCAGTCACATGCATTTAGTTTATTTACATTATAAATTCCCAGATCTGTCTGAACTACTTTTTGAATTTTCAGTGAAAAAGTTCCTCTGGTTTCTCTACTTTCA
This sequence comes from Rhinolophus sinicus, assembly GCF_057876585.1. NCBI lineage: Eukaryota > Metazoa > Chordata > Mammalia > Chiroptera > Rhinolophidae > Rhinolophus > Rhinolophus sinicus. The sequence continues at coordinate 126,167,329 of NC_142515.1, forward strand.
TTTCGAAGGCATCATTTGTGAACCTGTGGCCTGGTTATGTTCAATAAAAGTTAGTTACAAGTAAACAGACAAGCACCAAATTTTCTTGTGGTCACTTGGCTTGGAGCATACATTTTAAAAGTTTATTGATGATCGATCACTCTGGATATTGTTAGTCTTTTTTAATGTAAAAATATACTCCTAAAACAACCCCCTAATAAATTACTTTCTTAAGAGAAATAATCTATGAATAGTGAGTAGTGAAAACTGAAATATATATTTCGCATTTATATAAACATCAATGCTTCTGCTTTCCCTTTTTTGTATTATAAATTCTTATATTAGCTAATGAGGCTGTATGTACCAAAACAATTCAAAGTTTGTTATTTATTTATTTATTTTTTCTGAATGTTAACAGTTCTCATAAAAACTAAAGTACTTCTGATTTTGGGGTTGTATTTATTTTTATGGAATGTTCTTGTAGAATTCTGGCGAATCTGCAATACCTGATGGAAGTCCTGTCTCTAACGCTAGTGTCCCGTTCTGTGAGGAGGAGCTGTGGGAACCTTCCCAACAGGAAAGGGGAAGTTAGGGTTGAATGGTGTGCTGACAGTCACGTGGAAGAAGGTGGGTGTGGTGCCTTTATGCTCAGTGCCAGAACAGCAGACGTCAGGAGCCTTTGTTCATGGGACACATTTGTGTCAGCTGGCTGTACTATGTTATGTGAAGGAAGCTGAGTCCTTAGTCCCCTGCCCACCCTGCCCCCCAGGGCCAGCACATATGATTTAAGACGGGTCTGTTTGAACCAAGAGAAAGCTGATTTTTTTTTTTTTTTTTTTTTTTTTATGGGAAATGACTTCAGAATGATTGGCATTCACTAAAAAAAAATGCTATATTTTCCCAAATGCTTAATGCTCTTTTTACTATTATGAAATCAGGCTGAGTGAGAAAAGCTTCTTTAAGGATTTACTCATAATGTGTCTAAAAAAAGAGTATGCACACATAATTTAGTTATAACAGAGAATCAGTACAGTTGGCCCTCTGTATCTGTGGGTTCTGTATCCATGGATTCAACGAACCAGAGATGAAAAATATTTTTAAAAATGTTGTGTTGCTGCTGCCGTGTACTATATAGTTAGGACTACTATGGTTGCCTCTGTACTGACCTTATACAGACATTTTTTTTTTTTTTTTTACCATTATCCCCCAAACATGCGATATAACAATTTACATAGCATTGACACTGTATTAGGTATTATAAGTAATCTAGAGGTGATTTTAAAGTAAGGGAGGATGTGCATAGGTTCTATGTAAATACTATGCCGTTTTACATAAGGGACTTGAGCATCCTCAGATTTTGGTATTCGTAGGGGTCCTGGAACCAATCCTCTGCCGATACCTGGGGATGACTACATTTTAAAAATCTAAGTGTTTCTTAGGGAAATTTAGGGGGATCAGAAGATGATTAAATTTGAAACACTAATGCACTGAATGAAATGTATAAGTTCTTGCGTTGTTTCCTTACATTTTTCATGTTCTGTCACCCACATAAAAGGATACCATCTCTATGCCAAACTAGAGTAAACAGGCAAAGCTACTAAGATCAAAGTCCAGGGTGGATTGCTGCCCACTTGCCCTAAGAATCCAGGGGACTGATAGCTGTGTCCTTAGATTGTACATTTTTCTTTCCTCTCCTCTTTTCTTTCGTTGTTGTAATCCCTTTCAGAACATCAGTAGGGGAAAGAGGACACATGTTTTATTGGATTTTCCACTGATTTCAAGGAGTATAACTTCAGGCAAATTATTCTCAATTTCAGACTTTTTTCAATAATAGGAATTCTGTTGGTTTAAAAACAAATAGCACTTATTTCTTTAAAACCAAATCTAACTATGTTCTGGCGAGCCCACAATACCAAGCAGAATACCAGTGGCCTGATTGGATTGGTATTCACACCATAGAAACTAATGTTGTAAACAGCAAAAATAAACAAAGAGTTGGAAATGAAAATACTGTGCTGAAAAATTTGCAGTAAGTATCAGCTTCACTTGTTTCAATTGTAATCAGTGCTGTATTTTTTGCTATTTTGAATCATAAACAATTTATTCCCAGCTAAGGTTCAAAGCTTGCTGACCTTCAACTTTGCATTTTATTACATAAATTTCAATGTGTTGATTCTTACAGATATTTGAAATCCTCCTTTTCTTTTTTTTTTTTTTAATTTCTTTCTTTGGTCCCTCACTCCTTCCTGATTTCACTTCTTTCTTACCTTTCTATTTTACTTTTTTTCACATAAAATTTCTGAATTTTCAAGCCATTCCTGAAAGACAAGGAAGAGCACAGGCCTAGCATTTGAGATGTGGTACATGAAGGGGAATCATGATAAATATGACAGTTTTTAAGTTACTCTTCACTTTTTTTTTTCCTTTTTTGTCTTTTTATTTCAGGAAAGTTAAAAAAAAATGTACTGAGTTCATTAAGGAAGACTTTCATGTGGTTACCTTCTGTTGTAATAAAAAAAATTCATAAAGATGGAAAGCCATCCAGAAATGGAGTTTTATTTAGATTATGAATCAGGTTAATGTTTTCAGTGTATGTTTTAATTAGCAAGGGTAACCCTTGGCCACAGTTTGGATTCATTCAGTTTTTGTTCTTCAAATGTTTTACATTTAGCAACCTCTAGAAGTTATTATTCATTTATTAGATTTATAAGATGCACTCATCACCCTGGCCCCTGGGCGTATTTACAACAGTGATGCAAATTTAATTAATACAACATTGCTTGGTTCTCTCCCAGCAAGTGGATTTCCTCACCTCCCTCCTGTAGCCACCACGAATCAGGAGAAGAGCCAATTGGAACAGATGGACCATGCAACTGGGCTTTAAAGGAGAATTTGAAATGGTTATTATACCAAGAGAGGAAATGAGTGTGTACAAAATAGTTTTCTCTTGCTGGTCAGGTGGATGGATGTGTTACTTGACCTACTGAGCTAAGGTTATGCATCCCTCTTCCCCCTGAAAAAGAGCCAGGATAGCAAAAATAAATTTTAGAATATTTCATGCACACAGTAGGCAGCCAGAAGACACTGGAATGCAAGTGGCATGAGCCCTACACAGCTGATGTCTTTCCAATGTTGTGTTCTGTTGTTTTCAGATTTCAAGTTATAGTGAATGCAGGATCATACAATGGGTAAATACACACAACTGCAGTCATCTTGCTTTGGCTTAAATACAGATCTTTCTAAGGGTTTCATCACAAAATGAGGATAAAATAGCACTTAATTCACTGAATTGTTGTGTGGATCCAACAAGATAATGTGTACAAAGTGTCTCTAACAGGAATGGCACAGAGAAAGAGCTCAAGAAATGCAAGCTTTAGTTTTTTATGGAATTTATATTTAGAGAGTTGCCTGCCTTGGAGGAGGCCTAAGTGACCAGTTTTTGGCCTCTACAACTCACTCACATTACAGTAGAATACGCTTCCATCATTGAAATATTTTACCTGACTGATGAATATTGATGAAAGTTTCTCGGGAAACATATTGGTGTACGACCGACATACAATGAACTGATTGTCATGAGGATTTTAACACGGTGTTGACAATGGTGTTGACAAAACATGAACATAAATCTCTGGACCACATAGTATGGATGGCAAGTAAAGCTGTTCACGCTCAATAAACCATTTGCATCATGCCCCAGCTCCCCAGGAAGTGAGAGACGTATCTGTCTGTCTGTCTATCTATCAACTAAAAGTGTTCCATTAATTGCTCACAATAGGAATGAGTTTCATAAAATGATCATTTTGGGGCTATGGAGAAGATAGTAAGAATTGAGAAATTTTTGAGGATATTTTTGTCCTGTGAAACTTTTATTTTATTCTGAGGCAGAGGTCTGGGTGAAGACCTAGGATACATATTCTCTTCTATTCCCAATGTTTTTCCTGCAGCTGCATGTCGTGTCTGCAGGGACACCAGCTGATTCTGAAGAGGCTGTCAGCTCTAGAGGAATTTGTGGAAACTCAGCTCCAAAGACCCAGTTTGCAGTTTGTGGTTGAACTGCTGTGATTTGTATGTGCGAAGGGTGTGTGTTCACCATGGCATCTATGCCCTTGTTGCTTATTTATTTATTTATTTTTTTAGAACCCAGGTGTAAGATCCTATTTCAGCACTACATGTCAAGAAAGAAGCAATTAATTGAATAATTGTGGCTTTGTTTAGTTAATTCGAAAATATTTACTTTAAAAGAGAGAAAATTGATGTTATCTTGTTATTTACTGTATAAAAATTTAGAAATATGAGTAAAATTTTTTTTTAGTTTTTGTCCATATATTTTTATGTATTTAGCCATGGTTCTACTTTTGTTTTTCTTGCTTCGATTTCAAATGCACTGTTCAGTTGACCTTAGAGCGACGTGGGGGTTAGGGGCACTGACCCAGCGCATAGTGGAAAAATCCACATAGGACTTTTTTTTAAATTAAAATTTATTGGGGTGACACTGGTTAGTAAAATTACATAGTTTTCAGGTGTACAATTCTATAGTACATCATCTATATATCACATTGTGTGTTCACCACCCAGAGTCAGGTCTCCTTCTATCATCATATATGGCTTTTGACTCCCCCAAAACTTAACTGTTAATAGCCTATTGTTGACCAAAAGCCATACCGATAACAGTCGATTGACACATATTTTGTATGTTTTATATATAATATATTATATTCTTAGAATACGGTAAGATAGAATAAAGAAAGTGTTATTAAGAAAATCATAAGGAAGAGAAAATACATTTACAGTGTTTATTAAAAAACAATCCACATATGAGTAGACCTGTGCTGTTCAAACCCCTGTTGTTCAGGAATCAGCTATATTCCCATACCAGTAACATCTCTCATTCAAATTCTAGAATTTTGTGTCAGCTGGTGTTAGGTTTCTATTGGGATGTAAAGATAACTCGTTCCTTCTTCCCCTATACAAAACTGGGAATAATTGATTAGATAGATTTTTGTCAGCCCTTTTGACCTTCAAGGGAACTTAGAGCCCTGTTCTGCCATCACCACAAGGATTGACCCTAGTTGCTAACACGTCACATTCTACACTCAGAAGGTGGGAGTGCTGCTGTAGACTGACCCAAAGAGCAGGCCATTTAAGAAAAGAGTGCTCTCTCTTTTCCCAGGAGTCTAAGTAACGTAGGCCTGAAAGTGTCTTCCTTGACAGTTTCTCCTTTCCCTCACTTCTGAGAAAGTCCAGAGTATATGCAGTATAGGAAAGCCCACTCTAGCTAGATATTAGGAAAAAATTCTCAACACTTTGTCCCCTCGGCTCTTTATACTTTGCAAAGGAAGGCTCTTACTTCCCTCAGATGGATAGACTGGATTTTGGGTCTGGGGTTTGCGTTGATGGTTGGTTCCTTAGATTCACTTAGGAAATTGGGTTCTTCTGTGAGGTATGGGCCATCTCACTGGAATTCTATAATGGAATTTGGGGACCAAGGTATCTTCTAGTAATAAAGGGTTCCTTGGCCCTTGCAGAGTCTTTGAGGAGTTTTTGTTGTTGCTAACGGGTAGCTGGTGAGAGGCAGAACTGGGATAGTCCACACCCCCGAGCCAACTACCACCTTTCACTGTAACCCACGTATCCTCAGCTGTTGCTGTATTAATAGTGAGCCTCAACTCCTGAGTGGGGTGGACTGTTCTTTTTTTTTCAGTGTCATCATTTGGGAAACTAAGACTAAAATTCGTTGGTGATTATTATTTTCTCTTGCTCAATAATCTGCAGAATATGGTTGGTCCTGTCATTTGATTTCTACTATCTCCATCTGCATAGATCATTGAGCTCATTACTTATGTCAAGGACACTGTGTATCTGAACCCACAGAAAACAAAGCAGTGGGGAGGATAATTATTAAGATCGAAATGTCTGCAATATGTAGCCACGTGCATAACATCCTGAGGGGTGTATAGATTGCCTACCTGATGCATCTCAGAAGGAGGAACATTAAATTGCATGTGAAAGAAAGTGGGGAAAATTTCTGTCCTGGAATTTTACAATTTGTGATACTCCCAAATCCAATAGAAGACAGAAGAAAGAGTATATGAATTTATGAAGCAAAATATGTTTGAATTTGTCCCATGTTTAACAACATAAATATGAGGTAAAGGAAAACATCCTCATGCCACCCAAAATGAATTTCTCTAAGAAACACTAGTTGGGAGGGGATGTGACCCTTCAAGTGTTCTAATCCAGATACTCATTGGAAAATGGGTAATCAAAATGTCTTCCAAATTCTCAAATTCTTTGGGGTGCAGTTGAGTTGTGGTTTTTATTTTAAATGTTCAGCGGAATGCTGAGATGAATCCTATCCTGTATCTTTCTGTCAGCAAGAGGTTTCCCACCATGTATATTGGAACTATGCCTGTTATTCCTATTAATTCTTTTGCCATTACAGTAGCACTCTGCGAATTCTGACAGGCTGGTCAGTGTCATATTTGTTTCCAGCCAATTACATACTTAGATTCTCAGACAGTAAACAAACGGGGAACAGTGTGATGATATAGCTGCCTTTCACTTATTTTTTATTATTGTTTAGCTATTTACACTCATTCACATGTATGTAACCAGACATTGTAGGTGGTATTACTCTCTGTGGTCTGTAGGAGAAGACAGACATACTTATGGAAAATATGAGATAATTTTTATTCTTTAGTGGGGGAAACAATTTTGTAAGTGAAATTTACATAAAAGCTTAAGCTATAACTGAAGATGAAATTGAAGATAGGGGGCGCTCAGGGTCTCTATTTGACCTCCTCGCATAAACTGTAAGAATCAGTTTTCCCTAAGTACATGGCAATATTTTAAACTCTTGAAGGGAAGCGAAGTTATTTAGATCAATGTTAACCATTTGTACATTAACTTATTTAGTCATTCAACAAATATTTCTGGAAAGCTCAGTATGAGTCAGACTGTTTCTCATGCTGCTCCTGCTGATAACAATAATAACTAGTAGTCACTGAAATTTATTGCACATATCAGGGATGGGTGATCTCAATTTTCTGAATAATCCTATTAAGTACACAGTATTAGCCCTCAATTTTGCTGCTGAAATAACTGAGTCTTAGAGGAGCTAAGAACCATGTCCGAGATCACACAGGAGTAAATGGAAGAGGTAGAGATTTTGACTCTGCTCGTGTGATTCTCATTCCCAACTCTTAGACCTCATGCTTCCTTTCTGTAGTAAAACCGAACACTGATTTAAGGTTCACTATTTCCCAGGCAAAACACTTATATATATTCTGTTTCAGTTCTCTCTACCTGCCAATGTGCAGACATTATTATTATCCCTTATGTTATGCTTAACAAAACTAAAGCAAAAAAAGAAAGAAAGAGAAAAAAAGTTATCTTCCTGAGGTCACAGACCAGGCAGTGGCAGAGTTAAGATGTGAACCCAGAAAGCGTATGTGTGCTCTTAAATACCCTTCTCTAGTAAGTAGGAACAGTTCATGTTCTCAGGAATTTTACAGCAAGTAGTATTAAGATATAGATATGCAATTTTTTAAAAAAGATTTTATTGGGGAAGGGGAACTGGACTTTATTGGGGAACAGTGTGTACTTCCAGGCCTTTTTTCCAAGTCAAGTTGTTCTTTCAATCTTAGTTGTGGAGGGTGCCGTTCAGCTTCAAGTTGTTGTTCTTTCAGTCTTAGTTGTGGAGGGCAGCACAGCTCAGCTCCAGGTCCAGTTGCAGTTGCTAGTTGCAGGGGGCGCAGCCCACCATCCCTTGCGGGAGTCGAACTGGCAACCTTGTGGTTGAGAGGATGCGCTCCAACCAACTGAGCCATCCCGGAGCTCAGTGGCAGCTCAGCTCAAGGTGCTGTGTTCAATCTTAGTTGCAGGGGGCGCTGCCCACCATCCCTTGCAGGACTTGAGGAATTGAACTGGCAACCTTGTGGTTGAGAGCCCACTGGCCCATGTGGGGATCGAAACGGCAGCCTTCGGAGTTAGGAGCATAGAGCTCTAACTGCCTGAGCCACCGGAGTGGCCCTAGATATGCAAATTTAAAAAAATCCAATATAAAAAGACAGTTGTCTCAATGGGTGGGTAGGCAAATATTTTGGAAAATGTTAATTTTAGCCTAGTGTCCTAATGGTTCCCTCACGGTCTCTAACTTGCAAAAAGCTTTTACAGATTCCCTTTCATTAACTCCGGGATTCCTCCATTCTCTGCGTCACGCCTTTCACTTAAAATCTTTGCTAGCATTTGGTTTGATTTATCTGATTTCCCTCCTATTGGCTAGTACCCAACATTTTCTTCTTTACCTGTCTCAGAAATACACCCATTTTACCCATCTGCCTGCTCTTCTGTGTCTGCTGCAGTCTTTCCCACCCCACTCTGCCCTCTTCTGGATGAAGGCTCCGCAGCCTGCCCTGTGCCACACTCCAGGCTAGCTCTCCGTCTGAGTGGACTCTTTGAGTGGCCTCTTGCTACTCACAGAGTGGTTGGCACAGAAACAAAGATTACCTGGGTGCTTAGAAGAAATGCAGAATCATGGCTCCACCCTAGTCCGAAGGAATCAGTCTGAATCTTAGTAATATCCCAGGTGATCAGCTTCCTCAGAACGCATTGGTTTAGGAGGTGAGATCGTCCTGGAGCAGGGAGGGAGTTCAGGTTCACCTGGCACTGTCAGGGAAGCTCTCACGGTGGAAGTAGTGCTTTGATGATGCTAAACGAATGAGGAAAGGTTTTCCATCGAGGGAGAATGTCTGTATCACTCAGGGTTCTCTAGAGGGACAGAATCAATGAGAGATGTACAGGAAGAGATTTTTAAAAAAGGTTTTGGTTCACATGATTTTGGAAGCTGAGAACCCCGTGATCTGCCCTCTTCAAACCGGAGACCCAGGAAAGCTAGTGGTGTTGTTAGAAGGCCCGAGAATCAGAGAGTAGGTGGTATGTTCCAGTCTGGGTCTGAAAGCCTGAGAACCAAGAGTGCCAAGGGCGGGAGAAGACTCAGGTCCCACCTCAAGTAGTCAGGCAGGGTTAATTCAACCTTCCTCCACCTTTCTGTTCTATTCAGGCCGCAACAGATGGATGCCCACCCACTTTGGGGAGGGCCATTTGCTTCTCTCTGTCCACCAGTTAAAGGCTCATCTCCTCTGGAAACCCCCTCACAGACTCTCCCAGAAATAGTGTTTTACTGGCTACCTGGGCATCCATGGCCCAATCAAGCTGACTCATAAAATTAACCATCACAGTATCTCATGTTGGGAAAATAGCTTGTACAATGGCTTAATTAGGGAAGTAATAGTTCTGTTTTATTGTGGGTTTTTAAAAAAATTTTTTAGGGCACAACATTTGAAAGAGAGAGGTTTTAAAATGTGTTTGCCAGTTCTTTGACACTCTTCCCATCAGGTGTCCCTTGAATCTGGGTGGGCTTGTGACTGCTTTGTCTGGTAGAATATAGTGGGGGTGATACTATCCGATCTTCAAGGCTAGGTTATAAAATGCCATGCAGCTTTTACATGCTTACACAACCCTGAGCTGCCATGTAAGATGTTTGACTAACCGAGACTGTCACGCTCATATGCGTTAGGATTTGTTAAAGAGTTTAAATAGTCAAATATGGCATTTCAGGACCATTGGCAAGGTAACTTAGTTAAAAAACTATTGAAATATGTTTGAAGGAAAATAAAGTTTTGCACTAGGAAAGTGTTACTTAGAGTGGAGAGAATAAGTGTGAAAACTACTTAGGAAGTAAACTACAGGCCTTGATTGATTAGATGTAAGGGTGAAACAAAATACTATCTCATTTGGCTGTCTAGATTATTGATTGGCATTATCGTTTATAAAAATAGGAATGTAGAGGGAGAAGGGGATGCTTTGTGGGAACAAAATGAGTGTCTGTCTCGGGACATATCCAGTTAGAGACATATAGATGGCAGTTGGGTTTTGATTGGCACTGATTAATGCATAGGTCGCAGTTTCAGCTGAACCCTTTCACTTATGCTATTTCTGAGTAATTGGTAGTGGCTGTCTGGAAGGTTCAGTTGAGGATTCCGAGAGTGGTCTTGGCTTGATGGGATGTAAAAAGACATCATCAGTTTCAAGGCCATGGAGAGTGATCCTTTGCCTGATGTGTACTTGCTGCTTTGATAATAATGGTAGGAAGTGTGAAGGTGCTATGGTATTGGGAAGTAATGATAATCAAATGGAGGTTCCATGGGAAACACCAACATTTCTCTCATTTGAACCCTTCCTACATTTTGTTGAGTGTAAGAAGTCTGAAAAAATGTTCAAAAAGCCATCATTGTTTGTGGCATGATGCTCCATAGGGACTAACCCAGTATGGTCCTTGATAATTACCAGAGCTGGCAATGGTGAGGGAGTGTCTTAGGCTTCCTGCTAAGTCAAAGCAATGTGAAGAAGTGGAATCATGGAATTACAGAATTGGACAGAAATCTGGAGTTTGGTCACTCTGGTCCTCTCCTTTTACTGGGCAGGAGATTGAAGCTTGAGAAGATGTGTCTTGCCTAAGATCACTTAGCTTTATAAGCTCGGCAATGACTTTGAAATCCATACAATAAATTTTTCTTCTTAGGACAGAGCTAGTACTGGAAGCCAGCCCGACTGCTCTGTGGTAACACTGGCTTAGGATGAACGGGATCAATTGAACAGCAGATGGAAACTGCCCAGGGTGAAGCAAGGATTCCTCCCACAGTGAGGGTATCCGTTCCCACCCGTGCCTGCTATCAGAAGCTGCTCTAGCTGTGGAGCCCAGAAGATACCTTCACGTTTTCATGGAAGGATAATAGATGTTTGGGAGAGTTTCCAGAGTGGTGGTTTCTATAACATCTGTAGCCTTAGAACTTAGGAAGAGCCAGCACAAAAATGTGTTTTTGCAAATGGTTTTCATGGATTTAAGACTTAAGCTGTTTAACAGATTGTCTTGCTTAAAAAAGATATGACTGCTTTTAGCTGACAAGTTGGATTTTATGAACTGATTGATCCCAGCTGCCAATTGTCAAGGCCAGAGGATGTTCCAAATTGGCAGTCCCCAAAGCCCTTGAATTGATTGGTTTAAAGTGAAGAAAGCAGGATTTGAAAAGAAAGCAGGAGAAAATAGAGTTTTATCAACCTAATATGATTGTGAAAGTATTTAAAATACAAATATCTATTAGAACACACAAAAAGTCAAAATAGTCTGAGCTTCATTTTCCTTTGTGGGTTGTTCTGATGCTTTTGAAGGTTGGGGGGGTGGATGCCCTCTCTCATCTTTTGTTTGCTTCTTATTGAAGTTTCTAATAGTAAAACCCTACTCATGTTTAAGTAGTGCAAAGGATATGTACCTTTTGACTGTTGCAAGTTTGAGTTATGTACGTTCTTAAGAAAGAAGCTATGTTTTGAATTCATGAAAGTATTCTTATTGTAACAAAAACACCAAACAGCTACGTCTTTAGAAAGTCACTGTGAGACCTTTCACTTGGATAAATTCGTGAGTGGTAAATGAGGCAGTTGTTTGAAATGCAACTTTTAAATGTTACTGTGAGATCTACATCCCTATTGGAGCACGTGATTGTAATTAAGAACGGTAATAATGCTATAGATAGCACTGCTTCCTTCCACTCTTTACGTCTTATTTCCCACGAGTGGCATCTATATCATGGAGCTGTACAGATAAAATGAGCTCGTTCCTGCAGAATGCTTGGGGTAGTGCTTGTTACATAATTGGTGCTTGATAAGTGCTACTATGACTACAAATTATAACAATGTGGGAGTAGTGTTACAAATGTTATTAGTCAAGTACATAATAAGCCTCTGAAATCATTTCTAAAGTCCCGTCTAGCTAAGGAAATCAGTGATTACTTTTCAGAGTTCCACATGCTTAAACAATGTTTAGAAAAGTTCAGTTATGATTGTTCTAACTATATAAGATTACAAACATATTGGTTATGCATGTTGGCATTTCCACTTGTAACTGTGTTTTGTAGTCAAAGTGGCCTCGGGACGGGGGTTTACCTCGGCACTGACTTTCTAAAGGCGAAGCTCTGCTTGAAGCATAAGCTTCCAAAACCCCAATTAGGTGTCTAGTTATTGGGGTTGGTGATACTTCTCTATTTACCTTACTACTGCTTAAAGGGAGGTGGCCATCTCTCTTAATTAAAACTGCATGGCCCCATTGGAAGAAAAGTCAATTAAACACTTTTGATACTGAGGTAGATGAACAATGAGAGGCACTTTCAGTGCTACTAAGCTAGTTCCTGTTAAGTTCTAAGGTCAAAGGATAAAATAAGAGCCCACTCTCAGTATTCCCTCACTTTCTTCAAAGGGAAATTCCCATTGGAGGGAATATTTTGCCAGATCTCCTGAACAGTAAATATTTTAAGAAACCAAAGCATCTTGAGACCCACACCCCAGAAGAAAGTACCTTGTATTAAGTGAGTTGTAGCATTATGTAAGTCAATTAATATAAATAAGTAATTGGCTATTAAAAGGATATCCAGAACACTGCTGAGGACAGTAAAAGCAATGATGAAATTGTTAGAAGTGTCAGGACATAGTCTCACAGGTATTGGCTCACATCATATCTTAGCCACTGTTTAGATTTGTGACCCTGAGCTTCTTACAAACTGTTTTGTACCTCACCTTGTACATAATCAAGGTTTGCCAGAGATTCCTTTGTTATCAGTAGCTAAGCAAGGTCGAATTCTGAGAGTATGACTAAGTACATTTTATTATTTAAGTATAAAGGCTGGACTCAGTTTAACTTACACTAGCAGAAAAACCATAATATTTTGAATAGTCGAGGTAGTATTTTAAATCCAAAATGTCCTAGTCTATCCTTTCCCCTCCTTTCCTGTCTCTTCTCCTCGCTCTCTCTCCCTCTCCATATTGGGGAAAAGGTTATTGGTGGGAGAAGGAAAATTAAACCAACTAATTATTGTCTATAGTTAAAGACCTTAGATGGAATTATTTCTGGTAGGCACCATCAGGTAGCCCAGGTGACTCTGCCACCCCTTCCAAAAATATTTCATATAAGAAACATCACAAAGAAAAATATATCTAAGACAACAAAGATTGGATACTAGGTATTGTGCCAAGTGATTTATGTTCAGCGATTTAATCCGTGAACAAATGGGTACTATTGTTATACATGTTTAAGAGATGAAGAAATTGAGGCTTAGAGAGATAAAGTGAATTTCTAGGGTCAGAGCTGTAAGCTACAGAATTTGGACTCTGTGCTGTATTTTAGATTTGCCAAATGATGGTTAGGTTTGACTCTGCTATATTTTAGACTTGCCAAATGGTGGTTAGAGTGCATTAGAAAGTTAGAAGTTCAGAGAAAGGAGAGATCTGTTAGCTCGAGCGGTCAGGAAAGTCTCACTGGAGGAGGGGTAAAGTCAGCTGTTATCGGGTATTTTAGGCAGGAGGATGGCAGCAAGGAAAATGCAGATGTGCAAAGCTTCACAGTGCATTTTGTGTTAATTTGTTGACCAGTGTGACTCAAGGAACATGTTCTGGAAGATGAGTGATCAGAGATAAGATTTTCCTTTTTTTCAGTTTTTTTGAGGTATAATTGACACATAATACACAGCAAGTACTAAATGTGTACAATTTGATGAGTTTTGAACATGTGTACACACCTGCAAAACCAGCACCACTGTCAAGATAATGAACATCCATCGTCCGCCACCTTTGGAATCTCTCCCTTCCTACCTCTGTGTTCCAGGCAACCACTGACAAGCGTTCTGTCACTGTCCCTTAGTATAAAATACATTAGTATGCATTTTTTTTAGTTGTAGCATTATGTAAGTCAACTTTATGGAAGCATTATGTAAGTCAACTTTATGGAAGTGTTTTTGTCTGACTTTGTTCACTCAGGATAATTATTCTGAACTTCATCTATTTGCAGTATGTATCTATGATTCATTATTTTTATTGCTAAGCACTATTTCATTGGGTAGATATGGCACTATTTGTTTATCCATTCCCTTTTATGGGCGTTTGGATTGCTTCCAGTTTTTAGCCTTTACGAATAAAGTTACTAGGAGTGTTAACTTAAAAATCTTTGTATAGACCTATGCTTTCCTTTCTCTTGGGTAAATAATTAGGAATGGAATGGCTGGATCATATGGTATGAGAAAATTCAAATTTTAAAGAAACTGCCAAGCCATTTTCCTAAGTGGATGTATAATTTTACATGTCCATCAGCAGTGTGTGAGAGTTCTAATTCCCTGTTACTCACCAATGCTTGGTATGGTCAAAGAATGAAAGGGTAGGTGCAAGGCAGGTAGAGACTCAGATGCCCAGTTAAGGAACTTGAACTTTAAGATGGAGGCAACAAAGACCCACTGAAAGTTTTTGAATAGAGGAGGGACAAGATACATGAGGTGATTTAGGAAGGTAAGCCCCCATGCTGTGTGCTGGGTGGAATCGGCTGGGGAACGACTGATGGCTGGGACCCCTGCTCAGGCTTTGCACTTTGGTGGTGCATGAAGTTGTTCAGCCACGAGGAGACACATGTCTGAACCAGTGCGATGGGGCTGAAAATGGAAAGGAAGGGGCAAGAGGAAGTTTGAAGAAAGGATTAGTGAGGCAAGTTCCATTTTGTTTTTATCTCTTGTAGAAGTGGAAAGAGAAGTTCACTTGCATTTTTCTAGCTTCGGAGACTAGGAGAAGAGTCATATTAATAGTAACAGAAGAGTTCGGAGGTGTATTTTGGGGAAAGAGTAAGGTTTAGATATGTTGGATTTGAAGTGCATTCAGCTCTGTCCCAGGAATCTTTTATTTTTGTGTAAGTGCCTCCACCCAGCTTCAACTATACATGAATCTTAGGTGGCCATATAAACACGTAGAGGAGGAACTTTGGAAGTGAGTTAGAGGCAGCAGCTGCCAGTGAAGTGGGGACAGGGAAGAAGAGCAGGGTGGGGGGATTACAGAGGGCCGCAAAGGGGCTGTGGAAGCATATATTTGAGGGCCTTTGCCCCCGGAAGTGTTAGTTCAAGTTTGGAGACATGGATGACACTCCAGGGGGTATTCATGGTATTTCAGAGGGCCATTTCAGGGGTAGCATTATTGAAAATCCTGTTCTGTTTATGATTTTCATCATTTTCCAAGGTGGTAGCCATGAACTATGGTTAATCTTTGTCCAGTTCTTTCTTCTTGCTTGGATTTTCTCAAACTCCCCATTGCTGGGAATGATGTCATCCATTTTCCTCTACTGGCATCATCTAGGAATATACAGCCAGGAATTTGATTCTACTGTTGTATCTTTACAAGATGATTCTAGGACTCAATCAACAGTGTTGCAGGCAATGTTACTGAGCCTTAGGGAAATGTAATTTAAAATTCAGCTTCAGGGAAATGATTCTTTAGGCATTTCTTACTGCATTTAGAATTCATATTTAAATGACTCATGTCAACTATTAGAAAAGTCTCTTAGATTTTATGAACTACAATAATGCTTTATGGACTGCTGGCAAATTACGTCTGCGTCAATGAGGGAGTCAAAATATGGCGCCCACTGTGTCGCCGCCATAGAACACATTCCCGTGAGTAAGTTCTGGATGACCATGATGGTGTTTGTTTTCATGAGGCTTTCCCACCTCAGTCCCACCCACAACTAGCCACACACATGCTGAGACCACTTATTTCATCATGAAATAGTAATACAGTGATACTTCTTAACAGTTTATAAGAGAGAAAGTGTTTAAGTGTGATTTTTAAGAAAGAAAACACTGTAATGATGTCTCAGGAGACATAACGAGCTAGGTTGAATTTCTGCCAGTAGTTTCATTCTAAATCGGTTGATTTAAATATCGTGCTTTCTGTGGATTGAGATAGACATTCAGTATTTTTTGTTGATTCTTCTTCCATTCCCTTTGTTTTGGGTAGAATAACATTTTTGTTGTCAATATTAGCATTTCTTGAGCACTCAGTATTTGCGACCTTGTGTTAAAATGAGATTTAACACAATTGTCATATGGCCCCGACCTCATTTGTACATATGCTTCTTAATGACTTGCTACAAGTCAGAGTAATTGTTCTGATTTGTTTATTGATCTTTTTAGATTCACTGTATATTAACATTTTGCACTCATTAATTAGATTATTGGTCTGTAAGACTGGAGCGCTACAGTTGCCTTGGGTACACAAAACGCAACGCGATATTATCAGGGTAACAGTTTTCACTAGGCTTACTCAGCCAAGTCTGTATATTTATGGTTCCATTTCAGTTTTGTCATCACCCCTAGACGTTTACAGTTGAACTCAGTCATGAAAAGTGCCCAAAGCAGTAGAGAATGATGGTGAAAAGCACAGGTCTGGAATCAGACACTGCTCTGGGAAGATGCTCCCTCAGTGGATAATTTTTAAAAAATTTACGCAGTTACTTAACTATGCGTTAGTTTCCTCAAATGTAAAATGGCAATAGAATAGTAAATGTTTCAATGGGTTGTTGGGAATAATGGTGCGTAGTACAGAGGAAGTAGTGAGTGAATATTAGCAAATAACAACAAAAACAAATGAGACTCTTAATCATCCAGCTCTGAGGCTTAATCACATGGATTCTCTCTCTACATGTAGGTGGGGCACCCCTCTTTTTAGGGTGCTATGTCAGTTATCATGAAAGACTGCTATATCAGTTATCTATTTCTGCCTAACAAATCACCCCAAACTATAGTGGTTTAAAACAACAAAAATGATTTTTTTCTCAGGTGGTAGTGTCTGTGGTCAGAAATGCTGAAGTGGCTGAGTCAGGCAGTTTTGATTTGGGCCTCTCACACTCTTGTGGTAAGATGGTGGCTTGGGCTGAGGGGCTCTTGAAGGCTTCCGCACTTCTGTGTGAGGTTGTGAGGGCTGATGGCTCCAGCAGCTTGGGGCTGGAGACGTAGCATCTCCTGGACAGCTGTCTGTCTATGTGGTCTCTTCATGGGATTTTTCCAATATGACGGTTTCAGGATAGCCAGACTTCTTAGCTGTTGGCTCTGAGCTCCCAAGTTATGCATCCAAAGAGAGAGTGAGAGAAAAACAGGTGGAGACCATGTCATCTCCCATGACCAAGCCTGGAAAATCAGGGTCCCTTTCACCATAATCTACTGGTTGAAGCAGTTAGGAATGTTCGCTAGGTTCGAAGTGAGGGGGCATAGACCTCACTTCTTGATGGACAATTGTAAGCATTGCACTGTAAGTGAATGTGGGGTAGGATGCATAGTGGGGTATTTTTGGAAAATACGGTGTGCCACCATTGCCAAGCCTCCTGGTTCTTGGATAGTTGTCTGACTTGGGTGACCGACTTTGAAGTGTCTGGTTAAATAATATGGCCTCGAATTCTCTGCTGTTCTGTGCTCATCAAAACCCTAGTTATGAGAAATAATAGTGAGGGTGGACTTTCAGAAATACTGCCTTTTCCCCCTGGATTGAACCAGATCATCAGAGAACTCTTTGAGTCCATATAGAAATGTGTTACCTGATGTAACCTTTGACTGTAAGCCCCTGGCATGCACAGAGGTGGCTGTGAGAAAACAAATGGCCATATAAAAATGACTGGTGCAGTGACTAAGAGCTGTTTAATGCTCATCACCCCCTCTTCCACCAGGGTTCCTCTTCTAAGTCCTTATCTACTCACTTCCCTAAGTTAGAAACCTCTGTGTATTCCTTCACCCCACCCTTTACTTCATATCCAATTTATTACCCAGTTTTCATGTTTATACTATTGCATGTCGGTACACTTCTTCCCACACATACCTGGAGATAGTCTCACACTAGAGAAGATCCAAACCCAGGTTTGATTTTAGTCTCTCATTTTGGGATTAAAATCCATGAGAGAAATGAAGGAAAAAGAGAGCACATTTTAAGTAGCATTTATCATTGATTTTTCCCAACAAATTTCTTGGGGTCCTAAGCCACAGGCATAGGAGTCATTGGCATGATACAACTGCATTTCATTGAACAGTCTTATTATCCCTGGAGTTTTGATACTGTCACATTTACGTATCAGCTTTACTGATTGTGACTACAAGTTTTGGCCTCTGATACATACAGTGATATAATCATATTCCTTAGCCCAGTACAGTGCCATCATTGATCCAAGCAAGGTTTATTTTAAAAAATGTATTCTCTTTATCTCCATTCTCTACTCTTACTTGCCTCCCTTGCTCCTACAGATAGCGATTCTAATGCATTCACTGTATGTCCTTTTATTTTGATGCAGACTCTTAGCAAATGCTTATTATTGCTTTGTGTGCATGTATTTTACATTGACATAAATGATATTCTGCTATAGATCTTATTCTGCTTCTTTCATTTGAAAACTTCACTTAGGACTATGTTTAAAATATATCCGGGTTGCTGTAAGTAAATATAGTCCATTGCTTCAAAGTTTATTTTTACAGTGCTTATTATTTTGAAAAAAAACAAGTTTCTTTTCACTTAGCCTCAACTATTCTGCTTTTTTCCCCACAAATTATTACAGAAATGTAGGTCTGTTGTTCTTTATATGTAGTTCAAGCCCGTAGCTTAATTTTAGACTTCAAGTTTGTAACAGCTTGAAAAAGTATCAGTCTTCTCTTCTCAGTAGTGCTGATTTTGTACTCATCTTTTTATTTCAAGCCTATCATTCAAAGACAGCTATGCTTTATTTCTGTGAAACCTCTTATTGTTCAAGACCTTTCATTTAACCCTTTCTGACTCAGTGAATGTTTAAAAAGGATAAAAAAAAATGGCGCACTGAGCTCAGGGATCTGACTATTGATATCTGAAACTGATTTTCGGACAGCATTTAACAAATACTCTACAAATTTGTGTCTGGCATTTTCACTGAATATTTTTCTTATTATAGAATTAAAGCATCCGCACTGATGTGTTTATTCATTCTATTTACCAGCTTCTTGACAACTGATGTGGGTAAAGGGAGGTCATTTCCCCCTTGGCTTGTCTTGGTCTGTATTTGCTGGCTTTGATTAGCAGCACCATGGAGCAATCTGAAATAAATTAGTATCAATGGAATGGAAATCTTAGTGGTTTAAGTATCACCGTTAGTATACACAGCATGTCTGAAACCCTGCATTCCGCTCCTGGCTGTGTCTCCTTGTTCCTTGGCTTTCCAAGGTTCTGTCAATAAAGTCCTAAGTAGTTGACTACTTGGAGGAGATCCGGAAATCAAGAAGGCTTTCGGCTTTTAGACAGAAGGATCATTTTGTTGACCTGCTGAAAGTTTCGGTCTGGTGTGTCCACACTGAAACGGATTACAGCCTTAGGTTGAAAATGACATTTACTGTCTACCTTCCTCTTAAGTGGTACAATGTCACTGGCATACGTTTGCATCATCCAGACAAATAGGGCACGTATTACATAAAGACTTTGTGGGTAGCATATGGACAGAATCAAATGGAAACACAATTTCTTTTTGGTCTTGTACTTGGCAAAGCTCGACCAAAAATAGGTAGGAAAGGCAGAGAAATGAGCACAGGTTTAGTATTGTTGACATGAATCCATGGTTCGATTGTTCCCTTTTTTGCCTTCCTTCCCATGCAGTTTTCCATGCCAGCTCCCACCCCCCACAACCCCCTCTGTCTGGCATAGAACTCTGGATAGCCATTAGTGGGGAACAGGTCAAGTTGGAATTGCTAATGGCGAGAGTATTTGTTAGCAAACACGAGAAACCGTAAACACTGGCCTGCTGGCAAATAGGAGCTGATGGGAAGGAGAGGGGTCCTGTGTGTTCATTAATGCCCTTCCGACTCGGAAAGCATGAGACCACTGACAAGTTAGGAAACGCACTGCCCTCGCCAGGAAAAACACAACCTTTGGAGAATGGGGCATAAGAAACTGCTGGCGGAAGGCCTTGCTGAGCCTGCTGGCACCTGAAGTGCCACTGCTGTGGTTGGTCTTGCTGTTCCTTCTTGGTCTTAGTGAGCGTGACTGTGGCCCGATTTATCTGCCATTACTCCAGGCTGTACAGCTCAGGAGGATATGTGCAAAACTTTCTCCTGAGATTGCTGAAAGGCCTTTTCCTCTTGAACTGATGCAGAAATAACTTTTGAAGGCTTTTGAATTTAAACGGTACTCCCACTGTATAATGGTAGACTTGTTTTATCAAAACAGTAGCAAAGACAACCATCCAAAAGTAACAACAGTAACTTAGGTCCGGAAGTATACGTTTAGGTTGCTTTCGATTTAGTTTATATTGTTTCACTTTATTTTGTAACAGCTTTAGTGATATCTCTGTGAACCATGCTTTCAGTTAGAAATGGACTCTTTTTCAAATCAAGATGGCAGTATCCCCCCCGCCCACCCCAACCAGGAAAAGCTACACAGAGATAGTGTAAACAGTCAATTTCTTAAATAATCAGAATCGTCCATTATTAGAATTTTTTTAACCCTGTAGTTTTATAAGAAATAGGTGAAAGGACGGTAAATGCCCATCTATGCTGACTTTCTACTAAGTCCTTTCAGAATGTAACCTAATAACAGTACAACTCTGCCTCTGTTCCTTAACCTCTGACTTCATTGTTGTAGCACAAAAGTCACTGATCCCCAAAAGTGTGACCTTAGGGACCATAAGTATCTGACTCATCAAACAGAGATTGAATTATATTTTCCATGCTGCAGCTAATAAGTCAGGAATATAGACAAATACATGTATAAACATTTTGGATCCTGGGGGTTGAAATAGGAAGGATTTTTCTACTCCGTTCTGACTTGACCAGAAAATCCAATGACCTAGAACATCTCCTTCCCTGAGAAATCCAGTCGCCTGTGGTTTGGGAGTATTTAAATGGGGCTCATGTTGCATGAGCTATGTGGGATCATATTGAACAGGGTCATGTCCTCAGACATCAGGGGACCTCAGTCTAAAGACGCTAGTTTAGTTTTCCAAAGGTGAGTGAGATTAAACTTCTGCCTTTGGAATCAGACCCATATGTGTATTAACACCACCAGGACCCAGTTCTCCCTGCGCCTCCACCCGCAACCCAGCATGAGGGAAGTAACCAAATCTAGCTCCAATTTAGGCTCCTTTGGCCTCCTTTTGCCAGGACTCTA
Organism: Rhinolophus sinicus; assembly: GCF_057876585.1. Taxonomy (NCBI): domain Eukaryota; kingdom Metazoa; phylum Chordata; class Mammalia; order Chiroptera; family Rhinolophidae; genus Rhinolophus; species Rhinolophus sinicus. The sequence continues at coordinate 126,188,335 of NC_142515.1, forward strand.
GATTTTTCTCTCACTAGATTCACTACTTCCTATGGTGATATTAAATCCCTGATGAAGGTTGCAGTAGAAACCCATTATAGGATAATGGTTCTTTTGAAGTTTGATTTGAAACTCAAGCTCCTCATACAGGCTGTGGGAAGACGGGAGACCTGTCTCCGAAAAGGGCTTGTTCTAGGTTGGGGAAGCAGCTCAGATCCTCAGCACGGACTTACAGAGCTAAAGCAAAGCCAGGCAAGACATGAGCTCAAGCCTGGAATTATGTACCTGTTAGGAATGTCAGATGCACGTGGCTAGACAGTGACTAGCATGCTCGTTCTCTGGCTGTTTTTAGGGGGGAAAAAAGCGTCAGTGTAGAGCTGAAGCAGGATTTTAACTTTTGATTTTTATTGTAATTTCGAGATTTTTTTTCTTCCTAAATTTAGGCATGCAGATATCCCTGTGAAATACTTGAGTCAGAGCAAAATAAGCTATTTCATATATTGTCAGATTCTTTGTGTGGCATGAGGAAACAGCAAGCACGGATTCCTCTGGGGACAGAGAACACGCTTTGTAGTTTGTGTGTGTGTGTGTGTGTGTGTGTTTAAATGAAAATTATCCAGGCAGAACTTGGTTGTCAGAAAAGACGCTTGTTTTGGTTGGCTATCGGCCTGTTTAGTCTGAGCGGCACGGACTTCGGGCTCAGAGGTAAGGCCTGAAGGTACATTGTCTCCCAACCGTGAGAGCAAAGAAACTGGTGGAACAAGGAACAATGGCTTCAGGTCCATTTCACAGAGTGAACCTGATTTTCGCTTACTCAACTGGAATTTGTTACGAGTGTGAAATGTGTACATGTTTTTCAACATACGCACTTGTGTCACAAGCAGTGCTTGAGGTCGAGGTGGCCAGAAGGAATGGCATAGCAGTTCTTCTTTTGAGGCTGTGATAGTTTTCCAAAGTGGGGAAGGGAATGGCTCCAAACCACTGCAGGGAATCCCTCCAGCTTTTTCCTTTTCGTTGTCCCTGTCTCATTCCTTCCATAGTTCACTCCATTCAACAAATGTTTGTTTAATCTATGAAACTCAGCATAGCAGTAAAGAGCAAGTGTTCCCATTAGATCCCGATTCCAGTCTCTTAAGCCTCAGTTTTCTCATCACTACAATGGAGATAAATATGTGATCCACAGCAATGGTTATAGTCAGGATTAAATGACGTAATCCCTACTCAGCACTTAGTGTAGCGCCTGCGAGACAGGAAATGCTTAACTGTGATGTTACTCGTTTACTTGTAAAGTTTCTCTGGGATGAAATACAGATTTTTAGCAATAAATTGCATAATTAGCTAAAATTATTATTATTAGTCTCAAGTGCATTCTCCTCTAGAAGTAATTTCTAAATTGGGAGCAAGGGGAAGAGGGGTAAGAATTTATGTGAAAATTCTTTTGATGGCAGTTTTCTCTGGGAAATGTGTATCTTCCCTTCCCTCCCCTCCCCTCCTCTGTCCCCTTCCCTCCCCACCCCTCCCCGGCCCCTCCTTAGGGAAGCGGGGGAGGTCTCCGGAAGGGAGACACGTGGAACCAGAGCCTGGCTGGGCTTGGGCACTCAGGGCACGCTGGGAAGGACCACTCATGATGTTCTAAGGAGAGCTTATTTGAATTTCGGCTGAAGTATGGACTCAAAGCTGGTGTTAAAATTCTTAAGAAGGAGAAGATTGTTCAGGAGCCAGCAGGGTGGTTTGGACCTGCTATCGTCAGTGAATAGGCAGAGTGTGTCATCAGAGGCTGGGCCACATTAAGCTGTTTTTAGATCAAAGCACTGAAGAGATTTGTGCTTCCTATATCCATTATTTAAAAATGAAAAAGGCAGTAAATCATAAAACATAAAACTCACATGATAGCTCAAAGGGAAATGATTTTTTCTTTACATTTTTTTCTGGACAGATTTATTGAAGACAAACTTTATTTCTGTGTGGCCTGCCTTGTTGGTGTTCTGAGCAGGTATGTGCTGTGCCTACTGAATAACGACACGGCACACCTCCCAGTCCTGAAGGCACAGTTGAGGTCGCAGAGACAGCCAGTCCCATGAGTATTCACCTGGACGCATGGGCATTCATCACACAGAGATGGCTGTCTGAGTCAGCTGTCCCCAAATTGTCATTTCTAGGATCACCTCCCACATAAATTACTTGCATTCAAAACCTTATCTCAGGGTCAGCTTCTGGAAGATGCCAACATTGGACAATTTGTACCAGAAGTGGGGTACTAGGAAGCAGACCCTGGGATTAGATCACTGAACTGACAGTGAGAGACAAAAGCTTTATTCCTGAGGATGAGGGTGCTGGCAAGACCTCTTGGTAATCTGTGCCATTGGAGTTATTAACACTGTTACCTGTGGAGGATTGGGATGAGTATAGGTGAGAGGGGAAGCATTGGCTCCTATAATAAATCTATACTTGAAATATAAAGGGGCAGTGGCAATTATAAGGCCTGTGTAGTTGGATGGCATTTGTTAATGTTCATAGAAGTCCTGAAGGAAGAATATAACAGACTCAGGACACCCAGATATTGCTTTCAGATATGGTATGAATCCCAGACGTTCTCCATGATAGCTTTCAAAGAGACCCACATTTCCAGAAAACAGATGGTGCTGAGAACCAGGCCCAAGGTTCAGTTGTAAGAATAGAGAAGTTATAAGTGAAACTGAATCCATAGCTCTGGCCACTCTCTTGCATTTAAGAAAAGGGCCCTGATAGGGAAGGAATACAATCCTGAGCTCTGGGATTAGCCCCTTTGGGTGGCTGGGCTTGAGAAATTGGATGCCTTATATCTCTCTGCAGAAGTTGCTCTCTCTCTTGTGTTAGAAGGAACTAGCCTCTCAGTCCCAGAAATACTTGCAGAGGGCATAAGGTTCATATTTTGCGAAGTGATATCCTTTACAAGCCATGCCCCTGCCGCTTCCCGTGGCTTCTCATTGTGAAGATCAGTAGGAAGAGTCAAGTCTCAGCATGACTTAAGTAGGGAGGCATTACTAAGCTGTGAGATGAAAATACTGCTGGGTCGAATGAGTATGCACCTGCAGAATCTAAGGTGCTAGAGCAAGAAGAACACAATACAGTGTTGAACAGGGGCGAGTTTATTAGTATAGGGGAGCGCTTCCTTAACTCAGGACTTAATATCTTGGCATGGATACCTGGAACCACTTCTAACTCGCTTCTGGAATGGCTCCTTGAAGCTTGAAAACAACAATGATTTACAGCCATTGAGGTGGAGATATCAGATGTCTTGACAAAGTATTAACAATGGGACAGAGGGCCCAGAGGGATGGGCATGTTAGGTAAGATTTAATATGCAAGATGGAGACGCACAGCTCCCTGTTGTCTGTGATACTGCAATGGAACTGAGCTCTCTAATGTTAGTGAAGATGATTAGATCCCAGAATGCAGAGTCAGGTGCTGACATGTAATTGTCAGAGGCAAGGTGGACGTAAATACCATGATGGGCTGGCCAGCAACAGGGCCAGGATGGCTAGGGGACCTTGACCATCAGGGATCTGTGCAAATGGCAATTATGCCATAGGATTTCTAGGACTGAGACAGATAAACAGTCAACAAGGGCATTGCTTGACTTGTATAATAAAACAAATAAACAAATAGCCAGATAGACCGACAAATGAACTGTAGGTTAGCACAGGAATAATGTAAACTCCTGCAGTAGAAAAATATAGTCCCTCACCCAGCTTCTAGACTTGACCCAGCTTTTACATCCAGAGACTTTTTGTTGAAGGAAATTAACCTGCATATCAATACTCTATTAGTGTCATTTTTCTGTCTTACTGCCTTATTTACTACTGTTGGATGCTAGGATCATCTATAACATAAATTACTTATACTCAAATCCTTGTTTCAGATATGCTTCTATGAACAACCACCCTAAGAAAATGTGCCTTCATTGTGTGTGTGTTCATTTGTATTGAAGGACTGGTGAGAGTTCATGTCTCCATGTGTCCTGGGTAATGCGATATCCCATAATAATTGACATAAACATAAACAGTTATTATGCACCTACCAAAATTTTCCCTCGCTCAAGGGTTGCAAACTCAAATGCAGACAGGGAGCATTTAGGGAAGGAAAATGAAGTGTGAGTCCATGGGAAATAGTGGGAACTTGGATGAGCTGAAGGGTGCACGGCAATGGTTGGTAATCCTTTGGATTTTGTTTTCCTAGAGAAATGAGAAGCATGGTTTTTATGTAAAATTTTGTGACTTATAAATGTTGGCAACTAATTGCAAATTATAAAAATCTGTAGATCTTCTGTGGGAGTTAGCCCAGGGAACTAGCATTGGCAACCTCTGTTCTCACCCGGTTTTCAGTTCTCACCCAGGGCAGATACTCTGACACTGTATTTTGGATAGATTCAGCTTTTTCTGTACTTTTATTTTGAAATTGTAGCTTAATTTAGAAGTTATAATTTAATTTGATGCAGAAAAGATATTTCATCTTCTTATGTTGTTTAATTCAGGGTGTCAAAGCAAGCAAGCCAAACTAAGTAGAAACTGTCTTTTAGAGACCCATGTAAGAGTCCACTGCATTTTTCATCTATATGATATATATCTGAGACAACAGATCAAATAATTGCTACTAATTCCCTTGGAATATGGTTTAAGAAAGAGCTGATTTAAACCTCGGCTACCAATATGAGCTACCGTTATACTATATAACATGTATAAAATTAGATATTAAATTATAGACTTACGAATGACTGACTGTCTGAATCCAAGTTGTTAAATCAGAGCAGGTTTCTCATTCTGCTTCTCCAATTTTAATTGTAGGTCGGGGGGCTGGGGCTTACCAGTCTTTTCCCCTACTATGAATTAGGGAATGTTCCAGAAAATGTTGATTTATGTTTTGATAATATTTTCCATAAGTAAAATAATTTTGGGTGAAGGATATAGGAATGTCGAGCAACTCTAAGCTTAAAAATCAAAATTGTTGCAGTCACTGGGTAATGCTGGATGTCTGTCAAAGGATGAACACACATTCTTTGGCCTACTTGATAGAAAAATAATGCAAGCCACATATATAATTTAAAATTTTCCAGTAGTCACTTTAAAAATACTAAAAAGAAATAGGTGAATTTTAATAAAGTTTTATGTAACTCAGTGTATCAAAAATATCACTTAAACATAAAAATTATTAATGCTATCATTTGCATTCTTTTTCATACTAAGTATTTGAAATGTGGTATGTGTATTTTGCATTTAATGCATATCTCAGTTTGTACTAGCTTGATTTCAAGTGCTTGATAACCACAGGTTGCCTACATTTAGTTTTCTATATAATCAGTTACATTTACCCCAGAGATCATGAAAATGTATTATTTTATTTTTGCACCAAGGGCGTTGCTACTTTACGTTTTATGTCAAATAGTAATAATATGTGCCATTCAGTGAAAGTAGACCTAAAATGAATACTGTGAAGTCCTTAGATTAGCAAATACTTTATTTTTGAGACTGTAAACAGGTGGATAAGTAGGGGGTTGAGAGTTTTCCAAATCTTGCCAAGATTGAAAGAACCATGATAGCTTTAGAAGAAGGTAAAGCAGTATCTTCATGGGTCCTGTCATGAGTAGTTCTTCCTGATTTAATTTTCCCGTAAGGTCTTAGGTCCCTATCGTATGAATTCTCCAACCAGGGATTTTAGGTGCACAAATACTATGGTTTGAGAAGCAATGCTTTAGCTAAGGGATTTAACTGCTATATAGTAGGTGGTCAATAAAATGTTATTGAAAAGAATAGAATGGATTTAAGATTAATGGTCCTGGGTATTAGCTCTCTGTCCTTGTTGCAGTGAAGCCTTGGGGATTAAAACAAATTCTATTTACTAATAGTACTGTCTTTTAGTGATTGAGGTATAATAGGCATAAAACAAATAAAAAGTAGATTTCATTGCATAAAGATTTTCCACCATAATCTTGGCAGGGATGGTTGAAATTTCTTGAGAAAGTTAAATAGTTTGGATGACCATTAGTTGTCATTTTCTATCTCAGGTATTGTCGGTGTACTGTTTGCATTTCAGTATCACCCATATTTCATTTTGTTATTATTTCTCTGGAGCCCTTTGTAAGCAGAGGAGAGCTTACTTCTCAGTTCTAGTGGTGGTTGTTGAATGAATTCACATATAATCATTTTGCTCTTTATTAGTTTCAATCTTTAGGTCTATTCCTTCAGTGTTTCCTGGGACGACAAGAAAGGTTGTGCCTGAATCTGAGTCATACTCATCTTACAATGTCAGTTCCTTACTATTGACTTTTAGGAATACAGTACATTTCTAGATCCATGCCTTTCATGTTCATATAAACATCTTTTCTTTCAATTTTCCTTTTTTCCTCAATTGAACTTTTGTTCTCTTTATATCCCAGTCTAGATTCTTCTCAAATCCCTTTTATTCTCCTTAATTAAAACATCATGATGAAGCATAATGGTCTAATATATGTGTATATAAAACTCCAGCCTGGTCCACAGATAAGATTTCAGTTTAATTTCACTTACTTTTGAGTTCCTCATGTTAAAAATTAAGATTAAAACCCAATATATCTCACATATAACAAAGAAGAAAAATAATCCAATTTAATAGTCTCAAAATGTCCACATCAAATTCGGAGTGGTTAAAGCCTATTAAATTCTAAAGATCTGTCTGGCTTAATTGTTTTTTCTCTTTCTCTGATTGTATCACTTACTGTGTTTTGTGTGAAGAGAGTAAATGACACCTGGAGTCTACCTTTCACACAGAACTGAAGGATTTGTTTTTACAACCCACAGGGCAGTGTGGTCTGCATACGCTTATGTCTAGTATTTTGTGCCTCCTTCAGTTGCTGAGTGATATGGCTGCCACCTTTGTCATACTTGTAAGGAAGGTTTCAGACACTGATAATCACAAAGCCTGACATTTAGGAAACAGTATTCCAATCTACAGGAGTGGAGAGAGCAGAGGTAACCTAAGCCAGAAATAGACTGCTGTGGCCCTGGGGTCTGGGAGTGTGACCAGCTCTCAGTTATCCATTGAGAGCAGGAGGGATACAGATAATTGACATCTACTCATAATCCCCAACGCTTCAGTTTAGAGAACAGTTTCCATGTCCTCTTCAGCGAGAGCTACTACCAAGAGTAGACTAGGTTTCAGCAGATTTTATTTCTCCTGCCCAGCTTGGGTGGGGTTGCTAATGAACAACGTGTTGTCCCTAAGGCCGGGAGCCAGAGGGAAAATGAGGAGAAATCAGTGGCTAGTAGAGTCCGTGACTGTCGTCAGCCTCAGAATAATCTAAAATTAACTGTGTGTCCACCAGGAAGAGAGAAACAAATAAGCTCCCTTGTGATCCTTGATTGTTAAAAATACTTGCCTTCTTCTCAGAATATTTTCATTTCAGAGAAACATGTATTCTCTGTATCCCAACGGGTTGAAAACTAGAAATAGATTTTGTGCAGTATCATGGCTAATTGGAAGAGCAGCTTACTTTTTGGAGTTAGCAGTACTTGGGTTCTGCTTTTCCTGTGTGGACAGCCCACAGCATGGCTGGTTTTGTTTTGTTTTGATACCCCACCATCACCACAACCAGAGTAAGTGATGCAATTTACTGTGAAGGGATTCCCTATTGGGAAACAACTGGCGCCTGAAAGGCTTTCCCGTGCGTGGATAAAGGCAGTTAAACATTGTTTTTGCCTCAAAACAGGGTGAAATTCAAAAATGCCACAGAGAGAGAAAGCCATGTTTTGCATTTAAGCATAAGGGCAGCACTGCATAATCTATGCACATTGGAATAAACATTTTTCCCATTCGAACAACTGCTCCATAATTAAATGTGAATGCCTCGTTCCCACATACTATAGCGGAGCATGCACACACCCATAATACCCCCAGGAACCCTCTGACAGGCCCTCCTTCTCTCTGTCTTAAACTGGATGAGGAACTGTAAAAGCGTTCCTGAAGCAGTCATGCAATTATCTCAGGTCTTTGGCCTACAGCCTGATAGAAGCTAGACCATGTCTAAATAAACTCAGGCTCCAAGCAAGTAAAAGACGTAGGCACTTAGGGCATGGAAGAGAAAAGTCTGAACAGTGAAACTGCTTCACAGTCATTCAATGTAAAATCAATACACTGGAGACTTGAGTGGAAGGATTACAAAAAGCTTCAATAAAGGGCTACTTTTTTAGGTTTATAAGTAAAAACACACGCATGTTAAAACAAAACAAAACTGTATGTCCCCATTAAAGGCTGATTTACTTGTTAAAATACAAACTATGAAGTGATACTCTGGTTATGAAACATGTTTTATTTTTGTGAAATTTTAAGAATGTAAACTGTCTTCAGTAGTTTATGCTTCAATAGATATGCTTGATTAATATGCTTTATTACATTGACTATTCTTTGAAAATATAATTATAATTAGAATAATGGAGAATATATTTATAAATGGCCAAATTAAATGTGGAAGTAATTTTTTCCACTCTCCCTGCCCCCACCCCTCCAAAAAAGGGTCAATTGTATAGCAAAAGTTTAAAAAATGTTTTGTTTCACATTACAGATGGTTCTGACAAAGTGGAGCAGAAATAGACAGTTTTTGGTTGCACACATTTCACTTCTTTGACTACTGTATGAACTGCATTATAGGCAGTGTAGAAACTGATGTGAAGTGGGTGGAATATATAGGATGGAAAGAGGAAGTAGAGATGGAAAGTATAGAGATGGAGAGTAGAGTAATGTTCTAAGAAATTTGTAAAGTTTTGGGGGGTGAAATATCCATAGTTCTTTTTAAATTGGGAGAAATTTGTTCTTTTTTTTTTTTTTTTTTTTTTAGATTTAGGGAAGTAGCTGACAATAAAGGATAGATTGAGGATAGTGGTAATGAAGGAGACTGTGTGGAGCGTTAACTGAGGTAATGTGAGATGTAAGGCAAAGGCGGTCTCAGAGCAAGGATGAACAAATGATACTGTGAGGACCATTGAAGCTTGGGGAAGACGAGTTTGCTTTTGAACACCTTGGTGAAGTAGAAAATATCACCTGGGAAAATGAGCAGGGCAGAGTGGGGCAAGGACGTTAGATGGTGGTGAACGTTTAGAACACTTAGTATAGAAATGGGACAGTGACTTAGTCAGAGAAAAAGATAAAAATTTCATGATGTCCACTCAGGGTCTCTCTCAAACTTGGGCTGGAGGTAGAGCCTAGGACTGGTCTATGACAGGTGCCTTGTGGGTAGATGTGGCAGGAGGACAAACAGGTAAGAAGAAGTGAGGGTGTCCATAATAAAGCCTAAGAGATCTGGAGAGAGCTAAATGGGGAAGACAAAAGGGAGGATTCAAATGACAGAGCTCAGTGAACTTCAAGTGGGTTTGGTGGGAACGAAATAACCATAGGAAGGGAGATTTTCTTCTGCGTAGAATACTGATGTTTAAGGTTTTAGAGGAGGAACTGGGTGATGACAGGGGCCAGACAGCGGGTTGCTTCTATCCACATTGTCTCACGTACATATAGGAAAGACCAGGAAGGGGAGCTGGACACCGCCTGCCTCCTTGAGGGCATCATGGGAAAGGGCCAGAGAGTCTCGTGTGGGTCCTGGCCCTGCTGCTCCACAAGTCTCCTCTTTGATAAAGTGTGTGTGTGTGTGAAAATATTTGTTACACTCCTGTTTCCGGTATGCTGTGAAGAATAAATTATGTATGCACAGTTCTTTGAAAGCTGCAAAGTGCTATATACATATTCAGTATTGCTAAGGAACACATTTTTAAATGTAAACGCGACCTCACTGTGAGCTGGGGCAGTTAGGAAATATTTTAACAAAGAAAATAAGGATCTTAATTGTTGGGACTTATTGTTATCAGGCTGTGAAACCCTGCCTTGTGAGCCTTTTGCCTGATCCCTTGTTCCCGCTCTCCATGGTCCCAAGTGCTGGTTAAAGGCTTGTTAGAAATTAAAAGGATCACTTGACATTAAATCCCTACCACCCATTCACCAAACCCAGAGTATGACCACTGCTTGGAAATTCTTGTTTTCACACTCCAATGGCTAGAGTAGACCCCAATGTGTAAAGATGTCGGCTTGGATTAAACCCACTTTGCTATGAGACATTGGCCCTATTTGGACTTCTGGTAATCTGCCTTGAGGTCAGCTCCACAGCCTAGTTTCCAAAACTCTAGTTCTACTGTCTGCAGGCATCTTCTTCTTTCCAGCTAATCTGATGTGATGGTGTCAGGGAGCTTTGTGATCCTACACGGCTGTGGTATGAGAAAATGACTGAAATGGTTAAAACAAACCAAAGGAAACAACATGGATCAGTTTCCTTGAGAGTAAGAGCCACATTATCTTATTCTTTTTTTGAGTCTTTAAAGTGTACATTTTAAAACTCTCAGATATAATTAATTTTATCTGGTGTATATATTGATACAGATGTGGCTTTATATATAGTATTAATTTTACAATGGATGGAATATTGCACCATTCATTGTCTTAAGGTGTGTTTTTCAAAGTAGCAAAAACAAACAAACAACCCAAAAATAACCTTGTTACAGGAATAAATTTGGGATGAAATCATAAAAAAATTTGACCTTTTATAGATGCCAATGAAAATAAGAACAATGAAATTGCTTTCTCTGACCTATTTTGTCTTATAGGCAATTTTACATTCATTTGCAAATGTTACTCCTCCAGAATAAAACAATTATATTTGGTGAAACACATATGGAAGTTGAGGCCCCCATGCTCTATATCCCTCTTTCAAGTTCCCCTTCTTTCCCTCCCTAACTTACATACATAGAAACCATCAATAGATTCCAGCTGGCTATCTGTACTGAAATGGTTCAGAAAAAGAAAATCCCAATTTGAAAACCTTTCTAATGATGTTTGATAAAGCCATGGAATTATAAGTCTCTCACAAACAAAAAAGAAATTAATTAATTGTAAAAAAAAAAAACAAAAAAACGGCCTGGCCAAGTTTTATGCTGATGAATAGAAGTTTAGCGATGTCTTGGACCTGCATCTAACATCAACAATACCACGGTTATTAACAGCAAGACCTGTGGAGCTACACTTTACCTCACTGTCAGCCAAGAATGTGCTCGCTGCAATGTATTAGGCTTTTCTTTGACAAGTTTAAGACGCCATAATGAAGCAGTTGCATGGGACAGACAGATAAAGTAATCCATCAGATAAACCAGTTCTTTATCCTATTCATGCTTGTATTCAAAAGCTAAGTCCATGAGGGGAGTGGGTAGGGAGAGATTTCTTTGTTATAGTGTTCTAGACAGTTTTCTCTTTTGTATGGTACAAGTCTTTGTATACATTATGTAGCGTTTGATAAGGCCCAGGAAAAAGATTTGTAAGCTGTAAAGTGCTTTGCACATATACGTTAGGAGTAAAAAGCAATAATTAAAGCAGATTTCTGGGTCTGACATTCAGTTCTGCTATGGACTGAATTGTGTCCCCCTGAAATTCATATGTTGAAGCCTTAACCCCCCACGTGACTATATTTGGAATCGCCTGTAAGGAGGTGGTAACGGTTTAATGAGGTCATAAGGTTGGGCTCTAATCCAACAGATTGGGTGCCTTTATAATAACAGGAGGAGACAGCAGAGCTCTCTGTTTCTGTGCACACTGAGGAAAGACGATGTGAGCATCCAGAGAGAAGGCAGCCGTCGGCAAGCAGGAAGAGAACTCTCACCTGGAACCAAATTGGCTGAAACCTTGACTTTGGACTCATCATCTCCAGAATGTGGACAGAATGTTGGTAGAGATGTTACAGTTCATTCTGGTGAGGTCTCAGAAATGAGGAGCAGATTATTGGAAACAGGAGGAAATGCAGTTCTTTGTTATAAAGTGGCAAACAACTTGGCTGAACTATGCTCTAGTAGTTCATGGGCAGTGGAACTCACAAGCCATGAAATTGCATATTTAGCTAAGGATATTTCAAAGCAAAATGTTGAAGGTACAGTCTGGGCCTTCTGACTGCTTATAGTGAAATGCGAGAGGAGAGAGACGAATTGAAGAAGGAATTGTTAAGTTAAAAGGAATCAGAATTTAAAGACTTGGAAAATACTCAACTTGTCCATATTGCAAAAAATCGAGAAAGAGTGTTCAGAAGAGAACACCAAGGGTGAGACTGGGCTGTCATGTGGTGCAGACATTCTGTCAGACCTGCAGGCAGGCCATGGTCAGGAGTGATGTTTCACTTTGTGATGGGAAACCATTGGACTGTCATGTCAATTTAAAAATATCATTCTTGGGCCGGCCCGGTGGCTCAGGCGGTTAGAGCTCCATGCTCCTAACTCCGAAGGCTGCCGGCTCGATTCCCACATGGGCCAGTGGGCTCTCAACCACAAGGTTGCCGGTTCAACTCCTCAAGTCCCACAAGGGATGGTGGGCAGCGCCCCCTGCAACTAAGATTGAACATGGCACCTTGAGCTGAGCTGTCTCCCCAATGGCTCAGTTGGTTGGAGCACGTCCTCTCAACCACAACGTCGCCAGTTCGACTCCTGCAAGGGATGGTGGGCTGTGCCCCCTGAAACGAGAAAATGGCAACTGGACCTGGAGCTGAGCTGCACCCTCCACAACTAAGATCGAAAGGACAACAACTTGACTTGGAAAAAAGGCCTGGAGTTACACACTGTTCCCCAACAAAGTCCTGTTCCCCTTCCCCAATAAAATCTTTAAAAAAAATATATCATTCTGGATACATGGTAGAGAGTAGACTTTAGAATTAAGGAGGGAAAAATGGAAGCTGTGCAACTGATAGGGGCTTTTATAATTATACAGTTTAGCGAGATGGTGGCTTATTGAGGATCAGTGCTTTTCAACCTTGGTTTCTCTTAAGGAGCTTCTAAAAATACCAATGCTCAGGCCAAACCCAGAGCAATTGATAAAAATATTTGTGGGGGGGACCAAGCATTGGTGATTTTAAACCTCCCCAAATGATTTCAATGTGCAGCCAAAGTTGAGAACCACTGTCCATGGTAGTAATGATGAAAATGACAAAAGTGATTGGACTAACTCTGTTTAACCACTGGGAGCAACAGGGTTTTCTTAGTGGTTAGATGGGGGGCATGAGCATAATAAATGCAAAGAGTGATTCCAAAATTTTTGGCCTGAACAACTGGCAAACAGTGCCCCAGCTGTCGTGCTACAGAGCCTCTTCTTGCTCTAGGCGCACTTACAATTGGCAGTCTTTAGGGGTACTTAATAAATGCATCTGAGCAGTGTGTTCCAATACTGTATGCGTTACCTCCAAAATCCAAAGAGACCCACCAAGCATTACCTGTCTTTTAAAATGGTAGGTGGGTTCAGAGTTGAATAACTTGTCTTGCACATTGGAGGAAATGTACCAACACGCTCAAGACGTCTGGGCCTCCCGAAATGGCTGTAAGGTATTAAGCTACTGAGTTTTAATTTACAAATGGAAAATTTTCTATGCTGTCCAAGCCATTAAGTCATGTAGCCTCTCTTTAAAGTTGCAAGTCCTGAGTAAAGTCTTCCTTGGTTATTTAACTTGTTTGGTGCAGTTTTTCTTTGACAAGTCCACAGGTAATTTTCATTAATATTCAAATACACGAAACACATCACCAGATACTGCAGAGTAATCTTAGGGAATTAAGCAATTATTAACAAACAAAACCTCCCTATAAGAATCCACCTGTTGCTGTTTCTGACCCGTTATTAGCAGGGCTTGGTCTTTGAAATGGCTTTTTCAATGGGAGGATTTTGACTAAGTGCAAACTCTTATTTAGTAAACCTGATAATAGATACCCGTATTTGTGAGATGACTCGTTAGGGGCAAGCGGTGCAGCCTGTAGTAATGACTCAGAATGATGCTAAATGAATCCATAAAAGAGATATTCATGTACAACTAGAAGTGTTTTAGAAAACAACAACAACAAAACGAGAGTAAATAACCAACACCCAAGCTTATTATCCTGTAAGTTCAATTCTATTCCAGGTCTTCCCGAGGAAGTTTACTCCCATTAGAATCCACTGGCATTCTATTATGGGAGTGGCTGGATCCCATACAAAGAAGTTCAGTCCATCTCATGTGGGTATATATGTGACAGCCATAAAGCTTCAGGCTCAGAGGTGCTGAAGGGAGATGGCAGAATAAACATGTTCAACGGACCTTGCCGGCGAGGTCGGTGGCCGGAGTCAAAGTCAATGAGGAGGGTGATCTTCGATGGGCTAGTTAGTGTCTTGGACTTCAGTTTCTTCATCTGTAAAATACAGGAGGCTTCACTCGCTTTGGAAACATTTCTATGCATTTTGTCTCCTCGCTTTCCAGTCTTCTCTCTCAGTGAAAGTCAGTGGTTCAGTGCTTCTGTGAGCCTGTGAAACAGGACTGTGGTTTTGATGTGGTTTCAGTATTCACATAATCTAAGAATCCAAAAACTTGAGTTCAGTAAGAATTATTGTGTGAGATGAACATTCCCACTGAATATTGTATCACCTTTTCCTTCCTCATATGCTGGCCATATTGTTTTCAGGTGTTTAATTCAGATATACCATTTGGATTATTATGAGGATTAGTAAGATGATGATGGATAGTGAACAAGTTGAGGATGGAAGAAAAATGTCTTTGTTATGTGGTCAGTTTTGTCCTATTATAAGTAAGAATTTAATACTAGTTTTGATATTTAGTTTTGCTACAGATGGAAATTACTTGAAATTACAGTTGCTTTTTATTTGGCTGAAAATTTGTTATAATTCTTATTAATATTCATGGCTATCACTGTTTTCTGGGTGTAATTACGAATATAGCTAACCAGAATCATCTATTTATCTATAAATTCCAGTAATGACTGAATGCTTGCTAGGTGGCTCTGCTAAGTGCTGCAGATACAAAAATCAAAAAGGTGCCACAGATAACTACAATAGCGGTATAAGTGCTAGTGAAGCAAGGCGCCAAATATTAAAGGATTACTAAGGATGGTATAATGACCACATGGAGGGAGGCAGGGTTTTGTCAGGAAAACAAGAGAAATCAGGAAATCAGAGAGGAAGTGGTATTTAACCTGAGTCTGATACAAAGAGCAAGGATTTGCTGCATGAAAGAAAAAGAAAAAATGAGAAAGATGAGAACAGAGGACAAAAAGGTTATGAGGAAAGAATTTGGGAGGAATGATTTTCTAATCAAAGACATGAAGGCCTTTTTTGACAATTTCCTTATCTGCATTTCCAATAGGAAGTCATGAAACTTGGCCTTACAACGAAAGTCTGTATGATGCTGATGAAATGATAACTGAGCCATTACTAAGACCCATGCGCATTTTCCCATGGAAAATCCTCATAAAGTCTATTGTTTCTCACAGATTCATGAGCCCGTAAAGCAAAAGGCCTATAAAGGGAAACATTTGTGCTCATGAATGTAAAATTTCATACCCTCTGCTGTGATTACAGCAGGTTGACTTGAACCTGTATACAATAAGGGAAAGTAAGTGCTACTGATGTAGCCCTCCCCTTTTCAGCTGAGAAGTGTAGCCTGGGTGGTCCTTTTGTATTTGCTCCAAGTGATACTGAAGGTACAGCCAATCAGTTTGGGAGCGATTTTTTTCCCCCTTGAATTTGCGGAATAAGAGAAAAATCAATTTGACTGAAACCCAAAAGGGAGCAGGCAACTAAACAGGTTAGTTTTTTTCAGATACCCGTTAAGGCTCTTTTAGATCATCAAATAACGTGGTGTCTCCTCTTTAAGTGCTGTTTTATGGCTTATTAGTCAATGTTATCAACTCAGTGCCTCTTGTAGAAAATCAAAATTGCATTATTTAAAGGGCAGTTAGGCTATAATACAGTTGTTTACTCAATATCAAAACTTCCATAAGAATGTGTACAGCAATGTGACAAGGAAAACAAAATAATGTTGTTTGAATGATTGTACCATTTCTCGTAAGCTGGATATATTGTAGGCCTTAAATTAATTTATTTGAGACTGATAATAGAGACACCTTACCTTTATCATAATTATTTTGGGACATTGGGAAAAGACATTCATTTTTTTAAAAAGATTTTTCCTTTAATTGAAATCTCAATGAGGAAATTTTAGGAAGCTCACTGGTATCTTCCAGGATATTTAAATTTCTCTCCCAGTTTCTTCATTTTAGCTTTCCTTTCAGTAGAAAAGCTTATGTTTCTGGCACACTCTAAAGCCTACAAGGATATTCAATGGTTATTGAAACAAGAAACTCTATTTACAAAGATGTTTAGAGCACCCTGGTTCTTAAGGGATTAAAGATCTTGTTTCACCTCTTCTTATTGGAAAAAGAGGAATCAAGTGATGCATGGGCGACATAGATTCTGGAGTTTTGTGCTTAAGTAATGTGTAAAACTTTATGACCTGACTTATACACTTTCCAAGTTGGATTTGTTATATGTATGGGTATCAGTTTCTTAGTTTTCTCTGTTTTTCGGGGCTTAAATAGAGGATATTCTTTTACTAATTTGGTTGACTTGTGCTGCCCAAAATTTTCTGAAAAAAATCAGTGTAATGCTTTGTAAGTAGAAGTGACGCATGGCCTTGCTGGCTTTATTTAGTTGTAACAGAGAGAAAATAACTACTGTACACTGGGCATCACATTGTTGTTTGGGTTTCTTCTATTATAGTAAAGAAAGTCGACTACTGTTGAGACAAGAAAAATCATATACTACATCTGGATGATTCTTTTCCATATTGGTATAATTAAAATCTTGGTAATTTTCACAGTTGTTTTTATAATAAAACACATTTTCCTGATGAAATTAAAATGGGTTCCTTTTCAAGTAAGGACTAACCAATTGATCCTATGAAGAGATATTACATTCAGATGAAGGTATCAAGGTAGCCAAATGTGAAGTTAGAGAGTACAGTCCACACTTCTGACACCAATTGTAAGTTTGAGGATTCCCAAGACCTGCTTCAGGTTCAATAATTTGCTAGGACTCACAGAACTCATGGAAAGCTATTATATTGAACAATTATGGTTTATTACAGAGAAAAGATACAAATGAAAATCACTCAAGGGGAGAAGTGTGTAAGACAGAATCCAGGAGGGCTCCAAACCTGGAGCTTCTAGTTGTCCTCTCTTCGTGGAGCCATGGGCGTTGCCATATTCCCAGCAACGATGTGTGATAAGACACAGAGCATTGCTAATCAGGGAAGCTCACCTGAGCCTTGGTGTGCGGCACTTTGTTGGGGCTCCATGGTTGACTTCCCACATGGCGGACCTTGAGTCTCCAGCCCTCCAGGGGGCAGTGTGGTTCCTATGTGGCCCAAAGCCCTCATCACAGTTCACACTGTTAGACTGTTGGGTGGCCAAGGTCCAAGTAAACAAATGTATTCTTCTAGAGATCACCTCCCAGTTGAAGAGGGCAAAAGCAGACCTCTCTTTGAGTAAAGTTAATTCTTTAATACACAGAAACCAATATGAATAACTGTGAAAAGAGCTGAACATTTTGAAGGTGAAGTCTGTCTTTTAAAACATGACCTTCAGAAGCTTCATGAGTAGTCAAAAGTGACCATCTAGGAACCAGATGATCTCCATTCATGTATCCTGGTTTGTGTGTGTATTAGGTACATAATCTAAAAAGCTGTTTTATTTTCTGGAGCTTCAGTTTCGTGGATGATATAAAACCAGAGTAATCAGGCTTGCCTATTTCACTAAATAATAACAGGTGTATAAAAGAGATTCACAATATTACAAATGTTACAAATATTACAAATATAATTTATAATATTTAATATTTCTGAAAAAGAGCTGGCAGCTATGAGTGATCAAACCATTCGAGTTAGTAATTTGTAACTTGAAATTGTGACGAATACTGTTAACAAGAGCCATGATTATTTTAAACAGAATTCAGTGCTATGATACAAAGAATAATTGTTTAAATATTTTATTTCAGATAGATGATTCCTAGTAATAGATTGCAGGACATTTTTATAGACAAATCTTTTTTACTCTACAAAATTAAAATGTGAAAGAGGGGTAGTTCGAGAAACATGTGCTCACTGGGGGACAAATGATGCATATAATGCATTGGCACACACATCTGATGTGGCTCAGGTTGTCATTAATAGTGAACGATCTCACCATGGCAGGGACACACTCTGCTGATGCATCTCGTCATTTAAGAAATAGTGTCAGCTAAGATTAGAATGAGAGGAAGCTGCCTTTGGACAAGGCCCTGCGCTCCTGGTGTGAATAGGCGTTAGTTTAATTTGTTCAGCAAAATGCAGCTGCTGACAAATCATACTTGTACTTTTTTGAGACTGTCATCATTTGAGAAGTTGAATTAACCAACATTACATTCCAGCTCCATGCAGAACATTTCATTTAAAGAATATTTATAGTACAAAAATGTATCCATGGACACCCAGTGACTTTTGTTAGCGGTTATAAACTTGATGTATTGTCCTAGTTTGTTCCTTTTGTTGCAAAAAGAAAACGGAGGAATTATCCTTCTGGCTTTGGTCCTGAAGTTGAGCCCAAGAGGGACGTGATGCCGGCTGAAGACTTAGAATCCTTGCACCAAACCTCAGTGTCTTGCTGACATGACGAAGCCAGGCGTACTTGGGAGATGCCAACGTTCTCTGCACAGCCCCTGTCACCCACCTCGAATTCTTTCACACACAAGGGCTTCCAGATGTTCCCAGGGAGAACATGTCTCTTTATAATAAAAGTTATATTAGCCATCATTTTCCACATATTCCTAAGGCACCCATTTACAAGAATTTGTGGTACATTCCCAAACATCTGCAGATAGTATCGCCATAATTACTTTAGAAATTACTAGCCACCTGTCAGCACAGGGATTACTACTATGAAGAATGTCAAATGGGAATTAAGGGTTTTTTTTATTAGGTCACCAGCATTCTACCATCGACATATTGTGGGCAGATAGGAGCATTTCAGCACACAATTTTATTAGGTGCAATAAATTTGGAGGCTACATACTTCGCTGTTACTACATATGCATATTTACTCTGTGCATATGTATTCAGCAGTAACTGAAAACTACTCAGAATGACAGTAGTACCTTGGGGTTTGAGTTTCAGATGAAAAAAAGGATGTTTGGCGTCTTCATTTCTTGTACCAAAATATATTTGCTTAGCAAGCAACTGGAGCTACTTAGAAAACATGCAGCTTTGCCTTATGGAAATGCTGTGAACTTCCAATTTGCAAATGAGTAACTGTATGGTACGTATGTGAGGGAAACAACCATGGCGTATCTCATACTGCCCATTTGAGAAATAAGAGAAATAAGTGCCCTTGAACTCTGCTTACTCTTCCAGGACTAACAGCCAGCTAATATTTGAAAGGTTGCAATGAGACAGGCCCTGTGATGAGCGTTTGATACGTGCATAGCACTTTGAATTAGGAATTATTACTATCATCGTCATCACCATCATTTTCGTCTCCAGGCTGAGGTTTTGAGAGACAGAACATCAAAGAGTGCCTGAAGTCTTTAGCATAATACACAGCAAATTCTAGCTTACTCTTATAGTCTTCACTTGAGTTTAGGGCCCAATGACCAGGTAATTATAAGGGGTTTTTCTCTTTCTTTTTCCTTTGCCAGCATTCCCTGTGGTCTGCTTTCTTAGGAACCTATGGCAAGAGGCAGCTGTGTCTGGGGCAGGTTTCAGGTATTTCTGACGATCCTGACTAAAAACATCTTATTATGACTAAATCCTATCCCAACTTTTAACTGTTTTGCTTGCTCATTAATACACTTTTTCAGGCAATTATAGGCATATTGAATGTAAAGTGTTTTTAGATGATAGTTTTTCAGTGGAAGTTGAACCCCTTCTATATGATTTGACATACTAAGATATGACATGATGTGTGCACTTTGTGAAACTCAGTGGGCTTTCCAGTAGGGCTCACCTGGGCCAAAATTGGATTTGTTTCCTGGAAATATCAAGGACGGTTTTTAAGAGGTAATAAAATTCAAGTTGTTTTCAATCTTTTTAATAAAGGGCAAAAGTTTGAGAGGGTTCCACTAATGGGAAAATGGCAGGTTAACAGTTCTTGTGGTGAAAACAAGAAAGCACATCTGGGAAATTGAAAGTGGCATGGCATGTGTACAGAATGCATGTGGAGAGTGGCAGGGTGATGCCAAATCGTGGGCAGGATATGAAACAGGAAGTGTCTTGGAGTTTGAGGGAGCCTGTAAGTGGCATCCTTGCTTTTCTAGCTTGAGTTATAAATCAGTTGAGTGATACAATGGTGTCAGCAGAACTAAATATCAACTTACTTATATAACTATGGGAGAACGTGACATGGATGTTTGGCAATAGTGGTCTTCCTGTTACTGAAGCCCTAAGTCAGTCAGACTTCCACAGTCACAGTCAGCACTGAATAGATATAGGCTACCACATATGGAGCCCTACTTTTGTGACACTTGCTATAAGGAAGAGCAGAGAAAGATGTGTGCTCTCTGAGTCCCATAGAGAAAGAAGAGGAAGGAATTGAGCTTTCTCTAACTTTCCCGTCATAAAGTGAATACTACTTCAACAAGGAGGATTAAGGAGCGGGTTAAAAGTTCTGGAGTGTTTAGAGGACTTGAGAAATGGAGAAGTAATATTGCCCGTACCCTCTGCCCTAGGCTTGAATTCTTTAGGCAATGGGAAATGATTGAAGCTCTTTAAGCAGGAACTCAAGGCATGTTTGTTTAGTGGTTGAATGTAGGCCTTAGGACGTAGATATAGGGTACTTGGAGCCTTCACTGTTAATCTACAGGTTTTAAATGAATTCACTAGACAGCAGAGACCTATGACTATTTGTGAGCAGAAAATGGTTCATCTGGAATGATGTACAGGATTGGAGGGATTTGAGGTGAATGGGAAGTGGGGAGCCCAACTAGGAAGCAATGGCAATAGTGATAGGCAGTAGCTGACTAAGGGGGTATTTTAGAGATAAGAAGAAGGAACATGTGAGGGTGATGTTAGTCAGAATGGATCAATAGAACTTGATGAGTGGTTGGAAAGAGAAAGGGAGAAATCAAGCATCAGCCTTGGGTTACACTGCCCATGTGATCAGGAGACAACTGGAGCAAATGAACAGAAATAGAGAAGAAGAAGGTGTTGGTTAGAGGAGAAAATGGTTGATTCACATGATAGTTGAATGTGAAGAACTGGAGTTTGGGATAGGAGTTAAAGAGTTTCTTTATATTTGAAAGCCTTCTAACCAAAATGTGGGTTGATGATATGACATCGCTACAGGGTAATGCATAAAGACAAGAGAGAACCAGACTGAGATCTGAGGCATAACATTTAGGGAAAGAAGAAACTAGGGATAGCAGGAGTCAGGTAGGAAGAGAACTGGGGAAATAAGACATTCAGGCCAAATGTAGACTAGAAAATCGTTAGATAACTGCCAAAAATGGTGCTTGCTGAGTGATGAAGACTACAAATTATGTAAAACGGTTCCTTCTTGACAGTTGCATTGAACATAGTGTGAAGATTAATGTTGATTGAGCTTTCTGGTATGCGGTATTGTCAGGTTAAGAAGAGGGACTTGGAAAAAGTGTACCAGTGAAAAGTAAGGGTACAGATGATTTGCTCACAACAGAACAGAGATACTAAGAGATACTCTTAAGTCAGCAATGGAAGGAGTACAGAAGTGGGGTAGAGAGAGGAATCAGAAAGGAATGGAGCTTGGAAAAAAAAGGCAATGAGGGTTTGTGCCAAGATTGCCAAGTGTGAATGACAGATACTTAGAATGTTAGA
This sequence comes from Rhinolophus sinicus, assembly GCF_057876585.1. NCBI lineage: Eukaryota > Metazoa > Chordata > Mammalia > Chiroptera > Rhinolophidae > Rhinolophus > Rhinolophus sinicus. The sequence goes on from NC_142515.1 coordinate 126,210,032, forward strand.
GGTTAAGAACTATTATTTTATTATTCACTACTGTCAAGCAAAGTTATTTAGTGCTTGATAACAATATGGATAATTCAAGAGAAGGTGCATTTTGGGAGGCTATGTACTATGTTTCCCGAAAATATTAATTTTTGCTCCAAAAGACACATTAGGGCTTATATTTGTTTAGGGGATGTCATCCTGAAACATCATGGTAGGGTTTATTTTTTGGTTAGGTCTTATTTTCGGGGAAACAAGGTATGTGAAACCCACCCTGACTTACTCAGACAAAAGACATACCATCTAGTATAGTAAAGATTGTATACTAATACATTAATACATTGGCTACTAGTATAGATTGACTGTAAAAAAAATTATGAATCACTGGTTCCTTTCTTATTTGCTTTGCTTGCATTAATATATAAAACCTGCAGAGCAAGACAATATGTGTGAAATTATCAGACATCATAGTTCTTCCAAGTGACCATAATTGGACCCTTGAGTTTTGAACTCTCTGAAGAAAAATTGATACATGATATTTGTAACTATCTTCAGTATCTAAGCATTGAATATCCAGAAAATGAGTCATTCAAATTATTCCTTTTAGCAAGTATTAAGAGAAATCTTAAATATACAATATGGTTAAACTTTGTGATTTTTCCCATAGCGTGTTGAGTGAGACTGCCAAGTGACACTGACTTTTATTATGTGAGTCAGAACTTTGTTGTATATTCTTTGACTTAGGGGATCTTACAGAAAAATTTCTCTACACCTCATTTGGCCTAGAAAAATTTTGGGGAATACCTTTTTTGCCTATTGATTAGCAAAAAATACAAACAAAACAAAACAAAACCCTCATATTTCATTGGATACCTTTTTGTTCATAAAACCCTTTCCTTAAACAACTGTCATTTAAAAAGGATAAGATGGTGGTATAGGTTAGAAAAGAAATCCTCTTTTATAGTTCAGAGAAGCTGTCTTTCTCCTGAAATTGCAACATTACGTGGGTAAGATTGTATGTTAGTATATATAGAATAGATCAACCTTCTTATCGCAGGATTCCCTTTCATGAAACCCGTGATAGTTGGTTATCCAACCTCTGCTTGAATAATTCTTTTGGGCAGCTCATTTTGTTTTTTGGATTGAATCAAAACTTACATTCCAATTTCATCAAATTTATCTATCAAGACTCAGGTGTACTTGTTGGTACTTTGATCTCCCTCTTACGCCTATTTTTAAATACCTGATGGCAGCCCTTCCTTCCTGGTCCCTACCCTCATGGATTCCCTTCCTTGGATTTAAAGCTCCTTTTACCACTACCACTGTGCATGCACATAACCTCCATCTCTTTCGGGTTCTAACATGCACACTTCTAGGTAAATTATTTAATTAAAGCCACTGGTATCGAAGAAGTAGCTTTGACTTCTGGGCTTACGTGCAATTTAGCTGGAAGTACTTAATTTGCTTTCTCCCACATCCAGTAAAAACAATGTTGAAAGTATATAGATATGAAAAGATTAATCAGTTTTATCCTAGACCATAGAAGTGGTTTTGACTAACTAAAACGAACAAAGCCTGAGACAAAACAGGAGGCTCAGATATAGAAAAGGGAGCTCCCTATTTTTTCCACAACTTACCTATTCTTCAGAGATATAAACTTCCATCAATTAGAAAGTCAGTAGCAAATGCTCTATTTTATGAATTTTCTATAAGATGAACAAGATCAATTTACTTCTTCCTCATCAATTACAACATTGTTTTCTTTCTATATCTATTGTATGCATCCTTATATATTAGGTTGGTACAAAAGTAATTGTGGTTCAAAAGGTTAAAAATAATTGCAAAAACTACATTTTCTTTTGCACCAACCTAATATATCTATTCTATACCTTTCTATTTATAGAATGGCCAGTGGTGAAGATGACAGGCAGAGCGGTACAGTAATCTGGGAGGTATAATCCATCATTGAATAGGAAGGAGTGAGAAACAGCCTTGGGTGCTCTGTATATTTGGAGCTATAGGAAAGTCCGTGCGCATCTAGCAAAAGTACCCGCGTCCACAAATGAAATGGTAGTGGTCACTGTGGCAATCTCTCCTTCTAGTCAAGGCAATTAATCATATCCGATTGAAGTCATGCCTACTGAGAAGATATCACTTCGTAACTGTTCTTTATGGCCTCTTCAGACTGAGGCTGTAATATGTAGCTGTCTACTGTGGGTATTGCCAGTATATCATGTAGAACCATTTCTAAATCTGGCCTAGATTTTTTCTTCCTGAGTCAGTTGGTCATAGGGAACTTCCACTGAGAATGCAGGCAGAGGCTGAGAGAGAGAAAAGAAGAGATGATGTAGCAGGAATAGGTCCATGGACTCTAGGCTAATTGCTCACACAACCAACTTGTGCTTTTAAGACCTGCTCAAGCTTCATCTTGTGCATTCCCTTTTCATTTGGTAATGCATGTTGCAGCGTAGGCCCAAATTTAAAATATGTTGATTTAGACAACACGCAGTTCATGATGGGAATCTCAGGTCACATGGCAGCTTTGCGGACTGTGGTCAAACTTTCAGCATGCCAAAACCTTTTTTTCAGAGGGAGATTAGTTATCTCCAGAAGAGAGTAGGACTTTGCTTAATCCAGTCGGTCTACACTGTGATTTACCTATTAGGACCTGATTAAAAGAGCTCATTCAGCATTCCGATATGTCAAAGACTCTCTAAGGACCAGGTTAGCTGGAACATAGAACCCAAGTCTCCGCAGCTTGCACACCATCTTGGAAAAGTCGCAATATCTTGTCTTGTTCTGGGTGCTGTTCCAAACTGCCAGCTGTGTGGCATACTTGGAAAAGGGATCAGAACATCATGCCCAAAAGAGATGTATGTCCTCTCCGTAATCTAAAGGTGTCCATTCAATGCTGAGCTTCTTTCTGAGTGGCTGTGTGAGGCAGATACAGCAATTTGATCATCACTTTGGAAGGGATATGAGCTAAGAATGATCTTTACAGTTTTAAATGGTTAAAAAAAGTATTTTGTGATGTAAAACTTGTAGAAAATTCATGTTTGTATCCATAAATAAAATTTTATTGGAAAACAGCCACACCCACTCGTTTATGTAATCTCTATGGCTGTTTTCATATTAAAACAGCAGAGTTGAGTAATTATGGCAGAGATAGTATAGTTCACAAAACCTGAAATTTTTATTATTTGACTTTTTACAAAATAGTTTACCACCTACTGCAATATGCAATACTAGTCTAACAAATGTTGAAAATCAAATGAAGCGGAAAAAAAATTCTGAGAAATTATGAAACACTGAAACTTAAATAAGAAGTATGAGACTTCAAATATAAGACCAACAAACATAGGATAAACTTAGAAATAGTTTCTAAATAAGGTTCTTTTTTGTTTTTCTGAAGAAAACCTTAAAGCTTTACTGAGGATTTTTTTTTTGTATTAGTTTCAGGTGTACAAAACAACATAATGATTAGACATTATACCCCTTACAAAGTGATAACATCCCAAATCTACTACCCCTCTGACATCGTATACAGCTATATTCCCTATGCTGTGCTTTACATTCTGTCTCTCTCTCTCTCTCTCTCTCTCTCTCTATCTATCATCTATCTATCTCTATAGGTAAATATATATGTATATATATATAGATAGATAGATAGATAGATAGATAGATAGATAGATATCTCTATCTCTCTCTCTGTATATATATCTATATATCTATAATTATAATTGGCATTCAGTGTCTAAATAAGGTTCTTGATCTATATTGCTTTACAGGTGCTTCCATTTAACATTTGATGAATCAGATAACCTTCCTCCCACAAAACAAAAAATGTAACATATACAAAATATAAATACAAAGTATGAATTATACTGGTGAATAGAAAATATGGAAATTATCCTAGTTTGTTTTACAAAGCCAGTATTAGATTGCATCCAAAATGAAAAATTAAAAGCAACTTAATCTTTAAAATGACAGGATTGGGTTGGTAAATTATGTTGTATTAACGAGTTGAAGCACTATTACATAGTCAAGAAAACATATAAATATAAATATAAATGTAACTATAATTATACACTATGTGAATTGTTAATGGTATAATGTTAAGTGAAAAAGGTATAAATGTGTATCTATCCTACACTGCTTCTCTGTGTAAACACATAGGGGATACAAAAGGATCATAAGTAAACATATCAGTGCTGACACTGATTTTGTTGAGGTAATGAGATTATATAAGGATTTCAGAAAATCTATTTGAATAAATCATAATGTGGTTGTATTTACTTTACAATAAAAGGAAATTTTAAATTAAAAAAAATATGTCACCCACATCATTTTTATATGTATTACTGATAATTAATTCACCTTGTGATAGATTTGGTAGGAAATCTATGTTTTGGACCATATATGATATTTCACTTGTCCCTACTAAATTCATCTTGCTAATTTTGGCTTATCCTTATTGCATATTAAATATTTTTTCAATGTTGACTCACTGGATGATATTAACTTTTATCATTATGACACCTATAGATTTGGTCAGCACATCTTCTATTTTACTTTTCTCCAAATTGTTTAAAAAAATATTTACCACTAAAAGGAAACCACTGTCTTGAAGTTCTTGATGTACCTTCTAAATATCAAATACAGCAGACTTATCTCAGTTCTCATTTTCCTATATTGTGGAGTACAGCCTCTGCCGCCTAACATTGTCTTTCCACTAGAGCATAGCCTGTCTTAGTTTTCTACCGTTATTCCTACCACCTAAATGCAAGCATTCGATACGGTTGTACATCTCCCATCTCCTGACCACTCTTCTTTTTTGGTTATTTTCTTGAGTATCAATCTATTTTCAACTTTCTAAACCTCTGTGAAGATGACTTCCGAATGTCTGTTTGAGGTGTCTCCCTCTGAGCTGTGGACCTGTACATCTAAATGTTTTGTGGTCATTTTGCTGGAATTCAAACTCAGCATTCCCCAAACTCGCATTATTTCCTTTGAGGACAGCACTTCTTCTCACCTAAATTTGGAGTCACATTAGACCTTTCTCTCATTTATCCAGTTAGTGCCATTGGGTGAATTCTATCCAGGCAACCTTCCTTGGTGTCTCTACGCAGCCTGAGAGGCAGCGTGGAGAGTTGTTAGGGGCATGGCCTGTAGAGTATTTGAGTTCAAGGTAAGGCTTTATCACGAACTAGCTGTGTGTCTTTGGGCAATTTTCTTAAGTTCTTTGTGCCTCACTTTCCTCATTGGTAAATTTGGGTAGTAATATTTTTAGTACATATCTCATAGGATTGTTTTGAAGATGAAAAGGTAATACACGGTATGTCCTCAGCCGAAGGCCTAGCGTGGTAGTGCTCAGTAAATCTTATGTATTATTATTTGCATTTCAAGTGCCATACCACTTTATTTTAGGCTCTTTTTATTTCTATTTCTTATTGCTATTGTATTATGTCATATAATGCATATTCCAGCTTCTGCACAATAGATCTATATTGTTTTATTTGAGATACAATTTTCAAGTTTATGTGGCATCTACTGAATTCTGCTAAGACTTATGCCTCATGGGACTTCTGATTGAATACATGGAAAAACTGCACAGTGGAAACATTTTATTTCCGTCCTACAGTGGGGCATTTGGTGTGAGACCAGCAGGTTAAGAAGAAGCCTCAAAAAATCCAAAGACAGATGCACAATTTGGAATGGAAAAATAAAACAAAACAGGAGTTCGCACGTAATAGTAACTCAGGCAAAAATAGCAAAATAGCTTGGGGAGAATTTACGGAGCAGAAAATCTCAGAACCGGGAAACGGGAAGCTGTGGTGTAGACTGGACATGTAAGTGAGGAGTGTTTGGTTAAGCAACAGCATCAAGTTCATTCCTCTCTGAAGAGTCATATGTATTCTGATCACGACGTACAGCAAGAGTCACAGAGTTCCCCTTTCTGTTTTTCTTTCATCCACAGGCAACCACTTTTTACCTCAAATACGCCATTGGCTTAGAATTAAAACCTCATTTTTGTAATCGCTTTACATGCTGCATCTGCTAATTTGCAAATTATTTATTTCTCTGAAAGACATTTATGATATTTCCCCTTTCTCACTGTGTATTTAATAGTACTACTAATTTTAAATGGTTCTATTTTGAATTTCTAACCAAATATGCATTTTAATAGGGTGATTAAATCATAGAAAGAATTCCCACAGTTTTCTCTTTCCTTCTATCATGGTTTCTTTGAAAATGGTACCTGGGAAATATTGACAGTTTTATTATACTGTGTTTCCTTTGTCCTGTGGCTTTTTTCGTCTGTTTCTGTCCAAGTTATGAAAGAGTTATCCATATGTCAAAGAATTGTGAAGTATTTTATAGATTCTTCACAAAGAATGACTAAATATTGTATGAAGAACTTGGCAAATTTATAGTAGACCTGCAACAATAGAATTAAGTTTCCATCATTCCTGGTTCTGAGTATCATGGAAAGACACCAACTTTGACTTGCTGACACATTCATATTTCCTGCATCCAGAACTATTGGGTTGGCTTTTTTATTGTGCTATAACTGAGGGGAGCAAAATTTGCCTTTACATATTACTCTAAAATCGAGAATTCAGAAGCCAGTAAAATGTGATTATCTATGTAATCCAATCGTATCTATCTGCTACCTACCATCCATCCATCCATCCATCCATCCATCCATCCATCCACCCACCCACCCACCCACCCACCCACCCACCCATCCACCCACCCACCCACCCACCCACCCATCCATCCACCCACCCATCCACCCACCCACCCACCCACCCATCCACCCACCCACCCATCCACCCACCCACCCACCCACCCACCCACCCACCCACCCATCCACCCACCCACCCATCCACCCACCCACCCATCCATCCATCCATCCACCCATCCATCCGCCCATCCATCTCTGCAGTTCTCTCTCCGTTCATGCTGGTCATCCGTGTCTCATCCCTGCTTGATCCCCTGTAACTGCCTTCATCTCCTCTCCACATGAGGTAATATATTAATAGAACAGTGTTAAGAACAGAGAATATGGAGTTAGGCTTGAGTTTTAACGGCAGAATGGCAATTATGTGGGGTGTAATCATGTGTCGTAAATCAGTTAATCTCCCAGTCCCCTCACCTGAAAAAGGGGTGGTCAGGAAGGACCCCCATAGGTGGACTAACTAGGGTGATGTGGATAAAAACTTGACTCTGTGATGTGATGGAGGGACAGTGCTGAGGTCCCAAAACTCTGTGAGCCTGTCCTTTGTTTGACCTGCACTTGCCGGATCTCTTTCAATCTGACGGACTACCTCTGAGCTTTTATTTCAGTTCTGGAAGTAACACTTCTCTCCTTTTTCCAAGACGAAGGCTTGCATCTTCAACTTTTGGATTTTTCACTTTATCTATTCTTTGTCTTTGGCTAGGGGTTCTGGAAGCGTTACTTGATTGCCAACTCTCTTAAGGAATTTCTGGTCAGAGGGATGTGTCTGTGAGAACAGGAGTAGGAGAGGATTAAGGGGAAAGTAGGAAGTTTCTCTTTAAATTTTGTGTCCTGGATCCCAGAGGAGGGCTGTGCTGACAACTGTCAAACCCTGAAGATGTAAATGGAGTTGTAGCATCATTTGTGGATGATAACTTGCCTCAGTCCTAGGGCAAGAGAATTTCTATTTCACCAGCCAAGGACAATCCAACACTACAGATTCAGGTACCACCTCATCACGTTCCTCCCCACAAACCACATTTATTTAGTCGTTGTGTCAACACTTTCCCTTATCTTCTTGTATCTGATTGAGAATTCCCAGTTTTGATTAAAAGTCACACACACTTGCAGTACCTTCTCGTGTCTGCAGCACATGTTCCTTGGAGGTCAGTGTCTTTCACGATGGCTGTGGTTTAGATAGTCAGTGATTATGCATGCGCCAGGGGTAAAATTAGAGCTATTTGGTGTATGTAGATTGTTAAAAAAGAGACACTCCTCGTACTTAATAGGATATCATAACCTCGTGAAATTTGAAGGTTTTACAGTCAGGGATGGCACCTCATGCTTGATTTCAAATCAATTATTTGTCCAGCCATAGATTTAGGAAAATCTGTTACCTGATCCTTTTTGTGAAGTGACAGAGTCTTGTCTCTGGAATCTTGTGTCTGTGCTGAGTACATGCTGGTTGTGTGCCCTGTGCTGGGAAGGGACTCTCATGTTTGGTTTCATGCTCTGCTGTTGCCTGCCTTCATTTTTTAATGAATTTTGAAGACGGGACTCCCCATTTTTATTTTGCACTGGGCTCCACAGCTCATTTGGCCAGTCCTGGCTGAATTAACGTTTCATGCAGAGACCACTGAAAGGCCAAAGTTGGGACTTCACTGAGTTTACACAACATGTGGAAGGAACGCTTGTGTCTGCTTATTGAATAGATGTCTGTTGTGGGACAGAACCTGGTCTGAAGCTTTAGTTAGAACCCGTGACATTGTGGGGAGTAGCTGACCCGCTCTTCTCACTTACCCTGATTTTCTACCAAAAACCACCTAAAAGTGTACAAGACCAAACTGGCTTAGCTCAGTTCACAATAGTGACATCTTGTTTTCAGGGGCTACTTAGCTCATCATAACATAGAGGAATAAAACTCCTGATATAGGAGTTTTGAGGGTACAAACTTGTTGGTACAAAGTTGTATCAAAGTATTCTTATGCTATCAGAAAACTACATAAAATCAGATTATAAAAATTAATTACTGTTTTCCTTACTTTGCTAAAAGCAATAATTTGTCATCTTATCCCTCTACATCAGAGCACAATATCTCTGTATACAGTTCAACTGGAAACAGGAGTTAGGATTGTTTTGAAAAAGAGCACATGATTTTGGAAAGGACCAGTTCCTGGATTAGGCAGTACTCCTAAACCTCAGCCTTCAGAGCGAAATTTGATTTAAAACCTTGTGCATAGAGGACAATTATTGCCCCGTAACAATGACTGAGTGAGGCTCTGATGGGGATCCTGGGAGATGGGGCATTACTTTAAATTTCTAGAAATGTCGTATAAGCCACATTTTTGTTCCTCTCTGTATGACTGTACTTTTTCTTTTGATTTGCAGTTAGCATGTAGACATGTTTTCCAAATGAATGACAACTCAGTTTGCAATGAGATGGCAAAGCCTCCTTTATGGAGAAGTACAGCCTGGGGACTCAGCGAGGCCTGCTTCAGGCTAGACAGGAAATAAAAAAAGATGATGCTTTCTGGCCTTTAAGAAACTTTTTATTGACTCCAAGCTTTTAATCTTATTGTGAAAATGCAGAATTCCTCTTTCTGCAGAATCACTAGGGATTCTTCTCCCTGTTGGTAGGGGATGCCTTCTCAAATCCATGTTGCCTTAAAAGTGTTTGACCCTAGTGGAATGAAGAGCGAAGGAGAGGGAGACCCCAGCCCTGCTCTTTCACAGACTTACTTAGGCAACAAAACCAAAATTCAAGTATGTAAAAAAGGAATTCCCTCCCAAACTACCCAAGGTCTTTTTCTTTAATAGGACGTCAAGGCCTCTTCAGCCTTGACCGTGGTGGCTGCTGCTGGTCTGACGGGTCTTAGGAGACGCTCAGGACTCTCCACAGCTCTTCCGTCAGCCCTAAGAATGTGCCCAGCATTTGCCAATGGGCTGTGACTGGATTTAGAAAGTACATCCAGCAAGGGCAATTCTTTTTCTTTCTAAATTGCCCATTGTGTGAGATATTTCACACTTAAGTGGATTAGATAAACTAAACAACAGGAAAACAAACAAAAAAACCCTCAAAATTAATAACTCAACTTTCTCAATTTCTTCTATTTTTGGTTGGAGTTACGATATGGGGTTATAGGTATGTCCAGTTCTTTAGAATAGAGATATTTGTATTCTCTTTAATCAGCTTCTGTAGATTTTAAATAACATTTTACCATTGTGTTGTTATGTTAATTTTAGAGGTAATCAGTACTTTCTAACATGCTTTCACCATTAACAACTCTGTGCAGTTTATTAGACTGCATTCACAAGGGTCATGCCAAGAGAAAATGGAGGGCTTTATTTTAGATAAGGGCCACATATTGTCGTAAGACCATGTCACATGTTGTAGTCAGCATTTTTAATACCAATAATAAATATGGCAGTAAGTCAGTGTCGAACACATAATTTAATACTGGTGATTATAGACCCACAAACCTCATACAAAGTAGGCTCATACTTTCAGTTCCAACATGCACATATGTATCACTAAATGACTGTGGGTTTTCAAATATTTCACCGGAAAAGTATTTTTTATTCCAATGCTGTGTGGTGTCAGGTCAAAAGACTTTCTTCAGGAGTGCATTTTTTTTTCAGGGAAACCTTAATAAATAGGTTTTATGAGAAAGTCACAAGGCCGGATGTATTTACAACTCTGAACGGTGACCAATTTAAAGGAAAGAGCCAGTAACAATCACATAAATGAGAAAGCACGATTGTACAATTTTCATGGTTTTCATAAGTGTTTTTTCCTCTAATATTGCAGCTTTTATGCCTTTTTTTTAAATTTGAAAAAACTATAGGAGAATGTAAGGGAAAAATACAGTAATGAGTTTTCCTAACTGGTCATTTATATCTTTGTGGGATTCAAGATTTAAAAAAAAAAAATTGAGGAGGGAAGAGATACAATACTGCTATTGTTTTAAAACCTTTTATTTTGAAATATTTTCAAACTCAGAAAAGTTGCAAGGACATTACAAAGAACTCTTGTTTAGACTTTGTCCTTATTCCCCAATCATTAACATTTTAGCACATTTTTCTCTTTTACCTACGTATCTATGTATCCATGTATGTATGAATGTATGTATGTATCTATCATCTGTCTCTATCATTTTCCTTTCCATTTGACAGTATTTAGCAGATGTGATACTGTTATTAGTAAATACCCATGCCTATTTCCTACTTTCATAATTTTCTGATATATATGTATATTTACATATATTTTTTCTGATATATATATCTATCAGAATATGTATATATATATATATATATATATATATATATATATCCATATATATTTTGAAAATTACCGTTAATACAAGAGTACTATATAGCCCACAAACCCTGTTTAAATTTCAGTGATTGTCCCAATAATGTCATTTATAGCAACAGACAAGAAGAAGAAGGAGGAGGAGGAGGAGGAGAAAGAGAGAAAGAAGAGGGGGGAGTTGTGGGGGAGAGAGGGGAAGGGGAAGGAGGAGAGGATACAACAGGAAAAACAACTTCTGGTGGAGGAATCAGTTCAACTACAAGAGTGTCACTTAATTGCCATATCTTTTTGATTTCCTCAACGTGCAGCAATTCTTCAGCCTTCCTTTGTTTCTTGACCTAGATGTTTTAGAAGTGTTCAAGCCAATTCTTTTGTAGAAAAATCTCTCGGTTTATCTAATATTTCTTGCTTAGGTTCAGAATATAGAGTTTTTTGGCAGGAATGTTATATATAGAAGGGATGCTGTTTTCTTCACTACACTTTATATTAGCAAACACATAATATCAATTTGTGCCCTTACTGGTAACGTTAATTTAGACTTTACTTGGTTTCTCCACTCTATAATCCATCAATCAGTATTTTGTACTTATTAGTAACTAATTAGTAAGTGTTTGTCAGAGATATTTTGAGTTCATGTTAAGTATTCTATTCCTTATTGAAGTTTCACTCACTGGTTTTAGCATCTTTTGCTGTTTTGTCTGAATCAGATATAAGATAGTTGCCAAATGGTGATTTTGAAGTTCTATTATCTTTCTATAATTATTAGCTGGAATTTGATGGAAAGTAGAAAAATCTCTCTCTCTCTCTGTCCCTCTGTCTCTCTCAAAAATATGAACATTGAATTCCTGTTTTAATCAATGGGCTGTGGATCCCATTACTCTGGTCATGTAATCACCACCACCCTCAAGATATAGAACATTTCTATCAATTTTGAAAGTTGTCTCATGCTCATGTGTAGTGAACCCCCTCACCCCACCGTACACCTTGGTGCCCACCACTGATCTGTCCTCTCTCACTGTGGGTTTATCTTTTCCAGAATGACATAAATGGAATCATACAGTATGTAGCCCTTTGAGTCTTTTTTCATGCCACATATTGCATTTGATATTTACCCATGTTGTTACATGTATCAGTAATTCATTCTTTAGATTGATGAGTAGTATATAGTATTTCATTATGTAAACATGCCACAGTTTGGTTATCTATCAGCTGATGGTCATTTGAGCTGTTTTCAGTTTTTGGAAGTTATGAATAATGTAGCTGTAAATATTTGCACACAGGTTTTTCTCGGGACATGTTTACATGGCTCTTAGCTAGATATATTGTATTGGGATTTCTGATCATACAGTAAGGATGTGATTAATTTTATAAAAAATTGGCAAACTTTTTCAAAGTTGGTGTGTCATTTTGCATTTCTATCAGCAAAGTATGAGAGCTCCAGTTTCTTTTCATCTTTGCCAGCTTCTGATATTGTCATTTTAAATATTAGCCATTCTAATAATTGTGTAGTGGTGTCATATTGTGGTTTTTTTCAATTCTCCAGTGATTAATGATATGGAACATGTTTTTGTGTGTTTATTTGCCATTTGTATATGTTCTTTGGTGAAGTATCTGTTAAAATCTTCTGCCTATTCTTTATTGAGTTGTATGCTTTCTTATTATTTATTTTTGAGAGATTTAAAAAAATTCTGAGTGCTAGTCCTCAGATACACGAGATACCTTGTAGGTATTGTGGGTTCACTTCCAACCACTTCAATGAAATGAATATTGTAATAAAGTGAGTCACACGAATTTTCTGGTTTCCCAGTGCATATAAAAGTTGTGTACACTATACTGTAGTCTATCGAGTGTTCAATAACATTATGTCTAAAAAATGTACATACCTTAATATAAAAATACTTTATTGTTAACAGATTCTAACTATCATCTGAACCTTCAGCGAGTCGTAACTTTTTTTCTGGTAGAGGGTCCTGCCTCGATGATGATGGCAGCTGACTGATCAGGGCGGTGGTTGCTGAAGGTTGGGGTGGCTGTGGCAATTTCTTAAAATAAGACAACAATTAAGTTTGCTGCATCGATTGACTTTTTCTTTCATGAATGACTTCTCTGTAGCATGCAATGCTGTTTGATAGCATTTTTATCCACAGAACTTCTTTCAAAATTGGAGTAAATTCTTTCAAACCCTGCCATTGCTTTATCAACAAAGTTTATATAATACTCTAAATCCTTTGTTGTCATTTCAACAATCTTCACAGCATTTTTATCAGGAGTAGATTCCATCTCAAGAACTACTTTCTTTGCTCTCCATAAGAAGAAACTCGTCATCAGTTCAAGTTTTATCATGAAGTTGCAGCAATTCAGTCACGTCTTCAGGCTCACTTCTAATTCTATTTCTCTTGCTGTTTCCACCACATCTGCAGTGACTTCCTCTACTGAAGTCTGAAACATCTCAAGGTCATCCATGAGAGTTGGAAGCAACTTTTTCCAACTCCTGTTAATGTTGCTATTTTGGCTTCTTCCAATGAATCACAAATGTTCTTAATGGCATCTAGAATGGTGATCTTTTCCAGAAGTTTTCTAATTCACTTTGCTCATATCCATCAGAGGAATGACCATCTATGCAGCCATACCCTTATAAAATGTATATCTTAAATAATAAGACTGGAAAGTCAAAATTACTCCTTGTTCCATGGCCTGTAGAATGGATGTTGTGTTGGCAGGCATAAAAATAACATTGATCTCATTGTACATCTTCCTCAGAGCTCTCAGTTGACTAGGTGCATTGTCAACGAGTAGTGATTTTCTGAAACAATTTTTTTTTTAACAATAGGTCTCAACAATGGGCTTAAAATATTCAGTAAACCATGTTGTAAACAGATGTGCTGTCTTCCAAGCTTTGTTGTTCCATTTATAGAGCACAGGCAAAGTAGATTTAGCGTAATTCCCAAGAGCCCCAGGATTTTCTGAATGGTAAATGAGCATTGGCTTCTGCTGAAAGTCACCATCTGCATTAGCTCCTAACAAGAGAGTCAGCCTGTGCTTTGAAGTTTTGATGCCAGGCACTGACTTCTCTCTAGCTATGAAAGTCCTAGACGGCATCTTCTTCCAGCAGAAGACTGTTTCACCTACATTGAAAACCTGTGGTTTAGTGTAGCCACCTTCAATAATAATCTTAACTAGAGCTTCTGGATGACTTGCTGCAGCTTCTCCATCTGCACTTGCTGCTTTGCCTTGTACTTCTATGTTATGGAGATGGCTTCTTTCCTTAAACCTCATGAACTAACCTCTGCCAGTTTCAGACTTTTCTTCTGCAGCTTTCTCATCTCTCTCAGCCTTCATAGAATTGAAGAGAATTAGGGCCTTGCTCTGCATTAGGCTTTGGCTTAACGGAATGTTGTGACTGATTTGATCTTCTATCGAAACCACAAAAAGTTTCTCCATATCAGTGTAAGGCTGTTTTGCTTTCTAATTTGTGTGTTCACTAGAGTAGCACTTTTAATTTCCTTCAAGAACTTTTCTTTTGCATTCACAGCTTGGCCAATTGTTTGGTGCAAGAGGCCTAACTTTTGGCCCATCTTGACTTTTGAAATGTCTTGCTCACTAAGCTTAATCATTTCTATCTTTTGATTTAACATGAGAGATGTGCGACTCTTCCTTTCACGTGAACACTTAGAGGCCTTTGTAGGGTTATTAATTGGCCTAATTTCAATATTAGTGTGTCTCAAGGAGGCCTGAGCAGAGGGAGAGAGGTGAGGGATGGTCAGTTGGTGGAGCAGTCAGAACACATTTGTTGATTAAGTCACTGTTTCATGTGGGTGTTGTTCCTGGTGCCCCATAACAATTGCAGTAGTGACATCAAATATCACTGATCAATGAACAATTTTGAAATATTGTGAGATTCACCAAAATGTGACCCAGCAACATGAAGTGAGCAAATGCTGTTGTGTTAAATGGCACTTCTTTACTTGCTTGATGCAGGGTTGTCACAGACCTTCATTTTGTAAAAAACACAATATCCATAAAGCACGTAAAGGGAAGTGCAATAAAACGAGATATGTCTATATATCTTTTGCAAATATTGTCTCATAGCCTATGGCTTGTCTTTTTTGTTTTCTTAGCCCTCTTTTGAAGAGTAGGTTTTAACTTTGATGAAGTCCAATTTATTGATTATTTTTCTTTATAATTTATGCCTTTTGTGTTCTAAGAAGTTTTTGCTTAATCCAAGGTTGCAAAGATTTTCTTATTCTAAGGTGTGTTTTTAGGTATTTGTATATGGTGCAAGGGATGGGTTGAGTTTGTTTGTTTGTTTGTTTACTTATTTATTGCACATGGATGGTCAATTGTTCTAGCATCTTTTGTTTTTGATCTTAAGGAGGAAGCATTCATTTTTTTTCCTATTAAGTATGATGTTAGGCTTTATCAAGCTAGGAAGTTCTCTTTATGCCTAGCTTTGTTAGAGTTTTAATCATGAATGGGTGATGTGTTTTATAGAAATGCTTTTTCTGCCTCTGTTGAGATCACTATTTGTTTTGTCTTATTTAATCTGTTTATATGATGTATAACATTGATTGATTTTCCAATGTCAAACCAACCTTGCATTACCACTATAAATGCCACTTGGTTATGATGTGATCATTTTTATATATTGCTGGATTTGATTTGCTAGTATTTTATTGTGATTTTTTTTTTTTTTTGTATCCATGATTGTGATGAATAGTGGTAAATAGTTTTTTTGTAGTATCTTTATCTGGTTTTGGTCAGAGTGATATTGTCTTTTAACATGAGTTGGAAAGTCTTACCTCTTTTCTTTCTTTCTATTTTTGGAAGAATCTGTACAGAATTGGTATTTCTTTCATAGGTTTTTGATAGAATTCACTAGTGAAGCCATCTTGTCCTGGAGCATATGAGATCCATTAGTTATCAACCATATCACAAATAGCCACAGATCAAAGCAGTTTAGAGAATAGCTCATCTTTTCCTACGTTTCAACTTGTTACTTAGAGATTTTTTGCTGTGTATCCTTGTGTTTCCATCTCCTGGACTCTGAGCTACTATTTATGTCACTATGTTTCAAGTTATCTTATAGATATTTCCATTAATTCTGTCAGTTAGGTAAAATCAGGTTATTGCCAAGTATGTATTTAGTACCAATTAATTCTAGAGATCTCCACTGTTTTGTGAGGTTAAGAAAATTGCTTATAATGACAAGGCAATTGCAGTGGAGGTAGTTTTAAACATTGGACTTGTAGTTCATTCCATTATACTATGTGATATTTCTGATCCAAGGTCTAGCTAATATGAGTTAAGCATTTGCTCCTCTTTGCTTGTATTGGATAATGTCTAGATTTCCAGGAGACTGAAGTATTTAATAGTTTAAAAGACAAATTTTATGAATTAGAATTGCACCTGCATTATTAAGTGAGCCAGCCTAGTTTTGTGCGTATTACCTCATGTAACCAATTTTCCAAAGAAATCAAACTCACAGAAGAGATAATTGGAAAACTGTGTTCACTTGCATGAAGTTGAGGTGTTTAGTCTTTGAATGATTAAAAAGTTACTTTTAAATGAATCCATAGCTTGTTCTGGAGATTCATGATTCAATGACAAGAATTATAACCGTACAATATAAAATAAAGAGCTTGGTGACACTAAATGGATAAAAATATTTACTTCCTTCCTCATACTGTTAGAATAAACTAAAAAGTTTCGCTTGTTCAGTCTCCAGTTGAGGTTTGGCTTTGAATAAATTACTCATTTAGTTTTGGAATGCATGGCACTGCTCTTTCTTTCACGCTTGGTGTTTTTCTTCAGTGTTAGAGAGGAATGATCCAATCTATATTTTATGGCTTGCTCTCAATATGTTATCGTTATTATTTTGTACTCTTGTAACTTAGAGTGAGGTAGGTGATATTTGGCAGAATATATAACAATGAGTTAATAACTATAGCAAGTCAAAAATGCCACAAAGTGATTCTTGATTAAGGAACTCAACAAAGTCCTTGGTTTGAAAATGGTGAACAAATCCCTTTTTATCAGCAAGAATTTTCATATAATCCTTGACAACATAGGTAGGTTGGCAATAAGCTTGAGATGAACAAATAATCAAAGTAGTTATTTGTGATGAAATGAGGCGTGAGGGTATAAATTTGGGATCTTTGTCTTTGTCTTAATTCAATTACTAGGCATCAGGTTGACACCATGATCATGCTTTGATCAAATTCCTGATTATAAATTAAAGGAGAATAATGAGTGTTACCCTCTCTTTAATAAACATATTTATTAAATTGTTTTAACAAATGTAAAGTATTAAGACAACCAAGTCTTATTAGAAATATGTCTATGACCATGTGAATAAAAGAGGAAAGTAGTACTTTGGATAGTTCTAAATACAGTTTTTTAGTGGACTTAGTACACCTTGGGTCAATTCATATAATGAGAGAATTAAGAGTGTTAGAAGCGATTGTGCTTTTCAGTGCCACTCCTGAGTGATGGGGAAGGATGAGAAGCATTTCAGGTCTCTCATCTATCAGCCTGGATCCCCAGTTTTAGCCTAACAGAAAGACACGAAGACCCACTTCTTTTATCACAGCCGTAGAATTCTAGCCAGATAGGATGGGGCCAAGTGGAAGAAATATTTTGTCTTCCCCCAAAGTTCCTTAAGGCTCATTAACCTTTGGCTTTGTAATGCTTTGTATTATGTTAGGTGTACCATATTTGCCCTGTAAATGTGCTTGATTTAACCATGTCCTGAGTAAAAACCAAATGATAGCGAGAGGAATGTATTCTTGGATGCAAAATTTTGCAAAAAATTTAACTGTGCTGTAATAGTGACAGACATTTTAAGGATATGATCTTATTCCTGCACATCAAAAAAATAAAAAATAAAACAAAATGGGGCTGTTGATGCTGTTTCCACCTGTATGACCTTGATCAAATCTCTTAAACTTTTTGTCTCACTTTCCTCACGTGTTTTCTGAAGTTTTTGAACTTTCTGATCTCTGTAGAATTCTGTGATCTGAGCATGCTGAGTTTCTGTGCTTTAAGAGCATAGAGAACGTTAAGAGACCTTTGGGATTTGAGGCGAGAGACGTGGGGTTGTGACTTGGTATAAGGAATAAGACTGAATACCAAAAGGGAAATATATTGTGCATGAAAGACCTGGATTGTGACTGTTTTTGCTGGTCAGTAAGGGAGGAAAGTTTTACAGGGTAGGAATTTTCTTTATTCAAACCACAGTATGGATGTCTTAAAAATGAAATCATGTTTGGAAGATTTATATTCTGGTGAAGAGAGAAGATCAGATAAGTACATGTGTATGACTCTAAATGAAATGTGAAAGGAAAAATTATTAAAGGTCGAGTCACCTTCCCCATATATTACAGGAAGGGTAGTATTGGGGGTGGAATCCAACTGTATTTTAGGAGAAAAAAAACCCAAGGAGGCACATTCCTAGTCTCTGTGTATATAAATATAGTGTAGAAAGGCAGTTTTCTTGGGGTCCTAGCTGAAGTTCATTCTTGATCGTAGCTAATTTAGACATGTGTTAGCCTCTCTGGGAACTTACTTGCCAGGTGCTTCTTTGTAAGAGGAATTGAAGATTCTTTTTGCAAAGAACCCATCCTAAAGGAAGAAGAAGTCCGCCTGATGAGCTGACTCAACCACCTGAGTCAGGGGTGGGGGGATACTTTTATGTTTGTTTAGGAACCTATTACAGAAATACATTCCTGGATGCAGAATAAAAATGAAAAGAGCTGCTTTCACTGAAATCTGTTATACTAATATGAATTTTCAGTGTAACAGTGAGTGGGTTACATCAGAAAAGATGTTACGCTAAAAAGGAGACACATTCTCCCTAAATTAGCTTCGAGTAGAGTGCCTCCTATAGATGGACACGGATGAAGTCCATCTGTGGCTTCAGTGCATGAAGTGGCAGGTGGTGAATATACTGCAGCGCTGCAGAGATGACAAACCATGCAGAGGTGGCTTGTGGGAGTGGGAAGTCCAGAAGAGACACAAAGGGAGGTGCCTGTCATGCAGGGTTCAGAAGGAGTTGACTGACCTAAAGATACTGGGTGCCTAGAACACCTCAGACGTAAGAATCAATAAAGATATCCAGCTGCAAAAAAGTAATGGAAATTATGAACAGAAATAGAAAGGTCAAAAAAAGAGGTGGAAAATTTATACTCAAATACATTTGAGCAGTTATAATTAGAGCTAAGAGTATTAGAGAAGAAAGATTATTAAGCAATAATGCAAATATTACGTATAGAGATTTTTATGGTGTGTCAGGAGAAAAGAAGCAAAAGGGATGGTAGGAGTAAGACAGAAGACAGAACATTAATCATAGCCCCCAAAGACAGAGATTATAGTTTCTATAAAATATGTTTTAAGAAAGAGAATTGTACTGAAATACAAGAATGAAAAGGCAGCAGTTGACAAGAAACTCCTAATAAGCAGGCACTGTTTTAGAAGCTTAAAATATATCATTCCATTTAGTTTTCCCAGTAGACTATATGCTGCAAGGAGAGCTACTAAATGGCAAACCTGGATTTGAACCCAAGTTGTTCTGACTCCAAAGCCAATCTTTTTCTCTCCTTCTCTTGGAGAAAGAATAGGGACTGATGCTGAAGTCTCAGTCAAAAGCTAAACATAAAAGCAGGTACCTTAGTTCAAGCACTGAGCAGCACACTCATGTTGTTGAAGAGGGGAAATTCTGGCTCCAATGTTCTTATTTCAGAGTTTGGAGACTTTTGACATTTGTCGAAACAAGTGTTTGGCTGCTGTTTTCATGGGAGAAAGTCGAAATAACCAACAAAATGAAGTCAGGAGTTTTAACCTAATATATTTTTAAAAAGGACAAAGGGAGAGCATTGGAAACTGGAGGACAATAGTATCATCCAACCCCAGTTCTGAATTTTCTACGTATCTGGGTTTAGAGACAACTAGAGAAAGCAGAGCACAGCGACCCTCGGGGAGGGTTGTGCAAATAGATCTCTGTGAGCTGAAGAGATGCACGTAGGTGCTCTGTGAGCTACGTACACTGGCAAGGGACTGGATGGACATTTGGTTGTATAGAAGAAAAAGCTTGTGATGTGACATGCCGTGAAGAAGTCCTGTGCCTGATTACTTGCAGAAAAAACAAAGACGTTGGAAATCATTGTGGTTAGTCTTACTACAACTGGGTAAACATTGACAGTTTGATTCCAGAATTCCAATAAAAATGCCAAGAGCTAAGCAGAGTTAAAAGGATTAAAAGAAAAATGTTTCAGACTTACTCTACAAGATAATTAAGACATTGTGATATTGGTGCTAGGATAGACTAATAAACCAATGGAATAGAGAGACCAGATAGAGAGACCAGAAATAGACCACACAGGATTCATGACAAAGCTGGCACTGCAGAAAAGTGGGGGAAGGATAGTTCTTTAATGAGTGATGTTGGGTCTATTGGATACCGGTTTGAAAAAACAAAAACGAAAAAACAAAAAACTTGACCCCTGCATCAAACCATATAAAAAATCAATTCCAGGTTGATTGCTAATCTAAAAGTAAAAAGTAAAAAACAAAGCTTCAAGAAGATAGCATAAGACATATATACACGGCCTTACATTAGGCAAAAATTTCTTAAACAGGGCACGAACGCACTAGCTATAAAGATTAGTAAATTGAACTACATAAAATTAAGACTGTCTGTTCATTAAAACATACCAATAAGAAGTGAAAAGGCACATTCAGAGTAGAAGAATATACTTGCCGTACATTTGACAAAGGTTATTATCCATATATCTGACACGATATAGAAAGACTCTCATGAATCAATAAAGAAAATCAGACAATTCAGTAGAAAAATGGGCAAGATATTAAACAGGGACTTCACAAAGAAGATATCCTATTGGTCACAGAACATATGAAAAGATGTTCAACTCCTTTAGTAAACAGGGAAATACAAATTAAAACCGTAATGAGATACTTCTAACACCTACCAAGATAGCAAACAAACACAAAACTGACAATACCTGAAGATGTGGAGCAACTGAATCTCTCATTGTTGTTGGTGCAACTTTTTGGGAAGCTGGAAGTATCTGTTAAAGTTGAAGGCACATTCCTGTGATTGGGTATAGCACTTCCCCTGCTGGGTATAGAGCCAATGGAATTGTGTACATATATACACCAAAAGAAGAGTTAAGATTTCCCATAGCAGTATTTTTCATAACAGCAAAATCTTGGAAACAATCCAGTTGTCCAGAACAGATAAACAAATGACATACTGTATATTCATGCAGTGAACTAGCATACACCATTAAAAGTGAATAACTACAGGTATCACCATGAATAAATCTCAAAAACATACTGTGAATGAAAGAAGCCATTCTCAAAAGAATGTAAAAAAGAATCCATGTGAAGTTCAAAAGCAGGCACTACCAATTTATGGCATTAGAAGTCAGGGCAGATTTCCTCGAGGAGTACAGTGGGTAACTGGGCAGAGGTGGGGCTTCCAGGGTACTGGGAGATGCTTTTCCTCAACGCAGTGGCTAGAGACCTGGGAAAAATAATGTGACAATTCATTAATATTTATACTCATGATTTTTGTCCATTTATAACACTATGTTAGTTATATTTTAATAAAAAGTTTATTTACTTTTTAAAAGGACGCTAACAAATCACTGTAACAAAATCCCCATGCTTATGGGGAGGGGAGAGGAAATATTAAAATGACAGAGCTGATATTATCCTGTCATGCGGTGAGTATTCTGGAGTTCCCTACCAGAAAAGTTTAAATGAAGGTAAGTATAAAAGCAGGAAAAAGCTGGTTATAATGTAGGTTGAATGTAGTTATTTAGATATTTTCATTTAATAATAATGGGAGAAAAGGAGTGAATACTTTGGGAGTAAAATGAAAAAGGGCCAGATAAAACTAACGCAGCCTTCAACAAATTGTCAAAGAGGAAAGAATATAATATTAAAAACATAAGGAGGACTTATGGGAATAAGAGTGTTTGGTGTACTCTTTCAGAGGGGAAGTTGAAGAACACAGACTGAGTGTCAGATTTTTGTGCTTTTCCTTGGTTATGTATGAGACTAATCAGGACAATAGGTGGTTATATCTTTGGGCATCTTTGGCTTCTGCTAACAGGTAGTTGTAATATATGTGATTGTTAGTCCAGCTTATGCCCCCGTTGGTCTCAGAACCAGGACCCTTGTAAACAGTTTGGACCTGTCTTCTCGGGTATGTCTCTTCCCAGGAGTATGGTTGCTCCATTGTGGGGCCAACTGGTCACTACTGGCTAGTTTGCAATTTTGAGAACCCTCAAATTGTATATAGAATGAATTTCAGCAGGAATAACACCTTTACGCACTCTTGCTAAGCAGTGATTTTCAGTTCTACTGCTCTCCTGGTGGGAAGGGCATAATTCACTAAGCTAAAAGAGTTTCAAAAACAGAAAAAAATCAATTGATGGAAAAAATGGAATGAGGGAATGAAGCAGTAAGGTTGCAGTCCTACGGCTGGGAAGCAGGTGGACAGCCGACGGCTTAGACAGCAAGGACAGTTATTAGTATAAGGCTTAAAGCAGCAAAAGAAAGCTT
Source organism: Rhinolophus sinicus (assembly GCF_057876585.1). Classification (NCBI taxonomy): domain Eukaryota; kingdom Metazoa; phylum Chordata; class Mammalia; order Chiroptera; family Rhinolophidae; genus Rhinolophus; species Rhinolophus sinicus. Next base: position 126,232,630 of record NC_142515.1, read on the forward strand.
CAGGGACCTGAGAAAACAAAAGACTGGGATAGAGCAGAGATATACGGGATGCTCTGTTAAGAACGAATTATTATTTTTAAACCACCATGAAGTTACACGTTGGGAAAGAATATTCCCTCAGCAGAGGGTACAGTGAGAATCAGACAGTCACAGTCTGTCTTAAATGTGCCAGAGTAAGTGACTTGAGAAGAGAATAGGTCAATTTTAATTGCAAAGAATCTATTCCTTGAAGGTAGAAAAAGGAAGAACAAAGAACTATGATTCCTGGGTAGCAAAAATACTGAAAAAATTAAAACTAATACAGAGCACACAGCGCTGAAGAGAAAATGCTTTATATTTGTGTAACAACACACAGAGTCCATATCACATTTTACTTTTAATACTTTGTGGTGTTTTAGGCTCACAGTCCCTCTCACCCCATGAATGTTGACTTTGTAACTGTTTTCTGTCTGCAAAGTTAAGTGTCGTATTGGTTAGAAGTCTGAACTGCTTGAGACTGAGTGTAATTCTGCTAACATCCTAGCTTTGACTTTGGGAATCATAGGTAACCTCTCCGTGCCTCAGTCTCCTTAACTGCAAAGTGCAGGTAATAATATAATGTACTTAAGGTTTTGTGAGGATTGAATGTTATTTAATTATTAAGAGCTCAATCGACGTTAGCTGTCATTATCCAAAGCTACAGTGCTCATTAATGGCACAGCCTGGACTCCAGTCCCGTTTTTCTGCCTCCATATCCAGTGCCCTTCTCTGGATACCTTTTCACCTCCCCTCCCAGATGAGTGAGAATCTGGGCCTCTAGCCAAGTTGTGGTCTTGAGAGTCAGGGCCAAAAAGTGAGAGGGCAGTCCCTGAAGGGTTGGTGCAAAGATGAAGTGTGATCCAACTTCCAAGTCAGTTGATATAGGTTAGCAAGACACAGTCCAAAAACATAAGGCCCAGAGGGACAGACAGGGAGCAAGAATCAGCTCCAAAATGCATGCTCTATAATGGAGATCAGGCCGGATAGTGAGTTTGTTGAGATGGGAGACTAGCAGAAACCTCTAAGGTAATGGTGTAGATACTTTATTATTGTTACTTTTTGGCAGTGGGGATCCATTTGTAAATGTTTATAGAATAATGATCTACTTGGCTTCTACCTCTGGCAGCTGGGACTACTTAACACCTACCTGTAGGTCCAACTTCATCTCCAATTTCTGTGCCAGTTCTGGCCCTTGCCAAAGAGATTCTTTTGAGTCCACTAACTAGTCAACACCATCACGTCATTCTTTTAGGTAGACACAATGTGATGCTGTGCTTTGTTTTCCCAAACAAAGCTCTTCAATACATTAGTTACTTGGGATTCCATAAACTTCCTTGAGAGTGGTCAGAATGGATGCTATACCTGAGTTCTGGTCTGCCCTTCTCTGAAGTGGGACTTTGTACCTTTCTGTCCTGGAACTCTGTCTATTTTCTGCTGTCCAGCCCTTTCCAGTGCCAGGACTGCCACCTGTCGCTAACTCATTTGAACTGAATCGTTATGCTGGCCCATTCTCTTTGGTCTCTTGGGTCTGACTTTCTTGATGAGACCTGTCCTACCACAGATTAAACATTCCTTTAGTTATGACACACATGATGTTTTAATCTTAAAAACTAACATTTAACTAATACTAAACATTTCTATGTATCAGGTCCTGTGCTTTATACCCATTTTCTTATTTAATCTTTCCAATAACCTATGATGGAGATACTATTAATATCTTGCTAGACTCAGTTTTCAGATGAAAAATATAAGGCTGAGAGAGGTTAAAAAATACTTCCAAGGTCATACTGCTGGTAAGTGGGAAATTTGGGATTGAAAACCAGTAACTCTAGAACCCGAACTTTTAAACATTATGCTGTATATTGACAATAGAAGAAATAATGAAAGCGTGAACATGTGGAACAATTGGGAAGAAAGTTGATCTGTAAAGACAAACTGTCATTAGTAGTATTGCAACTAGATTGTCCATCTTTATACTCATTAATTCCCCCAGAAATATCAATGAGATACTGTTTAAGTTTTTTAAGATTATACTGTGTCTAAAAGGAAGCTAGAGATGGTAAGAAAGGGAAGAACATATCTTTTTTAGAAAAATATTTTGTGCTCAGTATGATGGGTGCTAAATGAATGAGAATAATGGAGAGTATGGAAGGACCTACCCTAATCAAATACTGAGATGTAATCGCTGTAAGAGATATGACTAGTTACAACCGACATTGACCAAGTATAGCTATGGGGTATTAATGAATTTTACTCTATTAACAATCATTTATAAGTTAGAGAAAGTCATTGGTCATCAGTGACTAAGTGGGAATGTTCAAATGTCTTATGTGTCTCGTGTAGCCTTGTTAGGCTTATTAAAAGGAGACCCTTAAAACAGAAAAACTAGGACAAATAATATGGTTTCTTTCATTCAGGACCAAACTAGTTGTTCTTACCTTTTTGTTTAATTCACAAGTCCCTTTGCAAACCTAGTGAAATCAGCATACTCTCTCCATAGGAAAATCCATAAAATTTATATCCGCTTGCAATTTATCAAACAGTTTCATGCTCTGCCCTGACGCCTATTCACAGACCCCAGGCTAGGGACCTTGGATTTGGAAGAGCTCTTTCTGACTCGTGGGCAACGTCAATGTTAGGATTAAATCCTAGCAAGTATCTCCTGCCAAAAGCTCTCGAATTGCTGTGCTGTGAGTGACTGCATTGTGCACACGTGCTTGTACAGAGAGTGGCTGCTGCTGTCTCAGAATCTGAGGTTTTGCATAACAAGAGACACGTCTAAGTGTCACGCTTTTATTCATTCTGTTCTTGTTCACATTTTTCTATAGATAAATCTTTCCCCACATTCTGTTGAAATATTCTCAGATGGACAAGTGATTGTTTAAAATCTGTTGTGGTGGCTTTTTTTTTTTTTTTTTTTTTTGCAAACATTGGAATATATTGCTTCCTTAAGCCACAAGATTTCTGTAGGTTGTGCCATAGAGAAATTTCATAGTCTAGGCAGCTTTGGGGCCCTAATTCTAGTGTAGTTATCAAGCCCACTGACAGGCATGACAGAAACATAACACAGGCTTCGGTCATCAGCCAGTCGTCTCGACCATTTTTTCTTTGAATCAGTGCTGTGGGCACCTCTTCAAAGTCATGCTGTGGACTAGTCCTTGAATATTTATTCTCATAATATTCTTATGTAACTAAATTCTATGCATCCATCTTCCCTCCCATTGTATGTAAGAAAATGAAAGCACAAACCCTACGGCACCCACGTATAGTTTGGATCTATTTTGCATCTGTTTTCAACCTTAGATCAATTGATTCTTTACAGTCATCTATCTTTAGCTTTATCCTTTGTAACGATATAAGCTTGACATATAAATAAAGTTTTATTAACACAAACCTGAAAGGGTGGCTTTGAATCATGGCTGTACTGCTCTAGGCTATATAAGAAAGTCTATGTTTTTCCTTCCTCTTTTTCCAGAATGACACCATGACTTCTCATTTATGGATTTATCTTGGTACAGTGATTACAGTGATAGAGCTGAGAGTTACTTGTCAGGTAACAGGACCATTTGGATCCCTAAAAAATAAAACTAATTTATTTTAAATAATTGTTGAAGCCAGCTTAGAGTTAACCTGCTGTGTGGGCTGGGACATGTAGATTGGTCCGTCCAGTGGCACAGCACAGGCGATCGCTGTTATGGTAACATGGGCAGGGCTGGGTTTGAGACAGAGAAATAAAGTGAAATGGTTCCTACTAGCAAGGATTTGTCTGAAAATGCCATTCATACAAAAAGTAAAGAAACAAAAACAGCTCCAGTAAATTAAAAGTGGAAAATGGAATACATTTACTTTCTGGGAAAGCCAGGGAATCATAACTTCTCAAGTCACTATCTGGGTGGGTGCTATGTAAACGTTTCCATCTGTTCCTGCCAGTGAACATGGACTCTGACATCAGCGCCCTGTTCTTCGACTCCAAGACCTCCCTTGAGAAGATACTGCCAATGAGCTGATATTATAGGTAACTTCTAATGACACCTTAGGACGAGAATGCAAAAAAGAAAAAAATTAAAAATACAATGAAGAGGAGACTATATTGACATTCTGACATTCTGACTCAGATAAATCAGTTCTTGGCTGGGGACATCAAGCTTACTTTCCAGTGTGGCCCAACCCAAGATGGATTACCAAATCCACAGACGTGAAAGGTCACTGTGGTCACCCACTCGGACAAACAGATTCTCTGCACGTCACATGCAGTTCTAATTAGTTGGGGTTCAGGGCAGGGCACCAGCCACTTTTATTTGATGGTGGTAGTTTCATTGATTTGTTGACAATTCATTGACTCTACAGAGCATGCTATAGCTATTAGATGGAGAAACACTGCGTGGAACTGAAGAGGCCCAATCTCTGAATGAAACATGTAACCAGTTATTAGGCAAATTTTGTTACTAGCGAGGTTCTCACAGTTTGAAGTGCATTGACTGTCTCTTCCTGGCAGTTCTATAGCTGCTATGCTGGAGGGTGGTTTACTACGTATGGTTTACAGAGTCGGCACTCATCCAGTTTGGTACCGTCCTCTTCCACCCTAACTGTACTTTAGAAAATGGACAGACACCTTCCAATGAGGAGACTCTAATCCAGTTGGTAGGTATTTTCAGGGTGTCTCTGAACAGGCCACGCTCATTCTCATCTATAGCAAACATTTTTAGTTAATTTATTGCTTTTCCAAACAATCTGAGCACTGCTTTAGGTGAGAGAACTGGGATTTGAACCTAGGCCTGTCTGACTTTGGCAGACTAAATAAATAAAATCTCCAAGTCAGACAGACTTGAGGTAGCCTGTCCTGTCACTAGCTAGTTGTGTCAGTTTTGGTCAAGTTATTTAACCCCTCTGCAGCTGTTCTTTTTTCTTTAAATTTATTTGTGATAATAACTCAAAAGCTTGCAGCTGGAACAAAATGAGATCAGATACATAAAGCACTTGATACAGTACGTGGCATATAATAGGCTTGCAGGAGTTAGTAGCTAATGCTGCTGCTTACAGAGGATCATAAAAATATACTTAGTAATTCTGAAGGTATTTAGTTTTTGCTTCCCTATCCATACCATATAATGAAATCTTTAAACTCAAAGACTAATGTTTTCTGTTATATAAAGCTTTAATGGTTTTTAGTGATATTGAATGGTTAGTATATATAAAGATAGGGAAAAGAAGAGGAAGAGGAAGAACAAAGGGTAGGATGTTAAGAAAAGTGTGTCATCTTATTTCCAGACTTTCGATCAAATGAAACTTAAGATTTTGGAAAAAAAAAAATGAAAATAAAGATTTGAGAGACATTAAATGTCACACTTAGAAATAAAGATTTTCAGGATCTGCTGTATACCACAGATTCCTTTGGAAGGCATGGTTGTTGTTGATGCTTACATTAGTATGAAGCATCGGAGGGGACATTGAGTAACATATCCTGGGATACAAGCCCAGGTGGCACTGGGCAACCTGTCTGAATGGATGAGTCCGGGTGAAGCTGAATCAGCTTTATTTTATTTTTTTTATTTTTGATAGTGGGAATTTTTAGGTGACATTTTTTCCCCCCAATGTAATCTGGTGTGTGTTGCAATCATATTGGCCTATGTTAGTTTACTAATTCTGTCACATAATGGTAATGAGACTTTGAATAAGTTATTTAACCTCCCTTAACCTCAGTTGCTTTTTTCCTCTGTTGTTATCTGAAAATAACAACACTTCCTTTGCCCCATTGCTGTGAAAATTCAATGAAATTAAAGTGGATGTGAGGAGGAGAAAGTATAGAAGTACATAGATCATAAAATATTACTGAGATAAAGGTTAGTTCTGACTCCTCTAGAATATAATCAAAATATGGATCAAATATAATCAAATATTTATATAATCAATATAATATCAAAAATAAGAATATAATAAAAATAAGGGTCTCATATGCAGTTGGCTGCTAGATGCCTGTTAATATCAACATAAATTCTTGTCGATACACAGATTGTAAGATATTATTTGAGAAATTGTGGTACTAAAACAATTTTTCACTTGTAAGAGCTGAGGAGGAATTTTCACTTTTTGAAAATTGTTAGGACACTTGTGTAGAGCTAAAGGAGGCTGTGTGTCCTAATAATAGGTAAGGAGTCAGGCAACTATTGCTGTCTTCTGTTTTTCTGAGTCATTTCATTTTTATGCTTAAATTAGGTTAAACTAAAAAAAAAAATCTGATTTATCACAGATGACAGGCCGAGTCAAAAATGATGCATTTTTGCTCTCTAGTTGATGCATTATTTTAACTCAGTCTTTAATTCTTCTGGAATCCAAATATTGCAAATTAAGTATAAATATATTTTAAATGCTTAGAAGACAATTTTATGCACATGGTTTTTTCTTTTATATGTGCAGTTGAGACTTTACAGTCTTTATTTCTAACTTGTTTTCGACATTTTTGTGGTTTTATGTTGTACCCTAGCAGATCTGTGGACTGAGAAGAATTAGAAATAGTGACTATGGTAAAAGAGCCAAAAAGAGAGCACTGAACTCAGGGAATTTGTGAAATGTCCTTTATCTGAATACATGCCTTGGTCTGGCATATAACAGACATGGTTAGGAGTGTTTGTTCCTGCATATTTTTTGTGTCATGTTCTGTTAAACAGGGTGTTATGAAAGAAGTAAAATTAGAATAAAATTGTCTATTTGTTTAGGGACAGGGCAGAAGGATTGTGTGGGTGTGTGTGCTTGTGTATGCTTGTTTGTGCATGTGTGTATACATATGTGTGCACTTGTGTGTGCGTGTGTGTGTGTGTGTGTGTGTATTTCAGCTGCTTTGGGGAAGGCTTTTAATATCGATGGGCAGAGCTAGGTTTCAGGTTTGCCAGTGATAACTGGTATCTCCATAAACACTGAAAGAGTGGGAGCTGGCAAATCCTAGTTTCTTTTTCGACTCTTGGCAATCATTCTTTACGAAGCAAAAATTGTTCTGAAGAATTAATTTGATCTTTTAATATCCTTTGGTTCGCCAATATTTTTGTGCAATATGATGAAAGTCTTGATCAGTTGGATTTAGCACTCAATTTCAATTAATCCAGATTTTGGATTTAGTTGAACTAAGGTGAAATTTATTGAAGATCTCTCAAAAAGCTGGGTGATTTTCAAGATAGAGAAATGGTCTTATTTTACAGAGGAGAAAACCAAAAATCAATAAGAGTAAGAGAATTTCTCAAGAATACTGAGCTAGTTAGTGGCAAAAATTCGTATTTTAATAAAGAAAAAACACACTGTGAATACAATTCAATACAACAAAATACTGTGATGAAGAAGGAATATCTAGACTACTAGGTCTATGTTACTTTAAAAATCATATATGCTGTCTATTATTTTCCATCCCTCTACCTCTTTTATTGCTTTTGTCTTTGCTGTTGTCATTAAAATCCCACCTCAGGCAAGCCACCCAAAGGGCCTCAAACACTGAGGAGAAACCTGTGCCTAAGGCATAAGGGACTTAGGGCCAGAAAGAGATGGGGTCAGTAAGTGTGAGACGTGGGTGTCACTGACAAAGGGACTTAGTTTCCAGTGACATTTTGTTGTTAATCAAGCTTGTGTGGTGATAATTCTTTTCATTTGTGAGGAAGTGAGGGCATATCCTTATGTATCTAAGGACAAATTTCATTCAATAATTCTTGTAAATATTATTAATCCTTTTGATGCCATTTTCAGCAGCACCTTTAGAAATTTAAAACTGAATTTTTTTTCTTTAAACTAATCTATAGGTAAGAGTACTCTGTTATATATAGGAGGCTTTTTTTATTATTATGATCTATAATTGTTGGGCAACTGAGAAGAAAGTTCAAACAAAAAGAAATGTTTTGCTGCCTCCCCTCTATCGTAATGCTGTGCTGCAGTAGAGGAAACAGCTGATAAAGAATGTTCAGTAAGATTATCATTGATGGTTACTGCTGAATTACAGTCTAAGAATGCTATTTCCCCCTCCCTCACTTCATCCCAACCCCCGAATTCCTGCTCCAGGAAATCAGAAGACTCTAAATATTTCTACAGAATTGCTACCGCCCCTCTCATACATTGCTTGACTTCTCACTCCAGAGCCTAATACACACCTCAGCTAATAGGCATTTAACCTGGCAGGAAACTTTTACTTTAGTCCATAGGACTATCAGGTGACTCCACTTTCGGAAGTATGGTGGCCAGAGGAAAAATGATTACTTCCTTTACTTTGTGGCCCTGGTGAGAATGCAGGAGGTGAACCTAAAAAAATGAGTGCCAGATGGCTGTAGGAAAGGTATACTGAGGACAACTCCTGCCCAGAAACTGCGGAAGGAATCCTTTGAAGTTGATCATCTATAAGCTGGACTTTGTATCGCCCAGGTCTCTACTCCATGGTCACAGAAAAACCTGTCCTTCCATTGTTATCGTCACACTAATATTTGTATTGAAAATGAGCTCACTCAGTGGAGGCAGAGTGGTACCCAGAAAAGTGCTTGTTGCACATTGATGGCTCAGTTACATCTGGGTACAGGTCTTCAATTAATAACGGAAGTAAAGAATTCTGGGGGACAGGAAGGGCACACTGGGACTGAGCATGCAAGCCAGGGAAAACCTGGCAGAGGTCCACATATGAAGCTAACACTGGCTCTAAAGGGCAGGGCTCTTGGGGCTGAAAAGCACCCAAACTAGCAAATTTGTTGGAATGGAATAATTTGATATGAAAATTTGAACAAATGTATGTGTGTATGTGTTCTGGGGTATTAGTAATTTAGGGAGAGAGAGAGAGACAAAGCAAGTAAGAGCACAGGCTCTGGTATCAGACTGGCTGGCTCTAAATCCCACCTCCACCATGTGTGAACTGAACTATTAAAGTGGCCTTGAGTCTGTAGGTTTGAATCCCAGCTCCGCAATGTACTAGACACGTAACATGAATAAGTACTGAGTTTCTCTAAACCTAAGTTTTCTCCTCTGTATGAGTATGTGCAAAACATGTTATGGAAAACACTTAGAATTGTGCCTTTACATAGTAAGCACTTATAATTCACATAGTGTACTTATTTTGGTACACTTTTGAGTCAGGTATTACTCTAAGTTCGTTACATATATTACCAATAAATGTAAACCACTATTATTATCACCAGTGTTATTTTTTTGAGTGGCCAATGATTATATTTTGAAACTATATTATCTTCAGTGCTTCTGTAAATTCCTCCTTTTTTCTGTTTCTAATTTATTTTCAGTCTATGATTTCTGCTATTAATTATTTACAATAGTGAAAGAGTGGGGATAACTCAAGTGTGCAAGCATTCCATATTAGTGTTGGGGTTCAATATTTCAGAGGTGGGGTAGTTTGAATGATAAACATAATAAGAATTAGCATTAATTAACTATTACTATATACCAAGCACTGTGAGAGAAATATATTTATCATCTCAAATAAGGTAACTAAAGTCTTTAGGGAGTCTAACAAACTGTAATTACTGAGGAAGCTAGCATTTTTATCAAAGTAGACTAATCCCAGAGAGGATGTGTATGTATGGTCATGGGACATATATAACTGAAAGAAAAAAGGTCCAGTCATTGAAGATGAGAAGACCAGTGAAGTGTGAAGACGTGGCTTGATGAGTCGTTCGCATGGATGTTGATGGCACTCCAGACAGGGTAGATCGAGGGAAAGAGAGAAAGGCCACAAGTCAGGAGCTAAAGCCCTTGACACCTATGTGGGATAAACCAGTAGCTTGGTGAATGATAGTGATAAGGAACAATAGAGGGTGATATACAACCATTATCAAAATAACAGTAAGCTGTTATTTATGGACTTCTTATTACGTGCCTGGCTTTGTATGAAACATTTGTAAAGCATAATCTCAAGAAATCTGCACAACAATCCTTTGAGCAAGATACTATTATTATTCCCATTTTTGGGATAAATTAACTCAGTTTTAGAAAAAATTGAGTAAATTGCCCAAGTCTACTGTTTCAAGTCATCCAGGATGACTCTTTGTAATGGTTTTCAAAAAGTCACCCATCTGTCTGCCGGTCCATCCATTCATCCATCCATCCATCCATCCATCTATCCATCCATCCATCCATCCATCCATCCATCCATCCATCCATCCATTTGTTTAACAAACTTGAATATCTGCTAGGTATTAAGCTCTAGGGTTAAATACATGTTTTAAATTCCAGTCCCTTCCCTTGAGTCTGTTGTGAAAGAACGATACGGGAATAGCTGGTAAAAACTATGGTAGAGGTATGATTTAGTTCTTCGTAAAATGAGAGTGTTGTGTTGCAGAATTTTTAATATTTCTTCTCATTCCACCTCTGTGATTCTAGAAACAGCAAGAAGTAATCAATAAAAAACAAAGTTGTGCACTGCTTGGTGGTATAGAACTTGAACCTACTTAACTGTTGTTAACATAAGACCATCCATTTTCTCAGCGCTTTGCAGACTAGCAAATTTGGCAGCAAAGGAACTCACTGTGAGGCAGCTGGGCATGATTTTGGGTGGGAGACTGAAATTCAATGTTGGTGAAGTGTTTACAGTTTGCATGTGCATTGCAGGTGTGTGACATCACTTCCCATGACTGATGCAAATGCTGGGAACAGTGGCAGGAGACTGATAGCCTGCCTTTAACCCTTTCCAAACAAGCCATCTTGTGGGCAGATGTTGACCACACCTTCTTGCATATCTCTCTAAATAGCCTGGAGATGAGCCAGTTTTTGCTGATCTGGCTTTGGCGTTAGACTGCATATGCACTGAGCCTCTTCATGAAACGGGCATAGGAAACCAAGTACTTTCCTTTAATTCCCCTGTGCTGGAAATGATGGAAAAATCAGCATTATTGTCTTGTTCAGGCTACAATCAAAACTCATTGTTGAGATTGTATAATTTGAAATTTTAGAGAGAGTGGGAGTGGAAAAAGTCTTCCTATGTAGGAGGAAGACCTATTAAAAAACAGTTTCCCAGACTACTAGTACAAAGGAAATCGCTGAGAGAATATTAAAACTACTTAAGGGAACAAATGTTTTCATGTTTTTCATTGCAAATAGTCCTCTAGTTTATCCAGTGCAGGTTTTCTATTGACATAAAGGAAACAAACAGAATAAAAGTTATGGTAATGTAAAATTACCTCTATGCATTTGTTAAAACAGGTTATGCTTTTTAGTTCCTGTGTATTCTGCAGTGTTAAATCAGGCATTGGGTATAATGGCTAAGCATTTGGAATAACCATAGAAAAGTTGCTAGGAATTGGCTGAGAATTTTTCATATTGCCTGTGTTGTATATTCTCCTATAGCATATGCATACATGTACATATAAGTATAAACTAAAATGTGAGTTTTATATGAATAAAAGTAATAGCAATTTATTTTAAAGTAGCTTGTATTTTAGACTTTCCATTAATTTGTGTAACTTACCCTATAATTACTTCACATCTATAAAAGATTTACTGGGCTGATACTTTTTATCCTACACATTTATAGTGTTTGAGGTGCTGAAGTTATTCTTACACACAACTGCATAGTGGGTAAGAGGGTTGTTTCATATAGGTAATCACTGGAGAACGTAGGGCCTGGTTCTGGGGACTCAATGTATTATTAATTATTATGTGTGGAATTATTAGGGCTACTTTGAACAATTAGAAGTAAATGGTATTTGAAAGTAGAATCCACTAAAGAAAATGAATAGCCATATTCCAGCCTCCTTTTTTTTTTCTTCCCATATCAGAATTAGTACACTGTGTAGGTGTGTCTGTTTGGGTTACATTATCTATGAACAGCATTTGAAAAAATTACTAGCTTTCCTGCAGCTGCAAGTGCTGGTTATTTTCCTTGAATTCGTAGCTCTGTGATGTTTTCTGGCATGCATGATTTTGGGAAACATTTAGACACAGCCTGCAATTACTTTTCAAGTCCTAGACAATTCTGCTTGAGCAGGTCTGATTAACATCGCTCTAGAACTTTGAAGCCAGAGCTTCACAACCCTGCTTTTGAAAGGTGTCGAGATTTGTGGGATGGAATGTTACTTTTAAGGAAACTAAGCTTCCTTGTGTTTCAAGTTGGAAGATGAAGTGAGATTGTGTCTGTTAATTTGCAGAGCTTTGGAGACTGTAGAGCCAGGGTAGCGGAAACTAGGGCATGACATTTTTTAAAGCAATTTCATTTCACAGTATTAAACTGGAATCTAACTACAATGCTAGGAAATTTAGATGACAACTTCATTTTTCTAGTTCAACTCATCCGTTTCTCCTATACATATGCTACACGCCATGAGAATGAATTTTGGAAAAATGCAAGAGAAAACCTTAAAGGCAATCTCTCTTTTCCGATCTGAGGAACACATCCACTTCTAAGATGTTTTCCTGTGACTGGTTGTGCTTGTGAAAGAGACTCTGTGACACTAACGATGATCTGCTGCCATCACGGCTGTGATGCAGCCCGTCTGAGTCACAGCTGAAATTGGAATGACTGATGAGCCTACCTTGGAAAACTCAGAAGCCAACTGGAGATCTGTTGCCGCCAAACTCAGACACGTAATCAAAACCAGGTTACCTCTTTTTTCGAAATCAAAAAATTAAAAATGACATGTACTGACTCTGCCGAGGGGCTTGGGCCCCTCTAACTGGTCGTGGCCATTTGTAATCATGCATCAGAGGGGACGGAGGAAAGCTGATTGTGACTAGCTATATTGTACATTTTTATCATTTTTATTGTGTTTTAAATATTTGTGGAAATAACTTTTTTTTAAAGTGACGAAATTAAAAATGCCCCGAAGTTTACAATTTGATAACATTAAAAAAAATACTTTTCATTGTGAGATAATTTTTGATTTATATGCAATTGTAAATAATAATAGAGAGATCCGTATACCTTCCCCCAGTTTTCCCCAGTGATAAAGTCTTGCATAATATAACACTACAATACAATATCATAACGAGCCAACTGACATTGATATAATCCATCAGCCTTATTTCCATTCATCAGTGGTACATGGACTCATTTGTACGTGTGTGTGTGTGTGTGTGTATTTAGTTCTATTCAGGTTTATTACATATGATCACCATCACAGTCAAAACACAGAGCAGTTCCATCACAAGGATCCCGGGTGCTAGCTATTAATTTTAATGGGGGACGTACTCAAACAATTTATTCACACATTTGAATAGCTTCTCTGAGGCTACGTTGGATCTAAAATAGTTTTGAAAGACACTAAATGATTAGGACAGAAGGTAACCTTCACACTAATTCCAAAGAATAGGCTGCAATTCTGGGAGTTTGTCTCCCTGTGGAGTTCTCTGGGCAAACAAACAATGAATTACCATGCTGCTTCAGAAAGGAAAGATGTTAATGATATTTGGAGGAAAAACGAAGCAGAGCTTTAACGACACAGGTTAGTAGATCTTCAGCACAGTTTTAACAAAAGGAAGTAAAGAATTATAGCCTCAGATTCTTTTGTGTGAAAAAAGAAAAGTGATGTCAGCAAGAAACAAAAACCGAAAAAGAAAAAGAAATTGTTACTGGTCTGCGCTTTGTGGAAAGAGCTCTCTCCCCCTGGGAAAACAATAAAAAATTATTTGCCCCTGTATCAAATTTAGGACCACTTACCAAAATGGCTGGCTTGGCAGAGGTCGCTGCTTAGTTGAGGGCCCAATTGTACGATTCACTTGCAGCTCAGCATGAACTCCCCTCATTGACAATAGACACTTGTGTTCACACATTTGGGAAATGAACTTACACAAACAAGTACAATTTATACAGTTTCTTAAAACTATAAAACATCGACACTTTTAAACTAATGGGCTTTGGGCTCCACTCAAAAAGCTTTATGTTCTTTGTTGCTGCCCTTTAAATCTAGGGTAATGGAGACCATCTATATATAATGTGAACTGTTAATTGGAGAAAATTGTGAGAAGTCAGTCATAAAAGCTGTGTGCTGGATATTTATTTCCTCGTTCGTCCCCTTGGAATTAAGATATTCATTTAGTTTGGAAGAGAATGTTGGTTTAGGTATAATATAAATAAAATATTGTTCTTTTCCACCTGGAAAAGACTATCTGACATATTATTAATTAAATTCCTTTGCGAATTTCCATCTCATTGATCAACTGCACTGAGGTTTATCTTCGCAGACCTGGAATTCACTGGTCAATCTAGATGGTCAAGGTCTAGGAAAGTGGATGAACTTGAACTACATCAAGTAGGATGATATTTCCTTAGAAAACGCCAAGAGGACTGAAGCACAGAACCCCAGGCTCAAGGTCTTACAGGTTTCACCTTGTTGTGTTAGCTCTACCTCGTTTCCTAAGCTGCCTCACCCCTCAGTCACAGGTCCTGCAGCCTCTACCTTCAGGCTCACTCTTCCCCATCACCCCAGGCAGGAAGTTTATCTGTGACAGTAGCTGCTCCTGTTCCTAAGCCTAGATGGGTTTAGACTTCTTAGGCCTTCACAGGCTGTAAAATCTATAGAAGTCCCCTGGATGTTGACTGAGCTCCTGAGAATGTCCTCAGGCCTGCAGCTTTGTTCTCAGCCATGAACCCGGGGTTCTGAGCTCCTCAGCAGTAATTCTTCCTCCTTTCCCCATATTGGCCCAATTATAGGGACTGGTCTTCTGCTCTGGCCTCTGCTTCTGAGACATTGTTCAGACTCCTAGTACCCAGGTTTCAGGAGCCCTATCTCTTTTCAGCCTTTTGGTTCCTCTCACCCGGAATTGGAGCGTTGGTCTGCACCCCATCAAGGGGTATGTTTTCTTATTCCCCGCTTAAATCAAGTACATATCTATAATGATACCACTTTCTAGTTCTCTATCTTTGTTCTTAAATGTTTTGTGTAAAGAACTTTTTTTTGAGAAGCTAATGAAAATTCTGGATTCTCTTCGAAGAATAATGAGCGTACATATACACATACACACAGTTGACCCTTGAACAACACAGGTTTTGAAATGCATGGGTCCATTTAGATGCAGTTTTTTTCAGCAAGTACCTGTAGTGTTTTTAATCTACCGTTTGGAGTGTGTGGATGCAGAGGGTCGAGGGTATGCACTGATCTAGGCAATTCTGTAGAGGGGACTTGAACATTTTTGGATTTTGGTATCTGTGGGGTGTCCTGGAACAAATCTCCCACAGATATCAAGTGGCAACTAAGTTGTTGGAAGGTCAGAAGTTATAAGTGGATTTTCAAGCATGTAAGGGAGGGCGTGGGGTGGGGTGGTGCTGGTGCCCCAGCCCCCTCATTGTTCAAGTGTCAGATGTATAAGTGTATGTATAATTTTGTGTGCAATAGAAAAGTACATGTATCCATAGTTTTTTTATTACAATTTCAAAAGCTACATAGCACTCTGAATTCCATATATGGATCTCATAGAAGTCTACAGAACTCCAGTCAATCATTCTTCAATTTATTCTCTTAATCTCCAGGTGAAAAATCGGGACCCTCAAGAAGTCAGAGGTGTGCCTTTCTTGACAGATTGCCTAGGTTTGCGATGTTAAGAGTAGGCCTTTGCTCAGAATGCTGGATGCTAAGTCAGTTGACTATTAAAGGAAGAACAAGTCAGTAAACTCTTTTCTAGCACTGATGTATCAATATCACTTCACTAACTTAGTCCCCCTTTCTCTCTGGCAGCTTTGGTTTTAGATTTTGGCTTTTCCGCACGGCCAGACTGCTAGTTATGTGACCTGGGCCGTCTCTACAGCCACTCCTGTTTATAGCAAAGCCTTCCTCCTCACCCAAATGACTGTGGACTAAAAGCCCCAGAGGGGAACAGTGGCTTATCTGATAAAAATAAAGCCAGATCTTAAGTGGTTTAAAATGTGTATTGGTGGCAATGGGGCTCCTAGAACCAGAAGGTGGTGTATTTATTATGTGTGTTGTGCACCAGTATTAGTCTGCTTGGCTGCCATAACGAAATACCACAGATTCGGTGCTTTAAGCCACAGAAAGTTGTTTTCTCACAGTTCTGCAAGCTGGACGTTTAAGATCAGAGTGCCAGCGTGGTGAAATTCTGGTGAGATTTCTGTTTTTGGCTTGCAGACAGTGTCTTCCTGCTACGTCCTCTGTGGGGGTGAGGGGGGGTTGGGGGGAGAATGAGGAAACACTTTGGCATCTCTTCTTTTTAAGAGCACTAATCCCATCCCATCTGAGGACTGCACCCTTATGACCTCATGTAAGTCAAATTATCCCCCAAAGTTCTGATCTTCAAATAAGTCACTTTGGGGGTTAGGACTTCAACATATGGTTTTTAGGGGGACACAATTCAGTGCATGGTGGTATCTCTGAAGGAGGAATATGGTGAAAAGCATGTAGTGCTTCTTAAGGAAGAGCAGTTCTCCAGCTGGGGCTTGTGTGCTAATAAGTGTAGGGGAAGGGAGGGTACATAAAAATCACATACGGGAGGAGAACAACAAAGAAAGAAAACAAAACAGGATTTCTATGGCTAGGATTTTATTGGACACTCACGTCTGTTTGAAAAAGAATCTTTATCAGAATCCAGATTGGGGACCCAACCAAGGAAAGACCCTGTTCCTCCGGAGATGAAAAGGTGTATTTTATTTTAGTAAATTGCTCCAGTTTGGATTTAGAGTGAAGGTAGAGGAACAATTCCAAGCGTTGGCCTTGAGTACTATTGAACTAACAGAGTAGTGAAGACAAGTGGGACCTGAAAAGCTTTGTTGAATACTTTACACCTGGCTCAATCTACCAAGATGGAGTTTTCTTGTAATTTATCCTAGCAGGCTATACTTAGTGCTTTGGAATTGCCTCCTGGGTAGGCTTATTTAATGAATTTGCTTGTATGGCACTGTGTGAGACTGAGACCTCACTGGGTAGCAGGAAGAACTTGTGCTGCTGAAAGGAGAACTGGGTTTGAGCTGGGATCCTGTCATTGTGATAACCTTTGCTTCTTATCACAAAGGCGTTGATGAGAAGTCATCTCAAGACAATGGCAGACTGGAAAGCACCCTGGGCGGATCACAAGCGAGAAGTTCCCTTGACTCACAGAAGAGTGGTCTGACATTCTCAGACAATTCTAGCAGCTTCGCTTTTATTGATACACTTTTTATACGATGGGAGAAGAACCAGCCTAAGAAATGCAAATCAAGGGTTCTGACTTTAATAGCCGCTCTCCCAGTCTCTGTTCCTGGGGAGGAGTGATGAAGAACGGAAGCCTCCCTGAGGGTTCAGGAAGCAACCCAGCTCTGCCGTTTAGGAGCTATTATGACCTTGGGTAAGTTACAGGAATGTATCTAATTAGGCCTCAGT
Organism: Rhinolophus sinicus; assembly: GCF_057876585.1. Classification (NCBI taxonomy): domain Eukaryota; kingdom Metazoa; phylum Chordata; class Mammalia; order Chiroptera; family Rhinolophidae; genus Rhinolophus; species Rhinolophus sinicus. The sequence goes on from NC_142515.1 coordinate 126,249,915, forward strand.
TTCTTAACTTGTGAGGCTTGGTTGAGATAATGTGAAGAAAGAGCTAATGATAGAACTTGGCACATCTTAAAGCTCTGAATATGACAGCTGTTATCAGACTGATAATGCAATGAGTGATCATCCGTACTTGGGAAGTTTAAAAATCACTATCAAGCCCAGTTTTATTCCCTAAGCTGCATTGCTGATTGGTGATAGCTAACACTGCTTTTCTTCCTGCTAATGGTTGTCCATGATTCTTGACTCCTTACTTGTTCAGAAGTCCAGGGAACAAAAGTAGATATGTGCAGCTTGCCCCCTCTTTGCCTATAATAAAGTTTCCTGTAAAATTCAAAAATCACCTGAAGTGGGATTCAAATGAGAAGCAGCAACATACATTCCCCTTTTTGTGGAATAATTAATTGATTTGTCGAAGTATGGTTTAATTAGACCTGAACATATAGACCAGGGCTTATTTTTGTGTATAACCCTAATCAAGATGGAGTCAATTCATTAGGTTTTATTTGTTCAACCTATTTAATTCCAGTATGAATAGGGGTATGTTGTCTAACTAGGGTTGAGTTATTTAAGTTTTTCTTTTTTTTTCAAGTCAGGGATTACAGGCACAAATTGAGAAATATTTCTATATATTGAGATGTTGAGCAGTTTGTCTGATGGAACAGTATCCCAAGGTGAAAGAATTGAAATCCAAGACCTTGAAGGAAACAATCCCTACCTGGCTCCATGCAGAGAGCCTGTTCTTTTAATGGAACATTTGGATAGAAGTAGTAAAGAAGGATTTTACTCTGAGAGGGTGGAACAGCCTGGGCAGCCACTCCTAATAGGGGTGTTAGGACTGAATCTGGTACAGTAGCCAGACCACAAGCAAAGCAAAGTGTTCGACTCTGAATAAGGAAGGATAGTCTGTTTCACTCTCTCCTTTTCCGATTACTTTCTCCCATCCAGATGTGCGGCCTCAGATCAAAATTCTACTTCTATTATACTGTATATGAATCTAATGAGACTCAATAGCTCCATTATGCATGATTTTCTCCACATCTGTTAGCCACAGTTCCTGAACTTAACTTTAAAGCTTTCTTCTTTGCTATTAAAGTCCTATTCATTTGCAATTTTTTTCATAACCCAGTAAAACCACCGCTTTGCAGCCCAAGTTTAAGTTGCTTTTTGCCTGCCTGAGGCTGACTATGCAGGCCAGCTGAGTGGTCAGCTAAAGTGTTAACAGGCTATATGCTAGACTCTGAATTCCTAGTAATCGCCTAAAAACACTAGATGGCACAGGAGAGGTATAAATGGACCAAGGAGAGCCCAGCCCTCAAACTTGATGTGTTTTTCAATAATTCTTAGGGTTAAAAAGAGCAGCATTTGGGGATATTTTTATATGTTCTTTTCTATTAACTTTCCTATTGTTTTGAGATTTATCCTTGGGATTTTTCAGAACTGGGTGATGTAAGGTGAAATTCCTATTTCTAGCTTGAAAGCAAACACTAAAAAATATTCTTGAGTAGCACCTTCATTATTCTTTTCTTTAATTCGTCGCAGAAAACACACATATGCATACACTATGTATAATAATACATATATACAATATATATGTTTATACTATGTATTTATTTATATATGTGTGTGTTAGCTTTATGATGCATTAATTATGTGCCATTCCAGGACATAGGGGAGAATGCACATCTTGGTATGTGTAAATATGCATGTGATTCTATTTATTGTTTTAATTATGTGACGAAATAGAGCTGAATCATGAGAAATACTTTTCTAAGAGAAAGCATCTAAACATAGAAATTCGTATTACGTAATTTCTATTTTTTTCTCAGCTTGTAGTGACTACATGTATTCTAAGTTTCATAGGGAGTGTGTTTATTAAAGATGATGTTAATTTATTATTTCCTTTAATGGAAAAATGATAAGGTATGAACAGGAAAGTTTATGAAGCAAATATTGAATATTGGGACTCAAGGCTAGTAGTGATTGCAGCAAGAATATCATTAGTCTTAATTATAAAAATTCTACGCATTTTTAGGGAGCATTATACATGTAAAACTGTGGGCTAATCAATGGTTTGCCATTTAACAATTTCTCAGATTTAGTGGGGAAAACGGTAAAAAGGAACCTGACAGCTGATCATGATAAACAAAACAAAACAAAACAAAACTTGTATAGAGAAAGCTGGCATGACTATCAAAAAGTGAATAAATTCACATTTTTAAAAATTAGATCTGGATTTTTTGACTTTTTAAGAAAGTTTTTTGGATAATTACTGATAACTTAAAACCTTCAGAAGCTGTTTAACATGTTGTTCCCCAAGCTTTTCCATAGTCTAATTGAGTTCACTGAACAAAATATTGTTCTTATCTGTAATATGGGAAAAATAACACCTACCTTGAAGGGTTGTTTAGAGAATTAGAGATAATGCATGTAAATATGTATTAATTTAAATAACTTCAGGCTTCACAAATTAACCACTTTATTGCTGAATTAAGTAATTGAGAAACAAAATTAACCAGAAACACAGCACCATAATATCCCCAGTCAAAATAAAAAATGTAGAGTCCACATAATTCTGATAGCTATCTGTAAAGAATTGATCCGCAATTATTTAAACTTTTCTGTATTTTGGAAGACATGATTGTACAATACGTTACACAGTCATATGTAACAGTTAACATTACATCTAAAACGGTAATTATTAAATGTTTTGGATGGAGGTGTCATACTGTGTTGGAGTGATCATGAGTTTAGGGTTTCACAGATAGGGTTTTATATTCTGACCCCACTACTTATTAACTAAGTAATCTTATTTTCTTATTTGCACCATGGGATTAATGCCATTTTATCATGGTTAAACAGGATTTCTCAACCTCAGCACCTCAGCACTATTGACATTTGGGGCCAAATAATTCTTTGCTGTGTGGGATGTCTGATGCCCTCGGATGTTCAACAACATTCTTGGCTTCTACCCACTAGATGCCAGTAGCACATTGTAACAACCAAAAGTGTCTTCAACATCACCAGATTTCCCTGGAGGGCAAAATTGTCCCCTTAGTTGAGAACTACTGGTATGTAATAATACGCCTTGCATAAAACTGAGTAAACACTCCAAGAATGACAGCTATGATTATGATTACTTTTTTAGCTCAGCAATCACTCATACGGTTTGACATTAGACACCTCATGAGAAATTGCCAGAGTTGTCCAAGTCATCTAATTTAGGGAATTTTATTTGAGATAGGAACCCAGTATGAATATTTTCATAAAGTTACTGGTTTGTACTTGGGGGTTAACTCAGTAAGTCAGTCTATTCAATCATACTTTAAACGAATCAATTACAAAATGTTGATGGTGTTAAATAATCACTAGCCACAAAGTCATGGTATATGTCACTTTTATGGAGCCGAATTCCTGAAGGACGTGAATTAAATAAAGGGATTAATCAGATCTCTTTGTGGGCCCATCAACAGGATGCTGAGTGGCAAGGAACCCCAAAGTCCTCTTTACCTCTTTGGTATATGGCAGTCACTCATCAGGCAACTGTTTATTGTGCTCTAATTTCAATTCAGTATGTTAATTCCTGTGGGAATCGGTGCCATTCCTTAAGGAGTCTAGTGGAGAAGATAGACAAACCAACAATTCAGTGAGATCTGAAATATGGACTGCATTTTTTGGTGGGTCTCTGAATTCTTGGGAAAGTAAGGGATAACTTCCTAGAGAAGGAAAAATCTGAGCTAAATGGTGAAAGTGGAACAGAATAAAGCATAGTGGGAGTCAGGAGGAATGGGTATTCTCTATGTATAACAGCTTGTGGGTAAGGTGTAGAGCACATGGCATGTTTTACTTTCTTCAAGGAAATCAATGTATTGGGTGAGAGATGTGACAGAAAGTCCAAGTGGTGATTTTGTAAAATACCTTATACACATGCTAAGGAGTTTGCAGTTTATCAGGAAAACTATGGTATCTATTAAATCATTATAAGCTGAAGTATGATTTTACTTAATTTGAATGAAGAAAATATATTGTACTTAGAATAACTGCTATGCTTCTGATTTGGGTGATTAGAGATGGTGATTTCAATTTCAGGAAATAGGAGGGAAGATGTTGGGTCTGTAGTGGTGGACGAATATAGGGGAAGAGAGATGTTGGGTTCAGTCTTGAGTATGAGTTGAGTTGCCAGTGGGGCATCTGAGTGGAGAGTTCATCAATAGTTAGATGGCATAGGTTTCTAACCAAGGGAGGAAGTCAGTCGGGAGATAGAGATACTATAGGAATTTTCAGGATATAGATAGTAATGGTTCCATTCATCGGAAGAGTGCAGACCAAGACTTGGACTGAGGACAAATCATGTACTATATGAATATGTAGGGTCAGCAGATAAATCAGAACCCCCAAAGTAGGCTGCGAAGGATGAGGTAGAAGATAGTAGCTATCTATGAAAAAGGAGTCACAGAACCCAAAAGGAGGAAAATATTCTAAGACAGTATAAGTGGAAGAATGCCCACTGAACTGACATCATTTATACTTGTTAGGACAGTTTGAATGAGAGATCATAGTTGGCTTAGGAGTGGTGGGGAGTCTGGGGGCAAAATATGGATACTGTTTTTCAACAATTTTTGTTTTGTGCACCTTTAGTTGGAGTTACTCCTTTTCTAGCATCCACATGCTCCATTACTTCCTAATGTCTTAGAGAAGGTAGAAAATGGAGTCAGAGATGGTAGTTCTCAGTGAGAAGAAATAAAAATACACTGGCATTAGGAGACAGAGACAAGGAAGAAAAGACCATGCGTTTTGGTAATATCTAATACTAACATCTGAGAATAGTTGTTTGAGTGTTGACTGACACGAGTATCAGGCACAGTGATACTGCCAAAATACAAGTCAGGAATTGGAAGATCTGTGTAGTAGTGGCCACATCAGTTGAAACAGCCTCTAAACTCTGATGTCAATTGAGAGGAAGACATTTCTAGAGACTTGAAAAATAGTATGTTTTATTGTCCATAATTTAATATACTTCAGCATACTTGTATACAGCGTTGCATGCATGTGTATGCTCAGTTTTAATCTGTGGAGTGAGAGTGGGATGTGGTTAGTAAAAATGGAAAATAACCAAATATGGAATACACATGCTGGGGGACACTTGAAAAGCTCTAATAAAATTCCCTCACTTTGGAGGTGTCTAATCTCAGATCAACACCAGATGGCATGGTAATTAGCGCATTGGATATAGAAATGTTTTTTCATTGGTAAAATTGGTTATGTTCAAGATGTGTATCTGTGATTGGCTAGGTATATTGGGCTGGGGCTCCTGCCTGGATGAAATTTTAGAATGAACTTGATAGTCCTTGAGAATGGTCCCTCAGTTTAGGATTTCAAACAAACCCATCTGGTGTGAGGAAACTCATCTGAGGGTATTTTTTGCCTGATTTCTACTGGGATTGCTGAATCCTTCCTCCAGCATATTATTATTATTATTTTGTTGTTGTTCTGCCTTGCATTAACCTTTTATGTAGGATGCTATTGAATACCTGAAACTATAGAGAGCTGGTACTTCACTGAACCTATAGAACTAACTGCATTAGTATTTCGTGGCTTCCTATAGTTAAAAGTATGTGTGTGGCAGGATTTGGTCTGAAACATTTATTTATGGTGTTATTATACTCAAGAATTGTGAATTACCAAATTAGGTCAGTTTGCAACCATCGGATACTCTTCTCTGTATGGGACAATGTAAAATTGCTTATTACTTTGTAGGTACCTGAGAAAATTTTGACAAGTCAATGATTGAGCTTAGATTTCCTTATATGATGGGTCAAAAATAATATTCACCTCATGAGTAGTAATAGCTAATATTTTTTGAACACTTATGAGAATTTACATATAAACATTTGCATTTAATCTTCACACTACCTTATGAAATAGTTAAAACTATTATCCTCATCTTTTGGATGAGAATATTGAGGCCCAGTGAGGTTAAATAAGTAGCTTGTGTGTTCAAGGTCACACATCTAGTAAGTAATAGGCCTAAGATTATGAGCTCAAGCAGCCTGGTTCTAAAGACCATGCTCTTAAACGCAATCCTCTTTTAATTCTCTAGCTTAAATGAGATAATTTATGTGAGAAATACTTGTTAAAGTATCTGTCACTAGACAGACATACAAATACTGGTCAAATATGAATTGGTCCTAGAATTATCCAACCTTCATGTATATTTATGTACTTGTTTTGTTATAATGGATCTGCATTTATGAATTATCAAGCATTCATCTATGATGTATAAGTCTAGTACTAGGAAATCACTCAGATAAACTTAACAAAGAAAAGATATTTATGGAATAATGGAATGAATACTTCCTACTTAGGCGTGAGTGTGCAACCTTATCATGCATGTGTTACAGCCTTTTACTTTGTTTTTGTCATTTTTAATACATCCACTAAAACTTTGTTCTTGAACACAGTATTTCCACAGTTGAAAAATTCAAGTATTATAACTTCCTCACTCAGCAATGATTTTTATTCCAAAAAATTTTCCAGATCTATTAAGAAAAAAAAAATCAACTTACCTTTTAGTTAAAAGTTCCTATAAAGCAATCCTGACTTTCCCACTAATTGTCGATCAGACCTTGAAAAGTATAATTGGAAACAAGGTTATTTTTTTCTGTATAATACCTTCACATACTAATTTTTACTGACTGAAGTATTTTCTTGGCTAAGTTTCATTGGAACTAGGCAGGAGATTAAAGAGCTTGCTTTTCTTTTCTTTCCCTTTCTTTTTTGTCTCTGTCTCTGTCTCTGTCTCTGTCTCTGTTTCTCTCTCTCTCTCTCTCTCTCTCTCTCTTTTCGCCTGAAGAGAAAATACAGTTTTTTCCCCCCCTGGGTACATATCAGCTTTAGATAAGCCTTCCGAGATCAAGGACTCTACAAAGGAAGTTAAAGCATTGCTTCTCAGTTTTAGGGTTCCCACAAATGTGTTCTTCACCTAATGGCATGTCAACAGCATGTCCAGGGGAATATGGAGGAGAAATGAGATTTCATTCTCAGTTTTCGAGGCAGGAGGAGAGAATGTTTGTTCTATGTGTTCACTCTTTGGAAAGCAGAGGATGGTCTGTTTGTCATTAATATTAACATGTCTTAGTATCGGTTACTTCCCATCGGAGCCCTTGTGATATAAAGACAGGGTGGGCCAAACTTAGTCCCAGGAAAGATGGGTCAGTACTCTAGAGGCACTATACACCTAGCATGTGAAAAATGTAAACAGGGATGAAACAGCAAAGCCCGTAAGAACGAGGAAGACTTTTTCCCCCTCTGTCAATGTGCCGTTCAATTGTGATACTTTCTGTGCTAAGACAGAGGGAGAAAAAATCTTTAATAAGCAGTGTGGATGGGTTTCCTGTGTAAATTGAAGTGATTTGCTGTTTTTTGTTTTGTTTTGTTTTTGATAAGGCAGTAAATAAATATTGTGCCATGATGGTCTCAGTTTTATAAAGTAGGGTTATAAAACAAGTTTTTCCTCCTTGCGCAGGAATTTGTTGTGTTAAATTCTATAAACTATTAAGGAGGACAGATCTTCAACAAAACAGTCAATTTAAGACCCCAAATCCAGGTAATTTAAAACTGTAGAAATGAAAATAAACAGTAACATTAACAATACATACTGTCATAATGATAGCTAACATTTATGATTATAGTTACCATGGATTAGCTATTGTTTGTAACTTTACAGGAGTTATTTCATTCAATCAAAGCAGCCCTATAAATGTCCTCACTTTACATTTAAGAAAATGGAAGGTAGTGGTGGTGAACGTTCCCCAAATCTTACACCTGACTGATGGAGTTGGGACTTACCCAAACACATAAGACCACTTTCCCTTTAGATAAGATTCTTTTCTCAACTGGACATATTTTTTATGAACTTTTTTCATGGTGTAGAACAGATGATTCCACTTTATCAGTATTAGTAGCCGTGGAAGACTGAGTGCTCTCTGCACTTGCACTAGAAGCTGGTCACTTAATGTCTATGGTTGCATAATGTGTCACATAGAAACTTGACTTGTGAAATGTATGTAGGAGAGAAATGCTGTTGGAGGATTATTATACATTCTTAAACCCAGTCATTTTAGGATTGAGGCAGATTGGATAATTCTGCCTATTGAGCAATAAAACCTTCAGTAGACTCTGAATGTAAAATCTGTGATTAAGGATTAGTGTTTTTGAAAAGTGTTTCTTCAAAAGGTCCAAGAGTGAAGGTGGACTGTTGGATGGAAAGAACAGGTTATCAGTGGCCATATGATATACTCCTGGGCTTTTTGGACTGTTAAGAGGCATAGCTCCCTTTTAGTCAAAGCTCTTTATTTGATTACTTCAAATAGAGTGAAAACCTCTCGTTAGATTGACATCAACCTCTTTAATTTGTCTGCAATTAAAAAAGCAAAGATATTTGTGAGTAGAAGACAATGATGAACATTGACAGTGTCTAATATTTGCCAATCTTCAAAGCTAATATTTATTGAGTGCTTAATGTATATCAGAAGCTAGCTAGACATTTTATAACTATTAATTTTTAAAAATCCTCACAACAACTTAGGATGTAGGTCTGACGTTTAAGTCCTTATTTTATAGGAGACAAAACCAAAGCACAAAAACTTTCCCAAGCCCGTAAACTTATTGAGAAAGAAGATCAGAGGCAGCTGGCATTCATGGACGAAGAGTACATTTCTAACCTTTCCCCAGGACAAGGTTAACTCTCCTGACCTTTGTTATAGCATAGTCCAAAGAACATTCCATAGGACAGCTTACTCTGTCTTACTGGTGCGACAGTTGTCTACCATAATGAAAATATTAAGGTAATTGAACCAAATAAGCAGGAAAAGACAAGTACATTGGGAGGCTCTGCAGGCAGAAGGAAGGAGGTGAACCCTGTGAAGACTCAAGTACCCACGACATTAGTGAGGTTTTACAAAATCGGACAGACTGGGGCATGCTGTGACCTCCTGTCCAAAGGAAAGGACAGATCATCTGTATCTTATCTACCCCTAAGAAAGAAGCACAGCTCTTGGTAACCCCCTTGATCGCTTTAGGCTCTTTGCAGCAAGGAGGCTCTAGGTAAGAATGGAGTCCTCACACTGGCAGAGGTAAATGACCCTGGTCATCAGGAAAAGGGAGGGCTGCTGCTATACAACATGGGCAGCAAATGATATGTGTTGTGTTTAGATGACCCACTGGGACATCTCCTGGTGTCTCCATGCCCCTCTGCCGTAGCCTGAGGAAAGCACAGTAACTATGTGGGGATTTAGACCCATGGAGATGAAAGTCTGGGCCATCTTGCCAGTCAGTCTGCCTTCTCCACACTCCTAGTATTTCAATGGAAATGGAGGACAAAAATGTAATTTCATTCTGAATTTTAGAGGCAGGAGGAGATAAAGTTTGTTCCTTTGGAAAAGAAATCTTTCCAAACTCATTGGAAAGCAGAGGATTGTCTGTTTGTCATTAGAATTAACATGAATTAGAGCTACTAGCCAAGGGTGAGGGGAATGCAGACCAGGAGGGCGGAAGAAAGGGGGATGCTCATTAACATTTACGGCCTTAAGTGCTGCCGCAGTGGGGGCTGCAGCTCATTCCATTAACACTTCTTTTGTGAGTTTTCCCAGAAAACAGGAACAATCAGAACATGGTGAAAACTCTTTCCAGATGGAATGGACTTACTACAGGAGTCCATCTGAAAAGTGCAAGGGGTAGACTGTAGTGGATTCTGGAGTTCTCTACCCAGATTCCCAAGCTGATGGCTCACAGCTCTGTCCCTCACTGAAAACGTCTCTTAGCCCCAGGGAACTGCCTAGTCAAGGCACTTGTACAGAAGATTCAGTGTGTCTGTTCCACAATGATTGGGGCCTCAGCGAGGAAGACTTGAAGATTGGGCGTGAGGCTGTTGCTGAGGTTGGAGGACGTGTGGAGGCATCTCCTCTGATAGGTCTGAAAGTTAAAGCTGGTTGTTGGCTGAGACCTTGGCTGGACTGTCAGCTGGAACATGTGCACTGTGGCTTCTCCCTCTGATCTCTTATATCCTCTAATTTGGACTTCACAGCATGGTACGACCATCCCAAGAGAATGAGGCAGAAAAGCTTGGCATTGTATGGTCTGGTTTTAGAAGTCACATACTATCAATTCTGTTGTACTCTAGTGGCCAGCCATCACAAGTGTCCAGTTTGCTTCAAGGGGGAGAGATATAGAGCCCGTCAATTGATGAAAGTAATGTCGATGTCACGTTGCAGGCAGACGATGCGGGATGTGACATATTGTTGTATCCATCTTTGGAAAGCCACATGAAGGAAGCGAAAACTAACTACTTTTCTTGCCTGCGCATGTTGCCTTTTCTAACACGTCACTGATGCATTCATTTTTTTCAAAGATACCTTTAGCAAAGCAGCTCCTTGACCAAAATGAAACAAAAACAAAACAGAATGTAAAACTATCACAGTCTCCTTGCTGCTTATAGAATAAAGTCCAGATTCCTTAAGGTCGCATTCAAGAGCCTCCAAAATTCAGACATAATCTCTTTCTTTACCCCTTACTTCCTGTTACTTTCAGACATAGACTGTAGCGTATGACCAGTTTACATAATTTATCACTGTCATGATGTGTCCTGGACATTTCACTTTTGTACCTCCGGATATGTTTTTTCCTAACCTCCGAATTCCACCAGAGAGCTGCCTACAATGTTTGCCTAATAAAATCCTGTTCATCTTTTAAAGCCTTTCCTTCATGCCCAAACCTTTCTCCTTCAATACTGCACCACTGCTTACGTACCCAACATGTGTTATTTATCGCACTGTGGTAAACTACGTGTTATTTTGGAAAGAGGCGATGCTTTATTATGATTTGGTTGTTAGTTAATGCTATTCCTGGTGCAACGAGGATGTCTTCCCTCAGTAAATTTTAGAGGAAAAGCCATACTATTCTCTAACCTTACTGCTTCTGTGAGCGAGTTTTTATCACAGTGTAACTGTACTGTATGTCGTTGTATGCCTTCCAGACTTCAAATTATTCATAGGGTTAGCTCATCTTTTATTGGGTTTCCAGGGCACCCAGCGTGCTAATATAGAGACACACAAGCTAGATGATACTGTTGATGAGCCACAGAGTGACTCTTAGGGAGTAAAGTCAGTTGGAGTAAGTAACAGGGGTTAATTTCCAGGGAAGAATTTTCAAATGTGATGTATTTATGTATTCAAATGTATGATGCACACATACATATATAAACTTTTTCCTCAATGCTATCAAATTTGTTGAGGAACATGAATTTAAGCAGTTTACTTTAAGGTTTAATACCTTTAGTTTTGCTAATATGCTTGATGCCTCTCTAAGGAGTGTGACCTGTGAGATTATGGGCCCAGAACTCCCGCTAGGAATTAATTACCTCTTGCAGTAAAGAGCCAGCCCTGTCCCAGTGTGACTGCTTTCTGCTGCTTCGCGTCAGGGAGCATGTGACTCCTCAGGGCCGATGAGACTTTATGCCGGGACTTTTGAACTTGTACCTGAAAGACAGTTGGGCCAGTCTTGCGTGGGTGCCTGGATTGTGGGTCAAGTATAACACTCAGGCTTTCTTCCCACTATGTAGAAGTGGGAAAAAAACAACAATGTGTTTTTACCAAGAAAGAAAAGAATGAAGCAGGGAGGAGAGAAAGAGAAGAGTTCCAGGAGCATTAGGGTTTTTGGATCTAGCTGCCTCTGAGTCCAGTCACCGTCCTGCCCTCAGGTTCCGTGTGACAGTCCATATTCCTTATAAGCATTCTCCCCTTTTCTTAGTCTAGTGCTTCTCCCCTCCCCACTTACGACCCAAGCGTTCCAATTACAATACATGGTTGTTTTGTTTTCTTCTCAGAGCATTTTATGCGATTAATGTTACACAAAACTCATTCTGGACAATGTGGCTGTCAAATGGTAAAAATCAGAGGAAAGGGACAGTTTCTCTGGCAGATTGGACAAAAATTTGGTTTCTCCAAATTCCTAATCTGTCACACATTATCAGTTTTGTATTTACATGTACATGCTTTTAAATATAGTCATAAAATTTCAGAGCTCCTGGGGTCCTTGGTAATAAAGTTCTTGACCTTTTAGATTATACCTGTAAAGAAACGTATGTCCAGAGAGGGTGAACATTCTCCAGGATCACAGACAAACGGCAATTAGCTCAACCACACGTTTTCCTTATATTGCAATCTGGGGTAGCCCTGTTACTAAGGTCTCTCCCTGCACAGTGACAACTCAGTGAATCTTTACAGATCCTGCTCGTTCGTAGGAAGTGATGTGTGCAACGTTCCGGACACTGTTCAAAGGCCCACAGCTTTCCCTGCTTCACACTAGCTGGGTGATGGTGACAACTGCAGCAGTCACTTTAGACTCAGAGATGGAAAACACAGATTGTGACAGCAGAGCTGCCCCAGCAACAGAGTCCCCGGGCTACTTCTTGGGACGGAGCCCATCACCTGTCATGGAATTTCACATGAGAGATAAATTGACTATTGCTTTGTCTGAGCCATTGTGCTGTGGCTTTCTTTATTATAGCTGCTTTTCTTATATTCTGACTCATACACCTCCAAAAACAAACCCTCATGACATTGTTGTAAGATTGAAACAGGTAAACAGAGTAAGCGATGAGTACACATAGCCATTATTTTAATTTTTACTGAATACCTGGCCTCTTTTGTAATTGACCCTAGAAACTATGTTCTTGGTTCCTGGCCTCATCTTTGCGTGTTTCCCTCAGTAAATCATTTTATCCATGCCAGTAAATGTAGACCAGTGGCACTCCGCTGTACGCCCTTCCTAGGTATGGGAGATCTGGTTGGGTCAGAGTCCTAAGTGCCTAGGCAATGAATTTATGCATTTATAGAGGTGGTACCAGAATCCACGTTTCGTTATACCTTGCTCTCATCTGTCTAGTGGTGGCATACGTTACAGGAAGGAGTACATGTTCTCACTTACTACCTGGCTGGGGATCTTGGATTATGGGTCCACTTCAGATAGGGAGGTGACAGAGTGATATGCCTGCTTAATTCTCCAACAACCACTGAGAAGGGTACCTCTAGGTGTCCAAAGGAGCAGTGACTTTCTGAGATGGTGCCCAGAAGGTGATGGTCCAAGGTCATCAACTCATTCGCGCTCTGAAGTATCACTAGGAATTTCCTTTTCACTAATGCCTTTTGCAAAATATACAGATATGCTCTCCCTGCCAACAAATCAGATTTCAGAAAAGGAAAGAAGAATGAAGGTAAAAAAGAGTGGGAAGGGGACAGTGTATATCCTTTAGTGAAGTTAGGTTACATTTTATTTTTAAATTAGTTCTAAAGTGCTTTTGTACTGACATGTTGGGGTATGTGTGTGTGTGTGTGTGATTGACTAATGAATATCATGCACTGGTAATGACCAGGAAGACAGATTCCCTCAGAAATGGTTCCTGTGAACCTCCATATAAAGTACGCTGGTTTTGCTCAAAAACTCAGTGGTTAAAGAACAATTACTGGGGAAATGCCTCCCAGTCTTGAGCCAATGCAGATCTGGACAGGGATATATAAAGACATTATTAATTTGGATGAAAGTTTTGTTTTTGCCAATATATCTTTTATTTGGCTCCAGATAAGAGGACTGTTCAGAGCTTTTCGAAAGACCTTTAGTATGCTATTTATTAGAGAGACATTCATCTAATCAAATAACACTCACTTTATAGAGGAAGAAATATTCCTCTGCTTTGAGGGCCACAGGTCATACATTGGAGTATGGCTTTGGTCACTGACAGTGCTGACATGATGAAGATTTTTTTCTCCTACCCTTATGAGGATTCTTTTCTGTAACCTCTGGCTGCATTAGAAACTTCACTGCTTAACAGAAACAATTGTTCTTTGTTCTCGCGGCCAAATGAAAGCTCTTGTTTTCCAGTCCAGTTCTGCTGGCAGGTTAGATGCAATCAGGGTGTCGTCAAGAGGAGATGAGAATATGCAGAATACAACCAGTTTTGTTTTTGGAGGCAGAATGCCCACTTTTTTGGCAAAGCCAAAGCTAAGCACATGTGAGAGCGAGCAGACTGAACTGTGGATCTTTCAATATGATGGTTAATGCTTTGCACAAATTCAAGTGATTTTTGAGAGCGTCAACATTTCTGACCATTTTCCTAAGATAGACACTTATACAGGCAGACAGACATTTTTACATGTGTCAGAAACTCGGAGCTCAAATATGGTATGTGAAATACATCCGAAATGCCAACACCTGAGTGCTTGTGTATTTGTTCAAGAATCTTTCACTTGATGTCTTCAGCAGAAATCCTATAATAAAATGATTTGGGAAAGAAAATGGTTGAGAGTATGTAGAGAAGTCTCACTAGTTGCAAGTTTTAGGGGTTTTAACTAGGCTGCCATCACACAGGGCTGTCTTCCCCTCTCCACTGCACTTCATTTTTCACCATACTGAGTACCCTGCCACTCACATAGTGCTCGGGTTCTGTGGTTGTTATACCTGAATTATTTCCGTTAAAGTGCAGTGGTGCCTACTTTCCCGTGGTAGGTAAATGTTAAGGTATAGGGAAGACCCACCTTTGCATTTGTAACTCCTGATTGTACCTAAGAGCAGTAAAATGAAGAGAGAAGTTAAAACCTAACTCAGGAAAACATCGTCGTGACTAAGAGACAATGTTTGAAGCCACATCACTAGTGTCTTCAAAGATATGTTCATGGTCCAAATGCAGAGAAGAGAAGACAGGCTGAATCAGTTGGCATTCTAGAATGTGAGCTGTCAAGGGAGCCATTAGAGAGAAGGGAGAGTCATTGAGGAACCAACTGGAGAGGAACTCTGAAGGAAAAGGAAATGGCCGCTCTTGTTAAATGCAGCAGAGTATTGGCGGACTGAGAAGAGACTGTTATGAGAACTGAGAGAGGGAGGAGTCTCAGGGGAATTGTTAGGCAAAAGAATATTCTCAAGAAGAAAATTTTCAAAAGCATACATTTAGCCATCTGGGGTTTTCAGAAAGGAACATTTTATTCTGTATTTTGAAAGGAAAGATTTGACTTTTAATGAGAAGTCTGCATTTCATCTTAAAGGAAGAACACATCTTCAGCTTAATTATTCTTCACAGGAAAAGCTGCTCTGTGTGTGTGTGTGCATGTGTGTGTCTTTGTCTTTGGTATGCTTAGTATACACTAAACACACACACACACACACACACACACACACACACACACACACGTTTCAGCAAAGTTCCGTTTGGCAAGACAGACATATGCATATGAGTAGATGGCGCATGTGTGCTCCCAGAATTTTTCGTCTTAGTTCATGGTTGTAATAAACAGTATTGAGTTGGACTGAAGTAAAGATTCTGGTGGTCCCCAGAATGCTTCTCTGAAAGCACTGGTTCATGAGTTATCGTGGAGTCAATATTGCCAAATATGCTAGTTCTGCTAAGGGGAGTATCATGCTTTTGTTAGAAAAATAATAGCCTCGGAAATCAGATAAAAGTGCTTATCGTGACATTTTTATCTGTTTAGTTGGTCCAGTGATACTTGTTTTGTAGGCTTGTCATGAGGATTATTTGAAATAATGCATATGAAAGTGCTTTCAGAAGGATTAGATTTCTATGCAAATAAGTGGCACACATAAAAGTTGTATATAAGGATATTATGATGTCAAAGTCTCTGGGAGAGCATGTAGATGGTATTTATACTAAACTTCAAGTCCAGGACTGGAAAAAATGTGTTCTGGCAGATGTTCTCAGATCAAATGATGTTTTTGTGAAAATTTATGTAAAATGTTCAGCTGATGGAGGATTAAACATAAAAGGACGGTATAATGGGTTTGCTTTTGGTTAAAAAGAACCATTTATTCAAGTTTGTGTGTTATTTTAGTCATGTGTTTTAGATCTGGTAATGGATGTAATGGGAGTTTCAGAAGAGGCTACTAAACTATTTACATTTTGAATTTTTATACTGGATTCCATTAAGATTTAAGATATTTTACAGTAAAAGCACAAACAGTAAATGGGAAACTACAAATAAGAAATTGAAAGGAAATGATAGCCAAAGAAAAATTAAATAAAAGGTAGGAATCAAAGGAGAAAAATAGAATGAATATAGCTAAGGCTTAAGTTGTTATGTTTATGCCACAATTATTACGCAGTATTTTCAACTTACAAAGTAAATGTAATAAATGTTTCTTTAATAGAAAATGTTAAAACAGAATATAAAATGAGAAGTGAAAATCTCCTATAATTTCTCTAGTCAGAAGTATTAACATTATGTATCAATCATTCCAGCAATTTTGCTATTAATATCAACCTAACTTTTTATTTGAAATTTGGGCTTGTGTGTTATATATTGCTTTGTTCACACTGCAGTGGAACTGACCATTTTGCATGCCCTTGAAAATTCTTTGAGAAATGATTTAAAGTGGCTACATAACTATTAGATGGGTAACCATAATTTACTCAACCAATATTCTAGTATTAGACATGTATGTTATCTCCCAGATTTTGCACTCAACATAATTGTGTATAAATATCAGTGTAAATCCTTAATAATTTATTGACAGAAGTTCTAGAAGACAGTAGAATTTTTACTGGGTCAAAGGTCACAATTAATTTTAAGGCTCTGAGGTCCAATTGCATCAATTTGAATATTGGCTCTCCCACTTCATGTCTCTGTGACTTTAAATAAATTATTTAACATTTTTTGTGCTTCAGTTTCTTGATCTGATTTATTAGGGATTATAATAGTACCTTCCTCATAGCTTTGCAGTGAGGATTGCATGTGATATTAAGTAAGAGTCCTAAGCACTACTATTTGTAGCATCCAATGAATGTTAGCAGTTATTATGATCATTATATTTTGAAATTGCCCCTCAGAAATGTTGTGTCACTTTAAACACTTATTATTTCTTTGCAGAACATATTTTAAAAATTCTTAATGAAATATTATTCCAGTTTTTCATTGACTTTTTTTTAAACTTTATATTTTTATGAGTCAAATCTGTCTATCTTTACAAAGTCAAGGATAGATGAATGCGTGGCTACAGATATTCAGAATCCCACCAATGCACAGTAAGGGTGACATTCCTTTTGTGAAAATTAAGGGCCCAAGAGAAAGCTTTGCATATACTGATTGACCATGTTGTGGAAAAATACACTGCATCAAGACCTGGGAGCACGGTGAGGACTTTTCTCAAGAAACATCTATTTCATGTGTTTCAGAATTTTAATGCAGGCTTGCTGAAATCTCCAAAGTTCCACCCCTATATTAGGGCTAAAGAGATTGTGCTCTGGAAATTTTTCAAAGAAGTTGTGAGCTGTTGTTTCCCACCTCCACTAAAAGTAAGAATTTCCATTTTATCATATGAAAGATTGTTTGCATGATATGCCTTCTCAGTATAAGTTCTCAGAAGAATTCATAGTAAAATGAATTCTTTATTGCATGTGAACAAATTACAACTTGGATAATTATACTAAAATATTAATAGTAATTATAGAATGCTTGGCAATAAGTGTTTTTTCTGACAATATTTTCAGAGCAGATCAATTTTCTTTTGATGTCATTCCCAATTTATGACAATTACAGTCATGCGTTATTTAGCAAAAGGGGTGCATTCTGAGAAACGTGTCATTAGGTGATTTTGTTGAACAAACGTCACAGAGAGCACTTCCGTAAACCTAGATGGTACAGCTCACTGCACACGTAGGCTGGATGGTGTAACCTAGTGTTCCTGGGCTACAAACCTATATAGCATGTTACAGAATACTGTAGGTAATTGGAACACAACGGTAAGTATTGTGTATCTAAACATATCTAACCATAGAAAAGGTGCCATAAAAATATGGTATAAAAGATAAAAGTGGTCCATCTGTATAGGGCCAATACCATGAATGGAGCTTTCAGGCCTGGAAGCCGCTCTGGGTGAGTTAGTGAATGAGAAGGCCTGGATGTCATTCTACACTACTGTAGACTTGAGAACCACGGAACACTTAGGCTACACGGAATTTTATACACAAATATTTCTTTCATCAATAGTAATTAACCTTAGCTTACTGTAACTTTTTTACTTATAAATGTTTAAATTAAAAAAAATGACTCTTCTATAATCCTTAGGTTAAAACAAAAACACATTGTACAGCTGTGCAAAATATTTTCTCTTTTTAGATCCTTATTCTATAAGTTTTTTTCTATTTCTAATTTTTTTTTTTTTTTTTTTACTTTTATACTCTTTTGTTAGAAACTAAGACACCAACACCCACAGTAGCCCAGGCTACATGGGGTCAGGGTCATCAGTATCACTGTCTCCACGTCCACATCTTGTCCCACTGGAAGCTCCTCAGGGGCAGTCACACCCTTGGAGCTGTCATCTCCTGTGACAACCAGGCCTCTTCTGGAACCCCCACTGAAGGACCTGCCTGAGGCTCTTCTTGAGGAGCTGTCACTCTTTAGAAATATGTCCATGGTGGTTTGCTTGGTTTTTGTTTCATCATAGATTCCTATTTCAACATAGATTATCTGTGAGCAGATAATGCACCATGAATATTCTTCTCTATTAATGAAAACCTTTTGGTGTTGGGGTCCATGTTTTCAATCTTTTTAAGGAGCTTGTTGAGGTCTGCAAAAGCTTCTGCAAAACCCTTTACTGTGAATTTTCTTGGGGGTCCTTCTTTCTTTCCTCCTGCAGTTTCCCTTTCTCTTGCCTCTTCTCCAGCGATGCGCTCCTGTTCCAGTTCCCACAAGTCCTCCTTAGTCAGTTTCTTGGAAGCCCCCCTAGCTGCTCCTCAGTGACATCCTCACCCACACCCAGGTCCAAGTCGTTCAGCACCTCAGACACAGCCTTGGTGAGTTTTGCAACCTCCTCATCCTTGGCAAATCCTTTGAAACCATGGGAGAACCTCTTGAGTGTCCTCTTCCAGATGCCATCCATACACTCCTTGGTGACATCACCCCGAGCTCCATCAAGGTCCTTGATGCAGTCCTAGGGGGAATCCTTCCAGAACTGCATCAGCATCTCCTCAGTTGTAGCAGCAGCCTGGGCAAAGGTCCTCAGGCAGGAGGCCTTAGGAGCTGCTACAATTCATTGGTCTATTGGTTGGAGTAAGGAGGTGGTGTTGGAGGGAGAAACACCATTTTGATATTGAGATGAAAGTTACCAATAGAAGGAGGATGTTGGGAACATTAGCAACAATAAGCAAAATCTTGAAAGTATGTTATTCTCCAAATGGTACTTCTCCATTTCACTGGCATAGCAATCAGGAGGCATCTGGGAGAGGAGCTGGGCCACCATGACTCCTTCCTGCTCCTGTAGGACACTCCCAGTGTGTGCTTATTCATGTGCATGAAGGCCGTGGGGTTCTCACTATGCCAGGTCACAAAGGTGCAATGTGCAGCTTGCAGCACTGCCCCCAAGCAAGACTGTCATCCTGTTCTTAAAAGCCCTGAGACCTGGCATTGACTTGGCCTCCTTAGGGATGAAAGTGCCTCCGTTTCCTGAATAAAGAGGTTTCATAGATATAAAATATTTGCTCTGTCAAGTAATTTCCCTCCATAATCAGTTTATCTAGAGTTTCCAAAGTTTCTTCAGCTGCCTTCACATCAGCTCTCGCAGGCTTACCACTCACTTGCACATTCTGTAATGAACGAAGATTCTGGGATTGTTTAAACCACCCAGAGGTAGCAGTAAATTCAACTTTGTAGTTGGGTCCATCCTTTTCTTTCAACATCACAAACAAACTTTTTCCTTTGGCTGTGATCGTGATGGTGCTGAGAGGGACATGCTTCTATGTCTGCTTTTCAATCCAGGTCTTTAGAAGTTTCTCCATGTCTGATACAGGCCCCTCTCAAATTTTTGTTTGTCTCATTGCCTCCAATGAAACAGATCCTTCTACAGCTTTTGTCACTTTGTTCTTGTTCTTCAGGATTGTAGCTATGGTGGAATGGGACATTCCTGACTGGGGAACAATAATTATCACTGCTTTTTCACCTTCCTGGTTGTTATTCACTTTTAATTTTGTTTATAGTCATAAATATTGTAACTCTTCAAGAATTACATCAGTGTCATTCGATGTGGGCTCTTACTGGCAATATTAGTGGATTTGTATGCTTAGAGGCCACGATGAACAAAACAATGAAAGATTAAATTAAGCACAAGGAAAAAATGATATGATCAAGAGACGGTGTAAATGAGATCTATTAGGCAGTTGTGGGCATAACATGGCCCACAACTGCTGTACAACAAGTGGTTTTCTTTTAACAAGTCTTAAGAGTACACTCTAAAACCACAATTAAAAGTATAGTACAGTAAATATGTAAACCATTAACGTTGTTTATTGTCATTATCAAGTATTATGTACTGTACATAATTATATGCACTATACTTTTATATGATTGGCAGTGTGGTAGGTTTTTTACTCCGGCATCACCATGAATGTGATCATCATCACACTGTTCTATGATGTCCTAACACCTACGATGTCACTAGGCGATTAGAATTTTTCACCTCTATTGTAATCTTATTGGACCACCCTTGTATATGTGTGCCCTTGTATATCGTTGACCGAAACATCATTATGTGGTATATGACTATACATTACATTGTCAGAATCTTAGAGAATATTTATCCTACTCCCTATGGTATAAGCCAGGTAGCTAAATCATGCAAAAGTCATTAAGAAATATGTGCTCCCCAAATTGTGTCTGATCCCTCAGGAGGATTTGTGACCTGTTATGTCTCTGGCAGTTGTGTTAAATACCAGGTTTTGTGTGAACGTCAGTAACCAAAAATTTTTATTGATCTCATATAGAATATACCATAAATGATCCAAGGCCTGAGAAAAAAATCAATAAAACTTTCAAATTTTCTTATATAAGAATTTTTTTTTTTCTCTGAACTCAGGTTGCATTTGTGGTTAGTTCCAATCTGTGTAGGATGTAATTATTTGTGACGACTAGAGTGTAAGCTTCCTGAGAACAGTTACCATATCCTATACTTCTTCTGTGTCCTGGGCATTTCTAACTGTATGGGACACTTGTTAAGTGGTTGATAAACCTATTGAGTGATCAAAATTCTTTTGCAAATGTTTGCTGTCATTTTAAGTGGAAGCGGTAATACTGGATTTGGAGTCCACCATGACATCTTTATTGGTGCGAGAAGCGATGCCCAAAGCGAACAAGTTAGATCATTCTCCTGTGCTGACACTGGGTCCACCTTTGGGGAGAAACTGATGTTTTTCTGCTGATGTTTGGACTTGTCTGTGTTTCAGGCTCTTTGCTGGAAAGAATAAGAGGAGCAGTTTCTTCGAATTATTGAAAACCCAGAATTTTAGTATTAATCAGCCTTATAGTCTGTGGTCTTGGAATTTACTCATTTTCCCTTTATAGAAAAATCTTTTATCAACATAAAGTTGATATGTTTAAGAAAAGGTATCTTCTTTGCAATTTGGGACTTGAAACTACACAATTTATTTAAAAAGAAGAATTTATTACAGATTAAATTTGTCTCTCTTTCCTAGTATAGCAGGAAAATTGGAAATCTAAATTCTAACTTGAGGCTTTCCTTAAGTTACTACAGTAAAGAGCTATGGGCCTTGAATGTGTGTGTGTGTGTGTGTGTGTGTGTGTGTGTGTAGGTGTGTGTGTGTATTGAGTGGGAATATGATTGGCGTATATGTTGGATAATGCCTCTAAGTTCTTTTCCAGTGTTCAACTTGAATTCTAGGGTACCCATTTTGTATTTTAATGAACTTATAAAGGTATTATATCAATTTAAACTTCTGAATTTATTATTTTTAAGCCTTTTAGCTAGCTCAAATCATTTAACTACCTGGAGACGTCTTCATTTTAAAATAGGTTGTGTGGCCAGTCTGACTCACAGGATTGTTGTAATCAGGGAAGATCACACATATGAAACTTTAAAAATGATAAATATCTAAATAACAGTGTTTTGTTAACATTACTCTTTTTGCATTTAAAACACACACACACATACACCCGTCTTTCAATCAGTCACCCCATATTTTGGGTCATGTAATATATAATCCTCATATTCTGCTCACAGTGACCTGACTTATGGTGGACTGTGCCTGGAAATTATACAAGCTGACAAATTTCACTGTGTGCTCAGCTGTAAGCATTAACCCTTTGTAAACCTGTATCCCACGACCTAGTGAACGTTTCTGAACAGATTGTTGAGCTACTATCAGCTGGAGTTGCTGACAATCACTGGGAGCTTCCAACCCCATTAGTTATATGTTCAAAAAGTCAGCATTTGGCACCTTAAGAGCTGCTAATTATGCCCAGATACTACTCTTAGTTTTCCAGTTTATTATGATTTCTTCATTATGTCCTGTCTGAATAAGCAGCTTATCTCCCAATATCCCACTTGCCTAACAGATGTTCTCTCTAAACAGATGTTGGCACTTCCTAGGAGGGAGTCATCCCTGTTTGAAGGGAAGAAATTATAATTTACTTAATTATGTGGAAAGCGTTAGAGGAAGGTAGCACTTCCTTCTGTCCAAACCCACCTCCTCTTCGTTCAATCCCAATGGAAATCAAAGCAAACAAACAAATAAAACATTAAAGGTAGCTCTGATTTTCTTCTTTTCACCTCTCTCTCTCTCTCTCTCTCTCTCTCTCTCTCTCTCTCTCTCTCTCTCTCTCTCTCTCTCTCTCTTCCCCCATCCCGCTACTCCTTTTTCTTTTAAAAATATTTTTTTATAGTTTGAACTAATAGAAAAATTTAATCCTAATTAAAATATGATTAAACGTTTGAAACTTACACTGAAATATTCTCTTTAAGTGTATACAGTCAATGATAAAGATAAAATAACAACCAATAGCATAAAATAATATAAAATTAGTTGAGTATATAATTTCCTTTACACCTCCATAATTTCTGTGTGATGAGAAGTTTGTAAGAGATACTGAAAACTAAGAAATTTTCTATGAATTCTTGGAAATTTGCAATCTGTATATGCTTTAAGTTTAATGTCAGGATGAAACAAATATGACCCTGAAGAACTACCTAAAGTAACCTCCTCATTTGTGGATAGAAAAAACTAAATTCCTGATAAACCCAGTGATTTACTTAAGGACACAAAGTAGTTGTTGGCAGATCTATAGGGAGAACACACTTACGTTTCCCAACTGTTTAAAATTTTTATTTAGAAATTGGTGAATTAAAAGAATTGTTCGTATCATATGATATTATTTTTCCAGTTCCTAGAAAAGTGTTGAACACATAGTACATGTTCATTAAATATTTGTTTTTTAAAAAATATGTTTTTGATTTATTACAAGCTCTCTAATTGAGAAGTATTTTGAATTGAAATTACTGTGAGGGTGCAGGTGCCATAAGTGTCTGGGTTCAAATTCTGGCTCTTCCACTCAACAGCTATGTGATGTTGGGAAAATAGCCTAAATTCTCTGTGCTTCTAGTTCCTAAATTTCTGTAAAATTAGGATAACAACAAGGTATGCCGGATAGATTTTTATGAAGAGTAAATTGAAATACTTGGAACAATGCTTGGCTAACACATAGTAAACATTTAAAAACGTGCGCTATTATACTGGCATTATGAACCAGTAAAACACATTTTGTAGGAATGAAGGTGTAACTCTCCTTTAATGAATGTGTTATGTAAAAATCTCCCATCCAAGTACTAACCAGGCCCGACCCTGCTTAGCTTCCGAGATCAGACGAGATCGGGTGTGTTCAGGGTGGTATGGCCCTAGACTAAAAATTTAAGCATAAACATATAATGGAGGTTATGAGGATAGCTGGAGTGGGAGTAAATTGCTTTTTTTTTCTTTTAGACAAATCTTTATTGGAAAAATCATTAAATTTGCTTTTATTTATTTGTAGAGCATTTTTGGTGCATCTTTTTGAGTGCATTTTTATACCCTTAGTAACATAAATCCAAAATCTAGAAGTGACCTTAGCATTCCCACTGTCTGCTTTCATCATCCAGAAATAATGGATATGTCCCACTGTAAAGAAAAGTTGGTTTAACAAACTATTGAATCAAAGAATAATTATAAATAAGGAAAAAGCAGGTGAGAGAAACTTAATGTAACATTGGATTAGATAGACACTATTGCTGGGAAATTCAGAGATAGAATTTTTGCACAGATGTCATTTTCTCTCTTGCAGTTTGTGTCAGGATTTTAAAAGAATATGTAGAATTTTAAAGAAAAAGATTGATGTTTTAATCTATCATCAAGGAAGAGGCTAAGATATGGATGATTATCTTTGCGAAGAAATTTATTATAGCATTTTCTTCAATAGGTAGGCAAAAATGTTATTTTACTTTAAAACAAAACTTCAAAATGTGAAACAAAGGGTAAGACTAAGATTCATAATAGCAATGGAATAAGAGTGAAACAATTAATTTTGCCTGTTCTGTGTATTTTTAAAATCTTTATGTACTTTTAAAGTCAGGTTTATTGAGGATTAAATTACATTTTATAAAACTTAACCTCTTTTCAGTTGTAGACTTTGATGAACTATACTTAAATAAAAATGTTTAAAAAGAGTTTTGACAAATGTACACTGTCATGTCATCACTATTTCAGTCAAGATACGGACCATTCTGATCACCCCAATAATCTCCCTTATGACCATTTGCAGAAAATCTCTGTCTCACTCTCAGTCCCCAGCAACCACTGACCTGATGTCTGTCCCTCAAGTTTTCCCTTTTCAAGAACATTATATGAATAGAATCATAACAATATGTAGCTTTTGGTGTCTGGCTACTTTCACTCAGCATAATGTATTTGTGATTCACACATGTTATTGCAGTACCAATAGTTCCCGTTTAGTGCTGAGCCGGAGTCCGTTCCATGGATGTGCCATGGTTTGTTTCTCCTTTTACCATTACAGACATTTGATGATGACCAATCTTTGGTGATTATGAGCAATCACATCTACATAGTTATGTGGACATAGGTATTTTCACTTATATATGTTTTTATTTTTTCTGGGACATACATAATCGTAGGGTTATTAGGTCATCAAGTAAGTATATGTTTTAATTAATAAGAAAATGCAAATTATTTCCCAGAATAGCTGTACCATTTTGCACTCCTACCAGCCATAGAATGCATAAGAGTTCCAGTTGCTCCACGTCCTCACCAGCACTTAGTCTTGTCAGTTTTCTTAAAAAGGTGTTCTAGTAGAAACGTAGTGGTGTCTCATCTCTCATTGTGGTTTGATTGGCATTTCCCTAAAGACTAATTATGTTAAACCCCATTTTATGTATTTTTTTCCCTCTGTATATCTTGCTTGGTGAATTTTTACTGAAAACTTTTGCCTATTTATACATATTTTTGTCTTAATAATAAGTTGTAAGAGGTTTTTTTATATTCTAGATTGAAATCTTTTATTAGATAAGGGTATTGCAAATATTTCCTCCCTTTCTGCTGGTTTAGTTTTAATTTTTAAATTATATTTTGAAGAATGTAAGTTTATAGCTTTTGTGAGGCCTAATTTACCAATTTTTTTTTTCTTTTGTGGTTTATGTTATTTTAAAAAAATTTTAGCCCTTACATTTAGGTCTATAATTCATTTGGAGTCAGCGTATGTATAAAGTGCAAGGTAAACATCAAGATTTCCCTCCACTTTGATATATAAATGTACAATTCTGGCATTGTACATATTCTGGCATTATTTTTGGAAAGAGTATCCTTTCCTCATTGAATTATCTAGACACCATTTGTCAAAAATCAAGTGACCATGTATGTGTGGGTCTATATATAGACTCTCCATTTTATTTTGTTGATCTATATATCTAATCTTTATGACAGTATCACACTACATTGATTTCTGTAGCTTTAAATACATATTCAAATCTGATAGTGTGGGTCCTCTCCCTTTGGTTAACTTTTTCAAAATTGTTTTCACTGTGCTCTGTCCTTTGCTGTTCTTTAAAAACTTTGGAATTAGCTTGTAAATTTCTACAAAAAAAAAAATCTGTTCTGGTTTTGTTTGGGAATATGATCAATTATAGATCTACTTGGAGAAAATTGAACTCTTAACAATATTGAGTCTTTCAATGTATGGACATATTATGGCTCTCCATTGATTTAGGCATTTAAAAACTGGGAATTTTTGTAATATTTAGCATATAAACCTTGCATTTATTTTGTTAGATTTGTCTCTAAGTATTTCATCTAAACAATTTTCATTGAATACCTGGGATTTTGGAGTGTCATGGTCATTAGGTGTGCTCACCAGTACTCCTTTCACTGGGCTTATGTCAAATTGGTCCTTCACTGCTTCGTTGGAGATATGGCTTGTTTTTGCCAATAGGACATTTCTGAGCAGAAGTCTTTAAGAGCTAGTGGGCCATTCACCCCTTCCTCTTGCCCTACCACGATGACAAATTCGTAGGAAAAATGATGCCTGTACATGGTAGGGTGATTGGAATGTAGAAAACAAGAAATGTGAGGAAAAGTAGTGGTCGAGATTATGGTGACATTTAGTGCCAAGTAAAAGGGTTTGAGCTTCATTTCAAAGATAGTAGAGGAACTTCTGCAAGTTTGTGAGCCAGGGGACGGAGTGACCACAGCTGAGCTATAGAATGGCAAATCTAGGATAGAAAGGATTAGATTGAAAGAGAGGAGGTCCTAATGAAGGGAAGAATGTTTTGGAAGCTCTTCCACTAGTGTGTTAAGATGAGGAGGATCATCTATGTTTGTAATAAAGTAGATGGAAACGAAAGAACAAAAATGAGACACTGGTAGAGAGAAGAAACCGGAATTGAATTCTGATTGAATGTAGTAAACAGAAAAGAGGGAGACCCTTTCAGGGAAGACCTTGTGTGGCAGTATCACGTGTGACTCTTCTTTTGGGGGACGCAGTTGGAAAATCTGCTTGTTTCTATATCAACATAGAACCTTGTCACAATTTTCATCTTTGCCAAGACATGAAATGGGGTTCAAATTATCTCCATGGCGTGATATAAAGGGAAGGAGAGAGAGAGAGAGCGAGCTAGAGAGATGTTCTCCTAAATTTCAAGACTCAATAAGAAATAACTTTCTGATATACTAGATAGAAACAGTGAAGGTGTTTTGTGTAGTCTGCTCTTTCTCCTGGCCCTGGAAATACTCTGTGAGCCATCACGTGGTAACTGTCCCTGGCATATTTCTAACTTTGAATCTAGGACCTCTTAAGAAACTGGGTATCATTTTTCTTACTTTTCTCATCAGAGCTAGAGGGTATGTTTTTCAAAGTCTTCATCGGCTTACAAACACAAGAGACAAAGTGTGGATATGACTGTGTTTATTCTCCCTGGAGGATGAAAATTTGGTACTTTTTCAACCTTGCTTTCTCATGTGAGAGAAAAACATAGTTCCAAGAGTTCAAGTTCTCTCCTTCCTCTGTTCTATCCAGTCTCTATAGAGCTTAAAGCTGGCTTGCCTGTGAGGATTGTGACACACGGCCAGTTTTCTGAGCATCAGTTTTGCTATCTGATGCACAGAATTTCCTCCCTAGATTTTGGAATTAAAGAGCTCTAGTAATGCCCCAGAGCACAGCCTGCCGTAATGGATCCATTTTCCTTTTAGATCCCTGTGCTTTGAGATACAGTCATGCACAATGGAGGGGTTTTCACATATCTTGTAGTATCTTCCTGCTAGCCTGGAAAGCACGCACATCTGAGCAAAGCACGCTTATAGTAAGCTTTACAGTTGGCGGCTCTGTCAGCTCTGTATGCCCTGAAGAGTGATCTCACCACCACCTGTATGCTGCTTGGGTTTGGCTTAGGGAAGCCATGTCTGTATTTTACATTTTAAAAATGTAGTCCTGTATTCTGTAATGGGCAGTAAAATGTGGGGTTAGTCAGTAATCCAAACATACCTATTAAATAAGAATCCTTGCACACCAGAGTCTAAGAGGGCAGTCATGGGGCTCAATCTAGTTGTTGAGCTTGAATTCAACTTTGAAGAATGTATGAAGAATGACCTTGGAAGCACCCTATTGAGGAACCAGTAATTTCAAATGTCCAGTAGAATATTTCTCATCAGAACAAAAGTAGGCCTGCTTACTTGCATTTGTTTATAGAATTTAGTGAATAATAATAATAATGAAAAAATACACAGTGAAAACAGTGTCTTCTTCTATTAAAATCTGTTGTTAATCTATTGTGTTTTAAATATGGAGAAGACGGCTATAGCTGCCTGCTGTGTCTGCCGAGTGGTGTTCAGACACCACAGTGGACTCAGCTAGTTTGCAGAAAACTCACCTGTAGGCCAGGTTTTTTCATGAACTCTTGTTTCTCTTGTTATTCTTGATCCCTGTCTAGTCTCTCAGTGTCCCTAGGTATATCTTTTTGTCATTTAGACCAATTCTAAAATCTTACCTTCTTTTTTTCTGACAAAATGGCAGTGATTTTACCTCCTATCATATAAAACGATTTCGAGAAATTAGCTGTAGATGTTATTTATACATATTATACTTGATATGCTTATTTTCCTTTTTTTTGGTATTCATTGCAATTTGATTTTTTATGTCTTTGGGTGAATTTAGGATGTTAAGGTACCATTTGGAGTATTTTCCCTGAAACTCCTAAGCACCAAATTTCCTCCTATCTAGGAGTGGTCACAGCAGTAGCAAGAGTCTTTATTAATGAACAACTTAATGCTTAAAATGACCTATTTACTAGATTAAGCATTCAGAAAAATGGAATGAAAACTGATATATAAATTTGGCATCAAAACATAAATCTAATGTATGTATATATTTTTCAGTGGAGATTAAAAAAAGAAGGTTATTTCCTAGAGATTATCTTGATTATTCAACTTTAGTTAAGAATATTATTAGTCTCTGTAAAGGACCAGTGGTATCAAGTAAAAGCACTTGTAGAACCAGAAATCATGCTATCAGATTTCAACTGTCTATGCATCAGAAGAAGTATTACTACAAAGGAAGCTTTCATGTGAAGAAGCAATTTGAATGATGAGAAAAATGATGGAATAGAGAAGGCTAGGTTCAAAAGGAACAATAAATATATCACTATTGTTACATCTTTCATGAAGGTCATTAAGAGATGTTTAAAAAAATCAAAATTTGAAGTTAGAATTTGTGGACACCTGAATATCGAATACGATTTACTGATATAGATTCTTCTGGTACTATCGTAGTTAATGGCTAAGTTAGATAGCTGTAGATGTGCAGATGTAACCTTAACACCGTTGAAGGTATAAATACTTGTAAAGCTTGGTATTATTCTAGTAGGTCTGATAGACAATGGGAATTATCTCTGTTGGACAGAACTTACAGGGTTGCTTAATTTACATGAGGGAGTAACTTAGGTACTGGGAGAATCTGGTTCACATTTTCCTATTGTTCCTATATTGTATATCAATATAGAGGGTGTAGATCACCACTCAATTAGATACGGACCTCCCCAGTTGGGTCCTCCCCACACCAAAAATAAATAGGTTTCCAATCAGAGTGATGTTGTTCATTCACTAAAGGAAAATAATTTCAAGTAGGAGAATATGTCTGTATAAACTCATACTGCTGATATATACAAAAAAAAACAAAAAAGGAGGTTTAGTTCACACATGGTTTTTATTGCCACACAGGGATACAAATGAGAAAATTAGGCTATAAGACTTGATTAAAGTTTCAATATATGAACATTTTTTTAAAAAGTGCCTATGCAACAACATTCTTCATTTTCCCCTGGGTTTACTATCTTGTTGGGTAGTAATGCTCCCTTTTTAGCAAACAAGCTTGATGCTATTAGTGCCACAAGGCTTTTCCCATGTGGTATAGATCTGTCTCATTTCTCTGAAATGTGTTCTCTTGCATTCCAAAGTCCTTCCTATATTTCCTCTGAAGAAATCATTTCTAATTTGGAAACCTCTGTAGATGGAATCCATATAATGTTGGGGAAGGAGGTCTCTTTTTTGGATACCGGATAATAATAGCTTTCGTGGGTATGACAGCAATATGGCCAGATTCTCTGTGAAAAGAATTGCTTTCATGCTGTTATTTGAAAGAAGAGTAACAGCCTTTATTATTGAAGGAATTGCTCCTTTTCATCAAAGATCCTGATGGATCTAATTGACTCTGAGGATATTCTCTTTCTGTCCATGCTGAGAGATTTTGCCTCCAGCACAGATGTTGAAACCACAGATGTCCACTACACAGACCAGAAGCATTATTTTTCAAATAGTTTCTTACTTTCTAGCATCAAAACGGAAGATCTGATCACCAATAATAAAAACTCTTCTTTGTGTATAGTTTAAAAATGGAAAGGGATTTCTGGCTAAGGTGGATTTCTACATTCTGAGCATTTTTATGAGGGATGAGAAGCAGATTGTCATTGATTATTCATGATATGTTCTTAGAGAAGAGTTTAATAAGCAGTGTTCTAGAAAACACAGCTTTGGGAGGGTTACATTGCCTGGCCACGTGTTATATATTAAGGGGAATTAATGTGATTGGAGATAATTTCTGCTGTGGTGTCACTGCTGCTTGTTAGTGCAAGAGCTAGAGTGTATGTGAACTAAATGTTCCTGAGTTCACAGGGTGGTGCATGATGCATTTTCTTGGCTCTCCTCACAAAGTAATAAATTGATTGAATGAGCTGAAAAAAATTCTAAGAGAATTTTGCGAGGGCAAGTACTCATTGGGGGCTATTCTTGACCAAATGGCTACTTGGCTGTGTTATCTGAAGACTATCACATAATCTCTAATTGCTTCAGTTACTTCATAGGTCAAGTACTGTGTCACAGTCTGTGTCTACATGGCACCACTGCAACAATTTAAAATCAAAGCACTGTCTCTAAAAATCAATTCAACTGGATTTATTTTTCCCTTTAGTTGACATTTTTGTTTGGGTGTTGTATAGACAAAACCTCATTTATCAACAGTAGAACCTCATCCATTTAAACTCTACTGATTCATAATTTGTGTTATTTTGACTTGGGTGGATCTAAAGTTTATCTTAGTACGATCTGTTAAATACAATTAATAAAATTAGTACTAATAGTATAAACTAAGTAAGACTGTAGAGGAGATTAGATCAAGATGGAAAAATGAACGCTTCAAGTCCCTAAGTTAAACAGAGAAAATCTTCAGATATTTTAAAATAATTAGTCTATAATAACATTGTAAAACAAAATGAATGTAATGAAACATATGAAGTCAGTTGACTGATGAAACTTTAGAACCAACAGTGCACAATAGGATAGTGCAAAATACATGGGGGGAGGTCTCTAGGGGACCTCTCTCTATATTTAAGGATTTTGGACCAAAGGGACAGAGGAATCCCTGAGGCAAAGTCAAAGCAGTTAATTGGGGTGTCATACCAGGTGAAGCAGGTGAATTGCTCCATAACCAATTCCAAAATTCCAAGCCACTGATTTTTTTCCCCCTGGAATAGTGAGTGTGACGATTGGGGTTAGATAGGGGGGCTGGCCCTTGATGCCTTATGAGAACCAGGTAGGATAGAATGCCTTTACTCCTCTAAAATGGTTTGCTCATACTTCCTTGTTGGGTAGACAAGATACAGACCACAGTAAAAAGAAGCAGTATTTGTAAACAGGTGAACAAGATTATCAAATGCATTCACAGGCATACAACTGAGAATCAATAGGCATGAGTGACAATGAACTGAATAAACATGACACCTGAGGAAAGAGAGCCAATGAAGCATTCCGAAAAAGGCTTTGGGATAAGTATCAATAATATTCCCAGTGGGATGAGAAACTATATCTCATTCATAAAACAAAAACTCTTGGAGATGAAAAACAACATAACGGATAAAGTATTGAATAGATAGACTTAATAGCAGGTCCACATAACTCAAGTAAGTGTTAATGAGCTGCAAGACTCAGCAAACTAATTCTAGAGTATAGCATAAAAGGACAAGTAGATGAAAGTATGAAAGAAAAATTAAGAGATAAGTAGAAGTTTAATTGTCAATGTGATAGAAGTTCTGAGAGTGAGAAATAAGTGATAGAAAACCAATTTCCGGAGATGAAGATAGATATGAGCCTTCAGATGGCCCTTGAGTGTGGAGTTAGGGGAATGAAAAAAGTCCCACAATCAAGTAGATAGGTTGTGGTGAAATTTCAAAACTAAGGAAAAAGATAACATTTTAAAGACTCAGAAAGTAAAGAAATACATTTCTTTAGAGAAATGGAAATCAGGTTAACATTGCATTTTTCTTTGGCAACACGGGAAACTAGAAGGAAATAAAGGAGTACCTTCAGTGATTATAGGGGAAATATTTTTAAATCCATAATTCTATGTGTTCCTAAATTAGCTTACAATTTATGGGGACAGAGATTTGAAATTTGTTTATTTTTCTTTTCAGATTTTCAAAGGCTCAGAATGATTTCTAACCACAGAAACATTCTAAAAGAAATACTAAAAGGTTGTTTAAGCAAAGTGAAAGAAAAACAAACAACAAGGGAAAGATGTGGGTGTAAGAAATAATGATAATAAGTAATAAATTATTTCAATAATCTTAGAATTTCAGTCATAATTACTCAAAGAAATTTATTTAGTACACACTCTTTACACCTACTGCTTTAGAATTATTCATTGGTAGAATGTTTAAATATTCATATTACAAATGTAAGGAGAAACATTGGAAAACTAAGCATAGTATGTACAGTCTCCCAAATTACCAAAGGAAAAAAATGAAATGAGATTTAATCAATCCAACAAAAGCAAGAAAGGAACAGGAGAAGCAACCAGAGGCGCGGTTTATTTAAACAAACAAACAAACAAACACACAAACAAACAAATAAATAAATAAATGAAAAAACCAGATGGGAGGAAAAAGTCCAAGCATATTAAAATATATTGTCATAGTCATATTAAGGTTATAATCACATTAAAAGGTTAAATTCTCACACTTAGAGGAGGAGGATTCAGATTAGGTTCAATAAAGAGATTAGGTTAGCTGACACAGGTGACTCAAACCGTGTAAACTTCCTCAGACTCTCTCCGCTGTTTCCTTCCCTCTGAATACACTATTCACCTTTACATGAAATCCTTGCTACTGCCTCTGTGGAGTCCTGAGAGAGAGGCATGTCTCAAAAAGAATTCCCGTGTGGCTTTTGCCAGATGGAGTGGAGTGAAATCCGATGCATAAAGATACATCGAGAGACCAAGAATGTTTCTGAGAGAGCTACAGAGTGTCAGCACCGATTAAAAGAGGCCGTGACAGTTCAAGCCTTAAAAGGACCTTGTGATCCTCCAGGTTTCCACAGCAGGGACTCAAGCTGAGGAAGCAGCTCCTTTGTTCTTCAGATATGGCCATGGAAGAGGCAGGACATCTCAGAGAATAGAGCCAATAGCCAAGGAAAACAATGGACTGGGACATTTCTCCTAAGAAGTTGGACGTGGGCCTAATCAAGAGGCATTTCCTATCTCAGACAGGGGGATCTGTCCAGAGGGATTTAGAACAGCTATAGACCAGTGACTTCTGTTTGCCTTCCATTCTTCCCCTTTGGAAATGGTGGTGCTTGTTGTAGTTGTCCTGTTCTGTTCCCACTGCTTATGTTGGGTGTATGGGGGTGCAGATCATTTCTTTGGATAGTTTCACAGGCCTTTAGATCAAGAGTCCCTACACGTGGGTCCAGTGTACATCACAGGACCTGGGACTTACGTCGATTGCTGTCGTTGAGCCTGTTTGCGATGCCTTGGAGGGATGAGTTTTTTTTCTGTGCGAGAGTGAGTGTTCGTGGCTGTGTGGGTGGGCTGCAGCAGACTGAGTAATGTTCTCCACTTTCATTCCTCTGCTGCCTTGCAGGGCCTCCCTGGGGAGTAATCCTTGGCTCCAGGCTTAGCCATGCTTTGTTAGTAGAGGGGTACAAGTAGAGGGTTGTAATTTATTTGCATCATTTTAGCGGCGTTTTGAATTTCCTCCCTCTGCCATGAGGAGAAAGTTCCTCAAGGAGATATTGGTCCTCGAATGAGAAATGTGGAATGATCTTTGAGCCCAACACACAGCCTCGTGGGTTGAGAATATCCCAGCCAACAACAGAGCTCTACGACCAACCTTTAGACCCCTGAGTGGGAAACGAGAGCGGTTTCAAGGCACTAAGTTTTAGGGTTATTATGCATCATTATTGCAGCAGTAATAAAATACAATGGGTATTGTTTAGAAACAGTGATTACCAGATATATCTGTTAAGATGGGCTAGATTATGCTGCGACAACAATCACCGTTTCTCAGTGTCTTATAACCACAGTGGTTTACAGTTTACTCATGCTGCATATCCACTGAGGGTTGGCTGTGGCTTTACTTCAGGACCCAGGCTGATGGCACAGCTACAGTTTGGTGCATTGGTCGGCTCACGGCTAAGGGGGAAATGAGGATGGCAGGGCATAGGCTGATTCTCTAAGTCTCCAGCCAAAAGTGACAGTCTGTTCACAATTCTGGTCGCATTTCATTGCCATAGACAGTCACATAGCTACTCCTGAGGTTAATAAGGTGGATGAATAATCTTCCTTCAGGAAGATCAGCCACAACAGGTTAATAACAAGTTTAAATAAAAAAAAAAAAGGATTGCTGTACTAAAGGTATTCTATGTCACCTCTGCATAAATTTTGTCAGTTGGTATAAAAATATGTCAGTTATTATTTTGGTTAAAGGAGAAAAAAAAATCTTACATGAAGCAACTTCGACTTTCGAGGTCCTTCATGTAATTGTGATATATATTGTGGCATCTTCTGCATTATGTCGACTGTTTGGGGATTGAAAGTAAAACCCTCAGCATACCCATTGGGCCTTTAAAAGCTTTCTGAATTCTCTAGAGCTATCAATTGCTTGTTTTTTATGGTATAAAGAGTACTGTTTTTTGAGTATTCAAATTCTGACTGCTTTTTCCCTGTTAAGTTGCTTGAACTCTTTGAATCTGTTTTCTTAACAGTAAAATGGGGAGGGTAATATCTATACTACTTTGAATATCTGTGAGGATTAAAAAGCCATTAATTAAAATATCTATGTATTGGGGTGCTCAATAAATGATAACTGCTGCTGTTGTTGCTTTTCTTGGTGGTGTTGTTCCTTTCCAGGAACTTTCTTGGATAATCAGCCCTTGTAGATTAATACTTGGTTACTCTCTACATGCTGTTCAAATAGATGATAGTAACGTGAGTCTTCTTTAGGATAGTAGTACCCAAGGCCCAAACAATGACTGCCAGACACTTGAAGTTTTGAGCTGTCAATCCATTTATTGTTGGGGAAAAAAAATTTAAATACTTCTCAATAAGAGTAATTCTTATGGAGACAACCATTTGGAAACTACATTATTATTGATAAGAACTAGAGGAATTTGAATTTCTAGTTTTTAAAATCTATAGAACAAACACTTCAAATGTATTTGTTCCAGTCATGAAGTTATATTATCCTAATTATCCAGCATCATTCCAAGGAGTGTACTACTCAGTTGTATGTCCCTGAGGAGGCAGCATGTACTGTTTTCATAGACAGCATATACAAAATTTTGGCAAATTCCTTAGCAACACTTCTTCTTCTCCCTCTCCTTCTCCCTCTCCTTCCTCTCCTCTCCCCCCCCCTTCCTCTTTTCTTCCTTCCCTCCTCCCCCCCCCCTTTTTTTTTTGTTATTTGAGCTCTAGGTAAGATATACTATAGAGCTCAAAATCCAGAATGTTTTTGCTCAAAAGAAACCCCTGAAAGACAAGCACGCTGAAATTTTCTTCTCCTTTGAACTCAGAGGGAGATTCACATGGACAATGCAATGTGTGTGTGTGTGTGTGTGTGGGGGGGGGAATCTATTTTTTTTAAGAAGGCAGAAGATCTGCCCAAGATTTATGAAGCTTTGCTCCTTTGAATGTGACCTGTTAAGAGCTGGGTCACCTCTGGAAAGGCTTCTCATGAAATCAGCCCAGGAGGTACCTTCTACTCAGCACTGAGCTAGCTAGGAGCTGTGGTATGTACAGATGCGTGAGACTTCACGAGCTCCGTCTTTCAGTAGCTTCCAACAGAGATGAAAAGTTAACGTAATAAATATTTATGTAAACCTACGATATAATACTGTGTGAAATCAAGGAAACATGCTATACAAATCCAGAGAAGAGTATGATGAAGGCTTGGAAGAGAAGTGAAAGGTGAATTTAGCCTTGAACAATCCATAATGTTCAAGTTATGGGAAGATCAAGGGCAATGAGTAGGGAGGTGGGAAGCGCCTGCTTTGTGATAATGGGAGCAGATCAGTGTCGCTGGAGCAGAGGGCTCCGAACCTCGGGAACTTCATCTGGATAGTGTGTCTTGAGGGTCATTTAAGGTTTCAGAACTGATTCGGAGAAGCTTAAGGAGGCGAGAGGATGGAGTGAAAAGTGCAGTGTTCCTGAAGGGAGGAAACCTCGGATCGCAGTTCTGTTCCGCCTCCCATTAGCTTACTGAATAAGAAGAAGGTAGAATCTTTCTTCTCATGGATCTCCACACTAGTGGCAAACACATGTATTCAAATAATACAGTCTCTGTTAAATACATATTTAAACTTATGATGAAGTCTGAGGGACAAAAAGAAGGTGCATTTAGGCAGAGTGGGTAGAGAAGGTAGCGTGAGACTGAGGAGCTTGACCTTGGGCTGGAATCATGTTACATGCAGTGTTCTTCATGCTAAGAGTCATGGAAACGGCATTTTCTTAATTTAGCAATGAGTGATCTGTTTAGGTTTGCATTTTTGTTGTTGTTAAAACTTTAGGTTTCTAGAGAAGTTTTAGATTCACAGCAAAATTGACTAGAAAGTACAAAGAAGTCCCATGTACCCGCTGCCTCCACACATGCACAGTCTCCCCCATTATCAGTGTGCCCCAGCCCAGGGGTACATTGGTTGTAACTGATGAACCTACACTGACACACCATATGCTCTCTAAGGCCACATATTACATTAGGCTTCTTCACTCTTGGTGTCGTACATTCTGTGGGTTTGGACACATGTCTAATGACATGGATCCATCATTATGATGTCAAACAGAATATTTTCACTATGCTATAAATCCTCTACGCTCTCCCTCCCCCATCCCCAACCCCTGGCAATTGCTGGTATTTTTACTGTCCCCATGATTTCACCTGTTCCAGAATGTCATATAATTGGAATCGTACAATATGTTGCCTTCTCAGCTTGGCTTCTTTCACTTAGTGATATGCATTAAAGTTCCCCCATGTCATTTCATGGCTTGATAGCTCATTTCTTTTTTCGCATTGAATAATATTCCATTGTCTGGATGGACCAGAGTTTGTTTGTCCATTCACCTACTGATGGACCTCTTGGTTTGCTTTCAAGTTTTGGCAATTATGAATAGAGCCACCATACACTCCCACGTGCGGGTTTTTGTGTGGACACAAGTTTTCAGCTCCTTTGGGTAAATACCAAGGAACTGGATTGTGTAGCAAGCATATGTTTAATTTTGTGAGAAACTGCCAAACTAATTTCCAAAGTGTTTATATTATTCTACACTCCCACCAGCAGTGAATGAGAGAGTTCCTGTTGCTCCACGTCCTCCCCAGCATTTGGTGTCGTCAGTGTTTGGGATTTTGGCTGTTATAATAGGTGTGTAGTGCTATCTCATTGTTGTTCTTATTTGCCATTCCCTGATGACCTATTGTGTGGAGCTTATTTTCATGAGCTTATTTGCCG
Source organism: Rhinolophus sinicus (assembly GCF_057876585.1). Taxonomy (NCBI): domain Eukaryota; kingdom Metazoa; phylum Chordata; class Mammalia; order Chiroptera; family Rhinolophidae; genus Rhinolophus; species Rhinolophus sinicus. The sequence goes on from NC_142515.1 coordinate 126,287,554, forward strand.
CCTGTATATCTTTTTCGGTGAGGTGTCTGTTCAGGTCTTTGGCCCATTTTAAAATCAGGATGTTTGTTTTTTCTTATTGAGTTTTAAAAGCTCTGTGTGTATTTTGGTTCACAGTCCTTTATAAGATGTGTCTTTTGCAAACTATTCCCTCCCAGTCTGTGTCTTGTCTTCTCATTCTTTCACTGTGTCTTTTGCAGAGCAGAAGTTTTTAATTTTAATAAAATCCAGATTATCAATTATTTCTCTCATGATCATGTCTTTGGTATTTATTAGGTTTACATTTTTGAAAGAGCACTCTGGTTGTAATGTGAAGAAAAGTTTGGAGGGAGATAAAACTGGATGCAGGAAGAGTGGCTGAAATACCATTGCAGATATGTAGAGGGGTTACACAGAAAGCAGAGCACAGCACCTACTCGATTCTACTTTCTGTGGCCAAGCACAATGTGAATTAACCTGTAGACCTCTAAGGAAATATCGGTTTCCCTATGGACTAATCCAGTTCAAAAGGCATCTTGACAATACTTAGGAAAAACAAAAGACTTTTATTCTAATCAGGCAATATATGCTTCCAAGAACCGCTGTGTCTGTGTTCTCCTCTCCAGGAGCTTTAGCAAATGATCATAAACTCTTCTGACTCAATCTTTTCTTTGTTTTTCTTTCTTTATTTCCTTGGAATAATGTCATGTTTCTAAAACACAAAAATTAAAATAAACATGCTGGTACTGGTAAAGAAGTAGACTTCCAAGGTAGGATTAGGAGTTAGTAAATTTTACAAATGGAGACTCATTATCTTCAAACATACTCTGCCTTACTCACATGTGGTATGAGGCAGAGGTGGGCTAGGTCGTCCTATCATGTGTGCTCCAGCCTTGGTGGACACATACCAGACACATATGACTTTGGAATCATGGAGTAATCTGAGAGGCCCATGAGGTCATTTTGAGCATTCTGCAGCCAGGGCTGCATTGTTCCCCTACCAAAGAGTTTCAAGTTCATGGCCTAGTTGAGATTTAAATAGCTCATGCGAAACAGCTCTTCCCTTCTTTAGGGTCACACTTCATCCTAATTGAGGTTTGTGGAAATGTTTCTTTTTTTTTCTTTCCTTTTGAGTTTTTTTCTTTTTCAGTTTTATTTTTTCTATTCCTTATGCAGAATTTAATCCTATCCTTTTATATTCTGGCATGTCTGAAGTTTAGGCAAAAACAAGCTGTTTATATTTTCAGCAAAGCATATATTGGTGTAAGAACATACAAACCTATAGAAAAAATTTTATAAGAATTTGTCTGAGCCAAAATGTTTAACAGATGCCTAGAAGCAAGATCTCAATGGAATGAGGAAATGCTCCAGAGATTGACAGTTTTGCAGCTCATTCTATACATTTCTATCAAAGGAGAAAACATAAGGAAGGTTACATGAACTCCATTGGGGGTAGATTAAGCAGATGGAAGAAAGCAAAGCAGGGAAATCTCTAGGATTAGATAAAAACCCAAATGGAGAAATACATACATGCTTCCTTTATATTGTGCAGGATAGTTAACACTTAACATTTACAGTACTTAGAGATGGTATGTGGCAACTAGATAGCAATGAGGCATTCTGTGGTCTCGTGCTCTGGCGCTGGTGGTCATGTCTCTGAGGGGTCTGGAAAAGAAAATTACTCTGACATTTCAAAGGTATGTTAACCTAGATGCACAAGAACAGTGGACAGGACTCAGTTAAGGTAAAGACTGAGCTTTGCTCAGGAAGCTGTGGGCCTGGGACCTGACTACCCACCATGGCCCGCCCAGGTAGGAATTTATGATCAGACCATCATGTGTGGTTACTTTCAGGCACCGATCTTGTCAGGCCTGCCATTTGCCCCCCCACCGAGCTTCTCCGGTTTATTGCATAGCTCCTTTTTCGTTCATGCATGTCAGAGGAACTGACCTTTGAAATGTTGCTTTGCTAGGTGGGCATAGAATCTGTCCCCGGGATCCGTGTGTTGCACTAGGTATCCTGTAGGGCCAGTCAGAGGTCTTCGGAGTCCCTGCCACCCACCTGCACTCCCAGAACATGGCTGGCTCCTCAGGCACATTCCTTCCGCTGCAAATGTGTCCCCTGCGACTACTCTTTGGAAAGCTATTCTATCATGGGCACCAGAGAAGTGGTGTCCACTTCTGTGTTTTCATGTAAGTGTAAAACACCTCACACTTCAAAAATCTGTACTTTTATCCTTTACAAATGGATTTTCGTGGACAATTTTTATTTTAGAATCAAAAGAGATATGTCTCTTGGAACGAAAATTCACAATTACGTGGGCACTAAAAAGAACACTGGTGTGATGTTTACTGGTTGGTGAATTTGCCAGAATGTAAAGAATGAGATGCTGCTTGCATAGTGACCATCATTTCCATCTTAAACAGAAAGAAAATGCCGGTTCTACTCACCAGTATCTATAACAACAGGCAGTTCTACATTTCATTTTGATTAGTTATGTAAGACTATATCTTGATATATTTGTCTTTTATATATCAATATGATCGACTTATGAAAAGAATATAGACATCCTATTCTTATGTAAACCCGAAACTTATCTTTTGGTCCACCACTGACTGAAAATATTCTCTACAGTGGACTGTTTCAAATGTCAAACATTTTTAAAAGCATAGAAACTAAAGCCTTGACATTAGACCATTAGTGTTTTTGTTTGTATTTTTGTTTTTTTGTTTTTGTTTTAAACTAGGAACTCTTGCTTGAGCTTAACTGTTTGGTTCTGTGGTATTTTGAGATGTTAGTCTGTAAGTTTTCTTCCTCTACTTGTCCGCCCTTCATCCCACTACCTACTCTTTCCACTGGGCAGGGGAGGGGTTGTGTAATACCTAATATCAGTGAGGACTGTGGAGGACAAAGAATGGAAATAGTATGTCAGTCTTTAGGGCTTAATGGACAATAATTACTGGCTATAAAATAATTATCTTAAAGAATCATGAGATAGGAAGGATTTCCCTATGATGTATCTTTAATATTTCCTTAGAGAACGAGAGAGGGCGGGGTATGAGGTATGATCAAAAGATACGATGAATGTTTAAATAAAAAAAAATCATTACAGTAAAAGACACATTGTCATTAATCCCCCTCTAAATACTCCCCCTCGCTTCAGACACACTTATCCCATTGTTCTTGCCACTTTCTGAAGCAGTTCTGGAAGTCCTTTTCCGTGAGTGTCTTTAGTTGCACTGTTGTAGCTGCCTCGATGTCCTGAATCATTTTGACTTTGGGGAAGAGCCAGAAGTTGCATGGTGCCAGATCCAGTAAATAAGGTGGATGAGGATACACAGTAATGTTTTTATTTGGCAGAAATTGTCATACCAAAAGCAATGTCTGAAACAGAGCCTTTCCATTGTGATCACAACATATGGTGACTGCTGCTGCCAGTTCCATCCAATGGAAAGACAGGGATCTTCAATAAAGGAAGTGGCACACTGAACCTTAGTAACAGTGTGTGACAAGTTTCAACTTGTTCGGTGCAGTCAGTGGGGTGTGAGCTGTGGTTGAGAGAAGGTATGTTTTAAAGTGCCGTAAATCATCCTCCATCATGACAACACTGTGTCACACATTGCTTCTGTTACAGCAATTTCTGTCAAATAAAAACATGATGGTGTGTCCTCAACCACCTTATTCACCAGACCTGGCACCATGTGACTTCTGGCTCTTCCCCAAAGTGAAAATGACCATGAAAGGTAAACATTTTGAATTGATTCAGGACATTGAGGGAGCCATGACAGAACAACTAAAGATACCTAGGAAAGAGGACTTCCAGAACTGCTTCAGAAAGTGGCAAGAACGATGGGATAAGTGTGTTCGAAGTGAGGGGGAGTATTTTGAGGGGGATTAATGGCAATGTATCTTTTACTATAATACATTTTTTTTAAATTTAAACATTCACCATATTGTTGATCATACCTTGTATATGACTCCTTGATATTGTTTTTTGTAATAAGAAATATGTATTTGGTCTTAGCATCCTTTCTGGCACAGAGCCTCTAAAACTCTTGAAATTTCTTCAGTGTTGAGAATAACAAAGATGTCTTTTGCTATGCTAATGAGATGACTTTTGGGCCACCCCTAAGAATGATGGCTGGTTGTCAATGAGGACAATCACATGATTAGAGGGTTGGAACTTTTATCCTAACGTCCAAGGAGGGGAGAGGGACTAGAGATTGAATCAGTTGTCAACGGCCAATGGTTTAATCAATCTTGCCTATGTAATGGAATCTCTATAAAAATCCAGGACTGGGTTTAAAGAGCTTCTGGTTAGTGAACATGTAGAGATGTGGGGAGAATGGCAGGCTTGGAAAGGGCATGGAAGCTCTGTGCCCCTTTCCACATACCTTGCCCTCCTCATCTCCTTTATCTGGTTGTTCCTGAGTTATATGCTTTATAATAAATCAATAATCTGTAGAGTAAATGGGTTTTCCTGAGTTCTATGAGCCATTCTAGAAAACTAACTGAACTAAAGGAGGGGGTGTTGGAAACTTTGATCTATATAGCCCTTTGGTCAGAAGCACAGGTAAAAGCCTGGGCTTGCTGTTGGCATCCAAAGTGTGTGTGTGTGTGTGTGTGTGTGTGTGTGTGTGTGTGTGTGTATTTGGGGTGGGGCAGGGTCCTGTAGGACTGAACACTTAACCTGTGGAATCTGATGTTACCTCTGGGTAAATATTGCCAGAATTGAGTTGAATTCTTGGACACTCTGCTGATGTCTGAGAATTATTTGTGGGTGTGGGGGCACGCTCCTCCCTTATATTGGAATTGGGTCCGCCAACCCAATTAGGGCCCAAGAACACAGTGGACTTTCCCTGATTTTTGGCAGCATTTTGGCTACATCTTGGGTAATACAGGCTTTGTGGGAGCATCTATGTTGTAGGGACTATAAACAACCTTGCAAAAACTTTCTAAGCATGGCAGAAATCCTCAGAAGGCTGCAGGACATGGAGAGGCCAAGCGAAGAGGATCACCAGACACCTCAGTGCTAATCTGTAGATACCAGACCCACTAATTTGTTTAACAGATACTAGGTATCCATAGCTCCGCAACCCCTTGGTGCTGCCTATAGCATCTCTAAACTTTGGCATGAAACATGCAACTCCTGTAATACCTGACCATAAGTTTCCCACTGGCTCATGGGGTGACAGCTTGAAATATAAATTAAGTTGCTTTATCGAAGTGCTGATTGTTTCTCACACGCTTGAGATTGTGGCATGAGAGTTACATGCTATACATATATGCATAGTGTTCTCTTTTGTCACTACTACCATTGCAGGGGTTAGATTAAATCTTACAAATGCACATCCTAGAGCCTCACAGGACAGCACTCTCTGTGACATATTGCAGGTATGTCTTCTTTACACGTTAGGTATTATACTTTGGTATTTTAGTTTTCTTCAGGAGAAGATAGGAAAGAAAGCCGTATTTCTTTCCTTTCCTACAATTCTGGCCATAGGAAACCCAACAATGGAAGCAGCTCCCATCACTGGAGCCATCATCTTGGAGCATCTTTGGTCTTTAAAAGAAAGAAGAAAGCCGTCATTATTTCTAGGCCATTTTGCCTTTTGGCTTTCAGGATATGTCATCAGGATAACTGAGAAATAGGATTTGTTTTTTAGATCAATTTCATCGCTAAAAGAATCCATGATTTACTGATTATTTTGGACGAACTGGCATTTTAATATATACTTTCCCATATTCTTTTTTCTTAAAAGTTGAAGTGTGTGTGTGTGTGTGTGTGTGTGTGTGTGTGTGTGTGCGTGTGTGTGTATGGCACAGCATTTTCTTTCTGGCTCTTCTCTGTTCTTTTAGCTGCAATGCAAGTGGAGAAAGCACATGTGAAAAATAAAGATGATTGAGAGAGACAGGCATTATTGACTTGTCTTCTTTCCTACGCTTAGAGTGTCAACAAAATGTATACAGTCCTAGACAGGTCAAAATGTTATAACAAAGTATTTAGTTTGGGACTTTTTTATGCCAAGTCAAAATCTGGGCAATTTCTGTTTACTAGTTGACCATGTATGTTTGGATCTGGCTACCAGTTCAGATTGCACAGTTAACCTTACCAGAGAAGGCCTTCTCCCCACCACCATCTTCTCAGGGGCTGTGTTGGTATAACTTACAGAAGGAAGGGCCATTTTGGAAGAATTTCTTTTGGATGACATGGAAAATCATCAGAAAGTCCTTGAAGAAAGCTTGGCAGTGGCATTATCCTTCAGCTCTACGTTTTTGTGGTTGCTGACATCACATTTTTCTGACTATACATGTGTACTCATATGTACTCATGTGTACTTTTCTATTTGGCATATGAGATCCCCACAAAGAAATCTAAAATGATAAGGAACATAGGGCTGAACTGTTACTCAAGAGTGAGCAAATTCTGCAGGAGAATATAAAATAGACGCTTTCAAAAGCAAGGAGGGCTACATGTTAGGGTTGCTAGATTTACCAAATAAAAATACAGATTTCCCAGTTAAATTTGAATTACAGATAAATAATAGATATTTTAAAAAATAAGTGTGTCCCAAATATTGCTACATACTTATTTTACCTATACTGAAACATAGCTATACCAAATATATATATATATATTTTCACTGTTTGTCTGAACTCAGATTTAATGGAAACCTGTGTTTTATCTAGAAACCGTAGTACAAGTAGGCATGGTTTGTGGATCATTTCCTCTTAGGGGTAAGGTAAGTGGCTCCTTCTGACAAGTCAGTCATGGGGGTCCAGAAATAGTGTGACAGTCCCAGTATAAGTTCAAGAAAATCCACCTTCAGCCCGGGGAGCACTGTGGGTGAGTCCCAGTACGCTAGTGTTTCTGGTGTGAAGGAATTCCTCTGGACTGGACTGGGCTGCAGGTCAGTGGACTGGAGAACAGAACAATAGGAGCTGTTTCCTAGAAATGACTATTTTAGAAGTGAAAGAACAATACCAACAACAACCCAAAGACAAAGAGTTTTGAGAGTGATAACCTGCTGTGAAAGAATGAAGCAGAAATAGTGAAAATGCCCAGGCTGCTTATCCTGAATCCCTCCTCTACTCTCAGTGGCATAAACTTTCTTGGAGAAACAAAGGGGGTTTAGATAGGACTGGATTTCCCAAAACTTAGCATGTCTGAGTGGATAGGAAAGAGTCTGGGATTTCTTTTTTTCTTGATTTAATTATTTTCTTTGCATTCATGTATATTTATTCTTAATGAATATGGATACTCACATTGTGAAAAGTAGTGTCAATTTGGCTTTGAGTTGGCGGTTTAAGAAGGTAACAGCTGTAAGATTAGTGAAGAAAGCAGTATGCATTTTAAATGGAGTGTAGGCCAATATTTTTGTCATTGTTATTTCTGTCGCATTTCCTTGTTCTCTTACTCTGGATTCTGCAAACATAGAATCCATAGAAATTAATTTAGATTTTCTTTTGATGTTGATGCTCACCAGTTCTTAGTTTAAATACCACACACTTCACACACCACAGACTCTTGTTTTAATCTATGAATGTAATCAACCTTTCATATTCCCCTTCACATGCTTGCTATTAGTAAGCCTTCAAATTCTGTTCTCAATTACCACAGATACGCTAAGTGTGTGTACGGCAGAAACTCGCTAATTTGTAACTGAAAACCCTGGAAAACGATGAGCTTAAATTAATTGGGTGTCTGTTTTTTTTTTTTTTAATTACAAAACAACTGACCATTAACTGGGTTGAGATAGAACAATTCTTGTACTTTATATCATGCACTGTTTTTTGTGAACAGGAATAGCTTACATGGCCTCCTACTTAGCTTAAAACTATTTGTGTTTGTACGGCTCTGTATTTAGGCACTGGCTGTAGGTTGATATGCCAACAGTCAATTTACTGAATGACCAATTCACTGGATTACAAAAGCATTTCTTAGAGTGGTAGATAATCCTGTGTCCCTGGTCTGGCCCTTGTTCCTACTGATATGTCAGCTGGTGTTTCCCTTATGTACATACATACAGGGTGCTGAATTTTCTATATATGAGGACTTCTGCTTGCTCTTGACTCTGGTGGCTAATGGGTAAGGCAAATATTTAGGCTAAAGTACTCAGTTAAAACATTAGTTTGGGCCTTTGGGACTAAGAAATGCTAAACAGAGAACTAGAAACGGACATTGGACTAATGGGGAAGCCTGGAATCTGGCTTTGCCATTAGGGAGCTGTGTGACCTTGAACAAGCAGTTTATGGGCTAAAAGCAAGTGTCTCAACTGAGGAATATAACGATGGGAAAGAAAGACGTGGACTTGCATTGTGTACATAACCGAACAGAGCTTGTGGTGCCGCGATCTGTGGAGAAAAGTGTTACTCATGTACATTGTACCTGTTGTGTGTCGTAACAGACACATGGTTCTCCGAGCCCTTCCAGCCCCGATTCTCTGTGATTCCGTGGGCTTCTTGGCATGCCAGAGCTACTGTTCTTGATATGAGCTTTCTGTGTCTATGATTTGAGCGAGTTTCCACAGTGCAGATTGGGTAATGTGCTGCAGCTACATGGAACATAAAAACAAGACACTCAAAACAATTTTACTAATAAAACAAGCATGATACCACCCTGCAGCCCCTTTATGAGTTTCTATCACTGTGGTTCACCAGTGCTTCCCAGTGGACTGGCCACTCGGAACGTGCCTTGGCCTGTCCCCACACAGCACACGCAGAAGCTGGACAAGGTCCTGTGGGACGGGGTGGCAGGAAAGGACACTCAGTAGAGATCATGGTGCCTGATGGCATTGACAAGCTGTTCTCTTCTAAATAGTTTGAACTCAATATATAGGAAAGGTCAGACAGTTGATCATGGGACCAGAAGCTGGAAGATGCTGTGGTACAATAATGCAAGGGCACGAGAAAAAGGGTTTGAGGTATTTTTGCTCTGAGGATGGAGAGATAACAAGTTATGAGAGCTGCCCTGGGCCCTCAGTGCTGTTGTCTTTCCTGAATCATGTTCCACATCCCTGAGGCCTGGCTGCGTGAGTCTTCTGTCATTACTTTAGGGCCTGCCTGTCTCATTTATACTCTTGTCCTTCCACCACGTGCCCATTTGTTTGTAGCCCAGGTGAGTTTCTGTTTTTAGCAATGTGAAGTCTGAACACTAAGGTACTATGAGATGATGAAAACACAAATGGTGATTCTGCGTCAGGACGGATATCATAGAGGGAACGTACTTCATCTGTGTCTTGAATGGCACGTAAGTTGGGCCAAGGGGAAGACAGAGGACCAATCGTACAAGTACAGGGAGGCAAAAGAGAAGAAGCCAATTCCAGGCATGAGCAGTCGTGTCGGTTGGGTGGCACAGAGTACCTGTGTGTATGGGAGTGGGATACGTGCGTGGCTGTCAGAGAAGGGCCAAATCAGGATGGTTTCACATCTCATACCAGGGCGAGACGTGGCTGGGAATTTTCAAAGCAGTCCCTCAGTAGCAGTGTGGAGGATCTATTAGATCGGAGTCAATCTGGAGGATAAAAGATAAACTAGTGGGTTGCTTCAGTGTTGTAGATGAGCTCTAAGGACTTACATAGGGCAGAAGAAGGGAGGGGAGGATTATAAAGGGGATTCCAAAGCCATAGAATGAGCAAGAGTTGGTCAAACTGACTGGGTGTGAGGGGACCCTCAGGGGTGACTCCCAGGGTTTCCAGTCTGGGTGACTGGGCACGTGAAGGTAACAGTTCTTGAGGGAGGAAACACGGGAGAAAAACAAGTTTGATGGAGGGAGATGATAAGTTTCAGTTCTTTTGGATTTGAGGCACAAAAATGTGTAATCGTCTTTTGATTATGAAGTTCAAACTCATGATAGAAAATCCTACATAAAGGAAGATGATATAGAAACAGGTGAATCCAAGGTTCCAGATGACTCTGGCATTGCTCTACTTTTTCTTAAATACTATTCTCTCAATATGGGGCTCTCTCCGCACAAATGTACTGGCCCAGAGCGCGTGCCTGAAGGGATCCCTACTGACTTTGCAGTCCTGTTCTTTCCAGGTGACCCTGAGGCAGCTGGTTGAGGCACATCAGTTTCCAGCCACATCTCCCTGGTGAATGCCGTCGGTCACTGTGCACGGCTGTATGATGGGGAGGGGGCTAGGGTGAGCGGACGGGACACCAAAACAACAGCCAACAGAAACGTCTCTTAGCTTTTAATTTCCTCTTGTTGCTTTCACTGGCTCTAAAGGTAGGATAATGGCCTTTGTTTCCTATCTTGTCTAGATTCTTTGACTCAGAAAGAAGTTGAGCTGGTTTCTGAAGCAAAGGGTTTCTTATGTAATGTGAAGCTCCTGCTCTTGTCCTCTGGCTTCCTTTGTCCCCTCAATAGCTTTTCGGTTCCCTTCGTGGTTCTTCTACCATACAGTGGTGAAGTTGTTTGCCATCAGGAGGAGTTCATCGGGTGAAAACTACCCAGGGCTCCCTCAAAGCCGCTGCTGTGTGCGTGGGCGCCTCCCAGGGTTACTCACTCCTGTAGCTTTTGCTGAGGAATCTGTCAGTCAAATGAGTAGCTGCTGATAGCAACTTTTTTCAGACTCTTTTCTCTTAACCATAACACATGAAGCACTTTGCAAACAGATAAGCAAACATTTGCTCACAGTCTGTTGTATGTTTCCTTCCTACACATTTCAGTATAACGAAATTCATGTTGTGCAAAGGGAATTCTGGTAAAATGCTTCAAATTTCATTCTTTATCATTTTGTCACTACATGTGTGTTTCCCATAAATCCAAGACATTTAGGATTAGTGTGACAGTAAGTTTCCATGGTAAAGATTAAAGGTCCTTATTATGAGCCACAGCTCAACCTCAGTTTTCCTTGTGAAAAGTGTTATGTTTCTGTTGACATCTATTCTCTTCTGTTTTGCTCGTCTTCTCCGTTAGCAGGAATCCAGCATTTTGAAACCAGGGGAGCCGTTACTTGTAGCTTTTTCTTTGGGGGGGGGGGGGGATCCTCACTGCGCGGCAATACCCAAGAAGCTACGTGGAAATAGGCTTTATGATGATAAATTACTGTTGCAAAAAGAAATGTGTCACTCACTGGTAAATCTTAAAGAGCCACTGTGGCCCCATGGAAACCATTTTATGTAGTTGCTTCTAAAACCTATTCTCTGTACCTCTCTTCCTTTTTATTTCTGAGCTGATTTACATGACAACAGAATCTCTGGTTCTTGGGAGTATGTCTGCCTCTATTCTCCACTTTGAGTCGCAACCCTCCTCTCTTTGCTGAGAGGATGAGTGACAATGAAGTGAGGAGTAAATGGCTATTGGAGCAAATGAACTCTGAGAAACAAAGATCCCCTTTTCATGCAAATTTCCATAGTATTTAACTTGAAGGAAGAAAAGAAACCAGGGTAGAGATAGCAAGAGCCCTGGGTGGTAATTGGAGGTTGTTCCATGAAGCCTGGACACCTCTTTAAGAGTGTCATCTATCAAAGCATTTCTTTCCCTTTCAGATAAAGTGAAACACATTTCCATTTTGAAGGGAAACATGGAGGAACATAACATCGAACCTCAGCCATAGGGCCTGGTGTACCCTTACACCACCAGTCCCCTCAGTGTAACTTTTAACTTTGTCACTCATGCCTAGCCAATTAGAACATATCTGTGTGCTTATTTCCCAAGCTGTCCTCTCTGGCTGGGAGGCCTGCTCTTCCTATTTTACTTAAAATTTCTCCACCTTTCAAAGCTTAACTCAAGCCCTGTTCCATTATCTTTAGTCTTTCCCTTCAGATTGATCATTCTTTTTTTTTAGAATTCCCATTGCATTTTGAGTTAGTGTATCGCTTACTTAGCAGTTCCTTCCTTAGAAGTGAGCTAGGTTTTTCTCACTAAAATTTATTTAAGAAATTGACCATGTATTGTACTGCTTTGCTCTTTATTTATAGCTCTTGATATAATAGCAAATATATAACATGTGGTTATTAGGTGGACTATACAGTTTAAGAATCATGAAACTAAGAATGATACATTTATTTGATACATACATCTATCCATGATTGTTTTTCTTCTGACTTTAAAACTCATGGCACCTTCCCTTAAAGATAAAGCATGGCCTGCTTTTGATTAGCTGACTATTCAGTGATGCCATCATTCATAGAATGGTCAATCAGTACATTTTAGTTAAAATAATTTTTAACTGAGATTCAATACCGACTCACATTTTTTGATGGGATATATTATTGTTAATAATAATATTTATAATAGCAAATACTTAGAGCTTACCTCATGTCCAGTACCAGTCTAAGCATTTTAAGTATGTATACTTGTATTCAGTCCTCACAATCACCCTATGAAGTATGTAGTAGTGTTATAATTACTCTTTTGTTAAAAAGGAAACTGAGTTTTCCAGTCACTTGCTTATGGTGGCAGGATTTGGACCTCAGCAGACCGGCAACAGAACCTGTGCTCCTGCCTTTGGGCCTCCCTGCACTCTCTCCTTTCTGGTGTGCGGTGACCCTCACTATCCAAACTCAGGGACCAGAGAGTCAGAGGAGGTTTCTGACTAGCCTTAACACTCACCACACGAAACTCAGAGATGCTTTCAACCTGGATAGTGAGGGTCACTCTGAGTAAATACAGTCAGATGTTGGAGTCCAAGTTTGAACATAACATTGCTGGAAACTTTTACAGTTGGTGTAAATGTGGCACTACTGAAAACAAATGAAGGCCATTGGGTCAGGTAATTTGCTTAGAATTTTTTTAAATCATCGGTTCATTCTATGAGCTCTTTGTTAAAGGTAAATAAATTATGGAATGGATGAATGAAGATGAAATTACATAGGTTTTATAAAGCTAAAAGAAGGAACATATAAAACTCCTGGTAGAATATAAAGAAAATGATTCCTGAAATTTATTTCTCTTTGTGATACAGGGGAAGATTGACTATTAAGAAGAAAAAGACTCATCTTCACTCGGATACTCATTTATGGGGCCAACTTATGTCCTGAGGCTGTTGCTATTGAGGTACGTTGCTCTTTAAATAACTTGGAGGACGGAGGTTGGTTTGTTTATTTTTAAATGTGTCTGTGGGTTTGTATGGCCCTTTGAGAAAGGTACAGGAACCATTTAGATTATAGATGTATTTTCTGAAGTAATATGCGGTGAAATGAAGGCTACAAATCCCTCCTGTCATCTAGCAGATGGTAAGAATTAGAGGTGAGAGCAAAATTTGACTCCATGTCCATGGTGCAAAATCGTGATTCCAAGGGCACGCCTTGTGGGGAATTTCAGAGGCTTCTGCCAGTTGTGCACTAGAGACTCAAGATTGGTCACTCGTAGATCACCCCTTGTTGGAGCAGGGGCTGAAGTGCCAGGTGTCAGCAAGTATCATGTCGTCACAGAGTGAGATACTTGTTCTAAATTGAAATAAAAGCAACTGAGACCCAGCAGCATAAGCCCAGAAATTATTTATTTTGCTGTCATACCTCTCCCGGGAACCTACTGTGTATCAGCTACTGTCCTGAGCACCAGGCATAGAAAAAGAATAGATTCACTCCCTGCCCTTTAAGATCTCATAGTTTGGGGTGGGGGAGGGGGAGAGGGGCAGGATGGGGGGACATTTGAAAACCGGGATTGCAAATTACAATAAACATAAAAAGTAATATGTCTAGGTTGCTCAAGTACTGAAGGAATGGAGAAAGCTTTTACAGAGCGGTAAGCTTTCGAGCGTGGCATGCAAAGATTGGGCTTGTCTGGGTGGAAGCATGGAGAGGAACACTTCCCCAGAGGGAACAGGTTGTAGAAAGGCATCAAGGTGTGACAAAGCAGGGTTTTCTTGGGGAACTGCAAATCAGGACACATACAGTATGGAAATGCTGTTCCGTTTTGCTATGGCCTATCGTTCGTACTAATTCGGGAGGCTTGAGATAAGTTGCTTAATTTATCTTTAAAGCTGCCACATGAGAGTGCATATGTGGAGTTCAGCATTAGGTGTGAGCTGCTGTGCGTGATAGGCTGGGCTTGGTGAACAGTTCTAGGTGTTGGCTGGGGAGTGTCCAGGAGTGTCAGTGTCGTGGCTGGATACACTGAGGGAGAATGCTTGTGCCACTGGATGAGAGCCACAGCCCCTGGGGGAGCTGACGTGCTGCTCCCTAAATGTCCAGCTTGCTTTTACATTTCTATGCATTACATTCCCTCTTCCCCTTGCTTCCCCTCCCTTCTCCCCTTTTCCAACATGAGAAAGTCTCATTCTTCTTTTGAAATAAAGTGAATATTAAAGGCTATTATGTGGAAAAGGTTCTTGCTTGACCTGTGCCTATTCCATGTATGCACTTGGCTTGTACATGGTGGAGAAACACATATAAAAGCATTTCCTTTTCCTTTTATAGTGTAAATTGTTTGTCTGGATTTATTTTAGACATCTAGTCATGAGTCAAGAGAACATCTGACTTTCAGAAACCACAATTATCATGGTTTGGTAATGATCACATCAGTATGAAGTGAGTGTGTGTATGTGTGTGTAGAGGCAGGGCATAAGAAAATGGGCTTTTGATTCACAAGAACAAAATAACCCAAAGAGAAAAACATTCTGAATTTTTTTCTGCAGTTTTCCCCCGTGAAAAGAACTTTGTTTCCTCAATTCATCAGCCTCCACAGAACACTTGACAGGGTGCTGGGTGCCTTGCTGTGGACACCCAGACACACGGTCTGTGGTGTGAAGAGGCAAATAATATGATCAGAGCCACTGGTTTAATTTTTCAACTGGCTTCTGAATATAGGTAGTTTTTTTTTTTTTTTAAGTAGTGATTAGCTGTACCCTTGAGAATTCCTTTCCAAAATGCCTGCTAGACTTTATGAGTCTCGTTATTTTGCTTGTGTAGCCTGTCTTGTTCAACTAAATGAAGATATGTGGTGATTATCCGGTTTCTTCAGGACTCCTACTTTAATTTAAGAGACAGAGAAAGATGGTAATGCCTGCAGTCTATACCAAAGTCAAAGATATGATGTCACACTATGGGGATATTTATTTGGTTTCTGTGGTTTGTTTTCAACTTACAGAAGAATAGAAATTTAGATATATTTTTAGATTATGATGTGCTAGCACGTGAGGAGATAGATTCCAGAGACGTTCTGCTGGCAAAAACAGACAACAGTGATTTGAGAATCCAGTTGGCAGTGACTTCTAACTTTGGTACTGTAGTAAAATATATATTGAACTGATTTGTTCATTCCACACTGTCTGTCAGGACATGAGGTTTCAGCCTTAAGATTTGTTCCCCTCCCCCCCGCTCAAGTAGACAGCTGAAATGTTCTGTTGGGATTGTTATGCTATCTCTTCAAAGAGCATGGGGCAAGGGACAAAGAGCATGGAACTATGTGGAAATAACAAAACTGTGCCTTAATACTGGTTTCTTCTTATTAAGAGGAATTAGTACATACATAATTAAATGGACTACTCATAAAAATTATGTGTATTTCTTCTTGAATATACATGTCTTGAACTTCCTCACCTTTTTGAATCATAGTGGTTTTCCACTATAATATAATGCCTTGTACTTTTTAATTCCTCATTTATAAAGAGAAGAACTATGGAAAATAAAAGGGTCAAGGATATAGCAAATTTGAAACATCTTCGCTGAGACAGTTTATGGTGAGATTCCCATCACAGTGAGATAGGCTGCCCTTGGGCCACTTGGGAGTTTCCTGCTCACGTAGTGTGTACGCGGGGGCGGGGGGGGGGAGAATTAGGTTTCCACGTGCATGATCTGACACACGCCTTGAGGGAGCCCAGTCAGCTGATTCCATTGTTTGGCCTTCGTGTTCACATAAAGCTGCCAATCCATCTTCTCCACCTAGGATGAATTATAGGTAAAACCAGCTGCCATCCAGGCTCCCTCTTCTCCAGTTCTGGAGACAGCCATGACCATGCTCAGCGGAGTACAGTAGGTTCTTCACTGATCTCTTGACTGACCTGCCAATTGGTCAGTGTTCTCTGTAAAATATATTGATTATGACCCAGAGCACATGCAAGCCTCCTGCAAGCCAGCTCCTCTGTGCTATTCTTGTGCACCTTTGCTCCTATAAAATTTTACTTATAATTAAGAATCAGTTGTTTTTTCACAGTTCAGTTCCTGGGAAACAGATTCTCCGATGGAGATTAGCCTACTGGCAGGGTGTTAGGGAGTGCCCATGAATGAACCTGTAGAGGCTGAGGGAGGAAGCAGGCTTCAGCACAGGGATAAGATGACCTGCCACACAGTCTCAAGAAAGCCTCGGTCCACCTCCATCAAAAGCTCTGGATCTGGGGTGGCCCTTTACAGATGTCTCAAGTTGGAGGCCAAGGGGCCTGACCTTATTCCCCTCATGTTGACCAGGCATTGACTTTGGGCTGGCCTAGAAAGTGGCTTTCTCTTCAGCAGTGGCAGTTCCCAAGGTGGGCTGGCAGCTGAGGGCTAGTTGTTGGCACTGCCAACAACTCAGGGAATAAGTCTGTTAGTTCTGAAGCCGAATCTGAGTGGCACATTACAGATTACACTAAACCTGTTAATGAATATGGTAGTCACTGCCAATACATTCACTTAATTAAACATTGTTTGTTTATTTATTTATTTATTTATTTATTTATTTATTTAAGTGTAAACTTCATTTAAGGTAAGTATTACTACTCTCAGTTTTACAACTGAAGAAACTGAGTCTCAAAATGATTCCCCAAGTTTACACCATCTAATAAGTGGCAAAAACCAGACTTTATACCTTTTTTGCCTAATTCTTTTTTTTATTTTATTTTAGTAAATTTATTGGGGTGACAATTGTTAGTAAAATTACATAGATTTCAGGTGTACAATTCTGTATTACATCATCTATAAATCCCATTGTGTGTTCATCACCCAGAGTCAGTTCTCCTTCCATCACCATATATTTGATCCCCCTTACCTTCATCTCCCACCCCCCTCCCCTCACCCCCCTTTACCCTCTGGTAACCACTAAACTATTGTCTGTGTCTATGAGTTTCTGATTCTCATTTGTTTCACTGATAAGTGGTATATAAACCAAAAACAACAAAAGAACACGACAAACAAACAAATGAGTTAAACATTATTTAAATCTACATAAGATACATTTAGAAAAATTTTTTTTCTATAGAAAATATATTGATTTTGTTTTAAAGACTCAGAAATTAAGGTGTTAAAATCTAATTACATGGGAAGTATACAAGTATTGCTGTTTTTGTAGCTCACAGATGAAACTTGTGAAATGACAATTTTTATAGGTCACAAAGGGTTAAAAATTGACAATTACATATGGAAAACACTAATATAAGTGGTTGAAAAATGTCATAGCAATACAGAAGGACTCTGCAAAGAAGTTACGTTGTGTAATTTTGTGTCTTTCATCTTTGATTTCACTTAACAGAAAATGAAACTGAAAGTTACAGACTCAGTGGTATGGGCTTGTTTTTTAAAAAAATGTGGTCTGTCAACCCAGGACCGATACTCAGGAAATCCCCGAGCCTGGTGACACTCATCTCCTTTGCCAGCTGCTTCTTCCCGGTGTCTGTGACATATTCTCTTTCTTCCGAGTTGCCGATTGGTACATATTCTCTTTCTTCCGAGTTGCCGATGGGTGTTCATTTTCAAAATAGGGATGGTTTCAGTATCTGTGGAGCCTAAAGCGTATACAATTTAGGCAGTTCTAAGAAAAAAAGGTAACAATTCGGTATTATTATTTATTTAGAACAAAAAGAATCACAAAAAATAGTAACTTAAAACATACAACTATAATAATCACCACAAAATTCCTAAATAGAACATATTGTTATTAATTAACTGCCTGTCATACCTCTATAATACTGTTTTCTTACATTTTTTAGGATAGTTCAGATAAAAAAGCTCTTCTCTTTACAACTCATTATTGGTAATCTTTTGTCAGCTTTTAAGATCACTGTGAATAGCATAACCTGTCTCAATTTCATATATAAGCATTCTCACAGTATAACAACTGCAGTGTGTAATCTTAAATCCTTTTTAAAGTTTCATAAACTTCAGTAACCAGTTTGTCACTGATGACACTGTAGAAACAGGGAAAATATGGGCCCCTAACAGGTGGGCGAAGAAAAATAACATCCATATGAATAAAAAGCTTCATAGAAAACTGCAACATGCAACTGCAATGTGATAGCCTCTTTCCTTCTAATAAATCATGAGAAAATATTTTTTTAGTTTTTTTAAATATTGCTCTTTAAAGGATGGGTCCTTAACTTTGAAAAATAGGTTTTAAATATCTGTCCTCTGCCATTTGAACAATTGCATCAGGACCTCCAAAGAGCCTTCTTTAGAGATCCATGTCTGTTCTTAAACTTATGAGTCTATGATTAAAAAAAAAAAAAAAAAAAATGGAATCTTGGATTAGTCTTTTTATTTGTAAGATAGGTTTTTTTTTTTTTTTTTTTCCCTGTCTTTTCCCCATATTTTAAAAGCAGTAACACCAAATACCAAGAATACGTGTTTATGGTATGCAGGTCTTTCCTATAAGCCCATAAAAACTGAGGCCCTACATTTCCCTGTGAATTGATGATTTATTGCCATAGTTGAATAGTTCCTTTCATTGGCATGAGATGTTTTTTCAAGGTGTACTTGATCATGATTAATGAGCCTCACAAAATCCTAGGCCTCCAAAATCCTAAGTATGTGGCTTATCCTTAACAAGTGTTAATTACTTAAAAACCTAATAAACCTTAATTTTTAAAAATTTTAGGCAGTTATGGTCTAGAATACATTTATATTAAATGCATATAAAATTAAAGATAAATTTTTTGTTATTAACTTTAAGTGATTTTAAATTAATGAATATACAGATGTAACTCATGTATGATATATATGTATACATATATATATATATACTCTGTGTGTGTGTGTGTGTGTGTATATATATGTAATTACTTACATGCAATTAGCCATTAAATTAAGTCATACTCAAGAATAAATTTTCAAAGTAACGTTAGCCAGTTATGCAGATTAGTATCTTCCAAATGATCAAAGCTTTTGGTATATGATTTCACTTTAATTTTTCTCAGTGGGACTTATTTTTATTTTATCCGAAAACAAACACTGTTCTAATAGGTGCCATAACCAAGAAGAGAGTAAAAAAATCTCAAGCAAATATGAATATTTATAACAAAAATTTACTTTTTGTATTTCTTTGATTATGCTAGTATGGATATATCTTCATGGGGATATTTTCGTCTTGGAACAGTGCTAAAAAAATAAAGAGAGCTGTATCCTAAGAAATGCTCCTATGATGCTAGTGTACAAGAATCTTGGCTGTCTTTCACTTAGTGGGCAGACGTATTATGTGATAATATATCACAACTGATTGCTTTCCATCACACTCGTATAATTAGGCTCAAATTAATAACTGATAGTCATCCATATTACCCTCCATTCTAATGCTGTCATTGTTTGAATAGTTTGCTGTAGTGTAGATTTCATGAGAAAAATGTATTTTTATAAAAATGAGAAATATATGAAAACAGAACTACACTTGGGAATTTTTTGAAGCTTTATTTTGTTTAATTTAGATTGTGATCTATCTGGAAAGAAATACTTTTCAGGGTTTTTTAGGTTTGGTTTGGTTATTCTACTGTTTAATGATAGAAAGCAATTTTCATTATATTTGAATGAAAAACATTAAAATACTAAAATTAGAAGAAAGATGGCAAGAGATTTGAAAGCATCAGGAGAACATGAAGAAAATATTTTATAAAAATTCTTAGTGGGGTGCTATTTAAATTCCAGAAGTAATTTTTATTATTTTTTAATTAAAGTTTATTGGGGTGATGATAGTAAAGTTACATACGTTTCAAGAGTACAATTCTGTAATACATCATCTATGTATCACATTGTATATTCCCCACCCAGAGTCAGTTCTCTGTCCATCACCGTACATTTAATCCTGTTTACAGTTGACATATAGTATTATATTAGTCTCAGGTGTACAACGTAGAGATTAGACATTCATAGAATTTATGAAGTGGTCATACCTTTAAGTCTAGTGCTCATCTGATTCCATACATTGTTATTACAACATAATTGACTATATTCCCTATGTTGTACTTTATATCCCCATGACTGTTTTTATATCGAACCATTGTCAGAAGTAATTATTAATAAAACTATCTGGGAAGTTGAATTTCAGATGAATATTAATTAGTGCATAGTTTTTGAGTTCTTACTTTGAGTCAGTTGTTGAATTATATTGTGGAAAAAGCAAGAGGGGTATATATTATTATATCCACCTTCAAGGAATTTAATATCCATTTAGTGAGGCAAAAGTAATTCATATAAAACAATATAACCTACCTTTCATGGGATATAGCATAAGAACACAATTATTGGTCAGCTGTTGTCACAGAAACCTCATCTTTCAAAACATCAGATCACATCAATGTAAACACAAGTGATTACTTGAGAAGACGTGTGATGATACAATAGAAAGAATCTGGAATCAAAAGACAAGCTCTGTCAGCCTCCTCTTATGCCCAAAGTTATACAATTTTAGCCTACATTTTTTCCTTCTTCAGCCATTGCTATAGCAACCAGCTGGCGCAGGCATAACCCGACAGAACCTAACCTTGGCTGCATTGGGTATCTGCCACCATGTAGCTTCTCAGCTTCTTCCCCACGGGAGATATGGAAACCTTCTCAGCTATTCTGGTAGATGTGCAGCCCTGAAAGTGTGAGAAGTGAAACTAAGTGGGGAACCTTTGATCAACGGGGAACATGAGCTGGTGGGTATATATTTTCTCCTGCTGTCCTCTGAGTAGCCAATTCTGAGGTGCGTTGTCCACATTCTTCAGAGGGTAGAGTACTCACTGGAATGAAACCACAGTTGTTATCAGTTAGGCCACTTGATAAGGCATCCTTGAACTGGCTTTCCCTTCTTCCCTCTTGTTTTGTAATAGTCCCCTATTCCTGCTGCTTAAAACCTATGCCCCAAACAAATGATCTGCACAGTATCCTTTTTTTCAGGCTATGCATTTTCAGGAAACACAGTACCTGACTCGTGGTAAGGAAGGCCGAAATGATTTCATTCAAGCAAAGCACTTCTAATAATGCCAGGCCATTAGTGCCTTAAAAAAAGTGCACGTTTTTTATTTTACAATCTGTAGGTCAAGGTGTCCACAGAGCTGTGTTCCTTCTAGAGGTTCTAGGGGAGAATCCATCTCTTTGTTCTTCCAGCTTCTAGAGGCTGCCCATAGCCCTCACCTTGGGGCTCTTCCTCCCAACTCTTCTTCTGTTGTCACATCTTCTCTGAATCTGACTTCCCTGCCTCTCTCTTACTGGGTATTACCCTCTTGTAGGATAATCCCCCCATCTCAATATCTTTAATTTAATCACATCTGCAAATTCCCATTTGCCATGTGAGATGACATACTCACAGGTCCCAGGGATGAGGATGTGGACATCTTTAGGGAACAATGATTCTGTCTACCACAATACTCAACAAAGTTGGCTGGATAGATGCCCATGAGTCCCAGTTATATTATTTAGTACAGTAAGAATGAGTATAGTCAGAATGGCACGATATGGTAAGATTAAACAAAAGTAGTCTATATGTGTTGTATGGATTTGTATCATTATAAAATCATGCTGTAAAACTGGACTTTCAATAATGTCCCTTAATTCTTATACTGCTTCACAGATGGTTTTATCCCACCTCATATTAAGTCTGAGCCCTGGTGATACTAAGAGATTTGCAGTTTCTGAAACTCCCATGGTTCTCAACACTGGCCCTACTGTGTGGTATTTTAATTTGTTACTTCTCTTTCTCCATTAGAAGACCGTAAGCTTCATGAGGGGCTGTGTCCTGTTTTTCTATGAATGTCCTATGTACCCATGTCTAGAACAAAGTAATGCTCACTAATTTCTGTCACATGATGACAGAGAGGACTGAATGTGTGTATATGTGAGAAAGGCAGAGCACACAGAATACCTAAAGGATAGTTATTACATTTGGTATTGTTGAATCTATAACTATTGAACGGGTTGATCATAAAGCTTTTGCATTTATGCCATTGAACAGCAATCAATAGTATAATTGTTTTAAATGTTTTGGTGATAAGATTTTTGATTAATATGCTAGAGAAAGTATTTTAAGAAAAGCATACCACAGATCAGTCTTAATTGCTGTGGTCAGGACACTTAAATACAACCCAAGGTTAACTTTTCTCCCTCAGAAAGCAAATACATGACTGATGATCTCCGAATTTTACTGTGTGAGGATGGGAAAAATAAGCGCTTTGAAGCCACTTATCTGGTAACATGCAAATACAAGCAAATGTCACTGTTATACTCTTTATGTTTGCAGCAAAAATATGTAACTATATAGGCAAATTAGGTAGTGCTGTTGGCAGTCTGGAATTTTGCCCGGAGTGCCTCAGGTGACATGAGGTTTTGACTGTGCCCTGAAACTACATGCCAGAATGCTAGAAGTTTCCAATTTTAATTTTGTAATGAAATTAGGTGTGAATGTGATGACTGATGTAATGTATGCAGTACTATCAGATTTATATTTGACGTTAATATGTTGCTTCTGGGTACAGTAGTGGCTTTCCCAGTTTTCCCTGTCCCTTGGTCTGTTGGAAGGAAGCCGTCACAACACCATGAGGTCAGCCCACGGAGCTCCCTTTCCAGTTGCTGAAATGGCATTTGGTGTAAGTCACTGCAGTATTTTGTGTGGCCCACAAATGCAAATTCAAGCTTTACATAGCTTTTCTTTAGGCCAGTAGTGCTGTTCCTCGGTAGAATTGTGTTCATTATATGGAAAGTGTTTTTGTACAATCATTCAAGATTTGATATGCTCAGATTTACAGAATCATTAAAGTTTTAAGATATGTTGCTTAGGATTTAGGGTAGCAAAATCAATTTTCACTAATATTGGTCTCCTGTGATGTTCAAAGTTTCCAAAATTTGAAATTTACCTGTGAGTAAATTTTGTGTGTACACTTGACTAGGCTATAGCATCCAGATGTTTTGTCAAATACCAGTCTAGGCATTCCTGTGAAGGCAGTTTTTAGATGTGATTTAATTTTCTCTTAGTATTTGTAGAATGTGTGGCTGACAGTGCCCACATACTTTGTGAGAGTCATCACTGTGCTACATTGACTAGAATGAGAAATGGAACTGTCAAAAATGTGTTGCATAAATCTATCTCCATTAGCTGCTAAATCTGATGTTTGTAAACTGCTGAAATTTTATCATTTCAATTTTGGGGTCCTAAGCCACATTATTGTTTAAAGTGCTTATGAAATGCAAAGCATACACAGCTGCCACAAGAAGACTGAAGTAAAAATAAAGGAGATTGACTACCATTTTTGTAATGCATTAGACCTCAGGAACTCTAAATAAATCAGTTCAGAGACAGAAAAACAATCTGGGTGTTAATAAATACATTCTTCTCTGTATACTCAGCGTACACATTCTGGACCTTCATTTGTTCTTTCGTACTGTTGCCATAAACCGATGAACGAAACAGCTCAGCTGTAAAGCTTTTTCTTGTAACGTATCGGAATCCACACAGCCTTTGAACGCATGTCCCACTTGGTTCATTTTTATGGGAATTACTGCATGCAAATGAGGATGAATAATGCATGTTCTGTTTTTATTTCTTACTAGGGACCAGAATACCTTACTATGAATTATATCACAAAAAGTGCACTTTAAATATATGTATATTTTTTCCAGTGATGACCACTTACTGGTCAGACTATTGCACTTCATCCTTCTTCTTGACCATCTTTTGAATGGACTTAGTGTTTATACCAGAATAACTTTCTTTGGCTGGATCATCTACTCATGTGTAGTTCCTCACATCAGGCTTCCTGCCATCTGTTTCACATTTTATTTCCCATGTATGCTTTCTTGTTCCATCATCTGTATTAGTTTGGAACTAATTCTTGAGTAAGAAGTAATGTTCTTTCCTGAGTCTGTTCTGAATTGCCAGGGGTTGGGTATTTGAAAAACCTCTTATGCAAAAACAGTGAGCATTATGGGTGTTAGTGAAAATTATTCTACTTGGAATGTTTATTCTGGACTATCTATCAGATTTAGATTCAACTAGTCTTAGATAGTGTTTACTAAACTGATATAGTTTGGAAGTTAATGTCTCTTTAAAGATACATAGAAGAATTATATGGCAGCACACTATTTGATGGCCATGACAAGTTTACAGACATTTGGAACTTGTACAAAAGGTTTCATAAAGAATCATATAATGAGCTGACAACCGAGGTTTTCCTTCTTTTCATAAAAGAGAAGCAGGGTACATTGGTGGTGTCATCTTCTAAGAAGAGAGCTGCAGTAGACAACAGGTAGCTTCTTTACCTTTGCCCGTGACATTTCAGTCAAGAAATAAGAGCAACCCTCGTGATTAACCCTGAACATGCAGGGGAACTGGGCATTAGCAAGTCTATCCCTCTTACCGAGTTATAGATTAGCTAAAGAACGCATTGTGTACATATTTAGTTATGGAAGTTTGCAGGTCAGTGTTCACAGTCCACTTAGCCTCAGGAGACCTTTGGAGAAGTTTTAAAGGATACCAGTAAGCTTAAGACTCGAAGTCTTGATGGATGGCTTAGCCAGCCTGAGTAAATTGGGCGATAATGTGCATCCTTTGCACTCACCAGACACACTGATGGCTGCACGTCCTGAGTTTTCATGGTGAGAGAGGAAGGAGAAGAACATGAGCACATCCTTAGTCTTCTCTCTCTGAAAGGGTGCCTCGGGCTTTGGAAAAGCAGACAACTCTTCCTGGGAATAATTTATGAAAGTTTTATATCCTATTTTCAAAATGGAAATTAAAGGTAATTTACTCTCCAGGAGATGTTAATTTTTGTCAAAGTTGGACTGTAATAATGAAGGTTTTCTGGCACCTGAACACAATCAAAATAGTCTAAGATGCCCGGATAAGAAAGAAACCTCAGTAGTTAGTTTGGGCAATTCATGAGCCCCTGAATGGCAGAATGTGCTAGTGGAAGGGGCATTTTGAGCTACAATCTGATTGCCCCATGCAGGCATAGCTTCTGAAACACAAAACTTTGGCATTTTTAGAGGTGGAAGCAATTTAGAAATAAAAGGATCTGGCCACCTCAGGTCCATGAACCATACTATGATGTCTTAAGTGCCATTTTTTCCCGAGTTAATTAAATGGATTTTAAGGAAAACACAGGATCATAAAGAACATGTATTACACCAAACGCTGTGGTCTTGTTAATATAATTTACTCACTAGTAGAAAAAAAAATAAAATTACTTTTTTTCTTGTACTATATAAGAATGTCTTCAATAGTGAAGTCAATAACTCCAAGAACTGTTTCATGATTTCTCCATAAAGTTGAGTGAGTTTTGCTACATTACAGCCTATTTCTGTGCACTTGACTGTTCCACCATTGAAAATCAATTTTTTTAAAAAGTTTTTTTTTTTTTTGTCTTCTCCCTGGTGCATGTTCTATTAGTTGTCACATTAAACATTCCCTTTGTCATATCTGTGCTGTCAGGTAATACTAAAATAGTAAGACCATTTTGCGTAATTCAGCAAAAAATGTAATCCATTCATGTTTGACTGAAGAGTCTTTAGTTTAGAATAAATCAGCAAGACATGCTACATGTGTAATTATTTCAGGAAACAAAGCAGCCTTTAATACTGTCCTTTCCACTTAGCCTCTTTCCTGTACAATTTCAGTTGTTTCCAAGTTTCCTGAACTGGCTGGAATAAACAGTTAAGTGCTTCCCTGCAGAGTTACGGTCTTGCTGGGACTCTCCTAACTAATGTGTACGGAACGGTTCCTCACTGCTTATCTGCTGCTAATGGTTGTGACCCAGAGAAGTGAGAACAAGCTTTATATGTGTATGTATACACACACACACACACACACACACACACACACACTCTATCTGTAATATATCTATTATGCAGATAGTTTTCAGCTTTGCTGAAGATATTAATGACACTTGTGATGTGATGAAGGGAGAATATACTACGTGTTGCTTTCCATAATGGCGGAGATAAATGACTGTGACTCAATCCTCAAATGCAAACCATCCCAATCTGAAGCAGCTTTGCAGAAGAGGAATGTGCACCTCATTGGGGGGCAAAGAATTATTCAGAATGTGTCCAAGACACCTGCAGAAAATTAAAGACTTTACTTCTCTATATGTGAAATTCTCATGGGGTAATTACCCTCAGTGTCAGACATAATACCTCTCCCATTAGACAGAACACATTGAGGGAAAACTGAATAGACTTTTTGTCGCGAGTGTTCCTAAGGATTAATAGGGCTGTCTAAAGCAGTCATTGGGAGGTTTCTCCCACTTTGCATGCAGCCATCCTCACTTGTGTCTTTCGGGTTCATTATTAGGCCATTGCCATTCTATTTACCACCGGGGCACAAGCTTCTTCGCTGTTAACATCTCCTGCCAGCACCTTTGTTCCTTTGGAACGGGCTGCTGCCTTAACCACTTTCCCTTTTGTGCTGGGCTTGCCTTGCCTCTCTTTATGTCTCTCCCTGGTCACCGTGCCAAGAGCTGGCAGGAAAGGGGCTCCTTTTCCATGCATCGCAAAGATGAAAGTGACCAAATAGGGCTTGATCAGCTAAAGCATCTCACTTTGTTCCAGGGTTCTTTCATCCTTCAGGGAACTTCCTCTGCGGGGATGTGGCTGAGAGCTAATCTTTCTGTGTTTTGGCATCTGTAACACCAATATCCAGTTTATAGATCTATACAGAAAATGGTCTCTTTATTTGGATTTTTAGTGTGTCTCTAATTATTGAGTGATATGATTTCTGAGCTAAAAGGAGATTCAGAAATCTGTATCATATTATTTTCTCTGCTTCTCTAGCATATGGGGCCATGTTAAAGGATTCATAGTAAAGTGCCACGAGTTATATTCTATTTGTCAGTAACAATATTCTGGGTTAGGTTAAAATAAAAGTGGACTTAAAAGTACTAAATGTACAATCAGATCGTTGTATATCAGAATGACTTATTCAGGTGGTGTGTGTGTGTGTGTGTGTGTGTGTGTGTGTGTGTGTGTGTTGTCAGGAGGAGGGAGGGAGGTTGGGATGGGAAATGACAAAGAAGCATATTTATGTGAACTAATGATTTTGAGATTCTCCTTCTTAGGTATTGTACTTGAAGCTAGAGATTTTAGTTCATTTACTCTGCCTTTCAGTGCACATTTGAAGGCTTCTGTATTGAATGAGAAATTTTCTGCCAATCACAATCACCAATATAATTAAATTGTTAAAATAAGTCGATGAGAATGAAGAGCTACCACCTGTCCCCCATTCTTCTTTATTTCTAGGGGTCAATTTTGTGACTAAGTAATGCCATATCAAGGCACTCTGAATTTATTTTGAGTTAACTCTTTATAAGACAATTAGATAGTTTAGAGGGTTACCATTGCTGAAATTTTTTATGTTAATTGAAGATATACTCCCTTTTCTATTTAGAAGGACTCAGAGATATCAAATATTTGAATCTGGCCAATTCTCATTATCTTCTTGTGTATTTCTTATTTTTGTTACTAGAATATGAGTTCTTAAAGATAGATACTGTATGATACACTTTTGAATATCTCCTGCTTTCTTAAAACAGCAGACTTTCAGTAAGTATCTGTTAAATATAATAGAACCCCTTAGGGTAATTGTGCTGGTTTCATAAAATGATGTGTCAGCTGTTAGGCAAATACTTTTAACTTAGAGAGGGCTTTGCCTACTTTCACTTTTCTTTTTGATACTAAGGGTGAAGACCAAAATAGAAATAATGGCCAAGAGAAATTTTAGTATTAAATATTGAAAATTTTTAATATTTAATTTTTTTTAGTGTTGATCTTGCAAGAATTTCTTTGAAAGTTTAATCAAATGATCAATTCTTAATCTGTGATACTGTTCTTGTAGCTAATTTCATGTATAATAAAATAAATACAAATATATATAAGTTTATACTACACACACACACACACACACACACAATACATTTATGCTCCCATTATAAAGAGCAAAACATGGGCATTTAAACTTATAAATCTGATAAGAAATCTTTATTATAATGAAAGAATTCAACACAAACAACTCTTGCTATGCATTTAAATATAATTAAGTAGTTTATATTTAGACACAGAAGGACAAAATGTATTATACAGTGCCTCACACTTAGTAGGTACTCACTAAAAATGGCAGCTGCTATCATTATTCTTGTTCCTGCTTTTAGGCAACTGTGGTGTAGTTTATCCATCACTGGACTTCAACTTTTTGCTCAGAATATATCCTGACTCATTTTCACACTATTGTGTGAGTTTGGGCAACTTTTTTCCTTCTAAAACTAAAAATTTCCACCTCTTGTGATACGTGAAATCATGTGATAAATTGTAAAATTCTGAATAATGGGCGAGTATTATTACATTGAGGGTGTTATTTTCTGTCTCCTTTCTAGGACAACATCTATAGTATAACCCAGCTACTTAGGAAGCACATTTACCCCCTTACCTACCTCTTACACAAGATTCTTCTCTTCTGTGGCTGATAGATTTTTACTAGAATGTGCCACAGTGTATTGTGTGAGATGTTAGTTATAAAGTTTATGGGACTGAGATTTTTTAAATGGCTGATTCAGGTAAAGGCTTATTCATCAGAGCACCTATAATTTTGAAATTTGGCCCTTCCATCTGAATTCTGGTAGAGGAACAAGACTGACAGCTCTACAAGGTAAAACCCCCTCTTTATTCCACAGGACATACTACTTTTACCAGCTGGCCTTGGCCAGGAGCCTCTGTGCCAACCAGGCAAGGACTAGTATAGGCCATGAATGGTCTGTTCAGTCTCTAGACCTCCTAGCTTTTTGCCACCCCCCAGGCAGATTTTAAGCAAAGACTAATTAGTGGTGGTGACACCTGCCCACCAAAGAATGATGGAAGACCATCAGCTCGTGTCTCAAAGATCACTGAATGTCTAGTAGGTTGTGAAAATATTTGGTCATGACTCATTCACCACTTGGACTAGGTTCAAAGTTGGGAGACTCATTTCTAGTTCCTTCAAGTGTCTAGCTACCTCCTCTAAATAAAACACATAATATCACCTAAATATAATGCTTACACCCTCCAGGATTCGGCTCTTTTGCAGGTTGATTATTGTACACAGCCATATAAATACTTTTTTAAAATTATAGCACATCTCTTTGTATATATTATCACATGACAATTTTTAAGGGATGACTCAATTTTTAGGTATATTCATGTTGAAATAGTCCTTTTCTGTTGCCTATATTTTTCACAGTAATGAAACATGACTTAAGAAAACAGAGGATAAATTTTTTTCCACATTAAATACTTACAAAGTGAAGCTAGTAATTTTCCTCTGCTTTTTTCCTAGAAAAATAGCTATTTTATCTTTATCTGTGCTTTTTGAATATTTAAGTCATTACATTTTTGGAGGTGACAAATCAAGTGGAATAAGAAAACAGAGTGCCAGTTTCTTTTACACTTTGTTCCATATTTTCTAATCCTCCTTTACCCCCTTCTACTTTCACCCATTTAGAGTCATTTTTTTTTTGGTAAAATTTTCCTTCATGACCATTTTTGTTAGTCTATTTTATTTTTTTCCTAGCCCAATGCTGTTTACTATATCTCTATCATATGTTGAGGGATTAAAGAAATCAATCTCAAAATGTTCAAAGGGGCAGACAAAATCTATTGGTTATAATTATTTTTCTCGTCAAACATGTCATATCTCTAAGGCATTTGGTATTTTCCTTTAAAACATTTAGAAAATATTTATACAAAAGAGTATATAAATTCATATGTATTATAAAATTATAAAAAAATAAAAGCAACACCCATGTACCCATTATCCAGATGAAGAAATAAAGCCCTATGCCAGCGCACCCATCCCAGATCACATTCCTTTCTCTTTCTGCATTTTGTGTCCAACTACATGTATATACCCTAACAGTATGTTTAGTTTGCTGATACTGACTTTATGCAAATTGAATTATAATGTATGATGTATGTAGTCCAGGCCTAATATATTTTGTTCAACATTATTTGATTTGAGATTCACTTTTGTGACTGTATATATTACTGTATCTTTCATTTCCATTGCCATAGGGAATTTCAGTGTATGAATAGGCCACAGTTTACTTCTCCACACCACACAGCACACAAAGCAAACAACAGTAGCTTAATGCACTCGCTGAGAATTTGTTTTCATAAACATCGTGATTGTTGTCAGGAGCAATGCTGCCACACGTGTTCTACTACGAGTCTCCCAGGACACAGACGCAAGGAGCACAATCACAAGGCTGTAGTGTATGCTTATGTTCATCTTTAAATGCCAAAGAGTTTTCAAAGTGTCTGTACCAACTGACACACACCAGCTGTGGCTATGTGGACAAGTCCTCTTGTCATACATTCTAGGTAAAATTGACATTGACTCACTTTACAATTTTTACATGAAATTCGACTTTATTGTGGTTTAAGTGATATTTTCTGATACTAATGAAGATGACCATGTATTCACACATTTATGATCCATTTGTTTCCTCTTTTGTAAAATTCCTGTTTATGTCTATGGCAGTTTTTACTTTGGGTCATTTGTCTTTTTCTTTTTGATGAATATGACCTTTTACATATCTTGAATGCTAATCTTTATTTACATATGATGAAAATGTTTTCTTCCAGGTCGAAGGTTGTCTCTTTATTCTCCTCATGGTGTATTTTAAGGAACAGAATTTGTTAGTTATAAAGCAGCTGAATTTATCATTTTCTATAATTTTATCTATTGTGTCTTGTTATGGATATTTGATACTATCTTGTCAACTTAAAGGTTTATAGATTTTTATTTTATAAAAAGAGAGTACTTAGTATATCTGGAATTTAAGATTTGTGTAGAGTTGGAGATAAGGATTCTCTTTTTTCAAATGAATGACTCTCCTACCATCTTTATTGAATAGTCAGTCCTTTCCCCACCAATCTGCAATGTCAGTGCAGTTAGAAGTCATTAATATGCGTGTTGATTTATTTCTGTTCTCTCCACCTCTATTCACTCATATTCTTTATCTGTCTCTAGTCTATATAGTTGTCATATTTATGACACATTGTAATAAGTCTTGATATTTGACAAAGCAAGTCATCTCCCCTTTTTATTTTTCAGGCATAGTTTTGTTGTTTCTAAGCCTTTGTCATATCATATGGATTTTAGAATTAGCTTGTTATATTCCATTAAAAACCCTATTTGGATTTTGGCTGGAATTACATTTAATCTATAGATCAATTTGGGAGAATGTGCATCTCAACCATCCTTGGTACCCCATATCAAAAAACACAGTACACTTTTCAAAATAGAGAGGATTTAAAAAATATATATCTTTTAATGTGGATTTACAATTTTCTTCACAAAGAATTTGCAGACTTCTTGTTAGATTGACTCTTTTAGTTTCTTTTGTGGTTTAAAAGTAAAAAAAAATAAAATAATATATATATATATATATATATATATATATATATATATATATGGGCAAATATTATAAACAAACAAAAAGTGCACAAAACATGAAGTTCAACTTACTTATTTGGAATGCAAACATCCCTGTGACCATTCGCCAAGTTAAGAAATAGGGTATCTGTAGCTTTCTAGAAACTTCCTTTAGGAACTCTCCCGGTTATAACTCCCTCCCACTGTTTTCCTCTAGCTACTCTCCTTCGTAGCTAAACACATGAAAATCAGTATCTGAATCTGTGCTCTACTTCTTTTCTTTATTGATATTGAAGCTTCCGCAGCATAGCTTATGCCTCTTTCCTAACTGCTGTCACTGTAATTGGCAATGACAGTAAATCTAAGCTACGTATTTTCTATCTTATCATGAGTTTTTTTCTCAGACATGTACGATATAATTGACCATTCTCTTTTTTCATGAAACACTCTCTTTTGACTCCTGACTCAAAACTCAACATACTCTCTCCTACTGCTCCCACCTGTGGGCCCAGGCAGCAAATGTCACCGCAACTTAGGCTGTTGCCCAGTGCAAAACCGACTTATTCTTGATTGCTTCTCTTCTTTTCTTCAATACCAAATCTGATAAATCATTATTTTCTGTTGATTTGAATGCCTATTGAATCTCTCTACTTCATTTCACTTCCACTAATGTCACCATTTATCAGCCTCCATTTTTTCTTCTTGAATTTCTATACGAGCTTCCCAGTTGATTTTCGTGCCCCCAGTCTTCACTCTTTCTCAGTCATATTCTTCATTTCAGCCAGAGTAGTCTTTATGAAGGCAAATGTGAGGATGCTACTTCTTATGTAAGACTTCTGATTGCTTTGCATTGATCTCATTTAAAAAACAAACAAAAAAATAAACAACATTATTTACATGGTCCACATAGCCATGTATGGTTGGATAGCCTCTCTTCTCTCCATTCCCTTTTCAATTCCTCCTTTTTAAAATTCCCTAGCGCCTCTATCAGGCAATGTCTGTCCCCAGCTCCTTCCCATGTTGCTTCCCAAACGTTTCACATTTCCCCTCTCTTAGAACTTATTATACTCTGTTGTACTTACAGGTTAACTTGTCTGCATTTGTTGTTCATTAAGCTATGTGAGTAGGGTTACCAAAGTTTTAAACAAAAGTACTAGCAGTATGGTTTAGCCTACTCTAAAAAAGTCATGATAGGAAAATGTAATGAAAGTAATTTATATTATTATATTATAAACTGATATTTTGCACTAAGTTGCACTGCCTGATTGTATATCTTAGCATATACTTAACCTGGGAAGAATACATTTATGGGTTTTATTTTTTTTCTCTTTATTTATAAGTTCAAATATAAGACAATATGGTTCAACATTGACACGTGCCAAGCCTTTCTGTGAAAGCTAACTCATGTCCATTTGTTCACTATTGTATACCAAGGGTCTAGCATAGAGCTTGGCACGTAAAAGGTACTTCTTAAATCATGGTGGAGTGAATGAATGAGAGAATATAGGGGAGTAAGAAGAAACAATTGAGTGTTGGTATTTAGCTGGGGAAATTAGGCAGGCTATTGCATATTTATCAAGATCAAGTGTACAGCAAAAAGAGCAGGTGCAGAATATGGAGAAAGGTTTGGGGATATTGTGCTATCACAATCAGTATTTTACCTTGCTCCTTCCTGACTGCCTCTTCAAAAGAGTTATTCAGTGAAACTGTCACTTTTGAAATAAATTGTTTTGTTAAGAAGAATAGACGTTGTTTGTTTTCTGATGATCAAGCTGACTATTTTTCCTGCAAACACATTCATGTAAAGTTTCCCCCTGAACCATGCAGGACACCTACCATCTCTGCTTTTACCTGCCTCTGTGTAATAAGAGACACTAACAGATGTAATCTTAGGTGTGTGGTGGGCATACTTTATCTGGAAAGGGCCAGATGGTAAATATTTTTAGAGTTGTGGTCGTTAGGGTCTCTTCAGAACTGCTCAACTCTGACTTGGTCATAGACGCTATGAAACTAAGAGGGTGAGACTGTTCCAATAAGTTTGTTTGCAAAAACTACAGTTGAGGGATGTATTAGTCCATGGGCCATAGTTTTGCAACCCCAGCTCTAGAGGAAATATTGAAGGGAGGTTGAAAATCTGTGAGAGTAAACCTAGATAAGAGCTTCACTCTGAGTTTGCAGTTATTTTTCTCCTTTATAAGGTCAGGTGAAGAGGAGCGCAGAGCCTCTGCTAGTGGGAAGAGGAGGGAGGCAACAGTGCCTTTGATCTTTGTTCTGCACTGGCAATTTCACCAAACACGTGCCTTTGTATTTCCAACCTCCACGGCGACTCCTTTGACCTTCAGTTTGAAAAGCAACTGGTTTAGAAAAATAGTTTCTCTGAACTAATGATTTCAATATTTATGTTACATGGGCAAGATATGTTTGAGATACATTTGGGCTACTGCCAAGGTAGCTCTAGGGACGGTGTGGCATATCTGTGAGTGTTCACAAGGCAGAGTTTGCAAATTATTTTTAAAGCAGAAATAGCTTAGTAACTGAATGCTTCCTCATTGAAAGGGCAATGGATTTCCCTAAGAAATACAAGCACACTAAGAACAGTCTGACCACTTCAACAGAATTTTAATAAGTTCCAGGATATGTGGCAAGTGAGGATATGGCAAAGGAAACAGTCGTTTGTCTGCCGTGCGCTTGCACCCACACGCTGAATGTGTAGGTCTCAGTATGGTCTCAGCACTATAATCTAGTTTGGGAAAGAAATGTCACTAAGATATCTTAAACTCAATTGGTATTTTTTGTTACATATTTTTGAAAATCTCTCTTCCACGTTTTCTCTCGATGCAACAAGAATTGAACTATTTCATTCCAGTTTCATTGGCAGCATAGGGGCACATTTTTACAGCATTGTCCTACCCTACCCATCTGGGTTACATGACAGCCTGTAGTAAGAAGCTCGTCCAGTTCATAGGAGTGTTCTGTCAGTTTTCTTTAGGAGAACATCACTGGTAACTGAGAGTTGTATGGACGTAAGACTTTAAAACAGTGAGAAAAAAATTAGAATCGTGGCCTTGTTTTTTTATAACCAAGACTTTATTTTTTAGGGCAGTTGTAGGTTTAAGGACAGTGGCTTTTCACGTTTTAGGATCACCAGGTGAGCTTGTGCAGCTGCTTGGGATTTGCGTCTAGAAAGTATGGTTGCGTAAATCTGAAGAGGTGCCCAGGAATCTTCATAGTTTATTTATCACTGTAGATAGTTCTGAGACACTCGGTCTATAGACTGTGCTTTGCGAAACACTCTTCTTAAACCTTGCGTCTTTTGTGTCTCATGGGTCTGTAGCAAGCAGCTTGTTGGGATAGAAATGCTATTTCACCTTTGGGTTGCCTCCAAAGCATTCTCTGGTGTATGAAAAATTTTATGATTTGAATTGTGCACTTCATTCAGCAAGACTCCACTGGCTCACACTTTCAAGAATAATACCGTGGAAGCTACAATACAGGCAGATGCCTGGACCCTCCTGCTCATTGGATAGAAACGATTGTATTCAGCAGCAGAATCCAGAGAGACTGGATGAAACCTAATCAGACAAGTCC
The DNA here is from genome assembly GCF_057876585.1 of Rhinolophus sinicus. Taxonomy (NCBI): domain Eukaryota; kingdom Metazoa; phylum Chordata; class Mammalia; order Chiroptera; family Rhinolophidae; genus Rhinolophus; species Rhinolophus sinicus. Next base: position 126,322,622 of record NC_142515.1, read on the forward strand.
GTTTCCAGAAACATAATCCATTCCTAAGAACGAATACAATAGTGTGCAAGTCATTAAAATCATTACATCAGTCTAGCACTTGAAGAAGATATTTTTATGTTTCTGTCTCGTTTTATATATGGCCAGACCACTCAATCCTATAATTCCCTGCACTGACTGCCAAGACGACAGTCTGAGAATGAATTGAAATGACATTTCATGAGTTTCACACTTGAAATGATTAAGCAAATTTGGTGATAAAAGCTGAATTATTAATAAACAAATAGTCTGGAGACATAGGCCATTATTTTGTGGTTGAAGAGCTATAGTTATTTTCTCTAAAATCTCCCTTTTATTGTTTGAATAATTGTTTAGTATATAGTTAGAGAAATTCAGTCCATCAAAAGTTGTAGTTTCAGATCCTTCCCTCCCTCCCAGTTTCCCTGCTTTCCTCCCTGCTTTCCTCCCTCGTGCCCTCCCTTTCTTCTTTCCCTGTCTCCTTTTCTCTCTCTCCCAGTTTCCTCCCTCTCACCTTCTCTTCTTTAAAATCTTTATACTTAAGGAACAGCTTTGTTAAATTTCACAATGGCGTGTGCTAGTGAAGTTCTTTCTCTAATTTCGATCCTATTATCGATGAACGTAATTTTGAGCAGATATATTAATTTCTTAGTGACTAACTTCTCTATTTTTATCAAGAGCAAAATGATACTGGCTGTGCAGCTCAAGGCACACAGGCAACTGAAATAATATAGGAACCTTAGCTTATTGTAAAGTACCGATAGGTAAGTACAGACATTCCTAGCTTCTATAAGAAATTGTTCATTGAAACGAATTTGTTTGCAATAGAACTTGATAGATTTGTTTAAGTTGAGAAGAAGCCCCTTTCCGGAGCTTTGCGTTGATTTTAACAGCACCTGACCTGCTGGTGAATAACTGCTCATAAAAATAAATTGTTGACGCTCGTGAAGGGAATACACTCTTTTAGGCTCTGGCAAGCTCCACAGCTTACATCGGATCCACCTTATGATAGGGTCTCTGTTTCCTGCACTGTAACACTGTTGGTCACATATTATTATTTTTAACTCCTTAACAACATTTAGAAAAACACATCATGCTAAAAAGGACAGAGTAATTTCATTTTGGCAGCACAAGCACAGTTTGTGCTAATTTAGATGAAAACCATAAGAACATCTGTCAATTTCTCTCTGTTAATAAGAGCCCAGCATTTCTTTCTGAAGCTCTCAGGAGACAACACACACCATCGTCAGAACCTGCTCTGTGATTCCCACGTTCTCCCTATAGGTTTGCATGTACAGCCTAACTAGGACTTTGAAGTTCTTCTAGCAATTTCTTGTCAAAGCATTATCAGGAGGAAGACAATGTTTAGAAGAAGAAAATCTAGCCTATGGAGAAACAACTGACTATTGTCCGAGTCACCCTGTTGAAATTATTTTGACTTAATGGTTAACGTTAACCTGCAGGAGGCAGAGCAAAAGATGCTTGACTAGGAACCAGAGACCCGGCAGGGTCACTGAAGGACCGGGGCAAGCCAAGTAATCTCACTGAATGTCATTTTTCCTGTGTGTCACCTGAGATAATAAAATGGATTTTTGTGGGATCAAATGAGATACTAGGTTGTGCAGAAGTAATTGTGGTTTTTGCAGTTATTTTTAACCTTTTAAACCTCAATTACTTTTGCACCAACCTAAAGTCTGTCTTATAGAGTACTGTGAGCTGTGACATGCTACCTAATGTGTGGCGTTACTGTTCTTGGTGTGGAAATCATGTCCCTTAGATAAAAATGTTATGAATTGGAAACTTAAGTCTAAAAATTGTCTGGTTTTCAGTGAGTGAATGATTAACTAGTGTATTTTCAGCAGAAAGCTTTTTTGTTTATATCGTCCTCTAGAAACTAATTTCTGCACTATTTTAATTTTTTCCTACCATGGATTATCGAGCAGTCTGGTAATGTAAACTACTTTATGATCAGATGGGTTATGCTGAGAATATTCTTTTCTCTGTGTGGACCAAGTCATAACAGGGGAAAAGCCCAGGTCAGTTTCATTTGATACCTGTGATAGTTGTCTGTCCCTCATACGACATTCTCAGAAGATGCTTGCTCGTCTGTTAGGTTGAAACAGTAGCCACAGTCAGATTAGAGCTTCTGAAGTATCAAGGATAAAGTGTCCTGTAAACAGTGGTTAAAACATTAATTAGTCTTCATAGACCCTTGAGAAACGATGATAAAACTATGAACACTCCTCTCCCTTTCCTAGCTTATTCCATGTGGGAAATGTGTAGTTCAGAATTTGGGATGTAGCGGACGGAATAAAGGTGTATGTATTTTGGAAAATTCCCCTGGTGTCATGGTAATCCTCTTGGTAGGTCATTTTCACCTCCTTCTTCTTTTATCATTCCTCTGTTCTGTGGCTATATTTCTATTTCAAAAGTTTATAAACATAAATTTATATCATAGATAATGAAATTCTTTCCAGTGAAAACTAAAGAGAAATTTGATAATCATTTAAGAAACTGAAAAAAATGTTGAAACCTTGGTTTAATACAAAGATGTATAGCAGGTAAATATGCCCCTTCTATTACAGTATATCTGTAGCTTTTATTTTGCTGGGATAATATCTGAGATGAGCACTGCTAATGCTGAGCTATTTAAAAACAATATTAAGGAACAAACACAAGAAAGATGGATTTTGGCAGGATATTGTATATGATAGTTTCAGTATCCGTGGAATCCCACTGTGCCTCTTAAATTTTCTTCCATCCCCAAACACTTGCAATCAAAAACCAAGTAGTGTATAAGCAGAGAAGTAACTGGGTACCACCAAGGATGGATGGACTAAGTTTTGTGATTATGTGTTTTAAAAAAGAGCCTCTGAGACTAGAAGAATATAAATGAAAGAGGTAAAACAATAGTAGGACTGTGGGGAAGGAACCAGAGGTTGTCCCTTCCTGTTCATCCCGTGACAAGTAGTACAGTGGTACCTTGGTTTTTGAATGTCTCCGTTGATGAACATTTCAGTTTACGAATGCTGTAAATTTTGTGGATCTATGGTATCATTAGATAGTAAAATTCATGCTAAACTTGCAGTTTTAGGGGTTGATTTTAAAGGTCTGGAATGGATTAATCCATTTTGCATTACTTTCTATAGGGAAACTGTGCCTCCGTTTTTGAACATTTCAGATGGTCTTCCGGAATGGATTATGTTCGAAAACCGAGGTACCACTGTATACTGTATACTTATGCCAATTTCAGTGACCAGGAGTGTGTCATGAAACGTGGATTCTGACAAGGGGTTGGGGGCTCGGCACCGTGATACTGAAAGGAGGATTCCTTGCTGAGCTGTTGGGCTGGGAGCACTTTCTGAGTCCTCATCAGCATGGATGCATAAAGAGATGTTTTATAAAATAAGGATTTTCAGAGAATTCTGTATTCATTCTATACATTTGATGTCTGCTTTCCTGTTTTCCGTTCATTGAACCTCTTTATATGGTCTCATCTGAAACAAGAGGACAACGTTAGCTAACCTATAAATTATGTTTTCTGGTCATCTTGTCTAAGGGCAATTGGACTGAATTGAGATAAACTGAGGGAGCGATCAGGACTCTCATGTTTTTATGGTGCAAATCTTCAGCAAGGATGCAAGTAACTAATTAATTGTACTTCTATTTGTTTCAAATCCTTAAAAGTGACTTTAAAAGTTATGTAAACGAAAGCAAATTAGAATATGGTAAAAGTATTTGCAAAAGAAGAAAGTAAAACCACTGTAGGGAAATTACATAAAATGCAGAGGTCGTGGGCATGGGAGACAGACAGTTATGTCGAAAGTTACTCAGTTGCTTTGGTCGCGTACTAAATGTGGCTCTAAAATTTCTAGTAGCCAATAGGAAAAATTCACTCACTCAATTTCAAGAGTTCATTAAATAAAACAAAAAATTTTCAGCAGAATTACAGTGTTAGTCTTACAATGCAGAAGCAATGGAGGAACTGTTCTCCTTCCTTCCTTCCTCCCTTCCTCCCTTCCTCCCTTCCTCCCTTCCTCCCTTCCTCCCTTCCTCCCTTCCTTCCTTTTTAAGTAAAATATAATATATTACACTCTAGCCTTCAAAATGTAATTTTTTACAACTTGGAAATCTCCAGATTCACTCTATGTGAGGCTCTGATGCCAAGACAGTAGAGTGACAAACTTCAAATCAGAATCCCCGAATCTTGTCCCCATGTTAATTCTGGGCTTTATGATCATCACTGATACCTAATGAACACCTGTTTTGTATTGTTCTGAAGTGATAAAAATACAAATTAACAGTCAAATTTGAAGTAATTGGTTGGGTCATCCAATGAAGCCTCATAATATTTTATAATCTCTGCTAACGTGGGATGATAAGCAATTTCTTACAAACAGAGTCAGTATTCTCCACCTGGACAGTTTTTTTCTGCCTGATATTCAATACATTCATTTATGACTCTCTGCAGTGAAGGCTGCATAACATCTGTTTTGAATCAGATTTTCCCTAATTTTTATGTATGCCCTCTTGTTCCATCATATGCATTAAAATTCACAAGCAGACATGATCTATTCCACGCCGGATTTCATCTTCTGTACTGCAGATCTATAAAACTCATCTTTACTACCTTGTTTCACAGGTTTCTTCTGTAAGCATTTGTCTTCTTGGCATTTCTTTCTTTCACCTTTGACCTGAAATCAAGCATAGTTTGGGTCTTTCTTTTGGCGTGTCAATGGCTAATGCGTCTTTCCATAAAGGAGAAGACCTCATCAAGTTGGCAGTCCAAGCGAGGCCTGTGCATTCTCACTTCTCAGATTTGCAACGCCTTCTCATCATTCTCTCAGTGCCTTTTCTGATTTCTGTGGAGTTTTAAAAATCATTGCCCTGCACGTGAGGACATCTGGATGTTCAGAATACGTGTCTGGTTGTACGTTGTGTATGTGTTTTCTCTTTAAAAGAGGCAAATTCCAGCCCTTCTGCTCATGTGCATTCTTATAAGATTGGTAAATTTTTACTTTGAATGGAGTCATTTCTTTCCCAGCAAGGTAAACCTTTAGAAATGTTGTTGGGAACATCTGTGTGACATCTCTTCTATCCTGGAAAGCAGCCTGCTTGTGCAGTGCTGAGGGATTCGTTTAATTAAGAGGGATGGGGGTGGCTTTGACTCCCCAAATGGTGCAGCTCTGAATTTCTGTCTTCTCATAAGAACTCTGGTCCTTGCAGCATGTCACTGAGGGAGCAGATGGAGTTTTACACTTTCAGGGAATGCCCTGCCATTTAGATGAGTGGGTTTTGAGATAATACCACAATGATCAACTTTGTGATTTCCGCACTTCATTAGGACTAGTAGATTATTGAATTAATTGAGCACTAATTTGCTTAGCACCTACCCTTTTTGGCCAGTATACCTACAGAGATGAGGAATAATTCACTGTCCATGCCTTTGAGTTCACAATCTAATAAGACACCTTATTGACCAACTGGAAAAAAATGAGTTGATTGTTTTAATGTTGATCTTTAGAAAGACCTTTAGTGCAATAGTAGTAGTAGAAAGTACTCAACCTTCTCCACATAACGATCTTTCTATTTTAACTTTGTTTTCCAGTTCAGTGGTTTGAAACATGCTTTGTGGAGGAGGCTTATCAAATGTTTTGCAATATCTTCATTCTTCTCTCCATTTGTTCAAACATCTAAAAATTATTCTGCACTTGTAGAAGAAGTGATTTATAATTCTTGGGCTTAATCCTCTTGTAAATGGGTGGACAAATTAAGACTATTTTGTTTTAGTTTTTCATGTCTCTAGCTACTGTAGTTGCCTAGTGACAATTTTCTGTTGTTCTCAGCTGGTCATTGGCATAATTTGTAACTGGCATACCAGTTAATGGAAGTATTATTTGGAACGCCCTCTTGATTGACTGGAGCCTGAAACTATGGCTTTTGGTGTTGGAATTTGGGTTTTTATGCTAGTTGGGATTCATGCTATTATTAATTTTGCCATCTTCCTTTCTTGGTCCAATCTTCTGTGTTTTTCTATTGAACATTTTTTAAAAGAATATGATTAGAATTTATACCTAATTTTAAATATGTAATTGTACTTTTAATACGTTCTCTGAGCCTCTTGTGCATAGTTGTGTTTATCTTGCTGACAGATAGGCAATATCAGGAATATAAGAAATCATGTAAGTGATAATTGATAAAGTACTGAGAGATCATCAGTATTGAAGGGGAGTTGGGGAACTATAGCTTCTGAGTCAAATCTGGTCCACCACCATGTTTTGTAAATTAAGTGTTATTGTAACACAGCCACACCCATTTGTTTACATGTTATCTGTGCCTGATTTTGTACTATGATGGCAGAATTGGGCAGTTGTAACAGAGACCACATGACATGCAAAACCAAGAATTACCATCTATCTGTTCTTTGCGAAATACGTTCTCCTGATCCCTGGTCTCGATTTATCAATATGCGGTTGCCCAGTGTAATGGTGAAGTTTACGGCAGACTTCATTTTGTTTCTCTTACAATACCTGAACACTTAATTGTCTTGGGCAAACTAGGACTTAGGAAAATCTCCTAATGTAGTTTACAAAGTCACTTATTCCATGTAATTGAATATATTTCAAGTTCATTACAGCTGGCTGTGACAAGTTGGTCAACTCTTGATTGATTTAGTATTTTGATACTCAGTAAGTAATAATATAATGATATAATCAAGTCATTAATTTTAATAACTTCTCAGGAAAGGGAAGTAAAATCAGTTGAGCATCTCCTATGAGCTAGGCTTTACACTAGGTTCCTGTTCCAGGTGGCAGTTAAAATTGAGAAAGGAGTGTATCTGCAACACAGAGAAAAAAGGCATACCAGACTCCAAGGGAGCCGTTTCACGTCACGTACTCTCTTCCACCCAGTTCTCATTTTACTAACAAGATAATGAAATTCAGTAGTTAAATAGTTTGACTGAAATTAGAAATTAGAAAGTGGCAGAGTTGACTTTTGAACATAGGTCTGCAGGGTTCCAAAGGCTATGCTTCTTATGCTAAACCATGATGCCTAGTGTATTACATCAAGACATCTATTGTCTTCAAAACAATCTACTTAAGGTGTGTGACCTTTTTTTTAAGAGTTTTTTTTAATTTATTTTTTTATTATTAGTTTCAGATGTACAAAATAATGTAACAGTCAGACATTTACACCCCTCACAAAGTGATCACCCCTCTCCTCAGTCTACTACCCCACTGACATCATATATAGCTGTTACAATTCCATTGACTGTATTTCCTATGCTGTACTTATGCCACATCCTGTGAAGTATGGCATATATATTTAATTATAGTTGGCATTCAATATTATTCTACTTCAGCTTCAGGTGTATAGCACAGTGGTCGGGCATCTACACAGTCTATGAAGTGATCCCCCTGGTAAGTCCAGTACCCATATCCAGCGCCCCACATAATCTTTACAACATTATTGATTATATTCCCCAAACTGTATTTCATATCCCTGTGTCTATATTGTGACCACTAATTTGTACTTTCTAATCCCTTCACCTTCTCCCCGATTCCCACCCCCTCCCATCTAGCAGCCATCAGTCCCCCACCCCCATCTCTGAGTCTATTTCTGTTTTGTTTGTTTGCTTATTTAAATACCACTAGGATCTTTCTCTAAAGTTATCAGCTACTTGCAGCACCTTATTAACCCATTAGGTAAGAAGATATTGAGCAGGGCTAATATAATCCCATCTGTATAAGGAGAAGTAAGAAACCCAAATCATACCCACTTCAAGAAACCAACTAAGTTTTACAGAAAAAGGCTGCCTGGAGCTAACCACAGTCTTAATGGTGACTGCACACATCAGATCCCTTTAGCCTGTGGGAAAATGTACATTTCTCTGCTAATTTCTTTCATCTAGGCTACTATTATTCAAAGGTAATACTTTTATATTACCAAATCAGTAGAGAATAACCTGAAATCAAGAAATGATAGTATGCCATTAAGACAGTCAGCAGGTTTTTAGAAGCCCCAACATTTCAATCAAAATGACCCCAATCCTGCCATATTCTTCACTGCTGGTTCTCTCAGTTTCTTTGGACGGCAAACTCCTGCTGCGTCATGGTTGTCATTCTTCTCCTTACACTAAATTCATTTGGAGAAAAGTTAGCAGGTACACAATAGCTCCTCATTTGCAGAAACTTTTGTAATACTTTAGTTTTTTTGTGACAAGTCATTGGATCTGTTATACAAGCTGAAAATTAAATTGACTTTCCTAAGAATTGCAGAATTTTCAGGGATGACATATCTGTGGATTGTCACTTTTGTCATCATTTTCCCCCTAAGTAATATGGCTTTAACTTGGCTGGCTGATTCAAACCTTGAAGCAATTCTAAACTGTTATAACTATTTGAAATAAAATTCAATTTGCATGTATGTAAAGCTTAGGTTTAAAAATGGATAAATCTATTGAATTATATAGTCCTGAAGTATTTTAATTATGTTTATTTTTTGCATATAGATGTCAAATAATTACGGCTACAGGGAATGTGTTTATTAATTTCTTACTTATGGTAACGTAAAGCACATTAAGTGAAAAGAAATCTGGGAGTAGATGCTTTGTTTACCACTTTATGGAGGTATAACACATTCTAACCTATTTATGGGTTCTGTTGCCAAGTGAAATCTGGTGGTTATGATGGGACAAAAATAAGGGAATTGATTGTTTTGGCTCAACTCTTTAGGTAGTGCTAAGTATAAGATTGCTTGGGGGGGGCGGGTATAAACTTTAGAGGATGTGGATAAAGAGTTGAAAAATACATGTATTCTACATATTCTACATGTAAAATTGTAACCATAGCATAACAAAAAACATATGTGGTGCCTTTAGCTTGACTGGAATTATTAAACATGTACATAGTCCCTCTTCTCCAGCATTTTAAATACAGGCCTACAATTCTAAAGTTTTAAGAATATGTCAAACCAACCTGATGATTAAATAGTATCAGAAAATAAGAAACAATTAGAAGTCTGGGAGAAAGCACTGTCATACAAAATTTGGACCTTAAATTAATAAATTAAGGAGATGAATTTCAACAATAATTAAGTTGGCATTCAAGTACTTTTGTCAAAATGTACAATTCATGCTAATCTTGTTGTCTGGATGTGATTAGTTTATTATGACAGACTGTGAGGTCATTAAGAAAATTAACATATTCCAGGTGCATTATTCTACTGGCACAATGCCACGGGGGAAATGTGTTTATTCATCTGAAACCAAGAAAAATATAATTTAATTCAGATGTGCAAGATAAAACTCAGTTCAAACTACTAGTGGCATTTTTCCTCCATTGGCACCAAAAAATAAAACTTGAGCTTTTAACAATGTTTTAGCAAGTCACAAATCTACTTTGCAGGAGTGTTTTCTACTTCAAATTCCATCAACATAGTGAATGAGGGATGTAATACATTTTAGGGTGCTGATTTGAATTTTTTTTGCAGGAGAATATTACATATTATGTTTCATGAAAGTTAAGTTAATTAACTTATATACATTTGTCTAATAGATTTATTAATAATGAAAAAATTTGAATGCCTGCTATGTGTCATGCTCTGATGTTAGGTATGTATTGATGAGTAAAACATCTCCCAAATTAAAATACTTTCTATATTCAGTTTGCTCTGAAAAATAATAATTTTTATTTGTGATAAAAAAATAAAGGTTTAAAAAAGTCTTACCTTCCCAATTATTTGATTATGTTTTATTTAATTCATAAATTATTTATGTGGAGTACTTTGGAAGAGATCCAAATACTTAAATTTGAAGTGTAGCAATTTTTTTTTAATAGGAAATATAGGAAACACTGATGTTCTTCCTAGAAAAGAAAGATAATAAAATTAAGACTTTGTATATCTTGATTTAAGACGAAATCATTCATGAGATCTTCAAAATAGTTTTAGACTTTTAAGTCATTTAAATTTTACAACTGAATTAATATTTGTCATCCAAAATGCTTTTTAAGATTCTGTTTAACTTATTTTCACAATCTCTCACAATAAGAGAGGAGAAATTGACATTTATAGAATGGCAGTGCTCATTATGAAGGCATGAACCATATTTTTCTGTAGAACACAATCTTCCCTAATAAAGTATGCATGGGAGTGCCAGATTTAAATACACTTAATTATATAATTTTTTTCTAAAACAAGTCTATTTTGAATTATTTTGTGTTACTTTTATCTGCTTAGTTTAATACTAGTGAATAGCAGTTGGAAAGAAAAGAGAAAAATACGCAACTGAAATTTAACTTTCACTAGATTACACAGGCACCTTTTAAATTAGTATTTTTGCATCTCAAGGTATTCATACATCACACTGAAGCCTGAAAAGTGAGACTCAGAGCTATACCTTGGGATACTTCCTTACCTCTCTCATCTTCCAATTCTTGATTAAATCCTCTTTCTATTTCTGCTTGTACTTTCAGGGTAAAACAACTATTCTGTGGAATATCAGTCAAACCTAAGTGTTCAAAATGCCGCCTCCCCAATTTCTTCATAAAATCATGAACGGGAGTGAGTTAGTTCTTACATAGCAATTCTATTATGATATAGTTTGGAAAATTGCTGACATTTATGCTGATATAACCTAATTTATATCATTTTATAACATTTCCACCATGTACTCAAATTGTGTCTTTATAGCCTTAATCAATCGTCTGTTTGAAAAAGACATAGATATGTTTGTACGTGGGTATGTATGTCGTGTACTTTGAATCTTCAGTGTTTTGAAATAGAATTATAAAATTTTTGTTTAAAACTCTCCAGAACTATTGAGAAAAGTATGTTTCAAAAAATTAAAGAAAACTGAAATGTTTCGTAGATTGGTAAGATTGAGAAGAAAACTGAGTACAAGATGTAAGAGGCTTGAAATAAGGAGTCTTTGTTCACTTATTTTGTTCACATGATCAGAGTACTACAGTTGAATCAAAAGAAGTTACTGCAGGTTTCAGGTGGCATTTCATGCGCTACACCCGCTCAATTGCTAAAGGAGTTGTTTTGAAGGGTTGGATTCTTGGCCTACAGACTTCATGAACCAAAATACAGCTAGAAATGAAGTCAGCTACATTAGCTATAGCATTATTTGTAATATTGGATTATTTTACTCCCTTTTCTGCATGTTTTGATTCAATGTAGACACCATTGTAATGCCTTGACTGAGAAATCGAACTTTTGAAGTTCAGATAATTTAATTACAGGAGTAATATATTAACACATAGGAAGCTGTTTCCTGTGCTCAATGAAATGAATTTTAGAAATTTTAGAATTTAGAAATGCATTTTAGTACTGAGTAAAATCTTCTCATAGATTTCCAAAGTTCATAATTACTAGAGACCAAGAATTGATAATCAGAATGTTTTTAGTGCTTATGAATATTAAGAAAATAGAAAGAGTTTTAGGATGACATGCGTAGGAAAGTGGGAACATAAATCCTTTGTTAAGAAACTGTCTTATGTTTTTTATGATTTAAAATTCATTATTTAATAGTGCAAATATGTCAAATTCATTTTAATTAATTGCTCAGAATTCATGACTATTTGAAAAGTTACTAGATGAAGAAGTTGAGGCCCAGAGATGCTACATGATTTATTGGATCTAGACCATAAAATGTATTTGTTGTAGGGAGGGCCAGAACCCAAATGGAGATTTCGGTCTTCGTATGGTTCTCACACCAGTGAAGCTATACTATTTTAATATATATAAACTTTTGACCCTGCAACCCCAAAGATGCCTATATCCTCATCTGAAACCTTTGGATATGTTAAGTTACATGACAGAGGGGAATTAAAGTTCCAGGTAGAGTTAAGGTTGTTGTCAGTAGAATTTACAACAGAGAGAGTTTCCTAGGTTGAACTGGCTTTGAATGAATATGAGCCAAGAGTGCCATGAGTGAAGGAGTGCAGGCAGCTCCTAGAAAGGTGAAAAGCCCAGGAAACAGATTCTCCCAGAGCCTCAGAAAGAATGCAGCCTTGCAGACACCTTGATTTTGCTCAGTGAGGCCTCTGTCAGACCTCTGACCTCCAGATGTGTAAGACACTGACTCTGGGTTGTTTTAGGCCACTGAGTGTGTGACACTTTGTGAGAAGTGGTAGGAGACTGATACAAGTTAGAAACGGAATTAAAACATTCTATTTTCTTTCTTTATTTAATTAGTTTCAGGTGTACATAACAATGTAATAGTTAGACATTTCATCAATGAGATCTTACCATTTGCAACGATATGGATGGACCTAGAGAACATTATGCTGAGTTATAACATGTAAAATTGTGACTGGAATGGAATGATTTCTACACCTGAGGAATGAAGGATCTTGTTCAAGGAAAGTTAAAAAAAAATTGAGCATATGTGGACCCTTCCCTTCCTTCAGGGTTCAGTTTTCTGGCCCATTTCTTTCAGATCAGTGTGAATCATACAGACGGCAGATTTTTATCTGCAAGTGGAGACTAGCACACATTTGTGATGTTAGGTCCTTACAGTTTCCACGAGAAGTAGTGTGATTTGTTAAATCCACAAAAAGTTTCTATCAGTTCATGGTTGTGCCTTAGGAAGTTTATTATTGTTTTATTTTTTTCAATCTGTGAAATAGGAATAATGCTTCTCATATCCTACATAAGGTTGGGATTTTCTCTGTGAATACTTAATGTGGTAAAAAACATTCATTTGCTTGTTTAGTTTTTACACTCGAGAGATCTAGTCTAGAAGAAAATCCTGACGCTTTGATCTTGTTCATTGACAAACTGGTTTTCAAGAACTACATTGTTTTCTTCTTCTTTGTTTTTGTTCACACACTTAAATTTGCTTTATTTGGGATTATTTGGGTTTGCTGCTATTTTCATGACAGCTAAAGGCCTGGAGTAGTGACCTTTCGATTCCACTGTGGCTGGAATAGCTTTCATCTTTGTTTCCCGGGTCCCTCTTAGTAGTCATGCTGAAAGTAGTTTTATTAACACCAGGCAGATTTGATTTCTTGGAAAGATTCCTGGGAGCATTGTCACATGAACTTTACCAAAGCCTGTATCTGATAAACAAGGATCTTATTCAGATTCAAGCAAGAGAACAAATAAGCTAGTGCAGCTGAAAAGCAGGCCAACATCATACAACGATATGTGCTCTAGTTATTAGCTCATCATGGTGGCTGATTAGTTCTCTTGCAGGAGTTATACCGAATGGTGTTACTAGATTAACAATTGATCACCCAGCGGTGCTTTGCAATTGTGACTTTTTGCTTTTAAGGTAACACCGTGTGCAACTCTTTCAACTGAACCTTAATTTTAGTCTAACCAGACACTTGCCTTTCTTTTATATCTGACATGATGAATAGAAACCTTAAAAACTACAGAGACCCATTACTTTCATGTTAATGGATAGATTTAAAAATGATAGATTAGATTCCAGTAAGAGGTAGTACATGGACATATGACATTATTTATAAAAAACAATCTTAATTTGTCAATGGCTAGGAAATTCTACCACATAACATGTCAATAACTTAATTTGGATGCCTTCCAGAGATATGCTGAATAATTTTATGTAATACCAATGCTGTTTAATAGCATTTGGCTGACCTTTGTCCCCGGTGCCTGGAATTTCCCAAGAATTGGAGTCTTTGGTATTCATAGTGGATGCCTGGGACCGTACCTGAGTTTATGCTCAGCCGATGACTCACGGGAGGGCTCGGTAGTTGTAGCATGGAGCCCAGTCATGCTGGAATGACCAACCATGTGATTAGAGAGGGTTGGGGCTTGGAACCACATGATGTAGACCTGACTTCCTGACCTTGGGGAAGAGAGAGGAGCTGGAGATTGAGTTCAACCAGTTTGGCCACTTCAGCCAATTACGCCTACATAATGAAATTCCAATAAAATTCTGGACATCTGAAGCTTGGTTGATTTTCCTAGTTGGTGATATACAACAACATGTCATGAGGCTGATATGTCCTGAGGACTCAGAAGCTTTGCCTTTGGGACCCTCCCAGATCTCACCCTATGCATCTCTTCATTTGGTTGGTCCTTATTTATATGCTTTGTAATAAAACTGTAATCATAGGTATAGTGTTTTCCTGAATTCTGTGAGTCATCTCAGCCAATTATTGAACCCAAAGAGGTGTGGGAATCCCTGAATTAATAGGCAGCTGGTCAAAGTTGCGGGTAGCCTGGGGCCTCTAAGCTTGCAGCTGGTGTGAGAAGTGAGGGGAGTCCTGTGAAGGACTGTGCCCCTAACCTGTGAAATTTGATTTAACTCCAGGTAATTTGTGTCATAACTGTATTACAGCCCATTACAACTTTAATACATAGAAATATATATATCTATTTATGCATATCTGCATCATAGAGTTGATTTTACTCTTTCAATTTGGACTGTTGATATTTATTTTTGATCCTGATACATAATATTCTGAACTAGCATGCTTTAAAATCATTTTCATTTCAATGAATTTTAAACAGTTTTTTAGTGATAAGGCATATGGAAAGGAATTATCCTAGTTTTTTGATGAACCTAAAATTGTTTGGTATTTCATTATTCAAAAGACTGCTTCCATTCACTAAACAGTAGGGTTAGGAATATTGGGATGGTTACTTGATAATCCTAATGAGGCAATGATATATATAGTGTTGCTAGGTTAAGGTAAGTCATGATCATATCCTAAATCATATCTATATCTGGGACTCAGGGAGTATTATGACAACAAAATTGCTTGTCCATTGATTATCATCCAAATGCCTACTGCCATTCATTGCAATTGTTAGTATCAAGCATTAAAAACTTCCTTGGTGTTCTTTTAAATGGAAACCAAATGGTCCTGATGCATATACTAATACTACCTTTATTACTGGTGAGGAAACACAGGCACAGAAGTTTGTGCAAGTTACGTTACTGGGTGGCAGAGCCAGTATCAGTCTGGTTTGCCCTTGTTCTTGACCGCTGAAGAATTCATTGGCCAGTCATGTTCACACCTCACATTCATAAGGTGATGCTGATTTTTAGGCACCACTGTTATTAAAATATGATTGAACATCTTAGATTCAGTGTCAGTGATTCATTTACTAGTAATGTTTATGCAGCATCTATCATGTGGCAGATAATGGTCAGGTACTGGGGCTACAGACTAAAATAAACAGAATTGTTTCACTTAATGCAGAACAGGGCCATCTGGGACGGGTTGCTCCTGGGAGGCCCCTCAGACCCAGCCTCTTCCAACACACTCACTAACAACATCCTGGGCGTGGCTGCTTTTGTGACCCTATGAAATGGAGCATCAGGAGTTAGCAGGAGAAGCGGAAAGGACCAAAGTCAATTCAATCAGACTAGAAAACACCATTGAAGAAGTACATAAAACTGATGACGTTTTTTGTTCACATTTTCATGTCCTGTTATTTTAGTCCTTTTCATTAGAAAAATTGATCTATCTATTCGTCAATCATGTACCTGCCTGCCTACCTGCCTACCCACTTACCTACCTATCTGTCTACCTATCTACCTATTTAATTTAAATGGGATTTTACAGTTCTGAGATTGTGTTACCATAACATTTTAATATTGAAGATTCCTAAATGTTACTTGCCCTTATGTATTTCTTTCATGTCTATTTAATTTTTCCTTACTTGCCAGCTTGAGATCACTGAGGCCTCAAATTATGGCTCTTCCATTATGAATTCCAAATTCCATTGCTAATTACCACAATCTGTTAGTTTTGACTTCTTTCTCTCTCTTTCTCTTACACACACACACACACACACACACACACACGCACACTTGAGAAGAAGCTGATTTTTTAGATGGAGACAAAAATCTAGCACTGTTTCAAATAGAAATTGCCTTTGAGGGATAAGTGTTAAATTATATCACAGGAAGGCTTTATAATAAAATTGCAATATTTGCTAAATTATATTATAAATTATATGTAAGTATTTAGAGTCAACGTCATGTACCTTCTTAAATTTTGTGCCTTCAAATGAAATTGGAGGTTCTTTTCAATCTAAATGTAGTACTTACATGTGTGATAGTGATTATTATACATGTTTGACTAATGAGCTCATTACATTTAAAACAACTTATTTAAAATTTGTGTCATTGTTTTATGTTGGCATACAGAAATTGGTCCATTAATGTGACAAATCAAAAAAATCAATTTTATGTATTTTGTTTCAAGAATTCTCAGGCTATTCTGAGATGGTATTGCTGGGACCTGCACATGTGGACTGAAGTGGATAATTGAGATAATTGCCTGAATTATTCCAGGAAAGTACATTTTAATCAACTGCCTATATATTTTTTTTTTGGCATTTTTACATGTTTGTCCCAATTATTTGGATAATATTTTCAGTTTTTATACATCAATTCCTATGTACATAAACATGCCAATGCATTTTTTAAAATCATGCGGGACTGCGTTTCAGTATTATTTTTAAAATAAATAAATTAATATTATCTCAAAGACAAAAGGCAAATATAAAGTGCTTTAGGGATATTTCATGTAATAAGATTACTATTATCGCAAAGCTGGAAAGGTAAACTATAGTGCTTGAGCAATATTTCATATGAGCTGATTTTTCTGTATGTTCATTAAAAAAAGTTTAAGAGAGAATTATAGGAAGCTGAATCTCTTGTTTCTACTCACCTCACACTTTCTCTGAGGTCAATGAAAACCATGTCTGTGTGCTGGGGGCAGAAGTGGAGTATGTCGATGGAACCAAGAAGGCCTGCTCATGATAGTGTATCTATTTGGGAGGAAACACAATATTTGAGGCACTTTTAGGTGATGATAATGTATTCTTTCTTGTGGTACTTACAAAGGTGTTCACTATTTAGTTATTCATTATATTATATATTTATATGTTGTTTACTTTGATCTTTTTTATTTTTTAAATTTATTTTTTAAATTTATTGGGGTGACAATTGTTAGTAAAATTACATAGATTTCAGGTGTACAATTCTGTATTACATCATCTATAAATCCCATTGTGTGTTCACCACCCAGAATCAGTTCTCCTTCCATCACCATATATTTGATCCACCTTTATACTTTAAAGAAACAAAGCAAACATGCAATCTTATTAAAAGACATAAAACAAAAATCGGACAAATTGAGAGATGCTGATGGTGCTGAGTGGGAAAACGATATAAAACTATCAGTTCTTTTAAACTATTTTAAATATTTAATGCAATTCCAGGGAGACTAGCATTTGTTCAAGAATTAGATAAAATTATTTACAAATTTATATAGAAGAATAGATGTTCTAGAATATTCAGGAAAGGTATGAGAAAGAAGAATATTAAGTATAGATTTGCCTTGCCTGATACTGAAACTTACTACCAAACCATTGTAATCAAAGCAGCATGGCATTAGCACAGGAATAAAAAAGATTGGTTTAACACAATAGGGATTTTATAGACATAAAACCAAGAGCATAAGGACACTTAAAATAATGGAAAAATAATATTACAATTTAATGGAAAAGAATGTTATTTAATGAAAGATGCTGACATAGTTGGTTATCCATCTGGAAGACTTTAAGAAAGCTGGGATTTCAGAGGATCAAAGGTAAAAATCTAATAATAAAACAATAAATTGTGTAACTATTACCTCAATATTGAGGAAATCTTTCTAACAAAATAGGAAACTCAGAAAAGATCAATGTATTTGAGAAGGAAAAGTGAAAAATTTGAATGATGACCATATGAAGGTCAAAGGCAAACTATTTTCTGGAGAAAATTACTTGTATTAATACAATTATCTATAACAGTCTGATGATCTATATTTCTTATATGCAAAGGACTCTTGTAAAATAAAAATAATAATATTAAAAAATGGGTGGAGAATATGTATATGCATAGCAATCTGTAAATAATTTTCCAAAAAGTATTCACCATATTGGAAATCACATCACTATTTATGGTACTGAATTTATAAACATAAGACATTTGCACTTATTTATAATGATTGATCCATTTTCTTTGTTTATCTTTGAGGTATAATTGATATATAACATTTTCTTAGTTTCAGGTGTACAACGTGGTGATTCCATATTTGTATACATTATGAAATGATCATCACAATAAGTCTAATTATCATCAACATATATTGTTAGAAAAATTTTTTCTTTGTTTTTCTTGAGATAAGGAGTTTTAAGATTCATTCTCTTAGCAACTTCCAAATACGCAATACAGTATTAACTATAGTTACCATGATATATATTACATCCCCTTGATTTATTTATAACTGGAAGTTTGTACCTTTTGACTACCTTCATCCATTTTGTCCCCCCAACCCCCTCCTCTGTGGCAAACACAAATCCATACTCTGTATATATGAACTTTTTTGTTGTTGTTGTTTTTGATGTTTTATTTTTTAGATTCCACATGTAAATGAAATCTACATATGGTATTTATCTTTCTGTGTCTAACTTATTTCACTTAGCATAACACCTTCAAGGTCCATCCATTCATGTTGTCACACATGGCAAGATTTCATTCTTTTTTTTTTATGCTGAGTAGATTCCATTGTGTGTGTGTGTGTGTACCACATCTTCTTTATCCATTCATGCATCGATGGACACTTAGGTTGTTTGCATATCTTGGCTGTTATAATTAATGCATAAATGAACATGGGAATGCATATATCTTTTATGTAGCTTTTCAAATTAGTGTTCTAATTTTCTTTGGGAATTCCCAGAAGTGAGAGTGCTGGGTCATATGATAGTTCTATTTTTAATTTTTGGAGGAACCTTCATACTGTTTTCCATACTGGCCACACCAATATACATTCCCTCCAACAGTGCATGAGGATTTCCTTTTCTCCACGTCCATGCCAATACTTGTTATCTCTTTTCTTTTTGATGATAGCCATTCTAACAGGTGTGAGGTAATATCTCATTGAGGTTTTGATTTGCATTTCCCCAATGATTAGTGATGTTGAGTATCTTTTCATGTGTATGTTGGCCATCTGTATGTCCTCTTTGGAAAAATGTCTATTCAGAACCTCAGTCCATTTTTTTTTCATTATTTTCAGGTGTATAAAACAATGCAATAGTTAGATATTTCACCCTTCACAAAGTGATAACTCCCCTCCCCCCATCTATTGCCCCTCTGACATTGTATATCCCTATTACAATTCCATTGACTATATTGTCTATGCTATACTCCATATCCCATGACTATATATATGTATATGTGTGTATATATATATATATATATACATATATATATATATATGTATAATTATAGTTAACATACAATATTACTCAGCTTTAGGTGTATAGTCCAGTGGTAAAGCATCTACACCATCCATGAAGTGGTCTCCCTGATAAGACATATGCCCATCTTACACCCTACAGAATCTTTACAACATTATTGATTGTATTCCCTAAACTGTCTTTCATATCCCCATGGCAACATTGTAGTTACCACTTTATGTCTAATCCGTTCCCCTTCTCCCTCATTCCCAGCCCCCTCCCTTCTAGCAACCATCAGAGTTTCCTCTATATCTCTGAGACTATTTCTGTTTACTTTGCTCATTTATTCAGTTAAGATTCCACATTTAAGTGAGATCATATGATATTTGTCTTTCTCCAACTGACTTATTTCACTTAGCATAATGTTCTCTAGGTCCATGCATATCATTACAAATGGTAAGATTTCTTTCTTCTTTATGGCCGAGTAATACTCCATTGCATAAATGTACCACAGTTTCTTAATCCAGCCGTCTACCGATGGGCATTTCGGTTGTTTCCTTCAGCCCATTTGTTAATTGGATTGTTTGTACTTTTTGCTGTTGAGTTGTATGAGTTCTTTATAAAAGAAAAAAAAGAAGAATGGTGCCTGCTGGCTTTAGCTAGGCAGAGAGAGAACACTAAGTTGGCACCCACTTGTTGAAGGGTAAAGATGGCACCAGCCAAGGTGGAAAAAAAGGTGCTTTCCGCTGCCCACCGGCTTTAGCAAGATAGAGTGAGAGAGTGAAAATGGCACTCTCTAGTACCACCATCCCCACAGAGTATCCCAACAGGAACCTGTTCCTTCAGCAGCTACTTTAAGGTTAGCAAGTGAATTTCTTTCATATACAGTCTGTGTGCTTTTCAAATGGCTGCCTTTGTGCAGGCCCCTGAGGCAAGTGGTTCTCTGTGCAAGCCCTGCAGAGAAGTTTCTCAATTCACTATAGCACTGTGGGTCTTGTGGGTGTGGTTCCTGTTGGTTTTCAAAGCCAGATGTTTTGGCGGCTTGTCTCTCAGGTGCAGGTCTTAAGAGTTCGGGGTGTTATGATGAGGAAGACAAACCCATTGCTCGTCAGGGAAAAGCTGCAGATCTGTGAGCCTTCTGATTGAAGGTAGCTGCGCTAGGGGTGGAATTTATGGCAAGACTGCGTCTCAGCCTTTCCTACTGCTTTGATGTGGCCCTTTCCTCATATGACATGAAGGAAGGAGCTATTCAGCTTGTTCTCAGTCTTCTTCAGAGCAGAGGGAAGTGTAGCTGTTCATTTGATGTGTCTGTGGGAGAAGGTGAGTTTAGGATCTTCCTACACCACCATCTTGGACTGCCTCCCTCATGTATCCATTGTCTTAAAATATCAAATATAGAAAGTACTGATAGAGCTCAGTTGAATATTGATATTGGACTTTATAACTTTTCCCACAACTGAACAGTTATTGACATGCTTACTCTGACAATATATTTTTTTCCTAATAAAGCAATGAAATAGTCAAAATTAAGTTTTAGAAGGAAAAAGTTTTAGAAGAAAACATGTTCATAAAGTTGGAAGATATGTACGATATTTCCTTCATTAGAGGGTTAAATGTATTCTTTGGGATGTTTTAAAAAATCTTCTAATCAGAAGGATGAGCACTGTGTTTCTTATGAAATAGCTGAAAGCATTGCAAAATGTTATAATTGATACAATATAAGGGGAAGATAAACTTTCCATTAAATGACAGAAATCCAAATACTGTAATCTTGTCTATTTCATTTGTGAGTGGTGTTTGAGTAACATTGCCAAGATAGTGAAAAATGTTAAAATTTATGTATGTAATGAACTACAGTTAAGTGAGATTTCATCTTGATAATGATGTTTTATTGCTGGCATATAAAAGGTCCATAAAGAATGAAATAGTCATAGAGAAAATGTTGCTTTCAAAATTACTGATGATAGCTGTAAAGAGCTGTTAATATATAAAATGTTTAAAAGTTACTTCACAGAAAAAAAAAAAATTCTTTTTTCAACGTCATTGCTTGCACCAGGGGCAGCACCTATGATTCCTCACTATATAAATTTTCAGTCGATTTCAAAAACTAGCAACCAATGTTTTAGGAATTCATTGCCTTATACTTTGAAACTCTCAATCTAAGGAATCTAACTAAAAGATTCAACAAATTCATGAATTTTATTTTTAATTATATTAAAAATATATGATTAACTCCTTCATTGATAGACTATTTCATATACTGTACACCAATCTCATATGGCCCTCTGAAGTAAATTGTTTAAATATTTTAAAATTTGACCTATTTTATATTTTCATTAAATCAATAAGAAAACATAATTACTATTATTAGTGACATTGTGAAAATAATGTGATAGCTTCTGAATGTGTATGGAAAGCTTCAAGTACATGAGATTAATTTCATTAGTGAAGGGAATTTCGTGATTTATAATAAACATGTGATCAAACAAAGATGCTTAATAAGAATATTCCAGTCCCATATTTATAGCAGTATATTTAACTTGTGTAGGATAGGTTTAAAGACTTTGATCTGTGACTATAGTATTTCCACTTGGATGTTCTTTAAAAAAGTATAGTGGGTCAGATTTAAAAATCCCTGCCTTGGCCTGTCCCAAGTCACTTGGCCATGCCATCATCCTTGCAGTTGCTGAAGCCAAAAGCGTTGGAGCCATTCTTGACACCTCTGGTATTTTCAAGTCCCACATCTGATACCAGAGTCAGACCACCTCCATTGCCACCACTCTGTTCCATTGGGATGATGGCAAAAGACTCCTCATTGGTCTCCCTGCTTGTCGCCTTCCTGCCTGACTCCCTTCTCCATACAGGAGCCCAAACTACCTGATTTCTGTGTTAAGTCATGTAAAGCCCATTGCATCTCTCTTCTGTTCAAAAGTCTGCTATAGTCCCTGATTTCACCCAGGGAAGAATTCAAAGCCCTGACGATCCCTATATGAGCCTGTGATTTGGCCCATCAGTGTGAATTCTCTCACCTTCTGTCTTTTCCCTCCTAAAGCTCACTCCACAACAGTCCCACTAGTCCCTTGCTGTTTTTACAGTCGGCCTGATAAACTCTTACATTAATATCATCTATGCTCTAGCTATTGCCTTTGCCTGGGAAAAAAATTTTCCTTTATATAAAGCTTCAGCTTACACTCTCATCTCCATCAAGTCTTTGGGTAATAAGGCCTATCCAGACCATCTTATTTTATTATAGCAATCTCTCCTCCTCCCTCAATTCCTTTTCTAGTTATCTTCCTACGCATTTCTTGCCTTCTTACACACTACATAGTATCTACTATTAATTACTTACTTTCTGTCTCTCCTTCCTAGAATATAAGCTCCACAGGGTGAAGGATCTTTTTCTGTTTTGCTCATTGCAGCCCCTACCAAAAAAGGGGCTGCAATGTATGTAAAACGCTATTTGAGTCTTAGGATTTAAATAAAGTATTATTAAATAAGTAGAGATCCTGAGACCTTATTGCATTTCATTAATACAGGTTATTTTTAAAGTATTTTATATTATTTTCAGCTTATAATATTTAATTTTTATAGCACACTAAGAAATTTATGTTGTGAAAATAGGATATGGGCACAATTTGTTTAATAATGGCTTACCTGCTGCTTTTTAATCTTACTCTGGTACTGTCTTCAGAGATTTATCATGTATTCTCTCATTATTGGTTCTTTTTCCAAACCATTCTTTGTTCATCTGTTACCTATTGAAGGATGCAGTCTTCCAAGGTCTTTTTAAGCACTGGGCACTGAATACGTGTGGTTAAATTTCAAGATAAGAATTTGTTTACTGAGATTGTTAATCACTACTCTATGTCATGTTGTGTTGATTTTCTTATTGCTGTATAATAATCCTAGTGGCTTAAAACAACTTACATTTATTGTGCCACTGTTTCTGTGGGTCAGGAGTTCAGGCAGAGCTTAGATGGGTCCTCTGCTCAGTATCTCACAAGAGTACAATTAAATTGTTGGCCAGGGATATGCTTGCTATCCTGTGAGGCTTGGGACCCTTCCAAGCCCATGCGATTGTTAACAGAATTCATTTTCTTGCAGCTCATAGAACTCCCAGAGACTTGCTTCTTCGAGGCTAGCAGAATCTCTCTGACCTCCATGTTATCTTTTGAAGGAATCACCTAATCAAGTCAGGCCCATTCAAGATAATTCCTTTTAATTCAAACCCAAGTGACTAGGGACTTCACATCTGAAAAATTTCTTCTATCATATAACATAACATACAGATGATATCCCATCACCTTTCCCGAATGCTGTTGGTTAGAAGCAAATTATAGGTCCCATTCACACTCACAAGGAGGAGATCATACAAGGGTATGAGTCACTATAGAACTTAGAATTCTTGTCCTCATATAGGAAAGTAACTGGGTGAAAATCTTGTAAATGAAGATCAGTTGATTTCCAATAATTTGATATTTTCTGACTTCAGTCATTTGTCTTTCTATGTTGATTTTATCTCAAAGTCGTTACCCTTTATACAAATAAATAGGATCATGTAATTTATCTTGTACATTTTTTTTTTTTTTTTTAGGAGGGCACAGCTCACAGTGGCCCATGTGGGGATCAAACCGGCAACCTTGGTGCCATGAGCACCACGCTCTAACCAACTGAGCTAACCAGCCACCCTCAATTTATCTTTACGTTAGTTTATTCCACGGTTCATCCATCCATTTCAGTATGCTTTAATGTTTCCTTTTTTTTTTTGGACAGAATGGCTTTTCTTCTTCTTGTTTTAATTTAAAAATTATTCATTTTAAGTATGTGCAATTATGGTTTTATTTAGTATAATCATCCCCAAACATTTTTTTAAATTAAAGTTTATTGGGGGAACAATTAGTTAAGTTATATAGGTTAGTTGAGTTACATAGGGCTCAGGTGTACAACTCTGTAATACATCATCTATATATCACATTGTGTTCACCCAGAGTCAGTTCTCCTTCCATCACCATATATTTGATCCTTTTTACCCTCATCTACCGCCCCCCTCCTCCTTTACCCTCTGGTAACCACTAAACTATTATCTGTCTATGAGTTTTTGTTTCTTCATTTGTTTGTCTTGTTCCTTTATTGTTTTCAGTTTTATATAACACACATCAGTGAAATCATATGTTTCTCAACTTTTTCTGTCTTACTTACTTCGCTTAACATAAGAATCTCAAGATCCATCCATGTTGTCAGAAAAGGTACTATATCATCTTATGGCAGAACAGTATTCCATTGTGTATACATGCCACACCTTCTTTATCCAATCATCTGTTGAAGGACATTTTGGTTCTTTTCATGTCTTGGCCATCGTAAATAAAACTGCAGTAAACATAGGAGCACATATATCTTTACGTATAAATGTTTTCAGATTTTTTTGGTAGATACCCAAGACAGGGGTTGCTGGGTCATATGGTAATTCTAGTCTTAATTTTTTCAGGAACCTCCACACTGCCTTCCATAGTGGCTGCACCAATCTGCATTCCTACCAACAGTGTATGAGGGTTCCTTTTTCTCCACAGCCTCTCCAGCACTTGTTATTATTTGCCTTGTTGATGATAGCCATTCTGACTGGGGTGAGGCAATATCTCATTGTGGTTTTTATTTGCATTTCTCTGATGAGTAGTGATGCTGAGCATTTTTTTCATATGTCTATTGGCCATTTGTATGTCCTCTTTGGAGAAATATATAATCAGGTCCTCTGCCCATTTTTAAATTAGATTGCTTGCTTTGTTTGTTGTTGTTGTAGAGTTTTATGAGTTCCTTATATATTTTGGATATTAGCCCCTTATTGGAGGTGTTGTTTGCAAAAATCTTCTCCCATTCAGTTGGTTGCCTCTTTATTTTGTCGATGGTTTCATTTGCTGTGCAGAAGCTTTGTAGTTTGATATAGTCTCATTCATTTATTTTAGCTTTTACTTCCTTTGCCTTTGAGGTCAAATTCATAAAATCCTCTTTGAACCCAAGGTCCATAAGTTTAGTGCCTATGTTTTCTTCTATGCAGCTTACTGTTTCAGGTCTTATGTTTAGGTATTTGATCCATTTTGAATTGATTTTGGTACACAGTGACAGGTAGCAGTCTAGTTTCATTCTTTTGCACGTGGCTATCCAATTCTCCCAGCACCATTTATGGAAGAGGCTATCTTTTCTCCATTGTATGTTTTTTGCTTCTTTGTCAAAAATTATCTGTCCATATTTATGTGGGTTTCTTTTCTGGGTTCTCCATACTGTTTTGATAATTGTCGCCCTGTAGTACAAGCTGAAGTCAGGGAGTGTGATATCTCCAGCATTGTTCTTTTTTCTTATGCTTGCTTTGGCTATTCGGGGTCTTTTGTGGTTCCATACAAACCTTAGATTTTTGTTTTATTTCTTTAAAAAATGCCACTGGGATTTTGATGGGAATTGCATTAAATCTATACATCACTTTGGGTAATATGACCATTTTAACTATGTTGATTCTTCCAATCCATGAACACAGAATGTCTTTCCATTTCTTTGTATCTTCTTTAATTTCTTTTAAGAATGTCTCATAGTTTTCAGTAGATAGATCTTTTACACCAACATATATTTTTTATGTTGATATACAAAAGTTATTTATTAGAAATACTTTTATTTCCTTTTTTATATTGCAATTTGAAATTATATGTGTAAATTGTTGATATTAGCTATGACTTTAACTTCAAAATGGCAAAAAATTCATTACATTTAATTTCAGGATGGTGAAGAATGCATTACTAAATATTTCTAATAACAAATAGACATACAGGTAAGTTTTAAAATTGTTTAGGTAGTAATTTAAATGAGGCATTTGGACAAAATGGAACCAAAGATTCTATACTAAAACACACTATTATATATAATTATAAGCTGAAATAAGATTGAAAAAACTTTAAAAGAATGGGAATGAAGGAAAACATATAGTAAACCATTTACAATCAGGACCAAAGTTATGTATTTGGGCTGGAACAAAACTGAGAGGCCAGTTTGAATTCCTGATTAAAATCTGAATTTTATGTGTGTGTTTAATATGCATATTGTGTTGCTGTTTCAATGATCATTTTCATTAACAATATTAATCCAATCAAGAAAGACATAATATGCTACTGAGGTTTAAAAGTACAAGTCAGAGGTACAAGGCAGAGACTGAGTGGACTATGGGTCACGTGTCCCCTTCTGCAGCCATGAGAATGTACCTCACCTCCTACGGCAGAGTGTGTAATTGACAGAGGCCCTCAGTGGGCCTGCTCTGAAACTCATCAAGGCATTTTCAGAGGCCGTGCTTCCCGGGCTGCTTGTGGTCTCTGACAGCACAGCAGGCCGGTTTCTGGCACACACAGGACTCTCCTGATGGGCGACTGTACCTTGGACTCCCTGACTGTTTGTTAAAGCTTCTTCTAACTGAAAGGCGATCTGGATGCTTTCATCCAGGTGCTTTTGTGTCTCCTTCACATGAGGTTAGGCTTGTATTAGGTCTTGGTTTCTCTCCCAGCCTCCACTGGCTCCCTCCCGTTTCTTCACACACACATTTTTCTTAACAAAATTCCTATGTTTCGTCTCATCTTGGATCACTTCTAGAAGGATCTCGACTGATATTTCCCCTATTTCAATGAAATTCAGCAGATTAAAATTCTCATAAAAGTCTAACACAAATAAGATTTTTTTCAGTATTTTTTATTTCTTTGACCTTTAAAGTAATTATTTCAGGTGGTAAATTTAAGTCTTTGTTCATTGTCCAAAGGAATTCCTGAGATAGCAGATATCACTCATGATGGCCTGTGTCAGCTCAGCATAGTAGATTCTATCTTATGCCTTTTCTAAAAATAGGGGGCAATGCCTTTTTTGGTTAACTACTAAGACCATTACCACCATTTAGTACATGCACTGCAGTTTACCCTGTTTAAGTTACATTGAAGGTATTAGGAGGTTTCTTTGATGATTGCTCTGCAATAGATGATTGGGCTACAAGACGTCATTATTTTCCTTAAAGCAATGCAGGTTAGCACTGTCTCTGATGGGATACTAGGAGCCACCAATGTGGATTTAGTTAGAAACAAAAGCATGGAAAAGGTAGATTTATTTACAAATAAAAATAATTTCTCTTCAGCTGGGAAATTAAAACAATTTTCATTTTATTAATCTGCTTAGAGTTCTCAGGAGAATTTCAGACCTATTTAAGAAATCAAATCCCCTGTTCTAATAATTTTTTTCATGATTTACAGTTATATTTTCCCCAATTGTCAGTGGAATATCCTCATTTTTTTCTTTTTTTCAGATTAATACATGTATCAAAAATACAGTGATGATTCTAAGTGAGAGGGTAAATGGGTATTTGAGACCATGCAAAATTAGGACAGTCCTTAGAGATTCACTAGGTTCAAGAAAGAAAATGACCATTGATCAGAAAGAATTCATGAAGTCAGTTTTACTTCTGTAGTAATCTAAAGTCAACTCCTCAATTTATTGTCAGGGAATACAAAACAGCAAACTCAGAAATCTACTATATGGTGTAAAAGAGAAAATGGCTTTACTTCCTAACACTTAGCAGCTGACCACTGAAACTTCTCTAAGCATTGAGAGACAGTTACAGGGAGTAAGACTGTTTCAGGTCCACGTGTCAACACTGTAGTTATGTTATGCTGGAGTAATTGATTTATTGAGTATTTTTCATATTAATAGCATATTGATTATGATGAGCAGATTCCTAACTGAGCCTATAAAATTGTTCATTAAAGACTATGCATTTTAAAAATGAAAGATTATGCGGTTCTGTAATTTGAAGGATGCTACCCATTACCTGTTGCTCTTTATGCCTCTTCAAGTCCAGGTTCATAGTACTGTCATAACACAAGTGCAGCACCAGCACCTGAGAGTCATGCCCCTTTACACTTTGCCCCCTGGGGACCCGGCTTGCCTCACCCTCGTCCTAGCCCTACTGTCTTCCTCTCTGTTATGACATTATTTGGCAGGATCAACTTCCTCAAGGATGGTTTACCCTACAGCAATGCATCTCAGTTCCTTGGCTTGGCAAACGCCTCTTCTTTCCATTCACTTGTTTTTATGGTCACACCATAGATCTTATTACTACCAAAGACTACAGCGCTTCTAAAACATAGATGTCAGCCATCCCATTTTTTAAATTAACTCTACTAATTTTACAGCTCCCTCTCCCTAGTATCTTCACTGGATGAATTCTTAAGCCTAACTGAGAAATTTCATGTTACTGTTACTGTCCTCATCATGCAGTCTCTCATGTGCTCATTTTTCTTGACCATGTTTAGAGCCTCTTACTAAAATCATTCCCTTGCATACATCTATATTTCCCCATCATGTAAATGTATCAAACCCTGTATCCTGGTTAAACCCAGGTCTTCTGTTCCACACCTGTAACTAACAGATGGATATATTGAAAAAACCAACCAACCGATCAACCAACCAACCAGGCAGCCAACCAACAGAAAACCCAGTGGACTGGTTTCATTTTTCACAGATTCCAGGCTTTCCCACACCTCTGTCCAGTTGTTCACCTACATATCCCTTGTCAAATTTTCTCTTATGCTTCAGCTTCTATTTGACTGTGTCTCCTTCTTCTCAACCTTCAACACTCATTTCTTATTCTTCACTCTCAGCTAATAAAGCAATCAGAACACAAACCTCATCTTAATTTATTACCCTCTAATTTATTAATTCTCCTATGTCTGTTGTGCTCATATTCTCAGTCTTCCAACATGATGGATGAACTACCTCAGAATCTAGTTAAGACCAATCTCTGTTGGATCCCCATATGCTTACCTTACGAATTTTACTCCTGAATTATCCCCTCTCTGTTGTGCCTCATCAATTTCTCCTTTTTACTGACTCAATCCCAGTAGCATACCAATACGTCATAATAATTCTGACCTTAACAATCACAGAAACCTGTCCATGACATCTGCATCCAGCTGTTTCATATTTCTCTCCTTCCTTTTAGTACAGAACTTGAAAAGTTTTGTATTTGTACCAATTTTCTATGTGTACTCAGTTCCGGGACACAGAATGGGTATTATGAAATAAGGGATTGATTATAGGAATTTTGGAGCAGGAATCTGGAAAATAAGGCTACAAAATGGGGAGTCAGAGGATCATAGAGAAATCACAAATCACTCTCTTGGAACATTGGTGTGGGTGGACAAGTCAGACTTCTGGAAATCCAGGCACGTCCAGCTATCAGAGTGGGGCCATGGAGCAGAGCTAACAGAGAAGTCTGAAGAAGATCGCTGCCTCTGGAGCTAAGGCTGGGCCTGGGATTGCTGTTGGCCAGCAGGCCTGGCAGTCGGGAAGAAGAGCTACCAGAGAATGAGAGGGGAGTGAGGGCAAGCTGGTACAGGTTGCCAGATTCTGTGTTTGTCTCTCGCTACATCTAACTCTGACAACTCTCAGAGAGTAACGGCTACTGCTGCATTCTGCATGCACATTTCTCTGTTGTCCAACGCTCATCCAGAACCATACAGAAAATGGGTTTTGGAAAAACATAGTTCCAGCATACTCAGATCACTACAGTACAGAAGCACCACAACATTCATTGTACCAACTTGTGTGGCTTTAATTCATTCATTTCAAGATTTCACCCCCGTCAGTACTTGTAAAATTTACCTGTGCACTCATATCACTAAATTCAATGATAATTTCTCAAACATTGTATTAATGAACCTTCAGATATATTTGATGCAGCTCTTGAAATAATTGCTTCTCTTGTTTCAGAGACATACAGTCTCCTATGTTTCTCCTTTCCTCATGGGCTAGAACTTTCCATTTTCCTTTGTGGGCTCCTTTTCCTCTTCCTGACCTCTCTATGTGAGAGTACCCTAGAGCTTGCTTAGTCCTCACCTTCCTGTCTACCTGCTATCACTACAGATGGTCTGACCAATCTCCATTATTTGAATATCATGTATAGCTTGGTGACACCCATATTTATATTATTACCCCGAACCTCTCCCATAAACTCCCGATTTGTATGTATAGTTTCCTACTTGACCCCCTAACCCAGTGTCAAGAGGCATCTTAAACATAACATGTCCAACAAAGAATTCTTTATCACCTTCCTTAAATTTGATATTCCCCAAAATGTTCCCCATGATTAAAGGACACCATTATTTATCCAGTTGTGAAGACCAAAAGTTTCCAAGTCATGCTTAGATCCTCTCCTCCCCTTACTTTCTATATCCAGTCCTTCCAGCTTTACTTTAAAAATATTCCCCTTAATTTGATAATTTCTTGCTACTTCTCTCCTACTGCCCTACTGTATATGCCACAGTGTATATACCCAGTACCCGATCCATGTAACAGCCTCCCGGGATGTTTTCTTCTTTGCACTCTTGCCCTTTATGGTCTTTTTTTCTTAGAGAGTCAGAATATACTTTCAAAAATGTAGATGGATTCCCATTCACTGTGGGTTCCCATCACACTTACTCCACTTGCAAGAGTACGTACTCTAACATAATCTGCCATTTTCCTACCTTTTACAGGGACAGGGTTTCCACTACTCTCTCCTTCGCATTCTTGGCCCTCGCCATCCTGAGCTACTTGTTGCTCCTCAAACATATCAAGGTCATGATTACATTTTGGTTTCGATCCCTTTTGAACTTTTATACTCTTGCTGAATCCATGCTTCTTGAAACTTTTTCTTTCTTTGGATCCTGGGATGCCATTTCTTCTAGTTGCCACCTATTTTTTTGGCCACTCTTTGAAAGTTTCTTCTGATCCTTTAGGTATGTCTGTCATGGGCCAAGTATAGAAGATGCATGCTGGAGATGGGTCTATCTAGAACAAGGTAGACCCTTTCTTAGTCCTGGAGACATTACTTTGATAAGATCAGGTTGGATTGTGTGAGGAAAGGCACAAAAATAAAAGAGCTTTAAGAGCTATTTTAATATCATAAATGCTCTCTCCCATTTATATTGGTTTCGCTGAGACTAGTTAGGGTGGAAATAATACAGTGTCAACTGGGCTCTAGAAATCATGAGAAATTGTATGTGACCTACTAAATTTCTATTCCAGAATTATTCATGATGGATAGAATATGGTCCAAGAAATGTACCTTAGGGCTTTTATGCTCTTCTTATCTACATCAGTGTCCCATGTGCCTGGCAAGTTCTCTTCTTGTCCTTTCTCAATAACAGTTATCGTCACTACTGCAAGCTTTCAAGGGCTGTACAATTTGGTAAAATAGTTCAACATAAATATTGCAGACAGAATGATGGTTAAGTTATTTACATTAACCCAACCAGGGAAAAGTCTTAAATGTTGTCATATAATTTCAGGGCTTAGCATCACGGAAGCGTAGCAGCAAGGAGGGAATGTTGTGAAGATTTCATTTACATGATTGATAGACGTGGTAAACAAATTTTTTTATCATAGAAATTTGTGAGTCTAATGTTGATTCTTTTTATTATTATTATTATTTTCTTTTATTTAGGTTCCCAGCACCAAGAGGATTATGGCATTTGGCTAGTTTATGGAAATGAACTTGACTTTACAATTAGAAAAGCGGAATCTCTCTATATTAGCAGTAGTCTTGGCCCTTAGATACTCAGGTATAAATGAGATTAATTTGTTTTCAGAGAACACTGGTAAATACTGTTTCTCATAAAGAAAGCTAATATGTTTTAAAAGATGAACTACGACTCATATGCTTTGGGAAGATGGTTTCAAGTCTTACAAGTTCATTCAATAGACTCTATCATAATGTGAGCTGTCAGCAATTATATTCCAAGTACAGTAGAGTTCTTATCTCTGAAAGTACATGTGCTGCAGCGTTTTCCCAGCCACTGTGATAGCAGAGGCAGCAAAGTCTCTTACAAACTCTCCACTCATTCAGGAAAGAATGGTGTACATATTGGCTTCCTAAACTCAAGTTGTTTCTGCATCAGATTACCTCTTTGCAAATGAGTAGCATTTTTTTTCTGCTGTGGTCTTGTGGTCTAATATTAATACATTTTCACAATGGAAACCCGGTGGATTTTAGATCATTTTCCTAGGTTTGTATCCCAAGGGATATCTAACCTATGTTGCTTGTTTTAATTAAATTACCACATTTTCCATATGATTAAATGCCAGAATAATGAAGACTTATGGGACTAAATTTTAATGCACCATACATTAAGAGGAGCAATGAAGGGACACATATGATTTTACTTTAAGTAAAACCTTTCAGTAGCAAATATTTCACCTCTTGCCTTTTTTTTTTCTGGAGCAAATGAGAGTTTTAGCACTGCAGAGCACCAGCCAATGGAGCCTCCTGCAGTGGCCCTCAGTGAAAGGGAAAGCGCATCTTTGAGATTTTTTTTCAGACCTTGGAATATGAAAGGAGATTCTGGGTATGGGCCAATGTTTTTGGAGTAACAATATTGGCTGACTCCTATTCCTATTGGAATAGGACCACTTACCATTTTTTTTCTCCCCACATGTCAGATATACTTTACATCAGCTATGTATACCTATCAACCCATCAATATTGATAGTCATGGGGTATCTAATAGGAAAATTGTGTACAACCACTTGAAATTTCAACGCAGAAGAGTTTGTACAATCCTTTTCCCTTTTTTGGTATCATCATGATAGCCTCAATGTCAAAAATAATTAGGCAAAACAGGAAAAGAATATATCTTGATTTTTACTTCAGAAATATTCCCTAAACTATGCTTATTAAACTAAACATAAACCCTCTGAAACTAGTAAACGTTGTGCATACTTTTGCCAGAAGTTATTACATTTAGTTACCTCTGAGATCAGTTAGGTATTTTGTTTTTTATTTCACTGTTACATGATAATTCTAATCTAACATTATATATTTTGTTACCATAACCTAAATTCAATTGAGTAGGCTATGGGAAGGACTGTAAACAGATTGGCAGAGTGTTGTTTCCTTAGGCTGCACTTAGAAAGAAAAAAAGAAATTCTAGCATCTTTGAAGAGTTCTATCTATGTTTTTGTTGTTGTTGCTTGTTTATTTTACTTTAGAATTTTCTGAGGAGAAAGCAGAAAAAGAAAAAAAATCAGGAAAATACTTTTTGAATTTTGTTGGTAACTGAGAGCATAGAATAGAGAAACAATGTAGATTTGGGGGTGTTCAAATCATGGTTGCTAGCTGTATAGGTTGGGCATCAGTTTTTTCATCTGTATAATGTGGTTATCAGTTTGTACCTTAATGGATTATTCTGATTAAATGAAATGCTGCTTTTCAAGGATCCTGTAAGTGCCATGTAGTAAATGCTCAATAAATGTGAGGTCCTCTTTCCTTCCTCTCTCCATCTGGAAAACCTACCCTATGTGAGTGAAAGAAAAAGAAAATAAAATTCTTTTTTCCCTCTCCCCTTTTATAGCCATAAAGTATTTAAGGAAAATACTGCACTAGATTCTGAGATGGATAAAACACATGCATTTGGTTTATTAACTTTCTAGTTAAGAGATTTATTCCCTAGCTCGTTTAAATATTTTGAGAAACATACTGTTACATTTAAACATGAAATCTGTCTCCCCTACACTTCATGAAGCTTTTCCAGTTTCCTGTCTTCAAGTTAGGAAATGATGAGGTTGAAAGCATTCTGGCCTCAAGACACCGACATTTCTGAGCCGACCACGAAAGTTCATTCAACTTCTCATAAATGCCTCAAGACCTTCAAATGCAAAACATTTGGGCAATAGACTTAGTCAAGGGACATGATACCAGCCTCCTTCGTTGTGCCATTTATCAGACCTGGATTTGTAGAATACAAAGTTTCAGAGCTTGCCTTTTCTTCTCAGATGCTGCATACCATTCGGAGTATCTCATTTCCTGATGTTTGTATTCCTTTTTGCCCGTCATTCACTCCTTACTCTACCCAGCTTCATATCGTCATAGCTGTTTGGCCTGTGGTTTTTCTCCTCCTTTAAGACATTTTCAGAATTTAGATTTGTGGAAAGGAAATATAAGGTCGGACTCATTTAAGGGAACTTCAATTTATATTTTTGACAAATATTTGCCCAAAATAATATCAGTGGAGTACCATTATCTTAGTGTGTCTCTGGTTGGTAATAGTCTCAGCCTTGACCTCTCAGTATAAATAAATAGGATCTCATAGTTTGTAACCATGGAGAAGGCAAGAGTTTACAAACATTTATACACAGTTATAAAGCTTCCCTGGAGGAAAATGGATGCAACTGAAGGGAAGATAAATTATCTTTAAAGATGTTTCTCAGATTGGATTGTTCTTAATAAATAACTTCGTTCTACACATTTTTTTTTTTCTTGGAGCCAAATTCTGCCTTTGGTGTGTTGGCCTGTTCTGTTTGCACACAGAGGGAGGTCCACATGGGAGAGCATGTGGTTGCATCAACTTTAAAGAATTTAGAACAAGTGGGAACATGTATTGTTGCTGTGAAGCTTTCTTCATTTCAATCAATGAGTAGTTATTGAGCTCCTACTATGTGATCACCACTGGGTAGGAGCTTATTAGGGAATCGGACACGAGGAAAAATTGGGCAGTGACACAGAATAGCGGATTTCAAGGTACCAAATGACAACACATCACGGTAGAGCAGTGGTGCTCACCTGGGGTGATTTGCCCGCTAGAGGCAGTTGGCAAATGTGTAGAGACTGTTTTGATTGTCACCGCTGGTAGGCGGCGGGGGCTCCCAGCATTTCGTGGGGGCAGCCTTCGTAGGATGTTTAGTAGCATTATACACGGCACATTAGAGCCCCACAACAAAGGATCATTGCCAAGGTTGAAAAACCTTGCTGTAGAAACATCCATCAGGTGGAAAAGGCCTTCATTTTGCAAAATTCTGCCAGAATAGGATAATATAAATAACCCTCAAAAATGCTTTTCTTTTCTTTGAAGAAGCTGGAAGTTATCTGTTATATCCTGTTCCTCAGGAGTTGAAGTGGCTTCTAGTCCTTAGCCGGGCACCAGAGTGGTACTTCTTGTGGCTTCTGAGTGCCAGCATTTTTCTGGAAAAAATGTTTCTTGAGTTTTGGCTTAACCTTTCCTTCCCGTGGGCTCAGATAGGAGTCCATGAGACTTAGTGAGGTAAACAATATCCATGACACATAAAATTCTGTCTTTTCCCAAAGTTTTCTCTACTCATTCCAAAACCACCACCTAAATTCTCTCCCAGCAGGTGTCTCCATCAATCCATCAGACCTGCCAAGACATGCTTGAATGCTACCAGAGGATAGAGTTAAGGCTAAAGCTGGGATCGCGGCTGCTTACTTCTATGCTTTGTAATCAAAAAGAGAACACGTAGAATGAGAGAGAAGGAGTGGGACATGGAGGGTTGGGGAAGAGAGAGAGAAGAGGGAAGGCAGAAGGCAGGCAAAAGGGATGGCACTTTTGGCATCAATTTATAACTGTTCTAATGCCCCAGGTACTTGGGAAGGACTTGGGATTGGCCATGTTGCCTTTCAGCTTTCTTTCACTTCCCTAATCTTCATGGAAGTTCAGGGGTCTTCTTACATTCTCCCAGAGTCTCTGCATCTCTCTAGCTGAGCATTGATAACCCCCTTCCCTCACAAGCTGAAGCAGCAGGAGGGTGAGCCCTGTGGAAGCTCCCTGTTCCTAGGACAGTGCCTACTGCACGACACAAACCCTTGTGGAATGAACAAAGCCAACACCCACGAAAGTGCTCAGGCAAACTTCAAACAAGGAGAATGCGCATGAAGTTTTCCATTTTCCGGATTTGCGAGGGTTCCAGTTCTGCCTGACACTTTTTCTGGGTGGACATCACACACAATCACAGTTCTGATTCATTTTCTCTCCATCTCCATCTTGCAATCTCTCATTCTAAGTCTGTTTCCAAAATTAGTGGGTCTATTTTTATTGATTGTGTGTTTTACCTCTTCATTGAATTGTTGGGTCCAGCATGATAGAGACCGTCTCCTATTTTCGGTTTTTATATCCACTAAGTAACTCATCTCCACTAAAACACATGAAAATGTCTGGAGTGGCTGTATGTCAAATCTCTCCCTACTTCAGTTGTCTCATGTACTGAATGGTGAGTATCACTAAGAAGGATGTTCTTTCTTATTCACATAGGAAATGTTTTCTTGCTATTGAATCCTGGCTTCTCATGGCTAGGATATGTGAGGTGGCAGTTACATTTGAGTTTATTCATAAAAAAATCTATTCTTTGAAATAATTATACTATAGAGTTCAAAAAATAACTTTTTGGTATAAATCCTCAAATAATGCCTAAGTAAATGTATTATGAAAGATGAGAACAGCTGGGGTTCAATCTTTGCCTCCTAGTGCAGACTGCAATGAACTAATGATCTTTTTCATTATTTTGAGTAGAAAGACAGAGAAAAATGAAAATGAGGAAAGCTGACAATAAATTAGAAGTTTTAGTGGGAGGGGCAAGAACAATATTTTAATGGGAAGTGAAAGAACAATGGGTTAAAACTCAGAAATAAGTTAGATGTGAGGGGCATAAGGGGATATGCAAAAAGTGAGTGACCATGGAGACTAAATGGCAGGAGGCATAAAGCCTTCAAGATGCATTTGTGTAAAGAAGCTTAGGTTTCCGTTTGTTTTTGACTTTTTAACAGAAAGATGAGTAGTAGGCTCAAAATAGATACATTAAAGGGCAATTATCTCAAGCCTTTAGTTTCATGGCTACTCTGATGGAGAAATGATTTCATGTAGAGAAAGAAATGTTGTTTTTCGTATCAGCCTTGTAATGCTGAGTCATATTTGTTTAGGCAAGATCTAATTTTTCTCAAATACAGTGGAAAATCCTAAGTGTGGGGTTTTTAAATCTGTTGTTCATGTTCTCATTTTATGATAGGCTTAGTTATCATTAAGTAAACTTAGCGATGACTGATCTCTCTCTCTGTCTCTCTGTCTCTCTGTGTCTCTCTCTGTCTTTCTCTCTCTCTCTCTCTCTCTCTCTCTCTCTCTCTCTCTATATATATATATATATATATATATATATATATATATATATATATATATATATATGCAAGATTTATCATTATTATATCATGGTTTTTAGGGTGAACATACATCACCTGATTTCAAAAAAAATTTAAAAGCACGCACACTGCTTTCCTATGGCGCACGTTAGCTCTTGAATTATGCATTGGTAGACACACTCTCATTTCTACTGCAGGATTGGGAACTGTGAGTTATATGCCACATACTTACACAGCTTGTGAGGAGCAGATGGAGAGTGGGACGGACTCGGTGGGCAGCACGCTGAGCTGGGACGGACTGGGGTTGCTGCCGTGGAAATGACGAGCACCGTCCAGCACATGTCCCCTCTGCTCTCACTGCCTCGCTGAGTGGTGCCAGTGCAGTGAAGGGTGCTGAGAACGAAATGCCAGCTTTGTGAATCAGGAAACAGAGAAGATACCCAGCTTTGGGGGGTTAACTACTGTCTACGATAAAGCAGAACAAAGGTGGTTGCTGCTCTGCCTGTACTGAAATTATGAACAAGAGAGACATTTGGCATCAATTCAGCAGTTGATAGCACCCTCAAAATACAAGGAAACTCCAAGTCCTGGTTATTTAGATAAGGGCCTCATTGGAGAAGAGCTGAATGAAAATATTCAGTATCCATTTGGTCTTCTTCATCCACTACTCTGTACTGAAGGAAGAGAAATATTGATCCTCACGTTTCACTAGTGCTGCATGATTAGGAGAGTGAGTCTTTTTGTCTCAAACTGTTTTGGATGAAGCTCTCTCTAAAAGGATAAATTCTGATTGTGGAATCGTGTCTAGTGTTCACATGAAAGAAGATGGGATAGGCCAAAGTATCATCATTAAATACGGTGCACGTAACATACTGGCTCATGTTAATTAGTCTGTAAGTAAAAAGCAAGGACTCCAAGTGACTGTGGGAAAGTGACTTGGTGATTTGCTATTGCTGGTCAGTCTCACAAAAGGAGAATTGTCTGTTGTGAGAAAGGAGAGAATGGGAAATCAAAGAATCTGTTAGAATTTGGATATGTGGTAGTAAGAGAGATGAATACGGGGAAATTGAAAACCTATTGGGATTGATTTCCTGGAAAATATAATTTGAATTTATCTTTGGAATTCCACAGGAGTCTGATGGTGTTTTCACATGTAAATTCTTCTTTCTTTCCTATGTATTCACATTATTCAGGTGAACAAATTTAAAAACTGGTGAAAAAGGAGAGAATCAACATTTCAGATGCCAGGATTAATTTTCAATACAGCACACAAAAGTAGGGCGCAGAGCAGAATCACAGGAAATTGTGAGCTTACTCTGCAAATTCTCTACTCCCTCGATTTTTCTAGGTGCCGCTGCTTCCTTGGTGTGGACACATGTGGAAGTCATAGTTACAAAATAGACATTGAAATTATCCTAACAAACGCAACCATACTAATGGTATAGTCTGCTTTCTAGCAAAAGCTTAAATAAGAAGATGGTAGACTCGAATCTCCACACTAAGGATCTGCCAGAGACAACATTTAAGTTAATTGCACAGGTTTTATTTTTTAGCACAGTTAATATCCATTCAATGGCTGATGCCCAAAATTTAAAGAAAGAAGTAGAGCACAATTTTGTTTGAGCAAATACGAATATGTTACTATGAAACAAAGGGCAAAGTACTTTACTCTGTCAATTACATTTATTCTACAGCATGCTTTATGCTCCAAACAGCTTGAAAATAATTGAGTTGCTGAATTCTTCATTAGGTCAAATTATTTATTTCCTACCCTTGCTCCCTACCTTCTTCTCGCCTTTCCTCCCTTCTCCTTTTTTTTTTTTTTTTTCCCTTTCTTCTTTCCATATTTATTAAGCAGCTCACCAATTCCAGGCATTTGGGTAGGTGCAGTGACATAATGGTTGTTAAGGCTATAATCATTTTTACCCCTATGGCTGTAACACTGATTGAACAATTTTCAGCATATCAGATAGAAACCCCTGACATTTTTAAATTTTAACATTATGAGATAAGGTTCTGTTTCACTTGGGGAGAAATCAAGTACCATGTTTCCCTGAAAATAAGACCTAACCAGAAAATAAGCCCTAGCATGATTTTTCAGGATGACACCCCCTGAACATAAGCACTAATGCGTCTTTCGGAGCAAAAATTAATATAAGACCCAGTCTTATTTTCGGGGAAACATGGTATGTGAATACAGGAAGGGAATTCAGGCACAAGTTCCCTCCTTATTTTAACATCTCAAGGATACTTAAGTTTTTTTGGCTATAACTGAAGAAGCCGGAATATTGATTGCAGTTCAGCCAGTTACAGGGATGGAGTCAAGGAACTGGGAGAGACTATTAGAAAATATTAGTTCCATTCCTCGACAATCATGAAATGTGTAACCTGCTGGAGTAGCTGGTTGAGACAAGGGTGGAATAGTTGTGTGGCTGGTATCCAGCCCACTTTTGTCTTTTCTAGATGAGCATAATGTAGCTGGTGTTCCACTAGAAATTGTTGGTCTGATGGGACTCTCTCCTTGGCTTACAGATTCATTCACCACTGGCAAAGAACTGTGAAGAAGCTAGAAAATTGTCATTATGACTATGAATGAACAAGTCAGTGCCTTTCAATCAATTACACTGAATTCTTTCCTTTTATATGTTCTATAACTATTAGAAGAAACTTTTCTTTTAAATCAAATAAAATAGTATGGCAGTCTTGGGTGTAATTTCATAAAAACATTTCTTTTTTTTAAAGGAGAATTTGTTTGCTGGGGTCATATTGTAAGCTAGAGGACCAAACAAACGGAATATAAATGATTGAGTTTGCTTTTGAAATCTGTGGAATTCCTGTATTCAAGATACAGTGTCTCTATTCTGTGACTGGTTTTTGTGGCTACCCATTCAGAGGGGCTGTGGGATAATAGGCAGGTTGTTAGGTGATGATTTGGAAAAGCACATCCTGGCTCTTCCACACATTCACCACGAGAC
Organism: Rhinolophus sinicus; assembly: GCF_057876585.1. Lineage (NCBI taxonomy): Eukaryota > Metazoa > Chordata > Mammalia > Chiroptera > Rhinolophidae > Rhinolophus > Rhinolophus sinicus. The sequence goes on from NC_142515.1 coordinate 126,362,786, forward strand.
CGTAGAGGTCCAAGTCTCTAAGGCTTTGAGTCCGTTTGCTCATCTTTCTTAACTTCTTTATAGATTGTGAGATACAAAAGAGATAATATATATGAAAGTATCTTGACAATTGTGAAACATCATAAATGTGTACGGTGTTATTTTGGTGTAAAAACAAACTATATTCCTGGCTTATTTTTAAATGTACTGATGTATTTCAAAGTGAATCATAAATACAAAGTTCAGAATTTCCTATTCGTAATGGAAATGCAGATACATAGTATGAGAATCCTGAAACTGGTGTTAACAAATACATCTTTCTTCATGATTATAGATCCTTCCCGATATAATGAATCCATAGTTGAAATCAGAGTTCTGCATAGATAAGAGCTTGATCTCACTTCTACGATAACACGGAGCCCTGGGGGAGAGGGTACAAAGGTTAACATGACCTGTCATTTAGAACTCAAAATCTAGTGGGGGTCAGCAGCATAAGCAAATAATTTGATATAAACAAAGCAAGTGCAAGTTTCAGAGCTAGCACAAAAGAGAGTAAGATAATAAAATACACATTTTAAATAAACATTTTCCTTAAACTTTCTCTAATTAAATAATTATTTGAACAGTACTAAAATGAAATGACTTAGAACCTATCAAAGAGTATGTACCATGTTTAATGGCAGAATGCACACTTAGTATTGAGAATAGAACCCAATGGGCCGAATTCAATGATCTAATAGAGCGTGTCTCAGACATTGCTATGTTCTGGTAATAATGATCAACAATTTCAACCACACAGAATGTTTGAGATGGATGAGAATAGAAGAAAATGCCTTTTGTTTTTAAACTATTTTACCACTTTTGTGTGAAGACTCTTAACATTTCTTTGCAAAATACCCCTAATTGCGTCTCCCTTTCCCTTCCACCCTCACATCTGTCCTTCTTTCCTCGCAATCTTCAGATCCCAAACATTTCTTATTGTCCTTAAAAGTGAAAACAAAGAAAGTTTTTATGTCTCTTTAGCCTAGACTCTGCACTTCTTTTTATATAAGTCTGGACATGTTTAATGGATAAAGAATCACGATTTTTGTCAACAGGCATAACACAGACTCTTCATCTAAAAAAAAGCAACAACAAACATCTCAACTTGATAACAAGTAATTAAAAACACAACCAACACCACACTCGAGAAGGGGTTGATCTCTGTCCTTGTGAGTTACTGTGGCTTCTCTTTAGGAGACAATAAAAAATTTATGGATGGACTGTCCAGCTTTTAAAGAGATCTGCCTTTAGTTATAAAGGTTTTCTGATACCATGTTTAAGGAACCAGATGTACACTGCAGAAAGAATAAAGTGGCAGTTGTGAGTGTGCTTGAGTGGTGATAAATGACATAAATGTTCTGCTCTTGGCCCCTGTCTATTCTCAGGAACAAAATTGAACTGAAGTGGATCAATATAGTCTGGTTCTTTCTTGCTATACAGTGTGTGTGTGTGTGTGTGTGTGTGTGTGTGTGTGTGTGTGTGTGTATTGGGGGAGGGCAGTTTAGACAATGGGACAATCTAAGGGCTAAAATGAGCCTTTTGAGTCCTGCCCTGTGAAGTTTGTACCAGTTTGGGTGGCTGTGAGGGAGGTTGAGGGTGACTCCTTACTCTGTGGACATTTTCTCCAAGTACGGCAGAGTGGGCAGTTGGGGCTGTCTGAGCGAGGGTTGCACTGTCCTGGAGTTCATGGACATGTGCATAGTCACGTGGACTGGAGTCTTGCATATTTGTGTCTTTCTAGCCTAGGGTTATGGGAACAACGGGGACATAAGCACATATTCTTGCTCGGGCAAGTAGGATGGCTCCCAGTAGAGAAGGGCTACAAGTCTTTTTGTTAAGCTGCAATCAGAGAGAAGAATTATTTATAGATTGAACCTTCAAGGGCAAACAGAGCAGGAAGGGAGCTTCAGAAATCAGGCTTAGTCTCAGAACTAGAGGGAGAAAAGTGAATGCACTAACTAGTTAGGCAAACTGGAGTATCTAACGATGTCTAAATATTTTTTATTTGTTTTTAATAAAAATAAAAACAATATGTTTATTAATAAATTGACATCCTGGTATTGAAAAAAGAAATCAGTCTTAGTCTGTGCTATCATGGCTGGCTTAAAGACGTGACTTTCTGAAAGACACATATTGATTTTGAAAGTGAAAGAGATTGACTTAAGCAGGGAGAAGTTATCCAAGCCATGACACAGTTTTCTCTGTGATCCATAATTAGAAGAATAGGTTCAAGATTATCTTAAAAGAATAAATAGAATTAACATAGCAGCACCAAAAATAATGCTCTTTATTGAGAATTTTCATTCTCAGCAACTGAAAATACTTTGACATCTATTCCCTCCTTCATCTTTATAAAAGACAAAGGACAAAGTTGAGGCGATTTGGGGAAAAATAGTTTAGATTAATGGAAGAGGTGGGAAATCACCTAAATCTAGGTTGATCTGGAATAAGATGGGCCTAGCCCAAATTAATAGGGAGCAAGCTTTCTTTGGATTACTTTTGTCCTTCCCATAGTTTTCTTTGCGCTTTCAATGTTTCTCCCTCCAAGGCAACCAGCCTTCTCCTGCAGTCTCTTAGATGGCCAGCGAATTCTCATGTGGTTCCTTAACGGCCGACACACTATGTTTAAGAACTTTATAACTTCTCCTTTCCCTGGTGTCATTGTTCCCATTTCTCTGAAACTCGGTGTTTGACTGCGTGAATAAGGTAAAACTTTCTTCCAAATAGTGCCTTCTTATGCAAGAAACATGAGTCCAGTGAAATTTTAAGTACTCTGCTGTATTATGCTCTGTGTATAATGGACTTGAGCTACATTATGGCAACAAATCTACTGATATATATATTAAATCATACTTCAGCTTACTCTGGTTTAATTGTTCAGACGGTAACAATTGGCTTCAAATGAAGTGTTTTTTGAATTCTGTATAACTCTCATAGTATGTGTGGGCCTGGTACATTTCTTCAGGTGAGCTGATGAGAAATGAGAAATGTAGAAGCACACATTTTACTGCTGTAGGACCACCTTAACCATCTGTATCACATTGTACTGATCAAGTGATTGGTTCCATTCATTATCGAATGAGGTGGCCTTATAAACAATGAATTTGTCAGTTTTGGAATAGTTTGTTAATTCCTGTTAACGTTTCGTCAGTTTACTGCTTAAAACCATTTTCAGCAACAATATCAGAAAAGGTGTACTATGCAAGTCATTCAGTTTTTCTTCGTGTTTGTCTCTGTGGTATTGGACGATGCCAATGATATAAGGTTCTGATATAATATGAGGGTTTCTAGTACCCAGATTATTCTTATCAAGCCCATTTAAAAGAATAGATGATATGTCTATATCATACCTGTTGATGCTTGTTTGAACATATTTTTGGTACACAGAATCTGTGCTTTGTTGGGTACTGATTTATGTGGTTGCATTAAGAAAAGGAGGTTGTTCAGGGCTTAAATGCTCCTGTGGGTTTATTATGCATAAAATCCTGAGATTTAAACATTTTACTGAAGTGGTTCCATGATCATTCAGAGCAAGTTATTCTTGGCTGCCTAAAAAGAAAGTAAAACACATTCTTGGTCTTATTTCTGTCTTTTATTCCCACCTGATGTCATCCTCACATCGTGCAATATCCTCAAACTGGGAGGTTACAACTAATTCCAAACAAACTTTATTGGGGACTTTCCTTCCTGCAGACATTTCCTAACACAGAATATACTGTAAACATTCTCAGAACTCCCAGACAAGTGACCATCCTAATGTTTGGCCCTCCCTGCAAGCCCTCGGCCTTGGTTTACTACACATGATTGTCAGTCAGAAACCTGCGTTTCCCCCACAGAACATTGCATGGCAGACTGAAAGACTTCCATTAAAGGAGATTCAAACAGATGAACGCTGATATACTGGGGAAATAAACAGAAGGAAAAATGGCACATTTTCTGGGAGGCAGTCGAAAGCAGTTGGGTTGCTAGGCAGGAAGAAAGCATATAAACAATTTTAGATCCCAAATTCTATTTGAATATCTGAATGAATCCAGTTGAATTTATGGCAAAAGTGTAAAATAAAAGAAGAAAAATTTAAAAGGAGGAAAGGAATTACTGATGCGTGTCAACCTCCCTCCCTCCAAGTTTCTCTTTCTTTTGTTTTCCAAGTTTTCATTCTCCTAAATCAAACTATATAATCGTTTCAAATAGTTTGCATTTGAGATTTGTTTTTGGTCTTTGTGAGTAGCTATAAATTACATAAAAACAAGCTGCAGTTGCATTTTCAACTATCCAATAAGGATTTAATTTAATTTAATAGGACAGTTATCAAATGTTAATTAAATACTGATAGATTATGAGAAACATATTTACTCTGGTTTACCAACAAGGTACAAAAATATGTTTTGAATCTAAGTTTGGCATTTATCTGGTTTGCAGATTCTTCTGTACAGAGATATAGTTCTTCAGAGTTAGTATGTTTACTTTACTGAGCTTAAATTGTACGTGACAGTTAAAGTATTTGTATTTGCTATCAAGGTTTATAGTTGTGTTGCTGAGATGTACATAGATATGCTTTAGATTAGTGAACATTGAATCTTCCAGCATCAATTATATATTTAAAAAATCAACTGACCTTTTTTATAGCTACATTTGTGTTTTTGGAATTTGACTGTCTCTAACAGGTAGTTATAAAATGCTGCCTAATAAAATTCTCCTCTTTTATCATTTTTCAATATACTACTTATTAATAAATGATATATTTTAAGAATGTTTTCTTCAAATCAGCACTTGTCATCTGTAAGAGTGATTGTATTCTCTCTAATTGAGCTCATTTTCCCTCACCATAGTTATGAATACACTTGATTGAATTCACCTTTTTTTCATTGGAGCCAATATTCCTCTTCATCTCTCTTTTTTTTGTGTGTGTGTGATTATAACCTTCTTTTTTCTGTCTCCTCTTCTATCATTTTATCCCTAAAGCCTCCCCTAAGGACTTAAACTCTGGCTTTTCACCAAAGTACATTGTCTGGAGTCAGAGATCTTAAGAGTGCTGAGTTAACTTATCTGCTGAGTTTCTAGGCACTTTATAAAGACTACACAGTAAAACAATGGGAGCCAGTAAAAGTAGAGAGTTGAGGAATGATCTGAGAAATGTGGCCAATATGCACGGCAAATCTGGATCATTTCATCTCTAATTTCCCCCCTCAATAACAGGATTATGTGGGTCTTGACACTTGCATTAAATTTCCACTTCTTTGTGCATTCAGAGATGCAACCCAAGGCAAGAGGTGACTTTGGGTTTTGTTTTTATTAAAGTGAAATATCTGAAATCCTTGACACAGGCGCTCTCATTGTACTTTAAAAAAGGTAGAATGACTTGTGTGCTTAGGAAGAGAACACAAGGTGGCAGGGCCACAGCAGAAATAGTGTTGCTATTGTCAGAATCTACCCACAGGGTAGGTCAGAGACACAAACTGCTTTAAGTTCTACATTTTTTTCATTCAAATTTCACATAATGTATTATTTTCTTTACCAATAACAGATCACGAATCCCACTAAGTCACCATAGATCTTGGTTAAGTTGAAATGCAGAAGGACAGGAAGCAGATACAATTAAAATTGTAAATTATTTGGTTGAAGTGTACCGCATTATTTTTCTTAGATTTTTATGACACAAACATTAGTTTAATTTTTTTAAAAAACTTTACAAATAATTCTGTAGCATAAAATATTTTCCATTATCTAGATAATGTGAACATTCCTCATCTCTATTACATTTCAGAGTGTTTTGTTTCTTTGGGAATTCTTGGCATTTTCAGTAAGTAATGAGACAGGGCAAAAGTCAATGAATTTATCTCTGTATTCAGCCAAGGGAAATATAGAGCAATGATAGATATTTCACACTTTTGTTGGTACTAATCTGGGATATTCTGGAAAAATGGAAAGTGTTTGTGCTAGTTAAGGTACCAGAACTTATGTAAAATGTAAATACAACAATTTCAGTAGCTTAACACAATGGAAGTTTAATTCTTGCTAGTGAAAATTCCCAAACAGACATTCCTGAGTGACAGGCAGCTTTTGTGAAAGTATTGATTCAGTAACCCAGTTTCCCTGTATCTGTTGGTTTGGTAATCTTCAACACCTGACTTCTAAAATTATCACAGAAGGGGGAAGAGCATGGGGATTGCAAATGTTAGGTTGTAAGGGCAAAGCCTGGAAGTAGTGTTATCACCCTTGCTCACGTTCCATTGGCTGCAACTCAGCCGTGTGGCCACATCTCACAGGTTGCTACTCTCTGGTTCAGGGAACACTGCAGTCCCCGGGTAAAACATCTTCCTCTTCCTGGAATCCTCAGCTGTGCTCTAAAGGCCTGTCAACTGATTGCATCAGGTCCATCCAGATTATCTAGGATAATCTCCTTACATAAAGTCAACTGATTATGCACATTAATCACATCTACCAAATACCTGTGTAACAATGCCTAGATTAGTGTTAATTGGATAACTGCCGATTGTTGTCTAGACAGGTTGACACACACACACACAAATTAACCATCACAATTTTTATATACGTGTGTACATAATTATAGTATTTTATTATTAATATTTCTCAAAATTGCTTTTCATTTCTTTGTCTTTTGACAGTATGACTATACAAACACATTTCCAGATGTACTGTATTTTAGAAGGCAAAACATTTTCTTCTCATTTATGTATTTAACTAGGAAATAAATAGAATGCAGTGTGACATAAGTAGGATAAGCCCTAGTTTTGAAGTACAGTAGGTTTGTGTTTGAAACCTTGTTCCAGTATTTACTAGTGATTCAATCACCTTGGACAGTGTTATTCAGTTTCTTTGAGGACAGCTTCTTATCCTGTTGTACAAGTTAATAATGACTGTATCTGTATGTAACATACTGTAACAGTCCTTTGTTCAGGGTAGCTGCTCAATAAATGATAGACATTATTAAATGAGATATGAGATAGCCCACTGGTGGGGTTGGACTCACTCCTAGAATGCTGGCCAGACTCGGAAGCCAGGGAATTCCTGTAACAATGTCTCCCTACCTTGGGGTGGAAGTAGCCGGGTGCACCATTCCTGTGAGAGTGATCCTTTACTAGAAGCATGGTGACCGGAGGCGAAGCAGTGCTCAGGGCCAGTGCCAATGTCATGGGGAGTGGTTTCTAAGGCCGTAAAATTCCTGCCTCAAATCTAGGTCTTTGCCATAAAAATGTTAGCTGCTCTCCAGTAACTCCTGAAGAAGAATATGAATGTCAGAATTTTGTTCATTGCATTCATTTTTTAAATTCAGCAAATATTAATATTTATTGAGTTTCTATTGACTTCTTGACATTGTTCTGGATGAGTGTAACAGAAACATTTTGAGATTTGTGGAGATGTCAACTTTAGAGGATAGTTTACAGATTGGAATGATAAGGCTGGTAATTAAGTATTTTAATCAATAATGTCCCTGGTCAGTGAGGGATTGTCTTCTGTCACAATAAAGGCTGCTGTAATAGATTGGGTTTTATTGATGTTAAAAACTCTTTTTTTATGCTGAGCAAGAGATACTTTATTTAATCATTGTAACTAGTCTTAGAGGACCCTCAGAGTAACCTCTATATGCAACCTCTGACCTGGCCTACAACATTGTCCATTATTTTCACTATCTTTATAATCAATACAATTTGCTATGACCAAATTAACCACACGGTAATCAAAACTTTTTATTACAGTGATGAAAACAAAGTACTGAACTTCTGTCTATGTTTCATTATGTTATGACAAAGCCTGTTTATATTTGCATATATACACAAATAATTTTTCATAAAATTACATTTATATTTACACATACAAAAATATTATTTCATATACTTACAGATTTTATGGTTGAAACCCAAAAGGTTTTAGTCTATTTTAATGAAGTTTTCTCAGAAAAATTATCTACATATTGAACTTGCACCGGAATCTCAAATACATATTTCGGCAAGATATGCGTATATGAAGACAGTGATGATATACCTCAAGTAGATCAATCAACGATGTATATTCATTGTATAATAATATTCGTAAACCTCAATGAAGTGTTTTCAATAATTAATTTTACTTTAATTAATGTAAATATCTCAATAAATTTAATTTAAATGCCTATTTAAGACAAAGTGTTGTGACGACAATCTGGCTGCAACATCTTTCACCCCATTGATCGCCAGGGTTGGTTGGGCTTATCTGGCTGGCTGGGCGGGTGTCCATTCCTCCCTCACTGCTCCACGTGCATCCCTCCTGGAGCTGCGGGCTCTTCGGAGGAGAGGACCACTCTTTGGTCAAGGTACATGAGTAGCTGTGCTCCCCTGCTAGTAGAACCTCCAAAGAAGCTCTCAGGTCCAAAAACTCTTCTCACTTGAGCATGCTACATTTTTTTCTTAAAACGTCCTGTGAATCCATAAACTTTTCTATATGCTATTCATGTAATCTATTTATTTTCTTATTGGAAAAATACTTTTAAAAACCCCCAGTCAATCTGGTTTCTATTTCCTACACATGACCTTTGATTAAAAAAACAATTTCTTGGGGCCAAATTCTAGAAATTTAGGTCCTAAGAAACATCTGAATATGAGCAGTGTATGAAAGTGGCCATTACTTGACTGGAGAATCATCTGAGTAGTGATAGATTTCATACATGCAACAAATTGAAAGTGACTCTTTTTGCTTTCCGTTTGTTGGGGATAATTAATGTAGTGTATGAGTTCAGTATTGCATTCTCCAAGGTTGGGAAGTACTTTATGATAATCAGTGACTGTCTAAGGCCATCTACCAACAGTGTGGAGGTGGGCAGAACACCACTTCCCCAAAGGTGTATGTCTGGCAAACTCTGCTTTGCAATGTTAATAATAATGTGTAATTGTGTGTGCTAGAGGAAAAGTTATTTGAGTACATATACTATTAAATGTTTCAATACAAAGTTTTGTGTTATAGATATGTATCATTTCTTATTTTCCCACTTAAGTGTCACATACTGTTTAATGAAATCTAAATTAATTTTCAAAAAGGCATAACTTATCAGCAAATGCATTTTTAGATGAATTTCATGTTTGGTTTAGGGACTGAATGTGTATTAAATGTCAACTAGAACATGAAACTATATATTTTTTTAGTATTAAAAACAAGCCAAAAGAGCAATAATCCTGTAAAGTATTGCACTGGTGTATTTTTATAATTTTGTTGATTCTGAATGAAGATTATACGTACACTGCAAGAGTGGATACATCTTTTTTCCTAATAAAGGAAAAACAATATATTTTCCCTTTTCATATTTTTTTTTTCACATTCTAGAGACTTCTAGATGTACTACATAAAAATATTGATCAGATATATGCAAGTTATAAATAAACTGAAGATACAATTTTTGGCTATTTTGGTGCTTTTATAGTAAAGAAAGCTGAGATTTACAGATGTTTACACTGTAGAAGGTCAATGTATGAACCTGACATTTGTGTATAAATCTCAAAGGTGTCTGTCTGTGTGTGTATATGTCATAGAAAGATGTGACAGCTTGATGTCTCCTTTCCTTTCCTTTCCTTTCCTTTCCTTTCCTTTCCTTTCCTTTCCTTTCCTTTCCTTTCCTTTCCTTTCCTTTCCTTTCCTTTCCTTTCCTTTCCTTTCCTTTCCTTTCCTTTCCTTTCCTTTCCTTTCCTTTCCTTTCCTTTCCTTTCCTTTCCTTTCCTTTCCTTTCCTTTCCTTTCCTTTCCTTTCCTTTCCTTTCCTTTCCTTTCCTTTCCTTTCCTTTCCTTTCCTTTCCTTTCCTTTCCTTTCCTTTCCTTTCCTTTCCTTTCCTTTCCTTTCCTTTCCTTTCCTTCTTTTCTCTTGGAACAATTAATTTTTTTAAAAGAACAGCTGATAGAAATATTTATGACTTTTAATACTTATATCAGCTTCATTTCTTTCACAAAATTATAAGTGGTATCCACTTTGGATTTTAGTGATTGTTTCACCAAATTGGCTTTTGAGCAATGGTAACAATGTGATTTTATTTAAAGAAAGCAATAACGGAAAGCAGATATGAGGAGTGACCTTTGGACTTGGTCTAGTAAGTTCATCGCAACTCTGTGATGGAAGCACATCTGTACTAGAATTGCCATTTACTGCGGCTTCTTCCTGACCCATTGTAGCTGTGCTCCTCTCGGCCAGACAGCCCCTCGTGCTCACCCTCGGCACTGGAGAAACACTTTTTTTCCCTCCCCCATTTATTTTGTAGTTTTTAAGTGCTCAAGTCAATTTGGTTTCTCTTAGTTATAATGATGTTAAAGTTACAAAGTTCACTAGATAGTGTTTTGTAGGGTGTTTAAAGGTGGGTTTAATAAATGAATCAAAAGCAATAACACCATAAATGCAACAGTTTATGGAAGAGGTAACTCAGAAACTGTAAAGTTGTACAGTTTGAGTGATTTGTAAGGTTCTAGGGATTGGAGAGCTGTAGTCAATGGGCCAGTGATTGCAGTGGTGTGTAATACTGAATGCTATCTAGAAATGATTGTTCTCTACAGCGTTGCTTTTACTGTCACGAGCAATGTGGGCATTTAGTGCAGTTTTTCAGATACCGTATAGCCCTGATTGATTTTCTGATGCTCAGCATATCCTGAAGTCCTGAGAACTCTCTTGCTGTTAATTTTTATAGTGCATAAACCAAAAATATGCTAAATGCTTTCAGTGTTCCAATCTTAACTTCACATTTTGCAACCAGATGATCCTTATAAATTTGTTTCCCAGAAGATCATAATCCAGTATTGAAAAATATGTATTTTAATATCAGAAGTTTTCTTCATTAGCATCTGTTTTGTAAGGTTCATAATTCAGTAAAATGACATGTTTCAAAGTACAGAGTATTTTTAAATAATTAGGAGTGGGTTAGCCAATTTGGACGTGTGACAAATTCTGGTTCTGAATATTAGGAATGTGCTGGTAGGAAGACCAGAAGGAGGGTCTGGGAGAGGGTCTGCTCTGATCTTATAGGTAAGAGAAAATCATTTCACCAGAAGGAGCCAAATGAGATATGTAGTGATGCATAAATCAATACACAGCTGTGTAGCAGGCCCCTTGTGTTGGATTCATCAGACTATTGACCAAAAAAAAAAAAAAAAAAAAAAAGTTTTGGAAAGTGGGGGAAGGGTTATGGAATAATCAAGAGCAGGTAAAAATCCCATTATAATGGATTCCATGAGACAACTAAATTGTTTTGTAGTGACTGCATACATTGCTGTAAATATTTCCATTCTGCAGGAGGAAGAAAAAGTTTAAGCATAGCTTATCCAAAACAAATTAAGAAGAAAAAAGAAAAAAAAATCAGTTCTTTGAACGCAGAATTAAAAATGGAGTGATGAGTAATATCCTTCTACCATATACTCCTGGCTCAGTAGTTTGTTTTGTTTTACTGTTTGGAAAGTTTATAGAGTTTTAGAGAGGTAGGGTGTTGGTATACTTGAAGAAGGACTATATAAAAAACATCTAATGTAGTATTGTCGATATAGTAAGTCCAACAAATATTGAATGAATGAATAAAACTTGAAAGATGGTTGCTGCTTGAGGCAGGGCTATGGTGACAGTGTGAACACCATCACCAGGGTCTGATTCAAGTTCATTATGCTCTTCCTTGTCCTTTCCTATAGAAAGAGTGTCCCGAGTGCTGAATTGTCTTCTCTTTCATCAAGGTACCCTGATACTCTTTACAGAAACTTGAAAATCAAAGGAGCTGGGCTCTTAAACTCATGTAGGAGGTTGCTAAGTGGTGTAAGGGGTTCACAGTGTGGATCCAGCAAACTCTTCAAGCATATTACTTCTCTCACAGAAACTACAAATTCTTGCATAAAAATTGTTTTTGCCATGATGGTGGATCATCTGGAACATTGTGGTGTCATGAACAATTAAAATTCTCTTGCATGGGCAATCTTTTGAATTTCTTCTTTCTGTTTTGAAATGAGAGCATCACCGTTTCCTGTATGTTCTACAGAATGCATCTTTGCAGTTATGCGCCTCAGCTGTATTCTTCCTATACTAAAGACCATAAAAAGCCTTTTATTTTATGACTGCATTGATAAAATAAGAGGTCATTGTCCTCCTAATTGCTGATTATAAAAAACAAACAAACAAACAAACAAATAGAAAACATTCACCCTGCAAAATTTTGAAAATGCAGGATTTTGGAGTCAGAGGCTCATTATGGGCTATTTTATAGATGAAACAAGACAGGATTAGCCCAATTAGTTTCTGAACAGGTACTAGACCTCAGGCAGCCTGACTGCCAGTATTTGCTTTTCTATTCTCTCTACAGTTTCACTTTTTCCCTGTTCCCCAAATGCAAGATTCTAACCTTGTTCTGCCCTGGGTTCACAGATTCCTTCTTTTAATCATGACTAATTAAGCACTTGTTAAACGCAAGAGATCTGACCAGGCAAAAAAAATCTAGCTGTTACCCTCAAGCCAGTTTGATCATCAGAAGTACTTGAGAAGTTGGGGCTAAGAGATAAGAAATGTTTTCTTTTTTTTTTTTGCCTTGTCTCCTGCTCTTGGGAGACTATGATTTTTAGAACTTAGTGACACAAAAGTGTTAAAAATAGTTTGAAAAATGTCTTAAATGTGAATGGTCTCAGTGCCTTACAGTAGCCAATACAGCCAATTGGATTCTAACTTTAAAAGGTTCAAAACCTCTGTAAAAAGAAAAAAAAAAGATAATACATTTATTTGATACTCCATAGACAAAAGAATCAGAAAACTAAACCAGTTTTTCAATTTTCTCACCAGTTGGTTGATTTGATATCATGTAGTTACTACTTACAGTTTCTAGTTATTGATGAGTCATGGAAATGAAGTTAATTGTATACACATTAGAATCTTGTTTAGGCATCCATTGGCTCCAGTTAAATAAGCCCACATCAAACTTTTGAATTACATGTAACTCTATTAATTCTTTATTGTCTTCTAGGTGAAAATATGTAGTTTTCATAAAAATGAAAATAAAATGTTTTGGAGTTTTTCATTTGCTTAGTGCCTAATAATGGAAAATACATTTTAAAAATAATATATAAACTACAATGATATTTTAAAAATAATTCTAATAGCAATAATGGAAAGTGGAAAAATTGATTTTTCCATTTACTTGCCACATGTTTTCAAACTGTCAGTGCTAAACATTTGAATGTTTAAAAAAATCTACAGGGCTTTGTTTTGCCAGATATTTTTGAAATTATTGTATATTTTAGAGCCAAGAGGGAAGAGATTCAGGCCAGGATGTTAGATATTTGCATGTCCTGTCAAAATAGGTCATCTTTCAAAGGAGTATAGAATATGTAAGCATTTGCTTACTTTGTTGCTACTTATGATGACAGTGTTCTCTGGAGCTAAGATAAATGAGATGTGGAGAACAATCTAGCTCAAGAATTTGAAAACAATCTCCACTTATTTATGGATAATGTTTTTCTTGGTTGAATCTTGTCTATACTTAAAGACTGTCCAATTGATTAGGAAACATGGCATAAACTGATTTTTCAAGTATATTTGTTACAGTCCCAATAATATGCTTACTATACTTTTTGTGCAACCTCTAGACACCTTTTCAGGTGAAATATTTCTAAGTTTAAAGCAATGGGTCCAATCGTTAAGCTAAGAAAAGTACAACAATATACTAGTTTTCCTGGTTTTCTAGATTTATTGATACTCTGTAGCTTATTTATTATAGTTTTTTACACTAATTTTGCTTTTTGTTATATATAAAGTTTATGAACCCCATATTAAGCAAATGATAGATGTCTACTAGTGAGACAAATTTAGGGAAAAATCAAGACATATTAAGTCACTTCATGTTTTATTAATAATATAGGAGTTCCAAGTCAGACCTGGAAAAATTTAAATGGAGAAATGGAAAACGTTACATTGCAAAGAAATGTTGATTAAACATGATGGCAAAAAGCAAGATGATTTCATATACTTGATGTATTATGAAATATATGAAAAAAATTACATGAAGTCAAAAAGATTGTTTTACGTGTTGCAAAGCGAAGTTTTACTGAATTTATTCTGATTCCATACACAGCATTGTTTGTGCTAGCTTGATTTCATATTCTTTTTTCTTTTTTTGTGTGTTTTGAATAATGAATAATTTTGTTGTGTAAAATGAGGGCCAGTGTAATTATAATGTGGACATTTGAATTATCACCTTATAGGTTAATTTTAAAACACTTTTTTCAAAGTATTTTAGCAATTGTTACTAGCGAGAAGTTACTGCCTCATAAATCCTTTCAAAAATTCTAATTATTATTCATTTGTACATTTAAAACAAGCACATATGCCCAAACAAAACCAAAATCCTAATACTGCTGTTTTAAATGCACAATAGCTAAAACATGTTATTTTTAGAGCTGAAGATTTAATTAAACTTAGCAAATATTTTTTAGCACCTCACCTACAGCCTCTCTCATAATCTCTCAATTATGCCTAATGCATAATTGGTACTCGATTGACACTCGATATTTCGGAGTGAGTGAACAGATGGAAGCATTTTGTTAGCCGAAATAAGTTGTGTATAAAGATATGTAAGCATTACTTATTCTCAAGGTTCTTGCTACCAGCTAGGGATTCAAATAAGTAAAGACAGAAAAGAAGGCCTTTCAGGGAGAAAGAAGTGGATGTGGAAGAGGAAGGAATTGAGAAAGCTTAGGAAATGCTTGGGCACAGTGTGTGGCCCCGCGTGCTTTGTGTTCAGTGCTGTGGGGCAGAATGAGAACTAAACCTGGAGGAGTGAGTTGACCCCTCATTTTAGAGAGATTTTTTTCCCCCAGACTGCATTTGTGCTTGAATGGTTTAGAAGTGGACACATTTTGGAAATGTGTTGATTGGAGAGATGGCATGGCATTAAGAAGGCAATTGTATGACAATGTTTACCAGGTCATCTGCAGGCCTGAAAAAGGGAGGCTGCCAGAAGTGGTACAGCCAAGAGGCAAACCAGGCCACTTGGCTACAGTCTGTGGTATGTTTCTCAAATGATTATTATTATTTTCTGAATTTTCATAGGCTAGCGTTCCAATGTTTATTGGCAACTCTAGAACGTTTCTTAGCTTATCCATATCATAATATCTTTCCTATCTTTCTTAGGTAGGACATTTAACTATTACGAGCTTCTCAAAATACCACCTTAGTTAAGATAATGGGTGTGTACAAGAGTGTGTAGCATGTCTGCTGTTGCTGTTCATCCTGGGTATCATTAAAAACTCCAAGTATATGAGGCCACAGTCAGAAAAGATAAAAATATGTATGACTAGCAACCCTCAGTATTTCCTCTATGTCTCTGAGACTGTTTCTGATTAGTTTATTCATTTATTCTTTTCTTTAGATTCCACGTTTAAAAAAAAAAAAAGTATGTATGACTGCCCTTAAGGTAAATTATCCTATTTATCATACTCAGGTTCGACTAATAAGACTTTTGGAACATGAATTGTTCTCCCCGTACTTTCATTTGCTAGCGATAATTACCTTTGTTAGTGTGTAATAGGCAGTCATTGTGCTAACTCATTACATGTAGTATCCTACTTAATGATTGCAATTCTGTGATTCATATGCTACCTTACTCATTCCTTAGAAGAATAAATTGAGGTTTAGAGACATTGAATCATGTTTGCATGTCAGGCAGCTAAGAAGTGGTACAGCAAGTACCCAAATTGGTCTGCTTCAAATAATGTTACTCTTTCATCATTTAACATAACTTAATCCTTGCAGAAATAGCTTTATGCAGTCTATATTATTCCTATTCGTTTTTAGATTAGGGAACAGTCTTATTCATCTACATAGAAAATGGCTACGCTGAGATTTAAACAGAGTTTTCAACTCCAAATTTCACGACCTGCATGTTCTATCAACTTCCTTATCAAGTTTAAGACTAAGAAACAAAGTAAAATACAAATAATTTTGGGTCCCAAGCTCCCTGTTAATCAGTGACTTCTCTAATATATTAGTAGCTTTTTTTTGTTGTTCTAATCATTCATAGCCCCAGCTTTGTTTCTATTAATTACAGTCTTGGTTTCAATCTTCTTTATCTGCAAATTTATGTTTTTAGTAATTTTTATTTATATATCTGTTATTGTCCTGTATTGGGACCTGAAAGCTTTGTATTCTCCCCCAGAACTTGATTTTGTGTTGCCTCTCCACTGGAAATGGTATGTATGACTCTAGACGTCTTCATGGTAGACCTTACTGCTACTTTCTTCTGTCTATTCTGTGCAGCTGCCTAGTGAGTCATTTCAGTGTCCACTCCATATTTCCCAGCTGCATTTCATTTCATTACCCAATACTCTACACATGCATGAAGAAACATTTCTTATAAGGTTCATGTTCCAGAATGCTTAGATTAGTGGGTGGCTTGGAAGGGAGGTGAGGAGGATGGCAGAAAGAAATTAATGGGGTCCCCACAGAAAGATAATTCTTCAAAATGCACAATAAAGAATTTCTTAAAATCCAAGTCACCCTGACAACATACATAATACAGTTGTAACGTACATCTATCTTAACTTTTGAAACAACTCTTCATTTATTAAGGTGAAAATGCTTGTTAGCATTTATTTCAGCTTGCACAGGAGAGGTAAATGATGGGCTTTTCAAACGTTTGATAATACAGGGTTAATTAATGGGTCTTAGGGGCTTAGGATTCTTATGAATGATATTTTAAAATCTATAATACAAGCTTTAAAGCACCACCTGCAAAATGAAAGTGTTCTGCTGCTTGAAATATATTGATAGGAGCTAAAGTGAATCTCATAAATTTTGTTCTGTTTCTCCTCTGAACAAACACAGCTTAGGGTTGTATAATGCGTGTCTGGGGTGGTCTCGGTCTTCGTGCTGTCAGGATGTAGCATGCTATGTTGTTCCAGAAATATAGATGTCATACATTATATGCCTGGAAGAGTGATTTTTTTTTTTTTTTTTTTTTTTTTTTTTGGTGATACTACGGGCCTTATTCTCTCTGCCTTTGTGTACAATTTTATATTAATATAGAATGAACAATTATTAGTAGTAAATTAAACAGTAGAGGGACTGACCTGAACAATTATCTTAAAGGATTATATAGACACTGAGCTAATCATACCATGTTGGATCTAAATGAAATCACTGAACTCTAAATAACATTACCTTTATAAATGGCAAATGATGGCCCACAGGCTGATTTTAGCCTGTAGATATTTGGCCCACACGGTGTTTTTTTTAACAATTGAATTACTTTCCAACATTCAAAAATGAGAAAGATTTCACCTGAAATACCAGATTTCTGGCTTCTCTTGAAAAACCAGATCTGGCAGCATTGAGCAGACTTTCCCACATGGCCGCAGTGAGGAAAACTACAGAGATTACCCACTACATACATTTACTGGAACAGGAATTCCATGAAGACTCATGAAGAAGTAAATGTTCCATGAAGAACTAAAGCTCCAGAAAGTTCCAGGGAGAACTGGTTTTGTAGAATGAGGCAAACTGAACACCAGGAGGAGTGTCTGACTATAGATGCTCAATAAATATTTATCATACAAATCAACCTGTAGTCTTTTAGCAAACATTTGTTGAATTAACGGGGCTTGGGTTCTCCAATATGATTCCCACCAATCCTTACTGTATATACTAAAGCTGTGTTTTCATTTTTATCTCCCTGGCCCCCTAGGCATTTAAAAATTTTTATTGCTTTTTAAAAATTGTGATACAATATATGTAAAACCTATAATTTAACATTTTAAGCATTTTTAGGTATACAATTCAATGGCATTTAAGTTTATTTACATTATTGTGCGACCATCACTACCATCCATATCCAGAACTTTTTCACCTTCCCAAACTGAAAATCCATGTCTGTTCAACAATAACTTCCCGTTGTCTCTCCCCCCAGTCCCCTGGCAACTACTGTTCTACTGTTTGTCTCTATGGATTTCAGTACTCTGTATCCATTATACAAGTAGAATAATATAATATTTGTTAGTTTATGCCCTCTAAGAACTTAATGTATTACTCCTGTTTAATTTACCGTCCCTTCCACAAAATGAAACAAAACAAAACAAAACAAAAAACGTTATACTTGGATGTAACTAAAGGTCAAAGAAATGAGAGATTGTGTACATAGTCACATAACTGAAATTACTGGTAAACCTACTCTGGAACCAATTTCTTTCCTCCTGGACTTGTAGTCTTTGCACTACAACATGTTAAATTACTTATTTTCCCATTCACAGAAAAAGACTTTCTAGACGTCAAAGCTAAGAATAAGAGACAAAATATCACGTTCAAACTAAATTCAGTCCAAACTGAGGTCATGGTACAAAAATAAAAAAAAGTCAATCAAGTGATAATGTTTCAAAAATCACACATAAAAATCATTAATAAATAGTAATCATTAAAAATCCCTCTAGTATAGCCTCTTTTGACTAATCTGATTGCATATGGCTCTGTTCTGGGCTACACAACAGAAATAATGTACAATGGTATAAGCATACAGACCTAAATGTTTGCCCTAAATATTTCAACTTCATGCTTTAAATCCTTCAGAGACCTCAACTGATTGAAATTGGTGTTGGAACACTATTCTGGTAGCTGATTGGATGTTACCTTATCCACACAGTTACCCTTAGAAAAGGCTAAAAACGATTAATTTTTTTAAAAGAAAATCACTTTAGGTCTGGACTAATTTCAACTGTGTTTGACTGAATCTGTTTGCCTTTGGTTAAGACTGAAGATCTTACAACCATTTTGTTAATCTTGCCCACAAAGGGTGAAAGCTCTGCTTGTTAACTCTGGTGTAACAAGCACACATCTGACTCCTGGGGAAGTCCTAAACTTCTCTACCAAGGAAAGGTTAAATAAAGACCTTCTGTGATGCCCCCACTCCCCCGTTTTTTTTTTAGCTTTAGCACAAGAATCCAAGGTCAGCCCTATCATCAGATCATAGGTAGCCTGCCTTTCCAGAATCATCACAATTTATTTCAGATTTCAGAGTTCTGTTGTTCCCAAAGTCTTTTTCTGACCTCTGTCTAATCTGCTGATAGATTTCAGTTCAGTTTATATTCTTTTGCTATCTTACTACCTAGATATTATATACTCTCATTCAAAATTTTCCAACATTTGTTTCTCAAAGCACTAGAGCTGTGGGATGTTAGTCATCATTTCATTTAAAAAATTGTTATGTTGTTAAGTAACTTTAGGAAGACACAAGTTAATAAAATTTAATTATTTTTTTCTTCAGTTTGTTTCAGAATTTTTAATATGCTGAGATGTGACCTGTATATTTGCAAAAATGATATATGGCACTATTTCCAAGACATTTTTTTTTTTTTTACCAACAAGTTCCACATTAAGTTTTCGAGGCTAGAATTTATCTTTGAGAACATTCTCATTATACTCAATATTATGTGATTGGGAAACATTTCAGTGTCTGTTATCCAGGACCTCCTGGCTTCAAGGGGTGATAAAGAGTATTTAAGCACATTGTGACAAATTTTGTAATAGAACAACGAAGTCTATGTGAGCTCATTAAAGGAACACCTAAGACGGAGGTCAGAGGAGATTCCTGGAAAGGGTGATGTTGAGCAGAGATTCAAAGGATGACTAGAGGTTAAAAGAAAAAAATCATGTAGTTCTAGGAAGGTAGAGGTTAGACAGATACAGGATGATTTTCGTGGTTGTTCATTTACTGTGCCATTGATAATATTATCCAAAATGATATTCTAGGAGGTTGCATTGAGAGAACACACAGGATCTGCAAATGGGAATAAATCCAGGGCAATGGAACAGAATAGAGGCAAACCATCATAAGTGGAGAAGTTTCAGGAAGTCTCTAGCAGTTGGAAAGTGAATATGGCTTGGGAATGGTTTCAACTGAATACAGACAGCTATTTAAGAGCAGTGTTCTCCTATGAAGCTTACAGAGGTGTCAGCAGGTGATTCTCAGGTGGAACATCAGAGAGGCAGGTACCAAGAGTAATGTGAGAAGAACAGCTGGAACAGGGAGCCAATTAAATACTTGTCACTGAAGTATGTGCCGGACAGTATCCCTAAATCCTCTGCCCTTTGTACCTCAAGCAGAGAAAAGCTCTGGTGTTTATACCCAGTCAATAAAATCAGAAGGCTCTTCTATAAAGAAAATGAATAACATTTTTGGAGAGAGTTAAGGTTACTAAAGTAGATATTGGCACTCCAAAATAATCCTCTGCAGCCTGACAATTGTGGGGCCTGCACAATACATGTACCCCAAAAAGGTCAGTCAATACCCCTAAGTCATGTACATAGATTTCTCAGTCAACTTCACAGTTCAGAGAGAAGTCTGGTGGAGATGTCTGCCTGCTCCCTTGGGAACAGGTCAGACACCTCGGGAATCAACATAATCATTTCCTCAAACATGAAAAAGGAAATCACAGTCCCCAGCCCTGTGAGGCAAATTGGCAATAGGAGAGACGAAGACGATACACAAAAGTAACAATAGACTCTAGGAAACAGGCAATTAAGGAATGAGAAAATAACTTACAAATTGTTGTTGTTAACATCAGAAATATAAGAAGAATTGTGTCCATAAAGAAAGGCAGTCAATAAAGGATGAAGGAACAATTAAAGGAGAAAACAAAGCTCCTCGGTTTAGAAAATCTAGAATATAAAATTGAAGAAATAACTTCATGAACACAGAGTTAAAAAGCAAAAAGCTGAAAACAAAGAAAGAAATATTTACATAGGAAAGCCAACACGTCTCTAATTAGTAAGGGGCTGCTATGTATTGCCCAAATAGCAGAATTAGGAAAGAACGTAGTACCAAGAGTTATGGAAGTAACTAGCAAAAGCACTTAAACAGGAAGTACTTAAAAATTATTTTCTCTGGCTAGTGGCCTGGGCCTTGTGTTGAAGGAGGAGTGGGGTGAAGAAGCTGTTGCTTTTCAGTACAAATTTTATAAGCTAATGTATACATGCATTATTCGCTAATATATTCGACACTTTGTTTTATTTTTACATTCAAGGTTAAAAACAAACCCAAGAATAGAATTACTGTATCTTTGTTGAATTCTCCACTTATTTGTATGTTGCCCTTTCACAAGTTTTAATCTAAGTTGCAAAATTTAGAGGCTTTTTTTGTCTTTGACTTAAAGACTCTTCCAGAAGTTTTCCTAAAATACCACCTCATCAATCATATTTACTTTGCGACATTTCGGATTTATAATTGCAGAATTTCATATTTAGAATTTGGTTCACATAGGGAATATCTTCCTAAAGAGAGTCATCTAAGTCATTATAAACATATTTATTTAATTTGTAATGATTTGGGAGTAAGAAGGTTGGCTATTCTGGCGAACATTTAAACACTACTTTAGCAACTATAGATGGAAGATTCTTCCATTTTCTTATATTACATTTGAAAAGCACTTTCTTTTTGCCGAATATTTCTTTTTTTCAGATTCATTTTCTCCTAAAAATCTGGGAATGCAGGTACCATTTGCATATTTTAAGAAACTGTGGTTTAATGAGTTTGGCGACTGAATGGAATTTTGTCCCATGTTTCATGATTAGTTCAGTGCTTTTTCCCTGCCCCAGGAATTCATAAGTATAGGAGTTTAAAAAAGAAAAAAAAAAGAAAAAAACTGAAACCCATACTTTTAAAAGATTTTGGGGACATATATAGGTTGTGCATTTATTTTTTCTCAATGATGAAAGAACTCTAGAATTATCTTAAAAGTTGAGTGACGTTCTTTGGATTTGTGTTCACCCAGTGAATGGCACATATAAGACCCAGGTATTTTGTAATGAAAGAAGGGATTCGTAAATCTTGTTAAAGAGCAAACTCTTAGAAGATGAGAAACAATATAGATATTTATTGTTAAGGGTACTACACTTGCAAAGCCAACATTTTCTTAAAAAATGAGACATTTCACTTTGACAACAAAACAATGGAATTTAATAAGTTCTGCATACCATATATTTTGCAGTTGAGCTCTAACATGGTAATCCACAGTACTGTCTTTTTTCTTCTCTTCTCACTCTATCATTTTGTCCACCACACCTTCTTTACTTCTGATGGAAGAATGGACTTGTAATAGTTGTGTTGAAATTTCTTGATTAGTGATAGTTGTGTTGAAATTTCTTGATTACGCCTAGTAAATTCTCAGTAAAAATTTGTTGAATTAGTGAAACTATATGTTCTTAGCATCTCTAAAACCAGATTATAGGTTCTAATGCTAAAAAATGTAATATTAAAGGCATTTAAATTATTCATTATTACGATTAATTTTAAAGAAATTAGTAATCCTGCTCTTTTTAGATATAATAATACTTAATGAGTCTAGTGAGTCATCTCTTGAGGTACCATCATATAATTGATAATAGAGATACAAGATTTTGACAAAGCCTCCCTCAGCCTTCTGGTGATGTTTCAGGAAAGCTTGAAAGCCAGATTCTTTTGAGGAAAGGCACTTTTATATCACCTATAATTACTGATGAGGCCAGAATTCAAGATCATTACATCCTCACAATTACAACATACCTGTCCTAAACTATGCCCTTTAACATGATTGCAGTTTTTACTTATTATTTACATCTCTTACTTTATCTGAAGTGTCTTGTGAAATCTCAATCTTTTTGTTCTCTGAACTTTAATATAATCTTATCACTGCTGATTTATCAGATTAATTTAACCTTAAGTTAAATTTTTTATGTACCTGAAAATATTTAAACCTTCTACCAAGTAAATGAATGCTCAAAATGCATATGTTTTCTTCATAAACCCATAGAACAGTGCTGTTTTTAATGGAAATCACCCCCAAAGTTGATCATTTGATAATATTCCTTATATAACAACATTTTTAGTAATAATCATGAAATGAAACAGATACTAACAGGAATAATAACAGAAAAAGAAATGCAGACAGGGTAATTTTCCTGTATTGAACTTTGTATATATGATCATGCCAGCAAAGAAAATTTAGAAAAATACAAACAAACAAAATAACTAATGGATTAATAATTCTTCATTTCATTAAAGTAATTTTTTTGAGAAAGAGGAAAGAAACACATGAAGAATGCCTCGGAGAGAATAAATTCTGCAAGATTCAGAGAATGAGCTGTGCAGAGAATTATAATATCAAAGGGACTCAAGTACTGTTTCTTGAGTCTTGATTGACTTTACAATCACTGTACTATAATTGTTTATTTTGAATTTGTAGATGCAGTAATATATTGAGCCACAGGGATTGGAGTTGTGAACTGTGTCCACACTGAGCTTCAATTATTTCAAACCCAAAAAATTCTTGCCCTGAATGAGGGCGGCTAGGGTAGCTGAGCTTTTGTGTGTCAGGGCTGACTGGGTAACTCGTTTTCCGAATTCACTTGCCTTTAGAGTACTCTTTTTATTAAAGGTAAATAATCAACACATGCGTAGTTGGAGCATACAAACATTTTGTTAGAACTCCACAGTAACAGGACCAATGTGTGGAACACAGAGCAGAGATATTCAAAGGACAGCCTGTGGGCCAAATCCCACAGGATCCCAGCGAGCCATTTTTGAGGCGAGGGAGAGGGAGAGCAAGAAGAGGCTCAGATGCCCCTTCTGAACAGGCACCTTCACAAGAGGACGGAATGCTGCTGTGCGTGTGAGGCTCCTCTTAGGAGGCGCTGTGAAAGCAAACACAGATGATGGCATTTCATTTCCCAGTTTCTGTGTGTCTTAGGTGTTGCCTTTCTCTGTGGTAATGTGGTGAACTTGAGTGTGGTTGAGAAAATATGTCTCATGCGTCTGAACCACCGTTACTTCTTTGGGGAAATAGTACAAGCTGCAGATTTAAATCAAAACCTTCGAGGAACTGCATTTCTTCAAGCAGCTGACCTTCATATAGTTTTGTTATCTTTCACATTTTCATTAAAAATAGTTAAATGACGAGAAAACGGTTTTCACATCAATATCTGCAAGCTATGTTTTTGAAATAATGCCTCCTCTTTTGACCTAATCTTATTCAAATAAACACCTGTTCATTATGTAATAGATTTCCTTACCTTTTTCTTTAAAGTACGTTACTTTATTTATTGGGTCTCATAAAAGGTTTCTATACAATTTGTTTTAAATGACCCCGTCATAATTTGGCAGACCAGAAATACGACTTGTCAGGGAAATTTCTTTCGTACTCCGTGACTCAGGCGCCATAGGCCATCATGTCCAGCTTTTTGAGCATCGCACCCAAATAGAACAATCTTTGCTTCCTCTGTGGGAATTAGCTATACATATTCCTGAATTTAGGCCACAGTGACTGCAAATTTTGCAGCATAGTCTACTTTGCAGCATAGACTGTGATATTGCAATGATGCTGTTTCTTTACTATAGTGATTTTTCTCCGTTTTTTGTATTCCATACTAAATAAAACACAAAAAGGAAAAGTCGATTTTATACCTTAAAACCATATAATTGTGTATCCTTGACTCATACCACTAATTTTGCATCTGTATTGGGCTGTAGTCTGGTGGTTTATTTCTGCCCCCTTTCCAGGAAAGAAGGCACAGAACTGGCCCCCCACCCCCCAGGGTTCATGGAGGTCTAGCTCATGTCCTCAGCCTGTATTTGGCTCTATAGTCAAGGACTACGTGACTGGATTTTCAATTGCTTTCTTTCTCTTTCTTTTCCTTCTTCTAAGTTATCCTTTTGTGCTTCATGGACATAAACTTGTTTTCTTTATGGGTTTGTCTCCATATTTTAAACAAAAAAGAAGCCATTGTCTATCATTTCTATATTTTGGGATTAGAAGAGGTAATTTTTATATACTTTATCCTCTAGCTTCAACGAGAAAAAAATGTGTATATGTTTTTGGCCATAAAACCCAGAATTATTTCTAAATTCCCTCATTTCTGCCCCAAAGGGTATCAAATACTTTTCTAGCTGGTAGCAGGGAGCTATAGCACATAAATTCGTACTCCCTGAATGAAAAACAAGCAACCTGCTTAAACCCTAAGATTTGCATGTATCTCTGTAGTAAATAGGGACACTAACTATTTTTTAACCTAGTTCATGAAAATGAAGTTAACAAAGCCATTCTGTTCCTTGTGGTGAAACTAATAGCAGGTCCTCTTATAGAATGGCGAGTTAACAAGATTAATGCCACCAATTATGCGATTGCATCAAATCCTTGAACTTCAGCAGGTAAATGAAGGCATTCATGGTGGTCTACTTTGACTTTAACCGTCTTAGGTCCCTATTCTTTCAGGCCTAGTTGTCTGTTTATGGAGAGAGTAAAACCAATCACTTTCAACATGAGTCATACAAATGCAGGTTACATAAAAATGCCAAATAAGGCACCTGGAGGAGAGTGGGTTTATTTACAGGATTAACACCCTAGACTTTGATCATGGTGTGATTGTTCAGTTCTCATCATTTCTTTTTACCATTAATCAGTTTCTGCTTCCATATCTCTTTTCAAACCTCTAATCAGAATCTATCATCCTCTTAAGCTTACTAAACTTGAGCTATTTTCCAAAGAAACATTTCTGAAATCTAAATTTTGTTCCAGAAGACTTTTAAGATAACATTAGAAAAATAACACTTCCTACTCTACATTCTCCTGTAAACATATGAAATGCTTTTTATCACCCTCAACTATTTTCTCAAATTATGTCCCATGTGATTATTATAAATTTAATCCATATGATATGTATCTATTCTGTCCTTCTTTCACACCGGTAGATAATGTCTTTGTTCTTTGCACAATTAAAGAATCTGGGGAAATAATAAAAATCGCATTAATTTATCTGGACGTTCAGCTCAATAATGCCAAGCATATGCTTAGCTAACATGTTTTTGCACTTAATCTGTAGATTTGATGTTATATAACTGCAGCTTTAGCATAAGTTACCAAAGAGACCTATTATCTTTCTTCATATATTTTTTGTTACTGTAAAGTACAGGGTGCATAGGAAATATTTTTGGAAGAATATAGCAATCCTGGAAATTTATGTTGCATTTTTGAAAGCAAACTTTAATATGCATAACCATTTATGTTAAAAGTAACATATGTTCACTTACTACACAAGTAATTCAAACACTACATGTTTATACAAAAATAACAATAGTATCACTTCCTTCCTCTAGTTGTACCTGTCTGAGGTAACCAATTCTAAGGATTTGGTGATATGCTCTGGAAATGTTTAATTGTACTTTTTGTATTCCTGTTAGGATTCTTAAAACTTAACCCTATTTGATTTTATTGCATGTTAGTTTTCTTCTATGACTTTGCTGTTTCTTCGTGGTCTTCTTTGGCAGCACAATCTAGTTTCAATTTTCATATCTTTCCAATCAATAGAATTGATTTTTATATCTTTCCAATTGGTGTATTTTGTCAGATGTGGCATCTACCATTAGCTAGTCAAAATGGTAGTACAGTTGATTTTTCTTTTTATGTGTAGCATTAGCTAAAATACTAGGTGATGAATCTTGGTGACTTTTACAGTGAATGCAGTAGTATAATTTATTGGAGGCACTCATAGTACCTGCCACAAACAGGTAAATTATACTTTGATATTTTCCCCCTGAAGAACATTTTAGCCTAAAGGATCTTACTGCAATTCCAATTGAACCAGAACAGTCTATTAGACTACTGTTCTTTTAGAAAAATCAATGCTTATTACCTTCAGGTTAAGCTTAAAAATACGGAATTGTTTGAATTAGTATGAGAGTGGCATGGTATCTTGTGGATGCATTTAAATATATTATTATTATAAAGATTCAATCGATGTCCAGCTTTTGTATATGAGAAACTTATAGCTGAGAACCTGAATAAACAACAGGAGAGTCAGCATTTCCAGTTTTACATGTTTAACGAAGGATTATGGAATTGTCCCACAAGTATAAGCTAAATCATGAAAATTTACATTTTCCTTCTGTAGGACAGTTCCTCCTAGCATTATCCTCTGAACACAGCTCGCTTTCTTGTGCCAGTATTCTATTCCCTGAACTGCAGCTTGGCAGCAGCGAGGTCTCAAATTTCAACCACATGTATTTCAAAAAATCAAAAGATCCTTATTTGGACTTTAGTCACATATCTTTAAAAGCAGTGTTTGTGCGTCAGATTTAAAAATAATTGAAACCAGGGGCTTCAAAAAACCAAACTTCTCTTCCAAGATGTTTCAACTTCAACTGATTCCAAAAACATTGAAAGCAACAGAATGGAAAGGAGAATAGAAACCGCATGCAGCCTGCAGCACATCGAACTGACAGCGCGGCAGAAATGGGGTCAAAATGTGCGTCTTAGTCCCAACCCCGGATCCTGGCATGCCTTGACCCTGTTTGCGGGGCTGCCTGCTTGAAAACAATCCTGGGGTCCTGCGAGTGTGCCGGTGAGGGTGTCAGCCCATGAAATCATTTTCTCTAAGACTGAACTCATACCCAAAGATGGGAACATATGTAGCTGTTTTGGGTTGGTTAGCCAATATTAAAAATCACATTAAAAACTATATGCAGATATATTTCATAGTCACAATTGATTTTCTATTCCTCAGATATGCCTTTCTTGGGGGGAAGGGTTCTTGCATCATGTTTTTGTCACAACCTTGAAAAGTTTAGTGAGGCTGGGCTTACTACGGTGTGTCCCTGTGAGAGCAGCATGGTTTGGAGCTCTGTTTCAGTTTTGAGCATTTGTCACGTTGACCTGGTCATGAGAAAACAGCTCCATAGAATTGCCTTAATAATTGCCTATTATTTTCGATTTGTTGGCTTTCAAATAATTTGAAAAGAGCCTAGATACCTTTAAGACAATAGGAGTCTTCCTTGTAAAATCCAGATAAAGGACATATAGCAGTTGGTAAAGAATTACTTGTAGATTTACAGCACATGCTTCCCCTATTTTGTGTAACAGGGTAGCAATAATCTGTCTAGTCCAAAAGAGCAATTAGTATTCTCTTCCTGAAGAAAAGCCATGAAGGAACTCCATTCTGCCTATAGATGAAAGAGGAGAATAAACGTGTATAAAAATAGTAAATTACTCATTGTTATGTAAATGTGTTTGTTTTTAACTCTGTTTCATAGGTAAACCTTTTTTTGTATACTTAAGGGACATACAATATTGATTATTTTAATCACACGAGCAGTTTTTTTTAGACCTCACTAACAATTTAATAATTTTGTATTTCTTCCAGCTTCTACTCTTTCTTTATTCCAAACATTGTTCACATTGTGTAAATTCCCCTTTAGAGAGAACTGCTATAATTATCCCTAATCAACTCAAAACTCCTCACTGAATCACAATTTTCTTCTATTCAATCATGTCCAAACACCTGAGCCCGGAAGTAAGCCTTCTTATGATTTTACAATTGTCCTTCAAATCCCATTCCAGTCTTAACATTTATTATTCTCTCACCTCCCCCTCGCCCATCCTCACTTGTACAGTAGAAAATCATGGTTTTCCTAATGGAGCAAATTGCAAAGAGAATAGACTTCAGAGTTCAGTAAACCAAAACTGAAATTCCAATTTCACCTTTTATTAGTTCTGAAATCTTGGAGAAATCATTTAATATTTATAAAATGTCTGTGTGCCACCTGTCTCTAGGGTGATGGTGCTTCCAAAAATCAAAAGGAAACATTTTGAAAACATGATGTACCATTAATTCCCAAAGCGTATCAATCAGAATACTAATTACATTTTATTTTCTTATTTTTATATAAAAAAGTGGCTCCATGCTTAAACATGTTTATTTGAATCCCAGCCCCACCATTTACTAGCTGCTGACTTGGATAATCAATTTAATATCTTCATGACTCAGTTTTCTCATTTGTAAGATGGTAATAATAATAATAGCTCCCTCAAAGTTTTCTTATGGAAATTTCAATAAAGAGTCAATTCTTATGAGAAGTTTGAGAGTTAGTATTAGAAAAAATGCCTAGAAGAGTACCTCCTGCAAAGGAAATGATATATAAGGGTTTACTGAATAAATAAGCACTGCATTAAACAAAGTTAAGTAGGTTTCTTTACTTTAGGACCTATAAGCAAATATTCACTCTTGCTTTCCAAGAGAGGATATTAATAGAGTCTCTGAAAATTATTTCCTAAAGGAAAATTTCTTTGGAAGAGTAACTGGGAAAATGCTGTGTTTTACAAAAATTGTTCAATTTCTTCCTAACAAATAATGTATTTTCTCACTGCCTAACCTCCTTTTAGGGAATGATATGCACATTGGCAAGGCCTGGTTATGTTCTCTAGCATAATCTTTTTTTTAAAAATTAATAACCTGTATTTCTTACAGCAGTTTTAGGTTCACAGCAAAATTAAGTGATGAACAGAGTTCCATATACCCCATTTCCATACCTGTACAACGTCCCTAACTTTTGACATTTCACAGCACAGTGGTACGTTAGTTACGGGCGATGAACCTTCATGGACACATTAATATCACGTAAAATCCATGGTTTGCATGAGGGTTCACTCTTGGTTTTGTGCCTTCTGTGGGATTTTGACAGATGTATAATGAGATATTCACCATTGTAACACTACATGGAATAGTTTCACTGCCCTAAAAATCCTCTGTGATCTTCCTGTTTATTCCTCCTTCTCACCTAACTCCTGAAACTTTTCACTATTTTCAGAGTTTTGCCTTTTCCAGAATGTCATATGAGTGGAATTACACAGTATGTAACCTTTTCAGATTGACTTCTTTCACATAATGTATGCATTTAAGTTTCCTCCTTTCTTTTCATGGTTTGATAGCTCATTTATTTTCAGCACTAAGTAATAATATTCCATTGTCTAGATGTACCACAGTTTATTTATCCATTCACCTACTGAAAGATGTCTTGGTTTCTTCCAAATTTTTGCAATTATGAATAAAGCTCCTATAAACATTCATTTGTAGGTTTTTACATGGAAAAGTGTTTTTAATTTATGTGGGTAAATACAAAGGAACATAAGTGCTGGATCATACAATAAGCATATGTTTAGGTTTGTAAGAAACTGCCCAGTTAATTTCTAAAGTGTTGGTACCATTTTGCATTGCCACCAGCAATGGATGAGAGTTCCTGTTGCTCCACAGCCTCCTCAGCATTTAGTGTTGTTAGTGTTCTGGATTTTGGCCAGAACATGGACATCTAGTGGTATCTCATTGTTGCTTTAATTTGCTATTCCCTGATGATGTGAAGTCAAACATTTTTTTCATATGCTTAAACATCTTTTTATTTTTATTTTTCATCTGTATGTCTTCATCTGTATATCTATCTTAAAAATTCTTGTTGAATTTTAAGTGTTCTTTGTATATTATGGATAACAGTCTTTTATCAGACATTTCTTTTGCAAATATTTTTCCTAGTAGTGTCTTGTCTTCTCGTTCTCTTCCTCTTGACAGTGTTTTTTACAGAGCAGAGGTTTTTACTATTAATGAAGTCCAGCTTATGAATTATTTCTTTCCTTGATCATGACTTTGGTGTTTATCTAAAAAGTCACCCCAATAAATTTAATTAAAAAAAAAATTAAAAAAAAAAAAGTCATTACTATACATAGGAGTTTTATAGTTTTTCAATTTACATTTAGTTATATGACCCATTTTGAGTTTATATTTGTGAAGGGTATAATATCTGTGTCTAGATTAATTTTTTAGCATGTAGATGTCCAGTTGTTGCAACACCATTTGTTGAAAAGACTGTCTTTGTTCCATTGTATTGCCTTTGCTCTTTTGTCAAAGATCAGTTGATTATATTTAGGTCTATTTCTTGGCTCTCTATTCTGTCCCATTGATATATTTGTCTATTCTTTTGCCAATACCACACTGTCTTGATTACTGTAGCAAGGCTTTAAGCTAGATACTGCTCTGAGTCTGCTCCGTCTGAAATTAATATAGCTGTTGCTACTTTCTTTTAATTAGTGTTAGAATTATATATCTTTCTCTATCCTTTTACGTTTAATCTATTATGATCTTTATATTTAAAATGGGCTTCTTCTAGACAACATCTAGTTAGGTCACTCTTTTTTATCTTCTCTGATAATCTCTGGTTTTAAATTTGTGTATTTAAGCCATTTATGTTTAAAGTAATTATTGAAATAGTTGGATTAATGTCTGTCCTATTTGTTACTGTTTTCTGTTTGGTGCTCTGTTTTTTGTTCCTATTTTTGTCCTTCACACTTTTTCTGCTTTTCATAGTTTTAGTTTATATGATTTCATTTTTTTCTTCTTTCTTAGCATATCAATTAAACTACTTTTTAACAGATTGTTTTAGTCATTGCCCAAGAGTTTGTATATATATTTGCAACTAATCCAAGTCCACTTTCAAATGATATTATACTGCTACATGGGAAGTACAAGTACCTTATAGTAACAGTTCCCAATTTCTCCTTCGTATCCCTTGTATTATTGCTGTCATTTCATTTCTACATACCCATTCATACACCTATTTATACATAAACAAATACATTATTTCTATTATTTTGAACAAAGTATTTTTAGATCAATTAAGAATAAGACAAATAAAATGTTTATTTTACTTTACTCATTTCTTCTTGCTGCTCTTTCTTTCTTTATATCTGAGTTTCATCTTTTATATTTTTCATTCTCCATTCTTTGTTTCAGGTGTTAAATCTTCCCTATTTCTCTGTATTACAGTTTCTTCTTGAAAGATAGTAGGAATATTCCTCTAATAATCTTGGCACAATGAGATTAAACATACATTTTAGTTTAAATAATCTTAAAATCAAATTAAATGATATTTTTTTGTCATTGTTTGAAAGCTTTCATTGAAAGATTTCATTGGGGGAAAATTCAACCAATTTTGAAGTAATATAACATATTTTATAATACTTAATACATTGACCCCATTGCTCTATGCTTGTACACTTTAACTACAATTGGTAATACTTTGTAAGTACATTTTTGTGACAACTATTACCCTAGAGGAAAAAAACAAAACAAAACAAAACAAAACTTCTGCAACATATTGCATGATTTCAGCGTTTTTGTTTTGTTTTGTTTTGGTTATCTTTTTAAACATTCATAAATACCCTTTGCTTAAGCTATTAAATAATCAGACTACCATAAACATTAAGACCATATGTAATCTATGCGTGTAGTTTTTCTTCCTGGTATTTTTATAGGTTTTGAAACAATGAACTTAATGGAATTTACTCAGTTTTGTTAGCAAAATATTTTAGCTAATAAATAGAGCCTGGAAAATACCTTATGTCATAGATGTTTTTGTGGTATTTTATCATTTGATTTATTAAGCTAGGCAGTATCAGTCCAATAACCTAATGGGACTTAAAAGAATAATGTCGTTTTTCTTTAAGAATAAGCTGAGCTTTGAAATTGTATCTTCATTGAAAAAATGTGAATAGACCCACTCTAAATTTGAACTGGAAAGGACACATGCTTTATCAGTCTGAAAGTTGTACAACATCAAATATTCAACATAAACCTGACTGAAAAAAAAATAGTATCGTTAGTTCATTATTCTTGTTTTCTTGGATGTCCCATAAATCTTTGATAGATATTTCTATGTAATTATACCTACAGACAGAACATGTTGTTGACCTACGTCCTTTATTTTTGTATTCATTCATGACTTCTCTAATAAGTATGGATATATACACACATACTTTTTTAAGAGAAAATATAATATTAAAAAATGTACAGCATACAAAAGGCATAGTTAAGTAACATTCTCCAAGGTCATGTAAACATACCACTGGTAGAAAGTGAATATAATACTAAGGGCAGGTCCATGAACAATTTTCTTTTTAATTTTAATTGCTACTTATTTTTTATTTGCATTAAAAAACATATGTACATCCAAAATCTTGATTTTATGAGAGATCGAAGGATATGTTAAAAAGAGTGAATCACTAACAAAAAGAAACACTGAGTAAGTGATACTACAGATTGTGTGAAGGTCTGACCAGATGATCAAGGAGATAAGCGAAACAAGAAGTTTATGGAATGGTGCCTTAGGAGTCAAAAGCAGCATTACAGTAACATTTCATTTTAAAATATGATTAATTTCAGTAGCTTGTCATCTTAGTGTTTTTAGTTATAATTTAATTTAAAAAATTAGATTGTTATTTATTAGCCTAGTCAAAGTTCAGGTAAAACTCACAAAGCTCATGACTGTCACACAAGGAGTGAAATAAAAGAAAACCCACAAACTTGTCTTTATTCAGTGAAACGATTTCTGCGGAAGTGCTTTGCAACCTCAAAGTACTGTATACAAAAAAAAGGAATGAAGGCACATTCTATGACGTTTTCTGGGGGTTACGTGTAGACTGAACCTTTTAACTCTCTCGTGATTGGTGTGTCCTCATGTATTCCCTCTGAAAGAAAACCATTTGCCTTAGAGCTGCTGAATCTCTGAATTTTATGTGTCCAGTTGTTTTTACATACTCATCTGTGAATCTATCTCTGAGCCAGTGGGTTGTACAAATTGATGGGTAATGGTACAGAGCTTCTCATGCTATTTTGGACTAGTCCACCCAGGGCTGATCCACACTGGGAAAGTGTTATCGATGTGAAAGCCGCAGTGATTCCAGTCCCCAGATAACATACTGGGAAGAAGATAGTTGGATGGAAAGGACTCTTGGGAAGTGAGGAAGAGCCTGGCAGGATATTTGTAACTAAAATTATTGACTGTTCCCCACAAGGTGACTCACTTAAAGCAGAAAAATTTGAGTTACTATTTTATTTTATTTTAAATCTTTATTGGGGAATATTAGGGAACAGTGTGTTTTTCCAGGGACCATCAGCTCCAAGTCAAGTTGTGTGGAGGGTGCAGCTCAGCTCCAAGTGAAGTCGTTGTTTTCAATCTAGTTGTGGAAGGTGCAGCTCACTGTCCCATGTGGGAATCGAATCGGTAACCTTGGTGCTATGAGCCCTGCACTTTAACTAACTGAGCCAACCTGCCTCTCTGAGTTACTTTGAAATTCATTTACAAGTCTTTATAGTCCCAAGCCCTCCATCCAATGTACGTCAATGGAAATCCAAAGGTCCTCTTTTTTTTCTTTTTTCCTTTTTTCTATGTTTGAGTTATATTAAGCAAAATTTGACTGTTACTCTGGTTTTATTTTTGTTCTTTTGTATGTGGTATATTTTCTTTCTTTGGAAACTTTAAAAATTTTTCTTTCCCCTTAGCATTCTAAAATTTTACAAGACTGTATATATGTCTAGATATTTTATTAATTTTGCACACATGGTACTCAGTGAGTGGATGCTTTTAATATTTTTTCATGTTTTATATGAATTTTTATAATTTCTTTCTCTTATTCTTTTTTAGGGATTTATTGTTAGTTATTGAGCCTTTTACACTGATCATCTACATTACATATTTCTCTCATATTTCTCGTAGTTTTGTCTTTTATAATATCTTTTGAGGCATTTTCTGTTATAGACTTTCTACTTCATTGTTTAACAGTTATACATTTTAACTTCCAAAAGATTTTTCTTGTGTTGTTGTTCCTTTTTTGAAACTTCTCAGCCTTGCTTTATGAATGCAAATTTTTTTTTTTTTTTTTTTGTGTCTCTAATAAGGATTCCATTAAGGAATTTAAATTAGTTTCCTTTAATTCCCTGAATTATTCTGATTCTCTTGAGACCAATTATCAACTTATTTTTTACTTCCTCTTTTAAACTGCCCTCGTGTTTGAAGATCCTAGTTGTCTATTTCTATTGAAAGCTGAAGAACCAGATGGATTTTTTTTCTAGGTGGTTCTGAAATTCCTCTGCTCTTTGTTTCCCGACAGGACACTTGAGTAGGAGGAATGATTGATGAGGAGCCCCTGTGTTCCTGGGTGAAGTAGGTTCACTGTCAGGTTCTATTTGGGGTGAGAGGATGGGATGACAGCTTTCAGGTTGTGAGCCCCACATATAAATCTGGGGTAACAATGCCAAGTCTAAAAATCAGAGCTTTCCTTATGTTTAAAAAATTAACTGATAGAAAAGACATTTGCTTTTTTGCCTGGGGAGAAACAGTGCTTTGCTTGCTGCTCTGAGAAAGGAATGGGACTGAACCACCAGTTCCTTGTGGTACGTTCAGCCAACCCCTGCCTCTGTACCCCTCTATCGTATTAGTAGCTGACTCTGAGGTGGAATGTTCTCCTGCGTTCCAGTGGACAAGAACTCTCACCTCAGATGCAGCACCTCAACAGCATATTCTGGGATGAAACTTCGTCCTCTTTATTTCACCAGAGGACACACTTTTATTTGCTTGCTTGCTTGCTTTTAGAAATATATTGAGATTTCACATTTGCTGACGAATCCTTTCACATTTTCCTGGCTGATTGTTTGCAGTTGTATATTGTCATACTGTTGAGCAGTGAGAGGCTGCCACGTAGACTCAGGGCACCAGATATTTATTGTTCTTTATCCTTGTGCCAGACATGGTTTCATATACAAGGGCTGAGGTAAACTATGTGTTTAGTTCTAAACTGTGCCTCAGCCTCACGAAGCTTATAATGGGCAGGGGTAGGGGATGGGCGTCAGGGAGCAGTGTTTGTTTGTTTGTTTGTTTGAACAAAAAAAGTTTTTAGAAGGAGTGACAAGTGATCTGAAAGAGGCAATACAAAGTGCTTTAAAGTTACCCAACACAGGCAGGGGAATCTGCTTAGAGCACAAGACATTTAAATTAAGAAAGAAGAGGAAGAGAAAAGTGAAAGTAGAATTTAGTGATAAAGAGTGTGAACTACAGTGGGGCCAGCAGATGCAGAAGCTGGAGAGTTTCCTGTCCATTGGAAGAAGCTGGGAAAAGCAATTAGCTGGCAGGACCATGAGAGAATGAGACTGGGGAGGCAGTGTCCCACTGACACAGTTGGTTTTGTTGAAAGTTTTGACTGTTATTCCAAGAATAGAAAGCCTGTGAAAGCTTATAATCTGTGGCATAACGAGATGCCCTTTAGCTCACTCTGCTGATATCATGAGGAATGCGTTGGAAGGCACAGAGTCTGAATATGTGGAGTGCACGTACAGAAACTTTAGGAGGTTCACGTGGGAGTCCTGGTGTAGAGTCTTGGCAGCGGGGACGAAGAAGTGGAAGGATTTGACAGACACTCAGGGGCACATGCAGTAGAGCTTAGTGACCTTTTGGATATGAGGGATGAAGAGGAAGAAAGACTCAAAGATGATCTTCACTCAAGCTGTGCCTTCTGAGTCTAGAGTGAAACCTGGAATAGGGGTGGGTGTGCAGGGAAAGTGCAGTTGTTGATTCATTCAGTGTGGCACATGTTGAACTCAGCTGAATCAAGAGTCAGCAAGCGAGAGAAAGAAAAGCTGGTAAAAATTACGAAGGTGTGGGAATCTGGTCCAGTGCCACTGGGGTAAGGTGTAGGGGTTTGGTCCTGTGTCATTGGTGTTGAGGTTCTTAACAGGGTTGCCCTTCATGTGAAATGCTGAAGCATCTTTCTTTTTTCCATCAAGGATCAAAAACTTTTTGGGAAACTCTAACTAAACCCTCAATATGAATAAAATGCTTTATAAAAAGAAGAAAAACAGACTGTTTTTAATACAAATAGACACAAATAAATGAATCAAATAAGAAATGTTATTTTGAATTCAAGAAATGTAGTAAAATAAAGAGGTAGATGAATCATAGAGCAAAGTTTCTCAAAAGGCATGTTAAAGGGTGTTTTAATGGTCATGGACCAGTTTCTTTAATGTTTTCTTAAATTCTTTCTAGAGAAGTGTGGAGTATACATATATTTAACTGAAATAAAAGATGACAAACTTTCCTTAAGGTGATTGGGAGAGTTGGGAAATGAGATAAAGGAGTTAAAAAGGACAAAAGATAGTAGCTAAACATTTATTGAGTATAAACCATGTTCCAGTTCTAGGCGTTTCTCATGGATAATATAATTGAATCCTCGTACTGTATGGTAGGTGCTATTATTATCCCATTTCTCTAAGGAGACATAAAGCAATTAAGTAACTTTCTCAGTTTCACACATGTAAGAATTGGTAGGTTTAGGATTTAAACCTTGGTAATCTGACTCTGGAGCTCACCCACTTTATCATCACATTACAGTAGTACTGTAGCTCGGTTTTTGAACATCTCTATTGACGAACATTTTGGTTTATGAATGCTGCAAACCGGAAGTAAATGCTTTGGTTTCGAACACAACTCAGAAGTCGAATATGTCAAGATCCTGAGGCCTAGCTGTCGGCTGTTTTCGAATGTTTCAGAGCTCGTGGATTACGTTCGAACACTGAAGTAACACTGTATATGGGCTTTATGTAAATAGATAAATATCTGTATCTGACATAGTCACAAATAGATAACTTACCCCAGGTCTACGCATAGTAGAACCCCTGGGTAGAGTAGTCAAATGCTTGCCTGCGTATGCAAGTGCTTTCACTGATACACCACACAAATCAAGTTAACTAATATATATGGCTTTATCTGTGCTAGAAGTATGTATATCTGAAGTACTACGTTGTGAATGTTGATAGACTGGGAAACCTACCACATTCTTGCATACACCACATATGTCTTTGATGAAGAAGGGAAAAAATGAATTAAATGGTTCATCAGAGAATTTGCAAGACAGGCCAAGAAAATGGCATTACTATGCTCCAATAGTCCCTATATATAGCAAGACTGAAGCAGAGTCCCCTTAGAGTGACAGAAGAAAAGGAATTTTAAAAATTGTTCGTATGTTTGAGATTTTCCTGTGTGAGTTGCTCATCAATGGGCATTGCTCCCCACAGCCATGCCCACTTTGACCTTAATCCCTTTAACATGATTTGATGTGAATAGTCAAAACTTGTTTAAATAAATACACATGGTCCAATTTTGAATTTTTTTTTTTTTTGAACAACTATAGAAAATTTCAGATGAAAATATCTGTGTGCGTATTTTCAAGGAAAATGTAAAGTCATTTAATGCTACCTAAGGCTGCTTTGAAAATATGAAGGTAAATAAGGATTTAATTTTCTCACTAGAATATTTCCCTAATTTGATGAACAAGCTGAAAGAGTAGAAATGACAGCCATTTCAATGATCCTCCAGGGAAGCTTACAGGGGGTCTCATGATCTCATTTTTTCTTAAAGGCAGCTCTATGTGTGTGTACCCAGGCATACATACATTTTTAAATTAAAGTTTGAGTATTAGAACGTTGCCTAGATTCAGCCACCCCATAGCTATGAAGAGAAGGGTGGATGGCATCACGTGCCCTGGGGAAAATTGAAACAAGGGGTGTAATTCATAGCTTCTGGGACAGAAAATCTGTTTACGTAAAAGTTTAAGAATAGATGAATCATGAGTATAAAAATGTCAAAAATGGAAAAAAAAAATCCTAGAACCTAGTAGGAGCAGAGGGTTGACCTAAAAGAATGGGGTACACACATGTATCCCTCATGTTTCTAATTGACTTTTGTTGATTGGTTTTGACTTAAAGTCAGTGACAGAAAAAACTAAAAGGTTTAAATGAAACACCAAATTACTCCTATGTGACTCATAGCAAATCACAAACAGGAGAAGCATTGTCAGAGCTATGCATCCTGACACTTGTCATTTAGGTCATGTGCAGTTAGTTGCCAGGTGAGGGGCTTCACAAAATCAAACTATCGCAAGTGTCTTTAGTAATCATAACCAGTTCGTATTTTGCATGATATGCAAAAGCATTTCTTTTATTATTTTGGGTGCTACTAATAAACACTCTCCTACCCAGGAAATTGATGTATTGATAGATGGATAAGCACGGATATTTTGGGGAACACCACATTAACAGGGTTGATTCTCTCCCGCCCCCTTGGCTAATGGCTGGTGTTTAAGTGCTGCTGGATGGCCCTGTGCTCTTCTGTATACAAACAGTGGAACCATGAGCTCGAATAGTCAAATGCCTGACTGAATTGTGCACCTGTTTTTACTAATGCACACAAAACCCAAGCTGACTAAAAAAGAACTTATGTAGTTAGTATGGGGGAAAAAAAAGGGGGCATTATTAGATTCAAATTATATTTAAATTTTTGTTCAGAATTATTTTTCAACTTGGAGTTGTATAAGGTAGCATAGGAAGCTAGTTCTTTATTTATAACTGAAGGCTTGCTCTGACCATCTGTTTTAAAAGCCTCACTCAGGAGATTTTTATTTAATTTTTTATTAAACCTCCTACTTCTATAATATATCCATTCAACAGTTTTTGAGACCTTGGGGGTAAAAGCTATGGGACACAGTGCTACTTTCAGTATTCGTACAGTTAAATGATAACAGCAAAATAAATAGTGAATTATGCCCTTCAAGCTGTTTTCACACAACGTATTTGGAGACACAGTTTTCTTTTAAACTAGGAAAGTTACGTTCTTCCTGCACATTTATAGTTCTTTTCTTGCCACTAAGTCATCAAAATTAATCATAAAATCTTGCAATTTTTAAATTAACTGTGCATTGGTATCTTTTGGGTACACATGTACAAAACACTGGTTAACTGAACCAAACAAATAATAAACAAGCAAATAAAAGAATGAGTTGAAAGGCTACTCCGATGCTGACAAGACCAAAGTCCTGCGGGAAAGCAGAGCTCTCAGCCCTGGTCAGGCAGCCTGTTAGACTCAGAAGCGGGACCTAGCGGACATTTTCTCTGGATCTGTAGGCTGAAAACGGAAGTCCCTGTGCCAAACACCGAAACACCAAACGCCATTACCTGTTTTGTGCAGCCTCTGAGCTAAGAAAGTTTGGTATTGTCTTTTTGTTAAAATTTCTGAATGGTAGAACAAATCAAAATAATATTATTTTGTGGCATGCAAAAATTATAAGAAATTTGAATTTGTGTCCGTAAATAAACACAGTCCCACCCATTCATTTATATACTGTTTATGGCTGCTTTCATGCTGTAATGACAGAACTGTAGTGACAAAGACTTTTGCCTGCAAAGCTGAAAAGGTTTGCTGTCTGGGCCTTTACCAGACAGTTTTGCCCACCTAGACAACTGACAATAACCTTCAGTGATGGCATCTCCACTCGAGTGTCAAATAGCTATTAGGAGTCTGAAAAACTCAGCTAAGTTTGGATCAAGTTTCCATCCGCTGACCTGTGATCACAGGTGGGGACATTGGTTTATAGTGGACTACCCTTGTTTTGTGTCTAAAAGAATGGAGCCTGTTACAAACAGAAGGGAAGACCAGCCAGGAAAGCCTCGGGGCAAACTAAAGCCTTGGCCATTGGAACACCACAATCAAATTATCATTGCTGTCTTTTCTCTCATTTCTTCATTAATGTAGTTGATATTTCAATAAATCAACGGGCACTTTCTGAGTATCTGTTTTATATGTTCCTTTCCCTGGCTCCAGATAGATATCTGAAACAGTTCCTACCTGTGAGGGTCTCGTAGTCCTTTGAGGAAAGTGGCTACTCAAAAGGGGAAATAAAATACTATGTGAGAAGTCCTACAGAGGTGAGGTAAGCCAAGTGGAAGAAGATAAAGAGAAAGGAGGAAAACGGAATTTATCGTAGAAGTCTAGGTATGTTACAAAGAGCAGGTGAATTTTGAGCTGCATCTTTTAAGGATGCTGTTCCAGTTCTTTATTACCGTAGAATAACCCCAAAATGTAGTGGCTAAAACAACATCGTTTTATTTTGGTGGTTTATTTTTATAGCGATTAATAGTGGGGACATACTCCTTAAAGGTGCGATCAAGACGCACCTGTTCTTTAGAACACTCCTGGAATTCCAGGAGTAAAGTCAGTTACTTCCTTTGTCTCTGTTCCTGTGATACCCAGTCTCTATCTCTCTTGCAGTACTTTGCACATAGTGGTAATGACTTCTGAATGACTGCCTTCCTTATGCAATTATAAGAACAAATCGACCGAAGCATTTCAATGGTACGACTGTTATGAGGTTTGTTTTCATAAGAGATTACCCCCTTTTGTGTCATAGGTATAGCCTTTTAGTTAGAAATGTGAACATGAATATAAAAATAACCGTATTTTATAACACGAATCTACTAATATGCTGTATTTATGCCACTAAACTGTAACTTCATCTTATTAATTTTCACGTTATCACAGGTTGACTATGGAAGTTTTTTTGATCAAATGGAACGATTTCTTGCTAAACACACTGACCATGAATCAAAAACCTCACATGTCAAACACTTGCAAGTAAAGCATTGTGACTGTTTATCACCAGCTTTGGTTTAAGAGTGTGCAGTTCTCAGGAAAACCTGTGCTCCTTTACATATCCCTTTATTTTGCTAGAAACAGGAATATAACCTTAGCGACGGATTGATCATAATTTTGAAATCTATGCTTTTTTAACTTGAATTTTATTTTTTGCTACCTTTCCTCACGCCATATAGCTTTAAACTACCATCTGAATCTTCAGGTATTGCTAGGGTAACAGCATTCGCGTTGAGTTGCTGTGGAACAAGTTATCACAAACCCCGCCTCTTTATTAGCTTGCAGGTTTGTAGGTCAGAAATCTGGGCACAGTGCACTCCAGGTCTTAAGGGGCAGAAGTTGGGGTGGTGGCTGGTGCTGCTGTCTCATCTGGAGCTCAGGAGTCTTTTCCAAGGTAATATGGTTGTGGCAGAATTCAGTTCCTTGTGGTAATAGGACTATAACTGTAGTTCCTTGTTGGCTGTCAACCAGGGGTTGCTCTCAACTACTAGAGTCTGACTCCATCCCTTGTCACGTGCTCCCTCTGTCTTACAAGGATGGGGAATCTGTTTCATATCCCCATCACACTTCCAGTCTCTTTCTTTAGGAAGAGAGCTGTCCCTTTTAAGGGCTCACTTGATTAAGTATGGCTCGTCTCAGATAGTCTCTCTTTTATAAAGCCACTATGCAACATAACAGACCCCAATCATGACAGTGAAATCCATCATAGTCACGGGGCAGGGATCTTGGGGGACAGGTGCTCAAAATAGGACACTGTGGAGACTGAAATGGGGGACTATTTCTTAATAATTATACTGAGACAATAGTGGAAATGGGCTATTTGGGGGGAAAAAAACACAAATCCAACATTCAAATTCAGATTTTGAACGTATAGTATCATTGCATCTGTTTTGGGCTTCCTGCCCTGCCCCTCCCCTGTGCTCCACCATTATCACCATCTGCTTGGAGCTTAGTGATTATTATATTACATTTGAACTTCCATTGTCTGTGAGAAGAGGCCACTGTGTGTGGAGTCTCAAGATGGAAAAGTCACCAAGGTACCAAATATTTTCCCCTTGTTTACTGTAGTAGCTTAAAGTTAGGGATGTGCTGACCCCTGAACCCTCTAAAATAGAAAAGTCACCATCATTTGGAGTCACCTGCAGTAGTGCCCCTTGGTAACTTAAGCGTGTTTAGTGTACTATTCCTGGCCATTCGCCACCTGGACGTGAAGCCTATTGACCAGCTGCTTTCAGCTCCAGGCTCTGCTGGCTCCGATCAGAGTCCTCTAATTTCCCCTCCAGTCCTTTCCGTATCTGGTCCTTCCACAGTCATCCAGCCCTCAAGGCTCTGCTCCTGTCTATTGTGTCCACTAAGTTCCCAGGAGACTCCTTTCTTTGATTGTTTTGAGTTATAAGCACATGGATACTTCCTGCAGTAGGAATTAATTTGTGCCACGTTGTATACAGAACCATCTAGGTGTCCATTTTCGTGACATCAGCAATATACTTTAAATAAAAAAAGTCCTCGTATTTCTTTGGTTTGTAGTTACTGTGTTAGCCTGACTTTCACTGGCGCTCTCTTCCTGCCCTTTTACCTCTAAAACCAACTGAAGTCATAAAGGACTTTGCACTGATGATACTGTATTTTTCCACTGTCACTGGTGACCTATAGTCCCCATACTTCCAAGGAGTCATTTATAAAGATTCTTATCAAAAGCATTAATATCCAGTTTGTCAGGACCAATCTACTTCCTAGAATTTCAGACCTACCCTTTCTACAGCTAGTACCAGTTGATTGCAACCTGCAAACTCAGTTCCACTTCTGTCGTAAAGGGCAATTCTAGCTTTAAAAGGAGAGGTTGAAACAGTGTTAGACTGAGCATAAAGCTCTCCTGCTTGTCCACCTCTGACATTTGCCTACTTCTCACTACTGCATCTATGCCTTGTCCTGGCTAACCAACCCTTCTCTTAGACTCAAATCTTTGTTTTAAGGTGTGACGGGGACCTTGCCCAGCTCACATTGTGCCATTTTCTTATTCTTGAATGAATAGCCATGGGATTGACTACGTGTAGGTACAATATCCATATACTGGTACCCATCTTATATGCAGGGCTCTCTTTGACCCTGGCCTCCGTATGCAAGCTGCCCTTTGAACACTGTGTTTCTTCTCCACTTTTCAGGGTGTGCAGCTTGCTCTCTGTCTCTGTCTTCCAGTCTCTACCCATCGCCACTACACATCCAGTTTGGACCTCTGGCTCTCTATAAAGAATGGGACCATGTCGGCTGGGACTCCAGAAATGAGACAGAAAGGGAGCCGTATCAAATTATGTGCAATAAACTATTAACTTTTATTTGTTGATAAGGCAAGTCCGCAAACTTTTATTGTTTCTACTATGATACAGGCACCGTGCTAGACAACATTTGTCCATAAATTCATCCCTTAGCCCCTTCCTTTGGATTGCCTTCCTCCCTTCCAATAAAAACTTCAATCTCGCCTGCATTTCCGTTCAGTTTCCATAGTACAGTCTCTTTAATCAAGTTGCAATTTCTCTATCTTTACTGCTTATTCCTAAAGAAAATAAACTCCATATCTGAGACCTGATTAATAAACTCATCATAATGTTCACAATATGACTTCGACACTCTCTCCTGAGTTCATAATTAAGCTAACTTCTTTTTCAGTTTGAAGTTCTCATCTAACATCTCTCTTTCCAATATTTGAATTATAACAAATTATCAGTTCTTGGCAAAATGTTAAGAGCTCGTGTACATATCATCTGCTATTAATCTGTGTTTTCTTTGAATTCGTATGATATTAATGGCTTCCATCACATAGCCCTGGCTGAACAGCTGTTCTCATTCCCTTTGAAGTACAGCTTCCTAACGATGCTCTTCACAGCCTCCTTTCCCTTCC
Source organism: Rhinolophus sinicus (assembly GCF_057876585.1). NCBI lineage: Eukaryota > Metazoa > Chordata > Mammalia > Chiroptera > Rhinolophidae > Rhinolophus > Rhinolophus sinicus. Next base: position 126,406,783 of record NC_142515.1, read on the forward strand.
AGAAGTCCCAGAGCCTTTCTTACTTTCACTCTTCTTTCTGTTGTTCCACGCTGTGGTCTTGCAAATGACAAAGCGGATAGATCTACAGAGGATGTTTCTTTCCCTTTTCACCTTCCTTTGCTCCCTCCCTCAGGCCTCGCTTCTATCATCATGCTCCACTTCTTTATCTTTATTCTGTAATTCCTCCCCTTGATGGCCCTGATTATAGATGAGAGCTGAGACTCACCAGACCCTTGGCAGAAGCAAGAAGAACACAGTTGAGGCTGTGTTTTTCCTGACTCCCACAGGCCTGTTCCTCCAGATGGTCTCCGTGCTCCCCTGGTCCCCCCGGGTTCTGCCTGCTTTGTGGCTCCAGGACACTTCACACGCTGGGCCTCCTCCGCCTCCAAGCTGCCTGCGGAGTTTTTGCAGCAGGCAGGTTCTGTGACCTCTGTGTGTCCTTCTCAGATGTGAATGCAGTCCTGCCTTCCTCTCAGCAGTCATTGACCAGTGAAAGCCCTTTTAGTTATACAGTCATCTAATGGACAGATATTGCTCTCCAGAACTCTTTGCTTATAAAGATGAGGAAATAGGAGCATAGATAGATTAAAAGATTTTGAATCAGTCACATGGCAGTTTAGTGTCAGAAGTTGAACTTGTAGCTAGGTTTTTGATTTCTAAGCTCAAAAAAAAAAAAAAAAAAAAAAAAGTGGAACAAATTGAGGTGCTAGGAAAATCAGCCTCTATCCATATGTACCAGATTATCTTCAGCCAAAAACACTAATTTGTAAACATGTCAATCTATTACTAATTTGGGCTTAAAATCTTCAGGAAGATCACTGCAATTTTAAATGCAAAGATTTCAGTTTTCTTTGAGTACCAGATGCAAAAGTTCAAAAACAAAGGTCTTAGTTTGTCTTTATACACTTTTTTTTGCATGGAAGTAGACTTTGAGGGAGCTTAAAGTTTAATGTTGTAATCTTTGTAAGGGTGTATTTCTTTCAAAGAGACGGTCAAGTACGTCTTCATGATTTCTTTTCACTAAAGAAAAGTGTATCTCCACCATCGACTGCAAATATCACTTCAGTCTTTATAAATTCATCAGTACTGTGAGATGACTACACACACATCTCCAAACAGCTTTTGGAACTTTCTTTTAACCTAACTTGCAATTCTAGTAAAAATACAGCTGCACTACTCCTCTGATGTAAAAGGCATTAGAAAATAGCCCTGCTAGTTCTGGAGTGAAGATCTTAATTTCTAGGAATAGCTTTGACTCAGAATGAACCTCTTACGCTGTATCTACTCAAGGCCAAACCAACAGCCTGAATAACTAAGGTGGGGTGAAACCAAAAGTAGATGGTCCCCAAAACAGTGAAATGGCTCAAATTCAGTCTACTTACCGAAGCGCCTTATGATGCTACAATTCATAATGTGTCAAAAGATATGCAAAATCAGTTTTAAATGAAGATATATTTATTTTAAATGTTTTACATGATATCCTATCCTATGCAAGGCAACTGACAGTGATATATAAGCTACACTTCAAATAAAGAGCACTTAGGAAGGATCTGGTGTGTTCCCAATATTTTCCTACAGCTGTGTACAGTGGACATCCTTGTGGTCCCTGAGGGCCATAGTTCTAACCCAGGAGGTATTTCAAGCTTCTTTTGGGAAATAGAATGAAAATAATAGAGAAAGGATGTATAAATATAAAACACTATTATTTCAGTCCAGTTTCTCATAATACCTTAAAATGTTCTTCAAGTGATCTTAGGATTTTTAAAATTAATACATTCATATTGTGACATATTTATGACTCATGTAGTTATATATTATTTGTGAATGTTCCACTTGTTTTATAAAGGGGCAAATTTCTCACCTTTTAGAAGGGCTTGACTTTTTTCAATAAAGTTCTATTTAGTAACTGAGAAATGGTATTGGAATTTAGAAAAGCCTTGTAAAATGGACCCATGTGACTGGAAAGATTAATGAATCTTCAAAGAATGACTTCACTGGAATGAGTAAGTTCTATGACATTTTTAATGAATTTATGATGTAAAATCTACTCCTTAAAACTGCAAAATATGTCATGTTTTCTTTACCAAAAGTACAAATCCCTCAAGATTAAGGTCCTCTAGTCTAGTATATTTTTTTACAGTTATAAATACTCTTGTGTTTTTTCTTAGTCTATTTACATGTGAGAGATGCTCTATAATCTTTTAGTGTGAAAACCATTTTCTTTAAAGTGTCTCACAAAGCTCTCACCTTTAGTGTGAAGCTGTATTGACCCAGAATTCATCTAACTATATGGTAATTCTCAAATGATCACTGAGAGATATGTTTTGTAATTAACTAGATTTTAGAATAAATAGAGACACATATAAGGTAAGTCGCTAACCTATGAGGAAAAAATAATAATAGAAATGTTAAAGAGCAATAGGATGAGGCATAAAGAAAGACAGATTTAGTGGAAAATGTACTATTTAGTGTGTATATTTTTCAGAATCGAGAGCAAGTTTTCTGTTAAGATAGCTTTCTCTAACTGCTCATCTGATTTGAATTTAAGATAATTTTACTATAAACATACCCAATTAAATCTGTTGCTCTATTTTTCTATCAGCTCTACTCTAAAAATAATGTTAATAAACGTTAACAATTAGTCCTTCACTTTATGTAAGTAGATGTGATATTTTGGGTGGGGAACAGCAATGAATAAAAGCTGAAAAAGATTTTACAATGTAATGTCTTTTGATTTTTGTAGTTGTCAAGCTTCATGGTTTTGCTTGTAATTTGTGACATCTTGTCCTATATTAAAAACCAACAAAGCCACAGTTCTGTGCCATGAGTCTACCATTAACTATTAACCAATCAAACCAACACGACTGAAACATTTATAAACTCTGAGAGTTCGTAAGTTGAAATTTCTGAGATTTGAGGTTAAAGGGATCAATCACTAAAGGACTACATAAAAGTCGTAGTTTACTGGCTTGAAGAGTAGTGTTCAAACTTGATACTTACTTTTGTTTATAAAGTGTATTTTGAATGAAATGGTAACTTAAGGTAGAGAAAGTCGTGTACCTCCTTAGCTCTCTCTAGCACTCACTGCTAGCCATTGAGTTGAATATTGCTTCTACGTTTCTTGTGTTATGAATGTTTAGGATACTGGCTTAACATTATACCAAGTTTTAAAATATTACTTACCATGTAGTCATACTGTTCCTCATGAACAATTTTGTGAATTACATTCTCCCCAGCCCAACTAGTCCAATTGGTTTTCCATCTCTCTTCCTTTAGGCTTTATGATTTAAGTCAAATGCCATCGCCTAGCAGTCTTTTCTAATGCCTAGGACATAAGAACCCTATGCATATCTTTATTATAAAACTTATTGTGTTTTACTATATATGTCTGCTTATGTATCTACATCTCTCTCATGTAGGATTACAAATTCTTGAAGTGGTTATGGGGTGAGGGAGTGAAAAAGAAAGCAGAGACTGTGTATATAATATCTTGCTCATCTTGTTTTCTCCAGGATCTAAAAGAGAGAAGGTGTTCCATAAATGTTTTATGCAAGTGTGGGTAGAGATACTTCATGATCACCCACTGGTATTACTGCACCAAGCCCTGTCTTTTAATAATGGTATTGTGATAAACTAGTATTTTCTCTACTGCAGAGCTATTCTTATGTCAGTCTTTTGTCTGTTAAGTTTATTCTAATTTGTTGGTGAGATTAACCTGGTGATCGTCACATGTCATTTGTAGATCAGTGTGAAGACCTTCGGATTTAAAAATCTCTTTCATAGTCTAAAGATCTTTTTTAATATCGTCAAACTTTTTAACAAATGAGAGACTTAAACATTTAGGAGATTTGCTGAAAGAGTATGGAGTTTTCTCAACCTTATAATTACTTCCTGTCCATCTAAAAAACAAACAAACAAACAAACAAACAAACAAACAAACAGTGTTCTTCCTTAGAGTTATCTTGGGATATGGAAAATAGCCCGTAACATACATATTTATTCACTGTGAGATCTCTAACTTTGTCACAGCTTTAGAGTTTAAGTTCTTAAACTGGAATAATATTTGTCTACCTTTTGTATACCCTACAATGTAGTAAACTTCTAAAAAGGGTTTGGAAAGTTAAGATTGAGAAAATTAACAAGCTGTTTTCTTTTTTTTTCTTTTTTTTAAATTTTTCCCCATCATGGTGGTAGGGTATAGAGCGTAGCACATTGGGCTCTGTCAGGGAGAACTATGTGCCAAACAGCCCCTGCATTTTAGCTCAGGTTCCACTCTGAGAGAGTGTATGTAAACTCAGTGCCGATGATGTCTGGAAGTGTCGAACATTATTGCAGTCTGACACTGGATGAGGTAAATGTTTTCTCTAATGCCTAAGACAGCCTGTCTCACTTACGGGAACTAGCTCCCACTGATGAGGAAGTCTGGGTCTTCTCGGTTGGGAGGGATAGGCGTTCTCTAGTTTTACCACTGGTTTGGTCAGTAGGATCCTTGGGTTCCCAGGATGGGAATGTGGTGGGTCCCTGGAATTTTCACCACCCTAACACTTACTTGGTCAAAGGTGAATTGATTACTGAAGCTTATTCTCTCTGTGAACAAAGGGCTCCGTCTGTTTTGATTCCCAATCCTCACTCTTCATCTGTCATGCATCATATATAGGTATATATTTTTTTCGGTACCCACAGCAACAGATGGACAAGATGGTGTCATTCATTGCAGACTCCATCGCAGTCTCTCCAGAATTAAAAACATATTGCTGATTGTAATGTTTAAAGTGCCTAACCTGTGTGCAATCTGTTTAGGGTAAGAAGAGTTTGATGTGAGCTTTTTGGTTTTGTGAACCACAACAAAACTTAATTCTCTCAGGCTACTTGCAAGGAAAACCAGATCATGACCATGTCAAGGTAAGGGAAGTCAGGAGAAAAAGGAATACAGTGGTACCTTGGTTTTTGAACGTCTCCGTTGACGGACATTTCGGTTTAAGAACGCCGTAATTTTTATGGTTCTATGGTATCATTAGATAGTAAAATTTATACTAAATTTGCAGTTTTAGGGGTTAATTTTAAAGGTCTGGAACAGATTAATCCATTTTGCATTACCTTCTATGGGGAAACCATGCCTCAGTTTTCGAACGTTTCAGAATTCTAACGGTTTTCTGGAATGGATTACGTTCGAAAACTGAGGTACCAGTGTATAAAGTAAAAGGACTGTAGGTATCCTCTAATCCTGGGAATTAACTCACAGAATTGCCAAAAAGGATACAATTTTAAAATTAGTTATTATCCTATCTCATTTCAAAAGAGTTGAGTCAGAGAACAAAAGTTATCTTTTTTCTGCTTTAGAAATATAGAAATATGAAATAAAATGAAAATATGTATATATATATATATATATATATATATATATATAAAACTATCATGCTGAAAGTTAATAATTAATGTATTTTCGCCTCCGAAGTAGATGCCTTGGAGTGCTGTAAACTGAATCACACAGCCCTGCCTCTTTACATTGCTGCTTAGATTCTACTGAACATTTTCCAGGTGAACTCCAGTGATGGCAATTATCAACCTTTTGTAGGTTGTTTATGTTTGTTGAAATGGCTTAAAGTCCTTTGGATATGTGTTTCATCAGTGGAGAATATATATGAGCTGGATAACATACATTTTTATTCCAGCATATCACATAGAAATAAGACAAGTGATTTTTGTTTGTTGCTGATAAAAATTGGTTCTAAGATAATGCCAAAAAACAAAATGCTTCAATAATTTACTTGTATGAGTGAAAACAAGCCATTGTTTTCCCTCTACCTTGATTCCATTATATGTTTCCTCTGCATGGAATGACATTTTGTCTACATATTTTTGGTGATTTCCTATTTTTTCCTTTATTATATTCATTCGGGGATCCATACTTGTCATTATTGAGATTCACACCACTTTTCTCATAACTCTTACTACCGTATTTCTCCAAAAATAAGACCTAGCTGGACAATTTGCTCTAATATGTCTTTTCGAGCAAAAATTAATATAAGACCTGGTATTATATTATATTATATTATACCTGGTCTTATAGTAAAATAAGACCAATGGCCAAGGTTTTACTTTTGTATGCATAGGTTATAGTAAGACTTCAAATAAGCCTTAAGAAGCATTACCAAGACTACTTTAGTCTGATTCTTTTGGAAACATTTATTACCCTTGTATCTTGAAGTTTTTCTGCTCCTTCCTTGTGCACCCATATATAGTTTTTCCTACCTGTAATAGTACTTTTTATCCTGTTATGTCTTTTTTCTTCTTCGTCTACATTGTTAATTCTTGCAGATTGGAAGCTGTGATTTATTCGTTTTTGTATCTCTTGCACACAGTGACCAGCACTGAGCAAGTGCTAAAAAAGGTGTAGTGAATGAGTAAAATACATATGTGCAGTCAGAGAAGGATAGTATTGGACGTCAGAGTAAAATTGAGGTTAGGAGCCTATAGCTTTTGGATTAGGTAGATTCTTGAGTTCTGTTACCAGGAGTGTAACTTTGAATGTGTATTCAAACCTTTACATCTTTAAGCCAAGAAATATGTCAATTCATAGTTTATTGTGACGATATAGATAAATGTTAGAGATATAAATACCTGGCACATGGGAAAATTCCCATTGTGCTGCTGTTATTGTATTAACAAGAACTGGTCCTTTAATGAGAGTTAATTGTGTGTTTTTCAGTCATTTGATTATGTGACTTTCCTGTCCTCTCTGCTACCTGCATGACAACTCTTGTTCCAAGCTACATTTCCTCCCTTTCTCTTTTTGCCTTTATTTTCCATTTCTACTCTTGGAAGCAGAGGCTCACTGAAGGCATGAAAATTGGGCGATAAGCCTGCTTTGATGTCATTCAGAGATGGTTCTTGGCAATAATCCAGTATGATTCTATTTATATATTATATGCTTAATGCTACATGATCATACAGAAATGAATGACTGTTCACTTCCCCTTAACTTTATATAATTGACCAGTAATATTATTACTGGCTTCACATTTACTTCTTTCAAGGTCAAGTTCCTATTTCTTTGTGTGTCTATGTTAACTTTTATAAAATTAATTATTATTATTATTTTTTTCTGAGCATGCTGCCAAGTTGCACAACACTAGGGAAATAATTCACATTGTACTCTGTGTCATAGAATCTATGAGAATTTCTTTTTCTTGCCTTTTCTGTTAGCTAGGACTTCCAGTACAATGTCGAACAGAAGTGGAGACAGGGAACATCCTTGCCTCATACCTACCGAAGTGGGAAAGCTTTGAGTTGCTCACCAGTAAGTATGTGAGCTGTAGGTTTTTGTAGTCTTTATCAAATTTAGAAAATTTCCCTCCAGTTTTAGTTTACTGAGTTTTTATCATGAATGGGTGTTAGATTTTGTCAAACACTTTTTCTGCATCTATTAATATGATCATGTGTTTTCCTTTCTTTGTTGAAAAATTTTAAAAATCTTTATTTTTAATTTTGGAACAATTTTAGATTTACATAATAGTAGTAAAGACAGTTCAGGAAATTTCTGTACTTCGCCTGGTATCCCATAATGTTAACATGTTAATACTATGGTACACTTATTACACTGAGATTAATATTGGTGCATTATTACTAACTGCAGTTTAGATTTTATTCAGATTTTACCTCTTTTCCCACTAGTGTCTTTTTATGTTCCAGTATCCAATTCAGGATTCCACATTTCTTTTAGTTGTACATTATTTTTTGAGACAATTTCTTAGTCTATGTTGTGTCTGTGTTTGTTAACTTTACAATGTTGAAGAGACTGATCATGTATTTTATGCAATCTTCTTCAAACTGAGTTTCCTCATGGTTAGACTGGGGTTGTGGTTTTTGTGGAGCAATTAAACTGAGATGAATTGCCCTTATCACTACGTCATATCAGGAAATCAGCATAATTTAGCACTTGTGTTGTTAACCGTAAGGAAGTGCCTGTCAACTTTAAAGTTACTGTTTTTCTGTTTCTCTATGCTATTTTTTGGAAGTGAGTCACCAAGAGTTCCCAAATCCAGCTCACACTTAGGGTAGGGGATGGTGTATTAAGCTTTACTTCTGGGGAGGAGCATTTGAAATGAATGAATAAGTATTTTTAGAATGTATCAGTTTCCATTTCCAATATAGTATATTTCTACATAAACAAAGCTCTAGTGCAGGGGTGTCCAAACTGCGGCCCGCCCACAATCCATTTTTAATTGGCCCGCAGCAAATTCCAAAAATATATTTAGTTTACTTAAATAAACCAGGTGAGGCAATACGTACTTCACCTCGAATGAGTGGCCCGGCTGTTTGCATATTTTACCACATACGGCCCTTGGTGAAAAACGTTGAAAAAAGTTTGGACACCCCTGTTCTAGTGCCTCAATCATGTTAGAGTGCAATGGAATCCTAAAACCAAGCAGTGTGGGAGTCGTTGGTCTGACTTGAACTGTCACTGTATCCTGTCACCCACGTTGCTCTGCAGTTACAGATCGGGTGACATGATGTGGCACTGCCATGTGGTTTCTTCTTTAAAGCACACCTTCTTTAAAGAAATGTCCAGACTCATGTCACTCTTACGTAGCTCAGTTCCTTTGTCCCTTCCTCTCCCACTTGCAGATGGAGACTAGTCTCAGAAGTGCTAACCGGTTCACCTGATCTCACCCAAAGCTTGGTCTCAGTGTTTGGCAGTGTCATTCATTATACTGCGTGCAGTTATTCTTGTCGTTGTCCTCCTTTCGTGAGACTAACGACTCACGCTGTGAAGTTTCTGTGAGAAACATACTAAAAGTTCAGCAGTATAATGTTGAATGGAATCCATTGAAGGACTCTTAAGACAAAAACACTGAGTATGATTTTTAAAAAAGTTTATGTTCAAGCCACACAAAAAAGAGCATCCGTGGAACCATTAGGTACCACTATAGCTGCAGGAACTCTATGATTTATGACAGATGATCTGTTCCCTTAAAGAAATTCAAACAACCTTATAATTAATTTTTCATTACGGTGGTGATAATAATAGGAATAATCTTACTTGTATTCAGGTTGTTGAGTGTTAGAGACACCATTATAATGTGTTAAGTTAGAAATGTTTTCTAATAAGATACATTTGGAAAAAAATAAAAACATCACAATTTCTTTTTAAATTCTCTTCAATTCCTGCACAAGCCAAGATAGTACATTATTACAGAGCTTAATGGACTAGGATAGAAAGGTCTTATTAGAAACATAACACCAACAGTAAAACAAAACAAAACAAACAAAAAGAAACATAACACCAGTGTTTCTGTAAGTGGAATAATGATGGAGACATGAGCTTTTGTTCTGAACAGATGCTGTGCTTTCCCTGTGTGGTTCAAAGCACTGCCCAGTTTCATATTTCATATCCATCAGATCATTAAGGGGCTTCACGGGCCCCACCTACAACCTCTTGAATCAGAATCTCCGTAGGTTTGACTCCGCAATCTGAATCTCAGACATTCACTGTAGATGATTTTTGTTCATCCTAAAATATAGAGTCGCCAAAATACAAGAAAGCGCTAGGTAACCTTTTGCTTCAAGAAGTTGTTTTGATTTTGTGAAAGAGCTCACTCACTATGTGCTTTCACCAAGAATATGGTAGAGATCTGGTGCTAACGGAGACTGTGTAAGATAGGAAGACCTGGTCTGGGATCAAATACAAGGGTATCTCAGTGTATCAGGTACATTTTTGAAAGTACAAGTCCTTGGAAGCAAAAGACTTGGCTAAGACAATTGAGCGAGGGTGGCCTCATCTTTGATTCAGTATTACCGAAGGTGGCTATACTCTCAAATGCCTGGAGCCCTACTTGTATCAATATGTTGCCCTTAATCTTAACTGTGCAGGCCTCCAAAACTCTTATCTGATTGGCAAGCCCATAATTACAGAAGAAGGAAAAAGTTTCTTGTGGTATTTGAGGCATATGTTTCATAGAATTATGGGAAAGCTAAGGAAAATGAACTTAGTAATATACTAAGGAATTGCAGAACTGGTGACACAAAAGGTATTTTCTACTATTCAATCCCAGTTCCCAAACTCATTGTTATTCAGTATTCTTGCCTAAAATATAAGATGAAATCTGCATTTATACATTATGGGGCTGAAACATAGTTTAGGTTAAATCCAGCTCTTATACCAAATTACCAAAGGATTTTAAATTATATTGTTAAAATGTCTTTCTCCTTTTGGTGCTGAATACCCTAATGTATCTTCCAGGAACCTGAGATGGGGTTATGTGTGGAAATGTTCTTTGTAGCAACTTTTTTCTGGGTTTAATTTGCACTACATTCAGTGAGTATACTCTTATAATGTGTTTCCTGGGAGATCTGAAACAGAATTGTAGCAGTGTGTTTAGAGGGACGTGCATTTAAGCTGTTTGCATGAAGATAAATAATAACTTTGTGGCCAATCTTAAAAGTGTACAATATCAAAATGGCATAGGTAGTCTTACTTATTTATGGATAACTGAAGAAGCTTGTAGTTTTGAGATAATCTGTCCTGCAATGTTGATTTCTGATGGAAGTTTAAAGTGTCCCTGAAGATGACATTTTTTAAAGTTCCTCTTTAAATGGTACAGGGGTATCACTTACATTCACACTAAGTGGAGGTGCATTTCTTGATTCCTTTCATTAGACTTTTTGATTTCCAGAATGCATCAGACATTTTTGCTTAGAAGAAGGAATAAAATGCGTTTGATTTTAAAAATAATATTGATCACCTGTAATATAATGTTTTAAAAAATGATGTGTAAGACAGAACGATAAATAAGATAAATTTCCCTAACTTCAAGGAGCTTGTGATTCAACTGGCTGAGTAACACATGTGCTGGAATAAATGTGTGACAGTTCTGTCTATGAAAAATTGTCCTAAGCAAAGTAGAGAAGTGATGCTGTGGCTGTTCAAAGGAGGACAGAACAGGGATGGCTATGAAGAAAGTAGTTGATACAGCTTTCTTTGATTTAATACCAATGGCATGAAAGCACTTGGGGGTCCTTTTCTTCTTGATTTTGCAAGGCTTCCAGTTTAAACAAATGCTTGGGTGAAAATACCCAAAAATTAGAAAGGAAAATGGGGAATTATGTTTAGCATAGCACATAGGTGCTATGCACACGCATGGTAGAAATGATTTGGTTCCAAACACCCTACTCCCCCCACCAAGGTCATATAGAAACAACCCTATAATTAATCTTTAAAAAACAGCACTTACATTTTACTTGGCATAGGCAGTAAATCAGTCTTGATTTAGAGTTTTTTTAATCCAGAACTTCCTCAATCTGCATTTTCACTGTTTTTGTACTAAACCCTTGGTGAAACTAGGGAATTAAAAAACAATGTTAAGGAAACCCTGCCATATTAGCCATCACACGTCAAATTTATCCTTTTATTCTCCCTGATTCTAGTTATAATTCACTTGCAATATATATATAATATTATATATATTATATATAATATAATATATATATTATAATGTATATAATATATATATAATATATTTCAATTCCAGAAGCATAATGGAGGCACTATTTGAACAAAAACTACAGTTATGAAAAGTAACTGACTTGAGCATAAGGACAATTAACTAAAATACTATTGTAAGTTTTTCATCATTTAAAAGAAAAGCTTAGTAGAGAAAGTTGTATATAATGCACAAGTCTGTTATCAAAGCAGATGACTCCTAATCCTCACTCTGAGAGAACATGAATGACGGGAATGTATCCAAAGATTCTTTCATTATCAGTGACAAGAATTCTGTGGAACAGGAGAAGGGAGTGAAGTTATGGTTCTCGTGAGCCAAGACTCATCTTAGTGTCAAAAAACCAAAAAAAAAAAAAAAAAGAAAAAGAAAAAGAAAAAAAACAAAACAAAAAAACACACAAATCAATCCTCTGCACTCTTTTGGTTAGAATTAATTCCAGAAAGTTTTTAAATCTGTGTAAAAATAGTTTGTGACACAATTTTATTGTGTTAGAAGTCCTTCCTACAGTATGGTAGTAAATCTTATTAAGTGTTATTCTTATTTCTCATTCCAACAAAGCCAATATTTTTCTTCCCCAAGCTACACCTCCAAATACAACTGTAGAAACCATAACAAGAAAAATTTGCATTTAATGACTAGAAATTTCATCATAAATATTATAAAACGCTCTATTAATAAATTTCAGAATAATACAGGGAGTAAAAAAGATGAGTATTATATATTAAGTTAAAAATAAAACACCTGACTTTGATATGTGGTTTGGCACCCTAATAATTATTTCTGGCACATGTATCAATACAGTTATTCAAAGTAATGAATCATTCAAACTTGAAAAGTACGTTTCTTTTTAATATCATTTATATAAATTGGATAGGATTATTTATTAATAGCCATTAAAGTACCTGAAAAAACGTGTCATATTTTTGACGAAGGGTAACTAGGCTTTTATGATCTTTTCTTGAAGTGAGATTTGAATATTTCAAATATTCAAAGGCCATGCAAACACCTTTGTAAATTGTTTTTTCTTTATTTTTGAATTGGTTTATGAATCATTGTCAAGGTTTTGAAGGGCAGTGTCGTCATTGATCCCTCACAGAATCCTTGAAGAGCATTTAGTTCAATTTTAGATTTCTATTTCAACATGTGCAAATTCTGTTATTTTTATTTCCTACTGAATACCCAGGGTGCCAAAAAAATGTATTCAAGTGGACACTTTGGTCAACGTTGCTCAAGCAGTAGTTCGGTGTAATCAGAAGTGTCTGGATTGTAACCACTTTGAGCACCTCTTGTAATTGCAGAAGTCAACTGTGAGTTGTATGCATCTTTTGTTATCGGTATATATTGAGTATTACAATTTTAATACAGTTTTCCTTCCATAAAATGTGTATACATCTTTTTGGCACCCTCTGTAGATGTCTGTTTATCTCCAACAGCTGTTGGCAGGTAATGAGTCCAAACTACAGTCTTCAGCTACAGTCTGGCCTTGGGCAAATCTCCCCAAATGTTTTTTTTTTTTTTTTTTTTTTTGAGGGATGTTATGATTTTAATTTTGGGAACTTTATGGTTGATTATTATGTCATAGTTGTGATGATATGGACTTTAAAAAATATGGAAGAATGCCCGTTTCCTAAACTCCTTCCTTTTTTCCAAGCTCAGAAGAACAGGAAGCAAAGGGAGGAATTGGAAATGGCAGAGGGGTGATTTGCATGTGCTGAGAAGTGAAAATGTGGAATGCATGTTGCCAAAACAACTTCTGCAGTGATATTCTCCTTTGCTTTCTCTCAAATTTAAGTACTGTTTGGGGGATTATAGATTTCTGGGCAGAATTAGGAGTTAAAGACTTTCCTAAATATTATTAACTATGCTTTGAGGAACATATTTGTGCAGTTTAAGTGAGGACTAATTAAATTTAATCATTCAATCTTATTTGTGGTCAAAGGTATTTGTGTTTATACATGTTGTAGGGCATTTAACCGTGATACATGTATATATTCACCCTGTACAAATTCACATATTATAGGTGTTCTCAAGTTAGTCAGTGTACAACATGAACAGTTTGAAGCTCTTGGGGACGAATGAGTACACTTTGCTGTATATAATGAAGGGCTAGCAGGAAAAACGTAAGTGGACGGTCAGAGCTCTGGTGGATCTGTGGCTAGCCACATTCAGATTTCATTGACACGTTTCATACAGAGAGTGTTTTAATGAAGGAAGGAGTTGTAGATAATTCATTCCATGCTGTGAGGTTAACCACAAGCCTCTAAGAAATCACAAAACTTATTACTCCTGCAGATGTGCTGAATCTAAAAGCAGGCATTGAAATGCTGAAAGCATGATGGTTTTTCTCTGATTTGATCGTGAAGCATATTCTGGTTAGGTGACCAGATTTTAAAAGTGTGTGTGTGTGGTGTGTGCGTGTGTGTGTGCGTGCGTGTACACATGCATGTGTGTGTGCACATTTCTGCTTTTTTGAGAACACCTTCTTTGGTGTTCCAGAAATACAGCTGAGACAGTTTCAAAGCCGTAAGAGCTGAAAGCGGAAATAAGCCCCACGTTTGTGGCGCTTCCTTGCATAATGTTTTCACAGGGAAGTCGTCCCCGATGTCGTTATTTCTATCTGTATTCTCCCGTTCTGATTCTCGTCTCCTAGCTCAGCAAATGTGAAGCCATCATTATACGTTAAAAAGGCATGAAAATAGTTTTGAAACCAAATGTCCTCCCTTTCTCTCTCATTTTCTTTTAACACCCAGGTACTCTGCTGTTTAAAATTTGGTGACAATTGTGGTGATGGGAACAACAGCTTGACAGTTCTAGCCTGGGTCTGAGAAAAAGGATTTGTTAGAATTAGTCATATAGAAAACAGAAAAAAAGAATCTCTTCCAAAATTTTAGCCCCTAAAGGAAACTGAGGAAAACAGAATGGATTAAGGTATGACAAGAAGTCGATGAGTATGTTGAGGCAAAGAATTCTTTCCATTGTTGTGTTTAGATAGATTCCCTAGGGTTGGGGAAGGAGATGATGTGTGAGCGGGAAAGTAAGACGCAGACCCCTGCCCTCCACCTGCTGTCTTCCCTTCTGCCTGCCTCCCCCCACTCAGCTTCCCCCACTCCTGCTGCTCCAGTCCTTCGGCAATCGCTGTCTGGTAGGGCAAGAGGTGACTCAAGGTTCCAGTCCCGAAGGACTCGGTGGTTAGAAAAGAAAGGTGACTAAACACCCACCTCAAAAAGACTCATGATCGAGAGTCAGAGGGCATGGTGGCACATGTCATGCCAGTATGGCTAGTGATAAATGACATCTTGACACTAAGTCATCTCTTAAGAACTTAGATGTAAACCTGAGAAATTGGGAGAGGGTTTCTGAACTGAGTGATATTAATTTCTGACAATCTGGTAGAATGTGAGTTCAAGACATGGGGTTGAATTATAGAAGTTTTTTTAATGACTTTTTTCTTTTATACACAAGTTTGTGGTCTGAAATTGTGGTAATTGAATAGGGAATTAGAACAAAACAGCTAAATAAGACATTAATCTGCAAAATCTAGTATATTATGGATGTTGGGTGGCTAAAAGAAAGGAAGAGAGACTGATACATTTATTGGTAAATTGTTGATAGGATCCTGGACATGGAATGACATGTCCACACTGGAGAATAAATCTGTTGTGTGAATCATCACTTTATGTACGAAGTTTAAGAAAACGTATTTTAAATAATGGTATTCCCATTCCTTCAGAGCAAGAAGACACGTTAATACCCATATGCCTATCGTGAGTCATATGAGAACATTACTAGCCTCATTTGCTGCAACTGTATCTTTTCATACTGTCCTATTTCAAGTATCATGTGTTCAACTGTCATGAATGCTAAGTTCAAATGTGTCCTCACTGCTCCCCAGCAATCATACTATATTTCCCTAGACCTTTTCTTTCATGGCTGCTTTTATTTTCATAACTTTTCCCCTTTGACCAAACTTTTGGTACCTTCAGTTTAATTTCAATTTCATTGAGATAAAACAGGAAGCTAAGGCGAGCTCTTATAATTTCCCACCAGGTTAATTTCTCATCGTCTATGACCAAGCACTCTGCCTCTTTGCCTGTTAGTGTGGATGCATTGTCCACATCCAAATATCCAAGCCAGTATTAATACTTTTGCACTGAATCCTTTACCTGTTGTTTACTCAAAGACGGTATTCCAGCAATTCTACCCTCTCCTTCAGCTTCATAATTTCCTTATTATTAAATTATTGCCACCAGCCTCAAAAAACAAAAACAAAAAACAAAAAACAACAAACCCAGTCTTCTTTCCCTTATTTCCTTCTAGTTACGCTACTGTATTCACTCACTCTCAGATTTAGAGTTTTCATGAAATTTCCTGATATTCGTGTTTCCCTGCTCCCTTTTAAAACAAATTTGACAGCATGACAGTCTGTACTCAAGTTAGTAATTACTCTCATTCTCTCATGGACTCTATGGGCTTTCTGCTCACCCACTCACTCTACAGAAATTGCTCTTCTCAAAATCACCCCTGTCCAATCACCCATGAATCCCAGGGTCAGTCCTTCATCCTCTAACCTTTGACTTCTCCATAGCGTGGGGTACAGGTGAGCGCTTCCTTCTCCATGAAAGTCTATTTCCACTTATCTTTAACTTTCCCTCTCCCCCATTACCCCTCCTAATTAAAATTATCAAAAAACAAAAGAAAATATTTTTAGCTTTCCATCTTTACTCTTTTGAATAAATGAAGGAGCATCATAGACTTTAATTGCAAACATTTGCAATAAAATGAAGTTGCTGGTGAACTAACTCAAGTTTAATGGAAAATGTAGATCGCGTAGATAGTGAGTTTTAGCTTCTATCTGATGAACTTTAAAAGCAGGAGTGGTATTATTTTCTATCCTCTTTGCTTTCTGATGACTTTTCGAACATACTGGGTTTTAACAGTTTGTAGAGTATTCCTTTTGACAGAAATTCATGAAATTAATCATGCATTTTAACTGATCCGCACACATACAAGTTGTTGACACTGAGACAATTTGAGTTCTTTCCATTTTCTGAAATTGTGATGGTTTTTGTTTGATGCTGAGAGACCAGGAAACAAGGGCGTCTTCTTTCCATTCCTTCTAGAGATCCACAGGGATTGGTTTCAAGGCTGATTTGGCCTTCCACATAGAGTTTTTATAAAAGGAATTGATAATACACTTTTAAACAAAATCTGAGCAAATCAGTATTTTGTATTGTGATTACAAATGAGTGTAAAACAGAACCTGCAGAGCTACAGAAACTAAAACTTGGTTTTGAATGTGCTCCGCAATAGGTCACCCCGCAAAGTGAAGTGAATGAGCCCTGTGCTTCCAGCTGCGCGTGTGGACCCATGAGGGGCCTGTGGGAGGGGTGCTGGGAACGTGGAGTAGACAAGTGTCAGGTGACCACACTTAAGCGTTGGACGTAACTCTTTAATTTGCTTGGTTACATTTGTTAGCATCCCATTGTTTGACCTTTCTGTGCCCCTTAGTGATAGATTCCTTCTACATTTTCTTCATCAAAACCTGTGTGTCTGTTATTCCAGGGTCACATCAGAGAGATGCATGAGTCATAAAATTCCTTTTTTTAGGCCCTAGGGACAGTAGCTGTTTATAACATCCTCGTTCTTCTAAATACAGTCCAGGCTAGCCTGGATTTTCTTTTGTGTTTCTGCTACTGGCTATGTGTACAGTGACTGACGATACACGTATATTTTCAATCACATGTCCTGTCTCAATTTGCCATTTTCTGGATAAAGACAACTTTCTTGGTTGCTCAGTTACACTTCTGTATTCACTCACTCTCAGACTTAGAGTTTTCATGAAATTTCCTGATATTCGTGTTTCATTCAACTCTAATCCAAACAAAACACACTATTCATTTTGCCACTGAGTAGGAAATGACCCCAGCTAAAGAATACTCAGTCTCCTTTCTAATTTGCTAGTAGGCTTTTATGAACATCTTCGTGGACAATTAAGCTCCCTAGCTGGGAATTCTTCTTCTAAATGTTTAAGTTTTCCTTGCCTCCGAAGAATAAGATTGCTGCCTTGGAGCACAGCTCTGGGCCTTTTCAGCCACCCGGGCACAGACTTCTCACTGCCAGGGATGCTCCAGTCCAACCCGAGAGTTCACTGCCATAGCATGAAAATCTGCCCGGGCCTTGGGGAAGATGAATGTCGGTAAAACCCCTGAGAGATGGATGCCATCTGTGACTTCGGAACTCATGGAAGGAGGAACTAAATGCTGTAATACAATTTCACAAGAACTTGGGTTGCATGAAAAGACCAGTATGCATAAGAACATCCTTAGGTTAAAAAAAAAATGCTTTTGTCTTTTTCCTACACACAACTCTCAAAACTTTGTCTTCTATCTTGGCAGTTATGTTAAGCTCTCAGTACAGATTTCTGCTTCCACACTGTATATCTATACTTAGCCATTCTTTAAATTCCACACGTGATAATAATGGCAAAAGGAAAAATAATGACATTCATGAAAAACCTTCCTAAATAAAAAATATTCTTTCAAATGGACTGTCTCGTTTGGTCTTGAAAGCAGCTTTGTGATATCTATAGGGATTTTGTTTTTGTTATTCATTTTCAGATCAGGATGCTGGAGGATTTAAATTATTTGGCTGCTTTCATATAATCACATAGTGACAGGTTGTAGGAAAAATGAAATTGAGGTCCAGGTTTTGCAACTACAAAAGTCAGGGCTATTTCAACCATGCTGTGTTCATTTTCCTCCCTTTCTGCTTTTCTTCTCTTAACTTCTTTTTTTCTGAATTGCTCATATTTCTCCATATATTCAGTCACTTCAGTACTTTCACATTGTATGAAAGCTTCTTAAGCACCGAGTCTTTTAAATTCTTTATTCATAACTTCTTTTACCATCCTTTCACATAAGTATAAAAGTGTAGGTCATTAATCTTAGAAGGCACATGCTTCAGTCCAAATCCCAAAGAATGTTTTACTTCTTTTCACAAAATCCTGGACATATGTTCTACTTTTTTTTGAATGCCCCATTCAGATTTGGATCCTAGTTCTGCTACCTGGAGCTATCAAATGTTTGTTCTTTCAGTATTCAAAGACAGATTTCATTTTCCAAAACCTCTCTTTTGTAGGTTACATAATCTTAATTTATTAATTATTCTTCCTAAGGTTTCAAATCAGTTGTGGATCTTTTAGATTCAAGTGACAAAAACATGATCTAAACTTAAAATGCATTTATTTTCTTACCAAGTGAAATATCTAGAATGAGGGCCAGCTGCAGGACTGGTTGGTGCAGAGGTTCAGAAACACTCCCAGGTTGATTTTCAAAGGATGGCGTGAAGGAATTTGGGAGTGATGGAAATGTTCTGTGTCCTGCCTATGGCAGTGGATACTCCACTCTATGCATTTGTCAAAGCCATAGAAACATATAAAATTCACCACACAGAGTGCATTTTAGTGGTGTAACTTTAAAAAATCCGTCAGGATATGGGCATAACCTAAATTGGAACAAATTGATTATGCCGACTGTACCAAGGCAGAAAAACCAACTATCTGCATCTTATCCTCACAAACAGTGGGATCACATAACGCAGGTTAAGAACCAGATTTTATTTTATTTTTCAGGTGTAGCAGATGAATTTTATGGTGTTGGGTATGAAAGAAGCAAGGAGAAATAGAGAAATGCCCTCTTTGAATATTAGTATAGTACATAATAGTCAAAGAATGAGGTATTCAATGGGGAGACACATAATAGAAATTTATTGCTTTGGGTTTACTAGTCTCATTATATGGGATTATATTTATATGTGATATGGCAATTACATTTATTTTAATATACTTCAATAAAATAAAAAAATAACCATTACTTAAATACCTGATGATATTCTTGCTGCGGACTCACTCCCGTCCAAATCTCAAGCCATGTAAATTCCAGTATAATATTTCTGTCAATTGGAAAGTTTCAAAATTGGTAACTAAGTCAACTTTTTTTTTTTTTTTTTTTTTTAAATTTAGAAGAGAATAAACTAAATGGTTTCTCCAGGTTTTTACATCTTGGTTATTTGATTATATTCATTGACTCACTTTATCCAATTTCCCTCTTTCAGTATTTATATTTGCCTTTCCTCCCATCAAGGAAAAGAAAATGTCAGACACGGAGTAATATTTATTGGCAAGAAGAGGACAAAATTCTATTCACGAAAACCATAAACTGTGTAAAAAGTACTAGTACATTATACTAAGGTCAAAATGAAAGCTGTAGTGTGCATTATATTACCTCTTTTTTTAAGTCACTTTGTATCTAGGTGTTTGCAGCACAGTTCTGTCATCAGAAGCATAGCTCACTTAAATACTTACAGTATTTTTTTTAAAAAAACAGCATTTGCTTGCTGAAATACTAACCAACTCTTAAGAAGATTAGGGAACCAAAGCTATATTTATTTTTAATTTATCTAGTAAGCCGTGCAAATCTTCAAAGCATGAAATTTGCAGTTTTACTTCAAACGATGTCAGTCAGTGTACTGGATTTTGTGATGGCTAGGGTACTTTAAAAACATTAAAGATATAATTTCTTCTCATTAAATCAAAGAAATTCTTCTTTTACAAAAATGTAAGAGACAAGCATCCAAAAAGCCCATTTGACATGATTTTGTTTTTCTCATCTTCATTTTTTGCTTCATTTACATTCTCCTTCCGCATGCCTTTGATTGCAAAAATAAGTTGCTTGTTGAACATTCTGTATAGTTTAGCATTTATGTTTTAAGTAACTTTTTCCATATGCTTGTTTTTGCCTCCATGAGGTCTCTTTGTCTCAACTTTCTTCACTCCCTACTCTTAAATTAAAGAAAAAAAATTCTTTAGCTTTCCTTGTTGTGTTTGGCTATGATGTGTAAAATCAGTCATACCCAGCTCTCTCCTGTAAGTTTATAATTTTAATTAGCTTCCTATAAAATTTCTCTCCTGACTCCATTGCCCAGTTAAAATAAGTTTCAACTTCCTCAACTCCCAAGAAGTGGGATGTGCAGGAAGACAGTGATTAAAGGATTAAAATAAACCTCTAGAAATCCTATTTCTTCTTTGAAGAAAATTAGGTCAGTTTTGCCATGTTTTCTGCTCGGCTTCATAGTTCATGGCTGACCATCAATATTTGATGATTTAAAATGGCTTTTGGCTCTCTCATTTTAAAAACAAGATTAGTTACGTATGTCATATGAACTCCTGCATTTGTGGTAGCACACACTAGAATTAAGGTTATTACTCTTTTTTCCATTACTGTTTGCTGTCTTTACTCAACTTTCTCAAGAATTCCTTCTTGGATTAGAAGTTTGAATGCTTGGTTTCGGATGTTGTCCAATTACTGTTCATATCAGCACATTCAAACCTTAAAAGACAGAATCAAAACAAATATTGGAGTGTGGTAGGATGCTAATCCTCCTTGAATAAAAATAAATCAGTCAGCATTTGTATAATCAAGGCAGAATGGGATATAACAAAAAGATGTGGTCATTCCAGTTATCCAACGCCTCCTACCAAATTCCTGTTGGGAACAGAAATTAAGGAAAAGATGTGATCAGAGTAGTGGATCATATCTTGAGAATAAAATTTACCTCTTCTGCTTTCCTTTTTTTTTGTTTTGTTTTGGAAATAAATTCAAAGTCAATGTAAATTATATTTAGGTATGCATTTTATTTGAATATAGAATTATTAATTTGGCAGTATCAGTTCAAAGTTAATATTTGCATACATAAAGACCCAGTAATGTTATTCATCTTTACTCTACAGAAAAACTTTCTATATGCCCAAGGAGCCATGTACAACAAAGCTATTGAAATATGATTTGTCGTACTGTAACCTAAGAAGAACCAAGATAGTCAATAAAGGAAAGGCTAAATAAAACATGGGATACTATTAACAGTTAAATATCTTCAAGACATATTACATACTGAACATTGTAAACTCCAGGCTGATAGTCTACAACATGCTACCACGTATGTAATAGATGGGGAGAGAGAGAGAAAACACATATGTACCATATGCATAAAATTATCAACACACATGTATGTTTAAAATGACCTAGAAGTATACGTGGTAAATTGGTAGCCATAATTACTTCTGGGAGAGAAATTTGGGCTGGCAGTTTGATAGTCAAGGAGAAATTTTCCCTTACCCAGGTTGTTAGTTTTTCACTTATTTTGTATTTTATGTATTATTTGGATAGTGATGAATATTAACATAACATTTAAACAAAGAGCACTTTCTAGCAATATCATGTTTTTACCATATAAAGAGATAAAATGTACATATATTCACATATTTTGTGTTATGAATTCAGAATATCCAGCCTGGTTTTTACCTACGTATTCACCCTTGGACTCACCACTCACTTCAAGATACAGAAAATGAAATAGCTAACTTATAACACAGGCATATGTGATCTTACTCTCTTTTATTTAACCGAAAGAGGGAGCAACAGTGATGATGGAGTTGAGGGAAGGCCTAAATATCACACTTAATGACTCCCCACAAATCAGAACATTAGCCTTTACCTCTAGATAGTAAAATAGCAAAATGAGAATAAAATATATATGGTATTGAAAAAGTGGAGTGACTTAATGATGTTATGGTCAAGGTCTTCTTTGATTTGTCAGCAGATTTGCTTTTCATGTAACTCAGTTATATAGGGTGATGGTGGCTCTGGGATTTCCTCTTTCCTGTAATGTGGTTGTTTTATTACCATGAGGATAACTATCAGTGTTTAAACTGACCAACAGATTATATTTGCTTTGGAAAGAACTGGAGAGCATTGTTTAATTTGTTTGCTGGATAAGTCATGCTTGTGCTTTTCTATAGATGGTAATTACTTTAAAGTTAATAACTGAATTAGATATAGTAATGTTTTTGATGTTTAGAGAAAGTGGAACCAGAAACAGATGTCTTGTATTATTAGGTGATCAATTCCTTTATCTGGAACAATAAGGGACCTTGGAAGAGTAGCTCTTACATTTTATTCTCAATCTTGATGATACTTTGTTTGATTATGAGGGTGGTAAAACAGAAATGCAAAGTCTCCCAGAAGTTAGAATATAATGGTTCATTTAGTTTATAGGATTCCTGATGAAGACCTGATAGAGCTGAAATGCGAAACTCTTCTTTCTAATATAAACACACACACACACACACTTCTTTTTTACTCTTAGTTCTAATACACACACACTATACATACATACACTTTTCAAGCACAAAGAAAAGTGTAGAGAAAAATATAGTGAGTAGCCATGTATTTATATCTAGGTTGGTGACGTATGAGTAGTGTACACTGATTTTTTTTTAGTATTATTTTTAAGGAATAAACAGTTATTTTTATGGTTGAAATTACCTTATACCTTTCCCTATTCTAAAATTTATCTGTTCCAGAGGAAAACACTATTTTGGATTTGATATTTGTCTTCCCACCTTTGTTTTATACTTTTTTGTACATACGTATATTTCATGAAGAATACATATATATTATTTTGTAAGTTTTATATCTTTCTATGAATTATGTCATTATCCATATATCCTTTTAAAACTTGCTTATTTCTTTTAACCCAATATTGCTTTTGAGGTTTAGCCAAGATAAAAAATCAATCATTACAAATAAAGTGAAAGACTTTCATATTCCTATCCTTCAAGTGGCATCCTTTTTGTTCCTTCTGGACACGCACATAAATGTTATTATGAGCAGTTAAGCTATTTGTACTTTCACTACATACTATATAATATATGTATCTAGAAATAACATGCTATCTTGTTTTATATGTTTATATGTTGTAATTGTGTGCATTTTGTCTTTTCGTCATGAAATATCATTTTTGTAATTCTAGCAATACTTCTTGTAATAAAGTCTGTTTTTACCTGAATTTATAGTCATTTCAGACTTCTTACCTTTACTCTTAACATAATTTATCTTATTCTAGCCTCTTATTTTTGACTTATTTGGAGCTTTATGTTGAAAGGCACATAGCATATAGCTGGGTCTTGCTTATTCAGTTTAGTTTAATAATCTGCTTTTTATTTGGAGAACTTAGTCCAATTACATTTAATGTAATTGCTGATATGGGTGGATATAGGTCTATCATTTTATAATTTGTTCTCTATTTGTTCTAACTTATCATTCCTTTGATTCTTTATTTTTATTTGTGTATATATATCTAAATTTATATATATATTTATATTTAAATTATATATATATGTATATTTATATTTAAGTTTTCCACTTGATTTGAGCTATAACTCTTCATTATTTTAAAGTATTTTCTTCCAAGATTATAAAATGCATCTATAAGTTATCACAGTCCAATTAATGTTTATAATGGATTACTCTATGTAAAAGTGTGAGAAGCTTGTAACAGTTTAATTCTATCTAACACCCCTCCTATTCTTTGTGATATAGTGTTATATATATTAGGTCTATCTATGTGAAAAATTCAATAGTAAAGCATTAAATTTTGCTTCAGTCACTTGTCTTTTTAAAAAGTTAAAAAGAGAAGGGAAATATGTATCTAATATTTATCTACATAATTGTCATTATTACTGTTTTATTCTTTTTTGTAGATTGAAGTTTTCATCTAGTTTGGAGTTTCATCTCTTCATCCTTTCGGTAAACAACAACGATGAATAAAAATGGTGAGTGTGGACACCCATTTCATTCCTAGTTTAAACACATACCTTTTTAACGTTCCTTACTTGAATAATATTATTATAGGTTAACCAAGCTTATTAAGTTAAAGTACTTTTGTATGTTATTAGTTTACTCAGTGTTATTATCTGATTGAGTGTTTAATTTTATCAAAGTCTTAACTGTATTTAATGGCATAATCTGCCAGTGTAATGAAGATCATTTTTAGAATTCCTAACTAAAACCAAGCTTTATATTCCTAGGATAAAGACAATTCAGTCATTTTTTTTAATAATCTGCATCAGTGTGGAGTTTGAATTGTTATTTGGGATTTTTACTTTATATTAATGAGTGATAAGGATTTTTAATATCCTTTTTTGATTTAATCATCTTTATTAATGTAATGCTACATTTTATACATAATAATATCTAGTTGTCTTCTTAATTTCCTTTTTTAATACTATTCTTTTTCTGGTTCTTTATTCCTTTGTACATTTTTTAGTAGTTCTTTGATTAACAGTGGATTAATAGCAAATTGTCTCAATGTTTGTTTGCCTGCAAGTACCTTATTTCATTCGCATCTTGATTACTTGATTTTTTTCTGGGTATATTAATTGTTGGGAATTATTTTTTATAGCACTTTTAATGTACTATTTCATATTTTTCTGGCTTTCGTTCTTTTGAGACACTTGCTATGAGAGTCATTTTATAATTGTTTTCTAGTAATTTGTCTTTTCTCTTTAATTGTCTTTAAGTTATCCTTTCTCTTAGAATTCTATAGTTTTTACTGTTAGGTTGGTGAAAACGTAATTGTGGTTTTTGCAATTATTTTTAACCTTTGGAACTGCAATTATTTCTGCACCAACCTAATAATATAAATGTAGGTTAAAATCTTTGTCATTTATATCATTCAGTTCTTGTTGCCTAATGAATTAAGGATTTAAGCAGTCCCTTAAATGTGTTAATATCTCAACCAATAATTGTTTCAAATTTTGCCTCTCTGCATTTTGTCTAGTCTTTCATTTTGGAAATCCTATTATTCAAAAGTTGGATTTTCTCATTCTGTCCTTGATTGTATTTAACCCCTCTTTCCTATTTTCTATTTATTTGTCAACCTGTGTTCTAACCTGTGCTTCTATTTTACACCCAAATCTTTCCAATCATTTTTATGAGGTATTTTCTTGTGTTTTAATTGATTATTATATTTGATTAATTATTTTAAATACACCTATCTTATAGTTTCATCTGACAGGATGACTAGTTGAAGTTCTTGGTGGTCTAATTCTGTTGGTATTATGCCTGCTGACTTTTGATTATAGTGTTTTATAATTTGGGAATTGTGAGCTTCTTTTTAGCATACTTTTAGCTGTGGGAATTCTGTGAAGCTTGAGGGAGGATTTGATTTACATCTCCCAAGGACCCATTTTATTATTAAATTTTAGCTTTCATTGTTCCCATTCAAACAAAAGAATGTAAATTTAAAAATCTATCTTATGTCATGGTAGATCCACGACCAAACATGTCTTAACTTTGTACTCTATGGTTTATAGTAAATCGGCCTAGTAGAGAAACACTGCACTGATAAACTGTACAATTTACATTTTTTTAAGAAAACCATTTTGGTTATTTGAGAATTTTGAGTGATAACATGAGAAAAGAACATTTGTAAATGATTATAGTACTATAAATACTCATTTACCATGCTGAATTAAAGTATTTACTTAAAAGATGTCTGTTGTATGATTTTGAGGGGGAGGTTTACTAATGTAATTATAGTATTAGGGAAATAATTTCAATGCTCTGTACCTCCAGGCATTGAAATGTCACAGAAATAAATTAGCATTTGAAATGTGTTAAGTGCCAGAGTTTATATTAACATTAACTTTTTATTACATTATTAGTGAAAGTGATAATAAAATAACTACTTATTTGGTTATTTTCTACTACTTATTATTTGAAGCACTTACTTGCATCTTTAGAAAACCCCTGAAGAGGGTATGACAGATATCACTGTACTCATTTTACATATAGATAAACTTAGCCTCAGCCTAGTTAAGTAACTTTCTTCTAATCATTGGAGGCAGAATTTGATCCCAGATTTTCTTGTGTAATCATACCACTATGCTAAAGATACCAGGAATAATCATCGAAAAGAAAACCTCCAAATTTTTTTTTTTTTTTTTTTTTTTTACATTATGAGTTTTACTTAGTACTCTTTAGGTTAAGTTTAAGTTTATGGAGTCATAAAAAAAGAATCTCAAGGAACAGAAATGTAATCCTGGTTTTCCTTGAATTCTTTTTCTTTCGTGTGGGAGTTATACAATTGTAAATGCAGCTCTTTTTTTAATTAAAATTTGTTGGAGTGACAATGGTTAATAAAATTACACAGTGTACAAATCTGTAATATGTCATCTATATATCACATTGTGTGTTCACCAACCAGAGTCAGTTCTCCTTCCATCATCATATATTTGACACTTTTTTCCCCATCTACCGGCCCCCTCCTCCCTTATCCTCTGGTAACTACTAAACTATTGTCTGTGTCTATGAGTTTTTGTTTCTTCATTTGTTTGTCTTTTCCTTTGTTGCCTTCAGTTTTTTTTTTATCTCATTATTAGTTTTATATGTAACTTTCAAAGAGTCCTAGTTTGTTAAATGTTGAGTATCTAGGCACCAGATTTATCATGTAATAAATAATAAAATGGTATGTTCCTTAAATTACTTAATTCAGCAAAGACAAATTATGTAAAATTATCTCAAAAAAACCTTGGATGGAGCTAGAACATTTCTATTTTTGGTATATTTCTATCTAGTTGAATATAGCACAGTTTTAGCATCTGAAGTTTTATTAAGAAAACATGTATGAGTTAAGCCTTGGTTAAGTACTGTAACTAATCATATTTTTTCTCTTGTGACCCTCCATGTGTATACACACACACACACACACACACACACACACATATACACACACATATGTGATCAAATAATACAGTGAAGGTTTAAATTTTAAAAAATCATTATAGTGAAGGAAACATTGCCATTAATCCCCCTCAAAATACTCCCCCTCACTTCAAACACACATCATTCTTGTCACTTTCTGAAGTAGTTCTCGAAGCCCTCTTTTGAGAGTATCTTTAGTTGCACTCTCGTGGCTGCCTTGATCTCCTGAATTGATTCAAAACATTTTCCTTTCATGGTCATTTTGACTTTGAGGAAGAGCCAGAAGTCACATGGTGCCAGATCTGGTGAATAAGGTGGACGAGGACACACTGCAATGTTTTTATTTGACAGAATTGCTGTACCAGAAGCGATGTGTGACACAAAGCATTGTCATGATGGAGGATGAAGTAAAGATACTCACGAAAGAGGACTTCCAGACCTGCTGCAGAAAATGGCAAGAACGATGGGATAAATGTGTTCAAAGCAAGGCAGAGTATTTTGAAGGAGATTAATGGCAATGTGTCTTTTACTGTAATTTTTTTATTTAAGCATTCACTGTATTTTGTGATCACACCTCCTGTATATATACAAAGGGTGCCAAAAAAAAATGTATTCACATTTTAAGAAAGGAAAAAACTGTATTAAAATAGTAATACTTGATATATACCAATAACAAAAGATGAATGCAAGTCATGTGTATACATTTTTTTTGCACTCCTGGTATGTGTATATATACACACACACTCAGTGTGTGTGTGTATATGAGGTCAATTAAGTTCGCGAACTCATCCTAGAAAAAGAGCTACATACCTCATTGCTGAATGTCACTACTGTCACCTTCGAGGTACTCCCCTTGGGAGGCTATGCACTGACACCAGCACCTGATCCACCCTTTAAAGCAATTTTAGAACTCTTTTTCTGGAATGGTCATCAGAGCTGTGGTCGTATTACCCTTGATGTCCTGAATGTCATCAAAATGTCTTCTTTTCAATATTTCTTTTCTCTTCGGGTAAAGAGTCATTGGGGGCCAGACCAGGTGAGTAGGAAGGGTGTTCCAATACAGTTATTTGTTTACTGGCTAAATACTCCCTCACAGACAGTGCCGTGTGAGCTGGTGCATTGTTGTGATACAAGAACCACGAATTGTTGGCAAAAAGTTCTGGTCGTATAACTTTTTCACGCAGCCTTTTCAGCTCTCCCAAATAGTAAACTTGGTTAACTGTTTGTACAGTTGGTTCAAATTCATAATGAACAATCCCTCTGATATCAAAAAAGGTTAGCAATATTGTTGCAACAAGTTTGCATACTTCATTGTCAGACCTTGTGTGTGTGTGTGTGTGTGTGTGTGTGTGTGTGTTTGATATAATGTATCTTTTGCTTTATTTCCTAATTTGCAAAATAACAATATGGTCTAAGGCAGAGATTGTAGATGATGGTATAATTTTTTGTCAAAAACTATTTTGATTTGAGCTTTGATTTTATATATTTTGCTATTAGTCTATCAGTTCCTGCCACACTGGGGTTTCTGAGCTCGCATTACTGTACTTTGGATATAATTTACAAATTATATTTGAAGTATAAGTGTTTATCAGTAAATGTAACTTATTGCATAATATTTATTTAGCATATTGTTTAAATATACATATTTTATTTAATGATATCCATATGTTTTAGCTGCTATTATCTTGAAGAAAAATTATGTTCGCGTCAGGCTATACAAATGTGTTTGCCTACTTACTGATATGAAATTATTCATTATAAGTTACTGAACTCCATGAATTCTAGCATTCATATTATTATTATTATATGATAAATGCTGAAAATATTCAACTGATTTCATGGGTCCAGTATCATCTTTCATGGTGGTTTGAAATGAAAACTTATTTAGAAACACAGGAGATTAAAAGTTTTTTTCAATATAATGTTTTATGGATCTGTATGTATATTATCAACCACACCTTTATTAGATATCTAGAGGCTATGTAGGAACTATGCACCATCTTAGAGCTAGAGTTATTTGTTTGCTTGAATATTTTTGTTTGATTTAGATTCCTAAATTTTCCTCCGGTGTTCTGATTTGTATTTTCTGAATCTATGAGACTCCATCCTCTTTAACTGAAGTTATTTATTTGGTCTGTCAAACTATTTTGATTGTAAAGAGTTTACTAAAACATGGAAGATGTATGGGAAAAAAAGTTTACTAGAAAGTATGTAAAAGATACTGTCTAATTTAGGAGAATGTTGAATTTGAATCTGATTCAGTGTCACCAAATTATTGGCTATGAAAAGCAGAGTAAGCAGTCTTTTATTATTAGAAACTGGTATGCATAAGAATTGAGTTTTATATTTATATTAATTTTTTTATTTAATGCCATGATTATATATTAGAGTAAGAAGCACATCACGTATTAAATGTAGAGCAATCAAGAGATATCACTAATTAATATAAATATGCATTTACTAAAGAATCACTCATATTTATACCATTATAATGATAAGGAATTATAAACCCCAATAAAAAATAAATCAAATAGACAACTCTCTCTTACCCTTAAAGTGATCTCATAATTCAAATTTGTCTCCAAAGATAATTGTGATTGTAGCCTATGCTGGAGGTAATGCAACATGGAACGTCTATTGCTATCACGATAGGACAATGGATAGTCAAGAAAAACATTTCTCCTGAGAATTCATTTTTTTCCTCTGATTTGATTTACAAAAGGTTTTCTTAGATTAGTTTTCCCTTAAGGACAAGATCATTTGAAAACACTCAGCATTTTCTCACAACAGAAGTATCCAGCAGTGTTTTTTTTTTTTCTTTGTTTTGTTTTGTTTTGTTTTTTTAAACCCCTTCCTTATTGGAAAAATCTTGGATTTATAGCAATCAAACTTATCAGGCCAAAACAGAAAACATAGTCAGGAGCTCAGACAATAGTGGCCGACAGTATTTCCTGAGCAACATGTCACAGCTGATGGAGTCCTGCTGACCCATTTCTTTCATCAGTCACATAACACTGTGTATATAGCAGTGCCTCAGGGTACAATGAAGGGCTTGGGTGTTGAACAGACTTTCCCACTGAGCATCTGTTCATGAGACCACCAGGCATGTGTTATTGACTTTGTTCTGTAGCATATCCTCAGGTATGCAAAGAGGCACGGGGCACGGAATCAGTCAATAAATTGTTATTTCATGAGTCTGTATCCAACTTTACCTTTGAGCATATGTGAAACCGAGTAGCTAAAATTTCCAAAAGAAATGCAACTAAAGTTTCCATCAAAAGGTATACACTACACAGCAACACACTATCTTACGATAAAACTAAAGAGAAAGAAGTCAAAATAATCATCAAGAAATTCAGTAGGTGCTTTAAAAAACATTAAAATCCCACATCTACATAGACACAACTACCTCAGTCCCTTCCTCATCTTGTCAATGTCTGTCTCATTCCAGTTCCTCCCGTGGTATCTTTCTAGTTCTCTGTTTTCTCTGCTTCTCTCTTGTCAGTTTAGAGGAATACTAGATTCCGTATATTCTCATTAAAGAGATCAAAAGTACCTGAAAGTATCCAGAGAGGAAGGGAGTTCATTCCAGAGAAGAAGGGAGTGCACCGAATGATTCTTGATGTATTTTAACTGCTGAAACAAAGAGAAGCCTTACTGTGTAATGCAATGATTTGAGAAATTGCATATCGATACTAAGTATTAGGAAAGAGTACTATTGCTTTACCATTAATAATTCAAGATTCCTACTTCTTTTTTAGATTTTACCTTTAATAATTCCAAAGTGCTGAAGATTTTTCTTATTTTTTTAAATTTAGTTTAACAAGTGTCCAGGCTCTACATTATGCAGTGGCAAGTCTTATTTTGTAAATAGACAATACAAACAGAATTAGCACAAATGGTTTGGTGGTAGGTTGAAAGTAGTCCCAGTGGGTTATGGAGTCGGCTTCTGTGTTTTTCAGGAAAAGAGTCACATTTTCTACCAAATTCTCATTAATGTTACATGATACGAACCACATGATTAAAAAACCCAAACATCTAAAGAACACAAAATATACAGATATTTGGAAGTACTGGGACAATTAACTAATTTTTTCGTTTATTTTTTTTAATCCAGATATTCTCCATGTAGCCAAAGACACAAAATATGAATATTTGTTTTCTTCATTAAAGTAGTTATTAAGTTTGGTTTCAGTTTATATCATATCACAAGAATTTGATAGAAAATGTGTTTCTCTTCCTGAAAAAATGCAAAAGACAGCTCCATAATCTTTTAATATAGATATTTTGATTTGTTCTTTTACTATAAATATACTAGAAATACCATATAGATTTGAACTTTTTTTTTTTCAAACAAAATGGATTTCACAGTCACTGTAGTTAGAGAAAATTATTTTTATTAGCAGGGCACTAACAGAAGAATGGGAAATAGCCACTAAATTCTGCCAAATTTTACTGGAATTACTTTTGAAAAAAATCCATACCCTAGAGGGAAAAGGGTGGCATCAGCAACCAGGCAGAGTAGAGATCCCAATAGTTGTGTCCCTACAAAAACCAATTAGATGGCTATTCATAGATTAAAGTAGCTCTGGGAATGCATGGGGGATTTCAGTTAAGAATCTGCAGCTACACAGTGGAGCAAAACAGCCTGAGAGTAACTATAAGAAAGGACGGGAAGAACGGTTTCCTCTTGCCTGCATCATCCCATCACCTGGTCCTAGACAGATGGAGCTCAGACCGGGTCTTATATTAATTTTTGCTCGAAAAGATGCATTAGAGCTAGATGGTTCGGCTGCATCTTATTTTCCGGAAACACAGTACCGTGGCCATGTGTGCACACAGCTGACACTGACAGCCGATCTACTTTGACATAACCCCACCCAGATTGCTGGAATTGTCAGCTGAGAAGTCTGGAGACTGCTCGGAACAAAGGGGAAGGATGGAGGCTGTCAGTGTTAGCCTCGCCGTAGGTGCAGCCCTGGTTTCTGGGGGTCTACTGTGCAGAGGACCCCCGGCAGCCTTGGCCACTGAGGATATCAGCAGCCCTTACTGCTGCCATGGAAACGCAGCTTTGACTGCAGAGGATCCTGTAACATTCGGTGTTGCGGATCGCAGCAGCCGGCTCTGTAAAGAATCCCATTAGCTTTTGCCAGTGAGGAAACCAACAGCCATTGCAGATACCGGGGCCCCCTGTGGCTTCACCTGTGAGGGTCCCACAGTTTTTGCCTTTGCTGACTCTAGCTGCTTGAGCTGCTACCCCCTTAGAGCGAGTCCAGCTGGTGCCACTGTGGGTGTCCTGGCTCTGGGGAACAGTGTGGCCCTGAGGTGTGTACCCACAGCCTACCTCAGCCCCTGCCACCAGCCCTGGCTTCCATGGCTGTGTGTGTGCACACAGAAAACTACTGCAACCATGTGGGCACACACATGTGGGCACACAGCTGGCTCATGTACTTGCTGCTGCTCTGCACTTGCACACATCCCACGACTGGCCTTAGCAGCTGCACACATGGCCCCTACCCACGTGTGCTAACTGGTTGTGGAGGGTCATGCCACTGTCTGCCAACAGGCTTCACAGCCAACATGGGTCCCCCCACAGCTTTAAGTGTCAAGGCCCACACACTTGCTGATATGGTAGATCATAGCAGCCTGAGCTACCAAGTCACTGCCACCCTAAGACCTGGAGCTACGGCGTACATGCCCTACATTTAGAAACCTGCGTGACACTTGGTACTGTGCGACAGCATGCACCTGTGTGCTCCATCGCCCCCTCCCCACAGGTGAAAGTCTTTCCTTACCAAAGCCATGAAGTATGGTTTTAGTCCATAAAGTCTGTAAAAGGTGATTGCTTCTTCAAATATGCAGACACTAATGTGCAAGGATTCAAGGAACACGATAAATCAGGGAAACGTTACATCACCAAAAGAACACAGTAAACTTTCAATAACCAATGCCAAACAAATGGAGATCCATGAGTTGCCTGACAAAGAATTCAAGATAATTGTTCTAAAGAGGCTTCACAAGTTATTACAAGAGAAAACAGATAAACGGTTTAATGACATTAGGAATACAATACAAGAACAAAATGAGAATTCAACAAATAGAGAGAAAATGAAGAATCAAACAGAAATTCTTTAGCTGAGAAATATAATGCGTGAACTAACTAATCCAACAGAGAACTTCAACAGCAGACTCAATCAAGCAGAAGAATCTGTAAATTCAAATCTAGAGTATTGGAAATTATCCAGTCAGAAAAGAAAAGAAAAACAGTGAAGACAGTGTAGAGAAGTTATGGGATACAATCAAATGAACCAATATAGACATTAGGGGAGTCCTAGAAAGAGAAAAGCGAGAGAAAGGCCAGAAAGCTTATATTAAAAATAATAACCAAAAACTTCCCAAATCTGAGGAGAGAAAAAGAGATCCAATCTCAAGGAGCCCCTAGGATCCCAAATATGTTGACTATCAAGATATCTACATTAAAGCACACTATAAACTGTCAAAAGTCAAAGATCGAGAATTTTGAAAGCAGCAAAGAGAAAAGCAGTTTATTACATACAATGGGCACTTTTCCATAATACTGTCAATGGATTTCTCAACGTAAACCTTGCAGGTCAGAAGAGACTGTGGCAATACATTCAACATACTGAAAGAAAAAAAAAAATGTGAACAAAAGAATATCATACTCTGCATGGAGGTAAGGACTTTCCCAGATAAACAAAAACTGAAGGAATTTGTCACCATTAGGCTTTGAAGACCTATCTGCACTCCTCTGTTTATTGCAGCACTACCGTATTCACAATATCCAAGATATGGAAGCAACCTAAGTGTCTTTTAATGGATAAAGGGATAAAGAGAATGTCATATTATTCAGCATCACAAAAGAAGCAAATTCTGCCATTTGCAACAACAGGGATAAACATGGAGGATATTATGCTAAGTGAAATAAGCCAGACACAGAAAGACAAATACTGCAGGGTCTCACTTATGTATGGATTCTAGAAAGTTGAATTCATAAAAGCAGAGAATAAAATCATGGTTTACAGGGGCTGAAGAGTGCGGTGAAATGGGGAGATGTTGGTCAAAGAGTATAAAAGTTTAGTTAGATGAATAAGTTCTGAAGATCTAATGTACAGCACAGTGACAATAGTTAACAATACTGTATTGTGTACCTGACATTACTAAGAGGATAGGTCTTAAATCTTACACACACACACTCTCAGATATGTACCTATATGAAGATGATAGATACATTTATTATTTGGATTGGGTTGATCATTTCATCGAACATACATATTTCAAAACATCAAGTTGTACATCTTAGATGTATAATTTTACATGTCACTACACGTCAATAAAGCTGTTGAAAAATCCATATGCCATAGAAATGTACCCTTTATATAAAAATATTTTGGAATTCATATATAATTTGAATATGTTTTTATGTAAGAGACATTTTATTCTCATATAAAGTTCTTTGCGAACATAAAAGGCTATCTGGGTCAATGAATAAGCAGATAATTGTTTCTGGGATGTTGTTTGAAATTCAATTAATTATTCAATTCATTATGCACAAGAAAACAAAAAAACGACAAGAAATAGAGTTCCATAAATGTTCAGAACATTAGCTAAAAACTGTCAAAATGGATGTGGAAGTGCGTCTTAGAGGAGGGTGGAATTGCCCATCTAGTGGGCTGAAATAGGGAAGGCTTCTTGCGGCACGTGGGACTTGAATGAACACATTGCAGTTGAAAGAGAAATGAGTGTGCATGTTGAGAGGACAGAGAGAAGGCCAATGGACTAAAGTAAAGACTAAGTTTGTATTAAAAAATCAGGTTGGTTAGGTTCAATGGAGTTAGGCTGCAAAGACCCTTTTTTTTCATTATTGAAAATTACAAACATTTATAAGAGTAGGGAGAGAGATTATCAGCATAGAGTCCATTTTGTTCCCCCACCTATAACCCATGGAATATTTTGAAGCAAATCTGAGACATCATATAATTTCATATATGAATAATTCAGTATGTATCTCTTAGAGACAACTAATGTTCATCCTTAAAAAAAAAATATCATGATATTATTATCATATCTAAAAATAACAATAACTCCTTAATAATATAAAATATGCACACCATGCTGTAAAGAACGTAAATGTTGGAATGGAATTCAGAGTTTATCATGGAGGC
Source organism: Rhinolophus sinicus (assembly GCF_057876585.1). NCBI lineage: Eukaryota > Metazoa > Chordata > Mammalia > Chiroptera > Rhinolophidae > Rhinolophus > Rhinolophus sinicus. The sequence goes on from NC_142515.1 coordinate 126,442,072, forward strand.
GTTGAAGAATCATAGGCATTTTTGTCATGCCAGGGAGGAACAGTGTGCGAGAATATTTCCAGATGGTTGATCAGGAAAAGTGACATGATAAAAATAATAACTGGAGACATGGGATTTTCAAGAAATGGTTACAATAATTCCTTGATTAGGTTCTATCCAATACAGACAGACTATGCTAAACACAGAGCAGAAAATGTAATTGTGGATATTCACAAATGTAGAATATTAGCTGAAGATCTATGTCAAGCACCATTTTCTGTGATGCAAAAGTATACAATTTATGGATCAAGGTAGAAATGACACTTTTTTTTGTATCTTACATTGTGCAGGTGGAAGACATAGTACACACTAAACAAATAAAGGATCAACATATTTGAAATAGTAAAAGGTGCTACAGATAAAAGTAAACACAAGTTAATGATAAAATGTGACTAGTGGGAGGTACAGATAGCTATTTTAGAATGAGTGATCATAGTACGATACTCTAGATGGTGACTTCTTTGCTGAGACATGAGTAGTAAGAAGAGAACACCCTTGGAAGATCTAAAGACGTTCCTAAGTTGAGTCTTATGGACTTTTCTAGACAGAATGGCAAATAAAAAATCACTGAGGCAGACCTGATCTTGGCTTTTCCAATGAGGGTATGTGAGGGAAGAACGTCAGGAGAAGATGATGTAGAGTATTGTAGATATCTGGATTTTATTTAGCATGCATTGGATTGGGATGATATTGGAGGGTTTTGAGCATGTAAGTGACTTGAACTAATTCATACTTTACAGTGATAACATCAGCTGTGGTAGGAAAAATTAATTGTAAGAAGAACTGAATGAGAGTGGAGTCTGAGAGAACAGTAGCAAACTTCATCCTTCTTCAGAACTATTTATACTTAAAACAGTGGAACTAAACCAGCAAAGATCAACTGATCTGTTCATTTTAGCAGTCTTTAAGATTATGAGATATCTGTTAATGAATCAGTGATGATGAACATGACGGAAAAAAAAAAATGGTTAGAATTACACTTTGTTTCTATGTATGTATTTTCTATAAATTGAAAAGCATGTGTGTGCAAAAGAAAAAAAAACCTTATGATGTATTGACATTGACATTATGTGTTGACATTTTTGTTTGCATTATGTAATCTGATTATATCACAATAAAAATGAAACAGTAACTAAAGAATAGATAAAATAATCCCTCAGATCAAGAAACAAAAACCAATGAACAAAAAAACACTCATTGCAAAATAACATTTTGATATACTTTGAATGGAGTGTCAATAAAAATACTGCATATAAAAATTTGTGAACTATATTTAAAGCAGTACTTAAGGGAAATGTTAGCTTTAAGAATACTTTTAAAAATATAGGAGAAAATAAGAATAGTTGAAAAAGCAAGTTAAGCATTCTCTTTAAAAAGTTGGAAATATAATAATTGAACATATAGAAAGATATAAGAAAAATAATAATATTAGATTTTTAAAAAGTTAAAACAATTTAAAACACACAAAATGCATTCTGGGAAAAAATCATTGGAATAGAGAAATCTCTTGAAAGGCCAACCAACTGAAAAAGACAACAGAAATAAACATCGATTTTAATAATACAATAACCAAATACATGTGTTTTAAAACATATGAAGCCTGTAACAAATCTATGCCTCCAAATTTGAAATCTAGATTAAATGGGTGGATTTTAAAAAGTAAATGTAAAATATTTAAAAATTGAATGGATCAATAACCTTTAAGAAATTAAAATGTAATGAAAGACATACACACAAATCCATCTATCTAACTGGTTTAATAAATGAGTTCCAACAATTTTTCAAAGGATAGATGATATTTATCTTCAAGATTCCCTTGAAAGTAGAATATCAGGGAAAGCTGAATACTGTTTCTTAGAAGACTAGTAAAATCTTGATTCGAAGACCAAATAAAGACAATAGAAAACAATTATAAGCAATGTCACTGAGAGAAAATTCTTTAAAAATTCTTAAATAAAACTGAGCCAGATCTATCTAACATTTATTTTACAAATATACATAGATATAGATATGGACATAGATGCAGACATGCATCATTGACTAGTTTATTTCAGGAATGCAAAGATAGTTTAACATTACAAAACTTATCAATACAAATCAGCACATTGATGACTAATAGGAAAAAAAAATACTGCTAGAAATAAAAGAGAAGATATGGAATTTGATTCATTCTACATACTGGAAAACTATCACAAAGTTCCAAGTGGTCACAGCTGTAGATGCATTCCATTTGACATCAGAAATAGTAGGCAGATGCCTGATATAACTATTATTCAAAATAGTACTGGAGTTTCAGGTTATGGTAGTTCATTCCTTCATTTGTTCAACAAATATTTATTGAACACCAACTATGTTCTAGGTATTATTCTAGGGTCTGGAATACTGCAGTAGGTGAAGTTTTTAAAACGTGAGGTGTTCATAGGCCTTACGTTCTGCCAACAAAAAATAGACAAACTTAACAGGTAAATTATATAGTATATTAGAAAGTGGTTAAGTACTATGAAAAAAAACGTGGCAGGGAAGGCAAGACAGGAAGCAAAGGAAGTGGATGGGTTGCAATATTAAGTAGAACAACCAGGAAAAGGCTTACTGCTAGGTGATTCTGAAATACGGAAGGATATGAGTAAGTGAGCTGTGTAGATGGGTAGAGAGGAGCATTCCATGCACAGATATGGCAAGTGCAAAGGCCCGGGGGCTGGTGAGTTTGAGGAGTAATGAAGGGGTCCCCAGTGGAGGTGGAGCTGGAAATGAACCTGGGAAAGTGTAGCAAGAAATGACATCATAGAGGAAACAGGAGGCCTGTTTGAGGAAACTATGAGGAAAAAAGCATGAAGGCTATCAATGCAGCATTTTTGTTGTAGTAAGGAGATAGTGATAACCCAGGTGTTTATCATTACAGGAACAAATAGTTTAAACATAGTGGACATACTTGTATATATTATATGAGCCATTACAGGCAAATGAAATATAAGTATATACAGAAACTGGGTTGATGTTCAAAATTGATTTTTGAGGAAAAATATAAAAACCAGTATAATGACAGCAGAGTGCCATCTGTATACATTAAAATACACACAACACACAATAAACCTATCTTTTGTGAGGCTACATGAATATGCGAGAAAACAGATAAGTCATATTGAAAGGTATATATGGGAGAGGGGGAGATGAATGTTGTGATGAGAATTTCAGGAGAAAAATAACATCAAATAAAACAAGAGAGGGCTGTTGGAAGTACTGATCATAATATTGTTGCATGAACAGAGAAGTTGAGATAAACTCACTAGGGTGCAAAAAAATAAAAATAAAAAATCATGTTATCTATTGTGTTGCCCTGAAAATAATACCTAGCCGGACCATCAGCTCTAATGCGTCTTTTGGAGCAAAAATTAGTATAGACCTGGTCTTATTTTAATATAATATAAGACCGGATCTTATATAGGTCCGGTCTTATATTATTTTTGCTCCAAAAGACACATTAGAGCTGATGGTCTAGCTAGGTCTTATTTTCAGGGAAAAATGGTATCTGCAAATGGAAAAACTGCATTCAGATAAGTTATATGCCACCATTTTTATATTGTGGGATGTCAGGCTTGTATTTTTGCATGGTTTCCCCTATTCCACTTTTATTTTTCACATAGATGTAAAAGTGAAATTGAGCTGAGTGAAATAGTAGAAATGCTTGGTTAGAACTTCTTGCCAGATGAATTATTAAAGTCATGTAAAAATTCTATTGAAATATGACCTTTAAAATAAAAAATGTACTGACACTGAATACTAGCTTATTAATACCTTATCATACATTTTATTCGAATTGTAGAATTCTTAGGTTAGTTTCTTTTATCCACTACATGATAGGAGCTCATATATTAAAGAGAGATTGACTCAATGTTTTTTTGTAAATTTTTACAAATTTTTACACTTAAAATGTAATGCTATTCATAACATCCAGTTTAATACTTTTTCTTGAATAATGTAAATTAAGAAAGATATGTGAATGCTCTCTTAGGAGCAACAGTTTTAGCATAGACATGAAAGGATTCTAGTTTTTTTTTCCTCTCTGTGAAATTCTTATATGAAGATTGGTATTCTCGCTGTTTGTCTTAGGATGCCAGCTGTGTAAGTGGAGGGTGTAACATTGTGTAAGCAAAACGAAAGGTAAAAATGTTCTCAAATATTTAAGCTGCACAAACGTAACCTCATGGCCACATTTCCATCTGTTTCTGGGCTCAGCTAATGAGAGAACTTGTTCAATTGCACATTGGCTCAATCTGAAAATAATAAAACCATGCCTTCTATGAGTTAAAAAACATGCCCCTCTAACCTCTCCTTTTCAACCTCTAGTTTTACTTGTTGAAAAACAGGGAAAACAAATAGACATGTGGCCACCCACATGGTTGTGTAAATTTGAAAAAAAAAAAAAAGAAAAAAAAGTGAAAATAACATGGGGCAGAATGCCTGAAGGTTTCACTTAGTCCTTCACACATGGACTTAATCACTTTGGCAAATTCTCTCTCCCTCCCATATGAACTTTAATAGATCACTTTTCAAATTAAAAGTGCCCTCTCTTCTTTTATGTTTTAAGAACTGGTGGCTCAGGGAAAGGCTGGGAATTGATTTGGGGAACTATATCATCAACTAGGCATTTTGCTGCTTTTTAAAATTCATTGGAAATGTGGCAATAATGTAGGATGCTCAAGATTTCTGAGGAGCTTCTTGGTATGTGTGATGATTGTGTATGTGTGTGGAGAGGATGTGTGTATAGACGTGCACACTCTTTATCTAAGTTTAAGTTCTCTCTCCAGTTGGAATGTTTAAATTCCATTAGACACATATACCGTATTAGGGCAAATCTATGTTGCAGTGGCCTTTCCACTTTTAGGTTACTCCTAGGAGCTAACTGCTGTGCAAATCCGTGACTGGAGAGAAAGATCAAAACCATCTGATGATTGCATTGACCATGCAGAGTGACAGCACTGTAAACCTACCTAAACAGACAAGACCACTTTACTCTTTCAAATTGGAAAATAATCAGGTCTCTAATGGAATGCGGACCTTTCCTTACCTGATAACCTGTACAATTCAAGTTTACGTGGTAAGCATAGACAGCAGCTGTAGGACCTTAGTCAGGTCTGCCTATGCAGAGCTGGTCAGCAGATCACATAAAAGTCACCATTTAATTCAGTAGATTAAAGGTCAGTAGGCAACTTGGTCTGTTTAAGGGCTCCAGTGAGTGCTCTGTGGAAGAACTGTTCTCTGTAGCCATGATTTGCATCCTTCTTAATTCCTTTGCTCCGTGCATGTCTGTTCCATAAATTTCAGTCTTCTCGATATGCTTCCTCTCCATAAGCTGAAATATGGCAAAAGACCCTCCACCCATCGAAACACTTTATGTCACCACTTCCCTGTGTTGTCAGTCATGTAATTTAGAAGTTGGCAAATATTTTCTGTAAAGAGCCAGGTAGTATTTTAGGCTTTGCATGCCAGAGGGTGTCTATTTCAACTACTAACTCAGCTCTTGTAGCTTGAAGGCAGCCATAGACATCATGTGAAAGAACTAGCATAGCTGTGTTAAAAAAACAAAAACACAACAACAAAAAACACCTTTATTTACAAAAATAAGTGATTGAATGGATTTGACCCTGGGACTGTAGTTTGCTGTCTTCTGAGCCATGAGTCTTCTCAGATGGGGAGAGAAGCTTCCTCTGATTTGCTCCCAGACTTAATGGGAGGACTAAATAAAAAACCCTTTGCAGTGACTTAAAGCTTTTTTAAAGTTTCTTTCCTACATAGTTTGGTGGAAGAGTATAGACTTGGTGACAATAAAACCACAAACTCTATGGTTTTGGGAAAGAGACACACTTTCAAATCTTTATTTTTCTCATCCATAAATGGGATAATAAGATATACTCCAACGAGTTGTTGTGAGATAAAATGAGAAAATGTATATAAAGGGGACAGTATGGTTATGTCATATTTCAGGATTTTGTTTTTAGAAATGAGCTCTGTATGCATAAACTATATTGATGCAAATGTCTTCGTAAAATCTTTTGTAATCAATGACTAGTCGGTCATTGTTATTACTAATAATGATGAAGCAAGATTAAAATAAGAGCAAAAGCAGGGAAGCAAAATGGAAGCTATAAGCAACAAACCAGGATCCTTAAGCTTGAAAGGTTCCACAGACTTCCTCTGTTCAGTTTATTACCTTGTTACCTGAAAAATATTTAAGCTACTAATGAAAGCTGTGAACTTTTCTTCTAGTTTCAATTGTATAAAGCAGTGTAATAGTTAGACATTTACACCCTTCACAAAGTGATAACCGCCCAATCTATAACCCCTCTTATATTGTATATAGTTGTTACTATACCATTGACTATATTTCTTATGCCGTACTTTACATCCTGTGACTGTGACTATATATATATATATACACATATATACATATATATATATATATATATATATATATATATATATATATATATATATATATTGCCAATATGTATATTGGGGGTGGCAAATACATATATTCGGGGTGGCAAAATATACAAGTGAATACTTTGGTCAACATTGCTCAATCAGTAGTTCACCGTAATCAGAAGTGTCTGGACGCTGATGGTAACCACTTTGAGCACCTCTTGTAATTGCAGAAGTCAAACGTGACTTGTATTCATCTTTTGTTATCGGTATATGTTGAGTATTACAATTTTAATACAGTTTTCTTTCTTAAAATGTGTATGCATATTTTTGGCACCCTCTGTGTGTGTGTGTGTGTGTGTGTGTGTGTGTGTGTGTGTGTGTGTGTGTGTGTATTTAGTTATAAGTTGACATTCAATATTATTCAACTTCAGCTTCGGGTGTACAGCACAGTGGTCAGGCATCTACACAATCTATGAAGCGATACCCCTGATAAGTCCAGTGCCCATCTCGCACCCTACATGATCTTTACAACATTATTGATTATATTCCTCATATTGCATTTCACATCCCCGTGACTACACTGTGACTACTAATTTATACTTTCTAATCCCGTCATCTCTTCCCCCATTTCCACCCACCTCCCATCTAGCAACCATCAGTCTTTTTTCCTCTTTATCTCTGACTCTATTTCTGTTTTGTTTATTCATTTATTCTGTTGTTTAGGTTCCACATATACGTGAGATCATATGGTATTTTTCTTTTTCCATCTGACTTATTTCACTTGAAAGCTGTGAACGCTTGATGATGGCTTTGCATACATACACACTCTATGAACAAGGGACGAGAGCTCTGTTAGGTAGAGGGACTTTGAAATGTCTCTCACCCGTCGTGTAAAGTGAGTCATGGAGTGCGATGATATTTATCCGAAATCAGAGTGCTCTGAATCTGATCTTGTGAGAAATTACTCAAGTTTCTTTTTCTTTGCCTTGGCCCTGACCAACTGGGGAACATACTTTCTAGCCTCTAAACATAAAGCTCATGTGTTTACCTCATAAGTTCGGTTGGATATTTTCACAACCCCTGAAGGAAATAAATTAATAAAAAATATTATTATTTCAGTATGAAACCAAATTGAAATGGTATAAAATATGAATTTATTGAATAAATATTTATGTTCCAGGTTTGTTGACTTACTGATATGCAATGAGTTAAAACTATGTCTTGACTGCCACTTTAGAAAAAGTGTAATGTACTAAATTCAGCTTGTATTTTTGAAATTCTCTCCCTGTGATGTAATTGTTTTACTGATAAGCCTTGCTATAAGGATTTGGCTGTAGTGCCAGACTGAATAGCTGGGATGATCCCATCGGGCCATTAGACCTTGGCTAGTGCCAGATGCTTCCCACAGAAGCTGCGGACCTGCGCTCAGTGTTGCACGTACCCGGGAGGACCTCTGTTAATATTTGCCGATTTCAATTCCCTTAGTAGATGGGTCAGTGTGAATGCATACATACAGTATTATTTTAAAAGTTGGAATTCTATGCTGTGTGTTCAGAGATTTCCAATGTTTTTTTTTGAGCAGTGGCAAAAGATAAGATTTACAATGATATGATTTGGTGGTGATGCTATCTAAGAACATTTTGGAGAGTGTACAGCGAATGTCCAACAATCAAAGATCTTGTCTGCACCTTCTTGAGGTTTTCAAGACGTCCATACTTTCCTTTAAAATATAGTTTCTAGACTAGTTAGTTTCCATATTTGTCTTTTAATGGAATTCAAATGCCCTACTTTATATGTATGTCCTGTATCTTATTATGTGTGTTTTCAGAAACATTTTTCTTGATGAATTTACTATGATATGTTAAGCCCCACAAATAAAATTGTCCAGTGTCTTGTATCAAGAATATTATAGCAATAGGCAAAACTTGAAAAAAGAAGTTCTATTCAAAGTATAGATTGCAACATAGAAAATATACTTTCTTGATTTGTAGAAAGCATGTGATGAACATTTTGAATGAAAATTAGTATTTAAAACCAGTCCTTATATTGGGATTCAGATTTAATTTTGTCAATTTAAAGCAGTTTGTGATGGCTAATGTGTACATGGTAACACATACTGTCTGGTACAGTGTAGAAAGTGAAGGTGCTTCTTCAACTAAAACCACCTTCATTGCTAAGTTAATTAAAAGGGATAAAATGGATTTTAGTGGGATTTGCAAGCTGTAATAGTTCTGTTGTTCAGGGGAGATAAGATAAACCTATAAGGATAATATAACTCTTAGATAATTTTCTTCCGGACCTATGGGCTGTATTTTAAAGTGTATTTAGCTTTTTAAATTTATTTCAGTGCAATTGAATAATACCAAAAGTTTTAATTATACGTGGCAGAATTTTTTTTAAAACCTGGAAAAAACACACCTGGTTGCTCTTTCATTCTTTCTTTGCTTCTCATGTTGATGATATTTTCCTGTCTTCTTTTCATTATCCTTCAAGCCTTCCTGTAATTGCCATCGTTGGCTGTTGGGGGAGTCCCATAACTCCCTGTGTGTGCAGGCCCCATGAGGACAATGCTTGTCTTATTCCTCTTCAGTGTTGCTTTTGCCCAAAATATCTGTTGAGGGAAAAACAGGAAAGCGTTGAAAAGTATGTACCCTCCACACCCTTCCAGGGCGGAAGATGTAGGGCTGGGGTTTTCTCCATACAAATTTATCAAATGCCCGACTCTCACTGAGCACTAATTGGGGGGGGGGGGCAGGTTGCAGGGGCCCCAGATTACTGAACTACTGGGAGACAAGAAATAGATAAACACGACCAGTGCTTTCCAAGTCCTCAGCCAGCCAATCTGAGGATGAGACCATGAAACAATGGCTACAGTGTGTTTTGCACATTAATTTAAAGCCCTAGACAACTAGACTTGAATTCTTGATATGTAGTGATATTGCATTAGAAAAGATCAGACAAGTTTTGGCTAGCTTGTGCCTCAGAATGCTGGGATCAATTATTATTTGGGAATCAGCTTTTTTTTTTTTTTTTTTTTCCTGATAGGAAACATTGTGATGGAAGGAATTATTAAATTGTCACATTGCTTTAAAAGCTGACCCAGGCAGCCTTTCTCATCCCTGGCTGATTCAGCCTGACCAGGACTGATGGGAGATCCACTTCTGGTTCTTGCCATAAGCCCGCTTCATCATCTGGGAAAATGCAACTGCAAACCATTATTTCGAATTTTCAGGAGGTTATGATAAATTTAGCTGGCACACTGAATTCAACAATAAATTAAAAGCTTTCATATTTTATTATTTTAAAAGGTGGAGCTCTCAGCATTGCAGCACAGTTTCACAATGTTTGTAAGGGGGGTTTGGCACAAGAATATTAGCTTTTCAGTATTAAATATTTAAGCATTAGGCCCATAACCAAAGGTCTTGTTTTTAAAATTTGCCCCAGCAGCTGACATGACTGGCCTGATAGTAAAGGGCTTGTCTCTTCATTGGGTCTTTCATAAGCAGAAGGAGGTATAGAGTTGTATCTGTTTTTGAATAATCCACAGGAAAACATGTTTACCTGAATCCCCACAGTTTTATTTTATATAGGGGCTAAATTTCCCCACCTATTCTCTTCACTCTAGCAAATATATGTGATCTTGAGGTGAGGAATTTTTCCATTTACTTTAATATCATCACTTTAGAGTAAATGTAAATCTCACCTATTAAATGGAAAAATTTGGAAGACAGAGAGTGCCTTTTCTGAATTCTTCCTGTCAAAACACATGCCTCTAATTTAAAAACTTCCCATAAAATATTTGTACATAATTTAAAATAGAGTATTTGTTTACAAGATTTCATAAGATTGCAAAGTTTATATATGTGGTTCATAAATTAATATGTCTGGGTAACTCCCAGGAGATAGGTACACAGCATTTACAAGTTGCATGTAATTAACTATAGGTTTATGAACTCATCTCAGACAGGAAGTGGGTCTTTAACTTTGTCCCAGTGGAATTTATTTCTCTGTTTACAGTGGTAGCTCAAGCAATATTGTTGGTTTACTAACTATATGCCAAATATGGTAAGTTTAGCTAAAATTAATTTAAGAAAATTCCTACATCAACGATAGTGAAGCTCTCTCCAAAGCATTTAGGTATTTTAGGTCACGTATTTCTTTTTTTTATACAATACCTCTCGATGAGGTAGGAACTAATAATCTAAGCTTTATAGACCCTGATACTGAGAGAGGGGAGTATTAAAGCCTAACTCAGGCTGCACAGCTACCTTGAGTAGAATGGCGGAGTTAGGATAGAGGCCTCCTTTTAAGAGCTCATACTCCTTACCACTCAACTACACTGCTCTAACAAAGATTTTCGACATCCATTCTGTGTCTTGACTTTTAAATACCCGGAAAGAAGAAGCAGGAATATCACATCACCCCATTTTTTTGGAGCTCATAGTGCACAGGTATAGCCAACTATCCAAGTAAAGAATTATAACAGTGTCATGTGTATGACAATAAATTTGTATACCAGTGTTTACAGGAGGCCTGAAGAGGGAGCTGGGCTTCCCAGAGGAAGTACTGTCTATGCTGTGTATACTAACCCCTGCATATACACGTATCTATAAATATTTCCATCCATAACCCTCTGTGTTTATATTAAGCTAAACATCAGTTCAGACGGATGTCTCCAACTCTAATGTATAATCCTGTGGATCATTCTCGCCTCCTCCTCTTGAGTCTCTACAAACTCCCACTCCACCAGTGAGAAACTGGATCCCACCATCTACCGCCCATTTATTTAAGTATTCAGCTCCAGTATACATGTGTAGTGGTTTCTGAAATGATAACCACTACCGCTCTGAAAAACAACTTTCTAGTGCTATGAGCAGTTCTTTTGCCTTTAGTCCTATAGATTCTACATGTTTCCAGAGTTACTTAGGTCAACAACTTTTTCCCAACCTCCTTCAGGAAAGCTGTTCAATACATTTGTGATACAGCTACATTCTTTTGTCACATTTTGCATTCCATCCTGGGACCCGCTGACCTACTGAATGAATTTTTTTAAAGTCGCAACCATGAAGGTTCACTTTGTGCCGCAGGTGTCATGTATCCATCATTACAGTATCCGACGGAATAGTTTCACCAAGTTAAAAATGGTCTGTGCTTCTTCTGTTCAACCTTTTTCCTCTTCCCTCATCCCTGACAATCCACTTTAATGATACGAATTTATTCAACAGTAACTAAATATGCTATCCGAGGAGTGCTACTGGCTGTGTCTTTATTCTCTTTGACTACTTATTATTTGATCAATAATCAATCTCTTTATACTCTTTTTTTATTTTTATTTATTTTTTGTTCTGAGAGCTGACATTTCTGAGTCCATACAATTAGTTTCTCTATTGGGATGAATCAGTAACCACATATTTTGCATTCCTGGCCAGACCCTGTCTTTTATAATATAAGCTCTGTCCAGCAACTTGTTGGGAGAGTAGCACTGAGAACTTTGCTTTTTAATGATGCAAAGAATAGTTTTCATATTACCTGTTTATATTGAATCAACTGTGCCATCATAGTAAAAGAGTCTTCCCTCATGTGCACCTATTTTCAATTGTAATAGTCAGCTATGGATCTGGCCCATTCAGTAAAACTATCTGTACCATGTGATAAACAATCTTTCAGCTATGTCATGACATTTTGGTTTTCATAATAAAAATTCAGGGGTGGCATATGCACATACCAAACACTCTAATTATCTCTCCAACATCCTTCTTGACATTTCTCTTATGTGTAGCAGCCATGTAATTTGGTAACAATTGATCCCATCCCAAACTTTTGACTTCTCTGTCCCTAAGGGTTATGTCAAGTATTAGGTTGGTGCAAAAGTAGTTGCGGTTTTTGCAATTATTTTTAACCTTGTAAACCGCAATTAGTTTTGCACCAGCCTAATAGCATGGACGTCAACCAATCAGCAGGTGGTATTCCCTTGGCCACAGGAATTAGTGTAGCTGTAGTCTGACCAGTGCCAGACTCAGGACTTTTTCGATTGAGACGAGATGATATGCATTCTCACTCTTTTCCTGATGTAGGTGGGGAGCTCTGACCCCAGTTGTTGATGACCCCAGTCCATATTGTGACCCTGAGAAAAGCCAACCTGAAGACACAGCTCATATATGAAGGCAGAGGTGACAAATGTCAGAGATATGGACCTAGAATCTTTATGTCATTCAACCTGAAACCCATCTCAGACATTTCAGTGACATTGGCAGTAAATCTCTTATTTTGGTTAAGTTGCTTTCAGTTGAGTTTTCCATTAGCAGCAATTCAAGTTACTAAAAGAGGTAAGTATCATTGGAAATAACGAAGCTCCAGGATGTTTAAAATTCAGTAAGTTAACATTTTGGTAAATCTGCTTTGACCCTGCTTTGTCAATTCTCTTTTTCTCAATTTTCCCTGATCACATATTTTATAGATTACTTTTATCTATCACATTGAGACAATCTGCTTGATTTGTGAAAGAAATTATTTTCATGAATCAAAAATTTCCAAGGGCTCTATCAGCATAGAGCTCAGGCATAAAGTAAAACAAATATCAATAAAATAAAGATTTAAAAGATTATGCTTCTTTGATTCCTAAGATTTATATTTATTATAATTATTTTGTATCTCTTAGACATAAAAAATACTATGCAAATACAAGACTCACTGTTTTCCACCCTACACCGCATATAATAACTAAGAATTTCAAATATTTTATATGCACTTTGAAGTGACTAATACGGGTGGGTATACTTTCATTATATACTATTATCTCAACACTACAATTAAGCTATTCTTGACTATTTGGTTTTGGTCTGTTTTATAAGTAGGTTAATCATTTTTTATTAAATATAATTGACAAACAATATTATATTGGTTTCAGGTGTACAACATAGTGATTTAATATTTATATACATTGCAAAGTGATTGCCACAATAAGTCCAGTTACTTTCTGTCACCAGACAAACTAGAGAAATCTTGATCCTTCTGTTCTTACAACCCCTTCCCCCAAATGCTTCATAGTAGACTAATGTTAAATGAAAACTTACTATGTTTCAGGGATTTCATTGCAGTTTAAACCCTTCTACCTACCCTATTAGTCAGGTGTATCCACCCATTTTATAGATTAGACAACTGAGATTCATGTAGATCCTATCTCCTACCCAAGGTCACATAGCTACTAAGTAGCACCAGGAGTGTTAGAAACCTAGGGCTGACTGTCTCTGTAGTCCCTAAATTTACTCACTGAATTTCCAGGCTCTATAATTGGGTCATCTTTTTGCTGTTCCTATCAGTACTTGCCCACTTGTGGATAAAAAGAATAGTGTTTAAATCTAGCTTAGAACACTCCTTGTTTGAGAGGAGAGAGGAAAGAAGGAAGGTAAGGAGCAGGATGAGAAGGAGCTTTCCATGGCCAGAGCCCCTACTGGAGTAGACTATATCAATCCAATAAATTCTAAAGAGGAAGCACATGTGGACAGCAGAATGGGTGTGTTGAAAGTGGCTTCCCCAATATTCTATGGTGCAAACATGGATTAGAGATGAATTCTCATGCTTCCCAGGGACTCTGATAATGTGGATCCTACTTGTAGAGGCATGAGTCTAAAAGAAATCCATATGTTCTTTTAAGACTCAAATTTATTTGCTTACTCTTTTCCTCTGTAGTTGCGTAGAGGGGGAGGTGAGTGGTGCATCTTTTTTTAGCTTCCATAACATGCCCATATGGAACTCCTTTTGTTTGACAATTCTTTTGATGCTAAATTGGTAATGATTAATCCCTTTTAAATTAGATGTATTATTACATCTTGCTTAGAAGCCTTTACTTAGTACTTTCTTACTTTTTTCACATAAAAATTCTGTGACTTAAAACTTTCAAGAAAAGAATCAAGAAACTGAAATCTTGACAACTTTTTTAGAGTAAAAATTCAATAAGTAAAACCATTCTTTCAGTCCTGTTGAGACCAGAACAATTAAATCAAAATGCCCATGATGAATATAATATATATTTTAATTATCTAACCAAGCTTAGTGAGTCCTTTGAAGACATCATAATGAAATTTTACACAGGACAGAAACACATTGAGTTATGTGGTAAGACATGAAGACAATTCATCTTTATCTGGAAAATGGACCATATTGTAGGATAGATTCAATTATGTAAGGTTGTTGGACTTGGTGTTGCAATTCTTTACACCTTTAGAGAGCACTGAAGAGTGATGCCTACATAGTACAGTTTTCTATAAACAGCTGAGAGGGAAAAGGCTGTGGATATTTGAAACGTTCCCGTTCATGTAATCAAAGAAAATTATAAGTTTGATCACTCCAAACGTCTGAATCAAAATAATCATAGCACATATACATTAGGTACTTACATAAAATAATTTCCTTCCTCATATGACCTAGTTTTCCTCATGGATTCAATTTACGGAAAAATGGGAAAATCTCCCTTTCAATCAAATTTGGTAGGTCTGAATTTTTATATGGAAAAGGCTTCTGAGTGGCAACGTGTTTGGACACACATGTGCTGGAACTGAGATCACTGTGGTAACTGTTCTGAAGATGCCTTAGCTTTGCAAACCCACTCTTTTCCCTCATAGTTCATTTTTATGGTGGGTCGCTGAAGTGCCACAAATCAACCCTATCTTGCTTGCCTTTGTTCAGTGCAGCAAAGAGGAAGGAAATTCTCATTCTGTCCTTGAAAAATTAATGATGATTGCCATTGAAAGAGTCTGATGACTTTTGAAAAGCATGGCAATAACATACATATTATATAGTCAAAGTGAATTTGCCAATTAAAATATGCACAACTTTTATGGTCTTTGTATGTACTTGGCTTTCTTGTTATTGAAGAAGCACAAATAACAAGGAGATGGAATTTAATGTTCTTTTAACTAACTGAAATGAGAGTAGAAGTTTATCATTCATAAAAAAATGTTTTTTGCATCTGTACTGAAAAAAAATATCACGGATTTTCAGTTTGAAGGAGATAGAAAAAAAAAACTAAATTTTTACAAATTGCTGAAGTTCACAAGAATAAAATGCAGGAATATTTTTTTCCAGAGTATTGGGCCAATTGCTCTCTATGTAGATTGGCTCTTAGTCTTTCTAATAAACTCTGTGTCAGTTTTAAACTAGTTTTAACTGAGAGCTTTTGCATATTTCACACCATTGAAATGTGTCTAAAAAGACTTTCATACTCAGTTCATTATATAAATTCACCATGTGGTTGTTTGGAGTTTCCATAAGATGTCTGTATTTATGTATATTAATGTGTATATTTGCACGTATATGTTGCATCACTATGTGATCACAGAAATATCAAAGTGTGGTTCATCATATACATTTAAAATTATTACATGATTAACTTTTATCTCACTGTGCATGTGACAAATGCTATTTTTTATGATTAGACACATTTCCCTTTTTCTTTGTATATTCTATATATAACATAAATTAAGAAAACACAAGCTAACCTATGAATTTTCAAGTTAAATAAAAACAGAATGTATATCTTTGATACCATTTTCAGTTCCATTTTAGAAATAGTTGAAGAACTCAGGTTTTTTTTGTTCTCAGGATTTGATTCTAATACGGATACAAAATATGATAATATGTTAAAGTGTAAGTGAGATTATTTACCAGCATTTCATAGTTCTCAGACTGTTCGTTTTAAAATATTGAACATATACATAAAGGAAAGTGGAGTGCATGAACATTCATCAGTATAATCCAAATAATAGTAGTTTGCCTTAGTTATTTAGATACTTTTTTAAACCTTGAATCTTCATTTTAACTTTTGGGAGTGAAGATAATGTTTCCTTATACACAGTAGCCTTTACATAGCTCTGTTTGTCATATTGTATAAGAGTATATGCTATAAAACACATTATCTTACTTGAACCTCATCATAAACCTGAAACATGGGCAATGTAGGTTCTTTCTCCATAAATAAATAAGAGGCCAGAGATATTTAGAAATTGGCCCAAGTTCATGGGGGCACTAAAGAGCAGAGCTAAGAATAGAAACAAACACTACTGAGCCTGTATCGTTCCATTTTAACATGTCTGTTACAAAATAGACACCATAGTTAGTTAAATATATTAGGGAATAGTTCCTTAAGAGTAGTAACAGTATATGTGATATATGTATATGATAGATTGAACAGGAAATATACTTGCCTATTTGAAGAAAAAGTCTGGATTTTACTGAACGGCATAGAAAAAAATATTGAGTAAGAGGTGAGAGAGATGTTTCTGGAGAGGAAGAAATCAACTCTCTCCAAGTTAACCTATAAACTTAACACATTTCTAATCAAATTCCCAGTGGGACTTTTGGGAACTTGTCAAATGATTTTGAAGTTTATCTGGAAAAAAAGTTAATGATTTTATTTTTAAAGAAGAGCAATGCCCCGACCAGATTGTAAAATGAACTATTAAACCATAAAAACAATATGCAGTAGGGTTGTGCCAGATGAGACAGAAAGATCTGTGAAATAAAAGAGAAATGCAGAAACAAAACAACTATATATGGAATTTTAGTATATGATAGAGATGAGATTTCAAACTAGTGAGGAAAGCATGGCTAAGTTAATAAATGGTGTTGGAGCCAACTGGAAACAACCTCACACCTTATACCAAACTGAATTCCAGATGAGTTAAATATTTATATGGAAAAACTGAACTTATAAATCTACTGGAACAAAACATAAGTGAATATTTATATACTTAGACAGAGAAAGGGTGTTCTAAGGCTTAACACCTAAAGAAAAAAGGTTAACAAACTTGAGTGCATGAAAATGTTAGAAGTTAGTATGGCTAATTACCATAATTCAAATTTAAAAGGTAATTGACAAACATAAGGCTAATAATAATAATTAGGAATCTTATCCATTAATAAGAAAAGTATAAACATGATAATATAAAAATGAGCAAAAAGCAAGTGTAAATAATTCACTACAGGAGAATTACAAATGCACAAACATCAATCAAAAATGTTTACTAGATTACCAAAATATGCGAATTAAGTCTAGGCAAAGATTTTCCTATAAAGGAAAAACATCAGTGATTTATATCAAATATTGAGAACTCAAATTTTTTAAAACTTTCACACAGCAAGCTTGCCAGTACCTATTACTCACTGGTTGTAGATCAGAATCTTGCGAACCTTTTCCTGTAAAAAAGAAAAAAAAACGGAATCACGATTTGACAGAATAGGTGACAGGGCAGGTGATATGTGGACTTGGATTTCCATAACTTTACTACAGTATTAACTTTGAAAAGTGCCAAATTGTACAGGGGCCAACGGCACAGCGAGGTGACAATGTATTATTAGCAACATTTTGTTATTTTTATCTGATGCTCATGAGTAATCTAGCCGAGGCCTAATGGAACACATTGCTTTGAGGCTACATCCTAATTCCTTCAGAGCTGGGAATAAACTGAACAAGTGAGACAGTAACTTCTTCACAAAATTTATGGGGGCACCGAAAGTAACAAACTAACAAACTCAGTAATTATGATAAATAATTTATTGCAATATTTTTAAAAACAAAAATGAATGCAAAAAAATGCCTGAATTATAAATAAATATTTTCAATAAAGAGAAGCAGTATTTCTGATTTTCCCTTTTCCCCACATACTTCGATATAGCTCCGGCTGCTTTTAGAGACTTCAAGAACATCAAAAGAACATTTACAAATGTCCCTGAGAATCTGAACTGCTGGCTCATGGGAACGATGGTAAATGTGAGAGAGGAAAGCTCTTTTGAACCTCTGCTAATTTTTTCCCCTGAGGTAGAGAGTTCTAGATGGCCAAAGACCTAGTTTATTAAATCCATTTTGGAGAACTAGAGAAAATACGGGGAAGTGTTGGGTTTAAATTATGCCTTCAAGATGGAATAATGGATCATCACCGCTTACTCTCTTCCACTCTAGTCCCAAAGAGTAGAAGGTCTAATATGTTATCGTTCGGCCCAAGTGCTAGGGAATACGGCTTTCATAGAAAGGAGCCGTGAGCGCCAGGTACCCTTTTTGGTATGAAATGCATGCATTCTGACACTTCTTCCTTTGAATTACTCTGTGTTTCCCCTCTCCCACTCACAGGCTTTCGTATCACCTTGAGAGAAACTGTGGAGCACAATGGTTAAGTGTAGTCTCTGGAATTAAACTGCCTGGGTTCAAATTCTACCTCTGTCATACCAGCTAGGTGACCTCAGCCAAGTTACTCTACTCCTCTGACCTTCAGTTTTATCATCTGTTAAGTGGATATCTTAGAGTTGTGAAAGTTAGATTAATTAATACATGAAAAGTGCTTAAAGCAGGGTCTGGTTCATAGGAAATACTTATAACACTTAGTTATTACTATCTTATTACTGCACATGAAGACCCTGGAGGCTTCTCTCCAAGCCCCTGTGCCAGCCCAGGCTAACTGGGGAGAAGAGAACAAAGAAGTCTGGGACCAAAGCCCCGTTTGGCTACATTTGCAAATATAATTGACACATCTTCTCAAATGGTGCGTGTGTCCTTTATCACTTAGGGAACTGTAGCTAGAGAAACAGGGTACGAATTCAGACTACTGAAACCTGGGTTTCCTTATCCGTGAGGAAATGATGTATGATTATCTAAACATGTAAACATTATTTAACTGCTGTAGTTGTAATTTACATAAATTAGTATAATTTCAAATAATGCGATCTGGATAATATTTCACAACTTCCATATTTACAACAACAGTTTTATTTACATTTTTTTACGTTAACTTAATATTTAAAAACTATGGCCATTTCTATAAGAATTCAGAGTTTGAAGCGATTCAATGAAACAACAGTTTCCAAACCACTATGCTTGCTTTTCATATTTGTATTTAGGTAGATACTTTCCCTTCCCATTTTGTATTGTTCATAGTAAAGTAGAATGTCTTTAAATTCTGAAGTATAGTGATAGGTTTTGTGTAGATAGGTTCTGCAGATCGGTTTAGTTATCTTAAAAAGTAAGTCAATATCCTGAAATCATATTGAAAAATACTGTGGGCAGTAAGTGGTTTCAGATGCTAATGACTTTCTTGGATGAATCACATGACAGCTGAAAAAATACCATAAAAACACCATAGACTGGAAGTAGGGGTGTGAGTGACACATCCCGACATGAGAAAGTAGATCTATTGGTCCATATTGTAGATTTTTCAAAACCCAAATATATAAAAAAGAGTATTTCAGAAGTTAAAAGAAAAAGAAGGATGTAATAAAAATATTTTAAAGTCTTTCATATACTTAAATCCATACGCATTAGCAGGTCCTGCAGGGTTGTGCATAGTGTGATGCCATCTCCCTTCCCACCCCACTCTTTTCCTGTTTCTTTCTGTCCAGGTTTATTTTTGCTTTACCTCCAACCTCAAATACCCTGTGCCCTATGTGTTGGTACCCGGCTCGTCTTCTCAAGGTTGCTACATATTTCAAGCTCCTTTTGTAGTAGTGCCTTTTCCTAAATTGTTCTTTACCTGGAATTCTTGCCCATCTACTGTCATCTGACCTTTACAATGTTATTTTGAAAAAAAAAAGTACAATTTTAAGAATACAGAATCTATGCTTTCATCCCCTTGTAGCATTTATTCATTATAATTCACTATCTCTGAAGCAATAAATGAACACATATATGCTAGAGATATACGTGCTGACCAGAGAGCTCTTCTCTCTTTAATGCTCGCTTTAAAATTAGCCTGACCCACTACTTTTTCTACGTGAACTTAAAACTGTCTTACTTACCACTCCAGTTATAGCTTTTAAAATAAAATGACACTGCATGATACAATTAGTGTGAGGCAGTGTGTGTTTCTTCTTGAAGTTTTTGGAGTTCACATTAAATAAACTAAGACTAATAATTCCACAGTTCGGACCTGAGAATCACATAATATGATGCAGAGTTTTGTTTTGCTTTCTCTTGTCTTTTGGCCTCCAGTACTTAGCGTCATAGCCTTGGGTACATTGAAATTTACACAATCAAAATTCAAGTCTTGAGAGGAAAAAATACAAAGACAGAGCCTCAAGAAAATGTACTTGCTGTCATAGCTTCGATCACCTTAGAAAGCAATTGTGAACACAGTTCACAATTCGAAAACCGAGCTACCACTGTACTTCATTTTCACATTGATTTTTTATTTGTAAACCTTCTACGTTTCTGCCATGCCCTTGCTTGATGGCTCGCTCAGGAGGCCTTCCCTGACCGGTTAGCCAAAGAATAAGTAAATTGTGTAAGTCCCCTGTCTACAGTGTTTCATAGCACCCAGTCTTCCCTCTCCCCCACCCCAGACTTTCTTCCAATTGTAATTGTATACTTATTTATCGCATTATTTGTATAATGTCTATCTCCCTTATGAGACTGTAAGCTTCTGGATGGCTGAGACGATATCTGCTTCCCACTGCCGTACCCATGTTGCCTAACATATGAGTACAAACTGACTCTTGGTGGCGCTGAATAATTTACCTGTTAAATCAAGGAATGAATTATTAAATGAATGAATAAATTATGCTTAGTACGCAGTGACTGATTCTGTTCTTAACTTACTTGAATGATATACCTCCACAGAACTGGGTTCACAATTGCTTTCTAAGTTGATCAAAGCTATGATAGCAAGTACATTTTCTTGAGGCTCTGTCTTTCTATTTTTTCCTCTCAAGACTTGAATTTTTATTTTACAAATTTCAATGTACCCAAGGCTATGACGCTAAGTACTGGAGGCCAAAAGACAAGAGAAAGCAAAACAAAACTCTGCATCATATTATGTGATTCTCAGGTCCGAACTGTGGAATTATTAGTCTTAGTTTATTTAATGTGAACTCCAAAAACTTCAAGAAGAAACACACACCGCCTCACACTAATTGTATCATGCAGTGTCATTTTATTTTAAAAGCTATAACTGGAGTGGTAAGTAAGGCAGTTTTAAGTTCACGTAGAAAAAGTAATGAGTCAGGCTAATTTTAAAGCGAGCAATAAAGAGAGAAGAGCTCTCTGGTCAGCACGTATGTCTCTAGCATATATGTGTTCATTTATTGCTTCAGAGATAGTGAATTCTAATGAATAAATGCTACAAGGGGATGAAAGCATAGATTCTGTGTTTTAAAAATTGCACCTTCTTTTTCAAAATAACATTTTAAATCTGATTTTAGATTTTCTAAATCCTGCAAAGCCAAACCAAAATAAGTTGCATTAAAAGGAAAAGCATAAAGATGACCAAAAGAAATACACAAAGAAGGAACAAGAAATGCCAATTCAAATAAAAAGAAAATAAGATGAAATTATGGGCATTACTATAGACCTTTGTATAGAAATAGCATTTGGTGATGATATTGTTATAATATTCATAATCTCAACAATATTAACATATTTTATTCTCCTTTTCCCTCCCCCAATGGACAATGTAAACCTATGCAAAAAATAAAAATAAAAAAATCTCATTTTATAGTTTTTGAAATCAGCAGTTGTGGATGGATGCTTACCTTACAAATCGACATTAAATATATATATATATATATATATATATATATATATATATATATACCGATTTTGAATCAATTAATTTGTTAGAATGTGAACATTTAATAAAACTCTGAATGAAACAAATATTATGAGTTTTGAATTTAGGTAGGTCAAACAGATTTATTAAAACTGAAAAATGACTTGAAAATTAATTTTAAAAAGTAGTACTTCATTTTCATGTTGATTTGTATTTGCAAAGTACTTTTATGACTATTGAATAATCTTTTAATCTTCATTTCACATTTAAAGAATCAGGAATAGAAATTTCAGTGCATTACCTAAGGTTGCATATCTATACTATGAGTACTATTATGGATAATATTATAGAAATTCTTCCAAAAAATTATTTTAGAATGTTGGGATAATTTTAGTTTTAACAAAGGTAGAAATGTTAACTCATTGTATCTTAGTATGTTGAATTTTCGTATTTACATTTTAAAAAGGTTCTAAAAATCCTGGTATTCTGGTTGAGTGTGGAAAGAATTGGTGAGATCACATTAGACTTTACTAGGAATCACCATTTTGCATTTTGATGGAATGTGTTAATGAAAGAAAAAGTAGGAATATTGTGCACTGCTAGTAATAGAAAATATATTCCCTAAAGGACACGAAAAACAATCAATTAATTTTTAGACCCTACCACTTATAGTCCACAGCTATTAAATATTAAATTACAGTGACTGACTTTGGTTTTAAAGAGAAAAGTCTCATATATATTTTAGAAAAACCTTCTCACCCTACAAAAATTTATGACGAAGCCCAGGGCTATTAAAAATATTAAAACACATTCTTGGCCACCTGTATTACATTTTTGGGATACCACCTACTACCCCCCAACGCTTGTAATCCTTCGGCATTCAGATACACTGTGTTGTACCTGACCCCTCGTTATGAAATTCAGAAATATCCCTTTTGTGGGCTGGGCAATAGTCTCAGGGCCTAAGTTTATATGAGCTCTAGACTGTTAGCGTGAATGTGTTTTGTTCTTTTCTGCTGGGTCTAAACAAACTTCTTATTCTTATAAGGTGCTTATTTTCTGCAGTGTGCTTCACGTATGGGCTCCTGAGTTCAGAAAGGATTTTGTTGTTGTTGTTGTTTGCTTTTGTTTGTTTGTTTGTTTTGCCATTGAGAAAATCTTACTTAGAAAACTGACTTTTGTCCCTAATGTTGTAAAACTGTAAATACTCATACAGCCACCGGCCCCTAACCATTTCAGTCAATGACTGACCACATATATGAAGGTGGTCTCATAAGACTATAATGGAGCTAAAAAATTCCTATCACCTACTGTCTTCAGAGCTGAACTAACAATGTAATTCACTACTCACATGTTTGTGGTTATGCTGGTGTGAACAAACCTACTGCACTGCCAGTCGTATAAAAATATAGCACATACAATTATGTATACTACATAATTCTCAATAACGATAATAAATGTCTATATTACTTGTTTATGTATTTATTACACTATACTTTTTATAATTTTTTATAACAAAAAGTTTGCTATTAAATAGTATACCCTGTTATGCGGGCAGCAGCCTCATATATCTTATGTTTTCCTTGTTTCTTGATTGCATCATTTCCTCTTGTGCCGATTTAAGCTCATGTTGTCTCATTCATTATGGCCCCTAAACATATGAAATCCACTGCTAATATTGCCAGTAAGAGGCCACATTGAGTAACTGACCTGTAAAGGAAATTAAAAGTGATTAAGGAAAATCAGTGATGGTTATCGCTCCCCAATCAGGAACGTCCCATTTCACCGTAGCTACAATCCTGAAGAACAAGAAAAAAAGGGACAGAAGCTGTAAAAGGATCTTCTTCATTGAAGGCAATGAGCCTAACAACAATTCAACAAGGGCCTGTATCAGACCTGGAGAAACTTCTACTGACCTGATTGAAGGCCAAACACAGACACGTGTCTGTCTCAGCACCATCACAATCACAGGCAAAGCAAAGTTTGTTTGAGATGTTAAAAGAAAAGACTGGACCCAACTCCAATGTTGAATTTACTGCTAGCTCTGGGTGTTTTAAATGATTCAATAATTGTTATCCATTACCTAATGTGAAAGTGAGTGGTGAATGTGTGAGAGCTGATGTGAAGGCAGCTGGAGAAATTTTGGAAAACCTAGATAAGCTGATTGTGGAGAAAAATATTTCATATTGATGACATATTCAATATTGATGAAACCTCCCTATTCTGGAAACGGATGCCTGAAAGGGCTTTCATCCCTAAGGAGACCTAGTCAATGCCAGGTCTCAGGGCTTTTAAGAACAGGATGACAGTCTTGCTTGGGGGCAGTGCTGCAAGCTGCACATTGCACCTTTGTGACCTGGCACAGTGAGAACACCACAGCCTTCACGCACGTCAATAAGCACACACTGGGAGTGTCCTACAGGAGCAGGAAGGCGTCATGGATGACCCAGCTCCTCTCTCAAGGTGTCTCCTGATTGCTATGCCAGTGAAATGGAGAAGTACCATTTGGAAAATAACATACTTTCAAGATTTTGCTTATTGTTGCTAATGTTCCCAACATCCTCCTTTTATTGGTAACTTTCATCTCAATATCAAAATGGTGTTTCTCCCTCCAACACCACCTCCTTGATCCAACCAATAGACCAATGAGTCGTAGCAGCTCCTAAGGCCTCCTGCCTGAGGAGGACCTTTGCCCAGGCTGCTGCTACAACTGAGGAGACGCTGATGCTGTTCTGGAAGGAGTCCCCCTAGGACTGCATCAAGAACCTTGATGGAGCTCGGGGTGATGTCACCAAGGAGTGTATGGATGGCATCTGGAAGAAGACACTCAAGAGGTTCTCCCATGGTTTCAAAGGATTTGCCAAGGATGAGGAGGTTGCAAAACTCACGAAGGCTGTGTCTGAGGTGCTGAACGACTTGGACCTGGGTGTGTGTGAGGATGTCACTGAGGAGCTCCTAGAGGGCCTTCCAAGGAACTGACTAAGGAGGACTTGTGGGAACTGGAACAGGAGCGCATCGCTGGAGAAGAGGCAAGAGAAAGGGAAACTGCAGGAGGAAAGAAAGAAGGACCCCCAAGAAAATTCACAGTGAAAGGTTTTGCAGAAGCTTTTGCAGACCTCAACAAGCTCCTTAAAAAGACTGAAAACATGGACCCCAACACCAAAAGGTTTTCATTAATAGAGAGGAACATTCATGTTGTATTATCTGCTCACAAGGGAATCTATGATGAAAACAAAAACCAAGCAAACCACTGTGGACATATTTCTAAAGAGTGACAGCTCCTCAAGAAGAGCCTCAGGCAGGTCCTTCAGTGGGGGTTCCAGAAGAGGCCTTGTTGTCACAGGAGATGACAGCTCCAAGGGTGTGACTGCCCCTGAGGAGCTTCCAGTGGGACAAGATGTGGACGTGGAGACAGTGATACTGATGACCCTGACCCCATGTAGCCAGGGCTCCTGTGGTGATGGTGTCTTAGTTTCTAACAAAAAAGTATAAAAGTTAAAAAAAAAAAAAGAAAAAAAGTTAGAAACAGAAAAAAGCTTATAGAATGAGGTCTGACAATTGATGTCACGAACTCATCCTAGAAAAAGTGCTACGTACCTCATTGCTGAATATCACTATGGTCACCTTCGAAGTACTCCTCTTGCAAAGCTATGCAGCCATGCCAGCGCCTAGTTCACCCTTAAAGCAATTTTGGAACTCTTTTTCTGGAATGGCCATCAGAACTGTCATCATATGACCCTTGATGTTCTAAATGTTATCAATATGTCTTCTTTTCAATATGTCCTTTATCTTTGGGTAAAGAAAGACGTCATTGTGGGCCAGACTATGTGAGTAGGGAGGGAGTTCCAATACAGTTATTTGTTTACTGGCTAAAAATTCCCTCAGAGACAGTGCCGTGTGAGCTGGTGCATGGTTGTGATGCAAGAGCAATGAATTTTGGGGGAAAAGTTCAGGTTGTCTAACTTTTTCATGCAGCCTTTTTCAGCACTTTCAAATAGTAATCTTGGTTAACTGTTTGTCCAGTTAGTACAAATTCATAATGAATAATCCCTCTGACACCAAAAAAAGGTTAGTAACATCATTGCAAAAAGTTCATGAACTTAATTGTCTAAGTAATATTAAGGATATAAAGAGAGAAAGTATTTTTGTCCAGCTGTACAGTATGTTTGGTATTAAACTAAGTGTTATTACAAAAAAGTGGAAAAGTTTAAGAGTTTAAAAACCTTATAAAGGGAAAAGTTATAGTAAGCTAAGGTTAACTTATTGAAGAAATAATTAAAAAAAAAATTTAGTGTAGCCTAAATTTACAGTGTTTCTAAAGTCTTCAGCAGGTACAGTCATGTTCCAGGCCTTCTCATTCACTCCCCACCCACTCAGAGAAAGTTCTAGTCCTGCAAGCTCCACTCATGGTGTGTGCCCTACGCAGATGTACCATTAAAAGAAATCTTTTATGCCATGTTTTTCTCGTACTTTTCTATGTTTAGCTATGTTTAGATGCGTAAATACTCGCCATTGTGCTACAATCACCTATAGTATTCAGTCCAGTAACGTGCTGTACAGGTCTGTAGCCCAGGAGCAGTAGGCTAGGTGTGCAGCGGGCTGTACCATGTAGGTTTGCGGACGTGCTCTCTGTGATGTTCACACAATGACAAAATTGCTTAACTATACATTTCTCATAGCGTGTCCCAGTCGTAAAAGTGACTTATGACTATATACCCATATCTTATGTCTCCTGAGTTTCAGCTACTTACCCATTACCTGATGAAAACCACCTTGAAAGGTGGAAAACTGAGCTGTGACTAACATCTTAGAAACTCCTGGATTCAGTTACACCACAGAATTTTCAGTTAAATAATGACGTAACATTTATTATAAAAAATCATTTATCTTATCCACTCTATTTTCCTAGACTAGGTTGAATAGAACTTTCTACCTAAAGGAGAACTAACACCGTTCGGTCTCTGCCTTTCCTTGGGGACATTCCATACACTGTGATCATGGACATCTGAGCTTCTCCTACTAGTGGACGTCTTTGCTACAGTGAGCAATATAAGAAGAAAACTCATTTGACTTACCAAATCTTTCACTAATATAAGAAGTAAGATTTATAATATCTCAGACTTTTGATTCTTTTCAAGGAATAGAACCAAAACAATAATAGCAAATCAGGCACAAAACTAGGAAATGACATAAGGAATGTCCAATACGTATTTTCATCCTGTAGTATTCCTGGGACAACATTAAGTTATATTAAGAAATCAAAATCCTATAGAGTGCATACATCAAACATCATATGGCAAATACTGAGCTCAATTTGAAATATCCATTTACTGGCAGTCACTGACATTTTATTTATTTTTTTCTGTGCTGGAATGAAACCCTTCTGATCCTGTGAATATTTTGCCCTTGCCGCTGTGTTCATTCTTTGGCCTTTACTGAGACCGTTTGCAAACTGATTTGCATACAGCCAGAAACGTCCAATATCTCTCCAGTTCAAGCAAGGGTGTCTTTTCCATCCCCATCCAGAGCTAACCCTTTCTATAGATGCACCACTTGTCACTATCTCTCTATAAATTATTAGGAACATTTTAGAATGATGACCCGTTATAGGCTTCATGTAGCATTTTGGATACTTGAGCCATATCTTCTCAGTTTTGATTGATTAAAAGAGTTCTGTACCTCTGTCATCTTGAATAGGATAGAAAGAGGGTCTTCCACCCTTCTCACAAGTTATTCCTTTCAGGGGTCCCATACTGCTCAGTTTTAAGTATTAGCTATCCCAAAATTCACTATCCTTTTTGAAAATGATTAAGGGAATTTGCATCAAATAGTATTGACTGCTAACTTTAGGAACACTGTGCTAACTGAAGAATGACATTTATTTGTTTTGCAACAATTAAGACAACAGGGAATGTTTCAACTTTCCACTTCTTGGATGATATAAAAATATTACTTTGTTTCTCCTGACTCAGTTCCTTATGTTAACAGTTTTTACAACTTGTTGTTGAAAATGGCTATATATGTCTAGTGCAATCATATATAAAAGCAATCTTGAAAGCTGCAGTTTTAATTTCCTGAAGTTGCTATTTTGGTTGACCTGTTTTCTGTGATTTGGTTTCGACTTCTACCCAGAACTCTTGAATGATTCTTTAATTCAGCCATGCCTTTATCTGGTATTTATTAATAATTATTAATAATAGCAAAAGACAAGATTTGTACAAAATTGTGGAAGAAATAAACCATTGTTTATTCTAAGGGTACTCAATACTTAGGATATCCTCAGTGCCGATGTGTATAGATTTTTTTCCCCAGGGTCTAAACTGAAGTATTTAGCTTTCTCTAGATCGGACAAAGTCTTTAGTACACAATGGAATTGGATGGGGAGACTGAGTGAATCAACTCAAATTCATTATTGGGAATTTTGCATACGCGTATGTAATATATATGCACTCAGATTTTTATGGCCTTCTGAGCATGGGTCAGTAAAAGGGAAAACTTCATGCAGAAACAGAAAAGCAGTCACCTAGATAATGTGATTGGGTAAGTGCTAAATCATCTTAGCTCTTCAAATATTTCCTGACTATTTTAACTCTCCTTTTGTATGAAGCTCCTCTTCTCAAAGTGGAGCGTGAACTTCGCTGGTGGAGGAATGCCAGTGTCCAGTTTGTCCAAAAAGGCTCTCACTTGTGCTCCAATGAAAGTCGCTAGTATGGCTGACATGTTTTGATTTAAGGAGACTCCTTGACTCAAAAGAACTTTTTTGCTTTCATCTTAACCCAAATGCTTAGAATGATTGTAATCTTTTTCAGTTTTCCAATAAACTTATTAAAATGCAAACATCCCATTAACAAAGGAAGATCAATTACATTGCTATTTATTATCACAATAACTTGTACCTTCATTAGATAAACAAGTGCATACATTTTTAAGGAAAATAAAACATGAACTATCTATTTAGGCAAGTTATGAGGCAGTGATTATATGAAACATTCTGATTCTCTTCCCTTCACAAACACACCGACATAGCATATACTATTAACGAGAGTAGTCACGTGACATTGAATAACTAAAGGATTGTGTAAAAATATTGACAGTCTCATGAAATGGATGAAGTAGAAATGACAGCCCCTCGGTTGTTTAGCTCAGAAGGTAATTGTGCCTGGGATTGACTGATGGGCATCAACACTTCGGTCCATTATGAAATGTATTCATTCCAGAGAGTTCAGTCTGCCAAGTGGTGTGTGTGTGGGGGGCAGGCCTTTGTCTTCTGACACATCCCAGCCCAGTTTGCCTTTTCTGCTGTGGCCCTTAGTGCCCTCATTCTTTAAAGGAGATCTAAGGCTACGACTCCTCCAAAAGCCTAGCATGGTGCTGAGACCTGGAAACCACTCAAATCCTTTCTTACCCCTCTATTTCACTCTTGCTACATTTTGTTAGTTTACTACCAGAATGAAAGTATTAATGTCATCGGCTAAAAGGGTTTATACACAAAATTATGCCACTGCTCTGCTACTATGTAGTAAGTGAGACATGGTTAACTGGTTCAAATAATCAGAGAGATTTACTGCTACACATTTCAGTGTGCAGTAATGCCTTTTTACTCGAAGTTTTTCTTGTTTTTATCTGAGGTCTCTGCTTGTTGTGAGTTAATTTTATTATCATTAGCGGTACTCTCCATCTTTTGGCAACATCTCAGTAACCTCAGGGAGGGCAGCCAACCAAAGAAAAGAGCAAAGGCAGAAACAGAAGTTGGTGGGGAGGGTTGAGGAGAGAGAGCCCGGAGTTCAGCCAACCAGTCAGCCAGGGGACTCAGCTCGTTCCAAGAGGTCAGGCATCAGTCAGCCAATATTTGATAAACAAATGGACTCAGCTACTGAGCTTCCTTCAGTCAGCCTTGTTCTACTGAGTTCTATCTTGGGAGAGGGATGACCTGACTCTTCCTAAATTCCAGAGGGCCTTCCAACTAATCACTGTGTTCCAGGGCCAGATTCTGAAGACCATTACATATGTGACAAAACATCATGTCCTTTTCATCTGCATGGGGAAGATGAAAATATGCAACAAAATTCAAAGGCATTTTTCCATTTGCCAGACGTCCAGATCAATCATGGTATATTCATAATTTCAGTCTCATGGGACAGAACATATGGTTGACTTTTTCAGTCTTTTCAGTTACTATTTTTAATTTGTATCTTTATTTTTATTTGTCTATATTTTTACAATATAGTTTAAAATTCATTTTGCCAAACAGTGCAATGGACTCCTAGATTCCACTCCCAAAGCAATCCCGTATTGTAGAATCTCTAACACAATTCTGCATTTGTTCTCGCTCTCACTCTTTCTTCTCCTAAAACAAAATTCAAAATTCTCCTACATTGCTATCATATAAGTCTCCCATCAAGAAATCAACATTGATATAACATTAACATTCAAATTTCACCAACCGTTCCAGCAGTGTGTCTTTTTCCTTTCTTGCCCAGGATCCTATCTGAAAACACATGCTGTGCTTAGCTGTCAGGTCCCATCAAGCAAAAATGAAAGAAAAAAAATTCTTTGAATTCTGCCTCAATCTCTCCTTGTCACTCATGTCCTTGAGAGTCTTGAAGAACACAATTATTGCATTCCATCAGGGTCCCTCAACCTGTGTCCCTCTGATGGTTCCTCATGACCAGGCGCAGGCAATGCTTTCTTGCTGGACTATCTCAGGAGCGATGCCGGGCTCTTCTCAGTGCACTGTCTCCCATCAGGAGGCACATGACATCAGCTTGCCCCACTACTTGTGACACTAACTTTTATTACCTAATCTAGTTGCTATCTGTCCCTTTCCTCCAGTATAAAGTCATCATTTTCCCTTTTGTACCTGACTAGTAGCTTGGAAGGTGATATTCCAATGTATCTAAAAATACAGAATTATTTTGTAATAGCAGTCTACAAAATCCATTAACTTCAGTTGTAATTATTAAAAGTAGGTTTCCCTTCTTCGAGAAGCTTTGGATTGTAGTGTTTGCTTCTGTGATCAACTTCATGACTTTTCTGACATCTTGAATGTGTGGAGTTTTAAAGACCCCGGTCAAGCTACCATCTCTTCTTTCAGCCTAGAACTGGCCTAGTCTGATCACGTTCTCTGAAGAATGTTTTTGTCCCTTCACTTCCTTCTTTCTTCACAGTGATTGCCCATGCAGTGGTTTTATCCTTTCAGCTGTCTCTCCCTGAATTGGACACATTGCCAAATCAGTTCATGACACCACTAAAAGTAAAGAAGCTACATTTGGCTAATGATCGGTATGCTATCTGTTTTTTGCCCTCTACCCTTCTTCTTTTCTTTACTAAGGCAAATAATCATTTTTGTTGCGTCTGCTAAACATTGCAGCTGCCCCTCGGCCCCTTTGAGTTTGGCTTCACCGCTTCCATATTCCATTGCTATATTATGATCACATTATCGGAGTCATTTATATTTGAAATAATTAGCAAGAGAGGAAAGTGGAGCTTAGAAGTACAAAGAAAATTATGGAAGGAGAACTGACTCTGGGTGGTGAACACAAAATGTGATTTATAGGTGATGGAACACAGAATTGTACACCTGAAATCTACGTAACTTTACTAACAATTGTCACCCCAATAAACTTTAATTAAAAATAAAAGAAAATTATGGAACAATAGAGGGTTATTTGGAATCAATCCTCATGAAATACAATATGAAAAATAAGGGAACAAAAGTTCCAGTTTGTGAAGAAGGAAGCAATTAGGATATATTTAAATGGGGTTTACAGAGGCAAAGATTAAGAAATTGAAAGAAGAATAACAGGAATTAATAAAGTGAGATGTGGGAGGTTGGAATCAGCTACGCCTGAGTCAAAAAGTGATATGGGTGTTGAATATGTAGATACAAGTCCATAATACATGCAAAAAGATACCTCTTAACGTACATGTTATCTGAAATGGAGCAAAAGAAATGTTTAAGCATAATCTTAAAACTTCTAAGGGGAGATCCAGAAAGCGTGTAGTGTGCTATCTAACTAGACCTTTTATTTGACATAAAAATTTTAATAACTGCTTTTTGTATGATCACATCTATCTCACAAAACCAACCTAGTAATAGTCCACTTAAAATGTTAAAATCCTTGGTTATGCATTCCCACTTAATAGTAATTGATTATCTATACAAATGTTTTTATTGATTACAAAATTCTCTCAGTTTTTAAAAATTTTATTGTTTCATAATTTAGCAAGGTGGGTTTTATTACTAAAAAGCAGAGTCGTCTTTCTTTAATTTTATGGATTTCCACTTACTCCTTTTATTTCTTTAAGAGGACCTAATTCTTCTTAGATATGATTTTTGAATTTCTTCTCTTCCGAAATTCTTTAGTTAATCTTTAGTTTCACCGCCTTTCTGTAATTTCTGTTTCCCTCTTTTCACTTCCTATGTGGGCAGTTGTGCACACACATACCACACTCCACCTTTACCATCCCCATTACTATAAAAAATAGCAACAACAAAACACAGGGACTCTAAGAAGTATTTCCAAACAATGTAGAGGGAGAGCTTGAACATTGGAAGGACTTAATATGTATTTTATAATATAAAAAATTCATCATACTTCTATTTAATACATCATTAACCATCCAACTTTGGTTTACTTAAACTCCTTGGAGCTTTATTTCCTCATCTATAAAATAGTGAGAACTGTCCTTTTATCCCCCTTCTTAATCATAAAGTTGTTTTGAGAACCAGATAAAATAGTGAGAAACATTTTGAAAACTTTCCAGTGTTATACAAAATTTACTGCTATCATTATCATTATTATAAGAAAAATAGTTTATTTCCATTCATTGTAGACCTGTATGTGACTGAGTGGGTAATGGTTTGCCTAATTTGAAAACAAGACCAAAAATTATATTTGAATTCCTGATGCCTTCTGATCTGTAGTCATTTAAATGTAAAGTTTGAAAATTTATTTAAAAATGGTTTGAAATAAAAGAGGTACTTTGTAACAAGAAGTTTAGAGTAGTTCCAGAAGCTTTGAGATGAACAAAATAATGCTTTGTTGTCTAGCTCAAAGATCACAGTTTCTAAAAATAATTTAAAAATTTTATTTTACATATATCTGTAATAGAAAATGTGGAATTGTGGTCAATAGCAATTTTATTGCAGATAGTATTCATTTATGTTCTAAAAGCAATTTTCTAGATGAGTGGTGCTCATAAAACTTGCTTTTGTTTTTCTTGCTAAACCATGTGAAAGTGGCTTTCAGGTATGACATTTCACTCCACGTACTTCAGCCTGCATATGCTAAGGCTAGGGCATTCTCCACATAACTACAGCACTGGTGTAACAAAGAATAGGAATCCAATGTTTAGCATTGATTGAGCAATATAGTTTAAAATATAGTCCCAGACTACAATTCCTACAATTTTCTCAAAAAATAACTCCCATCTGAAATATAGTCAAGGTTGGTACATTGCATTAGTTTTCCCATGTCCCGAATTTCCTTTGCTTTGGGGCAGCGATCCACATTTTCATGTCTTTTGTGACCTTGTTATTTTTAAAAAATTGATGTCTTATAAAATGTCTTATATTTTGGACTTGATGAATTGTGTCCGAATGATTAGATTCAGATGAAAGAGTTTTGTCAAGAACTTTGCTATTGCGATTCTGTGTGCTTCCTGTTCCGTCACATCAGATTAGTTTATTCCATTTTTCGGAGATTGTAAGTTTGATTACTTGGATAAGGTAGTGCCTGCCAGCGCTTTCAATTGTAAAAGTAATTCATTAAGTAATCCTTAAGATGATACATTGAAAATGTGTTCTTTTCCCCAATGTACTTTCATGCAATGGCATTAACATGCTTTGATGATCCTTGATTGAATTCATTCTTACCATTTCTCTGTCATTTAATGGATTCAGGGAGTTAAAAAATATGTTATGATGTATTATTGTCAATATTCTTTTCTAATGTTCAAAAATGTCCCATATTTGGCCAGTGAAATAATGGATTATGGGGTATACATATCCCCATTTTGAAGATACACGAGTTACTTGCTATTTTGATAAAAATTTGGTATTTCTTACATTTTTCTTGTATTGTGAATTCTGATAGGTGTATATTCTGGGTGCAAGTCTTTTGTATGATATAGACATTATAACTACCTTCATTCTTTGGTTTTTTAAAAATTCTCTTAATGGTGTCTTTTGATGAATAAAATTTTGTAAATGACAGGTGTTAGCTGAACATACAGCAAACGGAATTCTGTTACATTACTGGTGAGAGTTTAAATTTATAAAGTGGAAAGATAAATACTCTGTGATGCATCATTTTAATCCTAGGTACAAACTCAAGAGAAATGCAAACATTGTTTTTCATCAAAGGGTATATGAAACTGTTTAAAATGGCCCCAAATATCCGCCTTACTTCTCTGAGCTTTCCTTCCCCCCCCACCCCCAGTCATGGCCTCTCAAATTGTATTAGTATTGGTCCAATACTTCCAGACAGATTTAAAATGTTTTCCACCTTTGCTAACTATGCTTGGCAGATAATTGATCTGCAACACACAGCTTGACCCTGGTCAGAAGCA
Organism: Rhinolophus sinicus; assembly: GCF_057876585.1. NCBI lineage: Eukaryota > Metazoa > Chordata > Mammalia > Chiroptera > Rhinolophidae > Rhinolophus > Rhinolophus sinicus. The sequence continues at coordinate 126,476,637 of NC_142515.1, forward strand.
GAAATCTTAAAGTGATACTATGTATGTTACTTCACATATCTAGTCCTAAATTTTTTAATGGGACCATTAACTTAGAGTCAGAAATAAAGGAACTTTCATTATTTTAAGCCTACAGCTATAAATGCAGAACCTCTGAATTCTGATTTAATTATACGTGTGTTTTGTATAATATCAGCAGTAATGAAAACAGGGTGGTCAGGATTTTCAGCTTCCTCGGGGATTCCCAGTCAACTTCTCTCCAGTCTGACTCTGTTCCAGCATGCACTTGACGGTGGGTCTGTGACCCCTGAGCGTGTTACTGCTGTCGTGCGCTTGGTATTCCAGCAGGCCGTGGCTGTGATCTCATGGTTCTGTGGCCAGCTATGCTGACCATTTTCTTCACGTGACATCAAAAGGGCCATTTAAAATATGGTTTTCAGCATACTAATTCTCAGAATACTGATGTCACTTAGTACATGTAACAACTAACAAATATTACAATTAATACCAATAATATTCAGCAATTAAACATATTAGATGGAATTCATTAAGAATAATATAAATAAGTATTCTTTTTTAAAGAACATTTTCTGTCTCTTGAGATTTAGAAAAATAAGGTTCTTATGTTTTCCATGTTTTTATAATCTCCTGATTTACTTTGAGAAGAAAATTGTGGGATTCCCCACGGTACCTTTTAAATTTTAAAATGTTGAAGTCAATGAATAGGACTGGACCAAGTAGAGAAAAGCAGACAAGTACTGCAGAAAGGAGCCTCGCCAGGAGATGGTCTGCATGACCTCATGTGGGCTTTCCATTACTAACACCCAAGGCTTGAGGGATTTGTAGATTAACTGCATTGGAGCAGAGACATAAGGTGTCCTCACTGGAAATGTCTGAGTCTCGTGAGGTATAAGGTCACACAGTTACTTCATCAAGTAGTGCTTAAAAAAGAAAGAGAAGAGCTGCAGTGTCGGCCAATGATGATCTAAACTAAAGGCTAACTATTGTGTACCTCTTGCAAGACCTGTTACAGTAAAACTTAGGTAAATAAATTCACCAAATTCTCCATCCTGCTCTTTAGTACCATACTCAGAGTGTGTTAAAATGCAGTTGTAACTCACTTGGCAAAAATGTAGAACTGTGAACTGTCAGATATGGCTGGTTAAAGAATAAAATGCACAACCCAACAAATGGCAATTTGACAATGAAGTAACCTATCCTCTATAACATCTGAAATGTGTGAAATGAACATAGTGCTATTGACCTTTGGCTCTATTTTCAAGTGGGAATAGACGAAATAGTCTTATTTTCTGCATGAAAAAGAGTAAGGTTAAGAATTGAAAGTCTGATGGTTACTTGAGATTATCACAGTGAAGTATAAGTGCATGCTTTTCATAGTAATTGTTCTAATTTCCCACATGTATAAAATAATTACGTGGAAACCTTTTTTTGTTTGTTTGTTTTTTGTTTGTATATACTGAAACTGAATAAAAACACTGGTTTTCATTAACTTGCAAAAATACAGTGCTATATTTTCTATAGTTGAATTTTTGGACTCTAATTATGGTATCATAGTAGTTCACTGTATTTAAAACAAAAGGATACACACACACACACAAAAGGTCGGACAATTAAGTTCTCAAACTCATCCTAGAAAAACTGCTCCATACCTCATTGCTGAATATCACTACGTCACCTTCGAAGTTCTCCCCTTGGGAAGCTATGCACCGACGCCAGCGCCTAGTCCACCCTTCAAAGCAATTTTGGAACTCTTTTTCTGGATTGGCCATCAGAGCTGTCGTCATATTACCTTTGATGTCCTGAATGTCATCAACATGTCTTCCTTTCAATATTTCTTTTCTGTTTGGGTAAAGAAAGAAGTCATTGGGGGCCAGATCAGGTGAGTAGGGAGGGTGTTCCAATGCAGTAATTTGTTTACTGGCTAAAAACTCCCTCACAGACAGTGCTTGTGTGTGCTGGTGCATTGTCGTGATGCAAGAGCTATGAATTGTTGATGAAAAGTTCAGGTCGTCTAACGTTTTCATGCAGCCTTTTCAGCACTTCCAAATAGTAAACTTGGTTAACTGTCCAGTTGGTACAAATTCATAATGAATAATCCCTCTGATATCAAAAAAGGTTAGCAACATCATTGCAACAAATTTGCCAACTTCATTGTCAGACCTTGTGTGTGTGTGTGTGTGTGTGTGTGTGTGTGTGTACATACTTTTTTTTTTCATCAATTTCATCCTGGAATTTAATCTAGAGATATTCTCATTCACTCTAAAAATCACAGTTCTAAGTTATTTATTGAAGCATTATTGATAGAGTAAGATTAGAAAAAAGTACAGCTATCCAACAATAGTTCATCGATTACATTTGTTATAGTATGTGTAAGACATATTTATGAAAAGGGAGATTTTTATGTACTGAGAGGTAACTATCTTAAAATGTTTATAACATGCTCTCTTGTGTATATGAAGCATTCTGTATGTGTATCTCTTTGTGTATGTAGAGAGAAACTATGGAAGGAGATTTAGAAACTCAGGCAAGTGATTTTCCATGGAGGTGGGGACAAGAGTCAAATGGCACAGAAATGGGAGGGAGGTTTTGTACATCTCCTTATACTTTGTTTTTGATTCGTGCAAATGTAACACTTATTCAAAAAATAAGACTTAAATTGCAGTGACAAAGGTAAGACCAACTATACTTTTTGAATGAGAAATCTAACAGCAATACTTAGATTCCTCTTGAGTTGTACCAAAGTCACTCTTTCCTATTTGATGGATTTTCTATCTTGTCTTAAAGATATATTAGTATGTCACAAATTATAGTGCTAACAGAATCCCACGCCTTACAAAGATAAAATTCTCTGCTTTTTCTTTAAAAAAACACACATAGTTAGAACACTGTATGTTTTGATAGTTTGTCCTTAATATAGTACCAAATAATATATTGGAGGACAGCAGGACACGTTGTTTTGCATCATGACTGTTCAAATTACATTTCTGTAGTCATGGAGCTGCTCTCAGTTAGGCTTCTGTCCGTTCTTTTTCCCGTTTCCTAATGTGATTAGCTAATTTATCTCTGTTTGTTTAAAATTGACATGTAGTTGATATACCAGATCCTACTAGTTTCAGGTGTACATCATCATGATTCAATATTTATATACGTTATGAAGTGATCCCCATAATAAGTCTAGTTACCATATGTCATGTGATGTACAAAATAGGGAATGTGGTCAATAATATTGTAGTAACTTTGTATTTTGGCAGATAATTAGCTAATTTAAAAATGTTGGTTTATTTCTTGTGCCTGTATTCCATGAATGGAGATGTGGTAGTTTAGAGTATACATATATAGATATGCATGTAAACCTTGTTTACATGGATTTATTTCTCATACTGACTACATGGTACAATAAATCTTTAAAAATAAATTTCATATAATGGCATTTAAATGAAAGTTATTCCTGCCAAAATAGTCCACCTTGGTGGTTCACATATACAAGTATATTATGACCTTTCCTCAGTACATACATATCACCTCTCAGAATTATCCTTACAGCCATTTTATGAGAGTTTTCTAAGAATGAAGCTTAACATCATACAGTCACATTTTTTTCACACCCAAAACGGCTTATTCAGCTGATGACTGAATTAGTTTGCTAGAGCTGCCATAACAAAGTACCATCACGGGGTGGCTTAAACAACAGAAATGTATTTTCTCATATTTCTGGAGGCTAGAAGCTCAAGATCAAAATCTTGGGAGGGTTGGTTTCTCCTGAGGTTTCTCTCCTTGGTGTGTAGTTGGCCGTCTCCTCCTCCCTCTGTGTGTGTGTCCAAGTCTCTTCTTCTTATAAGGACACATGTCATATCGCATTAGAATCCGCCCAAATGACCTCATTTTAACTTCATTACCTCTTTAAAGACCTTATCTCCAAATACAGTTACATTTGGAGATGCTGGGTGTTATGACTTCAACACAGGAATTTTAAGGGTTACACAATTCAGTCCACAGCAATGACTTATCTCACTTAACACTTTTAAATTCAAGTAGCCGCTAGCTGTTTCCAAAAATCAAGCCCACCCTCAAATGATGGAATTTTGACACTCCAGTCAAGCATATTCTAATTTTGAGATACTTATTTAGGTTATGATTCTAAAAATTACGTTGAGCAATGCCGTCTCATTAGAATAAGGGCAAAAATGTCTCAAAATGACAATTCATTTGACATGTAACTGTTCAGTCATATGAACAAAAACCACTCTGGTATTACAAGAAAGAAGAGGTTGAATTCAGGGAACTAGATGCTTCTAAAGTTGGTGGGAGGGCTGGAGAATCAGATGTAAAGGAAGACAACAACGGGGGGGGCTGTCATGTCTGCTCAGCTCTCAGGTAATCAGGAAGGTGATACTGCTGGCACTGGAGGAAACAGCTGCTGATGCCCACAGCTCTGAAGCAAGTCAGTGGGTGGATGATTTTTAGGGAACGCGTAGAGGCCACTGCACAACCCCAGGTGTGAATACTATGGGAATGCCAGTTGGGCTACAGGTAGAAAATGAGGAAATAATAGCTTTGGCTTCCATTACACTTTTAAAATCTATTTGACATTTTTCTCCCTGGCTGAATCTCAGTAGAACTCTTCTAGCAAGGACTGCCTAGGGAATGTAAATCCAAGATGTGCAGACCTGTGATATAGGGGAAAGCGAGGCAGGCAATGGATACTTCTAAATAACAGACAAGCTGGCAAGCTTCAATATGTTAATTAATCATTAAATCATTACATTATGACCATAACTTAGAGTCTGATTTTGAGAGGAAAAAATATCACACTCAACTCTGACTTTATCATTTAAATTTATTCAATATTTGAATTCTACAGGATACATAATCCCATTCATCAGGTGTTTTAAAACAAAAGATGTTTTAGAAGGATTCAGTGAAGACTGAAAGGTTTATTTGAAGAATTAATGCCAAGTGTATTTCCATTTTCCTTAATTACTGTAACTATTATCACTGACTGTTTTAAGAAAATAACTCTTTGCTCTCATCAGAATTTCTAATCAGGCACAAAGAATTCTCTGGCAAATATCCTTTCTTTTAACCAGTTGTTTGTTTACTAGAAATTAGAATAGTTCTGAGTATTGAAAGTATACTATAGTCTTCATTTTGCTTTCTCTTAGGTTATGACACAGATTTACTTCCTCTGTCTCTAAATCTACTATTGAAAGTAATTCTGGATATTTCTATTAGAATATTTATCCTTTACGTATTATCCATGGTTTTGGCGAAATCTCCATATTATCAAAAGACAAAACAAAAAGCCAGATTTCTCTTCCAGAAGAAGCTTCTGCTTATGAAAAATTAAATCCCAGCGGGCCTGGAGGGAGTTGGGGGGCAGAACAGAAAAAGGGATTTGAGAAGAAAACATATGATGTATTCCTCGTAAGCCTTTGCTGACGCTCATTGTCCACTTGTTCTTACTTCTGTTTCATCTCACCTGCCAGGATGTCTACTGAGGGAAGTAAGGAAGCAGCAGAACCCAGAGACGGGCATAAAGCCTGATAATTTTGAAAGCTTTCGATGATGTGATTAAAAATAGAAACGTTTGCCAACCTAAAACCTTGGCCTGATCCCATAATTCCATGTTAGGTTTTCATTTGGTACGCATGAAAAATGCCATCTATGCCCAGTGAGATGTTACCAGACAGAGTGTGTGTTACTTTATATGACTGTAATATAAAAAAGATACTGCGAAATGCATTCCTCAAAATGGGAACACGGTGATTGCAAGAGAGATGCAGCCTCAGTTTTAGTAAAACCCACCTGGTATAAGTGAGAATATAGAGAAATGAAGCCCATTTGCAACTGGTCTTTAAAGTCCTGGCCAAGCAGGAAAAATAAACATATACAAGCACATCGAATTAATGATTAGTGTCCCTAACTTTTAAGCACTTAATATGTAAATTTCTTTACACTTTAAAAAATGTGATGATGTCATCGTTGGAATATTACTCATGTGTCCTAACTTCCATGATAAATAGACTTTAATTTCACAATAACTGTGGTTTTCTTTTCATATCATTGTGAGACGCCAATACTTAAATACGTATTGGAATAGTTTTATAGGCATAGCTGACTTTCCTAGTACCATACTAACCATCCATATTTTCATTTTGTTTCATTCCCACAGGAAAAACAAAGGCAACAAAAAAAAAAAAAAGAAAGAGAGAGCGACAAAAAAATTATCTAATTGTGTTTTGGAAACAGAGATTTGTGAAGTTTTCACTTGTAATTTTAGTCTAAATGAATGGAACGAGCTGTTCCCTTTGCTATCATCTAGAATCTATGGTTATTTTTATTTTTATGCAGAAATGTTAAGAAAACCTCAGCATTCATCAGCACAAAGCAGGTCAGGGTTATGTACCTTATACAATAACATCAGTAGTACTTTCAAAAAGAATAGGGGGATAAGTGAGGTTTCTAAATAACTTTACACAGTAGAATTGAAGTTTGTAAGTTCATAGCACATTTTCATTTAATAGGGAAAGTAAATTCGGAATATAGAAGTCAATAATGTAATCTTTTTAGTCATTGCATGTTGCTCTTATTCCCAGCTGACTCAGGTAAGATATTTTAAATACTCAATATAAAGCTAACTATCATTTACAGTGATTTATTTTTAAAGATTTTTTTTGGCTATTCTGTGTTCTTTGATATATGAATTTTAGGGTCAGGTCATCCATTTATGAACAAAAGGCAGTTGGAATTTTGATACGGATTACCTGGAATCTGCAAATCCTGCAGTGTAGCGAGTATTGCTGTGTCAACAATATTAAGTCTTCCAGTCCATGAATGAGGGAGCTCTTTCTACTTAATTAGAATGTCTACTTTCTTTCAGTAAGGTAGTTTTAGTGCAAGTCTTGCGCTTCTTAGGTTAAGTTTATTTGTAAGTATTTATTATTTTTGAGATTTCCCTAAACATTGGTACTAAAAAAAAAACCACCTTCCATTAGTTCCCAAAGAGCTCTGTGTGTGCCGGACACACCATTCACAGTCTTGCAGGCTGTTTACAACTGTGCCTTAGCCTTCACTTTCTGCTTCTTTAGAGCCTAAAGGTTATCAGGAGATGACGACCTAGGTCCTTCTCAGGTCTTTCCTGAGCACGTGCACAGCTGCGAGCATGTGCAGGAACTTCTAGATTTTCAGGAAAACGTTGATGCTTTTCCAAGCTCTTAGACATCTCATCTGCCAGCCCTACCAAGCTTTTTGTTTGAGCTGTTTGCCTCGATTGCTATTTACCACATCAGGTGGCAGCGTGCTGTGAATGTTTTTTGACAAATACACTCAGAAGTAGCAATAGGCTTGAGAAATAAAATAGTCGGTCCCAATAGGGGAAATAAAGGACAAGCCTTTTGTGCTGGTCTTCAGGGGAGTCATCAGACAGGTCAGAACAAGTAACTAATTATAATTCTTGGTGAAAGAGATCCGTTCTGCTTCCTCTGGTACTGGGAATGCGAGCTGTGACTCTCTGATGCCACTGTACTGGGGGCTGGGAGGTGGGACCCGGAGAAGCTGCAGTGCCACGGAGTTCACTGTTCTAGCCAAGAGGTGGCTGGGGTTGGTGGTTTTTTTCTTTCTTTCCTTCCTTCCTTCCTTCCTTCCTTCCTTCCTTCCTTCCTTCCTTCCTTCCTTCCTTCCTTCCTTCCTTCCTTCCTTCCTTCCTTCCTTCTCTTAATACGTGTTCCCTGGGTTGCCTCAAGCCTTTGGCTAATTTCAGGTTCGAAAAATTTGATTCTGACAATTGTCTCCCATTTAAAAAATTGCTTTATGGAGGAGCAGAATTTTCAATTCCTCATCCTGCCATGTTTTGCTGATGTGCTGATATCACTGTATGCCAATTTTTACTAAAGAAAGTTTTTACCCTTTTAATTGATCAAAAAGTTGATAGTCTTATTTTCCTAATTTTTTGTTAATTGATGAGAACTTTGTTTTTGAACCACCTGTTGTATTACTATTAGCTATTCTGATAAGATTTATAAATGTGTTTGTCCAACCTCTATTTACTCATCAAATACTAATTGAATGTGTACTATATGTGAGGCCTGTATCTTACCAGACACAGGATATACAGTTAAGTAACTCAAAGTCTAGCGGGCAAACAAGAATCTGAATACAATGATCATTCATACATTTTTACCATTAAGTATTGACATCACATTTTTCTAATCTGAATAAATTTACCCATTAACTAAGTCATTCAAAATAAAATAACAAGGTTAATTTAGCACCTGGGTTTCTCTAATGTTTAAGGCATAGTCCCATTAGGGTACAGAACAAGCATTCTTATAACCAGACATTCTCCTTGAGTTTGTTTAACTTGGACCAAGGACCTCCTAGCCTGAATGACATGCTTCATTCCAACTTTTAAACTGTCGACTGAGTTAAGATGTGTTGATGAATATTAATTTCTTTTACTAAAAGCTCTGACACTGAGACATGCCTGTTGTCTGCTTGTTCCATCGAATAATGAAAGGTCCTGGTGATTTCCTCCAAAGTGTGGATGTTGGCACCTGGAGCTGACAGGCATGTTTCAGACAACCTGTGCCATAAACTGCTCAGTCCGGCCGCTCGGACGGCCTCGGAGGTGCCTTTACTCTATTTCTCCTGCACGTGTTTGATACTGTAGACCCCTTTTGAGACTGTCCCAGGGATTATTTATAATGTACTGATGTTACCTTATTAGTAGCTGCTATTTCTACACAGAAGCAAGAAGTTTGTTGACACTTGTTTTACTGCTGAAACTGTATTTTTGGTGTCAGGGAGACCACTATGGAGTTTCACTACTGAAATGTTATGGCAACCTGAATGAAAAGCCATCCCATGTTCATTTCCCTATGGGTTCCCAGGGATTAAATAAGCACCTGAATAAGCTTTAGAATTTGACAGATAATGCGATTTCACAATGTTATTGCATTCCTGTTTCAATTGGCACTTCTAATACTCTAGCAGTTTGTGGGGTTGGTAACTTTCCGTTGCAGGAGTATTTCAAATATAGGTCCCAACCTACAGCATGAATGTAAATTTATTGAAGGGAGAATATTAAGCAATTTTTTATTAATCGTGGAACAACAGCGTCCTTTTGGCACCAATGAGTAATTTCCAAAGCTAGCTCTCTTGTGCTCTAGTGATCCACACACAGGAGCAGGGCAACATGATGGAAACCTTCACTCTGCCCACTTTGCAGTTCTTCACGAAGAACTCTAAACTAAGGCATCTGAGTAGGCCACAGTGCATTTTCTTCTCTGCCCTTTAGACATTTCTGTGTCATCAGCTAAGGAGGATCTAACCATTTTTAAGTGGATGCATGCAAACTAATTTTTTAATTTAAAACACACCATGGGAGACAAACTTGAACAAAATTGTATTTCCATTCTTTGAGGCAAGTTGTGTTTTTTAATTAAAACTTTTCCCCTATAAAAATATATCCAAGACTGTTTTATTGTTTCATTTTGTTTTGGTTATAATATAAGCTATAAAACAAAAAGGTTAGAGCAATATGCAAAATAAACTGAAACATTTGTAAAACCTAGGGTAAGAAAGTGACATTTCTCAGATGTGTGTGTGCATGCATATATAGAAATACATGTTCAAATTACTTATCAATGCCATATACATGCATTGTATGCATATACTGTATTTCCCCGAAAATAAGACCTGGCCAGACCATCAGCTCTAATGCGTCTTTTGGAGCAAAAATGAATATGAGACGTCTTATTTTACTATAATATAAGACCAAGTCTCTATAATGTAATATAACATAACATAACATAATATAATATAATATAATATAATATAATATAATATAATACCGGGTCATATTAATTTTTGCTCCAAAAGTTGTATTGCAGCTGATGGTCCAGCTAGGTCTTATTTTCAGGGAAACACAGTATGTATGTATATATACATGCATTCATATTGTATATCAATATGTATGTATATATTTCTATGTATGTGTATGTATATATGTATGTGTTTATTATGTCTGATGTATATGTATATACAAAGGGTGTCACAAAAATGGATACGCATTTTAAGAAAGAAGAAAAACTGTATTAAAATTATAATACTCAATATATACCAATAACAAAAAATGAATACGAGTCATGTGTATACATTTTTTTGGCACCCCTGATATATTGGATACACGTGACTTGTATTCATCTTTTGTTATCTGTATATATTGAGTATTAAAATTTTAATACAGTTTTTTCCTTTCTTAAAATTAGTGTACATTTTTTGTCACCTTCTGTAAATACCTGAAAATGGCTACAATTCAGGAAAATAGAATGTAATTTGTCTCATTCAGTCATTTATTCAACATTTGTTTTTGATCCCCTGATGCATGCTAGACACGCCACTCAGTACTGAGATACAAAGTGGCCCATTTAAACGTGTTCCTGATTTCAAGTTACTTACACCCGTGGAGGAGGTTACAGGCAGGTAAACAGGCGGCTGCAATAGGCTGTGGAAACTGCTGCTAGGACAAGTAGAGGGTGCCAGAAGAGGACTCTAAGCTGCTTAAGGAGGCACAGATTTCCTTGAAGAAGTGCTCTCTAGCGAGACCTGCAGGGTTCAATCGCCCTTGGGTAGACAGAAGAAGTGGACGTAGAGAAAGTGAGGGGCAGAGCAGAGCAGAGCAGAGCGGGCAGCATATCTGAGGGCCAAGAGACAAGAGAGCAGATGGTAGAGGAAGCAGAGGAGGGTGTGGCATGTGCTATAGCTGGAGAAGGAGGCCGGGTCTAGATCATGAAGCTTCTCGTAACTCATGTGGATGAGTTTTAAGTAGGAGAAGGAGCATATGGGAAAGGGTCGCACGATGATGAGATTGGAAATCCTAGGATAATGTAGCCATCAGAGAATTAAAAAGCAGGAGATTCATATTTAATAGCTCTGAGTCTTTCTTGGTCAAGTCTACAGATTTGCAATAATTAGACATCAGTATAGCAGCCCCTGTTTTATCCTGTAAATTTATATAATGCGTGATAGTGAAGATCACTTAAAACTCCTGGTTGGCTTTGCTGCAGATGATTTGTTGCTGGTTAGAGACAGTATAATATTACTCTGTTCTCTTCTTAATTGGTTCCTCTTTTAGTTTAGTATGAATTGCAATTAGGCAATCCTAGTTAATAGAAAGTTGTCATAAAGAAGATAACAGAGAATTACAGCAATTTAAAGTCCACTTAAGGATAGAAATTCAGATTCTTTGTATTTTGGAGTATTCAGACAGACAGCAAGAATGCCTGTGGGACAGGATCAAATCCCTTACAGAAAAATACTAAGAAAAAGATCTCCATATTATAAACACCAACAAGCCCCAAGACAAAACAAGTCTTAAGGAAAAACAGTGATTGAATATGTGATAAATTTGAGGGAGTTCTCAAAATTGTTGATGGCCCGAAGTACCTGTGCCACTGGGTTTCCAAGATTCCTTGAATTTTAATGTTTCTGGTCACCTCTTTGAGTCGGATCTGACTCTTAAAGCTCGTTTTAAAGTGTGCTCACATTTCCCTGAAAGAGTTATGTGTGAATTCATTAGCCTGGATTTCTCTGTCAGCCTAGTCGGCTGTTGTGATAGGATTGAGAGGAAGCAAGAATCAGAACACATTTATTCTGTGGACACAAGCAAGTTTAGGAGACATGCAGGTTTTGGAAAGGCAGGCTCACGTGCGAAACAGAACAGCAGTGTCACCACTTGGGCATATAAGGAGAGGACTTGGTTCTCAAAATTTGGAAGTGTATTGAAGAGGAATTGAAGAAAAACTTGAATCTTGAAAGTGCTAGTTACATATGGTTCTAAGTGCAAATTTATTCAACAGAATTTTAACAGAATTACCGTTATCTAGACAATACCTTAGAATTAGCTGTAAGGAGATGAGCTTTATTGTTCAAGTTCATAGAAGCAATGCTTACTCGTCTGCAGCACAGTTGTACCTCACCGAAGAAGAAAGCACCAAGGCTCGGAGCCCATCACATGCTTACACCAGCCTCTGACTGTTTCGGTACCTGAGTAACGTCAAGAAGCCAACAATCAATTCGAATGTAGAGATCCTATAATCCAGTAATTTCTAAGGACAAAGTGAACACTCATTACCGCTGTGTTCCTTGTGATTAACGAATGGTTCGCTTATCAGGATTTTTTGAGTAAATGGGCAAATGAAAGAACTGCTTTTTGAGGAATCCTTGCATTCTGTGGAGGAGCTCTTTGGAGTCAGCATGGTGGGCTAGTGGAGATGGAGAGGGAGTGGGAGGGAAGGAGGAGGGAAGGTTGGAGGGGGAGAGCAGGGGAGGAGGAAGTGGAGGGGGAGGGGAAGGGGAGGAGGGGAGGTTAGAGGTGGAGAGGCAGAGGAAGGCCATGTTGGGCCCTCCTCCTCTCAACCCGAAAGACGACAGAGTCACTGTTTTAGTAATTAGAGCTCCATATAAGAATTCCTTGGAAAAAAAAGTCTATTTTTTTTTAAAGAAGAAAAATGAATAAGCCCATTCTTTTCATTTACCACTAAAAACACTGTACACAGAGGGCTTAGCTCTGGGTCACACACAGATTAGAGCAAAACCAGGACGAGAAGCTAGATGACTTGTTTTCTAATAGCCCCATGTCCTTTAAACCCCTATTAAACAGTCATACACATGGGTATCGGATTTTTAATTAGCAAAATGCGTTAGACTGCAATTCAGAAGACACGCTTAGTCAATCATTTGTGCTTCCTCAGTCATCTCTCTTTCAATTCCTCAACTGATGCTAACTGATACAGTGGATGATTTGTGATGCATTTGGTGATGAATTAAATGTAAGTTCTGGCCCTCTTCTTTCATCGCATCCCTAGTTCTTGTTTGGAGATGAATCATTGATACTAATCAGGCTACTTTTCATAAATTTACTTTTCATAACCAGAAGTGACTCTTCTTGGGATAATACTGGGTGTGGAACACATACCCGTTCTTGGTCATATTTTTGAAAGTCATATGCTTATCTGCATGCCTGTTTTCCTGTGTATCTTATCAGTAGCACCGATTGACATGAAATATTCCCGAGACACGGGATTGCTTGGTAAGCTTGCCAAGGGCTACAACCATGGTCTGCTGCGTAGGTCTAGTGGAAGTAAACATTCTTTTATTAGCTGGAAGCATGCCCATTTTCAAATTTGTTTAAAGGGAAAAGGAAATTTTCTCCTCATTGCTTATTCTATTTCTAAACATCTTGAAAAGGCCTCTTTTTCATCTTTTATTACAGGACATTACAAGGATGGCAGAAATTAGACTTTCCTGAGCATTTACAAATCTAGTGTTTTGAAAGGTATATTACTTTTTCCAGGGAAATTAATGTAATGAGAAATGTTTTACAGACACTCTAAATTATAGAAACACAAACACATTCCGTGTGTGGCTTTTCATTTTCACTGGAGCATTAGTTTCTGGGTAGATCTGTTTCTCAATGGCCCTGATACTGTGGCCTCTACCCTGCCAGCTCTCCATCTTGTCTCCCCAGCTGACTTTTCTCCTAAATTGTTTTTGCACCCACCTTTCTTCTTTTTCAGTCTTTCTTGCTTGTTTTCTTTTTCTCACTGTTCCACTCCTTTATTGCTTGTCTTCCTATATATCTAACTGGCAGTGTTCTTTTAGACTTGCTTTGATATACTTATATTCTTTCTGGATTTGTGTTATTCTTACATGCTGAGGACTCCTAAATCTCTATATCTATCATTGGCTTCTCCATCTGCCTCTAACTCCCTGATGGACGTGCCCACTCTGAAGGGCTATTGCGATTCAATCGACATCCTATCTGACTCGTATTCCTGACCTCAGCGCATCAGCAGTAACCCTCTCCAGATAACGTGAGACTCTTTCATTCTGTCTCTCACTTCCCAACTTACCCAGTGCATTATGTTCAAAACTTCAAACTTACCCCTTGGTTTGAAGGCCACCGTATCCTGGGTTCATTCCTCAGGCCTCTTTCTCACGTTTACAGGACAAAATGTTGTACAAAGGTACTTCGGGTGGATTTAACGATACATAAGGCCTCCTCCTTCTCTTCAGAACACTTGTTAACTAGTAGGGTCCACAGGTCCTATACACTAATAATAGTGATAGAGATAGTAAGGAGTAAAACTCATTACGAGCTGAATGAGATGAATGAGATTTTGACAGAAGTTAGTGGTCAAAAACAAAGTTGCAGAATGCCTTCCTCAATCCTCATACTTTGTTGCCTTCATGATTTCTATCACTGTTTATAATGACATACATATTTAACAAATTTGTGTAGTTTTGTACCAGTGTTATTTGAAAGGGGGCACATGATTCGTTGGGTGACTGTCAGAAGGGAGTGTAAATAAACTGTCAGAATTCAGAGGCAGAAACATCCAGTGGGAAGAGCCCTGTAACACTGGACTTTGGGTATTTTCTCCAGTGATGACTTATAACATGGAATGTGATAGTAGAAAGGAGCTTTGGAATCTGATAATCAGGTGAAGAAGATCACGGACAACCCCAAATAACTATTAATTGCAAGCACAGTACAAGTTGTATTTATTCTTACCATTTAAATAGGATTTAACAACACATATAGTACTGAGTCTGCTCTAGGCACCAGTTGAAGTAGGTACTATAATTATCCTGGTTTTATACCTGACTAAACTGAGGCACAGAGAGTTAAGTCACTTGTACAAGGTTTATAGTCAGTAGCTGGTGGAACCAGGCTTCAGGTGGCATGAAACACAGAGCCAAGGTGGCCAGTCAATTTACTTGCTTTATCTTTTCTATCAGGCAGAAGAATAGATGTTTCACAGCTGAGGAAATTGAGTCACAGAGTGGTAGATGAATATGGAAATGCTTTTAAATTTAGAAAATAATTTCTCATTGTTATACAATAAATGCCACTATTCCAGAAGATCTAGTTTTAATAAACAATTTTATTTATTTAATCTAACACTGTCTTAATTATACAACACATTTACGACAATGTATAATAATTAGATACACATATAAAGTGCATGCATATAACATATATATGTATATATATAGTATGTATAATATTTGTATTATACATTAAGAAATCCCTCTCCCGCTGATCTTACAAATTTGCATTTTCATAGGCAGTGTGTGAAAGCTTTTTCCTGAAATCTTCTCTATACACTTGTTAGGAGTTTTGTTATCTGAAATCTGATAGGTGTGGTGTAGGAATTTTCTTTTAATACCTAAACATTTTTAATACCAGAAGGACCTTTAAAATCAACTCCATACCTTCATTTTCAAGAGGAAAATGAATCCTAGGGCACTTAAATAATTTATTCAGAGCATTAGAACCCAATACTCAATGGCCACAGTCTTTTTTCCTTTCCATTATATAGCGTTAAAGGATAATATCTATCTAAATTGCCTTATGTACTGTTTCTAAATTAATTTTTTCATATCATTCAGTGCAAATTTTAATTTGAATTATTTGTATGGGAAAATATTCAGAAAAACGGACGTTGGTGTTCATGATTTTAGATCAACAGATTCTTGAAGCTACTGAACTGGTTCTATAAAATTAAGTATATTCAATTAAATTATTCATTCAGTTGCAATTGAGTATTTATAGTATACACTGCATTCTCCAATTATTTCTCTAGCTTTACATTATTAGCATGTTAAGCATACTTTAGAACAGTCTATAAAATGAAGCATGACTATAATTCTAATGTTATCACTGTAGTGGATAGTGGCACTAGAAGTAAAATTGAATTCAATAAGTTACTTAACTCCTTCAAAGACGGCTTTTACTAAAACCGTCAAATGTATATGAAAATAACATTTAAATGTGGATAATTTGAATAATTTCTCCACATTTTTTAAGGTTAGTTCCATTTGTCCCACTACCTTCCAATCATTAATTCAAAAAAAAAAAAAAAAAGCAATTAACTTTAGAATATATACTTGAAATTACCCCAAGGACCTAATTCTAAAGATGATTAAACAAGGATAATAGAAGAGAGGCAGGGTAGTTTTGCATTTCCCATGAGCTTGTGCCTAATTTTCCTCAGGTCTTCATTAGATTTACCTTATGCTCTTTGGCATCTGCTTTGGTGCTTATTTCCAAGATTTTATTAAGATAGTTAATTATGCTATTGTTTGTGGACTTTTAATCTGAACTTCATTATTTTTTCAATAATTGTTTACTCTGAATTTAGAATGTGCAGCAGGGAAGCCAAATGAAAACGGTTATTATAAATCTAGAGGTGCAGAGTGTTTAAGAAGCTTTAAAGAAATGAATTTTGAACTAAAACATTCTTGTAAAACCCCCCTCTCTCTCTCTCCTCCCCATTGTCTCTCTCTCTCTCTCTCTCTCTCTCTCTCTCTCTCTCTCTCTCTTATTTATTTTGAGAGCTGGGATTTATTTGTATCCTTTAGCCGCACAGGAGATGATGTCAGATGACAGTAGAGTGTTATAATGTCTGTATGAATTATCATAATGGGTTACAGACTTGAGACAGTCCACCATGATCTCACCAAGGAAACTAGGTTAATATAGATTTATATGTTGGAAGCATACGGTCTGGAGCTGTGCTGATGAGTCACAGAGTAGACGTCTTAATTTGAGTTCACACCATCATATTATCTCTAAAATATGAATTCATCAATATCTCATAAACTACATTGGTTGCAGAAGTTGACTGACAAATAATTTTATTTTTAGATAGGTGAATAGGGAAATTATTCCTTACTACATTTAAAAAATCTATTCTTTGGAATTTTTAACCTAAGAAGTACTTTAAAGTATTATAGTTTTATGATTTTTATAATTGCAATTTTGAATCTGTGTACATATCTGATTACCTGGATATGTCATTGTGCCAATAATGATTCATTGTGGGTCTCAATGGTGCAATGCTGTGTACTGGTTGAGTGGAAGAGAAGGTAAAATTATGCATGACTGGTGGACAAATAGCATGGTAGCCTGGAGAATGTTTTTGTTTTTTAACACTTATTCTACTTTGGACTCGCAGGCTTAAATTTTAAGAAAAAGTTATTTACATAGAAATTGCACTTAGAAGGTATTTTGTCCAATAATTTGGTATAATAAAGCAAAAGCAGCATTGCCAAAATGGCCGGTAATCCAAAGCAGCTTCAATTAGAAGCAAAAAAGGTAGAGAAAGTATGTTGGCTATACTGAAATGAAAACTGCGTTCACTTCCCTAAGTACAAGTTAGTCTGGACTGAATTAACTGATGTATATGTACCCAGTAGAAAATCTATTAGAAGATACTATTAGCTGGCCATCTTTTAATTGTAAAGTTTAATCTTTAGTCATTTATACTTAAAATACTTTCAAGTTGAAATCATCCCATCTGAAAATATTTTACTATAAAACAAATAATATATTATAAGATATATTTTTTATATACTCCAATGTATGTCTTTGGAGTAAAATTATTTTTGATATTGATTAAATAATGATCACTTATTAATTTTATAATTTATCATTAGTAATCCAAATAATGATTTATCATCAGTCATACATGATTATCTTAGCTTATGAAATTCAAGATGTTTTCAGTTTTTATACATCAACACAGACAACAGCTAGATGATGGAAAACACGTTTTTGTTCCCCGTGATTGCTTTTCATGTGAACCATAAATAGGAAATATGAAACACACAACTGAGGATTTTAAGATTAGCCTAGTCTAAAGATAAAGATAACACATCAACTCAAATTTGCAAAAACAATTGAGCAAAAGAACACATGAAAAACGTAGGATTTTTCAGTCTTTTGCTTATAAGACCAACGTGTAATATACGCTATCCCCTTTTATCAGGTCAAAACTAAAGCAAATGGTTTAGATCTTTTGTTTCCTTTTAAAGTTCTTCTATCACCTTGCACATCTTTTCTTTTAAAAATCTGATATTCTGAGAAATGGTGTACTGATTTCCACTTTCTCATTTATAATGGTTTCTAATATATGTATATGATTTTACATGTTTGACATGTAACTTTGTTAAACCATGGAAGAGATAAGTCTGTAATAATTGGATTTTAGTGTAGCTTGAACATAAAAGGAGAAAACACATGGTCCAGATTCTGATAGAAATACAGTTTTCCTATCCACTTATCTCAAAAGCCTGGTACCTTATGATTTTGCTAATGGCTTCAACCAGATGTCTCAGGTAACATAATTAACCAACTGTGATGCCTTTGTTTTCTGATAATTGATAAGGTTTTGTAACACTCTCTGGGTTAATGTCACACTTTTCTGATACCCAATGAAAAAATGCTTATTGGCCTATCTTGCTTAATTATGCTCCTTTCTAGTCAAATTTCAATCCTGTAAATGTCCTCTAACTACTGCACTTTGGTTATATGGGATCTTGCCAGGTTTGGGGTCCCTTGTCAAAATCTCCAGGGATTTTGAATGAGAACTGGATTACAAGTAGGTTTGCCATTTGTTGCCTACCAGCAATGAGCTGGAGCCTGGGGTGCTTAACACAATACAAGACTTTTCCTTCAGGTCTGGCGGGGGTCATCTGCTAATACACAGGCAGATGGTAGAAAATTAAGAGTAAAATATTGTCCTCACTTGCCTTCTCTTGATCCTCACACTGAGTATGGAAGATTTAGGGAAGGCTCAAAGCATCAAAATGGCAGCAAAAGTAAGTTAAATCATTGTGAAAATGAGTAACCAGAAAAACACATAATCTGATCTAGGAAAAAATAATGTATAAGAGCAATGAGGGAAAACCTCAGAGATTACTTTATTACTTTGTGAACCAAGAACTATTTTTAAAAATTTGCTTCTCCGTCGAAGGACATTCTATACATTAACAAGAATGATCTGAGTTAAGAAGAAATCCTATGTGGGTAACAAGGGGAGAGCAATGACATGAAAAAGGAAGACACAGAATGAAAACTTCACTAGAGTGGTCAAAAGTAGATTTGAAACTGCAGGAAACCAAATCATAAGTAACATATACATGGAGAAGTGCTCCGAGAATTCAGTTTATAGACATAAAAGAAACAAGAAGAAGAAAGTAGGCACTTAAGGTAAACCACAGAATTTCAACCCACAAACAATAATTTCCCCAAATACAAGACAAATAGATGAGGAAAAAATTATTAAAGTGCAGTAGGACACTCACCAAACTTGAAAAATAAGACATCAGATGGGAGATTTAGAAGCATCAGTATTTACAAGCAAATAAAGTGAGTGAAAATGATGCTTACAGATGTCCTAGAAAATTATTTTACTACAAGAAATTAATTATACAAGATTTATATCTTGATATACAGCATGATATTTATAAGGCATGTTATTTATAAAAGTTATAAAATTATATCCTTTATAATAAATCACTAAAGACAGTGGAGCAATATCTGTCAATATAATTCTTTAAAGTAGAAAAGGAAACTCAATGATTATATACCTTTCTAGGAAGATACACACATATGAAAAATATATACATTTTTAGATCTATAACATTTAAGAAAATAAACTGTTCAGGTAACATTTCTGTAATAAATAATTGCTTAAAAAAATAATTCCAAACAAGACTTAAAGTACAAACTAGCAAGTTTCAATAGAAAAGGTTGCAATGACTGGTGAATAAAAACTACTGTCCCTAAGGAGGAAAAAGGATAACAGTGATGAAGCTAAATAATTGTATCTAAGAAAATAAAATAATACAAAATATAAACAAATAAAAAACCTTTACAAGGTCCATGAAACAAAAACCATGAAGAAGAAAAGTGAGGAAAAAAGACTACTCAACTTGTACTAAACATAGTAGAAAACTATTTTTTAAAAATGTACATGTTATCATTAGAAAAATCTTTTTACAAATATTTGTGAAAAAAACTGGAAAGCATAACATATTACAACACCTAAATCAAGTGTGATAAAGTAGAGAGGATAGACTAAAGATGTACTCAAGATTAGTAAATTTGACAATGATGGAAATGATTTAAATTTTATTTTAAGTAGAAATCTAGAAATAATAATCTAGAAATAATTTAATCTAAACAGTAATACATAGATTCTAATTATCTGCTAATTACAAGAGGAAGCAAAAATTAAAATTACTTTAAATATAAAAAAGAAAAAGCCAGATATAAATTAAACTCAAATAAAAGTAGGGATTTTCATATTGATTTTAAAACATAAAATTTTTAAAAAGCATTTATTTTACTTATTTTTAATTGAAATTTATTGGGGTGACAGTGGTTAGTAAAATTACATAGGTTTCAAGTGTACAATTCTGTAATACATAATCTCTATATCACATTGTGTGTTCACCACCCAGAGTCACTTCTCTTTCCATCACCATATATTTGACCCCCTTTATTTAAACTGAGAAAACTCTAAGATGAAAGAGAAAAACATTTGATTATGGCATATTAAAATTTAAGGTATTCGTTGTTACTAAATTTTTGAATAAAAAACATGAGTAAGAAAAAAAATATTGTAAACAACCAACAGAAAATTATATAGATAGAATTTTAACTAGAAAATCTTAAACATTGTTATCAGTATGCTAGGCCAAGTAGTCAACAGCATCAATAAGAAACTTGACAACTTGAATACAGATAGAGTAAAATGCATCACATTGTACACTTTACAGATGTAGGATATGTTTTCCATTCATGTATCCATGTAATATTTAAAATGGATGATTTTATCAACACAGACAATCCCACTAAATACAATAGGGCAAAAATTATCAGGGTTCTATTTTCTGATGGAAATGTAATGAAAATTAGTTAAATTAATTAACTCAGCTGTTAAAATAGTCATAAATATCTATTTGATTAAAAAACTAATATTTAATTTCCATTTTGTATTCCAATTGTATTACCTTGAATAAAAATTCAAAAGTACAATAGAAATCTACAAAATGTAGTTTTAAAAAATATATATATATATATATCCTTTATGCTTTTATAAATGAATATAAAATAGAAATATGTGAAGCAAGCTGTAATATTAACATTTTAGTAAATTATAAAACATTGTTAAATAAATGAAATAAAGTAAAACATAATGATGAATTATTTATATATAAAATAAAGATTTTCCTCCCCATACCACACAAAAGTATCAGAAAACTACATCAAAAAACAACAACAAAATCCACTTTTTCTTTCAATATTCTTGAAACCAGAAGAGGAAGAAATAAAGAGGGAAATGTTGAAATTGTTGAATATCTTTTTCTCTGTTAGTGTGGCTAAAAGGTAAAGCAAATCTTATTCTTTTGGCTTTCGTGCTCGTCACAGCATGTTTTCTATTTACTGGCCTATGTGTGAGGGAATCTATAGGATCTCTCTATTTCTCTGATACAAACAGCTCTCTACTGGAGATGGACAGGAAAACTCCTTAGTTTCTCTACCTTGACCTCTGTTTTCTCTCTCCAGCAATGTGAATGCCAGTCAAGTAATTGGAGAGCTAACCCAGGAAGCCCAAGCAGGAGAGAGGGGAATGAGGCAAAGGGAAAGGCTTCAGGACAGGGGGTATTAAGGAGATGCTTCCGCAGTGGGCAAATGAGCCTCAGAGCAGTTGGGGACCTGGGATTCAGCGTAGAGCATGCCTCAGAATAACGTTCATAAGGGAAGTGAGAGCTGGGTCTTTATTCTTCAATCCTGTTCCTTGATGGTTGGCACTGCTGGGCTTGGGAGGGAGTTGGCCCCCGCTACTGACCTTCCTCTTGCTGAAAGCAAGCCCCAGAGAAGAGTCACAGGGGCAAGTACTCCAAGCTGGTGCTGAGGGCCTATGAGCAGAGGGTAGGGTCACTTCCACCCCCTACCCTCACTGAGGAATCTTTTTACGCAAAATCATTCTGAGGAAGCGGGCAAATTGACATCAGTAATACAATATCTGGGTCATAATTAAATACGCTGGATGGCAAATGAAATGTTATTCTTGGAAAAGAGCTGCTGAATTTTTAAAAAATATGAAAGTGATCAATAAAATTAATACAGATTTTTTTTGGATACCAGTTGAAAACATTAAAAAATGAACAGACATGCTAAAGTAGAAAGGTAGGATTAAATGAGAAAATTTTATAGCCTATTTATATGGAAAGTAATAAATAAATGTTGTTTCAAGTAAAATGTTGTAAATTACTTCAAATTACACTTAGGCTCAATTTTGGAAGAGTGACTTATAGTGGAAATTTAAGAGACTGCATTTTTTAAGAGAGAGATATTTTAGAATATACATTTCTAGGTTTTTTTTTTTTTTTTTTTACTATTTCTCTCTACTTGTTGAAAAATAAAGCACTTAAATAAAACACACATTTAAGCAAATATCAATAGTATGTGTTTCATAGTTCATTAACTGGTCAGTATAAAATTTAAAATTTTTACGACATATTCATAATTTGGACCTAAAAAGTGTTTGGTGAATAGTTTTATTATTTGCTATGGAAAAGCAACTTACATATTTGATTGAAACGCTGGTGTTTTAATTAAGAAATGTTATGTTATGAGAGTGCTGCCCAATAGAAATATAATGTAAACCACATTTATAATTTTAACTTTTCAGGTAGTTACAGTAAAACAAAGTAAAAATAAACAGGTGACATTAATGTTAATAATATTGTATTTAACCCAATATATCCAAATATTATCACTTAATATGTATTGACTGATTATATATTATGTATTGATTACATACATAATATATAATAGGTATAAAATTAATTGTCAAAATATTGTGTATTCTGTTTATATACTAAGTCTTTGAAATCTGGTGTGCACTTTATATTATAGCATATCTTAATTTAAAGGAGCCACATTTCAATGGTCAATAGCCACATGTGGCTAATAGTTACCAGCCTATTAGGAACATAGCATCTATTCCCAATCCTTTCATTGTGTATTTCTTGGGTCTCATTGAAGGGATAAAATGACATTACCCAGAGATGTCCTAGCATGAGACTTTGAACACTGGAATGAGTCTAAGGCCATCTTTCTTCTGTGGTGGCAACTGGCAAGCAGGGTTGAACATGGTGAGTGTGGTGGTGAAGCTTCACATTCCGTGTCTGGTCACCTCCTCCATAGGGTGAGGCAGGGGTGCCATTGGATGGGTGGGTGCAGGCAGAAGCCACCTAGGAGCCTTGAGCTCCTGCGGTATTCTTCCAGTGTCTAATTGACCTTTACCCGACTCGTTCTTCCTCAGAATGATGCCTGTTTCAAGAACCCAGGAAACATCTGCTCAGGAAACATTTCCTGGCCTCACTCACTCTCTGACCAATGTATTATTTTATCCTTCCTAGATGCTTATCATTATATTTTATAGTTGCTTTTTTAACTTCTCTATCTTATTAAAGGCAGAGATAGTCTCTTTAATATTGCTATTTTTATTATTAATAATTATTTAATTAGCATCTGGCACATTGTAGGTTCTCACTACAGTAATGTTTATTAAATGAATGGCTAAAGGATGGAGAAAATAACAATGGGCAGAGTATTTAAAGCTAAAGATAGAATAATTCTGGGTCATGTGACACAAAAAGAGTTCTGCATGTGGGATTTTTTGGTAATGGGACACATGCTGTGTAACTTAGTTCCTTGATTCAGCATTGGGGGAAAATATGCAAAAGTGTATAAACAAAGAAACATCAAGTGATTCTAAACATTTCCTTTATGACTTGAGCAATGCATAAGTCTGCTCTTAGTTTGGGATTCATAGTAGGTTTCTAATGAGTTTTCATTACCAAGTTACTTGATTAAGTAGATGAACAAACATGTATGTGATCTTGACATTTCTGCCGTAAACCTTTCATTACATCTAACACATAATTTGTCTATTGTAACTTCCAACTTTGGTTTTGTACTTAGGTGGGTCTCAAAAGAGATGAACTAGCCAACCTTTTTTTTTTTTTTAAGAAGTGTGCTTTCCTGCCTTTTGGTTATAGCCTCCAAATTTAATTAGCCCTAAAGAGGCAAAAGCCTCAAAACGAAGTCTTAATTATATGGAATGATAATATAACACTTGCTTCCTGGATCCAACCACTAGTGGACCACCCAATTCCCTTTGCCTTGGTCCCGTAACTTTACTGCAACTGGAGGCTCTTGTTTAATATATATTTCATTATTGAAAGTCAACCAGATCTTTCATGAAGTGTCTTTGGATCTCTTTTTGTTGTTACTGTGTTTTGCTCTCCTTGAACTTTTGTCAAAGTGCCTGCAGGATTGATTTGCAAATTTATTTACAAAGTCTAAATTCCAGAACCAAAATGAAATGAACATGGGATAGGGGAAATGAGTTTTAATTAAGAGTTAGGAGATTTAATTAAACGTTAAGGATTTGTAGTATGAATTTTGACTTTTAAGAGAAATTTTATTGAAACTATATCTTAATTTAGGAAAAAGAGTTAAAAGATCGTTCTGAGTTCAATATAGAAATCCACAGTAATCTCATATTCTCTCAGCTCCAAATCATTACTAGTGGCTGTTCTACATACTAGTTGGGGTAAAATTTCCAGCAGGGGCAATGCTGGTGAGGGGAGAGTCGAGGAGAAACCACTTGGCCCTACCAGTGGAGCTTCAGTGAGGATTCTTTGGGATACCCTCACCCCCTTTCATGAAAAACCTAGGCTTTCGGCACTGTCCTCTCTTTCATAATTATGTCTCAAGTGTTGAACTTCCTAATTTCTTTTTAATGGAAAATACTGGTTATTTTTCCTTGAAGTCCCCCCGTCGCCCACCTTGCTGTGGGATGAAACCCAGAGTCACCCTCATACTTACCATCATACAATGAGCACAGAGCCTTTTGTAGATATTCAATAATTTATCTTAAGGGCAACAGGAGATAGGTAATAAAATATTGATTTATTTTTTTAACAAAACTTCTCCCTGTTGCTTATTAGAATGTATGAGTACATAGAACTAAGCTTGGATAGTTTTCACATCATTATTATTGCATCTTTGTTATTAAGAATCTCAATCACTATGTTTTCTGAATTCCTCTTGATTGGATCAGAAACCTTCATTTATTGCCCCATCCTCCCTGTTCAACCCTAGAAACCCTTTTTTTTTGAAGGACTGAAAATGTTCACAGGGGCTTTGTTGAGCCATATATCTGAGGAATGTTAGTGGGTGTTGTGTGAAGAAAGGATTCTGTGGTGGAATCTAGTTAGCTAAATGCTCCAGCATAGGTACTGAAAATACTTTCAGAAACTTGCATATGCTGACATCAGTACCTTTGGAATTGCGAGGATCCAAGGGAAGCCAGCACAGCCTGAGCGGGCTGCTGGCAGCCCCAAAGGATGTGGGAGACCCCCCTAAACTGAGGGCAAAACACCACATCTGCCGCCGCCAAGCGCCCACTAGCCTTTCCACAGCGGCCACCATAAAATAATGGTGTTTTCTTGCCTGTTGCTTTTGGTATCTTTCAGGATCCCGTTTCACTGGCCAAGTCTAAACAAATTGGCTGGAGAGCGAGTCTAAAATATCTGTGGGCTTTAAGGCTCTGCAGTAAAAAAGAGCTGAGAAGCGTGGGGACCAAACCTAGTGCCAACACACAGGGCCTGGTAGACCTGAGTTGTACAGGTACCAAGCAGAATCTGTAAAGAGGCAGTTATACTGGGCAGTGAATGGCCATCTAGAAAGGGAGAAAGGGAAAAAAAGATCACAAAGAAAGGATGTGTGTTTTATTCCACTAATGGGTATATTCCCTCACCAGAAAGGATCATGTGAACCATTGGTTCTTAAAGTGGCTCAGCAGCAGCAATGGTGATGTTTAGAAATGCGAAGTCTGGGGACAGCCCAGAAAAACGGACTCAGAAGCTCCAGTCTGCATTCCAGGAGGCTCACCAGATACTTCTGATAGCTCCAAGTTTTGAGAACCACTGGTATAAAGTTTTTGAAAGGAGTATTCCATTAGTATTACTTCAGTTCTAGGAAGGGTAAAGAATGCTTAAAGCTTTATAAAATCTTACTAGAGGCTAAAATGACTGAATTCTGCCCGAGAATATCTGGGTCAGGCTGATGAAGGAAGAGGAAACGAACCAGCTGAACTCTGCATTTTGCAGCGTATTCTTGTCGGAGTAGGAAGACCGGTGCCTGAGTTACTGAAAAATTAATTGGTACTCACCACAGAAGGGCATAAAAGGAATCAATGTGAATGATTCTAGTTGAATGATTCTTTTGTATTACTATACAAAAGTCATGGATCAGGCTTTTTAGAAGTAGCTGTTATTAAATTACTATACACACTGTAAAAGCTGGATAGGGTGTGGGACGTGGATACGGGTCAGTCCACACGAGTGGCTGCTGTTCCACGACACTCTTCACAATGCAGCATCCTGAGCACCAGAGTGCAGCCACAGGCAGCTTCTGTTCTGTTTGACCCGTGAAGACCTGCTGCGCACGGGCCTTCCATCAGCTCAGGAGTGGTACCTCACACTGAGGGATGTGGGGATGTGACGACCAGCTTTGTAGCCACCCCAAGACTGGTTATGGTAAAAGGCATGCCTTATTACTTCCCCAAAATATGGAAAGGTGGGTCTCCAACTTTTCTTTCCCATCCTTAATTTGAAAAGTAATTAAAACCCAGAAACAGTTATCAGCTAACAAAACTGAGGGAGTGTGAACTCTTACCATGCACAAAGTAAAAACAGGTTTTCAAACTGTCATTTTTAAATTTAAATATTGCTTCTGTAGGAGATTTTCCAAAGTTATCTAGCAGGTAGCTCGAGGGCAGAGTTACTCCGCGGCCCTACTTCCCTGGGGATTGGAAGGAATGACTTCTGAAACCAGGCTCTCTTAGCAAATCTTATCAAAACCTCACTGCTGACTTTTGCTGCCAGGAGAAAGATTTTCAGCATCCACTGATGAAACCTCTAAGACAATAAAGAGTGCCAGATACATCAGATTTGGGTTTGGAACTGCTGATGTCCACATTTAGCTTATATATGCTTTATCCAATATTGAAAAACTAATGTAGTTCTCCATTCTTGCTCATGAGGTAATGTCATTTTGGAGAGATTTTCTTTCCTGTTAATGCAAATCAGAAGGGTGGCTGTCTGTATAAAGTGAAGAAAACCAAAAACAAAAATATAGCTTCCTGATTTATGTTGGAAAGAAGTAGGGAAGGGTGTATGTTGGGGAGTTATTTAAAAAGAAGGGGAGAAATACATGTCCACTGTTCTGAAGAGAATTATTTCTTAACTATACTTGACATGATATCTAATAATCCTGTAACTGAATGACCTTTATTAATCAGAGCCAAAGTAAACAAAGCAGGATATTGAATTTTTGTCATGGATCAGGCTTTTTAGAAGTAGCTGTTATTAAATTACTATACATTTAGAGACATTTGGGGAGTGATAGAACTATCCTGTAACTCAGTTATGGTACTGGTTACATGACTATATGCATTTCTCAAAACTTGCAGAACTGTACTCTAAAGTAGGTATATTTTACTCCAGTAAGTTAAACCTTAGTAAGAAAATCACTCTGCATATTTTAGACTGCTGAGAGACATGTCATTGTTCTGAGCATCTCAGCAGTTAACTGTCATTAAAGCATATTAATTACATAATTTATTGAATTAAGTAGTACACGAAATGCATTGAAAATTCATGCTCAGATTGATAACATCTATCAGAAAAAAGTTCCATTGAAATAAAATAATACAAGTAAATTAATTTAGCATGGAATATAAATAGAACTTTTTGATTTAGCTTGCTTGAGTTTTATTCTTCATGCTCCTCTAGAAAGCTAGATTCGTCTCTATTTTTGAAAAGAGGCAGATGAGATGACACTGGAAGTTGTCAACATTTTACACATTTAATGTAAATGTTCTATTCCTGTGACACGAACAACCAATTATTTTCTGTGAATATATACAGACTTGCACATAGATGCCTAAATACAGGTGGTGTAGTTATATCAGTTTCACTTTTACAACATCCAATTAATGATTTTGGATTTTTTATTTTTACCTCTGCAGTATGTTTTATTAAGCATTTTAATAAAGTCTATTTTTAAACCTGATTTGTTAAAGTGATTTTTAACATGGCTATTTCCAATCTATTTAAACTTTGGATTCCATCTCCTCCCTCTCCCTTTCCAGCCAAGCCATTTTAACCTCCTAATGGTCTCTTACTTTTCCTTGTTAAAACTTAACAACTTATTACTAGCTCTGGGCTGGTCTGGCTCTCTCAGAAATATATTCTGTCTTTGAATCATAAGTACTTAAAGGCTTCTTTGGGTCAGGTAAGGGCCATGGGCTAACGCCAAACCAACTAGAAATGTTGGTACCTACAAGAAATCTGAAATGAAGGCTTTTTATGCAGAGAGTGATGACATAAGGAACCAAGAGTTTCGTGTTAGTTTACTGTACTTGTTGTTTGACAGGCACTTCCTTTCAAAATGAAACCTACTTTTCACATAAAAGAAATGACCTGCATCACACCACAATTCTCCCCCCCCCCTCCATTTCACACGGTTGTCCCCAAACATCAACTGGCCAAACAAATTCATTTCCTTTATTCAACATTATGGTATTCATTCCATTTTTTTTTTTTTTTTTTTTTTTTTTGGGTAAAATCTCTGAAAGTAAAAAATAGAAAGCAATATTTGTTGCTGTGATGTCATTATTTCTTTAAATTACCATTTTCTTTAATGGTGGATGAAACCATCAAGTGACTTTGAAATATACTGTATCATACTGAGGAGTTTTTCAGTGTATAGAATTATCTTGTATAGATCACCACAATAGATTATCCTATTATTTGAGAAAATGTAACTGAGTTTTCAGTTCAGCATTTAACTTCACATGTCCCAACTAGTACTAACGTATGAGTTACATAAGATCACTGAATCCATAGAATCAAGTTTTAAGCAATTTCCAGTTAAATTAGTAACATGCATCTTGAAAGAGGTGAAAAATTAGGATGGGTGGAATTGGTGCGGAGCGTGCTGGGAAGATGTTTGTATGTGCGAATTCACCTGCTAAATGCCGCATCTTACTATTGCTGCTAGAACCCATTGAAGCAAATCCATTGACTTCGGACTTTATTCTTCTCACTTGAGTTTTGCTTACGTTTTGGTAGTGACCACTCTGCTCACAGTGAGATGCTAGTTGAGCCTGGTGTAATTGACAAGAGTTCAAGGTGTTTGAGGAAGTGACAAAGAATGGGAGGCTGGATGGATGGGTAATTCAAGCGGGAAGAAAGGAGTCACACTTGTCAGCAAAATGGGAAGACTGAGGATTGTGGGTCACCGGTTTGACTTCCTCACTGGTTGAAAATAGAAAAGGAGGACTGATTTTCTTTATGTTAGGGTCACCCAGCAAAAGCAGGGGAGACCCCTACCCCAAACTTGGTTCACGTGAGACTGATGATGCCACATGAACACATACGAATGGAAAAGTTTGTTTCTCACAAAATTGAGGTTTCTATGGGAGAGGAGTCTGTGAGCGTGGGGGTGGGGCTGGAGTGACAGTTCCCATGACGGACAGGAGCTTACAGGGTTTGAATCTCTCTCAGGTGCTGAAGCAAGGAGAAGCCAGGCTTTCTTATCAGCTTGCCAGATGTAGGGCACAAAGAGAGGAGAGATGTAAGGCTTCCAAGCTGTCAGCAGGCAAACATCAGAAAATGGAGTCACTCCTCATTAGACTGCATGTTTCTGCCGTTCTGAGGTCTCGTCGATTCCCATGAGAAGGAAGTCCAGGTTTGTTTGCTTTTTCGTTTTCTTTTTTCTTGCCTCTCATAACAAATTTCCTCAGGATTTTTGGGCTACATTCAAAAGTGAAGTCCATTATCTTGTTGACCCTCTGCAGGGAGGGAGCTCCCATATTCTCACGGTTGTGTAGGTAACTGCAGGCTTCCAGAACATTCCCGCTGGAGGAACTCCACCTCAGGCTTTGCCTTGTGGCCACTGCTTAGGAGGAGGCCTGGAAACAATGCTGAAACCCAGAGAGTCTCCGTCTGCAAGAACATTCATCTAGCACCCTCCCTCCTCCCTGGTTTTCAGTGACTCCACTGTCACTGCTGCAGGTGCCGACTGGCTGGTGAGCCTGGAAGGCAGTTCCCAGGGCAGAAAATCAGAGAAGTCCTGCTGGGGAAGAAGGGAGGTCTTCAAAATCTAACTGAGATTTCTGGAGGTCGAGGAGACTGGCAACAAGTCTGTTATTGATAGAGGATGTCACGGCCATGCAGAGCAGCCAATGGCGGCAACTCCTGAGTCCTTAAGAGATACGGTGATGATTATAGCATTTAAATTCTCCTTCAGGACACTCTAGACATTTTAGTTAAAGCAAATCCAGTGCTTTGGGAAATGCATGGAGCACATCAAAAACTCTAGTGGTTGTAGCCGATTCAACTGGTGTGGCACGGAAAGCATGTGCTCCATGAGAGCTTCAGATTAACAGCGAACAACCGTGTCTTGGAGAAGGTGCTATGAAAAGGACGTTGAGGGGGACTTGAATGTGCCGGATGTCCTGTGTGTCCCCCTCCCCTGTCCACGCTCCATTTCCCCCGTCCTGCCCTGTGCTTCTCGGTGGTGACTATGCCACCCAGTCCCGCTTGCTTTCTCTCAGGCTCCAGGGCGCTTTGGCTGGTGGGCCGGCCTGGGCGTGCTCTTCTCCTTAAGGCCATCACTCGTGATGGGGACCTTCTCTCAAAGCTAGAGCTAAGCCCAGCCTCTTCTGGGTCCAGGAGTCCTTACTTCCCCCTTGTCTCTTAAGACTTTGGGGTGGTGACAGTCACACTGCTGCGTAGCCCTGATTTTTGGTTTCTCTTTGCTGGGCCCACAGATTTGTAAATAAACCCCTCATTAAAGCCTCCCCTATTGCCCTGAATTTGCCTCTGCCTCCTCCTGACACTTTGCTGATTTACATTAAAGACAAGAAGGTATCAGCCATGCAAAGTTAGGGGAAGGGCGTACCAAGCCAAGGCAGCAGGGAGTGCATTTGTGAGAAACATACACATGTGGTGATGCAGTTATATTGTAATAGAAAGATGGGAACTGAACTATAAACCAGCCAGGCTCGTTTCTGATGGGGGAGTTTTATTATTGTTCACCAAATACTTTTGACTACCGATTTGTTTAAAGCAATGAACTAGGTCCTGCAGCTATATGGCTCCTATTCAGATACCGTATTCATTATGGAATTTGTTTGTGAACAGATATTACTCTTCTGGTGCTCGCTTATTAAGAGCAAAAGGACTAGTACATTTTTACGGTGCAGTCATCTCAAGCATTCCTGCCTCAGTGACAGAGCATGAGTTGAGATGACTGTGTTTAGAATTTTCTGTTCCTTCCTGCCCTTACACACACACACACACACACACACACACACACACACACACACACACACAGAGCAAAGTTTTAGTTTACTCAGAGTGCAGCTTTGTACTTGGAATGGACTCCAACAAGGTCAGGTAGGTCTTTTGCTGCAGGTTTTATACTTCAAAGTGTATTATAATGACTTTGGCTTCCGCTCTCATATTGCCTAATGAGAACATTCTTTTCTGTTTGGGAGTAATATACTGCTTTGATATGATTAACGAAGGTCCAATATTTCCTTCACTATTTCAGTGGAAGAATTAAGCATTTGATATATGTTTTTTCACAAAATGTCTTCGTGAGATAAATAGATGCCAAGTTTTTGTTCCATGTAAATTTTCATTAGGTATTAAGTCAGAAAAGAAAGTGTAGTTTGGGGAAATAAGAGGGAGTCCTGTTTAATTGTGTTTTTTTGGTTGGTCTTGTTTTTATTGTAACTTTTATCAACACTCAGTCCCATCATGAAGCTTGGGAAAGTCTGGGTTCTTTCCACTGCTTTTTCTGTTTTCATTCGGCCAATATGCATTGTGGAAAAAATATTTTCTTTTAAAAGCCAAAAGAAAGAGAGAGGCTTTCTTGAAATTTTAATTGTATTTTCTCTAGTCTAAATTTTAAAGATTTTATAATATTTGGTCATTGTTTAAATTATACATCTGATTTAAAAATAATTCTCTGTCACTCAACTATTTTTGTTTATTGCATATTAATTTTTAAAAAATTACTGGGTGGCCTAGTTTTTAAGAAAGGTGTTCTTTCTTTTTTTCTATATTTATGACGTTTGTCTAGGATACAATGTAAGAAAGTTAATCTGGTGAATTTTGATTCTTCTCTTACGTTATGTACTCGTTCAACTCACTTTTAGAGTTTCTTTTGAGTTCTGAGCAATTTATCCCTCCCTAATTTGAACAAAGAAGAAATATGTTATTGAAGATCGAAGTTGATAAATTACAAAGAAGTATATTATCTTACATATGGAACTCTTATTAGCACAGAGACCAAATGACATTATCTAATGTTATTAGGACAATTTTTGTTTTGTTTAATTATGTTTTACTACATCGCTCTTTAGAGGCATGGTGTACAATGGTCTCCCAAAGATGTCCAAACCCTAATTTATGGAACTGTGAATATGTGACGTTATATGGAAAATATCAGGAGGATTCAAAACTTGAGGTAAACTCCATTAGATTGTATCTATCAAGTATCAGTTAACCATCTTATATTTTGGAACGAGCTGGATGGTATTCATTTAGACATAGTCCTGTTTGGAAAGTTTCTGAAATGCCAGTATTTTCTGAGTCCTTACTATATGTACTAATACCTTGTTTCCCCGAAAATAAGACCTAGCCAGACCATCAGCTCTAATGTATCTTTTGGAGCAAAAATTAATACAAGACCCGGTCTTATATTACATTATATTGTATTAATATTTGCTCCAAAAGGCTCAATAGAGCTGCTGGTCCGGCGAGGTCTTATTTTTGGGGAAACACAGTACTAGAGGAATATAGAGAGTAGACGGACAGAAACAAAATCAATGATTTTGTGTTCTGGGGTTTGGGGCAGGTGTGAAACT
The DNA here is from genome assembly GCF_057876585.1 of Rhinolophus sinicus. Classification (NCBI taxonomy): domain Eukaryota; kingdom Metazoa; phylum Chordata; class Mammalia; order Chiroptera; family Rhinolophidae; genus Rhinolophus; species Rhinolophus sinicus. The sequence goes on from NC_142515.1 coordinate 126,509,519, forward strand.
GTCCTTAAGTTTGGGATAATTTGTTGGTGTATTTCTAGAGCTGGGTATAACCAAGAAGGTTTTTATATGAAAGAATTCATGGGCATACTGAGGGTAGGTAGATCAAATTGAGGGATGGATATTTGTAGAATGGACATTTGTGTCCTCTCAGTAAACGATACTACAATCCACATACTTTCTCTAACTATAATTTAGAGTCCATCTGTGTGATCCCCTTCCCTTCCTCTCATATCAACCAATGAGCAATTCCTATCAACTCTCTTTCCAGTAATTGTCATTTCATTCATTATGTCTCTCCATACTCACTACCACCACTCTAAGAACTTATAGCTAAGATTTATAATGTGCTTACTACGAAATGCCCAACCCAGCACTAAGCACATTCATGAACTCTTACAATCCTCCTACAGTTTGCAATAGACAGTTATTATTTCCTTTGAAACGATAAAGAATCTAGAGAAGTGAAAGGTGAATAACTGGCTTAACATCACGCAGGTAGTGAGTGTCAGAGAAGGAATTTGACAGCGTCCTTCCAGTGACTGCGCTCGCCCATCCCTTATATTCTCTTCCTTGTCCGTGTCCAGGGCCCCTCCTTCCCTGCCTCCCTAGAACACTGATACTAGCTTATTTCTGTCGACATTCATCTAGGGAAATGCTACTTCTTACCATCCTTGGTTCGTTTTAGGGAGTTCTAGGTGAGAATTGGTTGACTCCCCTGGTTTGCACTATAGAAACCAAAGGGACTAGGTTCTTTCTGTCTTATCTTTTGGAAGGTAAAGTATTGGCATATGACAAGGTTCAGACCTTTGGTTATACCACTCAGGAATGTGAATTTGAAAAGAATGACGTGCAGAGGCAGGAAGAATTGGGAAAATGTTTATGACAACATGTAGGCATCTAGAATCCAGCAGAGATTTTGAGGCACATGACTGTTGAGTAACAAGTGGCCGTGGCATATGGGAAGGTGACCCACCAGATTACGTCTGTATCTCATTTGGCTGTGTTCACTCTTGTCTTTCATTGCTGATTCCTGTTCGGCTTCTGTATTTGATCCCCCAGCCTTCTGGAGGATTCTGTGGGTTACTTGATATACTTCCAAATAGTTCCTTTCCTGTATAAATTAGAGTATGTTTCTGATGCTTGCAGCCAAGAACGTTAATAGTTTTCCAGCTTCCACTCTTGATCCATTTGCATTCTATTCTCTCCTTGGCAGGCAGAATGGTCTTTTAAAAAGGTTAATTGATATTACTTCTCTCATTAAAAACTCAAAATTGCACTGAGACTAAAATGTAAACTTCTCACCAGGACTTACAAAGTCTAGCAATATTAGCTCCTAATGACTTTTCTTACCTAATCTTGCTCCAGTGTCTCTCAGAGCTGTTTCTTGTGATGAGAACATGTCCAGCCCCATGGTTCCATAAATATCTCTTGAACAAACTAACATATAAAACAGTAGCTGAATTTGTCCTGTTTTGGCCGTACACCATCCCCCCTCTCCTTTCTTTCTATCAGCATTTTGTTCTCTCTTCAAGGAGATACTCTTTGGGTATCGCCTTGGTCAGAGTAACGCACGCTTCCCATATGGAAACCAAAGGGGCCAGAGCCTCTCCCATCCCCGTAAATCCAAGGTGAGCCGTGGCGTAGGCTCAGCGTCCAGCCGTCAGGCTGTCAGGCCCAGGCATGGATATGGATGGAGGTCAGGTGTTACCCAGTGGCAGCAGCTGTGTCAGACCAGCCTCTTCCACCTGTGTGAACTTTGCTATGTGTTTTCATTGCCTCATCATCTCAGAAGTCTTTGGCTCCTGCCAGTTTTCCAAAGCTGATAGTCCAGGTTTCTATTATTTCTCTGAGGCCTTGATATTTTTTCAATAAATTCAATTTATTTTTCCTTAAGAAATGAACACAGTTAATTTCTGTTTCTCATTGCCAAGAACTCTCACTGATAATTATAGCATAACTTATATCTCAGCAGTGAGAAATAGAAAACTCTGTCAATCTTAAAAGATAATACCAAGTATAGTCAGTTGGGTGTGTGGTTGGGGATGCAGGGAAATGAAATGCAATTGGTTCAGAAAACTTGGCTTATAAATTAGGGGCATGTGCCAGGATTGTCACTTCATGTTTTTGGGAAGGAGATCCTTTTCACCTCTGCCGGAGGTAGTACCATGTCTATGGAAAGAACAAATTATTTTTTCCTCAAAAATAAAAATAAGTAGACTTTGTGTTTACCAAAATGAGAGACAAGCACTTGTGTGAGACCGTAGAATTCTGTGCCATAGAGCACAAAAGAATTGAATTATTCTGCTGGTAGTTAAGGACCTATGCATGTCCAGTTATATGTAATTCTATAATGTGATATGCAATAGGTGGTGGTCACTATAGATATAACCCCTGGGCATTGTCACTACCCTGATGTTCACCGTGGTAGGGGATCTTAATGGTACAGGGTAATTGTCACTCAAATTTGACAACGCAAAATTGAACTGATTCTTTGTTGGGCCTCAAGTAGAACCTCTAGCTGATTATTTTCTCAAACATTCAATTATATTTATTAGACGTGGGCTGGAGGTTCTGCTGCTAGGGAGTTTGTCTATGTTCATGACTTTAATTACTACATTTATTATTATTTTTTTACTTTCTCTATGATCCATTCTCTACATAGGTGCCACAGAGATCTTTTGTTTTATTTTTTAAAATTGAATAAATATGACATGTAACAATGTATAAGTTCAAGGTGTATACCATGTTACTCTGGTACATTTATATGTTGTAATATGATTGCCAATGTAGCGATATTTATCGCATTAAATAATTATAGTACAATGCTATTGTCTATTCTATATACTGTGCATTATATCTCTATGGTTTATTTACTAGTCGTTACAAAGAGACCTTTTACAAATATAGGTTTGATCATGTCATTTCCTTGCTTAACCCCGCTGTGATTCCCATTGCATTTTCTAAAATCAACCTCCTTGCCACACCCTGAAAGGACTGACAGTCTACCACTGTAGATTTCAATGGTGTCATGAAACACATCAAGCTATTCCACCTCCAGTCCTTTGTCACGCACAGTTACCTCTGCCTAGAATGCTGTTTCCTTCAGGCAGGCCTTTTCTTGGCTGGATCGTACTTCCAATGTCATCTCTTCAAAAAGTACTGTGTCTACCATCTCTAAAAGACTTCCTACCCCATCACTTTCTGTGTTTTGCTTGGTTCGCGGCACTTAAGGCTTTCTTATGCTGTATTTGGTAACCTTTTTTCTTTATCTCTCCCATTTACATTTAAGCTATTGATCAGAAAGTATTTTTCTCTCATTCTCTGAGAAATCCTCTGCATGTAGGTTATCAGATGAATGAATGCAGAATGTTTTGTAGAAGATCGAGGTAAAGATTAGTAAATAATGTTCTAGCTGTTGATGGGGTTGTGGATTCACTACCATGTGAGGCCAAAGTACAGTTGGAAGCCAGGAAATGGGTGATATAGGATAATGGCCACCTGAGTTAGTCTCCCAAATATATCTGTGATGACATCTTCTCAGTTTGAATGATCGGGGTTCCCTGAAATGGAAACAACCTTTGATGTGCCAGTAGTCATGAAGCTTTCTGCCAGGTGTTAGCTCCCCTTACGCCTACTCTGCTTCAGGAGCATCCCATCCCAATCCACAAGCCTGGTTAGAAAGGAAATGTAGCCTGGAATGTAGCCAGACCTAACCAGGGCTAGAGACAGAGCTCAATTAGCTTGGCTCCTCTGCCAGATTTCACGGCCAAGTCAGTTCATCCTTTGAGCCTCCGGTGAGTATTTTGTGGAATTACACCTGCAGTGAAGGATGACTACAAGGCCATTCTTAAGTAAACAACTAAAATGGAGAGGCACAATAATCCATAAGACACATAGGAATAAAAAGTAGGAGTGCTTAACTGAGCAATTAGGTGAAGCCTTCACAGAAAGATAATATTTGAGCTTGGTAGTTAAAAGATGAATAAAATTTCATCAGGCAAAAGGGAAAGAAGAAATCCCAAGCATATGCTAAACAAAAGAATAGAGGTGGGAAATGCGTAATGTGGATAACTGGGTGGTTTGACCTCACTAAATCATGGAGGACGGGAAGAAGACAAGGGATATAAATTGAGACTGCAGACATTATGGAGACCAGATTATCAAGGAATTTGAGGGTTAAGAGTTTTAAATTCATTTGATATGTAATACAAAACTAATGGTGTTATTTATTTCAAAGAATTGATACAATTTCATGTCTCAAATAGCTACATTTAATGCCATTCATTCAATGAACACATCTTTATGAAATGCTGACTCTTTCCTAGGCACTATGAAAATAAATAAAAACAGAACAGCTCACAAAATTGAAAATCATATAATAAAATAAATAAAATAATGTACTTTAAATAACGTAGTGCACAGATACACAGTTGGTGTGGGATATTCTGGATGGAATGATTACTGCATCAATCCACAATCTATAACTGGGATAGATTAAAGAGGGTTGCAAAGTCTTTGCCACCACTCCCAGTTACTCAGTAGTGTCTAATTTCCCTCTCCTTGAACCTTGGGATGGCAGTAGTGATGTATATAGTCAACAGGCTACAGCAGAAATGATGTTCCTGACACTCGTAGGCAGGGTCATGAGAACCTTTGCAGCTTTCTTCCAGGCCTCGGGGGACACTAGCTCTTGGAACTCTAGATGACATGTAAGACATTTGGCTACACTTAGGCCACCATGAGTGGGAGACCATATTGAGTGAGCATACAAAAGAGCCCTGAGATAACATGAAGAACAAGTAGGACATTGGCCAGTCCCTAACTGTCCTAGCCACTAGCCATGAGAGCCAACCTAACTGAGCTCTGAGACAGTATGGAGTGGAAATGAGTGGTGACTTCCCACCCTGCCCATGTCACAAACATGCGAGGTGTTTGAAGCCACATGAAATACAGAAGTGTCATTCAATCTAAAGAGAGAAAGAGAGAAATTCAAAGTTCAGTTGTCTGAAGACAAGTTGATATGGGACACACAGTAATTTCCAGAATTGGGGGGAAAGACTTCAGGGAAATTGCTACAATGGGCACTAGTTGTACAATGTATGGTAGGTTGTTCAGTTTAAGGGCACAATGTCATGGAAAATAGCAACAGAAATCTGGAAGAACTGCCATCATAAATGGTCCAACTTACCACAATGGGCAGAAAAACAGAAGTAGGCAAGAAACATGCGTAATCCCAGAGTGAAATAACAGGAAAATTTTAAATAGCAGTATTGAGTGACAAGCATATACATATGTGTGTATATATACAATTCTAAAAAATAACCCACAAAGAAGTAAAAATCCCTACTTTTTTTCTTCTACAAAAGCATTATTTTTTGAAATTATATTTATGTGAGAAATAAGAAGAGAATAGGATGGAATTGAACAATGATAATTGGCATATTTAGGAAATGGCACTTATATTAGTGATTGGATTGTCATTTATTTTTTCGTTTCTGGCAGTTTTTCTTTGCTCTATTATTACATTGTTGCTTTAATTTAAAAAGTTAAAGTATAGGAAGAGAGACATTTAAAGAAAACCAATTTTGTTTTCTTAGCATTTAGTACATTTTTATTTTGCTAAAGACAAAACTGGTTTTTTTCATTGTTGATGTTGGTAATGCCAAGTCTTGCTAGATTTATTTTCACTGAAAGATCTGTAAAGGTTCTGCACATTTCCTGGAGTTGCAAAGTGCCTGCAATTTGCTAATTTTTATTTATCAAAATTTGTTGCGAAAATTTCACTAAGAGCATTAAAATGTGAAAGCAGGAAAGTTTCTAAATTTCAAAGTCATTTTAAAGAATGACCTTAAATCACGTGTTTAATAATATAATCTCTGTGGCTAGAAGATGATGACAATACTGATATGTGCAATTGATCTTGAAATCATTTCATTTTATGTGAAATATTTATTTTCAAGGATTTTACAATTAAGCACATATATTTCTCTAAATTAAATTAAACATGTTCACTTTGAAATATTTCAGTGATATGAAAGTTGCTTTCTGGGATGTTACTGATACTATTTCATACTATAATTCCAAAGTAGTCTACTGTGAGATTTCTTAACAGTTATCATGTAGATTGATTTTTATCATTCATGTATTTAGTAAACAGTAGAAATATATATTAATTGAATGAGCGCATCAGCTTCTAAAATTATCTTTGAATTCTTAGAAATAATATTCTTCTATATCAAATGAATAATTAAATATATATTTCTCCTTTTTATTCATATCTTCTTTTTTAATCAACTATAATATAACATTCTTTATTACAAGTGATGTCATATTATATCTTTATAGGAAAGTGATTTATCTACAAAGTTAAGCCTATGAAGTACCTATTATTATGAAAATGAAGACTAAAAATATTCCTTTTTTCAAAATTGATGCATATTATATATGTATATATTTCAAAAATCTTGACTATGTTTGCAATTTTTGAGGTAATCACTGATATCTTTTATATTCCTGGCCCTATTTTTTAGGTTCACAAGATATAGTTTAAAACAAACAACCAGTGGAAAGCAAAGCATTTTTATGCTCTGATGGAGTACACTAAATATATGTTTGTGCGAAGGAGTAAAGGAAGGAGAAAGAAAAAATAAACAGATACATAAATAACATAAATCTTGATAGTGATAAGTACTACAGAGGGTGCCAAAAATGTATACACATTTTAAGAAAGGGAAAAACTGTATTAAAATTGTAATACAATGAATGATGCTAGCATTCATTTGATTAATGCCATCTTTTGAGCTAATGTCATACTACACATTGCTACATAATTCAATTCAATTTCGAAAAATAATATGTAGATAACATCTCTTAAAGTGTGTATACATTTTTCAGGCACCCTTGGTATGTGGAAGAAATATTGACGGCATCTTATTGACTAGGTAATACACAAATCTATTTTTACCATACCTGTTTACTTTCCTATTTAATTTATTTAAAGTAACTAATTCCTTCATTGATATCATTAAATCAGTCACTTTTTAATCAATATACCCATCATGAAATACTCAGCATTATCAATATACTAATTCTACAAGTCATTATTGGAGAACACTGCAAATGTTATATATAATACTATATAATGGAATGAAAACATTGGTTAATATATAGTACATAATTCATGGTATATCAAAGAACTTGGGTGTTTTAAGTTGGTTTCTAAAATACAGAAATCAGTCTCAGGAGTTTTCAGCCCTCCATTTGATTATAAATGTCAAAATAAACACATAGGCACAATTATATGATTTAGAAGAAAATGAGGCAGAGAATTAATGACTGCAGGCTCCTTTTATTTATATTCTTGGTAGTTAGGGCATTCAGGATATTCATTGCTGTTTGTGACTTCAGGCATATGCTCAAGCAGAATCAATGTTATCTTATTTTGAAACACAACATCTGTTTTATTATGTAGTTTATACTTCCCAAGAACGAAAATCCGTGAGTGTTTGCAGCCTTGAAATACTTCATATATTTCATTTTTCTTTTATTTCACTGTTTTTTTTGGGTTTTTTTTTTTTTGCTCTGTAATCTTTGAAGTTTCAAGCTCTTGTTAAGTTTACTGGTATACGAGATCAAACATGCTTCAAACTACTGAAGTTTTATGCAATCAGAAAAAGACCATAAGTCATTCATTTCTATGATGATGCCCTTTAATGGTATTTTTAGTTACATGGATTTACCAGAACTGGAAATTTACAATGACTATTTTTAATGTATGATACAATGAATTTTCTTGTGAAATAAAACCTTCTTCTCTAACTGCTAAAGTCAAAGATGTCATTTTACATTTACTTTACATGTAGAAAGGCACTCACACAACTTTCTGAATAGTAGCGTCGCCCCTCTACACCTTTAATGTAATTGGGAACTGCTTTTGCAATCTCTCACCATCACCTATTTGTATTTAAACATATTACACCAAAATTTCCCTAAGCAACTTAACAAATGTGAGCCCTCGAATGCATATGACTTGTATTTCACTAAAGAAAAAAATGAAGTTAAAAGTGGGATGGCTTGCACATATGGAGAAGATTTTATTGACCCAGCATCAGTTGGCCATGTGTCTTTAGTTGTTTTTCCAGTAATTGTAATGGATTTACACTGACTCATCCACACCCTTTCATCCAATTCTCATTTTGAAGAAGAGCATACATGTGCAAGATGGCAGAAATACAGAGTGCACATGATAGCCACAGAACAAAGAGCAGTTCAGATACAACAAACGTCTGTACGGGCGGCTTATACCTTTGTTTTTAAGTGCATCTTTCATTCATTCCATTAATGAAATTTTGCATGAAGGAAAATCAGCTTGCTAGGTTGTGTAATAAAGTTTTAAAATGTTCATTAATAAAAAGATATCCAGGTTCTTTGAAAACAAATGATTTGTGTGTGTGTGTGTGTGTGTGTGTGTGTGTGTGTGTGTGTAACGTGCCTGAGGTAAAGAATCTGTGCAAGTGTAAATGTCCATTTGGGAGATGTAAGGCAGAACCCCCAGGGGCCTTCAGTTTTGTGGCGAGGCTGATGGGATGGTTGCTGTATGCAAGAGACATTCTACGACTGGAATCAACCAAGAAAAATGAGGACAGAGTCCAAGGTGTGAAGGTAGTGCCGTCCTGTACATTCCAGAAACCAGTATTGAAACTCTGAAAATCTGACATATGAGGTCCTGGTTGAGTAGGCACACACTTACTTTTTTAGTACCTATTTTCTACCTGTTCATGTTAACACATGATTACATGAGGAAAGTTACTTCTGTAATTATATCTCCTTGGAAATGTGGAAAGAGAGCAGAAATCAGGATGATGTATGCAAGTATTGTGGTAATAGAGGATAAACAGCCACTTTGCCCTGGTCTGTTGGTCCTGACTGCAAGTGATTCAGTTCCAGTGTCACTGTGATTTTTCACTCTGAGCAAGATAGAGCAGCTGTGCTAATAATAAGTCACTTCCATGTTCCACCTAATAGGTGAGCCTTAGCGGTGGATAATCCACTGGAAATCAGCTGTCCACCTTCAGATGGTTCCTCTATGGCCGTGGCAAACGAGTGCATGACAAATCACCCCTCTCCTGGCAGGGCTGGGGAGAAAAACTGCTAAAACATGACTGGTCTCTGGTCACACGTGTCACTGTCTATATACTTTTTTTCAAAACGGACAACCATAAAGAAATAAATAAAACATCAAGCATACTGCCATGGGCCACACATATGTTTTATAATATTTTGAAGTGATTTTCTTCCAGTGTGTTTTCCTATACATGTTTTAAGTAGTTGAGATCAATCCTCATTTCATCTTTATAATATATACTTTCTTTCTGAGTTTTATACATTTTTATTTTAAATGGCTGCATGATATGCCATTTCATGAATATTCTTGATCAATTTTAATCTTTTTATTTTGAGTGATTTAGGTTAATTTTTCACTTTTGTGTTATGTGAATATGGTTCTGACAAGCATTGTTGTGAGGAAATCTCTACATGTATTATAATATGATATACACACGATGCACTCACGTGTGTATATACATACACATATATTTATGTATATAACCCCTGATAGATTCCTACACATGAATTTACTCAGGTCAAAGTGCAAGAAAATGCTGAAGGTTGTTAACAAAAATTGCCAAGTTGCTTTCCAAAATGTTCATTTGACTTCTGTTCTCCCAAGCAGTGTATATAGCGCTGCTTGTTGGATGACACCCGGAAAACACCTTGATAATAGTTTGATGCTTGAAGCAGGAGGGACCAGGCTGAGGCACTAATGTTAACACATTCTGCTACAGAATAGACAGAAGGCTGAGCCACGTTGCCGTAGAAGCCTGGCCACTTCAGATACCTAGGGTCAAGGTCGCCTCAGGCCTTCTAAACCCAACACTTCCTGTTGCGTGTGTGACCTGCCTGCGGGGTCCAAGCCAGAGGCTGAGACACAATTTGGGAACATCAGCGTGAGTGGGAAATAATGTACTCCCTTAAAATAGTCATGTAATATGGGCTGTTTCCATAGTAACTCTGCATCATTAAGTACTGCGCCCCAAAGGATTTGTTTTCTGTACCACGTTCACATTTTTGTACATCTGCTAATGAAGGAATATTTTAAATATTGCCTGTGTGATTGCTTCCAGTCAGTCATTTAGCAGTGATGCTTTCACTACCTTTGTCTAGAGAGCCAACTTATGTGGATATCTAATTGTGGGAGTAGTTGTCATAAAAATGGGAAATAGAGATGAAAGTTCTGATAACTATTAGTATTAAGCATTTCAGTTTGAGTAGTAAGTATCAAGAAGAATAAAATATTAACCGGGGAAAGAAAATGGACATGAATTAGGCTGAACCTTGTGAAATGTTTCTGACTTTCAGAAACAGCAATTTCCTGTGTTTCAGCATAATTCTTTGGTGAATAGTTAGTCTTGTTGAGATGAACACTGGGCTACAGGAATGTAAAGGAAAATAGCAAAATTCTGGGCACTTATGAAATAGTACAAGAATATTATTAAAAATTGTGTCCGAAATATTTTATTCTCTTAACAGAACCTGCTCAGTTCATGTAAGCCCGTCGGTTGGCTTTCTTCTACCCTAGCCTCACACTAGGTCTCCAGAACGCGTGGAGCATTGAGGAAAATGCTTGCGCCTCAGCCTGTCCTTGGGGGAGCACTGCGCCTAGGATTCCGTTTCTTTCAAATTCTTCCTTAGAGGAATTCCTCCTAAATATATATTTAATACATCTTGTGGATTAGAAATGACCTGTACCATGTTTCCTGAAAATAAGACCTAACTGGAAAATAAGCCCTAGCATGATTTTTCAGGAGGACATCCCCCGAGCATAAGCCCTAATGCGTCTTTTGGAGCAAAACTTAATAGAAGATCCGGTCTTATTGTCAGGGAAACACGGTACGTACTAACTTTTTAGGATAAATAATATAAAATGTAACCTGGGTATCGTGGTGCTAATCTACTGCACCAAAAATGTATACATGAAGAGATTCTTGTTGCTTTCTCCTCATCCCACAGTAAGCCTCTAGAAATATTTGAGGGCACAGAATTCCTGGCAGAAGTTCACTCTAGGGAAGATGCCTATTAAATTCTGTTTATGGGTTTAGAGATCAGTTACTAATGTTAGAGAATTTAACTTCAGAAGTAATTTTTCAAAGTTGTAACATAATATGATCTGATATTCTTTCTATTATTGTCACATCTGAACAGATATTATGAATGAAATTACTACAAAATACTTATCATTGCATATTCAATTAAATGCTAACCGAAGGGGAAGGTGAGAGGTTTAGAAAATAGTCGGTAACCACAAGATGGCCACGGAGTTTTGAAAATTAATTTGGGGAACGTACAGAGGGATAGTGGATGGGGGGAGGGGCGTTCACACAGTGTGAGGGATATAAATGATAAACGTCTAAGTTTTGCTTTGTCTTGTGCACCTGAAACTAATTAAAAAAAAACAACAACTCTCAAAACTCAATTTTAAAAAGAAATTCAATAAAAAAAAAATGCTAACCGAGGTACAAGATGATTATCTTCACTCCATTGTTCATAGTCATTCCTTCTGTTAGAGTTTCCATAAGCTTTTCTTTCCTTATTGTCCTCTTCTAACAATAGAGTAAATAAATAATAAACAAATAAAAGTTGCTTTAATTGTTATATTGCTTTCAAATAAAAAGTATGTATTCATAATACTCTGCTTTCTTATTCTTATAAACAAAGCAATAGAATATATGGATGTTAAGAGTAATCAATGAGCTAATTAAAAGTAATTTTGAAAGTAATTAAAAGGTAATTTTCTGTATACTTCATTGTATATTCTCTGTTGCTCTATGAAGCAAGGAGTAAAAGTAATTAGGAGAAGTAATATATTTTGTATTTGCTGGGGTACTGTTACCTCTAAGTTTCTTTCCAACTATAACATTCTACTATATGAAGAGAGGGATATTATGGACCCAAATCACAGAGTTGAGTAACATCCCCCATCATATGCCAGCCTCTATGCGACATGTTTGAGACACTTTCTCATTTAATCCTCATAATGACCCAAATGCAGGGGGTGGTGTTATTAAAAAAAGAAAAAGAAATTGATAGGAAAATGAATTAATATTATTTCTTTGCATATATTTAAATTATTTCTTTAAAATTCCAGTGATTTGTAGTTTTATATATTTCCCTTGTATTTACCTTGTTTTTATATGTATTTACCTTGATTAAGTGCAAAAAATTCTTTTAACAACATCTAAAAAATATGCTGAGTATCTTCTATACTGGGCACTATGCTACTATGCACTAGGCACTATTCTACACTAGGTCCTATGCTAGGCTCCAATGATTACAATATGATCAATATTACACCATTACTAATGATGGCTACAAAATATAGTTCAGCTTTTTACAGTGGTCAAGACAAAAATAATGAGTCAGTTATGGTGAATGTGCTCACAAAATACACATGACAAACAACTTTTCCTGGTGCTAAATTTTGCTAAATGGTATTATTAACCCCAATTCTTCACCTCTTTCTTCGTGGTTCCTATAACCACGCCCTTTACCATGTAACTTAGTGGAATCTTTCCACTCTGAACTGACATTCTTTGTTGATTCTTCATGCTGAGTTCAGCCGTGTTACTTGCTTTGGTCAATGGCATATTAACAGATAGGATATAAGCAGAGCCCTAAAATATGCTTTGTGACTGGGTTGCTCCATCTCGCACATCTGTCATTGCCATGAGGAGACACGACTGGAAATAGCCCCAAGCTCCCAGTAGGAGGAGGTGAGACACCTGAGATGCGAAGGTGACACCCCAACCGAAATCACTGTATCCCCAGTCTTGTTATTTCTGAATGATAGTAATATATTATTGTTGCTTAAATCACTGAAATTTGGAGCCGCTTCTTAATCAGCAATAACTGATAGCAAAGTCCAAAATAAATTTCTCATAGGACCTCCTAAGAAGGAAAAATGAGAGTTACAGTTATATAAACTTCATACAATACTTTTCTGTAGACTAACACATTTTTCCTCCTAAAGAAACCAGTGAGGTACACAAAACTGATTGATGGAACACCCAGGTTGTCAAATTAATTTAATTCCAGAGAGTGACTGGTACTATATACTATATATATTCAGTAATAAAAGTGTTACTGAAGTATTGTGATTCTCAAACATAATCATTACCTCCAATATTTTCCCCTCTATTGTTCCCTGTCATACAGTAGCCATAGTAATTATTCTGTACCACAAATCTAATCTCATCAATTTCCTGCTAAGATCACTGATTTCTCTTTGATAAAGTCCAAAATTTTTAACATGGGCTACAAGGTCTTCCATGTCTTCTACATCCCACTTCCTTTTCTAGCTCGATTTCTATCACACTTCCTCCTCTCTTTCATGCTATGCTTCTGCCATACTATTGCTTCCTCTCTCTCTCTCTCTCTCTCTCTCTCTCTCTCTCTGTCTCTCTCTGTCTCTCTCTGTCTCGCTCTCTCTCTCTGTCTCTCTCTCCCTCCCCTTTCCTTTCCTTTCCTTTCCTTTTCTCTAGCTGTTCTTTCTGATCCCTGATCCTTCTGTTCCCTCCACCTAAGGGAGGCAACCACTCCATTCCTTGCCTAATTTTTACTTGCATTTCCATTTTCAGCTTAGAAGTCAGTTCCTTCAGAAGACTCCCCTGCCTTCCTCGTTTGGATTAGGTGGTCCTTCATTTAGGAGAAGGGACTTCCCTTACTGTTAGTTATCACACTACAGGCTTAACTCTATCCCCTGGTGCCTTGTGAAGACACCTACTGTATTCTTAGGTACACCGATGGGGTCTGGCAAGTTGTGTGTGCTGTGAGTTCTTAATACATGAGTAACTTCGTTTAACTTAGATCAGTCTCACTCAAGTAGGACTAGTGAAGAGCCCAAGCTGTCAGCCACTTTGACCATTCCGCCAGCTTGTAAACCTGAAAGTTACGCCAGAGTTATGATTTGAATGCTCTGTAGTCTGTTTCCTAAAGACACCGATATCATATGACAATGTGGGGCAATTTGATTAACTGAACCTCTATACAAAATGTTATGTAAATTATTCTTGGATGGATCAATTAGTCACTTTGTTAACCATATAAACTAACTGTTGTTTTGGGTTCTTTAAGGAGTATCTCTCTATAGTCATTATTTTCCCTAGCACAGGAGAATTACTCACCAATATAAGAATTTACAGCACTTTCTTTCACTTGCTTTTATTTTCATATGTCTGTATATCACCTTGATGTTGTATTTATATTAAATATTGTTACAAAGCCAACCAATATACATTGGTATTCTGTCTCTATTTTATTTTAAGTTTATTTGAAAAAAACTTATGGAAAAGTCACTTAGTAGTTTTTGGAAATAAATGCATAATTGGTATAAAGATGTCTTCCTATAAGAACTCTTTGAGGATCTATATATGTGTGCGTATGTATATTATTTATTTATTTATTTATTTATTTATTTATTTATTTATTCTTAAATTACTGAAGTAACGTTTCTTTTGAAGATCTGGAGACAGGTAGCAGGAGTGTGGCCTTTGTTTTGTTTTTCCTATGTATTCATACCGTCTTATGCTGGTAGTGAGTTATTGCTGAATAAAGGATAAGTGTACAATGTGCATGGACCTGAATGCTCGGTCTTTATTAATATAACACTAAACCCTTTCATTTTGTAGGGCTATGTGGGCATATAATCCCCACGACAAAAATGATCACAAAGGTTAATTTGTGAGGGGCAAAATAGAATTGCATATCTCATTTGCTTTGGCACATCGATTAAAAAGCCAGATGTTAAGAACAGATGTCAATGAGCTATTTTTCATATGCCATGGTTTACAGTTATGAACTCTCCATTTATCACCTCAGATGGGAACAGTTAATTTGACAGTAAGTGTTTTGGTTATTAGCCAATTTCAACATGAGTACTCGGTTTTTGAAATCTGATGTACAGATATGTGATAAAAGAATTACAATGGAAGCACCATTTACTCGGTATTTGTGCCTTAGAGGTTACCAGCATATATAATGCACTGGAGATGAGTGTTCCCTCTTATGGTGAATGAACACAAATCCAGTGTTGGCAAAGAAATAATGTCAATGTATGGCTGAAATACAGAATGGTTAATCCAATTGTAAATTCTAAATAACCAAAAGTCAGACCCTTGTACGGGTGTATGCCATTTAGAGTTTTATTTATTTCTTCCATTTGATTTTGATAACAATGTTCATTAAAAATATTTCTGGCACTATTTGTATTAAATATGTTTTAAGAGTTGTTTTCAAAAATTTGCCCTTCTGTGGCATAATTTTCATATGTAGAGAACACCATATTTCCAATTGTTAGCTATATTGATACGCATATAATGCATATTTTTAAATCAGCCATTTACTGTATTCTACTAAGAAACTTAACTAAAAGCAAAATTGTAGAAGAATAATATTTTTAAAATATGTATGGACAATATTTGCAAGATTAAAACATACTTTAGCATATATTTTATCTGTATATTTTCACATCAACTTTGTGAGATAGATCATTCTTTTTGTTTTATTATTCCCCTGGCTGGTAAGGGATGAAGATAGGGTTTAACATTTATTTTCTGTTCTAGTTTTTTTCTACTACCTTTCAGTCCCGCTTTCCAAGTCACAGTGATGGGTGGTCATAGGGCCCCAGAGCAGACAATTAAAGGTTTTACTTCCATCGTGTGAAATCTACAAAATGTGGACACTGAACTGCCCTTGGTTGGGAAGGAAGGGAGAGAAACTTCTGTGTGATGGGCAGAGATGTCTGACTACCTCACAGCAAATGCAAGGATGAGGGTTTTCAGGGATCTAACCTCGCATCCTGGTTTAGAGAAGTTCTCTCTGTACCTTGGGGTTGAGCTTTCTGTTTGTCACAAGAGTGGGAGGGATAGACAATGAGTGTGTGAATCCATCTCTAGACCTTCCAGAAAAGGGGATGGATGTGGTGTGATGAGGGATGAATGGTGAATGGGCTCAAAGTAATTGTCCCAGTGGGAATCCCACCTTAAGTCTTTTTCTTTTTCATATGTCTGTCTTATACTATAAGCAATTAAAAAAAAATGTTTTCAAGCTAAAGTTCTGGAAAAAATAATTAGCTAAGATATACACAATTATCAAAAATATTCATATTTTAAATGTACACACATATATTTTATATCAGCTTTGATTTAATCTCCTAGAACATGTAATGCTTAATTATACAAACTAAAATGTATCTTTTGGTCTTTTTAGCACTTAGATGTATTTCAGAGAAATGTTTATTTTTGCACATAGACATTAATGTTGATTACTAGAGGGCTTTAAATTTTAGGTTATTTTTTTAATTGAAATTTGGCTGTATTAAAATTCCATAATTCTGTATTATGATCCTGATAAATATGACCTTGGAAGGGAAAACATCTAACTTAAAATAAAACATAATACCTCTCAATTCTTAGGTTTTGTTTTTTCATCTGCAGTCCTGAAAAATACACTCCATTTCCATCCACAAGTTAATTTCTTAAAGTTGTCTTAAGAATTTTATCTGCATGAAGTTTTCAGTAACTACAAAGTAACTGGAAATTTCTCCAAAGATATTATGATTAAATTATCACGAAAAACCTTATATGCTTGGAATTTCAAAATAATTTGGACAAGCAGCCAAAAACTTCCTTGTCATCAAATCTGTGTTTCTGAAGTACAGCTGGACACCTTCCTGCGTGTTCTGTGCTTTACATTTCCCACTCTGAACAGAAAAATCACGATTGTACACATATCTGTGTTCATAGCTAACGAGGCCACATGGACTCCGCCGCCTCCTTCCCAGTCCAATCCTCCCACTGTGGGGTGTACAGATGGCTGGATCGCTTAGGTGTCCTGGTATGCTGTGCAGAGGCCCCTTCCCCTCTGCCCTTTTTGTTCCAGTTGTAGATGTTTGATTAGTTCTACATCAAAGGGGAGAGAAAAAGGAAGGACTCATGCCACCATAATACTGACATCACTGCCTCCAACTTTGTTTTGATTAGTGTTATGATGGTATCTCTTTCCCCATCTGTTTACTTCTGACCTATTTCTATGGAACTATCTTCACACTACTGGCTCCCTCCTCAGCCACATCAGATGTGTTGATGAGCCTACCAAAAGCATTCTTCATTTCTGTTTCAGTGTTCTTGATTTCTAGCTTTAAAAAAATTTTTTTTTCTTAGAGATTCTATCTCTAATCTACATTACCCATCTATTCTGTCATGGGTTCTTGTCTTTACAGTAAAGCCCTCAGCATATTAGTCATAGCTATTTTAAATTCTCTGTACCATATTTTTGAATATCTCCATCATTCTCTGAGCCTATGTCTAAGGATCACTTTATGTCTCTAGACTGTCTTTTTACGTGCTTTTTAACATTTCTTGCAAGTTTTGGTTGAAAGCCTGATATGTTTTACTGGGTGATAGGAATTGAGGTAAACAGACCTGTAGTATGGGGTTTTATGTTACTCTGGATAGCGGTTAGCTTATGATCAATGTTTGCAGGAGTTACAGGTGTGAGAGGTGTTGAATGTCTCCAGTGTTTTTGTTTTTATCTCCCCTCTTAATTTTGGGCTTCCATAAGCATTCCTCATCAGTGTGATTGAGGCTTCTTCGTCTCTAAACCACTATTTTTATACTGGATCCCTGTTAGTGTAGTGGTGACGTTTAGGGGAATAGAGGTATTTTATAATCTTTCCATTATATCTCAGTGCTTAAGTAGGCTTAGCTCAGAACTCCGACCTTGACTAGTGTTTCTAGTCAGTGGGATAGCTCTTCCCCCTGACCTCCATAAACCCCTTTCTGACTTCAGCATTTTCAGTCTATGTCTTTGAGGCCTTAACCCTTGTTGACTATGTTTTCTCCTCCCTGCCCCGCCCCCTTAGGTGAGATAGGAAGTGTAGCGGGAGCTACAGTGGGTGGCTGCCCTTTCTCTGGGTGGGAGAATGCTCCAGACAAGTTTTTTCCCTGAAGAGCCTGCCTTTGTTGTGAAGAAGGTTATGGGCCTTTTGCAAGGATTATTCTTCTCTTACCCATGCTAGAGCCACAGGGGTCTTTCTCAAGTTGCTGAGGGTACAGCCAATGACATGGTGGAGCTTCTTCTCTAAAGCTTACAGTCCCTAGGAGTTTTTCACTCTCAAGCTACTTCACACTCGGCCTCCGGAAATTCATCCAAATTACCAGTTGAGTGGAGCCTACTGGTTCCCGGCTCCAGTGGTTTGCACTCCAGGTGGGTCAGTCTTAGCTGTTTCTCTCTGGATAAGCCTGTCCCTCCAGAGTCCAGAGTGGGGATTTGCTCTGCAACCTCATTTTTCTTTTGACTCCAAGAATTGTCACTGATTATCAGTTTATCCAGCTTTTTATTATTGTTCTTGTATTATTAGAAGTGATGACTTCGAAACTGTTTACAAATTGGAGCTAAAACCAGTTCTCCCCCCCCTTTGTCACAACATCAGAAAAAGTTTAAGACAAAGGAGGTTTACAAATTCATATAATTTATAAGTAGTATAAGAATGTTTTCCCTACTGCAGGATATTCTCTTCTGCCCTAATTGTTTTCACCATTCTCTTCTCATTCACAGGATTCCTCTTAAAAGTTACCTCCTTGGAGATATAGGCAGGATATGGGGTGTTTGGGGCTCAGACTGTGTAGTCAATATGCCTGTGTTTGAAACTCAATCCCTTCACTTAGTAGAGGCTGGGCTTTAGCAAGTCACTTAATCCACTCTCTGCTGCAGTTCCTTCATTTTTGTGAAAGAGATAAAGGTAGACCCTTATCACATTAATAAGTTAATTAATATTAAGCGCTGAGAATAGTTTGTGGCCCATAGCTAAGTGCTCTATAGGTGTTATGTGCAATATTAAATAAGGGGTCTACAATGAGGGAACTTAGTTTACACCGTAATCGATTATTTTATTTCAAGTCTTCACTTTTGGATAATCAGCAAATAAGACCTTGATTTTGTAAAGTCTGTAACGGTTTATGTGACCATTATATTGATGTCTGTCACTACTTGTTATTCTGATTTTCACAGTCCTCTGAGATAGATTGGGCAGACATTGTCTTTCTCAAATTACAGGCACTTCATTTTCTTGCCCAAATCCCGTGAGTAAGTAGCTGAGTTAGAACTTGAAGTTTATGCCTCTGACTCTTAGTGATCGTTCCATAGCCTTCCTGCCCCAGCAGATTTTAATGAACGCTTAACCATATTCATGTTGCACTCTAACTGGTATCCCATTTTCTTGGAGACGAAGTAGTGAAAATGAGAATTAAAAATTATTTTCCTTTTCACTTGCTAATATTATAGTCTCTGTGCCAAGCAGTGGTTTAATTATTTTTTGATTCTGCTGAAATGCACCTCAAAAATCTCAACATTTGTAAAATGATGGTGGCTATATGGGAAATGCAAGTGTAACCAGCATTTCTGTTCACAGTATCTAAGAAAATCAGGCTGAGTATCTTTAAGGACACTGAGTTACTGTGTGATTGTCCCAATCCTCGGTTTATTTTACATTTCTACATGGTACACAGAAAAACTAAAGATATCACAAATATTCATTAGCGTGAAGGCAGAGCAGAAGTACACTGTAATTACAGTTTATTTTCAAGGCTTATATCACCGTCCGCAGTTTATAATATTCTACGTTTTATAACTGCTCCTGTACCAAGTGCTTTGCTGTGTTCATGGCTGTCAAGCTACACGTTGGCATCCAGCTCTTTGGATTTCCAACTTGACAGAGGAAGTATTTATTACATAGAATGAGGAACATGTTGTTAAATTACAGAAGGACCCATGATCCATTTATTTTTCATAAACTTGTGCACAAGTCTGTTTTCATAATTTAAACTGCTTTATATGTTTTAAGCACAGGATGCAGTGCTAACTGTTCAAATTATTTACTGACTCTGGTTTGGTCACTTAATCTTGTGCTGCCAGAGAGCTGGTTTCTGATCAGCAAACCTGAACCGAATCTGCACGCGCAGAGAAAACAGGGCCCCTATCTTTGTCTTAATTCTTTCAAAGTGGTCACACTTCTGTTACACTTGAAAGGAGCTGGCAAATTCGTAGTGTATCCTCCAAGTGGCACACTTAGCTAAGAATGATTGATATCATTTGGGTTTTGCAGTAAGGCTTTCTAGTCCACTTTAATAAGTTTGGTTTCTACATCTCACCTAAATACGAGGCTTGGAAAAGGAGGAATTCATAGTCTTAATAATGAAAATGCTCAGTTGTGCTGCCAGCTCTTCTGAAGAACACACACTCTGTTTCCCAGCTGTGTGAAATGCATGCATTTTATTCTACAGTACACAGATAGAAATTTGTCATGGCTCAGTAAATAGACACATTAAACTGCTGCTCAGGCTTGCTGGAGTAGGGGCCACAGTTCCATATTATTGGCCAAGTGTTTGTCTGTTTGTTTGCACTGACTAAACACTTTCTTGTATTTCCATTTACAGTGAAAAGTTTTAAGGGAAAAAAATTTCCTATAAGATCTGGTGATGTTGTATTTTATTTTTTCAATTAATTGTTGAGAACAGTTTTTAATTCTCTAAAGGATGGATGCATTCTTATAGTACTTGAACTAGAAGATTTCAAAATGAGTTCCCAGGGTTCCTAGGGTGTTCGTTCAGGAAGTGCCTTAAGGTGCTGCGGGGGCAGGGAGAGCACTGAGGAGGGGTGGTCACCAGTGGTACAGCTCTGTGTTTTCTACCCTACCTCATCCTGGTGGGGGTTCCTGATCATATTGATTTTCTCACTAGAAAAACAAGGGTCCCACTGCTAACAACGTTAGTTTGAAGGCCCCTAGTTCTTTTGCATGTTGCATTTATGCAACAACGTCTTTTAAAAGAACTGATGTTGGGGTGTACTGTCCGGAAACAGCTTTAAAGATACGTGTGATGACTTAATTATAGACTTTTAGAGTTTTAAATAGGGAACAAAAATTGAGGGCGATGAGAGGCTGAGAATTCCCAAAAGGAACATACTGTTTTATGTATTTTTATGTATGTGAGGACATTAAAAATTTGATTCTGCAAGGCAGTCTGTGAACATGCACTTGATTGTTATTTTTAACAATTGTTGTCCTACAGGTACAGACAACCTAGAAAGCCAGTCACCCATAACTGTTCCCTCAGTAGCTGAACCACTATTAGGCTCTGAATACCCAGAAGAAAATACCAAACTTTCATCTCAAATCACTAAAACTTGGAGCAACCATTGAATTACAATAAGGTGAAGTAAAGAAATTCCAAAAATATTTTAGTTCAATATTTGTGAAGCTATACAAGAAATGTTACTCGCCAGCACATGAATTGCATTACAGAAGTACAGATAGGCAATCCATAAAAATCCAATGTGGACAGTTTTCCTTTTTGCCCCCAAATCCTCTGTCATATTTCAACCTTTATCCTTAAACTCTAATTTGACTGTGAGTCCTGCCAAATTCTCATCAAGGGAACAGCATATAGATACAAAGGGAAGTATAAATTATTATCATTAATAATCCGTCCTGTTCTTCCCCCACCTCATTTAAACTAATGGACCATATGTTGTCATTTTCTTTCAACTCTATCCAAGAACATTTCAGAACAAAAGAGGAGAAGAGGTTGTAAAATATCGTCTGACCACAACCTCACATTTATTTTCCAATTAAGACAAGCAAAGTAACGATAACTGTGATACTTGTCATCTGACTCCATGGAAATAGTTCTTGATTATGAATCATCAATTTTTTTGTTATTTAAGTTTGCAAAGAATGAAACTATTTTTGAAAATGTTTCAAGGATTTCTAAAATTTTTGCTACTTTCTTTTGCTACTCTAATTAATTGGCCAAGTTTTCATTTGTCTGTGAAAATCTTGAAATTTTTATATCTATTGCAAAGGCATATTTAGCATTGGGTGAGAAGCAAATGCTGTCCAGGCAGTAGGGGAAATGAAAGCAGAGGAGTCATAGCAATTAGATGAAGATCATTTTCAGGATGCAACAAGAAGTAGAGTGAGATGTAGCTTACGGCTCAGTAGAACGGAGCTTGATGTAATGGCTTTGAATGTTTCAGATCATATCTCTGGAAGATTGAGGGAAAACCAAATAGCTTCCTGAGGAAGAATTAGCAAACATAGGAGGAAAGATTGAGGAGGCACAGAAATTATTTCAGGAAACTATTCAAGATTACGTAGAAAGAGATGGTTCTCGGTATGCTACGGTAGTGACCCAGTCTGTCCTTGAATTCTGCCTGCTTGGTCCTAGGTTTGGGACTTAATATACCAGCTCTTTCATAAAAGATGTCATGGTCACTACTGATGCTGCTTCCATTGGAAAAGGGAAAACCTCGGGCTTTGGAGGATTGTTATGTGAGCTGGGGTATTTGTACAGTGATTGGGGTTCAAGTTAAAGGAATTCTGCTTTTCAATTGTTATTATAACCTAGGGAAAGACAGGGTGTGAAAGCATTTTCCATTTTTTCCCTCATTCTATTTCTAATAAGTAATATATGGAGAAAGTATGCTAAATTCTAAAATTGTAGAAAGTAACATATTTGACTTGACTCATACTTGATGATTTATGTTTCAACTTGAGTTCATTGTTTAAAATTAGCTATTCAGCATCAATTACAATATGTCAGGTACCATGCTAGGCCTGAGGTACGGAGAAGTGAAAAAGTAAGTTTCCTGTCTTCAGAAGCTTACGTTATTGTTTGACAGGATTTTTTTTTTTTTTGAGAGTTTTCTATTACTTTTGTCTCTAAAAAGATGGAAATAGAAAAGAAAAGACAGGAGAATGGAATGAAAAAAGTATGGAGTGATGACCTACTTATCCGTCTGGTCTTCCTGTTTCTCCTCTTGTTACCCTTCTAATAATATTCTCCATAGAGAAGGATCTCTGTAAAATTTCAATCATGTCACTCTGTATAAAACATTCCGATGACTTTTGATATGACTTAAAGAATAAAAGAACAACTTCTATCTTTGAACAAATACCTTATCTCAAACTTTCTACGCTTGGACATGTTGGTCCCTTTCTTCCCCTCTACATTTACTGTCCATCATCTTTGCACAAGTGATTCTTTTGAACGAAGAAACTCCTTGTCTGGATCTTGTCATTCTTCGGGTCTGTCACCTCCTTAGACAGTGTTCTCAAGACATTCAAATATAAAGTAGCAACTCAGTCACTTTCCAGAGCATTGCCATATATTATTTTCTTCCTATGAATTCTTACTACTAGAGTCTAATTGCTCCACTTATTTATTATCTGTTTATTACTTATTTATTACTCATGAAAATTTAAGTTTTCTATGTTAGTTTTATTTAATACTGAATTGCCATGTCCTTGACGTAAGCTCTTATCTAAGATTTTTATCAAGACTCCTCATGAAAATCTCCAAATAAAGAGAATAGCTTACATAAGAAATGTCAAAGGAAAGAAAAAATACTATCTCATAGAATGTATGAAAATATTATTCAAATACACATTCCAAATCTCTGGAAAATACATGAAAATCAAAATACATAAATAATTAAAAAATGAGTATAGTGTGACCACAAAGAACCAGCATTAAATACTGAACTCATTAGGGGTAGGAATGTAAATTTTTTAAAATAGCAAATCTAGTGGTTCATGCAAATGAAAGTTCCAATGGTAAGACAAACTTCAGGGATGGCTGAATCCACGTGTACTCTGTGAATATTCTGAAAATTCAGTCCCCTTGTATTTATATTCCCAGTCAAGTTGGCTTGATTCTCAGACGGGCTTTCTCCACATGTTGGCAAATATTATTCCCAGGTTTATCATCCTAAAAGGTAGTGCCCTCAGCAGAAAGAGACCTTTTTTATTCCCCCTAAATATCCCAGAAAAAGAAAAAAACAACACAAAAATTCTGGGATTAGGTATCACTGAACTGGCTTGGGCCATATGCTCATTCCTGCTGAAGTGTTATGGGATATTCTGAGCAAAGCCTACAGCCATATGGATGAGAGAGATAACCTGGGACGATATGGATGAGAGTGGGGTGGGTCATTCATCAAAGAGAGCAGCTGTATTGTCGTTTGAGTAAAGAAATATATTAAAAGTAGGCGAAAACCCAAAAATATTCACAGCAAAAACAAAACATTGTTTTTTAATGTACTCATTACACAAAATCAAAAGGGATTATAATATTTGACAACACAAATAGGAAGCTGGAAGTGGAGTAGCAGGGACTGATCCACTAAACTTTATTTCAAAGGAAATCAAACTTGTATTTTATCATTAGTGATAAACAGATTGATATGAATTTAGGAACTATTTGAAAATTTTTAAGTCATTGACAACTAACTTTTAAAAAGTTAATGGCTATCTTCCAAACTAATACTACAAGGTATATTACATTCTATTAATTCTTCGCTGGCCAATGTTTATTTCAATCATATAGTACTTTTACTTTATATTGCAGTAATATTGGCAAGAAAACCATATATCACCAAGCAATATAAGAAAGGAGGAATTTTAATGGTGTGATGGGGTATACACATTCCACTATTTGTTTTTAGTAATGGAGTCTGATGCAGGTCACATTCAGTATGAAACTCCAACCTATGAAACACTATCTACATCCCCAGAGCACAGCTCAGAAAGAAATTCAGAGCATATCTAGAGGAGGGAAGATCTGCCAGAACTTTCCCATTTCCAGAAAGCAGCTGAAGCCAGGATTTCAGAGAGAGCTCAAAATGGGAAAAAGGGGAGTAAAAAGCTTTATTAAAAAAAAAAAAAGAAAAAAATTTGCTAGAGACTTTCATACATATAATAAATTTAAAATAATTGCAAGCAGAGAGATTTTTATTTTTCTACATCAGTGTTAAAAACTTTCTCACACAGAAATTTTCTTTCAAGTGTAGATGATCAGTTTGTGTCGGGTTGAATTTTGTCCCCTCAAAATTCATATGTCAAAGTCCTAACTAACACTCAGGACCTCGAAAGTGATTAGATTTGAAGATAGGGTTTTTAAAGAGGTGATCAAGATAAAGTGAGCTCAGTAGGATGACCCAATACAATATGAGGGGTGTCCTAATAAAAAGGGGAAGTTGAACACAGACATACTCATAGAGGGAAGAGTATGTGAAGAGACACAGGAAGAAGACAGTTTTACAAGCCAAGGAAAGAGGCCAGGACTAGGTTCTTCCCTCATAGTCTTCAGAAGAAACCAACCCTGATAGCACCTTGATTTTGGACTTCCAGCCTCCAGACTGTGAGACAATAAATTTCTGTTGTTTAAGCCCCCCAGTCTGTGGCACTTTGTTATGGCAGCCCTAACAAATTAATATAGTCTATAAATTGAGTAGACTATGGATGGACTAACACAGACAGGCAAGAGAACAAATAAGTATGATGAAAGAAGAAAGTTTAGGTCAGAAAAGAAACATTTCCCTCAGCCACACTAGTTTTTTTTTAAATTAATTAGAAGTTAATATCATATATATTGTATACTCTGCAAGTTTGTTATGTGTGGTGGTCTAGTAAATCACACATAATTCACATTATGAATGTTGATTAGTTATTCAAAATTATCCATTTTATGATCTTTATAAATGTTGAATTAAATGAGCATCTTTAACAGGGGTGAGTTGAAAATACCTGTTCCTTGAGAAATATGTCCCTGGCATTCTGTCTGATTTGGGGACACAAAGGCAAATTCCATGCATGATATCATGATTTTAGTGTTGCTACCAACACGTGCCTAAATGAGAGGAGTAGGTCGGCACCACTCTTCATGGAACAGTGCCCTGAGAGAGCTCTGTGCTTACCAAGTGTGCCCCACTTATATATTCCCATATATAGAAGAAATATCCTATTTCTTCTTTGACTAACAGGCTAAGACTACCATTTGCACACAAGGCAATTCAAATGAATAGTTTCTCTTTTAGTCACAGCCTCCGAAATTTACATGTATTGTAACAAATAGAAAATAAAATGGAGATCTTAATTTTTCAGTTTGAGTTCACTATATAATTACCAATTCTAAATCATGGGCTAAGAGAATAATCTAGTCTAGTGTTTAATTTGAGTTTTACAAAGGAAGAACTAACATTTGAATATTACCATTCATTCTACTTCATACATTTTCTTTTTTTTTAGTGTAAGAAGATAAACTTTTTCTAAATGAGAAAGGGCTGATTTTCTAAGACATATCATAACACTTTCTGTGATTATCCTTAATTTATGAGATTTTTGGTTTGGGTTTAAAGGTGGCATGCTAATTTGGATAGATAACAAAAATCTCTACATCTATCTTTGTTGATGTTGCATTCTTTTTCTAAAAATTTATGTTTTCCAGCTTTTAATTCTCAGGACATCATATTTTGTTAAAAAATCATTGTACCAAAATAATTTTCATGTAAATTATTAAAGCAAGAAACTAATCCACCTGAAAAAACATCAGTATTTATGATTATTCTTTTTCTTTTTTTAAACTGAGAAATAAAATTAAACCATCTTATATACTTAGAATTTCTGAAAGAAGCAGCAAGCTACATTTTATTTTACTTTTACCAGTTTATAAATTTGGAAATGATTAAGAAACATGTTCATTATTTGAAAAAGTTCTTAACTTACCATATATATAACTTACCATATATATATGTATATATATTATGTAATATATATATATATATATATATATATTATGAAAAGCCAGGGTAAAACGTATAAAACAACCGAGTTTTTATGATTATTTGTTAAGGAAACCTGTTTAAGGAGACTTTTTTTTCTAAGATGTTCACATTTATGTCATTATTTATTAATTAAACATAACCAGGCACATCTGTGTCCAAATTAGGGACAAAAAGTCCCTAATTTGTACATTAGCCTTTGTACTGTTAGTATTAAGTTAAAAAAGTACACAGCACAGTTTTTCCCCCAAACACAATACCCATTAAATAATCTGGAAAGTGTTACTGATGAGTTAGAGGCTGCCTTCAATACTTTTGAAATAAATGTTTTAATGTTCAAAACTGCCAGAGAGTGTTTAACAGGAATAAAAATCATTGCATGAGTGCTTAATTCAACTTACTCTCACCTCCATTATTAGCATGGTTATTCCACCACCTACTCAGTTCTGCACAATTTGAAAGAGAACTGTAAGAATTCAGCTTATGGGAGAGGATTGCCACTCATGTCCAGTTTATTTAAGAAAAACTTTCCAGAGCAGAAAAATAAGTGAAGACAAATCTTGTAATAGCTTATAAATAGAAATACATGAATTTTACCAAATAAGGTCAAGCAGATTAATAGATTAAAATCGCAAATCATTTTTGTCTTTGGTACTTTCTATTTTTCTTTTTCCTGGTTCAGATTCCATCTAATCAGCATGTATAAGATCTCAGATGAAACAGTTGATAAATGAAAATGTAGTAATTGGAAAATCAATATTATGCAAAGAGTTTTGTTGATTTTCGTTTTTAATTCTTTGATTTTCACTGAAATATTAAGTAATATTTGGCAACATTTACAGATAGTTATTTTCAAACAGCTTCTCTTTCTTAAAAAAGGATTTCTTCTTTATGTTGTGATTGTTGCTATTCTCTTAATGTATGTCTCATGAAATTAGAGGATAACTTGGACTTTTAAGTATCTTCTTTCTCTATTTTCTTTCTGCAGAATAAAAAGCTAGAAACTATGTACTTTCAGTTATTTAAAAGCTAGAAGCTATGTACTTTCAGTTATTTATTTATTGATTGATTTGCTTTTAATATATTATTTTTAAAAATACAATTGACATAGAAATAGAGTTTTTGGTTGTGTTATTTTACAGTTTTTAATAAGACAGTTGCTGAAATCTGTATCATGAATAAATATTTATTTGACCAAAAATGTAAAATCAGACAAAGTTATTCTAGAGCACTTCTATTGCAAAGTGTGTGAATACAGTGAGATAGTTTAAAGAAAGTAGAATAATATTGTATGTCAACTATAAGAAAAATATATATATACATATATTCATGGGGGTGGAGTATAGCATAAGAAAGATAGTCAATGGAATTGTAACAGCTATATACATAAGATGTCAGAGGGGTAATAGTTTGGGGGAGGGGGATTATCACTGTGTGAGGGGTGTAAATGTCTAATTCTTATGTTGCTTTGTACACCTGAATCTAATTTAACAAAAAAGACTACTGGGTTTTATCACAGCAAAGTCTGCATACATCTTGAAATACCGTTAAAAGCAAAAGTTATAAAGTCCAACTGCCTGGGTTCAAATCCAGACACTACAAATTACTAACTTTGTAAACATGGATAAAATACCTAATCATTTTAACTGTCACTTTTCTTATGTAGAATGTGGGAAAATAATAGTGCCAATCTCATAGTTCAATGGGACGACAAATTGTGATCCATGCAAAGGATCAAGAAGGTTCCTGACAATCTGTGAGCCCTCAATAAGTGTTTTTACATTTCAGTTTCTTCACGTTTTGTTTAAGTTATGATTCAGTTCATAACCATTTTTATAGACTGATTTAAAAGACATCGTTTGTCGAGTTTCACTCAATCATTGGCAGTGAATATTTGTTATCTCCTGTTCCTATTGCCACATGCGTTATTTTACCTAACAAGCTGAATTCAGGGATGCTCTCTATTCTAGACAACGTGGGGGCTTCTTTACTTTTGTAGACCTAGGTATTTTCTCAGCAGACTTAAACAGATGCATAGGCTTACTGTCATGAAAACACCAAACTAACCTCCGATATGAATGAGTATTTTAGAAGAATAGTTCTGTTGTCGAATATTTATTTAGTACAACAGCACTCTGTTCAAGGTTGGGTTGATATGGATTGCCTCCCCCCCCCAATTAAGAATAAGAAATTTCAGAGCTATAATAACACGCTTTATTCACACTTCCTTCCATGATGGTTTCATCATATTTAATTCTCATGTTAAGTGAATAAATGTATTCAATTAGCAAGTAGCAAGTACATTTGCATCACATTGTTATGACAATAATTCTGGATGTTCTTTCTACATTCAATGATATGATAAGTAATGAAGAAAGCATTTTTCATTTTAAATTCAAGCAATTCTTTTATTTTGCAAGTCATGTTTTACAAATTTCTTTTATACTTCAGAAAAGAATGAATTATAAGATCTGAACAATATTATGCCATCTTTTGAAGAAATTTTAAGTATTACAGAAATATAATATAAAAATATAGGGGTACACAAGATTCCCGACTAACAAGTAATCATATTTCTGTAACTATCATTTCCTGGGAGACAAGTAAATTTTGTCATATTTTATTGAAATTTATAGGGAAGTCTCTTGCCAGGGCCTTCTATACATCAACTATCTCTCACTGCTATCCCAGTTCAGTAGTAACTTCAATCTTAATTCTGCTTCTGCTCTATTTAATACCTCAGTTTCTAACTGCGTCAGAATGACGGATTGAAAGCTTAGCAGAATTGATTGCTATTAGCTTTAATTGAGACAGATGGGTGATTTTATTTTGAGAGAAGTTATAATTCCTATGTAATGTAGATATGATCATTATGTACGTTTATGAGGTGTACTATATTGCAGCAAAAATATGTATGTAAAACCAGAGTAATAGGGTCTTGTCTATGCTTGGAGAAATATATATATATATATATATATATATATATATATATATATATATATATATATATTTGATATGTGTGTGTGTAACACTGTCTATGTAACATTGCATACATATGTTTATATGTTATCTATAAACATGTTACATATAAATATATAATATATTTTATACATAAATATTCATGTTATATATAAAACATCTTGATTTATTCGTAGCATCCTATAACTACATCTCATTTTTTAAAAGAGAAGAAGAGAGCAATTCTTCAGTCCAACCTGCCTTCACCCAAAGGCCTCTCTCCTTCTCGAAGGCGCATCAGGGAAGGATTTTCACAGAGAGACAGGCCTGCCTGTGGTCACCATCACAATTTCACGGTGGACTGAGGGTTACCTAACAGTTACACTTCTTATTCCCCACCAGACCTGCTCTGATGTAAGTCAAAAAGAGCTATTACGTTTTAAGTAAACTTTTTATTAGGGTAAAACATAAATTCAGACAATGCATAAACCCCAGTGTCCAGAATGCTACATGTTCTTAGAGTGTACCTGTGATGTCAGCGCTCTGCTCAAAACAGAATGCTGCCAAGTTCTCAGAAATCTCCCTGCTTTTCCCTTCTAGGCACCACTCACCCCAAAGTGTACACTCTCTTGATTTTTAACACTATATAGTAGCTTTGCCAAGAGCAGCTATTGATTTAACTACAGTTACTTATGATAATAAGGAGAGTTATGCTTTAGTAATCAAGCATATTCTTCGTCAATTGAAGCCAATAAGATTCTATAAGTAGCTAACAAATAAGCAAGAACTAGGTTATAAAATTTAGAAGCAATACGAAATACGCTAAATAATCTTAATGTAGAACCTCAGACCTGGGAATCTGACCTCTTTGCCCTGTTTGAAGCTTTGTCCTTGACCTACTTTGACACTGGTCATTGGGAGTTTGAAATAAGGAACTCAAATGCGTAATTCTAGATAGAGAAGATAGTCTTAAGGGAACTGTGGAATCTGAATTGGAGCAGCAATTGTTGAAATCCTTTTTGTCTGGCTTTGGCCTTTGTAAATACAATATTCACCTTCACTTTCTCCCAAGGAGCATGAATAGCCTTGTATAGGCATTGGTAAATGAGCCATGGAGAATGAGGATGGAATCAAATTGAGTGAAATAATTTCAGCGGCTGGGAACTCTTAATAGGCATATAAACAAGAGGGGGTTTGTTGTGTGTGAACACTCTCACAGAGGTGCATGAACTCTTATCTCTTCATGCCGGCTGCATTCGGAGCGGTTCATGTTTAATTTGAAACAGTCTCCTGATGGTTCCGTTCAATTTGAAACTGTGCTCAGCCCATTATTTTATTATTTCTAGCTTAGAACAAAAGAAAACATTTTGAAATAACAGTTTTTTCAAGTTGGAGGTTTGCATAGGACACCTCATGTCATTTTTCAAAGTATCTCTACAACATTTGGATATGTAGCTAAAGGCTTAGAGGGAGTGCCTGTGATGCATGCTATTTGTCAGAGGTAAAAAAAAAAAAAAAGTATAGCGGATTTGACCTAAAAATTTCTGTAATACTTGTAAGCTTTTTTGTTAACAGATTTAGGTTTTCTTTGTTCTCTTGATCATTTATGATGCTATTCTCATTGTATCCTTGTTTTTGTTTGTTTGTTAGATATTTTAATGAAAATAGACCTTTGATCTTTGCCTCCCAAGTCTCATTTCCTAGGGTTATTTTTCAGTCCCCACTCCCATTTTTCTAGACTTTTCAGTGTTTGTACCAAAGGACTGTTCCCCATTTTCAGACCTGTTATTCTTAGGGCACTGTTGTCTTATATACGGTTAACAGAAAAACATTTTAATTCTTCAAGTTATTGTAAGAGTAACAGTTTTAGAATAAGTAAAGGACATAAAAATATGCTACATCTGTGATTAAAATATTTACAATTGCATTTTAACAATTCATGCATTGGACAAAACCCACAATTTTTTGAAAAAGTTGCTTTTTTTTCCCTACAATTAACTGAACACATAAGAAATCCTAAGAGAGAGTACTACATTTAATGTCCTGTCAATTAAAAGTTATATATTTCTTCAGAACAAACTAATACACTATTTTGCGTGATTTTAAAAATGTTAGAGTTTAGCCTCAATTGCAGACATTTGACAAAATTAAGTGTAATGCTCACTTCATTTCGTATTATCCCACTCTGCCTGTGATGTTGCTAAATGCTAAGAAAGAAGCGGGGCAGGGGAACTAATCAAATAACTTCAATTAGTCAAATCAAATGTATAAAACCAGTTAATACTGTACCATATTGATGTCAATATAAATTGAATAAAACAAAACGAAGTAATCCTTTTTCTGGATTACTGACTTCAATTTTAACATCATTCATTCAAGTTCATAACCAACAAGAACCTTCAAAGAAAAGTGGTCCAGACACCACAGCACATGTTTTTGTGAAGAGGATTCTAACAGAATGAGAGCATGGCTTTGGTTCTGTTTGGGGGTGTCATTGGGTTTTTTAGATGCCAAAACAGTCCCAATAAATTATAGTTACAATACCCCAGGAAGAAATATAAAAGGCAGCTTTTTATCTACAGCATCTATGTGGGGGGAAAAATGCCTCAAAGGAAGTTAGTAACCTATTTCTGGCCAGAAGAAGGAGCAGCGCTAACATCTCTAAGCTTCTCATATTCTTTTCTCATCAAATCCATTTTCCCAAAACTAAATATGATAGAAACATGGTTTTGCAAAGTCCACACTGCTTTAGATAATGGGTTAGGTGTATCCATAAGAAAGTCTTTAAAACAAAGATCAATTAGTACAGATAAAATCCAGGAACATGTGGAGACTTTCCCTGTTATCTGCTCTTTTAGAAGAGGCATGGGCAAACTCCAAGTCTGAGGGCCAAATCTGGTCTGCTGCCTGTTTTTGTAAATAAAGTTTTGTTGGAACACGGCCACCCCTACTCATTTATGTATTTACTTTTATATTCATGCTTCAAGCATAGCAGAGTTAAAGAGTTGCGATAAAAACCATATGGCCTACAAAGTCCAAAATATTTATTATACTATCTGGCCCTTTAGAGAAAACGTTTCCAAACCCCCTTTTTAGAAAATAAATCTCACACCACATCTTTGATTACATGAATCGTGCTTAAGCACTCTGAATGGTAAATTTTATTTTTACTTCTTTATTCGGTACCTAAATCCAAATAAACCTGTAAGAATGATAGGGATACTAACTGTCCACATTTATTCATCATCTAATATGTGCCGGCTGATGTAGTGAGTAGTGTTTTAAGCTGCTAAGTGTGTGGTAATTTGTTTCACAAAGATATTGAACTAATGGGCTAGCTATTCCTATTTTGTTGCTATAGAATGTGAGGCACCAAAAGATTTGGTGATTTTCTCCATGTGTCACAAGTGAGGAAGTGACAGATCCTGTGCTATGCATATGTCCTACCAGATCTACCTTCTCTAAACTTGGGGGAGTTTTTTGGTGTTTCTTGGGAAAACCTCTTCTAGGGTGATTTCCTGTCCCATTATGTGGGTCTGTATTTCTAGGAGGCTCTTCTTATTTTCACCCATTGAACAGGATTACTGAAACAGGTTAAAATGTAAAATATTTTACATTTAAGTTGGAGGAGGAAATGTTGGAATGCATTTCGACTTTTCACCTGAAAGATTGATCAAAATTCATATTTTATTTTAGAAGAAACGAACATCATTGTAAAAATATTGTACATGGTCTCCTTATTTACTGTCAGATCATTTCCTTGGAACAGGTGGCTGGCTGCAGGAGCGTCGGGAAGATTAGGGGTGGTACCAACACTGAGCAGAGGGCCCAGAACTAGGAACATCACCATACTTGGTGATGTACATTGTGATTCACATTCTTGTCATCACTGTTGATGATGAAGCGAGAGATGTCAGGCGTTTAGGCTGTAGCCTTTTTGTTTTTCCAAGATTATGAAAAAATCCACCCTAGCTTTAATTCGTAAGTCAAAAAGTATCACTAGTTGGATAGAGTTTAAAACATCATCAGTAGTCATATGCTGAACATGCCCAAAATGGTGCTACTCATTGTTTTGAAAATTCAGTTATTTAAAAACCTGTGCATTATTAAAATGATCGAATCCTTCATTAAAAAATTAAGTGGCCTTGTAACTATACATAAGTGTAGGAGTATTTCAAGACTAAAGGGTAGTCAAACATCAAAATTTTAATTGCTTTTTTTTGCATTTGACTATTTTGTTTTCTAACAAAGACGATAAGGAAACGTTAAGCTATAAGACAAGAGCAGCAGAGAGTAACAACAATCTGGAAAAAATGATGTCAAAAAATAAGGTATAAAACAGACTATCAAATTCTGCTCGGCATACAGCAGTGAGCAAAAGCCAAAAACCTAGCTAATATTCTGGTATATATAAGTGACTTCTGCTTAGAATCCTAAATATTTTTTCCAATGGAAGAATCATATTAGGCATTTAGAATTAATGACCATGAACTTTGGCATTTTCTCAGTGTAACAATACCCAAGACACCTGATATGACAGCTTATAAATATATGACAAACTTTCTCAAATAAAACAGCCACCTCTTTAAGCTTTAAGAAAAGGTTAAGACAATGTATTTAAGACCAAATTATAAGATATTATTTATTACGATGATTAATTTTTCAGGCTTCCCCAGCTGCTAAGTGGAATTTGTTTAAGGCCTCAGTCTTCTACTTTAAAACCACTTTGTTTCCTTTAAACTTCTACATCTTTCTCTCACATCTTAGTGCGCGAAAACACACACACACACACACACACACACACACACACACACACACACACACACACACACACACACCCTTATCCATACATGGGTATGGATGTTACAAATTTATTTTAAAATACTTGTATATTCTGAATATCCTCAGAAACTTTCAGTTCTATCCTATTTATTACTGGTTTCATATAATTACTAAAAGATACTAAATAAGACTAGATCTCTCCTACGCCTTATGCTCTATCCAGAGTCTCCCCTGCGGAGCCTCCAGTGCTGTAGTTTGTTACTTGTTATCATATCTTTTGTTTTTCAATTTCTTCAGTCCTTTTAAAATCCTCCATAATCAAGCAATGCAAATTCGTTTAGGTTAAAAAAAAAACACAAACAAAAGAAACCAAATTCTTGTTTTGGGTTAATAACTTTGTACTGAGCTACATTGATCCAATTGCTAGTTTTTCAGAAAACTAGTAATGTGTCCTGACTTTCTGTGCTCATTTGTCTCTTAGTTTAAACTCATCATTTGCCTAGGCATAAAATTTTCATATTGAATAAAGGAACTTTCCAATAATGCAAGCTTAGTGATATGTTGTGATTGTAGGGTTGGGAAAATAGCAACTCCAAAACTGTTTCTTTAATCTTCAGGCACATTTTTATTTGGCTTGAAACACTCTCAGATCGAGTGAGTTCTCCTTGCAATACATGAAAATTGGTTCAAGTTACTCAGTTACTTTTCCTCAGTTAAGGCAGCTCTGAAAGGATGTTTTAATACAAAGTTAAAGTTGATTAAGCAAGTTAATTAATGACCATGAACTTTGATTAATTCATAATGACCATGAATTATGATTAAGAAGAGGAAATCTTAGAATCTCATTGTGTTTTTCTAAAGACTTGGTTTTGCTTCCAGAATTGTGTGTAATAATTTGAATCTATTTCTGTATCTTCTTTTCTTTATCATGTCAAAAATTATATATCCATTACAATAAAAAAAGAAATACCATAATTTTAAAATGCACATGCCCCAAAAGAAAATAAATCCTCCTAAAGCTATGATTTAGAGAGAGGTACTTTTCACTTTGTGATATAGATTTCTAGTGTGTTCCTATTTGTATCACGTTTGAAATCTATATCACATTTAAATGTGTTTAAGAAAACACATTTAAAAAATTTAATATTAAATTTGAAAATGTGAAAATGAACAATGAATGTAATTTCCTTTAATATAATTGGGAATAGTTGCATGGTGTTCCGTTGTACTGATATTTAATAATTAATTCAACTTCATAGTGGAACATTTAAGGTTTTTTGTTTTTTTTACAACTTTTTGATAATATAATCAGTGTTGGGGAAAACAACATTGTAACTATGTCTTTGTACAAACCATGATTATTTATTTAGGATAAATTCTAAGAAACAGAATTATTTAGTCCAAGTTATACACATTTTTGAGGACCTCATATGAATTGCTTGGAAATTTGTACCAATTTAGAATGCAGCTTAATATAGAGCATGCTGTCACATGAAACTTCATTAACACTAACTAGCTTTATATTTTTTATTTGATTTTAATATTTGTTAGGTTGAAAATGGCGCATTCTAATTCATTTTTAATTGTATTTCTTTGAGTTTTACTCAGTTTAAACTTTCCCCCTACTATTTTAATCATTTTAATTTATGTTAAGTTCCTTTCATCTTTGCCATTTTCCATCTATGGCATTAACAGTGTTTTCTTGATTTGCAAAATCTCTTTGAAGTTTAAGGAAATATGATTTTTACATCTTTTTCTTTAAGTTATGTTTATAATAGATTTAAATATATATGTAAATATATATCATTTTTAATGTGTAATTTCTGCATTACATGTTACTGCTTTTTTTTTTAATAAGAAGCCAATACAGCGACAGAAATGATCTTAGGACAGTGAATGGCAAATAGGAGAGGTTATTTAAGTATTATCTTTTGCAGTGATTTCCATTTTTGTCTCAGAGAAAATTGTGGCAGAGATATGTTCTGTAACTCGCCCAAGGTCACATAGCTTAATATGTGTACCTAAGATACAAACTCAAGCTGTCAAGACTCTATTTAATTACTAGGGTGAAATTAGCCGTTTCCTTAAGGAGTCTTATTTCCCTTTCATGTGAAATGGTAGTTCTAACTCAAGACCTGGGCTTCAGATGAACATATTGCAAGTGGTGTATCATTGCCTCTAGGCTCTTCCAGGTACTAGAGCTAAGAGGTAGAACACACACACACACACACACACACACACACACACACACAATTCTTCCTCACCTTTCACATTATATATTTGTATCTTCTTTCTTCCACACTGAGTCTCTGGTTCCTAAGAATATCAGTATATTTGCTTATGGGCTCTATCTTATATCACACCAAAGGAGTTTTAGATTTCACTACTTTTATACCACTACTATAAACAAACCAAGTAATTCCTTTGCTGTTATTTTTGTTCTTAGAATATCTACCACTAAATATATACTGTCAGAGGACTGTTTCCAAAAGTTACTTTAATTCATTCTATTTCTTGTGTTATTATTAATTTGAAATAAACTTAGGTTTATTGGTTTTTATTTAGATGTGATTTGGAGTTGATTATTTTATCCTTTATGATTACATTTTTGAATATGTGAAATATTAATATGGTTCAAAAATGAAAAGATACCTTAGTGAATTCTCACTCTCAGCACTATCTCAATACGATTTTCTCCCACTGCTCGTGGCTATGATTTTTATTATTCTGATTTTTATTAACCTAAGAAGAATAATTCCTAGGTTTCTGTCCGCAAAAATAGCAAGAGCATACATTGCTTTTTCCTTTCTTCCTTTTGCTTTTCTTTAAAAAGTGGTGGAATATGAAGCCATTTGCCCTTTATGTTTTTTACTTAGCAGCATAACTTGGACACCATTTGATAGTGGTGTACTGAGATTCCCCATGCTTGTTTATTTTTCCGTAGAAATCCACTGTGTTAGGCTGTCCCCAATATTTCGTTATGATGAATAATGCCTCAGTGAATGAATTTGCTCATACTGTATTTTATATTTGTGGAGTCGAGTCTCCAGTTAAAATCTAGGAGTGGCCTGTGCCATTTGACTACTAACCAGCACTGCATGAGAGTGTTGTTCCCACAACTTTGCAGCAGAGCGTGGTGTCAGGCTTTCAAAGTTTTACAGATTTCATAGGTGGCAGTGGTATTTTGTGGTAGTCTTAGTTTGTATTTTTCTTCCTAAAAGTTAATTGAGCATCTTTTAGTATAT
This sequence comes from Rhinolophus sinicus, assembly GCF_057876585.1. Classification (NCBI taxonomy): domain Eukaryota; kingdom Metazoa; phylum Chordata; class Mammalia; order Chiroptera; family Rhinolophidae; genus Rhinolophus; species Rhinolophus sinicus. Next base: position 126,547,234 of record NC_142515.1, read on the forward strand.
TTAAGGATGTTTTATATATCTTTTCCCATAAACTCTTCATTACTTTGCCCTTTTAATCAGTTAAGGCTTTGGTCTTTTTTTCATGAGTTTTTAAGAGTTCTTTATGTTTAAGTCCTTTATCTGTAACATACTCATATGTTACACACATTTTTTTCGTTTTTGCTTTTCTTTTGACTTTGTTCATGGTGGTTTCCCATAAAATACTTCTTAAAAAACATAGTTGAATTTATCAGTATTTTTCCTTATCGCATCTGGATTTGGAGTCAGCATTTCCACAAATCAGCTTATAACAGCAAAATGTTTTCTTCTAATAATTGTATTAATAATTCTCTTTAAAAGTGAAGCAGGTCCTAGTAATAATATCATTGGACTTTCAAATATAACCCAGGATTGTCCCAGGAAGACAGAGATATATAGTTACTGCTTTACAGGTATTATTTTATTTAAATTCTAAAGCTAACATCTACATTATTTTTAAAAAATGTTCTTACTTACCTTCAGGTTAAAACTATAGCTGCCCTGTTTCCTCAATCTAAAATATTTTATCATTTCATTATTAATGCCAATGCTACATTATAAAGCAAAAGAATGCTGTATTCTCAGATATTATTGTATTGTAAGATGAATGTATAGTAAGCATATTCTGCTCCTTAAAACTTCACTGATTAAAGAAAGGTTGAGGTGCAACATGCATTTATTTATTATTTCTAAGAATTGAGCTCTAAATCTTTATTTTTACCTAATCACTAACAGTTATTATTCTGTAAAATGAGATGATTATTTTTAATTATTCTAAATGGCAGTAATAGATTAACCTCCTATAATTGTCATGAGTTAAAAATAAACAAACAAACAAAAAAAAACCCTCAAATGCAACCATCCCCATTAGAGCCCAATTAATTACCGTGGGGAGGAGGAAATTAATCCCTACTGAAAGTTTAGTTTCTACGGATGTTTTTAACCTATGCTATTTCAATGAATCCTCTAGAGGGCTCAATATATTTCCTATTATAGTCCTCATTTAACAAGGGCAGAACCCGAGACCCAAAAGTTGGCTAATCTGCCTAAACTAGTAAATTAGAAATGAAGTGAGGACATAACGTGAAGTCTGCACCACTCCAAAGACCTTGTTTTTTTTTTCACAGTACTTGGTGGCCTCAGATGAGAAACAAATTGCTGTTTTCTAGGAATTTCTCAGAATGTAGTATTTTTACTTGTTTGATGGTCATATGTTAGCAATGTAGCTAGTTGTAAACTTCCCGTGACGCCCAGATTATCACTGTACTTTACACACAATTTAAAGATGTACCCCATATTCCAGTGAAACGAAGCACAACAAATCACAGAAAATAAGTTTCAATGCAGCCATGCTGCTAATCTTTCCAGATCAGCTCTCAAGCGGGTTGGATAATCCTATGTGCAGGGATATATGCTTCCTTAATTTAGATCTCCTCCCTCCCACCCCCATTTTATTGTCATCCTTATAAGGAATGTGTGTTCTTGGAACATGGGGTTTCTTTAAAGGCTTCTCTCAGTGGACCATTGAGGGATGGACTCACTTCTTCTCAGGCTCTGAGAAATTAAAGGACATGCATAGCCTCAGGCCTTCATTTTGAAAGCACTATCCATTCCTTATAAAATGACAAAAGACGCAGCAAAGCCAACCTTTTATTTTCCCACCTTGGCCTTCGATCTATTTAGTAATGCCATGCCATTTCTATCAGGTTTCTTCCCGAAGGCCCTTTCAGAACACAAATAAAAGAATGAATACAGGAGCTGAGCTTTCTCCCATTCAACTTTCAGCTCTGTTAACTTTCAATACCAGAAATGTATTTAAAACTGGATAAGGTTTGTTAACTCTTATATACCACTGTCACTCATCCAGATAGAAAAGAATAAAACTATATGTGATAAGATTTGCAATTCAAATCGAACCATTTCACTTTGAAAACATAGAGTGTTGTGAGTTGGGCAAGACAAGGGAGGCAAGATTAAGGCTTCATGTGAATCTTTAGTAATATAGTGTTGGTGTTCATGAAGCTAGCTATGTAATTTCGTATATTCCTTAGAGAATATTGTAATAAACATTTTCTGATCAGGTTGTGCTTTATATTTGATTCTAACTGTGGAATAACACATCAGCTTTTATAAAAAAAAATAAGTATATTTCTGAACAAATTTAGATTTTTGAAGCATGAAAGCCAAAGAAATAAACTACTTTAATTTTTTTCAAAATATTTGTGTATTTTTAAGTCATATGTTGTAGACTTCATCCATATTCACACAACTTAGGAGATTCCTTAAAGAGACAGACAAAAAGAACTGAATGTGTGTAATTAGAATCTTTCAAAACACAACAAAACAGAGAACAAACTCTTTTCATAACAGTTGAGCTAAATTTCACTGCCTGTCACTCAGATAGTATTATATTAATAATTTCATAAGGTGCTTACTCCAACGACTGCAACTTACTTTAACTTGAAAAATAAACTCAACACTTTTTGAATAATAGTGGTATCAAAATGCATTGGATTAATTTAACTTCAACTGATTTTAAGAACTCTTTAAAATAAAAAAAAAAGCACAATAAAAGTTTCCAAGTTCTGTGCTTGAGGCACGATTGGGTGATATATTAAGGTCTTTAGGAAAAAAATGGAAGCAAGAGAAACAATATGAATTCAGCGTATGTCTACTATGAAAATGGTACTAGGCTAGTTTAAGTAAAGATTTATAGATTAATCAATATACGAGCAAGAAGAAAAGCTTTGGAATTGTGCTAAATCTCCTGAATCTAAGAATTACCCACAGGACCCATAGGGTGGTCTATATGCAGCCATGTTTATGCTGCATCACCCTTCCCTTCCCTAGCAGTGGACACTGAATCAAGCAGAGCCTGTAAGATTCTTTCTCCCAGGAGTCTGGAGTTTTGATCTCCTGAGCAATATTTGAGTATGATTTGCAGCGAAGGCAGGACTATGACCTTTCTATGACAAGGAAGTATAGGACTTTCTACAGCTAAGATCTCTAAAATGACTTATTTCTCCCGTTTCTGAAGCTTAGTGGATTCTGTGAGGTTACCCAGTATCCTTTTAATAATGTTCCTAACTAGACTACCTCAAGTTAGTTTCGGTACTTGCAACTGGAAGAATCTTAGCAGAATGTCTCTGTTTAACCTTTCCCTGGTATACCTCTTTATTTTTAATACCAAAATGTCATAAAATATACCTACCTTTCAATACAATGTTCTGGGTACTGTTTACATAGAAAAAAGTATATATTCACCTCCAAATGATATATATGTTTTTAAAAAAAATTATATGAAGGCAATGGATTCCTAGTTGTCTAACTAAGATTTATATGATTAATGGAGACCATTCAAATACTTTTTCACATAGTAAAAACCATTCTGATTAGGGGTGACTTGGCCTCTTTGTATGTAGAAACAAAAGTGGCCTCGTACTTCCCAAGGTTTTACAAGGCACCATTACTACATTTAGATGTAGGTGCTAATTGTCAAGGGGAAAATGGAAGATACTTTAAAGGAAAAACATGTTCAGAGTAAAGAGACACGGGGTGATGATGGAACCTATCATCAACAATTAGGGAGCAGGCAGATACAAAAGAGCTAAACTACAAACTAGGAAGAAATGGTATGGCGTGTTTCAACATCTTAGAAATTGAGAGTGTCTTCATTTTTAATTTAACCATTGCTTGTAGAATAGAATTCATAGTAGCCTTCATGATCCAAACTGTTTCTCCCAATTCTCATTTTATGAAACTCAATAGGTTTTGATGCATATGTTGGGATATCATTCGATATCTGAACTCTTCCTATCTGTTCAATGGAATTTTGGGAAACAATAGATTCAGAAAACAATAGATTTAGTAAGTATGGTATTCCTTACTATCTGAACTTGAAGTTGGGACTTTGAAGACTATTAGATTCAAATATATATACATATATATGTATGTGTATATATATATGCATATATATACACACACATATGTATGTCTGTATATATAGATACACATACATATATATGTATTTATGTATATGTATATATATTTAAGTATATATATGAGTATATATATTATACATATATAATATATATGTACATTTATCTGAAAACCATTCACATGCTGAAAATAAATGAATATAAGATACAATAGTGGGTAGTCTAAATTATAAGTTGTAAATTCACATAGAACTAAATCTATTCTTAAATTCTCATAAAATAAAATGAAAAGTCAACTGAAAGGTTTTAATCCTAATTCTGATCTGAAGCAGTGTGTGTTCCCCACACCAAGCAAGCAATTCTCTGGACACCAGAAGTATATCCTACAATTCAGCTCAATTCTGAGTATTTATCCAGAGACAGCATCAGACTCCACAGGTCAAAGATTTGGCTGCCCCCTTCCTCAGATGCAAATCTCAAGTTCAGGCTGTACCATTGCTTCTGACCTATGGGCTATAGATGAGAATTCCAACCACCCTGTGGTTGGGTTTGATTATTTGCTAGAACAGCTCATAGAACTCAGAGAAACAGTTTACTTAGTAGATTACTGGATTATTATAAAAGCGTATAAGTCAGGAGCAGCAGATGGTAGAGATGCACAGAGCAAGGAGCAGGGAAAGGGCATGGAGCTTCCGTGTTCTCTCCAAGTGCAGCCCTCTCCTCAAACCTCCATGTGTTCATCAACCTGCAAGCTCTCTGAACCCCATCTTTTTGGGTTTTTATGAAGGCTTACTTCCTTCATAAATGATTGATTAACTCATTGGCCATTGGAGATTGATTGACACAACCTCCAGCCCCTCTTTCCTCTCCCGTTCCAGGAGGTCATGGAAATGAGACTGAAAGTTCCCACTCTCTAATCACACTGTTGGTTCTTTCTCTTGGCAACCAGTCCACCCTGGTGCCAGGTGCAGTTTCAAAGTCACCTCGTTAAAAATAAAAGACACCTTCCTTGCTCTTATCTCTTAGGACATTCGAAGGGTTTTAGGAGCTCTATGCCAGGGACAGGGACAAAGGCCAGATATGTATTTCACAATATCGCACCTACTCCACCTTCTTTATGGCCATTTGTGGCCCTGTGACTAAGCTGTTAACAAAAAAAGGTGTGAACAAAATGATGTATGTAAATTCTGGATTGTACACTTAAAAGAAACCTGCTTGCCCACCATTTCTCATTCCAGTAGTTTAGAATGAAGATTTAATAGCCATCTTTGACCATGAGAATGAGGAAAACATCCTAGGATATGGAGGAGCCACAGATGGAATATGCCTGTGTCCCTAAGTGGGGAAGGTTGTCCTACCACTGGGACTGTTCACCAGCTTAGATCTTTCTGGGGTCAAGCTTCTCTCTTCTTCCTTCTTGGGCATGGGCTTGTCCACAGTGAAAATATACTTATTTATCCTAATCATTTAGCTATGGAAGATGATGTGTTCATGGCCTTGCTTATATAAGCACATATAATTCTGGAGTTCAGTATTTAGAAATAATTGCCCACAGCAATCAGCCCCTTCTTCAAAAACCAAGTTGGTCGTGCATTGAGTTTGTATATGCACCGCCCCTTTCTAAAACTCCAGGTACAACATTTGTTAAGTTTGAACATCATTATTTGTGTACAAGAAATATTTCCATCTACACTACTTTCCTCCTCTGGAAAAGTAAGTGGTTCCTTTGAGAAAATAATCAAATGTGAATACATACAAAGACGTTGTTAGTGAATACACATACTCGTATACTTTTTGCTAAATGTGGAATGTACACAATTCAACCTATAGAAAATTATGCACCATACATTAGAAGCAGAGCTGATGGCTAGCAAAACCTGAGGACAAAGAAGACCCTGGTTGGTTGAAATGGGAATCTTTTCTTCAGTCTGTAGTGTGTGGTTACTTTTTTTATGGCCTCCATTAATGTTTTCTCATGAGTTGAAAGAAGTCTTATTCAATTGATGCCTGTCTACATTATGGAATCTGTTTTGCATAAAAGGCTTTGCAGCATTCCACTTCTCCAATACAAAAAAATATTATGCTAGGAGAGACTTTTCAACTCAAATTTTCAGCTAAAAGCACAAAAAGTATATACTTTTCTATTTTCTTGTTTTACATTTCCCTTATTTCCAAAAGATAAGAGTAATATTTTTCTAAGACCGATGCACCATAGCTGTAGCGTTTTAAGATAACACTAAGAATTTTATTTAATAAATATATTGCTTGGAATTTTTCAATCGTTATAATTTTAAAAGCAATAAACATGTATAGCTACATTTCTTCCTCCACTGTCACATTTAAAGGTTGGTTTGTCTGAGCATTAGTAGAAATTGTAGTTTTGTTAAGGAGAGATAATGGGGAATAATAAATGTTCTAATATAAATATGAACTTTCTGAATATTCTACTCTTTAATGCCAGAGACACATTTTAGGGAATACAAAAAATGCTATTTATAGTCCTTATAAAATTTGCGTGTTAACTTATTTCCTTTCTACTGTAACATGAGCAAATAACATAAACATAACTATCTTACAGGAGTATTATATTATTTTGTGTAAGGGTGTGCAATAATATAAAATGCTTCTTAAGCATACAAGCTACCTCTCTAAATTACAAACAAGGGATAAAGCAAAACATCATTAAATTATTAATAGCTCTGGGGAATGGAAGATGAATGCATTATGCTTTGTATTTTAGCTACCTAGTTTATTAGTTTATTTTCTTAAACTAAGCTACCCAGTGCCCAAAAGCATTTCATGAGCGCTACTATTCCATAGATACTCATCTGTACACTGAAGATGTAGCTACGAACAATAAAGTAAAATTCATATTTCTCATGGAACTGATATTCTAAGAAAATACGAGCAGCTAAGATACTGTAGGGAGAGAAAAGTGGTATAAATAAAATAAACCAAGGTAATGGAGACACTAGCTAGATGTGCTAACTTAGGTAGGATTAGGGAAAGCTTTTCTTCAGGAGAAATATTTGGGCTGCAACCTGAGTGACGAAAGACGGGCAACTATGAGAAAATATCTGGGAAATGATTCCAGGCACAGAGAACAGCGAGTGTAAAGTGCTGATAAACATCCTTGTGCCTGTGAGGAAATCAAAGACAACCATTGGGGGATGCGTAGCAACGGAAGTGCAGAGGAGTCAAGTGCATAGGCAGGTGCTGGACTAAGGAAGGGCGGTTACATACTATGGGAGAGATTTGGGTTTTACTCTAAGAGTCTCTTAAAGTAGAACAGTGACATACTCTGAAGTATACCTTTAAAATTTCATTCTGGATACTGTGGGCGAAATTACTGCAGAGAAACTTAGGAAGCTATGCTAGTGACAAAAGCAAACAATACATATATATGAGAATAGACTTCCACTTGTCCAAGATGATCCATACACCACAAACAAACAAACAAACAAAGTAGACAAAATCTGTGAAACAATGGGTTTCAAGACATTGAACATGAGACAAGGAAGGGCAATAATCCCTGAGAGATAATGGCTGAGCCCTGTAATTGTTCACCTTGAGTTTACAGTCTTGAGAGAGTTTCTAGGTTGCAGCACAGAGGGGAACTGGGAGGCGTACAGTGGGCCCCGTTAGTTAAGGAGACAGAACTGAGGGTTACGGGAGAACAAGCTTACTGCAGTTTGCAGAACAGACTATCTGAGAAAGAAGCTGCACAGGGAGAAAACTCTGGAGGTCTGCAGGGGTTCACTGCAGTATTTGCAAAGTGCTGCTCAGCATATTCACAGGAGGAAATGACTCAGGGCTGTCGGAGGACTGACTACCTGAAAGGATTTGAGAGAACAGTGGTCAGGTCTCCCAGAGAGCTAAGAACAGTGCCTGTTAACCACAGTCAGACCCATCATTCGCAGGGCGTGCGGCAGAGCGCTCAGAACGTTTTCCCTCCTAGGGCTGCAGTCACAAAGTACCACAGACGTAAACAAGGCTCAGGAAGCTAGAAGTCTGAAATCCAGGTTGGCTGACCTAGTTCCGCTGAGGGATGTAAGGGGGAATCTGTCCCATATCACTCTCCTAACTTCTGGTGGCCCACGTGGCCTTTGACTTGTGGCAGCATAACTCCGGTCTCTGCCTCTATTTTCATATGGCCATCTTATTTCTCTGTGTGTCTCTGTCCAAACTTCCTCTGTCCATAATGATACAGTCACATTAGCTTACATCTGCAATGATGGCCTTTCCAAATAATGTCACATTCTGAGGGACTGGGTGTTAGGACTTCAGTACATCTTTTTGTTGTTGTTTTGTTTTGTTGTGGAGGGGATACAATTAAACCTATAATACCTCAGTAAAGGGAATTCATTAGCTTTAGGATAATGGTAGTCGAGTTCTACCTACCTTTTTGTTTTTTTATAATTTCGTTTTTGGGTAGGAAGTGCTTATCATTTAGCAATAGATCTTGGTGCTATCTTTAGTGCAACCTCAATGATTTGAGTGTTGTCAGCCCAGGGCTTCTGTTATAGTAAATATATACATGCATTATTATTATGTATTATACACCATGTTTCCCTGAAAATAAGACCTAGATGGACAATCATCTCTAATGCATATTCAGAGAAAAAGCTAATATAAGACTGGTTTATTATATTATATTATATTATAAAAATATATTATATTATAAAATATATTGTATTATAAAAATATATTATATTATAAAAATATATTATATTATAAAATATATTATATTATAAAAATATATTATATTATATTATATTATATTATATTATATTATATTATATTATATTAGACCCAGTCTTACATGATAGTAAAATAAGACCGGGTCTTATATGAATTTTTGCTCCAAAAGGCGCATTAGAGATGATTGTCCGGCTAGGTCTTATTTTTTGGGAAACACGACATTATCATTAAGGTCATTTGAGCAAAATGGATACTTGACTAAACGATATGAAGAAAGTTATGATGTCATTTGCTGTCTATCAGGTTCTAGATAGAAGATAAAATATGATGATGGATGAGGACAAGCGATGATATGCTGTAGCATTAGTAATTCCATAGTAGCTTTGAAGGAAATCATTTATCTTACTATATTTACATAATATATGTTTGCTTTCCACATTATAAAATGACATTCATTTTAGAATACATGAAAAGGACATTTAAACAAAATATAATTATTATATAACTTGCATATCTAGATTATTTTGATACTGTCCCATGAGAATTATTCATGACATTTAATTTTCTTAAAAGCATATTTTCATATAGTTACATTATATTTTGTTGTATAATCTATCCTAAATGTAAATAATTATTTACAATATCTTAGCATTTTGGAGAATGATTTATCTTAAACAAGTTCTTAGCTCTTAAAAGAGCTATTGTAAGATTGTGCTAAATACCAAATTTATAAATTTATCAATTTAACGCATTGTTTTATGAACTAAATATACAGTTCTGTTGCATATTTTGTGTTAATAAATACCTCAGCTGTATTTTTTTAGTGTATTTTGCCAGTGCATACTACACAAAAAGTCCTACATATTAGAGATATTTTTTTTGAAAATAATTCTGAAATAGTACTGGAGAAATGAGACTTTAAAAAAAAAGGAAAAAATTATTTTCAAAAATTGTAAGGAAATCCTTACTCTAAACCCTTGATGCTGAAATAGTTCTATTATTCTTTTGGGCAATATGGGAAACTTATAAAGTATTTAAAAAGTTTATTAGGATTAATTAATTTGTGTTTAACATCTGTTCCTAAATGATAATGAGCTGATCGTTATAAGTAAAGTCTTGTAATATTTGTTACATGTAGAATAAAATAAAAACTGAGGTTTTTACCTGTCACACAATCTGATATTAAATATGGCTGCGTCACAATGTACCATTTCCATTTTATGATGAATTGCTGGGCCCATCTGACTGTGTGACTGGCAGGCTAGGCTTTGGCATGGTCGAGTGTTCCTTCTCCACCAAGAATGAGAAGGAACTAAGCATGTCTGGAGCCGTTTCTCACCAGGAATACAGTTCTCGCCTGTGACCTTGTCTGAGAATCCCAGGGGCCGTCATCATGATTCTCTCTCTGCTTTTTGTTATAAGCTCCATTCAGCACTGTGCCCACAACTGATACCCCCAGTTATTTTGCTCAAGCAGCTGGGCTGCTTGCACTGCATCCTGGACCAGCTCCAGAGCCTGTACCATCTGGGCCCAGCTCAGGTTTGGCAGCCTTCCATCTCACCTAGTATCTGGACTAGGGCAGTATTAGGTGTGGAACATGGTATTTCAGGATGCAAAGGAGCCTCCCAGACTCTGTACTTTTTTCTTGTGCTAAGGGATATAAGATGCAGTCATTTGGAGGATATATCTGGGCAGGCCCCTGACTGTTGCATCACTAAATTTTCACTAAAGTGACACGTCTTTCAATCTTTATAGGTCTTAATACTCAATTCACGAAGCACATGTCTTACCAGGGTCTCCAATGTACTAGTCATCTCTGGCTTGTCCTGCCCAAGTGGCATGATGTCATCGATATAAATGATCAGGGTGATACTTGGGATAACCAGGGGGTCCAGATCCCTTTGTACTATTTTATGATAGAAGGCAGAGCGTTAACATTCTTTAGCTCTGAGGAAAACTATAAATGACTAGTTTTTGTTCATTTCACTAGAATGTGAGTTGTTGTGATTCTTTTTTAATTGGAGTGAAAAAATAATACTTATACATTCACCAAATAAATGGCCTTATACCATGTAACTGAGGCTTAATTAATCTACTCTAGCAAGGAAAGTTATTTGGCACAATACCAACAGTAGAGACGTGGCTTGACTAGGCCTGCAGTAATCTGAACTCATTCTCAAGGACATATCCAGTTTCTCCAGCGGCCTGATATGATTGGGACCATCACCTGTGACTTCCTTAGGCCATTAATCGTGGTGGAGAAACCTACACTGCTGTTCTGCATCTTTTAAATCCTTAATGGTAATATGAATACCATGACAGCCCTCCTCCAGGGCAGTACTGTCTTTGATGTGCTCTGATGCTGGGGGGCGGTGGGAGAGGGGGGTTGGGCAGGTTCACTTGGCTCTCAGGTGCCTGTTAATTGGCCCCAACTTTCTGTTATCTTCTTGTAAAGCATCCATTGAGTTTAGCACATTCAATGCTATTTTTCTTAAATTTACTGCAGTAATCTCCCCTTATTTGCTGGGGAAATACATTCTGAGACCGCCCCCCCCCCCCCCCCCCCGTTGCTGCAAGGGATGCCTGAAAATGAAGACAGTACCAAACCCTATATGTACTGTTTTTTCCTATACAGATACATCTATGGTAAAGTTTAATTTACAAATTAGGCACACTGACAGATTGTCAACAATAATAATAACATAGGACATTTCTAACAATTTACTGTACTGTTAGGTGCATGTGGCCTGTCTTCAGTAATTTTTATATTTTTCAGTCCAAACCTATTGTTGAATCTGTGTAAACATCCTTTATTTGCAGCAAATGGGTTGGAGTCGCTTGTTTCAGGGGATCCCTTGCTGAAGTCTCCATCTAGGCTCAATGTTTTCCGGTGCAACACGTTGCCGTTAATCAGAACACATTGTCGGCTCCTGACATCCACCGTAAGTATAATGCGTTTCCATGTTAACTAAGCACTTATCACGCACTGTGGCTGTGACAGTGGCAGTGTGAGGTGCAAAGCAAAATTAGCACAGATTCCTTTTTCCTTCTTCGGTTTCACAGACAAAGATCCACTTTTACCATATATCTTAACAACCTCCACATACGTCTTTCTTTATTGAGTCGTGAACTTGCACCTTTCACTTCAAGGAAGCACTTTACGGCTTCTCTTTGGCATGTATAGATCGCCAGCATCACTGCTCTTGCTTTGGAGGCCGTTCTGAAGTAAAATAAGGGTCAACAGAACGTAAGTCCTGTGATACCGTGACAGTCAATCTGATAACCGAGGTGACTACTCAGTGACGGATAGCCGGTGTCTACAGCGTGGAGAGTCATGGCCTGGGTGGGACGCTGGAGACTGTGTCACACTCCTCAGAACGGTGAGCAATTACAAACTAATGAATTGTTTATTTCTGAAATTTTCCATTTAATAGTTTCGGACTGGGGTTGACCAAGGGTAACTAAAACAGTGCCAGAAAGCAAAACTGTGGATGGGATGGTGGGGCTACTGTATTTCCTCCAAATGTGTTTCAAACAACTGAGAAATTGTGCATCCCTTTTCACTGGTGCATTATTCTGATTCACAAGTGAATTTCTCACAACTGGCTGAATACCTTGTGCGGGGCATATCCTGTGATTACCTACCACGGGTGATGAGGTCCTTGGTGCCAGCTGGTGAGCCATCTGGTTGCCATCACTTGTCACAGGTTTGGATCTCTAGGAAGCTGACTCTGGAGATGATGTTAAATGTGCAGACGTTGTCTAGAGAGAGTCCTAGAAATGACCACGTCTGGGAAGGCGGCACAAGAACAGAGTGCACAGAGGAAGAAGATGAGCGGTAGCACAGGCCTGGCAGCTCAGCCCTGCCACAGGGAGCTCTGAAGATAAAAGCAGCTCTTTCCAGCATCCGTCTATCACAGCTGCTATCAGTGATTATCATAGGGGCCACTGAGTGCTTCTAAGCAAGCGGAGGTGTGTTTGTGTGATGTTCACATCAGTAATTTTAATGAACAATCAGTCCAAAAGGCTGGGCAGTTTCACTCTTGCCTCCAGCAGTCACTGGATAGCTGGCTCTGACAATGATGTGACCTTCGGTAAGACAGCTCTGCAGCTAAGCAATCCCTAAAGGTCTGCAGCTGAGGGCTGTCTACTGACTGCACTCCTAGCAGCCAGGGCAACAAATTCTTTCTGGAAAAGACATTTGGGAAGTGCATGTCTCTGTTCATCAAAGCAACTATCATTAATTCTCATAGCTAACCAGTGAGTGCCCCCGGGTGGGAGCCTTGTTGTTTGTTTTTTCATTTTCACATCAGTTATTTTAAAGAACAATTGATACAAAAACAAAAACAAAAAACAACAACAAAAAAAACCATAAATGCCTTGGTGACCCTCAGATTCTCAGCCCAGCTGGCACAGGCCTTGAGTCATGGGTAATGACCACACCTTAGTCATTACCTTGGGACACAGCACTTGTGATCCTGATGTGAGGTGTGGAGATGTCTGCGATGGATGGATGCTGTGTGGTTCTCTGGGTGCTCTGTGATGCTCATGGCAGTTTTTGGTGACAAACCAAGGCCTAGGGGCTACTCATCTCCCCCTACTTGAGGTCCCTGGGAATCAGGAGGACCTACAAAGTGGCTTTTGCCTAGAGAGCCCACACTGCCCTCTCCTTGGTCAGGCTTGGCCTGTGGTCCAGGAGGCTGGGGAGCAACTGATGCACCTTTGGGCCTTCCTGCTGCGCTGCTGCTGGGACCTGACCAACCTTTTCTGGAGCATGAAGCTGAGGCTGCACTTTGCACGAGGAAGGGCCTCTTCCTGGAGTGGAGCTGCAGGCTACTCCTTTCAGCTGCAGCGCTTTGCACACTCAGGACATACTTGCCTGTGTGCGGCGTGTGGCGCCCTTGGAGCCAGAAGCACACAAAGCTTCCTGCACTCCAGGACACTGCGGGGCTGGCTCTGCACAGAGCCTGCTGGTGCCTGGCGAGATGCCCAACCTCTGTGTGCAGCTCTGCCCACACTGCAGATCCAGGGGTAGCAGTGAGGGAGGGTGAGAGGCCAAAGGATTGACTCCTGAAAGTTTGTTTCCACAGCTAAGCAGCTCTGGGTGCTCAGGTGTCACCTTTGGGCCCTGGGAAGGCTGCTTCTGGGTGAGGCTGCTGCTCCACATATTACCGCAGCCAGCTGGGCTTTGTCAGGCGGTGCCGGGAGGAGGGCCTCCTTGGGTCTGGGAACGCTCAGCTGTGGAGCTTGCCCTGTGGAGGGGGCATCTGGAGACGCACATGGCTGTCGTCCTTGGATGACATGCTCCCCATCATCACCTGAATCTCACTGCTCTCTCCGCAGGAGGTCCTTTTCTTCCTGTCAGGCCTGCGTGTGGGGGGCTTCAGCTCACACCATGACCAGTGTCTTTTAGCATGTCATTCTCTGCACTGTGTCTCCAATATCCTTGAACCTTGCTATCCATCCAGGAGGGAAAGAGCTTTCCATTCATGGCCCAGGTCTTTTGGGGGGCGGTGCCTGGGGAAGATGACCGAAGCTCACGCAGCATGAGGCGGCGTTAGCATCTCTACCACAGCCCTCGGCACACTCATTCCCAGAGGGCACATGCCCCCTTCTAGCACAAGCCTGTGTGCCTGGCATGTGTTCCTGTGCATGTGTGCTTGTGTGGCAGAGTTCAGCATGTGTCATACTTCAGACAACCCTAGTTCCTTACGACATCCTGGCCTCACCCTTGCATCAGTGGAACCAAATATGTCCATAGTCTCTTACTGCCCCCCCCACCTCCGTGGAGTTTTGAGTCCATATGTGACCTGGTTTCACAAACCGCTCTCCCCCCTCACCCCCTGTGTGCACACATACCAACATATCCGCTCATGTCCGTTGTATCTCGAAACCCTCATTTGTGTGTTTGTGTTTATTATTCATTGATTTTATTATGGGACCTTGAAAATCAAAGATCACATACATGAGTTACGTGTTCCGCAATATTTCATGACAGTTAAGAGTCCTGAGGTTGGCTGGCATATAATAGACTTGTTTGTTCAGAGCAAAGGCAACACTAGGGGGAACTGTTGCCTAAATTCACAGATTAGGATCTTACAGCTTTATTCATACACTGGCCATAAAATGCATGCAAAGCAACTGTCATTAATCTAAATATGTTTTGGGAGATCGACTGATTCACTGTGCAATTGGTAAAATTTTTAATCAAATAAGATGTACGGAAGAGTCTCTGTTCTGTGCTTGGCTGTGACTCACTTTCTTGTTTCATGTTCACGTATTGTTTTCTGTACCTCACACTGTGCAATAAGGCTGATTTGCACCAGAATCAGATAGTCCATAGAGCAAATGTTTTATACTAACTTCACCTTAGTTTCTTTGGTAACAACTACTTCTATGTTAGATTCTACGAACAGAGTCTGTCTCTCCTGAGTTTCTATTATTCTAATAACATTCAAGAGGATCTGTGGCCTGTTTCTTCTTTAAAATTTCTCTTCAAGTGTGAGGTAGAAAAGAGTCTCTGGCATGGAGAAAAGAACCTTGAGGTTATAATTATAAATCCCTATACAAATGAAAGCTATTCTTTTTCTTGTTTATTTGATTTGCACACTAAACATAATGCTAATGGAATGCTACATGACTATCTTAATAATCCGCTATATCGTAGTACCTCTCAAACTCTAGGGACAAATCCTCGGTAGTGTTTATGTGAAAAGTAGGTCTCTGGAACCCAGTTCTTAAGACTCCAATTGAGTAGGTTTGGGTGGGGCTCAAAAATTGGCATTTTTTAACAGCTATACTAGGTGATTCTGCTGCAAGTGATGAGCAGTCTTCACATAGAAAATGTCAAAAAGCTTTTGTGTTATAAATTGGTTGAAATTGTTAGAAGAAAGGAATCTTGGCAAACAATCGTGTATAACATCATAATCTTGAAGATGATAAACTAGAATCTCAGGGTTTAAAGTGTATCTCAAAGTCATCCACCTCGAAGGCATTGCCAGAACCCAAGCCAATGCTCTTCCAATACCACCTGCTAACTAGCATGTCATCAAACAGATGCCAGGTTGGTTTGACAGAATTCAGATTCAAAACACTTACTGAATTCAGTAAATTTTACTATGATGCTCAAACAAAAGATGAATCTTTTGCACTTTAAATGATTACTGTGCGTTTATGTCAACATAAACATATTAACATAGATTCTTAATTTTCTGAGTGACACTTTGATAGGCAGAAATCCTTTTTTATCTCTAGAAAAGCTTTCATGTGAGAGAATCTTGCTCTGTACATTTTTTAGTAACCTCTTGTAGATATGAATAGAAGTGCCTTACTTGCAACATGAAAGTTTGAGAAAATATGTCAATGTAAGAGTAACTAAATCAACCCAAGTATACTTGGACTGTATATGTTCTCTCTAGAGATTCTAAAGAATTTTTAAAAGACGCAAAGAGAACTTATCCTTCTTTTCAACTTCTATCCTGGTAGATACTGTGGTTTCTCTGCATAGATATTGAAATATAGTTTTAACATATGGCCCATATGCATTTATAATTAAAATGTTCAATGTCAAGTACTAGAGATTCTTCTTTCCATAAATTACTTCGTATTTTTCTTGGTTTTCCAAGCTGAGAATTTTTGGAAAATATCATTTGAGTGTGTATTTCATTAGGGAATAATATTTTTGGCGCAGAGTTCTTATTGAAGTCAACTCTTGGCATATACTAAAAGTAGGAAAGTGAAAATTGCTCAGCAGCAGTATAAATGAATCTGGGAGAAAAACTGTAGGCAGTAAACCATGCTGGCATGGTCATAGAGCAGAGAATAGAGTAAGCAGGGTGGAGTGAAAAAAAAATGTAAAAAGGCATACTGGGCTATTTTAGAATTTTGGAAAAAACCATGAAACCATGACAGATTTAATCTTAGATCGGATTGTTAACATATATTTACAATCTGATTTAGAAAAAAAAATCACTTAATCTTCTTCTTAGTTGTGAGTTCTCAACCTTTCATACCTTAAATCTTACTTCATTTTCAACCTATCAAATCCCATGTTTCCTTGAATGCTCATAATTATAATTTTTTCAGAAATGTAGGCCTTTTCTTTCTGTTGTTTATAACAATTTGTATGGACATAAAACCTGCAGTGGTAGTGTTGAGTGTAAATTATACTGCAGATTCTTAGTCATTTTTATAAAAACCTTTTGTTTTACTTAAGCAGCTGTATCCCACTACAGTGGGAGAGGAATGGGAGCCTATCAAGTTGGGGCAAGGTTAGGCACGTGGTGCAAGGTGACAGAAGCAGCAGAACTGAAGACTGAGGTGGCCTGACAGGCAGGAAGGGTCATGGCCAAAAGATGGCGGAAGGGTCTGTCTCGTTCGTCACTTACAATAACATTGAATTTGAAATTTTAACATTTAAGGTTTCTTAATAGCTCTCAAATCAAAAGAGTAACATTCAATTATTTTCTCCTGCATTTGACTGAGAGTACAGATATCTTTCTTAGCTCTGAATCTTGGCAAACACGAACTTGAATCTTTTTCCCCTTCACTTTGTTATATCCTGTTCCTTTTCCAGGGTCAACTTAAATGCCACTTCCTTAATTCCTAGGGTAGGTAGTGTTCCCCATCATATACACCCATACCAAAATGTATTTTTTGGCGGCATAAACTTCAACATACTTCCTTCAAATTAATTGCTTAACTGCGGTCTTTCTGCCTACATTGTAAGCTACAAGAAGGAATGGAGCACATCTGTTACATTAAGTATTCAGAATTTAGCACTTTACTAATTCAGAGTAGGTGATCAATAAATGTTTGTTGTATTGTCCCTAGTTGGATGCTCTCTCCTCATACATCTTTTCTCAGGACTTCTCTTTCCTTCCTGGCCCCAAATCACAATCCTACAGTATTTTTGTTTTTGTTTTTAGTTTAGACCAACTTATTCCAAAAACGTGTGCTACAAAAACTAATCTTAAAAGATATTCTAGGAAGCAAAAATGATTTCAGAGTTAAATAGGTTTGGGAAATGCTGTGTACTATCTGGTATTTTTAAAATAGAAAGCGTACATTAGCAGGTCAGAGGGTCTATGTTCTGAAATAAAGAAAACCACTTAACCTGATTTAACTCACCTTGTACAGTCTACAGGCTTGTTAGGCCATAGAGCCCATTCTTCATGATTTTTCTATAACATCTTAGTGAAGAAGTATGTCACAGAACACCACTTTGGAGAAAGGTTGAGTTAAACAACAACATTTATCTATGGATTTGGATTAAGGCCCTTCCTGAGCACACAGTATCAACCTGGATTCTAACCCCATTTCCACCATCAACTGACCATTCTACCTTAAACTATGAAAATTCATGAAACTTCTATGAAGACCAGTTTTTTCTCTTCTGTGGTATTATCTGACCTGCTATTGTGGGTTGACGGTTGGCCCCTCAACATTTTGTCTATGTTGGAACTCCCAGAATCTGTGAGTGTGACGTCATTTGGAAATAGGGTCTTCCTAGGCATAATTAAGTTCAGCATCTTGAGATGAGATCATCCTGGATTCTCCAGGTGGGTCCAGAATCCCATGGCAAGTGATTGTGTAAGATATGGAAGAAGAGCAAACATAGGCAAGGAGGAGAAGGTCATGTGAAAAAGGGCACAGAGATTAGAGTTACACAGTCACAAGCCAAAGAAAGCCGGGAGCAGGGCAAAGGAAGACGATCCCCTAGAGCAGCCAGAGGGAACATGGCCCTGCCACAGCTTCACTTTAGATTTCTGGCCTCCACAACTTAAAGAAAGTAAATTTCTACTGCCACCAAGTCTTTGGTAATTTGTTACAATAGTCTCAACATATCAATATTACTGCCTATGTTATAATGAGACGATCATAAGGCATGATGCATGTGAAAGTCATTAGTTTGGGATATTAAAATGAAGTATGAATATGGTTAATTTTTATTAATTAGTGAAGCTGGGAAAGCAAGGGACACTGGGTACTATTGATATTGGATGCTCAGGAAGTGAAAGGAGTATTGAAGAGGCAGTAAAAGTTTTGCCTACATTTTTTTCCTCCCAAGAGGAGTTTTCTTGGAGAAGAAAGTATATTTTTAGAGAAGCAATATTAACAGTAGACATAACATAATTTAAAATAAAACTCATTGAGTAACTAATAATTTCAGGTGTGTTACGTAAAGTCCATCGCTTAGTTCTTGCAGTTACCCAGAAAAATAGTATTTCTCTTCTTTCGTGGATGAGCAACGGTTTTATTATTAGTGGTAGTGTTTGTGTTCATAGTAATAACAGCAATATTAGTAGCAATTACTGCTTATTGAAAATCTGCATTATGATGATATACACCACCTGATTAAGCCTTCATATATATAGTTTCATGTAGAAACCTTAATTGTCAGATAAGAAAAATGAAACTCAGGTGAAATAGCTAGCCTACAGTCACACAGATGGCAAGTTCTAGAACTAGAATTTGAATAAGACTTGTGACCTTTCCATTGTATCATGACAAGTTTACCCCATGTTTACTTCTAAAGGAAAATCCATGTAGCTTATTATATAGGCTGGTATCAAAAATGGTGTAATTCCAGGAAGGGATCCTTGGTTTCTGAAGGAAGGTACCCATTTATGGAAAGCAAAGAGGTGGGGTGCAGAGGAACTGGAAAGACAAGGAATGGCCACATGCAGAGCCTCAGAGAGCCAGTGAACGAAAAATTCAAAGTGCGCTGGTAAAAATGGGCTGGGGAGTCTTATGCTTTTTGCACACAGAAAACACTCTATCCTTGATCACTGGTAACAAATTATTCTCATAATTGTACCAGCAAGCTGCAAGGAGAAGGGACGTTTTCTGCCACCATCAAATACTAGAAGAGAAAAATCTCAACAGCTGTCTTTCTTTCCAGGTTTATGATTTCCTCAAAAATCTCACTTTCTTTTTCATTCCTAGTGTGTTTATCCTGTTTTGATTTTTTTCTTTTTTAATCCACTATTTTCTTTTGAATTTCTTGGAGAAAATGACACAGATAATTTCACGTTAAATTTCTTACATTTTAGTTTGGAATTGAGTGCAAGTTTTTGCTTTTTAGTTTTTGGTCCTAATGAGCAACACCATGACCAAACTCAGTTTTGCAATTCTGTGTAATCCTTCGAGGAAGAGGAGTGTTGTGTTTATACAAATATGATTGCATACATTAAATAACTATGTTTTTGTTATTGCATTGGGGAAAAAGCTTATAATGCACCAAAATTAAGGCTATCAATCCTGCCTTCAGAAACTGAGTGACAAAATGCCCTATTTTCTGAGATCACAAATTCCTCACCTTTGTAACTCTGCCTCTAATTATTAGAATGTAATTTAAATACAAATTTAAAACAAACAAAATTCATCATGAAATAGGAATTGATGGAACTGTTTCTGTATATAAAGATTCTTTGTAAAAAACCATACTATTTGTTGATTATTTATCTCCTATTTATTTCTGAGGGGAATAGCACTTTTTTTCTTTGATACCACAATGAGGAAAAACAAGTGCTTTGTATAATTTGCTTCATTTAACACAATAGTTTTCTTCAAAATTGTGCTTATGCTCCATGTTTGTAACTCAGCACACCACTGTGGCTCGAAAAAGGATAACTGGGTGTATTCAGTGGGGGAAACTGTTATTTATTTATTTTTTTTATTTAACTGAAAAATCTTTTTGAAGTGTGGAATTGCCTGCTGGCCACTGACAAATTTTGACAATATTTCTAATTACTGTCTGTGGAAGAAAACCTGCCCCAGAGATATAACAAAAGATTGGCTTCCCACTGTTCTATGTATTGAATGGAATTACTGGCAGTGAAATAACTTCCTATTATCTTAATCTGAAAAACACGGTATTTTTCTCAATTTAACTTCAAAGATCTCAGCAGTGTCTGTATAACAATTTACATGTAAACTGCTTACGTGTGTCACTCTTTACTCTGATGATGAGGACACAAAAATCCACATATGGCTTTGAAAGTCACTTAAAAATTAGACTCACTCCAAATCTCTTCACCCTGCTAAATATTTCTTTCTTTGACTTTTCGATCCCCTAAACAAACACCTTTGGAAAATGAATTAGTTCTTTGGGCTTCAGTTATATCCTATTTTATAAAAAGACCATCTTAAACTAAGTTATTATTCAGACACGTTTCAGCTCCAAAGTTCTAGAAGACACAGTTGCAAATCATTCAAAACACTGTCAAACAGACATCAAAGAAATAGGAAGAAAAAGAGAGAAGTTTGTTTGTAGATTTACCCCTCCCTCCCCCTTCCTCGCTCCCCTCTCTCCCTTTCTTGCTAACTCAGTCCCTCTCTTCCCCTCACCCCCAAGAACCCCTCCCTGGCCAAGTGAACAGAAAAATCACTACATACAATAACTTTAAATAAATCTCATTACTGAATATATGTGCTATTATGTGATTTTGTCTGTTCCTTCCAGCAATACTTAAGCCTGCGTTTTGCCGTAGGATACATAATTTTAAAACATTACAAATAATTATGTTTCAATTATGTCTGCTATAATAGAAAATCTTCATTTCTTTGTCTTTTTAAGCACTTGAAAGTTAATTATTATAAGTATTTGACCTGCTTTGAAATTTTCTAAATTGTAAGAGGAACAGATATCATTGAAATAAAACATTTTTGTCATTATCAGTAGTAGTGACAGTACTATTAGTAAACAAAAATAATACCAACATTTACTGAATACTGTTTATGTTTGAGGTACTCTTCTGTTAGACATTTTATATAAGCAAATAATTTTTTTTTCATTAACTTACAAAAGAGGAGCCTCAGGTTAGCATGGTTAAATAACTTGTTCAAGATAATACGACAACCAAATTGCCTTAGAGCCCATGAGCAAAACCACCGTGTTAGAGAAACCAAGTGGAAAATAAGTTACCCACCGTACCATCAAGTGGGGACAACCTCTGTTCACATGTCCAGAGGAGATTCCGTGCTGAAGGCCACTGCTGTGCTGCTGTGAAGGCGATGTGAGGCCGTGTGGTGATGTATCCGGGGCCCTCTAGAGGGCATGTCCCTATCCCCAAAAGCTCACGTACTCAACAACCAAGTGGCCACGGAGACTATCATTAAGGTATCATTATTTGGGGTAAATAATGCTCTCTCTAGGACACTTATTTTAAATTCAGATAATACTTAGGATGGCTGAGTGTTAGATGGTTAATAGCTATTAATATTTTACAATTAATGTAGAAATGAAGTTAGCTACAATATATTGACCAATTTTTATGCACCAGACTCTATGCTGAGCGATCTGAGTGTAAGCTGTCATTTTTGCCTTTGTGTGTGCATGTGTCTGTCTGTATGTTTGTGTTTTTTTTCAGCCTATAAAATAACCAGTTTATGGAGAGAAATATCGAGTCTCAGAGTCTATTACTAATATGCCAAGTGTTTTTTGCCTGGCTGATGGCATGGTAGAAAGAAAATGTAACTTAGAGATAACTGAACTTGAATGTTTTTTTGCCAATTTCCAGATGAGAACTAGTAGAAGATGATTAATATCAATCTCCATATTAGTAAACTCCGGGTAGTAATATATAACTTAGGTTGTGTGAAAATATACTTAAAACCACACATATATTGCCTACAGAGAGTAAACAATTTTCCTGTATTGGTCAAGTTCAACTACTCTCTTTCCAAAAGGATGAGCAAATAGGTTTATCTTCCGAGTATACTGAGGAACTTTGTGGGAAAGGGTTACAGCCAGGTGGGGAGAATGGTGGTGGTGGTAGAGTATTTCCTCAAGAGTTAGTCTGAGTGAAAAATGATCATTGTAGTCATTTACTGTGCCTTCCCTGGGAAGAGATGCAGCATTCCAGAGTCACTAAACACAAGTACACCTTCAGTGTAGAGTCAGTTCGTGTGACCAGCGTGTGTGTCTGGGGCCCTGCTAGCTTTCTCACTTATGCAACAGGACACAGACTGAGACAACACAGTTTGACTGCTCACGCATCACACGCACTATGTGTCTTGAAATATTGAAGTCATATTGCTTCACCTGATTTGCTTCACCATGAGCATCAACATCAAGTAAAATGAGCTGGATCAATTCAGTGATAATCTCAAAGCTGTGTCAAAAGCACATTTTGCTGAAATGGAAATACTAATAAAACCAGGAACTCAGGAGTCCATTATCGTCCTCACCAAGCTGCAGATACATTTCCTCTCACTAGTCCCCATTCCCTGGTGGATTCAGACAATTTTTTACAACAGGGTTACAGTGAAGCACCCAGGACTACCTGCCAAGGAGGAGCGGGCACTTTGTCCAAGGGGCTTGGGCATCACATGAGGTCGTGGCGCATCTGTTTGGACTGTCTGGGCTGAGGTAGCAGATGCTGCTGCAAATGCATATTTAGAGAAACAACAACAAAAATAAAGAGAAAGCTACTTTTACAACAAACCCCCTTCAGTGCAGATTAGCAGGCTGCTGCCAAAGACTGCGGAGAGCTGTCTGCACGTCCCAAACATGATGGGGCAGCTCTGATGCATCCCAGATCCCCTTGGCCAGTTGGAAGGATTAGTGGAAAATAACTTTTTAATATAACTGATTCCTTGCAACATCATGACAGACAAAATGATATTCGTAACTGGTGTAACTTCTAGCCAATGGCAAACTTTGCTTTGTGGCTGTGTTCAACAAAACAGTTTGCAATCCAGGCTAACATTGAAAATTGCCAGATATTATTCCACATCTAGTCTTCATGGACCTCACCTTTCTAGACAGTTCATGTTCTGTATCTGGGTTATTTTAAACAGAGCATCACCCTATTTATCATTAGTGTTTAATCTGTCTCTCAGACTGTCTGTCTACCTGTCCGTCCACCCACCCACCCATCCACCCATCCACCCATCCATCCATCCATCCATCCGTCCGTCCATCCATCCATCCATCATGTCAGACATTAAACTGGTATGTAAGCTTATTTACATTTCATAGTTAGATTGACTCAAATTATGTATTTCAAAACAAGTTATTTAATGCATCATTACACTTTTCTTTGGGGCAGCAGGAGAGATAGTCAAAATAGGTTTTCATTAATGAGAACTATTCTAAGTAACTGTGGAAAATAGGGAGCCCTGGCTTTTTCTCAGGCAGATGCTAGATGCTCTGAGTATTAGGGTAAATTTACAAGTGTGTTTTCTTTGGTAATCCTTATTTATCTCAGTTATCCTGTTGTTTATTTAGTGTATCATCTGTCCTATGTTTTCCAGTTTTAACAGAGTATGAATTTGTATTAAAGGAAGCTTAGATGAGTTTGGGAATTCCAACTTTGTACTTTGAGCTTCTGTTATAATTTCAGTTGGTTGTATGTGAGATATATGTGCCCTAAACAGAGTTGTTATTTTAGCATGTAGTGAAATATGTAAGTTGAGCAGTGTCTTTTCACCCATAGCTCTTTATAGATACAAGGTAACGAAACCTCTTTTTCAAAAAGAGGGCAGAATACTTGCTGATAAAATGAAGTGCTCTCAGTTATACATGTCTAGAGACAGCTAATTCCTGATTCCCGGTGGTGGTGGGAGGTGTTTTCTGTTTGTTTTTTGGGGGACTTATTTTTATTTTATTAAGAAGAAAACTACCGAGAACCCCAGCCACCTGGTGGGCATTTCTGGTGGGAAAATGTCAAAAATCCAGTTATCACACCTGACCCTGCCATGCAGGTCCTTTCCTTCTTAGACCACAGAATTAAACCCCATTGTACTACTTACTGCTTATTTTTAGCACATCAGATCCTATGTTTTAATGGCCAAGTAAGAAATACACTTGAATGGAGCGTCATACACCGCCATAATGGGGAACGTTGAGCCCCTTGCTGATGCAGAGAGCCCCGTAAAGTATGGGGAGGGAGTATTTGCTGTAAAAAAAAAAAAAAAAAAAAAAATGGTTTTATAGTCAACAAGATGTGATGTTGGATAGACAAACTTAAATAAGGAGAAAAATGTCCCCAGAACTAATGTCCCCTCACCTTCATGATGACTGAGCCTGGACAATTTATCTAATAGCTTCAAATTATGTCCACCTGTTGGTAGGTTGCAGGAAGGTAGGCAGCCCCAGGGAAGCCCCTCATCAGTGGGTTGAAGTCAAGAGGGAATCCGATGGGCTGAGGTAACTTTGGATTTGTGCTGTTGTAAGAAGATTGGAAAATGAACCAGAAGCCTGCCTGGTAGCACTTAGCCAGTTGTGACCCAAGGATGAGAAAGGACCAGGCTGGACACCATCACACTCCTGTATGCTCAGCACACAGGGTTACACTGGCTGAGTTCAAGCCATGGTGATGCCTTTGTGGTCATTAAAACCACCCCTCTCCTTGAAACTGGGGATGACAGGGAGGGTGTAGGTGAAGGTGAAGAACAGGCCTGTCCAGAAGCCTGTGGCAAGAAGCCAGCACAGCCAGTAACCAGGATCCAAGAGGAAGGAGCTGGGCTGCCAACACACTCAGTTGTTAATTTCTGAAGAATACAGTGGAAAGGTGTTCCCTCAAAGTATTAGGATGTGCCTTTGCCTAAGAGATCGCAAAGCTGTCAACGTGCCAGTAAGCAGAGTGCCTTGGAAATGTGGGAAATTATAGATTACACATGTATGAAATATGAGGCGTGATCCAAAAATTTGGTGAATGTTTAAAGTTTATTACAGTAAGAGACACATTGCCACTAATCCCTCTCAAAATACTCGTGCTCACTTCGGACACACTTATCCCATAGTTCTTGCCGTTTTCTGAAGCAGTTCTAGAAGTCCTCTTCCGTGAGTGTCTTTAGCTGTGCTCTTGTGGCTACCCCAATATCCTGAATCATTTTGACTTTGGGGAAGAGCCAGAACTCACATGGTGCCAGACCCAGTGAATAAGGTGGATGAGGACGCACTGCAATGGTTTTATTTGACAGAAATTGCCATATACCAGAAGTGATGTGTGACATGGAGCATTGTCATGATGGAGGTTGAAAGCATTTACCCATTTCATGTTAATGGGTTGTTCATGATCCGTGATTTATGCCACACTTTAAAACATACCTTCTATCAACCGTAGCTCACACCCGACTGACAGCAACAAACAAGCTGAAACTTGTCACACACTGTTACTAAGGTTTGGCGCACCCTTTCCCATATTGAAGATCCCTGCCTTTCCATTGGATGGCACTCGACAGCAGCATTCACCGTACTTTTTGATCACCCCTTTATCATGTGACAAAAGGGGTTGAGCAGTGCTGTCAAGTTTACAAAGAATACTTCGAGTATTCTTGCTATAGTCATGTAGTTATGTATTGTATAAGGTAGGCTGTGTGTGTGTATTAGTAATGTTTTTTCTAATGTCGCCATAAATCATTTTCATGATAAGTTGCTCAAAATCAAAAGGGCATATTTAATGAAAAACTTAATCATTGAAATTCAGTCTTGCAAGGAAGTTGATGATTTGTGTAACATGACAAGATATTCATTGACATTAATCAACAAATATAGGGGCTGCACTGACAACATAAATATCAGGATAGTGATGGAAAAGCATCAGCCAGTACTTTAATATTAGTAATTGTTTACAGAAGATCAGAGCAATACTTTAGCCTGGCCTGCTCCAGAAGGTATATATACTGAATTAGCATTCTGTCTGCGTGATTTTTGGTATATATCAAGTGACTATTTTCCTAAATTAATTTTACTCATTTTCTATTCAAAGTTGTGTGTGTGTGTGTGTGTGTGTGTGTACAGAAATTGATGCAATAATCATGAATTAATTAACAGAACTTGCAAACAGTTTTATATCTGCAAACAGTTTTCCATTTTCCAATAGAAAACTAAACCATACAATTAATTCTAAGAATCATAGAATTTTTCCTATTCCAAATCATAGAATCAAAGCTTCACTTGCAGACAATCATTCTACCAAAGGTAAAACATCTGGCATTATTGTGTGCACTATCATAAATTCAATTAAAGTTTCACATTAGCATAATTTAGAATATATATATGTGTTTGCAGTGATAGTGCAAAAACATACATGGCAGAGGATGGCATTATAGTGAAAATCATGTTCTCATTAAATTGAAAAATTTGGAAGTGGTTTTGGTGAGCACATAATTCATAGTATTTTTCAAAACAAGTTATGGTGTTTTACCAGTCATAAAGAAAAAGCTTTAGTTGACAAAATGCATATATATTGTTGTATAAAATTCAGACTATGATTTTCGAAAGCATAGTTTAAATGTGATTTTGGTCAGCGTAGTTTAAAAACTGTGGAGCAACATGCACTCTCGTATATTGTTTGTAGAGTATAAAATAATCCAACTCCTTTGCAAAAAATTTGTTTGCAGTTTCCAATAATGTTAAACAAATGCCTCCTCTATGACCTAGCAATTCCATCCTGAGTGTATACCTAAGAAAAAGAGCACGTATAATATGTTCCCCAAAAGACACTCAAAATAATTTTTATAATAGTGGGCTGAAACAGCAAGCAACTTAAATGTGTGTCAACAAGAGAATAGGTAAAAAGAAAAAGGTAGTTTGTCATATATAGAAATTCCTTTCTGCAATTCTAAAAATGACGAGTGAATGATAAAAGTAACTGTATAGATGAATATCACAGACAACCCTGAATGAAGTGAGCCAAACATAAAAGAGAACATAAATATACACATAAAGGAATGTGATTTTATTGTTATGAAGCTCAAGAACAGAAAGCATTAGTCTATGGTGATACAAATAAATCAATAGTGTGTGCCTCAGGTTTGGAAGAGAAACTGACTAGGAGGCAGAGGGGGTGATGGGGACATCCTGAATTTTGATGTTGGGGAGGGTACTCGTTGGGGTTGCTCAGTCAGCACTGAGCTATACAATTAATATTTGCAGATTTTCTTGTAAGCAAGTTATTCCTCATAAAAAGAAAATACTAACTGCTCGATAAATATTAGTTATATTAAAAATGCACACATATTATCTAATCAAAACAACACATGTTCTACTAGAAACTTTCTAATGGGTTTGTTATCCTTTAAAATAATACCAAACCCCCAAAAGTGTCCTGACATGGACAGAACGTTAGTCACCCTCTTTCTGTATGTTATCATTTGCAATGGCTAGATTCCATGAGATAATCATATTACATATATTTTAGTTGTGAGAAAATTAAGGCTCAGAGAAGAGAAATGAGTTGTCAAAAGCTGCACGGTATTTGGTGTCAGGCAGGAAGGATGGACTCCAAAATATTTCCACTAATCCATGATCAATGTGTTTCTTTTAAATTGATTGATTGTTCGATTGATTAATGTACTTAACAAAAAGCATTTATTTGAGGACTACAAGATACCATTCTTTACTCTGAGCTGCAGAGTTACAAAGATGCCAAAATAGAATTATTTCCTAGGAGAAGCTCTCAGTCTATTGAAGAACATAGAATGAATTACAATGTAAGGTGAGAGTTTTATGGTAGGGGTTTAGACAAAGATTATGGGTGCATATCGAAGGACTGGCTAGTCTTTCTAGCAAGTAGGGTTTGGGACAGAAACAATGATTAAATAATATATTTTTCATCTCCGTATTATTTTTTATTTCCCTGAGGTGTAGTATAGACATTGAAGACTGCCTGAAACGTGTATGTGTACTTAAAAGAATAATTATAAAGAAAATACCTATCTAACTACTACCCAAGTTCAAAACTAATGTTGAAGAAAACCTCAAAAGTCCCTAGGATCCCAGACCTTATATTAACTCTTGTAAAAATCTTTCTTTTTTATAGTAGTTTTAATATCTATACATCACGAAAAATATGGGTTTCCTTGCCCTGTGTTTGAACATTTCACAGACGCCATCCCACAGTGACATAACGATGTCATTTTGCTAGACATTGCCATGTAATTTGTGGTTAGCCCCATGGAAGTGCCCACCAGCGTCCCCTTGCATAACTGGAATGGCCTTGAGAGCCACAAAGGAATTCCTTCTCCCTGCTTTCTGGTGAAGGTACAGGTGAGATAAATACAGTATCACCGTGAATTATCATCATTACCATCCAGGAGGATTTGTTGGGACTATACCCGGCCCCAAGAAAGAGGCAGCCTGTAGTGCAGACAATTTGCAGTCTTGGGTTAAAAGAGACAGTTGTGTGCTGTGGAGAAAGTCACCATCTTAATTCCCAAACGATTGACCTGAATGAACTAGGTGCAGTGACCTGAATAACAGTGGAGGCACTGAGCCCTTGCTATGCACCAAACAATTTTAAGTTCTTTACATTTTATAAGTGTGTAACCCCATGTGTAACTTACAGTCTTCAGCTTTCGTCCTCAATCCATGCATAGTTTCTCGACAAAGAGGAGTAAACCGAACGTCTTTTCTCTTTTGGGGCCAGCACAGCCTTTGTCACCACTCACTGCTTTGGTCTGAAGGTGTGTGAGCCCATGGCAATTCACTGAAGAAAGACAGGTGGAGAGGTAGTTAGCCATGCGAAACCATATCAAACAGCATGATGCCCTCCAAGTTCTCTCTTCACTTTCCATAGGGACACACACACACACACACACACACACACACACACACACACAGCCTTCACTGACCGATACAAAACTGTAGTTGTATCTGACATTTGACTGAATTTGTTAAAATTCATATAATTGCCTCACTCAGACTTTAGAAGGGTATCCATCGACTCAGTAGAGGTCCTGCCTTTTTAAAAAACAGTGAAAAATCTCGAGATAAATTTTAATTTTAAAATGCCATTATTATTATTAAAATTTCTCTAGGCCTGGAAAGACCCTAACTACAGTAGACAGATTGCCATATGTGTTAAAATATCTTTGCTAGGAATTAAGTATTTGTGAATCTAAAAGACAAGCGGAAATATAATTGGCCCATGAAAAAATGTTACGCATAATAGCTAAGGAGATGATAATGAATAATGTATGTGTTGTTATTTAAATAACTACTTGTATTTGAGTTTCTCATATGTGCCCGGTTCAGAAGGGGAAGATAGGACATTATAAAAGCCATACATTAACATAAAATTATGTTATGAATAATTGGTTCTTTTGAAGATTCATTTCAGTTGGTGATGAAACTACTCTGAAGACATGAAGGGATTCTTGAGCTCTTCAACCACAAATAAGATATCCCGAACATTTAACCTTAATGTGTGGTATGGTTTTTTTTTGTTTTTTTTTGTGGGGTGGGGGTTTGGTTTCTTGTTTCAGTTAAATTTTATGCACACTACCTGGGCACCTAAATGGAGCAGAAGTCAGCATAAGAGCTGGGATCCTAGAAACTTCTGAGGTTTTTCCAACATTTTTTAACTTGGGTCATAGGTAGGTATTGTCTTTATAATTATTCTTTTAAGTATACATGTATGTTTCATACAGTCTTCAATTTCTACACTATAGCTCAGTGTAATAAAAAAAATAGTGTTGAGATGAAATATATTATTTAGTCATTAGTTCTTTCCCAAACCCTATTTGCTACACAGCTGGCTCTCTGTGGGCCTTGACTTTGCCTGTGAAATCCCAACGGCCAATTTCATTTGTTTCTCACTGTGACCCAGCTGAATACAACTGGATCCAGTAGTGGGTGAACTGAAAATCCCTATGTGACTTTTAGAGAACGCCTAAGAGAACAAAAGTCTGGATATAACTAAAATATAATTTCAAGAACAGTTTTCTGGAATGCTTTACCTTTCATGTCTGAAAGCCTTGTCAGAATTGGGAGCTTGCTTTTCTTCATCACTTGTCTTCAAGTGCGTATTGTTTAATCAGCTGATTGGTAAACATCAGTCCTTATGTGTGTTTCTAAGTTCTGGCAAAATGTGTTCTTCTTAAACTTCAAAGTCTTGTCATGACTGCCAGCGTAATGCATTGGTTCCTTGATTCATTATTCTGTCTTCTCAGCTTCACCTCAACCCAACACATACTTTTTCTTTTTCTTTTGGTAATTCTACATTTAACCCTATTATATGTGTGTGTTTATCCTTTGAATAACTACAGTCCTTGCAATCGTCCTGTTAGTGTATAGCAGTAATAAAGTTATAAAACATCAGCAGAGCAACATTTTCTTTCTATTTTATCATTTAAACCTTAAACTACGCATAACTATGGCAAGTTCCAACCACCCCCATGGCAAGTGGTATAGCACTTTCCTTATTGTGCTGTTGCTTTCCTTCTTAATGTTATTTATTCTTAGAGATGTTTTGCTACAAAATAGAAAATTATATGATGATGTTATTCCAGGGGTGTGCAGCCAAAACATTATATACTGTATTAAAACTACCTAAATGGGTAGTGCTGTGAATTTTGCAAGAAGCAGGAGTCATGCTATGGGTTTGAATCATGGTTGCATCCTTTACCAGTGCCCACCTCAAGCGCCTTAAGGCTACGATGAGCTAATCCACTCATACCCGTCATAGCAAGCACTCCAGATTTTGTTTATTTATCGCCCCAAATCCTTTATTCACCTAGGCATGGGATAAAGCTAGTTTTCAATATGAGACATCTGCAATTTAAAATTTGCATTAGAATTCTTTTAGTAAAGATGAATAAAATGGAATCAAAGTAAACAATGAAACCACAACAAAGCAAAACCACAAAGAGGCTGCCTATTCTCTTTTCCTCAGTTAGAGCAATGTATTCATTATTGACACAGATGAAAAACATTGTGTTATTACTTTTAGAAACACATATCTAAACATGTTTCCGTATTAAGCAAGCTCAGTAAATGAAAAGTAGCTAGTCAGTAGATTCCAATATGTATGACAAGAGATTGTCAAACTGAACGAGCCCTGGGGCAGTGACATAAGCACTGTGCGAGTACTGGGGCTTGGCACTGTCTCACTGAGACCGCCAGTTCCTAAGAGAAAAATGATCTCATAGTTATCGCTCAGGACTGGACTTGGAAAAGGTATTTCAAATGTATATGGAAGGGAAACAAGTAAGAAAATACTATCAGTACTTATTTAAGGCATGGGAGAACTAGATGATTAAGGGATAGGTTTGCTGTCTTTTTTTTTTTTTTTTTTTTTTTTTACCAAGTCTCATTCTGGAAAGGAATAAATTCCAATTGGAAAATAAATGTTATACTATTAATTTTTTTAATTATTAAAACTTGAAAAACAAACAAGTGAATGAATAATTAGGGGCAAAGAGGAATTAGACCAAAGAAAAATATCGTGAAGACCTGAATGTGTTGTGATGATCACTGGTGCCATCTGAAGACAACAGTTTTGGTTCTTTCACAGGGTGCGTGGTGGGACAGCACTTTGGTACCTTGTTGAAGTCAGGTATGGGCAGGTAATTGATTTGGTCAATGAAATGGGAGTGAAAGTGATACTTGTTATCTGAGAAAAATTTAAGAGCCACTGAGTATTTTTCCACTCTTTCCTTCCCTCTGTCATGGTGACCAGCAACATTTCTGATGCTGAAGGTTATTTCATTCTATTTCCAAAACAAAGATATCCTGTTGTAAACAAGTAGCCTGAGTGAAAAATGAACTTGCACTGTTTTAAGCCACTGTGATTTGGGATTGTTACCGTAGAAACACGTACGAGGTATGACAATTCCCCAAAGTTATTGCAATGATGTGTAGTTGGTTGAGGGTGGCTCTTGACTATTCACTCCTTGGCATCGTGGCGCACCTCATGTGAGGGCTAGCAAAGATTGGTTGTCAGAAAAAGCCCTCAGAGTCACAGGTTCTTACAGTAGCAAGGTGCAGGCTTAGAGTGCAGACTGATTGTAGACTGGTTATAGGCATGACACCAATGCTAGGGTATACTTCCAGTAATATTTGTTTATCCGTGATATCAGTTAACTCTAATTTGACACTCTGAAAATTGTGTTGTGACTATGGCTCTGTCTGAGAGTCTGCTCTATGTGCTTGTGTGTGACTGTCTGGAAGATGAGTCGTAATTGTTCAGCCCTATATTCACAGCACCACACAATCTAGACTCAGTCTGTCAACCCTGAATTATCTCTCATTATTTTGTGTACATATTTTTGTTCTAAATAATCTGTTATTTTTACCATGTCAGTTTCTTCATGGCTCTCATTATCACTCCTTGCCATGAATGAAAAGGCCTGCCCATATTTGTCAGCCCACATAAAGTCTATCGATGCTTTTAAAGGGCTTCCTCAAGTCCAATGTTCTCCACCATGAATATTTGCGCCCATGGTTGACCTCTCTTATTTTCTGAAATTTGAGTGCTTGTTATACATATATTACCCATATGGGCACTCAGTGGCACATTAGTTTGTATAACTTTTATAAGCTTGTCCTTTCTTTTAAAATGGATTATACGTGAATGGAAATCAAAGATAGTATTTTATTTCTTTTGATTTTTTTGTTAATGTCTTGCCTAGCTTTGTAGCCCCAACAGACACATAGTATGTTAGTGGAAGAATTATTGACTGAGTAAATGATAGCATGATTTAAAGGTTTTCTAAGGCCACACACTTTCCTGAATCCATAAGCAAATTCCTGATTTTTATGTGAAATAGCTAGTTATAATTTCCCTGTGATTTAAGAAAACAATTTGAAATTGTGTCTGTACATCAGAATTACATAGGGAGCTTTTAAAATTACCACTGACTGGGCCTCATCCTTGGTCTGCTGAATTGGGAGTGGAGGAACTTAGGAATCTGTGAAATGGGGATAATGATAGTACATGTCAAAATGTTGTGATGACTCAGTAAGCTAATAATCAATGGCGACTGCTATATGCAATTTTAATTATACAAATACTAAACTAAATCTCTTCAAGCAAAGCTTGGAAATACCCACATTTTACAACCCCCACAGACATTTCTTATTACACACAATTTAAGACCCTTGTACCGTAAACTTTACACGTATTACTTACTACTATAAGGTTTGTTATTCTCAATATGTCTTTCCAGGAAGCTTTATATCCCTTCTGTCAAACTTAACTTCATCAACCTAATATAATTTCCCCAAAAGAAAGTGACATCTTCTATGCCCATATCACACTTTTATATGTGCTTTTGCTACAGTGATTCCCAATGGATTTTGCTGCATGTGTGTCTGTCTCATCCCTGGACCATGACTCCCTGAAAAGCAGTAAGATTTTCTTTATCTCCCATCTCCACATACAATGCCTAGAATAGGCACTAACAGGTTTGAA
This sequence comes from Rhinolophus sinicus, assembly GCF_057876585.1. NCBI lineage: Eukaryota > Metazoa > Chordata > Mammalia > Chiroptera > Rhinolophidae > Rhinolophus > Rhinolophus sinicus. The sequence continues at coordinate 126,581,039 of NC_142515.1, forward strand.
AGCCATTCTTACGTGTTTAATGCCAGTCTTAGATCCTCACTTTTGGAAGATAAGAAGCTAGAAGAATTCAATGTGAGTTCTGATTCGCTACCTTCTGTCTGCCTGCCAATATGCACAGTTCATTTTCTTATCCTCACTGTTCATGTACTGAGGGAGAAGAGTTCAGATCATTCCAAGGGAAAATCCTTCGTTTTACTGTAGACTCTGTTCTTTCCCGGCAACTCTAGGTTTTTGCCACATCAGAAATATAGTCTTTCACACCTAAAACATTTGTATTTCTCTCCAATGGATTCCTTTATATTTGTCCTTCTTTTAAACATTCCAAATATGATCATCTTCCACACACACAGACACACACACACACACACACACACACACACACACACGTTATAGACCCTGGGCCTTGCCTTCCTTTCAAAGTTCTTTTCCAATCTTTTTACTTGTCTTTAAATTATCTAATATTCTTTAAATTATCTAATATATCACTTTTTTTGTATTCTTTCCATGTTCCCAGTTGTCATCATTTTGTAGCTATTTAACTTTATTTTTAAAGTATTTAAAATTCTGTGAAATTAAAAATTATGCTTATCAGTCACAATAGATGTGTTTCAAGTGCTAACTTGCTACCTGTGGTTACTGGCTACTATATTGGATAATGCAGATAGAGAGAATTGTTATCTCAGAAAATTCTATTAGAAAGCACTGTGTAAGGCATATTTGCAAGTGAGACTTCATGAATAAAACATTTGCTTTTTATGGGAAATATGCATTTATTATTGAATATAGAACCCACTTCTCCAGAATTAATAATTATCCAGAAACACAATATTTTGATGACTATGAAAACAAAATATTCATACTACATCAAATTTATTTCAACAATAGAGAGTATTTGTATGTTTTTTCTATGTAGGAGCACATTACTAAAAACCCCATTGTAAAAATTCTAAAATACATTATTAAACAGATATTTTGAAAGCTGAACTTCTCAAATACCAATTTTAACACTAAAAGGGACTGTTTTAGAAGACATAGTTGAAATAATTTAAGGTAAAGATATAAAATACTCACAGAGTAGAAGATAAACTTAAGCAATATAATTGTTTCCCAGAATGTTTCTAGAATTCTTGATTATTTGAAAATAAATTACAGTGTCCTATATAAAGAATAAGTTTGACTTTCCCTTGCCAGATGATATAGATGTAGTCATGTTCTGAAATAAAAGAAGGCCTTATATTTCTTGAAGAGTGAATTATATTATTGAGAAGATTGGTCATTTGAAAAATCTAAACATTATGTTAATAAATTATGCACATTCTTCAATTAAATTTGACACTGCACAAGACACATGTATAATTGATGTTCATTCAGATTAAAACAAAATGTAAATATCAAACCTTAGTACACTGGGTATTCAGTCTCCTTCGGCACTAAATTCAAGTAAGTCCCATTACTTTGTAACGTCCTTTCACAAAAGATTGCATTATGCAACATGGTCAGATCAGATTCATGGGTTTGCCAGAGGCAATGTTATATTTAGCTACTACACAAGCCACATAGATACCAAAATGTTTGCTAATATTAGCAGTAGAGTGAGTGATTTGTTCTAGTTAACCTAAATGTAATTAATATAATATTATAATTTTATTTTAATAATATTATATTGGTCATCTATTTAATATAAAAAGTGCTACGTATGAAGTGTTAGATGGAATTTTGGTGGAATAAGAATGAGAGGAAAGTAGATTCTCTAAAAACAGGGTAAAAAAACCCAAAAACAAACAATAACGACAGTAGTTGGAAGAAGGATCTCTTAAACTAATATTAATCTCCTGAGAAAATATTGTTTTTAAAAATTCCTTATGTTGCCGATGTTTTACTTTTATAAATAAACTTTCAATTGTAGGCTATTTCATCCCCGGTCCCTCATGATTCCATCTCAAGATTAGGTGTTTGAAGGTTTTTCGGTTGTAAATATAAGAGATCAACTGAAACCAGCTTAAACAGAGCAACAAAGAAATATACTTTAATGATGTAGAGTTTTGGTTTGTAGTTTTTGAATGGAACTCAAGCGGGGTAGAGCAACTTGGTATTATTGACAGGAAGGAGAACTAGGAACGGAAAAAGAAAACTTTCGGGAATGTAAAATGTACACCCTCTGACTCTCCACCATGCTCCTCTCTCTCTCATTGCTGCTAATTTTCCTTCTGCAGATGAGCTTTCAATTTTACTTGGTTCACATGGAAGAGAATGGCTGTCCCCAAATCCTGTCCAGATCTCTACCATTCTAGAAGTCAGCCCTTTAGATATCCCTGTTGACCTTGATGGCTCATCTGCTACGTGTGAGTCAGTAATTCATCTTTCAGGACAAAAGACAGCCTTGCAGAGAGTTTGGGCTAATTATCCACAGCATGATATAGTTTTATACTTACATGCTTTTTCTTCATATACTAACAGCCCTAAATGGTTATGGTGAAGTTGTCGCCTCCTTCTTATTGTGTTTTACTAGTAGAGGAATGTCATAAAAGCATAGGGCAAAAACATTTAGGTACCGAATAGTTTGGTCTCTAAGCACCTAATACAGGTATTAATAAATGTGGGTCAGGGCATATAAACTGTCTTGCCCTATGCCCATTCTGAGAAATACTCTGCTTGTGAAATCACCTTTGAGACTTGCCGCAAGTAGAGAAGAAGGCTAATATATTATAGAAGGTAACGGGTTAATTCAGTATAGAACTTCTGCTAAAGATTTTTCAGAAATAATTTTTTCTATATTAAGTCTTACTTTATTCTTCCAAACATATTGGCTTGAATTATATTTGGCTTCCGTTGTTTTTCATTTGCATAAAAAAAACTGCTAATCAGTGATCAGGCAACACTGGCTGAACTGGGCTGAATTCAAAGCAGGCACTTTTAGGTCAGTATGTAACAGCACATACATTCTACCCGAGGCTTCATTGGAGAAAGGATCGGATTTCTTATTTGCTTATTAACTTTTGATGCAATCTATTTTGAAACTGGGCAAAATTTCTATTCCAAGCTATTTTTAATCAAAATATGTTTCTGCAGCCCTTCTGTCTGGCTAAACGTACCTTCTAACCTTTTACTACCTGAATCTGGAGAACAGGCTATAAAACATTAAATATGAGAAAGCTGGGAAATGTAACACACTATAAATGCATGAAGGTAGGAGCTCAAAATGTGTGGACATAAAGATTTTATTTCTTTACATAAGGTTTAAATGAAGACTCTGTTGTATAAATCTTTACTTTCAAAGTGGACTATCATTTTTAAACAAGAAGAAAGGAATGCTTGAGAACATTATACTTTAAAAGTAATTCAAAAGAACCACAATAAAAGCTTACATACATACAAGCTTGAAACTCCCGATTTCTTCTCCAAACCATAAGGCAAATGTCATAAAATTTTCAAATATTATAGTATTTCTTATTTTTGTTTAAACATTTCACCTTAAAAGGTAGTATAAGCTGATTAATATGTGTATGTGTGTATAAATAAAATGATCTGAAAGATATATGATATGTCTTATATAAACTTATTTTGTAAGGGTAAATTTTGTATACTATTTTATGCTTTATATACATTAAAACATAATTTAAATTTTATCTCATATAATTCCTATGTTCGTGTATTATTATCGTTTATTTGTAAATGAGGAACCTATGATTAGAAGAGAAAAATAGTGACTTACAAGAGGCCACTCAGACAGTAAGTCTCCAGACACCGAACTTATTTAACTTGATTAAACTGAGCACTGATGTTTTCAATGACAAAGAAAACACTATGTTATTATCACTATATTTGCATCTCACAGAAATTTTCGACCAATTAAATGTTTTTTAATTTTTTTTTTTTTTTTTTTTTTCTGTAAAACTTGTAGTGGTTCTAGTGATAGTGGTAGAGATGAGGAAACTCCAACTGGTAGTGAACTAGGAAAATATTCCAGAATTATGTGCCAAGAAAATTCATGCTGGAACATAGGGAGAGCTAAAAAACAAAAGACCTGATAAGCCCAAACCCAAACAAACAAACAAAATAAATGTATATATATGGTAGAAAATTGTTGCTAATTGATGAACTGGATTTAACTGTGCATACACTTGAATCACAAACATAAATAAAATCTTTCAAAGAAAAGACTTAGTCAGTTTGAGATCACAAGAGTATTTCAGGAAATTCAGGTGAAGTGTATTTATAAAAAATCTTTTAACACACACAATGAACTAGATAAGGATGGATGAAAGAAGAATTTACAATAAGAAGTAAATCATCCCCAAAGCTAGCTTTTCTCTTCAGTACAATATACACAGTTGAGGACAGTCAAGGCATGGTTTTCTATCAAATATACTGTAGAAAAATGCACTTAAAACTAAACTTAGATTTTCCCTGTGAAACTTAAGTCCATTGACTACACTGAAAAAGAGGATTAATCAAATCTAGAAACTGAGAATGTCACAACAGGTTTCCAGATAGCAGACTATGATTAACTAGGGAAGTCCTGGTCTGCCAGCTGTGTGAAATCTAAATTTCTCATATGTCAAATTAGAAGCAAGTATCTGTTCACAGATGTGTAAATAAAATAAGGATTGTAAAATTGTTTAATGAACTACAAAGCGCTATACAAATTGCAACTATTATTTTTATTCTACTTTGGGATGGAAAAAATATTAGAATTAGGTTTTTCTCATGATCGCCTCAGAAATATATCATTATAAGCTCATGAATAATTTAAAAAACTTTAGTTATCCATCCTGAATCTGCTAAGCGTTCTTGTTTTTGGCTTTTAGAGATTTTTTTTTTAATGTTGCAATTGCCTGTCCCCAAATTCTGCAACTAATATTAAAATGAGCAAATACATATCATACTATCTTCATAATTAGGTTAATTTTAAACAAGTGTCTATGTCTCTCTTAAAAATTTAGTTGTTTGTTTGTTTGTTTATTTATTTATTTATTTATTTATTTATTTTAGCAGGCTGTTACAGTAACCACTAGTGATATTGCTTTCTCTAAAATATTAGCTTAAACATCAACTTTTTAATGGTTCTTCAGCATTATTATTTTCCATACCAAATTCATTTATGCATCTGTTTCACCTTTTCAAGTTTACTAAATTTACAAGATTTATACATTTTCATACAGGGGTTTTTGAGTTTTCTTTAAAAACATTTAAACTCCACAGATAAAATGAATATTGAGCCTACACAATAAATATCACACCTAATTTTGCTGCTTAACAAAAGCTAACTTTCCTTGAGGAAATTTGCTAATTATTGACAAAAGATACTAGTAGAAATTAAAATTATTAATAGCGTTTACATTATATATCGATTCTCCAAAGCTTTGGTATGATTCAGAACAACTCTCCATTAATTCTTTGACAATTTCTTTTAACTTCATAGCAGACTGGGTGATAGCAGGAAGGGCTAAGTTGTAGAAAGCAACAGAGGCTTTTTGAATATCAGAGTAACTTTAAAATAATGTCAAATCGTTGAGATTAAAAGGGACTGTGTGGCAGGTTGTGGTTTTAAAATTCTAGATAAAGCAGTAAATGAATATTTGAACTCAGGGTCCAAGTTTTATATTTTAATCATTTGAAAAAAATCTCACCCCATTTATAAGAAATTATCTTGCCCATAGCAGGTGCTCAATAAATGTTTGTGGAATAAAATGGCTTTGCTCACCAATACCAAACAAACCAAGTTTACTACTTACTGTAAGCTAGCCCCATTGCACTGCCCACTAGAGGGCAGTGCCATACTGAGAAGCCTCGGGGAATTTGCTTGGTAGAAAAATTACATTTCTGCCAAAAACTGATTTTTTTTTTTTTTGCAACAACAACAATAAAACTTTACATAAATGTTTTATAGCTAAAACCACTTCAACTTTCAGGGTTTTTGTTGTAATTTTTCAGTTTTTGTTTTGATTTTTAAGTCAATTTTGACAATTACTGTCCTTTAAAATAGTACATCTTTTGGGTTCAGGTCTCTGGTATGAAATTGTTGCATGTGGTAACATTTCTAGTCATAGGGAAGGTGTGAGAAAAGCAAATGCTGGAGAAACTTTCCTCATTCATCACGGTGTAGCCAGTTGTAGCAGGGTTGTTCTGGTGTAAAAGTAAGCACACCAGAAATACGTGGAGCGTAGAGTGTGATGTTGTAGTGAATGAAAACCAGTATCCACCACCAAGGGAGGCACAGACAAGTGAGGCCGAACAGAACACCATAATCCAACTCTATGGAAGGATCCAATTGATCTTGATAAAGAGGTTTTAATCCCAGTATGTGGCATTGGAGTCTGTCATAGCTGAAGTTGAGCAGCTACTCATAGATATAAGGTTATTTGTGCCCCATTTTTATTTTTCAAATTTAATATTCTAAAAGCAATGAAATGCGTATGTGAAAATTATACTTTTGGAATAAGTTAGACATATGATAGTCAATTATTTAATATTAGTGCTTTAACTAATATTTTTTTTTCTTGTGTCTTCCAAGGATTACTAATTGAGGTAATTTCTAAATTTACTCAAACTTCAAAATTTTTTTTCCAAACTTACTTTTGAGTGTGAAATGCCAGAGGCCTGGCATCAGAGGTTAATCAATCCCCAGACAGTGATGGAGCCTAGCTGCTTTGCCACCATCACCTGTCAACACAACTCTCTCGTCCTTTGTATTACTTATCGCCTCATCACAAATTACCCTATAATTTAGCTGATTAAAACATCAGCCTTTATTATCTCAAAATCTCTATTGGTTAGGGAATAGTGTGGCTTATCTGGCTGCCTCTGTCCTAGGGGGCCTCATAGGCTGCTGTCAAGGTGTGTGCAGGGCCTGTAGTCAACTGGTGGCTCTTGACAGTCCTGACGTCATTACTATTGGCCAAAGACATCAATATGAACTTCCTCCACTACTTTATATATAATACCTTCTCTAGAGAGACGAGCCTACGAGAGAAGGGGAGAGAGAGAGAGAGTGATCCTGGTAATTTTGTAACCCTGTCTCAAAAGGGACATCCCATCACGTTTGCTGTATTGTTTTCCTTGGAAGAGAGTCACTAGGTCTAGCCCACATGCAAAGGACAGAAATCACATAAGACAAAATACCAGTCAGCAGAGATCATTGGGGGCCATTTTAGAAGCTATCCTTGCCAAGAAAATCATTTAGTAATAGTGATGAAAACAAACAAATAAAATTGTTGGATAAATTAAAACGTGAATGTGAAATAATATGGTGGTCTTGATTTATGCGTTGACTATTGATAGAAGAAAAAGAAAAAAGTACGTAAAATTACTTCAGTGAAAGTTATACACAACACAGCATTTGCTTATCAAGAAAATATTCATACTTAGAGAAAATTAAAAATAGTCTATTTTGGGGTAAGATTAAGTCCTGGAAATTGATGAATCATTTACATGAATTATTAAAATCATTCCAGACTGTCAACATGATCTGATTTATATTTTTCAAAATTTCTCACAACCTTAGGGAAATGGTGCCTTTAAATAATTTTTCAAATTATTTCAAATTAAAATAATATTTAACTTTACTCTTAATTTTCAAATAGTCTATATTTTTCTATAGATGATAAATTTCTTATTTTAGCAGCAGTAAAATTTTGTTTAAAATGGAGCAGGATTCTTTTTCTTTTAACGTATCCCAAATAAAATTGCTTTTATTGTTTATATACCTCCTGAAAGTATCTTTATCAGTTAGTTACCATATTAAGTTGGAAAAATGAGTTTTACATTTTCAGGTCAATTCTCTTTCATAAATTGCATATTTTTAAGTATAGTAACAGAGTGTGAGAGTAGATATTTATAATTTAAAATTCAAGGATCTTCTTTTTAAAAGGCAAAATCCATATGAATGATACATGGATATATTTTCCCCTTCTGTGTACTGAGAAAGTAAATCACAGAGATTTTCTTCCTACTATTGGAGAAACAGAATATGTAATATTATCATATAGAGAAATTATGCTACATTTAGTGTGTATAATATTGAAAATCTCTATCTCAAAGTATAATACTATAATGTATTTGAACACAAATGAAATTGATAGAATAAAAATATATTAAAGATTGAAACCCTGATAATTTTGAAAAATAAAAAGAAACTTTATTAAATATCTATAATGTTTCCAACATATTGAATATTTATTTCAGTTCTTATTCAGGGTCATTAATTATAGTTCCAAATTTGACTGTTATGAATCAATCTGATATGAACATTACATAAACTATGTAATGTTTCTGTTGACTTCTATTTTCACATCTCTTGGGTAAATAGCTAGCAGTTGAATGCCTAGATAAAACGTAGGTATATATTTACTTTTATAAAAAAAGAAACAAAACTTTTGACAAGGTGGTTGTATCATTTTATATTCCCACCAGTAACATATGAGAGTGTTTCTTGATCCTCATCTTCACCAACCCTTGGCATTGTCAGGTGTTTGTTTGTTTGTTTGTTTGTGTTTTATTTTACTTTAGCTCTGCTATTGGGTGTGTAATGGTGTCTCATTGTAGCTTTGTTTTCATTTATCTGATTACTAGTGATGTTGAGTAGTTTTAATATACTTATCATTCATATAGCTTTCTTTGTGAAGTATTATTCAAGTCTTTTGTCCATTTTATTAGGTTGTCTTCTTATTGAATTATGGGATTCCTTTATACTTCATATGCAATTCTTTGGTCAGATGTTTTGTAATTAGTTTTTTCTCACTGTGTAGCTTATCTGTCAAATTTCTTAAATGGAAACTTTGCTGAACAAATGTTTTCATATTGATAAAGTCTAATTTATTATTATTTTTATGACTGTTGCCTTCTGTATCTAGCTAAGAAATATTTGCTTACTCCAGATTAAAATAAAAAAAGTCTCCTGTGTGTTTTCTTCAGAAGTTTTTAGTTTTAGCCTTTATATTTAGGTCTTTGATTAGTCACAAGCTAATTTTATGTATGGTGTGAGGGGAGAGTCAAAGCTGATTTCTTTTCCCATGTAGGTAGACAATTTCTCCAGTGCCATTTGTTGAAAAGACTTCTCTGCTCCTGCTTTGAATTGCTTTGGTTCTTTGTTAAAAATTAATCAGTCACATTATTGTGTTCAGAATTTTAGATTCTACATTCTGTCCCATATACACGTATGTCTTGTCTATCTTTTTGCCGGTACACATTTTTCTTTTTTGCATAACCTTACAGCAAGCATTAAATCAGGTCGTATAAATTCTCTAGTTTTGTTCTTCTTTAAAAAGTTGTTTTGGCTTTATAATTCATAGGTTATTTCTATTTTCATATAAATTATAGACCAGCTTGTTAATTTCTTTAAAATTGCCCAGTAGAATATACTGTTGTTAATGTGTGAGAAATATACACTCAGTTAATATTGAGTCTTCTACTTTCATAACTTTTTAAACATCATTTCTGACATCAGTGAATTTATTCACACACAGTCAAAGTCGTATAATTCCTTACAAACTGTCACATCTATTAAGCGTAAAGACAATGATACAAATGCTACATCATGTGAATTTTTCAAATTTCATAAAAGTTTTAGAGGTAATTGGACTGAACATATCCTTCAGTCAAAGACAAACTGCATGTTATTAAATACATTTTGGAACTTCCTTTCATGAAGCTTACACATAATTTACAATGAGGATGGGCTAGCAACCAGTGTGTGTGTGTGTGTGTGTGTGTGTGTGTGTGTGTGTGTGTGTGTGTGTGTGTGTACACGTCTGCTACAGCACAATCAAGTCTTTAGTGATTTCTTTACAATGTATATAGACTTGAGTTATTTGTAAAGTACTCAACTCCTTTGATTATAAATGTTGAAGCGTTGTACAAACTGATATTGAAATGAAACACCCTAAAAGTACAGTTGTTTCTTAGACCTACAGAAATGATGCTCCTATTATTTTATAGTAGAGATGATGCTGAAATTGGTGTGTATATGATAGGTGATAGTACAATAGAAATATGGACATAAGCATCTTTAAACACATAATTCTAAGTTTTTAGAGTAATTTAGCTCAAGTGAGCATGTGAAATAACAAAGACATATAAGATATTAGACATATAAGATCTGCTTAATAAACAGATCTCTTTCTCAAAACATCGGAAAAGTCTCCTTCAAGAAGAGCGCTGAACTTGCATTTATGGGAGAGTTTCTATGAAGTTGTTTCACCCCCATCAACCAAATGCTCAAATCCAGAGTTTGAAAAGAGGTACATCTTGCCCTTGTCTGTCTCTTTTTCTCCTTACTTTCTCCTCTACCTGCCTCTCCTAACCTTCCTAAACTCTTGATGTTGTGGTCTCCCATAGTGTAATCCCTGGATTCCATCCTTTGTGTTTTCACCCAGCCCCACAGCTTCAAATACCATCTTTAGGCTGACAACTTCCTCTTTGAATTCGTGTACTTCACTTCATTTTATGTTATTTTGTTTACTGGCTGTTCTAAGTTTACAATATACATTGTAACTTAGTCTGCTTCGAATAATATTATGCCACCTCACTGTGGTCTAAGGAACAGCTGTATCCTTCCATTTTCCCCTTCATGGCTTTTGTACTATTGTCATCAGACATTTTACGTCTTGTAGGTTAAAAACTGCACAATCAATTCTTAATTTTATGCTATACTATGTATTGTCTTTACAGATATTTAAATATATAAGAAATTATTTTTATATGTACTCTCATATTTACCATTTCTGGTGGTCCTCATTCCTTTGAACAAATCTAAATTCCCTTCTGATATTATATTTTTTCTACCTAAATAACTTCCTTAACATCCCTTTTTAATACAGGACTACTGTAGACAAATTGTCTCAACTTGTATTTGTCTGGAACTATTTATCTATCCCTAGTTTTTGAATAATTTGCTTTTTGCTGAGATGGATTTCTAATTTGATAGTGTTTTCCTTTAAATTATTTAACAATATAAATTTTATCTCTGTTCTTCTATATATAATGTGTCTTCATGCCGTGGTTGCTTTACAAGTGTTGTCTGTGTTATTGGTTTTCAGGGATTTGATTATGATATGCCTTAGAGATGTTTCTTTTAAGTGTATTCTGCTTAGATTATGTTGTGTCTTTAAAACTGCAGGTTTAAATTTTTCTTCAAATTGGCAAACTTTTGGTCTTCAAATAGTTTTATGCTCTACTCTTGTTGGAGAAGTTCAATTATGGGCATTAATTACATTACATTTCACATTGGCCCACAGGTCTCTGACATACTGTTCATTTTTCTGTTCAACCTTTTTATCCTCTCTGGGCATTATTTTGAATAGTTGATATGACTATGTTTTTAAGTGTATTGATCTTTCCTTCTGCAATGTCTAATCTGATGTTAATTACTTCCAGTGTATTTTTCACATAAGGTATTCTTCATCTCCATAAGTTTAATCTGAGTCCTTTTTAAATGTATTTTTATCATTATATTCATATTTTTTCAACTTTTTTGATCATATGGACATATTTATAATAGCTGTAATAATGTCTTTTTCTATTTCTATCATCTTTGTCATTTCTGGTTTGTTTCAATTGTTTCCCTCCCCCCCCCCCCCCGGGTTATGTTTCTATGTATGAATAATATTTTTTAATTGCATGGCAAACATTATAAATTTAGGATGTTGGGTACTGGATTTATTTATTTCGTTAAATAATTTTAGATATTTTTGGAACACAGTTAAGTTACTTGCCATCAGTTTGACCCTCTCATGACTTTTAGCTTTGTTAAGGTGAGCCTAAAATAGCCTTTAGTCTGAGGCTGATTTAGCTGGGCTGGTAAACTGATAAGCTTCTGAGAACCTACTTCAGGCCCCATGAATTGGAAGATCTTTCTATTCCGACTGGGGGGAAAACAGGACTTTCTCCATCTTACTGAGCTCCTAGAGTTATTCAGATCATTTGCCAGTACTTCTTTTCTCAACCTTGGGTCGCTTTCCCTCATGTGTGTCAAGATGAATACTCTGCCAAAGGCTCAATGGGACCCCTCTGCAGAGTTCTAGAGCTTTCGCCCTCTGTGTGGCTTCCTCCTCTCTTGCCACTCAAAGCCTGGTACTTCATTCTTCACAGCTGTGAGCTCTTGCCTCTGGGCAGTGACATTACTGGGCTGTATTTGGTTTCTCCCTCCCTGTTCTGAAACCTGGAAACTGCACCTGTGCACTTAGCATAGGCTTTCTGTTCTTTCTGCTAGATTTGTGTGTGACAGACAACAGGAGTCTTAAGATAATTCTCAAATGGGTTGGGCACAATATTAGAAAGTTGACAAAAGAGGACCGTGGATTATTTAAGTTATGAGTTACAGGTCCTACAAGTCAGACAGAAAAGAATATGGGTTAAAATTATTTTTAAAAAATATTGACAATTGGGTGATGGCAATGATTTCTATCTGGATAGGAGTTTGGAATACACAGAGATCTGTGTTGTCAAAATCAGTAAATATGCAATTCTGATTTCTGCATTTATTGAATGTAAATTTACATAAAATAAAAAAAAACATTATAAAATATACTGACTTATAGTTAATGATATGAATATTGAAGGGTTTAAATACAAGCTACAGATAGCTTCAATTTACTTTGCGTCAAAAAATAAGATGGATGGATGGACAGATGAAAAGATATGTGAAGAAACAAATGTAATAAAATGTTAATGGCAGGACATAGACAATAGATTTAAGGGTGTCCTCCCCTGAAATTGCTTTAACATCCAGGTGTGTTGGAAATTTTTTCTTAAGGAAATGTTGAATAAATTGATTGAATATGCACATATTTCTTGCACAGAAAAATATGGCCAAACAGGGTAAGAGATAAAATACCAGGAGCTAGGAAGGAAGGAACCAGAAAACCCAAGATTTCCTGACATGCTTCTTTTATTTTAAAATATTTCACAGATCTGTGAAGTGAAAATTAGCCCAGACTCAGGGGGAAATTTGTGGGTGTTTGCGGGTGCTTGCAGGAACTTATGAATACCACTGAACATCTGCAAAGATATTTTCTATTCAATATGTAGGACACTTTTTCAATGGACAAGACAGCTTGCGAAAGCCAGTATGAACCAAACTGTATGAAGGGGAAATCTTGGCACATAAATGCTTTAATTCTTCTGAATGCAATATGGTTAAACAGTTCTACTTACTGTATTTCTGAATGTGTTAGTACAGTGTAATGCATACTTTCCATCTGGGATTATGCAATATAAGGAGATGGCTGAAATAAATGACTCATGCTTTGTCAGGAAAAAAAACACAAAAACAAATAAGTGCTAAAACTTATCTTTTCACATTTATTGCTTATAGTTGAATATCCCAGAAAAACTTAGCTATAATAACAGTTTTATTTGTACAGATGTTTATGTATTTAGAGATGGTAGTAGTTAATAGTCCTAGACAACATTACCTGCTAGCTAAGAACCTTTCTACACCTTCAGGTTTCTTACCTATAAAATATGTACAATAACAGTAGTAATCTCCTTCGGTTGCTTTTAGGATTAAATACGCATTTATAACAGAACCACACATAGTGAGAACTCAATAAATGGTAGTTAGCATTATTAAACCTAGCATTACAGGTGGAGAAAGTGATAGGATAGTCTCTGCACTTTCAGAGATCCACAGTGCATGAACCAGACCCAGAACGCTGGTTCTGCAGCCTATTCCAATGATGGAAAAATTAAAAGAAGATCCATAAGATCTTGAAAATGAGTAAATAAAAATTAATTCAGTCTCAAGATGCTTAAAGGGTTCCCTGAAGAGTTCTGAAACATAACTTTTAAAAATAATTCCAAGACCTCTTCCCTTGGCATCGTTGGCTAACTACTGTGGACCAAGCTTTAATTTCACTGTGTCATTTAATGCTTCTAGGTCTCCTTGCTCTGAGGTAATCTGTAGAGCCATTATGTGGAGAAAAATAAAATAATGTTTCAAAAGAGCAAACAACTAATGAGAAATAACTAGTGAATGAAAACTATAAGAGTTTGTTTTAGCATGAATATGTGGTGATTATATTTTTCCAAACTATTTAATGTACTTTATGGTCTTAAAAATGTGTAAGTCTTATAAGACATTGATTCTTTACAGAAAAACAAAATGTTACTTAAACACAAGTGTATCCCACCTGTTGAGATTCGTTAATTATTACTATAGTTTCCGAGGCAAATATTTGCCCTCATGAAAAGTTCTCTTAATATTCTCCTCTGTGATGTGCACCATATGCATAAAATACTATATCATACTACATTGAGAAGTAAAAACTAATCTATACCCGTCTCATACATATAGTCAGCTGTCTTTCAGTTTTCTTTGTAAAAAAATAATCAAAAGAAAATTGGAAACAATAAAATCTTGACTTATGGAATCATTGAAATTAGGCCCAGTGCTGGCCCCGTTCCATCTCTGACTTATCTGGGTCACAGATGCCCGGCTAGAGTCTTTCTGCACTACCTCTTTGGACTGGAAATTTAGACTCAGTTTGTGTGGACACACATTCCAAAGAGTTTTGACATAGAAAGCTAATAGACCCTGTGTTTGGTCAGTGTTTTATTCATTTTTTTTTAGTGACATTTTCACTGTAGCCCTGTTTTTACCCCAATATTGGGTCTGGCTTATCATTTTTGGATACTGAAGAAAAATGTCTGTTTCAGTTATAAGAAACACATTTTTTTTTCTACTCAGCAGCAATTTCTGTTTTAGAATGTAAGTGCAAGAGGAAAGAAAATGTCATCATGAATTCTTAGGTACATTACTAATAATCTAATTGAATTTTAATGGGGAGAGGAAGAAGCCTAGGGGTTATATTGAAAACATATTTTCACCAATTTGTATTTATCATTCAAAAGTACTCTGGTACTAATATGCAGCAAAAAAAAAATCAGTCATACTTAGCTTCTGTGCAGATGAAAATAGCCTCAATTCCTATCCCACTATCCTTCCATGTCCATCACAGCCCCAAGCAACCTTCACATGTGTCTGTTAAACAAATCATTGTCTGAAGAATCTGAAAGCTTAGGAACGCATCTTGCAAGTGCTAATTTTGTGTGTATTTTTCACAATAAAATAATCTTTTATCTCTCTTATAGAAAAATTCTGAAACAAAACTACTTAAGAACACAACAGTGTTTTATATGCACTCTTCCTAAGGCTAACAAAATAGCAGTATAATTCACAACTTAATATGTTGAGTTTACAGTAAATAATTATTTGCCCTTATGATAAGCAACTGTGATATTTTTAAATGACACTCATTAAGAATATCTGCCTGTTGTAGATTGCATTATCATTGACTGCCTGTGCTATGCTGCTCCTAGTGGGAGGAGCCTTTTACCCATTACACTGAGATGAGGTTTGGCCGTTGACTTGCTTTCGGCAATAATGATGAGTGGAAATAACGTGTGTCTTCTATCCACCTAACATTTGTCTGTCTGTCGGTCTGCCTGCCTACCTACCTGCATATGTATTTATCAATTTGAAGTTATTGGAAAGCCACCAAACTAATGAGGATTTGAAGGTCTATGGTTCTGAAGAGAAATGCAGTGCTTGAAGATAAGCCCTACATTTGACACAGCTTTTCCACTCAAAGAATTTGCTGATATGTGATATTGAAAAGCTTAGCAGAAAGCTGCAGCTGAATGAATGATAAACTGAGTAGAACTTCTGTCTGGCTTACTGGGTTTGGGGAGCAAAAATTAAAATTTGCGACGCATCAAAATGAAAGAACTGAGATGAACATTCCAGACTTTTCCTTGAGACTACATTTCTCCCCCCTGAGAGCCTATACCTTAGTTGTAGGAGTAAAATGGAAGTAGAAATGTCCTCACAAAATATGAAGCCCATATTTGAATTAGCTTAATTTATTCTTCAATTAATTTCTTCTTTCCTTAGTCTGACAGCCAGATAATAAATAAATAAATTTTAGAGGAAGACTTCATTACAGCGAACTTTAAATTATCTGTATCTATATTTTTGTACATAATGCCAGCAAAAAATAGTAATTACTAGATATGCCAGGAGATAAACAAACAAAAAGCTCAAACCCCAAATAAAACACTGATAACTGAAACAGATCCACAGGGGCTATAAAATAAATTATACTAATCATAAATAAAATAGAAGTCACAATAGTATCAGAAGTAAAAAATAAAGGGACAATATTACCAATTATTTAGATACTAAGAAAACTAGAAGTTAAAGAAATATTTCTCAGTTTATTTTAGATGGCCAGCATAACCTGGGTACAAAAATTTGACAAGGATAGTACATAAAAACTGGTTGCCGATCAATGTCTCTCAGAAACTTAAATCTAAAATTTCTAAATAAATCATGAATGCAAATCCATTAATGCATGAAAAAATATAACTATTTAGTTAAGTACAATCCGGGATAACAAATTTCTTTAACATGTGAAGTCAATCAATATCAATCACCAAGTTAACAGAATATATAGAATATACTCATATGTAACTCGATAGATGCAGGGAAACACTGGATAAAGTTAACAATATTCATGACGCTGAAAAACAAAGCTTAAACCAGAAGTGGAACATAACTTTATTAATCTACTCAAGAATATCAAATAGAAAATTCTTTCTTATTGGTAAAATATTTAAAATATTTTCCCTGATGTATTAAAGAGTTATGAAGTTCACTCTCATCATATCCATATTATACTTTACTGGAATTGCAAGTCGGTTCAATAAGGAGAGGAAAAGAAATTAAAGGCATAAGGATTTGCAAGAATGAAATATATGAACAGAAAATGACTGTATATTTAGAGAATCTACAGATATCTATAGATAACCTATTTGAGTCAATAAGTGAGTGCAGCAAAATTGTTAGATATACCACCAATATGTAAAAAACATTGAATTTTTATATATGAGCAGTTTAAATTTTTTTTAAATCAAAACCATTAATAATAGCATTACAAAAATAAAGACTCACGAATAAGTTTTGATAACTTTCACATAAAAATAAGTCTGCAAGATGTGGTATACACGCACACACAATGGAATGTTATGCAGCAATAAAAAAGAATGAAATCTTGCCATTTACAACATGTGTGGATCTAGAGGGTATTATGTTAAGTGAAATAAGTCAGACAGAGAATGTTAAATGCCATATGGTTTCACTTATATGTGGAATCTAAAAACAAACAAAACAAAAACAGACTTATAGAAATAGAGACCAAAGGGATGGTTACCAGAAGGGAGAAGGCAAGGGGTTGGGTGTAACGGGAAGGAGATTATCAATAATATTATGATAAGTTTGTACGGTGACAGATGATTACTAGTATTAATGGGCTGATCACATTGTAAGGTATAGAAATATCAAATCACTATATTGTACACTTGAAACTAGTGTAACCAATATAAGATTGTACACCAAATAAATTTATATACTTAAAAAAAATTAGTCTACAAGTGTTGTGTAAGATTGGTGTTATTTCTTCCTTGAGTTACATAATTCACTGTGAAGCCACATGGACACTGGGATTTCATGAAAACTGTCCAGAATATCTCCCAGAAACTGACTTAAATTGTAGAAGAACCATATAATTTCACTGATACGTAGGATATAAAACTGAAAGCATCAAAGAAACAAGAGAAACAAATAAAGAAACAAAAACTCATAGACACAGACAATGGTTCAGTGGTTACCAGAGGGTAAGAGGGATGGGGGTTGCTAGATGAGGGTAAAGGGGATCCAATATATGGTGGTGGAAAGAGAACTCACTCTGAACACGTAATGTGATTTATAGATGATGTATTACAGAATTGTACACCTGAAGCCTATGTGACTTTACTAACAACTGTCACCCCAAAAAAACTTTAATTAAAAAAAATGCATAAGACCTGAGAATTTATCCACTGGCTTTAGTATCTCATTTGTTGAGGAGTACCCCTGGGAATATCGATTTGCCCCATAGTACTTAGTACTTTGGGTACTTCTGGCCTCTCCACTAAAAACTTACGGTGTTTTCTAGGGCCTTTTCTTGGCAGATCTTCCAGTGTTTAATCTTTTCAGCTCTGTGAATCTGTTGGAAGCTCTTTTACCTTCTTAGACCCTCTCTTGGAAGGAACAAATTTCTTAAGCGGTAAAGTGGCATCAAATATAGGGCTCAGCTCTTTGTGCTTCCTCTCTTTTCTGGATCTTTTAATTTATTGAGGTAACACTGGTCAGTAACATTATATAAATGTCAGGGGAGGTATACAATTTTGTAATATGACATCTATATACTCTATTGTGTTCTCACCACCTGAAGCCTAGTTTCCTTCCATTATCATATAGTTGATCCCCTTTACCCTCTTTGTCCACCCCACCCCCCTTCCCCTCTGGTAACCACCATTCCGTTGTCCGTACCTATGAATTGTTTGTTTATTTCATTTATTTGTTCTTTGTTGCTTTTTGTTTTATATCACACATGAGTGGAATCATATGGTTCTTGTCCTTTTCCATCTGACTTATTTCACTTAGCATCATAATACTCTTAAGATCCATCCATATTTTCACAAATGGCAATATTTCATCTTTTCTTATGGCAGTATAGTATTCCATTGCGTATATACACCACATCTTCTTTATCCAATCATCTGTTGAAAGTCACTTTGGTTGTTTCCATATGTTGGCCACTGTCAGTAATGCTGAAATGAACATAGAGGTACATATATCTTTACAAACATGTGTTTTCAATTTTGGGGGGTAGACACCCAGAAGAAGGATTGCTGGGTCATATGGTAATTCTATTCTTAATTTTTTGAGGAATCTCCATACTATTTCCCACAGTGGCTCTACCAATTTACATTCTCACCAGCAGTGTATGAGGATTCCTTTTTTTCCACAGCCTCTCCAACACTTGATATTTCTTGCCTTGTTGATGATGGCCATTCTGACAGGTGTGAGGTGGTATCTCATTGTGGTTTTGATTTGCATTTGCTTAATAGCTAGTGAAGTTGCGTATCTTTTCAAATATCTGTTAGCTCTTTGTATGTCTTCTTGGGAGAAGTGTCCATTCAAGTCCTCAGCCCTATTTTTAATTGCATTGCTTTTTTGTTGTTGAGTCGTATGAGTTCTTTATATATTTTGGATATTAGCTTTGTAAATATTTCTCCAATTCAGTTGGTTGCCTTATAGTTTTGTTGATGAAATAAACAACATGCTAAATATTTCATGTCAGGATAACAATTAACATCAGTGGGACAATAGCTAGCTATCTTATAATTTTTTACTGGAGTATTCCTGCCCTATTAGTAAGTGACAGGAATGGATTTTCTGTTCTTAATCTCCTGTGGTCTTTTCTGCTTTTCAAAATGAGCAAGGACTCTTTAATATAATAGAAAGCAGTGTTTGTCCTTGACTCTCCCTTCTGAAGACCTAAATAGTGTGTTCTTTAACCTATTGTAATTTTCCACTACTGCCTTCTCAGGATGGAGCTTGTTTCAAGTCTGCATGGACTTGAACTCTGAGAAATAGAAGGAGACAGACCAAAGGGAAAGTGTATTTCATTTTATCACCTGAGGCTTCCATTTACGTATAAATGATGACTCATTATACAAGAAAGAAAACTTCGAACCTTTTTCTGGCTCTGTGTGTGTTTATGATCCACTCATGTTAAGATTGCCCCCCACCCTCCCAGAAGGAACTGCCCCGTATATCCTTCCAGAGTTTATAGCACATAAGGTATGTGAGGGCTACCTTTTAGGATTTAGAACGTTAGTGTTATTGTCTGGCATGCCTGAATCAGCTTACACTGTAGAAACTGGCTCGATACCCTGCATCATATTACCACAATGTTGTGGGGATTATGTCCAAGTCTAGGATTCATTCTAAGATACACAGGTATGATATTAGGAAGAACCTCTTATAGGGAGAACAATGCCATGGGTGGGCTGAACACAGAAGAGCCCTTGAAGTAGTGGGACAGAAAGATAAGAGCTAGAGTTAAAATTTACATATTTTAATCACATGTTTGCACTATGCTTTACTATTTGAATTTATAATAATGAGCCCCATGGTAAATATCTAGGTGAATTTACCCAAGGATTATTGTCTATAAAGAAGATTCTTATCACTGCATTGAACAACCTGGAAGTTTAACATAAAGCAGGATTGTTTTAATTTTTGGAATGTCTATGAGGAATATTGCAAATTGATTGGGAAGTACTTTGCCCACATGCAAATTAGCTCCACCATCACAGGGTACAGTATATTCATTGGACAAGAAATCAACCTGTGCTGGTTGTTCACATAAAAAAGACTGAAATATTGTGCAAGCATGTAGAACCTGTGAAAGGGAGGAACAAATTTGAAACAGTAAATTGAACCATAATGGAAGTTTTCAAAGGCCATTATTAGGATCAGAAGGGTAGTGGTGGGTATTGTTAGAAGAGAGTAGTGGATCTAAGAGATTCTGTCCCAAGTAGTTTTATTAATTGAAAGCAGTTTCTTCTATGTTTATGTTGCCCATGAGATGGAAACCAGGAAGTCAACCACAGACTGCCCTCACTAATTAGGGCCATAAAGGGGAGGATACCGCACACTAAGGAAAGATAAGTTAAAAGAGAAGCTACAAGGGAAGAGAAAACGTTTCCCTTCCTCGTGAGTGGGATGTGATTTTGAGAATGAGAAGCAGATTGAGTTACAAGACCCATGAACCTTTGGGCGTAATTGCATAGAGAACACTCTGAGAGCAAATGATGTGAGGTAACATATTAAAGAATTCTTTTTTAAATTAAGTTTATGGGGGTGACATTGCTTAATAAAATTATATAGGCTTCAAGTGTACAAATCTATAATACATCATCTGTATATTGCATTGTGTGTTTACTACCCAGAATCAGATCTCCTTTCATCACTATATATTTGACCCCTTTTTTACCCTCTTTTACCTCCCTCCACCCCCTTTCCCACTAGTAACCACTATACTGTTGTCTGTCATGAATTTTTGTTTGTTTGTCTTGTTTGTTGTTTTCAGTTTTATATCCCACATATGAGGGAAATTATATGGTTCTCGACTCTTTCAATCTGATTTAAGGAGCTCTTAATCAGTGACATTTTATCTCAGTCTCAGGGACCCATTAGTATTTCTCCTCATGTTGTTATATAAGACATTTGAAAAACAAAATAAATGGAGGCTAAAACACTTTATTAGTCAGGGTCCTGACCAGAAACAGAAGGGACAGTTAACCTGATTTAAAGAGATTTGAGAAGGACAAAGGGAACAAATAAGGGATATTGAGACACCAAAGAAATAGCAGCAGTGAAAAGCCATTATGACAGCTAAGACTCAGTCACAATAAGAGGAAACGTTTGCTGGAGCTTATGAAAGCTCAAGCCATTTAAAGGGACCCTCATGACTTCTTCTCCCTCCTGTTCTTTCATCCTTTGTCTAAACTTCATTGGCTGAACACAGCTAGACCTCATAGGGCAGTGATAATGGCGAGAAGCCGTCTTTGTTTACACCTCCTCCTCATCACAAGTCATAGAGGCAGCACAGAGTGGAGAATGAATGATGGGACATGAAGGATATACAGTGTCTTATAGAGAATGAGGGGGTCAAGATTGATGAAAACATTTTGTTCCAAACTCTAGGAGCTTCAATGTCCTATTTCCCAGTGTCAGGAGTCCCAGTGGGGTCTGTGGAGGGAGTATTACCAGATAATGTTGACCAGAACATAATCTTTTTCTCTCTAGGTTTGGCCTATTGGAGAGAAAGAATGCCTGGAGGCATTTGTGGGCCTCACTGTCTTCTAGACCCCAATGGAGAGAGTGGTTGGGGAATCTGATATATATTGAAATCTCGGGATATTTAGAAAATATTCTAGAAAGCTTTGAAAAAAAAAAAAAAACATTAAAAAGTCTCTGCATGAACAATTTGCCTCAAAAAGAGAAGGTTGCAATCTTTGGTTGACAAGTGTTTTTTTGCACTGCTCTGATAATTATGTAGAATATATTATTTCCTAATAACAGGTAAACTCAGAATCAGAAATCACTCTTACCATTCTCTTTGGCCTGCCAAATGTAGACAACTAAAGATCTTTTGGAGATTCAGTATGTATTATAGGATGTTCCATACATCAAACTTCTCACAGATTTGTTTTGGAGATGTCACTAGGATCTCAGTCTGGCTTTGTCAGGGAAATCTTTGGAAGGTTTACAAGGATTGTTGATGTTGGAGCCTGAAAGAGTTGTCAACACTCTAGGGAAGCAAATTCCCCAAATATTCTATATCTTGTTCTGAGTTTTGCTTCAAGGGTGTGTGTATATGTTTTGGTGTAAAAAATAAATAAATAATTGGCCTTTCCTGCTGTTCCTGGCACAGAGCTCTTAAAAGCTTTGGAATCTTCTGAGTGATGAGTGTCTTTTGTATGCTAATGAGATGGCTGGTGGTTGGGGCTTCTAGATAGTTTCAGGATTGGGCTCTTCATCTGTAAAACCAAGCCTGATTCGTGGATTGGAACTTCCAACCCCATTCCTGACCTCCAGGGAGTGGAGAGGGACAGGAATTGAAGTTAATAACCAATGGGCAATGACTTAAACATACCTGTATAATGAAACCTCCATAAAAGCCCTAAATGTTAGGGTCTGGGGAGTTTCTGAGTTGGTAAACACGTCAAGGGTGACATGCTCTGAGAAGGCGTAAATGTTCTGTAGTTCCCCCTTCCCCCACACCTTGCTCTATACATGTTTTCCATTCGACTGTTCCTGAGTGGTATCTTTTATAATAAATGAATACATGTAAGTAAAGTGTTTTCCTGAGCTCAGTGAGTCTTTCTAGCAAATTATGGAATCTGAGGAAAGATTCATGGGGATTCCTAGGTTAGCCAGTTGGTCAAGGTACAGGTGCCTCTCTCTCCCTTACATCCCACTTGAGATTTGTGCCTGACGTAGGGGCAGTCTTGCTACTATGTAGTACTCCCCAAGTCTTTGATAGTTTAGCAAATGTCGGTACCACCTGTTGCTCTGGAGAAAAACAACTCTAGACCATCCTTGCTTATTCTCAATTTAATAAAACCATATAAAATGCATCCGCATGTTCTCTCAGTACTATCTTCAAGAATTACCTAACCCTAAATTTATCTTCGAAAGACCGCATTCACCATCTTCAATTCTGTGGCACCTTTTTCCTGCTCATCATTTTACTCCTGGATTTCTAAGAAAGCCTTTTGTGATTTTTCTGCCTCTTCATTTGAAAGAGACAAAAACTTAGTACAACTTTTTCCATTTTTTTCTTCAGCACCCACCTGGACAGTATATTTGTCCTCTAGCACAGGAAGCTTTAGGGCATTAAAACTAAAAGACATGCTTTTCTATAGAAAAGTTAGGCCTCTGCTCCGAGATTCTCTTTGGTCTTTCTTCAAACTAAAGAAGCAAAAAAGAAGCAGCTATGAAAAATGTGTTTTTACTGAAACTATAAAACCATTAATGATGTTTTCATCAAGTCGAAAGAGATAATTTTACCTTAACTCTTGAAAATGTTGGAAAGAGCTTTCCTCTCTTCACGTTCCCCTCTGCAGCATGTTAAACATTTGTTTTTTGTGTATTGTTTTGGTTGTTGTTGTTCACACACAATGCATAGCTAAGGAATAGGTTTTTTTAATTAAATTCTAGTGAAAGGTAACCACCTGCAAGTCTAGGAAACTGCCAAAGTGACAGAGTTCTTCAGGGCATGTTTTATGAAAAAGCCTGTGACTGTTATCATGAATATATAAATGTTAGCACAGAGCTGAAGCTTGGCTTCACAATATTGAACCATAAATGACTAGTTCATGTTTATGCTGGTGGGAAGTGTAGTATAACAGTTACATCAAATATATGTTATAAATATTATAATGGGACCTGGCAGGTGAATTGTGGGTGACTTTAGTTATAGTGATGTTTTGTCCAGTGATTCTGCCCAGAATCTCTGAGGACTTGGCAGGAAAGATTTCACTCATCTTTATAACAACCCTTTCGTAAGAGGACATTTGAGTGGAGATAGAAGGGAATTGCAAATTGCTTAGCGAATCAGAAGAGGAGTGAGAAGAATCAGGCTTTTGCCATCCTTGGTTCGGGGTTACACATATTCAAAGCACCCCATCATTACGGTCCAGCTGCGTCCCTGGCTGGAGCATGTGCATGGGAACAGTTTGCCACAGGCTTTGGAATTCTTCACAAGCTTCTACCCAGCGTTAATATTGCCAAAGGCCGCAGGCATTGGCAAAAGCTCTTGCCATTTTTTCCCCATATGTGGTATTGTTTGTGTCATGTTATATTTAAAACTGGAAAATTTTGTTTATTGGACTTTTAATGTGTGTGCATGATTTTAAGCAAAGTATTTTGCATTCTGGGACTTAGAACAGCCTATAACTAGCCAAATAAATATAAAAAGTTTGATGTTTAAAAAAAAAAAAAAAGTCCCAAATATCACAGCTACCATTAAAAGGGTACCAAATTTACAACCTGTGGAATGAAGAGCAGCACCCCTCTCCCCAATGATTGTTTCTTAAAGGGCCTAGAAATGCTCAGGGGTGACATGAGAACAGAAACCTAGCAAATGAACGACATTTGTACAGATTCCTTAAGAAGCAGTAAACAACAGCTTATCCATTCATCCATCCATTCAACAATTTTCACCTCCTACAACACACAAGGTACTGTGAGAATCAGTTATTCGATTTTCAGATCTTACGTGCTCTAAGAAGTAGAGCTAGTAAAACATCATTGTTTTTTAAATAATCAGATAGGAAACGTTAAAAATATTTCACAGGTTGAGGATTACCGGTCATGTCTTGTTTAGGATGTCCTTCAACTGGGATTTGTCTGATGTTTTTCTTATGATTGGACGGGGTTATGGATTTTGCGGGAGACTACAGAGGTAAAGTGCCATTCTCATATCATATCAAGGGAATATCCTATCTACATGTCTTATTGCTATTTATGGGGTCATTTTGTGGTCTGGAATGAAAGCAACTATTTGGTGCCTGAAAGTACACATAGGAATTGCTAAGAATTGGACAACTAGTATATAATTCAGAAAACCCCAATGAGAGTTGTAATGGTGTATAGGAGATTATGAGATATTACATGCAATTAGAAGATATACAAGTGAAAATTCTTTGTTATCTAGAAGCCAACTATCTAGGACATAAATTATTTCAGTCTCTGAGTATGGGTAAGGGGGATTATGCTACATTAACATGTGTGTGTACATACATAGGCAAAGCCATTCTCTTTATGAGGGACATACGGTTTTCGAAAAAAATGAGCCCGTGTGGCAAGGAAGTCTTGGCCAATAGGCATTAAGCCTCATACTCTTAGGCAAACCTATGGCAGGAGACAATGATAACCCCAAGACGCTGTAAAACCCCAAGATTCTACGGGACTTTTTGGTCTGTGCTGACTCAAATATGGAAGAAGATAATTGTGATTCAGAATATTTTAAGAAAAATCATTTTAAGTTAGAAATGATTAATCCAAAAACCTAATTCCTTGAACAATTTACATAATTCAAGTCTTCTTGAAGTTTCAGTTGTAGACTATATTAATATTATTAAAATGTTCATAAATTATCTCTCATCAATTATAGAAGAATAAATTAAGTCTAATGTAATATTTTAAGAAACAAAATTTTTTACATTTATAGTAATTAGCCAATTGTCTAATTATTCTAATGTTTAGTAATGAAATAAAAATAGAGCTAATTTATATTGTGTTCCCTGAAAGCAAAACAAAAGGACATACAAAAAGTGAATAAAGAAGGAAAAACCAATGCTTACCAAGGGTCAATGCAAAATGTATTAACATTTGTTACCACAAATGAACAAAGCAAACATTATATTAATATACTTTCACCCCGTACTTGGTGACAGTGTTTATTAATATACATTAAAAACAATAGTGAGAACTACATAAAAATGCCTGTACATGTAAATGTCACATGATGATTTATTAACACTAGAGACACTATTAAATTGTTATGAATAAAACTAGAAGAAGACTAGAAACCATGTTTTGTATACTCATATCAAGGCGTCTCTTTCAGCTATTTAGTGATATGAGCTAGTTATATAAATGACATCACAAAATAAAAACAAAACAGTCATGTAATTTTGTATTCTTGAGCAACATTTCTCTTGAATTTGCTGATTTTTCTCACAAAAACATCTGAATTAGCAGTCATTTAGAGCTAGCTACCTAGATCTGTAATTTTGGGCCTATAATTTTTTATTCCCAGATTTTATGCAAAAGTGTTCTTTATCTCCAAGTGTCATATAACTTCTGTGCATTCAAGTTTTCCCAATTACAATTTTGAGGTTACACTAGAAAATTAATTTCTCTTTTTAGAGAAATCCCTCTAGAGAGCTTTCCAAATCCATTCTCTTACCAGCTTTCTGCCCTTATTCTCACAGAGGCTTAAATTCATAGTCATTCAGAATTGTTTTTTTATCAGGAGGAGGAAGAATCCAACAGCAACTGACATGTAGAGACTTAAATGACTGGATCTCAAGGTTATTCTGCTTCTGTGCTTTGGTTTCCGATCATGGGCGGTCCACAGTTTTTTCTAGGTGATGAGTGTGTGCATTGCCTTATTATGTCATATCTTGCTTTGCACACTGGTATTTACCTTCTTAGATTTTAGCATATTTAATCGCTGATATTCTGCCCATGTTTTCTGATTACCTTGGAACTGTCATGCTACACAGCCCAGTGCCACCCTATTGTGTGTGTCAGTGATAAGAACCTAACCTAATCTTAGGGCATTTCATAGATAAATTAGTGAAGCCATTATTGTTTTGTTGTGTTTGCTTGTTTTAACCCTGGAGGACATCGAGTGATGCTGCCTTAGGCTTATATCTGAATTAGAATTTAGAAAAGATTATAAGTTATTCAAACCAGTCCCTAAATAGCTTTGGATGTTTCTAATTTTGAAACACTCAATGAATTATTTGAGAAAGAATAGTGTGTTTTGGTACATAACATGTTTTTTTCTATATTTATGCATAGTAAAAACACACACCATTGGAAGAAAAATGAGTAAAATATTTTGAAAAATGCAAGAACTCTATAAAAACGAGCTTGATTTTATTTTCCTGTTGGCAGACATGAAAGCAGGTCTGTCCAGAAAATGAAGCAAAATTAGAATTGAGGACAATGATGCAAGGCTAATTAGTGAGTTTTATTGCATTGATAGAGAGAAAGGAATGGGAAGGGGGGCAGGAGAGGGGTAATTGAGCTTTGTTTAACTTAGCCATTTAGTTAGCCCGAGCTTTTACAAATAGATCATTTATAGCTATGACATCTTTATGCAGCTGTCCTTTTCTTTTTCTGACTTGGCTGCTTTTGTGCACATTTCGAATGTTTTTGATCAAATGCATATACAGCCCATTGTGTTTCTTTCTTTCCTTTTTCTTTACCCCCTGAAAGCACTGTCCCTTGACTAAGGAAAGACTTAAAGTAGCTTTCATCAAGAATCAAGGTTTGGGAAGGGGGTGGGATGAAGATAGGAGGCAGGGTGCTAGCTGCATCTTTAACAGTTTGAAAAAGGATTGAAGGGAGATGGCGTGGCCAGTGAAAGCCAGCTGACTGCTCAGGGGTACTGCACGGGCACAGTGGAAAGATGAGTAAAATAGCAAAGATGTCACTTGTAGCATTGGTCACAATGGCGATTCCTTTTTTCCCACTTGGATAAAGTCGAAAGTGAAGTTCCTGCAGCAACACCAGCCCATCTCCTTCAGTGCTGGCAGTGACCTGCTCGGATAAGCCTGCACGTTCCCACGTACAGACAGGCTGGTCTCCATTCCCCCAGTGCTTCGTCGTTATGATCTAAGGCCTTGTGCCTCTCCCACAACATAAACCTTTCTTCTTTGGGAAAAAATAAAAGGCTGAGCTAGTGAGGGTGGTATATATTACCTCACACTATTTGAGGCCTTGGGGTGGCTCAGGATTAACTAGACCACTGAACAATCTCATTTCGCTTAACAGGCATACAGCTCAAATTGGATCATTCTGTTTCATTCAGCCCAGGAAGACACAAGAACAAAGCACACTGAAAGAAAATACAAGTAGCATTAATTGAAGTCATTGTTAAAGCAATGTCACCAAGGATAATCCCACATGTTTGGTTAAATTTGGGACTCTGGTGTTAGGAAGAAGAGGAATTTTATTTGTGAATTTGAATTTTCTACATTATCCATGTTAATATGTTCACATACGATGAAATTTTATAAGGTATTCATGATATAAACATTATGCTAAATTGTGTATTTGTGCAACATGGCAGAGGGAAAGACTAATAAAGGTGATATAAGAAAGTAGGCATTTCTTATAAATACCATAATTATCTTCATAAATAAGTTGGTGATAAACAGTAGATTTATAATGAAAAAATACAGCCTTTCTATTTTAGTAGGCTACTGAAAGGATCAAATGATATGACACATATAGATACAGTTATCGTATTACTTACTGTTTCTCTTTTGTTTACAAAACATATACTGTCAAGCTGTTGTTAGAAATGACTGGTGTTCATCCCAGGAGGAATTTATGCTAGCAACTTGTAGGTAAAAACTGTACCCAGTTGCCTAGAAGTTGGTTTGTGGAACATAGGTTGAAATACAGAAATGATATAAAAGAAAAAATTCACCTTTCTGTTGGAAAAACACACCCATGGGCCTTTGGAGGAGAAATCAGATCATATTATTCTAAACAAATTTATATTTCAAATAAATTTCCCAGTTTAGAAAATGTCACTAAGAAACATTACAGTCCATCAAGTTCTATTATACTGCCTCTAACATGAACATTTAATTTCAAGGAAGGTTTCCTCTCCTTTTTATCTACATCTACCTATCTGTGTCTATCTATCATCTATTCTCTCTCTCTCTCTCTCTCTGTCTCTCTCTCTCTCTCGCTCTCTCTCATTTATCTACCACCCATCCATCCATCCACACCACGTCTCTCTCTCTTACCTACCTACCTACCAATACATGTATGGATCTACCTCTCATTTATCTACAGACCTATTTAAATAAATATTTATTAATCTATCTGTTAATTTATTTTGGACTTGTGATGAAGTGTTTGATTAATCATAGTCCCAAATTCTTAGGACGCTATATTAGAGACTCATGCAAGGCCCTCCTTTGTTTCCCCTTCCGTCAGACCACTTATTCTTCCTTTTTTCCTTCCTTCCTTGTCTTTTAACCCCTCTCCACTTACATGCCTCTCCCTCTATAGTAATCATTCTGACACATTTAATATGCAGTTCATTTGCATGTGCTTTTGTTTCATGTGCATATACATTTAATTTAGATAAATGCTTTTATGTTATAAACTCACTTTATTTCTTTTCCACCCAGCTTTATGCTTTAAAGATCTATTCATATCTTTGGGTTCAGATCCAGTCTTTCTTCTTTTTTTTAAACTGCTGCACAGTATTACATAGTGTCATGAGCCACATTTTATTGCCCATTCCTTTCAATGATGAACACCTGGATTGCATTCGAGTCACTTCTAAAAAGAACACTGGGATGAACATTCATATATAATTTCTCATATTTGTGTAAGAATTGCTCTGGGATATGCATCCAGGATATGACTTTATCATAGCATATACCTACACTGAATTTAACTTAAAACTCTCATTACTCTTCAGAATGCCCAGGCCAATTTAAATTCCCAAAAGCAGTTTATGAGATATTCCACTTCTTTACTTCTCCAGCAACATTTGCATTAGCTAGTTTCCTAATATTTCCCTATTCAAATTTTTCCTATTATTCTAATTATAACTACAAGTTATTGTCTTGGTCATAGTGGCCTTGTTTTTTTTGAGTCATCTCTTTTGTGAAATGCTTGTTCACATCCTTTGCCTATTTTTTTTTCTTATTTTGATTGGCTGTATTTTCATTGTGGATCGGAAATTGTTCTTTGTATTCCTGTATTAGACTTTTGTTGCTTTTATATATTACAAATGTTTTCTGTGAGTAATAAACAACTGGTTTATTAACTTTTTCCATAATGCCCTTTTGTTGACACAAAACCCCTATTAGATGCTGTAAAATCTATGCTACTTTTTGTTAGTCTCTAGTAAATTTATTGATCTTTCAAAATTAGATCTTTGATTATTTTGGGGTGCATCTGTTTTATATGCAGGAGAATAGATATTCAGTTTTGTTTTCCCAATATGGTGAGCCGGTTTATACACATCATCAACTGAACACTGTCTTTGGTCCATTGATGCATGTCTTTTAAAAATCCATGACCTTCTTTTTCTCCAAAAATATACAGGCTAGAGGCAATAAAATAACATTTATAAAGTGCTGAAATAACACACACACACACACACACACACACATACACACACACATACACACACACACCATCCACCCAGAATTCTATGCCCAGGGAGAAGATCTTTCAAAAATGGGGATGGGAACATTTTCAGACAGATACTGGAGAATTTACTGCAACAGGCAGAGGCATACTCTTTAGGTCCTTACACTACCTATGGAGCAGTGTAAATATTATTTGAAGGTAGACTCTGATCAATCAAATGTCTATATTGTATGGCCTAAGTCACCACTATAATTTTTTAAAGAGAACAGTGAGTCAATAGGGGTAATAAAATAGAATCATACATATTGCTTAGTTAATCCAAACAAAAACAGAAAATAAGGGAGGGGAAAAAAGAACAGATGGAACAAGTAGGAAACAGAGATCCAGATGGTAGCTTTTAACCAACGACATCAATAATGACATTAAATGTTAATGGCCTAACTACACCAGTGAAAAAACAGAGATTGTCAGATTGGATTAAAATATAAAGAGATCAAACTATGTGATGTCTATAAGAAATTATCTTCAAATATGAAGATGGAAATAGAATTAAAGTAAAAAGTATAGCAAAAGATATGCCATGCAGCCCTAACTACAATAAAACTGGAATATCTATATTAGTATCACATAAAATGGACACCAGAAACAAAGGATATTATCAGCAATAGGATCATTATGTAATGATAAAGTCATCAATTTTTTGAGAAGACATGACAATCTTAACTGATTTGCACCTAACAACAGAGCTTTAAAATATATTAAAACAAAAGATAGAACTGGAAAAAAAAAGGAAAAGTGTACAGTTATAGTTGGAGACCTCAGCTCTCCAGTCATTAATTGATAGACCAAGTGTGTAGAAAATTAGCAAGCATGCAGAGGAGTTGAATGATACCATCAACCAAGTTACCTAATTAACATTTGTAGAACACTACACAGCCAGCCAGGCAGAATATGTACTGTTCTCAAATGAGCATTGAAGTATCACCAAGATAGAACATATGCTGGGCCATGAAACAAATCTTAAATTTAAAAGAGTGAAAAGGATGCAAAGTGTTTCCATAGCTAATAACTAAATTTTATTAGAAATCAATAACAGAAATATAAATTAAAAAAAAAAATTCCCAGGATAATATATGGAGATTAAAAAACACACTTCAAAATAGCATGAACATGTGAATCAAAGTGCAAGCTCAGGCAAATTAACAACAGCAAGAACAACAATATATATATATAAATTTTATATATATGAAATGCTGGATGGAAAAGAAATTGAGTTTAGAACATAAAATCATTTATCTCAATTAAATGAATATGCACATGGAAAAAAGCACACACAAATGAACTGCATATTAAATGTGTCAGAATGACTACTATAGAGGGAGAGGCATGTAAGTGGAGAGGGGTTAAAAGACAAGGAAGGAAGGAAAAAAGGAAAAATAAGTGGTCAGAAGGAAGGGGAAACAAAGGAGGGCCTTGCATGAGTCTCTAATATAGCGTCCTAAGAATTTGGGACTATGATTAATCAAACACTTCATCACAAGTCCAAAATAAATTAACAGATAGATTAATAAATATTTATTTAAATAGGTCTGTAGATAAATGAGAGGTAGATCCATACATGTATTGATAGGTAGGTAGGTATGTAAGAGAGACGTGGTGTGGATGGATGGAAGGTAGAGATGTATCTATGTATCTACATATATCTATATCTATCTATATCTATCTATATCTATCTATATCTATCTATATCTATCTATATCTATCTATCTATCTATCTATCTATCTATCTATCTATCTATCTATCTATCTATCATCTATCTACATATATATATGTATAAACCGAAAGAAAATGAAAACTCATCATATCAACATTTGGGGGATTTTATTAAAGTAGAGCAAAATCTCAGAGTAGTAATCTAAGCTTCCATTTTAAGAACTGCCTTGCTTAATTTCCAAGAGATTTTCTGATATTCTTTCTCTTTCCTAGTTGAATTCCACAATAGTTTGAGAGCATATTCTGTGTGATTTAAGTCTCGTATGATGATTTTTTTAGGATTAGCATTATGATTTAGCATACATTCAATTTTATTGTATATATGCATTTGAAAGGAACATATACTTTTTATTTATTGGGTTGTCTGTCAACTAGGTAAATTATACGAATCCTACATTTATTCTATATACTTACTGCTTTATTGCCTGCTCTTTCTATCATTTAGTGAATGGTATGTTAAATGTCTCTGTTTTATTTATTTCTTCTTTGACACTAAGGGCATTGGGACAATGCCACTAAATGCTTGCATGTATCTCTCTCAAGGTCTAAGTTAGAATTCAGTTTCTCAAAGTTTTTCTTATTAGTTCCTCCAATACATGCTGTCTTCATGAGTGCTATTGACATGTCCCAGTGATTGATTGTAGAGCTGGGAGCTAGCAAGTCAAGATAGTTCTCTGTTTTCCAGGAACAAGAAGCCACATCCATAGGTTTATTTTTTATACATCTCCCGATAATTCACTATCTATTAGATATAGCTACAGTGTGTATGTATACACACACATATAGTAGAAGTATTGACATCGAGCTTTATGTGTTTAGCAAACTGTCCTGGCTTACAGTTTTTGCACACAACACCGTGACTTTTTAACCCATGTGTAGTGTCTTTTTGGATGTCTTTATAGAAAAACTAACGAAATATAAGACTGAATTTTCAAAGGCTATTACTTGGACTTGGGATTGGCCCAAGGCCTTTCCATAAGTAGATGTTTCCTTGAATTGTGAAGCAATAATTGGACACTGGAGAGCTATTATTTGTGGAACCTCTCAGTAAATTTTGTTTTAATGCAAAGCCAAAGTGGTGTGCTGGTAAAGGGTATCTGGAAATATGGCTCTGTGTATCCAAATAGAGTGGTTTCGTATGGAAAACACATTTCCTTTGCACTAGGGCATAGCATCTAAAAATTTGGCAATCTGTATAATCCTTGATACTTCTGGATAATGTCATAATCAGAGATAAAGGAACATAAGTGCATTAACAACTCCATACTAGTGCACTGTGTTTCTTGCCTTTTTTTAGTTTATTTTTCTGACATTTATTGTATAAGATTCTATGGCATTTTAAAACCCATAATTAGGAGGGGTCATTTAGGGAATAAATTACCAGTTGTGGACTTTTTGAGATGCTTTCTGCAGCAAACTAGGTTACTAACTCATTTAGAATTGAGAGTTTTATGTGTTGTGACTGCTTCTCCTTCATTAGCAGAATAGTCTGAAAATACATCAGGATGGTATCTGAAGAATGATGCTAGGGTCAGTACACATTAATCTGTACATTTCTGGATGCGTGATGGTAAATTTTAGAGATCTGAGGAACAAAGTCAGATGGAAATTAAACATTAAAGATGTTAAGAGAGAAGCTTAGTGCTTTGAGAATGTTTCAAGGAGAACTTGTTTGAATGAAGTCTAAATATGGAACACAGTAAAAAATATACATGGTATATTTTTTTTTATGTAAATACTGCCACTATCCAGATTTGTAAATATATATGCATTCGATGATTTTTTAGTGTGACTTCTTGATTAATTTAATTTGCAAAGGCATTTTAAAAATGTTAGGTTGTGTGTGTGTGTGTGTGTTTAACAATTGGTTCAGGCACGTATATAGCCAAGTAAGGTACAGAATTGTTAATCTTATTCCCTCGACATTAACAGGCAACTCCAGCTTGATATTCCCATTGGTTATGTGGTTGGTTATGTGCTCCTTTTCCTGGATGTTGTTTCTTCCTCATTTTCCAAATTGCAGTTTTGGGGACTTGATTTTATTCCATCTCTGAAGACAGAATGTACATTTTCAAATCGACTCTGAAGTTTCTTAGTGCTCCATAGTTTAGTATAGATAAATGTACTCATACCAAAAAGTAGTTTTGTTCCATCTGGTACTCTTTACTGGTTTTCCTTGGCCTCAGGAATTTGGTGCATTACAATACTCAATGCTGGGATTAAGGAACCTTCATTTGTGCTCTGCATGTGTTCTCAGTTCATTACTTTCCTTTTGATCATGTTTCTCTCAGATAAATCTCATATTTCTAGGCCCTATATCGAACTCTGCCTTTGGATCAATGATTGTATTGGGATATCTGGTTTTACTGCTGACTCAGTTAGACTAACTTTAGCTCTCTTTCATAACAAGTTGAGTAGTCTAGTCTAATACCTAATAATGTATTAATCCTGATAATTACAATTATAACATTCTAGGTGGTTCTACTCCCAAAGTATATTTTGATGATTTATTCCAAAACATTGTGAAAGGATTTTAATTTATCTTGTTTTTTTGTGTGTTTATTATATATCATATGTATTTATGTTGTATACAGAGGGTGCCAAAAAATGTACACGCATTTTAAGGAAGGGAAAAAGCTATTAAAATTGTAATACTCAATATATACCAATAACAAAAGATGAACACAAGTCAAGTTGGAATTCTGCAATTACAAGAGGTGCTCAAAGTGGTTACCATCAGCGTCCAGACACTTCTGATCACGGCGAACTACTGCTTGAGCAAAGTTGACCAAAGTGTCTACTTGTACACATTTTTTGGCACCCCCAGTATATACACAGTTGTGTATACATATACTTGTATATATACATATATAGTGCATATATATATATGTATATATATACTTGAATATATATGTACATGTATACATATATGTTTATGTATATGTGTGTATGTATACACACATACACACATATATTTGAAAATATATATCATATATAAATTAGATTGGTGCAAAAGTAATGGTTTAAGACAGGGGTGTCCAAACTTTTTTCAACATTTTTTACCAAGAGCCATATGCGGTAAAATACACAAACAGCCGGACCACTCACTCGAGGTGAAGTACGTATTGCCTCACCTGGTTTATTTAAGTAAACTAAATATATTTTTGGAATTTGCTGCGGGCCAATTAAAAATGGATTGCGGGCCGCAGTTTGGACAGCCCTGGTTTAAGACGTTAAAAATAATTGCAAAAACCGTAATTACCTTTGCACCAACCTAATATATATGATATACATATATATATATATGTGTGATATATGTGATATATACACACACACACACACACACATATATATGTGTGTATATGTGTGTGTAATTTCCTGGAAGTATATCATTAAAAAAATCTTACGAAAATTAATTGGTACTCTTTAACATGCTTTGCATGTTTTACTTGAGAAACTTTACCCCATTATATTTCGGGCCAATAGGGAATGAAATACTGGTCCTATATACCTTAACACCTATCTATGGTTGGAAAAAGTGTCTGGACAATAATAATCTTTTATTCTCTTATCTTCTCTCTTGTACTTGTCCTATCTCCAGGATGTTCAGGTTCAATGCATGCTGCTGAGGTTCTGTTTATGCTCAGTTTTTACAAAACATTACTTTGTCTTTCTCTTTATGTATATCTAGCAAATAAAGATGGTAGAATCATTTGTAATTATTTCAGTATAGATCTTCTGAAAGACTGGACACAATCATTGGTCAGGCCAACTTTAGGATATTAGTGAAAATCCTCTTTTATTTATTGACATTTGACCAGTGAGCTATATGTTTCTCATTGTTTACTTGGAGGCTTTGTGTTTAAACTTAGACTCTCTCCAAAAGGGACAAGGGTTTATATGCTTAATAAATGTGCCATATATGCTTATTACAAGTCAGATCATAAAACAAAGTATTTTTGTGTATAAACTTACTCACTAGAGATATCTGACAGAAATCTCTGCAATTTCTGCTGGACTGAAAATATAAAAAGGGGGTGAGGCAATAAAGTTATATTCACTGGCCCAGGACGTACGACCGTGTTATGTGTAGCGCGGTTCTCTAGAGATTAGTTTAAAGCCCCCTTTCCTTTCATACATGTTCGGGGTGAAAAAAAAATTAGTATTTTTTTCTTTCATTACTTTTTTTTTAAATATAGTGTTAATCCACAGGTTGGGAGTGGGAGGACAGAGACATTTTACTATATTATTCTTTGATTATAAACATGCAGTTCTGCCCTCCCTCATGTACCTTATGGCCACACCTGCTGACATAGTCATTCCAGTTCATCATCGTGGGTGTATGCGTGTGTTTGTGTGTGCGCATGTGATTAAAATCTGTACAGTGCTTATTTCTAGGCACTGAACATATGGGTGATTGTTCCTTTTGTTTTTATATATGTTTTCATTTTCTACATATTTATAATATCTGTATTACTTTCATAATGAGAAAAATAATGAGTATAATTTTAAAATTACAGAGAAATTCATATTGTAAGGCATGAGAGACAAGAGTACTTAACAGTAATGTCTGTGCTGCTGTCGCTAATTTTCATCTATGTAAGGACCCAATATGAAGGAGTATAGCAGTTTACCATCAGCTTCATTTGGTATTTGGATAAAAAAAAAAATTGAAGAAGCGTAAAATTGTGATTAAAATAGGGATGCTAGAAATTCGTGTTAGAACTGGAAGAGACTTTTTAGGTTTAACCCTTACCTAAATGATTAGTCTTTTAAAAGTGCCTCTTCTTGCTTTATTATATTGTTACATTACCTGCGAGCTTCCCCATGAAACTGCATGTTTTTGAGAAGAAGGACGTTTCTTTCTCATTTTTATTTTCCATGTCTGGTATATGGAAGATTCTCAAGAAGTGTTTGCTGAACAAGTGATTCAGTGAATGAATGCATGGAAGCCTACCTTCGTATAGATTTTTCTATTAGAAATATTGTAAATTCCTCAACTGAATGATAGTAGATCATATGCAAATCTCAGTCTTCAGGTCAGTATTCTGTTTTTATTAAATACTCAATAAATGTCTGTCAATTCCACTCCCCACAGAATTAAACAGAGTAGT
This sequence comes from Rhinolophus sinicus, assembly GCF_057876585.1. Taxonomy (NCBI): domain Eukaryota; kingdom Metazoa; phylum Chordata; class Mammalia; order Chiroptera; family Rhinolophidae; genus Rhinolophus; species Rhinolophus sinicus. The sequence goes on from NC_142515.1 coordinate 126,618,249, forward strand.
CTGCGGAGTGAGACAAGGCCACCCAGAATACTTGAATCACAAGTACATGCCTCCCAAGTAGCAGAGACCTGAACTCCGCAAACCAAACTGTGCTTAGCTTCAACTATATACTCATATGTAGTTCATGCACAGAAACAGTTTTATGACTAACAGAGCATGAGCTTTGGTGAATTTCTGGCTTTTGATGATTCACTGAGAAGAATTTTTAAGATAAGATAGCTACTGTCTCTGAAATGATTGTCTTCCGAAATGGTACTGAACTTCAGTAATCAAAATATATAACACGGGACTAGGAGGCTGTTTCCAATATACTCTTACAAAAATGCTTTATTTCTTACAATAGTAAATAAAGATCAAGGAGGCTAAGTGATTTCTTCAGGCTTACACAATGTGTCAGTGGTAGAGCAAGCAATACTCCACAAAGAACCTTGCTATAGCAGTAATTCTGAGAATGTAGCGAAGGCAGCGGCTACTCTCTTCTTAGCCCTCTCCCGTTTCTATTCCCAAGGGGACTGCCCTGGCTATTACCAACCCGAAGTGACAGAAGGTGAATGGACTTTGTTTCTCTGAGACTCTGCTTTTTGTTTTACAATCTAAAGGATCTGCAACTATTGTATATCTTTGTGTGATACCTACACATATTGGCTCTCATATATATGTGAACATAGTATATATGTTTATCTGTATGTATGCACATATATACACATAAATACATGAATACTGGCGATATGGATAGAAAGCTTATCGGTGTTGAGGTGTCACTTTATCTCTGATGGGGCAACAATTATTCCAGCATGATGACATGATAATTAGTTACAAAAACTGAGTAATTGTATGGATAGATTTTATTTTATTTTTTATTATTTTTATTTTTTATGGATAAATTTTAATATTTGAAACTTTTTCAGAAAGATTACCTCAAGTTATCTTCACACTAATAGAAAAGGCATAGTGATCTGAGAAACATCCAGAGTTGTACAGTTAACAAGGGTGGCTTATATTATTTTGTGTTTTAAAATATCTCATGAGCCATGAGTCATCCGTCATGGGGAAAGACTAAATGCAAAAGTAAAAAAAAACAAAAAAACCTTTGAGTTTTATTTGCTTTCAATTTTTCTGTCTCTCTTTAAAATAGTCAATGTAAAATTTTAGTTAATTCAAAATAAGCAAAACCCATTATGTCATTGCAGACCATATTTATAAAGAACAAACACAGCATTTCAACCTCATGATGTATGTAAGAGCAGATACGATATGAAACAAAATTTGCATGTCAGTTATCAATAACCACATGCCACAATTAGGGTGTTTTATAACATCTTTCGTTAAAAAGCTGTCATTCTTCGCCTCTAATTTTATCTGTTTTATTAAAATAAGTACACATATGAATGTCTGAGTTATTGACCTATTGGAAAGGATTTTGAGACCAAAGATGTAGGACCTATGCCCTTGACTGAAGAGATATTGCCACTCACGGAATTGTAACTAACTGTACTCTTGTTGATATGATGCCAGATTCATATATTTGCCCATGTCTCAGGTTTCAGTCTCCCTGACAAGACATCATGGAAAAAAACAAACAAACAAAAACACTTAAGGCTGTGAAAATGTAATGCAATACATGTAAAGACATTTTACAAGAATCCAGCCAGCTCTAGCCCCAAAGATTTGATAAAATTTAAAGTAGGAGGGACAAATTGATCAGAGATTTGGCAATTGTTAAAATATAAAAATTCAGGACTCTATATTATTGTAACTAAGTAAGAAAATTTCAAGAGAAATTAGACATTTCTAGCTTTGCCAAGGTCCTTAAATAATGTTGATAAAATATTACAAGCTAACTTTTCCATTAACAAAACTGTAGAATTGACTTCTAAAATCTAAATGGAATAGTTTTAGAACATTTTACTTCTCCAGAAAGAACATATTATCTGTTTTTTTTCCTACAAGCTATTAAGTATTAACACTGAAATATTAAACCTCAATGACAATTATTATGTTTATTTTAAAAAAATTCAGATTTCCTAATGTTTTAGGGAAGGCAAGAGTTCAATATACTAATCAGCGTGATTTAGCACATTTCTGGTGAAAAGCACAGAGAGAATGTCACTCCTATCCCATCCCATCTCTCACAGATTTTGGATAATGCTAGGAGGGAAAGAATAATGTAGGAGATATTTGGGACAGAAGCATCAACCTAACTGAATTTCCTATATCTCTGAAACATTCAAGTAATGGTATCAAAAAAGGGCAATTGACTGGTTATAAGTGAAGGGTCCTTAGCTTTTCTATGTATAATAGATCTCCTCAGCACAGTACAATGAAATTCTTTCTTATCTGACTCCAACTTGTGTTTGCAGCCTCAACCCATGGTATTCCACCTACTCTAGTCACACACAACCAGTTTCTGTTCCCTGAATTTGTTGTGGATCTTATATCTCCATCTTTCCTGGAATGGTATTCTCTCCACATTGAATTCCATTCTATTAACTCTCCACTTGAAAGCTCCTATTTACTTAGAACCTCAGCCTTCAACACCCGTTTCAAAAGAAGCTTCTCTGCCTCCCTAGCCTGGGTTGGTGACTTCCATTCTGTGCACCCATACTATTGTTTTAACGATTCCATTGTATTTCACTTTACAGTGTAGTTATTTGTCTCATTTTTAACTGGCCAATTCGAGTATTACTTCACATCCTGTCTTTTTCATATGTGTGTCTTTCCTTTTCTACTGCCTAATACATAGTAGGGTCTGAATAAGTAATCTTTCTTGGGGATAGTCAGCTTTAGTGACTATATAATTAAAAAAATGTTTTTGAGGAAAATTTTCATTATTATTTTTAAAGTTGCTTTCCTCTAATCTTTCTGCTGCTCTCATCATAGAAGACTTGGGAGACTTGCAATTTACAGGATGCATAAATTCTAGCCAATGCAGTTTTCCTTTTTTAGATATTTAATGATCTGGATGTGTACATAATATGTTTGAAAATTTAACTCCTTATAATAATATATTTATAATTCTTATGGAATTCAGCACAGTTATATAAAATGGCAAAATTGACTCATTAAGAAATTCTTTTACTTGGATCTGAATCTGTATAGCTAGTTAAGGTTTAAATCAAATCCATGCTTGCTATTCTTCTGAAGTATAATATTTTGTCATGCATCACTTCAAATGTTATTTAGTGACTGCTATTTTAACAGTGATTTACCATAACCCAAATAATAGTCTAATAATCAAATGGAATTCAAATAGTATTAAATGCACACCTTCACTTATTTCATCTAATCTTTTCCTGAATATTAAAGTTGAGGTGTTTTGTTTTACATGGCATATGCATTAGAAATTCCACCTATCAGACATTTGGTAAACTATAGTTGACAATTATCTGCATGTCTTATTATAGGATTTAGGGGAAAGTTGAGAACTTGAGAAATAAAGCTTTCAGTTGTAAAATTTCAAGTGCATTACATTTTCACTGAGTAGCAGTGGCCATGTACTCTATCAATCACAATTTCCACAGCACATTGGTCTCTCATGTTTAAGGCAAGAAAAGAGGAGGGCATTCTACGGTAAAATAAGTTTGAGGAAACTGTTAATTAAAAAAAGAAAATCAACAGGACTTTTACTCATCATTATTCTTAATGCAGGACTTCCCAGATATTCTAATTTACTGTGAATTTCCAGAACAGTTGATATAATGTGAAGCATATTTGCTCATATAATAAGGAACATCTTAAGTAATTGATATTATAAACAGATCTTGTTCCTCTCAATAGACTTTGGGAAAGTTAGTAAAATCAAAACAGTCCTACTCTAGGGTTATTTTTTGGCCAGCTTCTCCTCTTCCACTTCTTCCTCCTCCTCATTATTATTATTATTTTTATTATAATTATTATTCAGAGAGATTAATATATCCCTCAAATTAAGGAGATAATCAAATTCCATTCTTGAAATTGCAGTGTCTGTGTGTGTGTGTGTGTGTGTGTGTGTGTGTGAGGGGGTGATTTCATCCCCTCAAGTTTGTATATATGTGACTGTGCGTTTTATGCATTCCTAAAATGTCATGTATCATGGGGACTCTATAAATGCTGCTGACTGTCAGAAAAAAAAATATGCTGAATCTAGAAACTGTAACAAAACATGCAGAGAAGTCACAGTGCAATAAGCTTCCAGGGTCAAATGTCTGAAGCTATTTAATGAAACTATTTAATTTTCCTCAGTTAAAATTGATTTGGATTTGATTAAATTCTGCTTGAATAATTATATTCATTTTCATTCTCATGTTTTTTTCTGTGGGAGTGGGGGATGGGCAATAACGTATCACTCCACAGAGGAACCATCATTGGATTAAGGTCCAAGAGACCTATGTTATATGAATACTTTGTGAGGATTATTTGTCAAGCATAATTTAAGTATTAAGTATATGACTATGTGCAAGTCACTTACATTTTCACGACCTCAGGTTTTGTTTTATTTTTGTTTTTTATACATAAAATGAACTGACTTAGCTCCGTGGAATGTAACATTTTTTCCAATCCCATTCTGACTCTAGAATCTAAATTTTGGAATGCTTTTGTGTCACCCAAAGAAAAAAAGTCAATCTTTGTTCAACAATTTTAGAAGAAATGCTCTTCTGTTCATGGCGATGAAGCCATTTGAAGGTATATGTGTTTCTTCAGTGTGCAAATTATTCTACTTTGGGAACTGCCTTTTTGAGGTCAAACATATGCCGAAAAAGCCCATGCTTTTATGTATCAAAAGGAGTTCAGACTAGCCAGGGTGTGGCTAAGGGGTGTGTGTGTGTGTGTGTGTGTGTGTGTGTGTGTGTGTGTGAATTTGTATTTTCTTCTGAAAATTAGTGATACAGTACAACTAAAGCGTATAGAGAAGAGCATGGATCCAGGAGCCTAGACACCTGAGTTCTGTGTGTGTGTCTGCCTGTTTGCTCTGTGAATTTGAGCAAGCCATTTTCAACTCTCACAGCCAGTGTTTATATGCATATAAAAAAAAGAAGAAGAAAGAAAAGAAAAAAAGTTGATCTGGATACATTTCATATCTCTTCCAGCATTATAAGTCTATATATATTTGAGAGGCATGCTCTGCCTCCTCCCAACACTGATATAACAATACCTATTTCACAAGTCATCTTTGTTAAAATTCTTTAAAATTCTCAAAGAACTGACACCCCATATAATGGAATAGAATAAATAATATTTATGGAGTGTTACGTCTTCTGTTCCAGATTTATCTTCTGAAAGCTTACTGAGTAAATAGCTCTTTTATCAGCACACTTTGTGGTTTCTGCATCTGTACTGCCTACCGTACTTGTTCTAGGGATTGTCACAGAAACTGAGCATCATGACTTTTGACTTGGCTGCATGGAGGAAGCTGCCAAGTGACTGGAAATGAAACTGGCATGGGAAGGTTCGTTAAACCAAATGTGAAAGGACACTTCAGAATCTTTTCCAGAGACCATGTTTAACGGTGACCATAATTAGTGTTTATTTCATTCGTTTTCATTAGAATATAAATCCAAACTAATATAAGCATCTAGAAACAGTGGTAAAATTAATGTGAGAATGCCATTTTCACCCCAGGCTGCTTTATTTTATGAAGACTAAAGTTAATACATTGAATATGTGGGAGGAGGTCCAAGTAGCCGTATTTCTTTGTGCACCTTGGAGTCCAAAGGAAGAACTGGAATGAGGACCAGGAAAGATTCAGCTCCTTCAAATGGGTAGAGTCCATCAAGAGCAATCCAAGAAGTATAAGTCTTTTATGAAAATAAACCATGACTGCAATCCATTCATAAGGAATTAAAAATAATGTGCACAAATGATCTCTTTATGCTGTCTTAATCCCAGAGAAATAACGAGAGGAATACAAAGGACTTTTAAAAGATACTGGTTTACCGCTTTCATTATTTTTATGAATAGATGCCATTTTCCTTATAGCTAGTCCAATACTTCCTCCTTGGATCGTTCCATCAAATAGAATTGCTGTTTCTATCTCATCCCTGTCTTTTACTAGGATAAACTCTATTTAGAGAAATATAGTGCATTTATACTTATTTGTTTCATTTCATATGAAATCAATATAGATATGAATCATTTAGGAGAATCTCTTTTTGTCTAAATTTGAATGCTTGTGTGTCATGTAAGAGCCCCTGCCTGTCTCCCATCGTACATGCTATACCCATTGTTACTCTACCCAGCCATCCTGATCTCAGGATTCTGTGTCCTCCCTATTCCTGTTGCCATGCATTTGCACATGCTGTTCCACCTCGAGCTTTGATGCCTTTCTCTTTTCCAGTTTTAATGCCAAGATCTCAAGAATCATACTGTTATCTGACCTCTTGTTTCCTCTTTCCAGAAATGTATGCATGTGTGTGTGTATGTTTACCATAACTCTCATAAAATAATATTAACCAATAACATTAATAACCACTGATTTTCTCTTCTGTTTTTCCTAATCCAGTTGTCAGCTCCATGAGGTCAGTTCTTTGTCTTTTACATTTCTATTTTTTGTATCCACCATTGCCCCCAAATGAGAGACACTCATACTCAGTAAGAGAGTGAAGTAAATGAATGATACTTGAAGTTTTACACAGCACACAAGACATATGTTTGGTAAAATGATAAAGGAAATTCAGGTCTGGCCTTGAAGTGTTTTTTCTTTTCTTTTTTTTTTTTTTTCTATCAATGTTGTTAACCTTTGTTTTAGAATTGGAAAAAACAAAACAAAACAGAAAACCGTTGAGGTAATGGGATGTCATTAAAAATGGCTTAACTCAGAGATTTTGAAGTAGAATTAATTACCCAGGATCATTTTTTCCTGTGTGCTTAGAATACGTCCAACATATTCAGCTGGGAGAAAAAGACTTAAAACGGAGTGGAAATACTTATAACACTAGGAGGGATCCCTTTTAATGAGGAAGTTGGTGATTACCTGAACATCACTGAAAGATCCTGTTACTGGTTTGGATACTTTCATGCAAAAGAATAAAAACACATGACGACTAAAAGCTTTTTCATGCACCCCCGCTTTGGGAAAGGATATGGAACATGGGTATCTGAATATCAAGGTCATGGACAGCTGGGGACGATTTCCTTTACGGCTTCTGTGTGCCTCGTGTTAGCACAACCATATACTTAGTGAGCGATTAAGAGAGGTCCACAGTTACTGGCTCTGGTTAGGAAATGCCTGTACAAGGGTTCAGTGAATGTGCGAAATCTATGTGCCGCTTCTGCAGACAAAAGAAAACAAAACAAAAGCTCCAGGTTTGGTTTTCTAAAGGAAATAAAAAATTTCAATAGAGTCTGCTTCACATAATGCTCTGCAATGAACAATAAAATGGCTGTAATGTAGATAATTTCTTTCCATATGGAAAAAATATAAGTATTCAGATAGCCTTGTTCCAGCTGAAAGTTTCTGCTCAGGCTGTTAATTTAAAATTTATATGGTGCTCCGGAAGATGTTGGATGTTACCAAGCAGAGTAATTATTTTTATTTCTAAATATCTAGTGCTCTATCATGATATGTATTTTTTAAATATGATGCAAACAAGTGAATGTTTCAGTGTTTAGACATATTTTCATATAGAAAATCTACTGTGTTTCCCCGAAAATAAGACCTAGTTGGACCATCAGCTCTAATGTGTCTTTTGGAGCACAAATTAATAGAAGACCCGGACTTATTTTAAAATAATATAAGACTGAGTCTTATATAATATAAGACCGGGTTTTCTATTAATTTGTGCTCCAAAAGACACATTAGAGCTGATGGTCCAACTAGGTCTTATTTTCGGGGAAACACAGTATCATACATGCATGCAATACCATTTTCGCTGCTTATAAAATGTATATGGAAACCATTTCCTTCTACCTGAATAAAGAGAAAATAAGTGAGTGAATTGGTAATAATATGTAGAAGAAATGTGGAGTGTGGAGTGCTATGGAATTGAGGATAATCCATGTAACGGGTGAGATGCCACAGAGCATAGAATCAAATGGGCAGGCCAGTAAAATTATTTATGTAACAATACTCGCTTGTTAGCTTACCTCTCAAAAAATGGTTGGGACCTTGTTTTAATAAAGACCATCTGCTACTGAGATGACAGGTTAACACAGACCATATTTTCCATGCTTGGTTTTAAGGTCAAATTTTATTTTCAGAATTAAGGAATCGTAGTTTGGATATTTGGAGCATCATATCCATAGTCAATATATTTTCTGACATTTGGATTCCTGGAGGCTCAACAACATTTGAAATGCTAGCAATTTCTGAATATCCACTATGTCCTACCTAGCTACTGCTCTAAGTGCTGTGGTATTACTACCTAGGGAAATTATTGGTCATGCTGAAGAAAACAACGCCAGATCTCAATGGCTTAAATTTCGGTGTATTTCTCATTCATGTCACAGTTCAATTGGGTTTTCGGAGGCAGTCTTTCACCTGGTGAGCAGAGATGCTGGTTGTTTCCAACTCTGCTTGAAATGGTCAAGAGGCAAACTGAGAGAACAGACAATGCCAAATGTTTTATGGCAAGCCCTGGAAGGGGTATCACTTTGAATCACACTCTTCTGGCAGGAACACAGGGTGTTGCCCCAACCTACATGAAACAGAAGCTAGGAGATGTGTTCTTCAGAGTCTAGAAAGAATAGGGTTGGCAAACATCTAGCTCATCTGTGCCATATTAGTATTTATTTGTTTAATTCTCTCAACGTAGGTACTATTACTATCCCCATTTCACAGATGAGACAAGTGAGGCACAAAGAGTTTCATATATATCCCAAGTTTTACAAGGAGTGAATGGCAGAGCAGAGAGTTAAAGCCAGGAAAATTGTCTCCACAGCTCAAATTTCTAATTATGAACATGAAATGCAAATTAAATGTCATTCAAATCATAAAATACTTTTGTTTAGTATACATTATTAACTGTGTTTTTCAAACCCAAGAGGAACGTAATTGCTTCTTTAACAGATTATTTCAGTTCTACTTATCACTTCATTGCTACTCCCAATCTGTGTGAATGTGTGTGTGCGCATGCGCACATTTTGAAATATATTTTTCTAGTTGCTGAGTTTTATCTCAGAGCTATCATTATTAGTCACCTTCATCATCATTGAAATATTTATTAAGCACTATGGTCAGGAACTTCGATGGGTTATTCCAGATTGAAAAAGCCTCAGGAGGTTGGTAACCATTAGTGTTATTACCACTGTAGAGATAAGTTGAGACTTAGAGAAGTTAATTTGCCCGTATGACTTTTCTAGGGGGTAGAGCTGTTAGTCCCTGATTCTGGAGTCTGTGCTTTTTAGCATTATGATTGATTTCCATGAACATTGTGTGTGTGTGTGTGTGTGTGTGTGTGTGTGTGTGTGTAGGAATTGTGAAAATATGAAATTTCGCCATTAACATTATATACTTCATCAAGCTCTCATATGCTCTTGCTAGTTTTGTTTCTAGCAAAACTAGAGTTTTTATGAGTTCCCTTTAGATACTGGGCTGACATATTGACCTCTGTACTTAGGAAATTTAGCACTCCTAGAAAGGTGGTGGATTAATAAGTATTGTATGATCACTGTATGATACAATCCAGTTGGCTAGCAGCCCTCTACTCAGGAACATCCATCATTCATTGCTTCTCCTGCATCTTCAACTCTTAATGCTCTAGGATTGATTCAATCAGGTTTAACATCTTCAAAAGCCTCTCATCTTTAAAAGGAATATATGTAAACACACACAATATACATATTACTGAAAATGTCAACTATAGAAAGTAATCAGAGCACAGAAACTGCCTTAAGCCATGGCCCACCTTCAACAGGTTGAGTCCCTGACTTTTATGGTTAGACTTCTCCAATGAATACCTGTATCGGCTGCTCCTCAGTGCCTTCATATAATCTGTATATTCAGTAATGTATAATTGTCATCTGTAGGACAGTGTATTCAAGCAGCTGCTCTGTCATCATTCCTTTTTCCTTCATGCAGCCCTGCTATTCCTCAGCTTCCGTGACACCACACTCTGCTAGCGATCTTCTTTCCTCTGTGGAAGCTCCTAACACTTAGTTTCCATTGTCAGAGGCTCTTCTTTTTCTACCCAAACTTTCAGTATCGAAGCTACTCGGGGATTCTTGGGTCCACTCCAGGTTTCACCTCACCCCTTCTCATATACTCTTATCCATTGTCATTGCTTCAGACACCGTTTCTACGTGGATGAATTCCAAATGTATGTTGCTAACCATAATCCCCTTATGACCTAATGACCAATACATTCAAGTGACATCATCAAGGTGTTAGATACTCATTTCTTAATCTTCTTCTGAGTTTTCTTCCACCTACAATTTTCTGTGTCTTGATAAGTAGCCCTACTAGTGTTCAGGCCAGAAACTTGAATGTCAGTCTTTATATTCTAGTCTACCTTACCCTCACCTTACATGCAATTGTAACTGAAAAATACCGAGTCTCTCGTGTCTTTATTACCTCTATACTCCACAATGGTTTTTTCCATATTGTAGCAAGAATGGCCTTTTAAGAACAAAATCTGATCATGCCATTGCACTATTTAACACCCTTTGAAACCTTTGGAAGTGCTTAGAATAAAATAAGAATAAATAACAAGACAAGCAAGACCCAGAATTACTTGTGCCCTGCTTCACACTAGAACCTCATCACCAGCCTCTCTCCCAATATGCGTCGCGTCTCAAAATGTGCCAGGTTTTCCCAGTATTGGACCTTCACACATCCTTTTTTTACTCTCTGAAAGAAACCTTTTAAATTTACTCCCCTCCTAAGTCCTACAGATCCCTCAAGTATCAACATAAATGATGCTTCTTCAGAGATATTTTTGTAATGAATATAATTCCCAAGCTCAAACAGAGCTGATTTTTTGTTTTAGCAGACATGCAGTTAACTTGGTTGAACGTAAATTCCAAGTGATGCACTTCTGCAGTGGGCAGCAGCTGAGGTGTACACTCCCTTCTTTCACCTTAGCTGGCTGTCACCAGTCTTTTCAGCGCAGGGGCCAGCGTGAAATGTGGGCTCAGCCTCTGTTGCTCTCTCCTGGGTCTTTCCCGTTCACTTTGCTGCTGCTGTGGGAACGCAGGTATCATTCCTCTGATTCCTCAAGGCAGTAAGAGATCAGCCTTCTCTCAAAGGTGCGGCCTTTACAGTGGTGACTGAAACTTCCATTAGGAAAAATGCTGTAAAAATAGAAATCTTGTTTGCCTCCAGGGTGTGTGTGTGTGCGTAAATATATATTCTGTTCAGTGTTTGTCATTGTTTTCTATGGGAGGGTTTATCTGATAGAAGCTCTGTCACCATTGCCAGAAGCACAACTTGTATTCAAACCAAAAAACAAAAAAAGTACCAGTTGAGTACCTGTTGTGTGTCGGATACTCTAAGTGGTAGCAATTGATATTGTCTCTACTCTCACACAATGTACGTTCTACTGTGGGAGACAGGCATTAAATGATAACCCAAATAATTAATTGAAATTGTCAAAGGGGATATGAAAGTGCATTTCAAGGGAGTATATACCAGAGAAACTTTATCTCCCGAGTTGAATTAGACAAGGCTTCCAGAAGAATGAAGAATTAACGAATATGCGAGAGTTCTTGGAAGTTAACTGCTGAAGGAACTCAGGGTCAGCTGAAGTGGAGAAAGCATCCCATGCCAAAGGAAAAATGAAATAGAATATTGAAGCAAGAAGGAACCTTTGAGAGAATGACGGTATGACCAAGTTTAGACAATGAGGAAAGAATAGTTAGTGATATAGAGTTTGTTTTAGGAGAAATAGAAGGTCATCAAAACATTTTAAGTGGGGGAATTATATTGTCATTCTTATAGTTCCACCTCACGACTAGTAATTAAATGCAGGACCTCTACATTTTTTAATGCAAAGATTTATCATAATATAGAGTAAAACTTGTAAACGATGTTTTTAGTTGTCCTTACAGGATTGGCATTTTTCCTGTTTGATCTATTTGTATAAACTTCTTACCGAGTGCATAGTATTCCATGAATGCATGCACATTAGCTTTTTTCCCAACTATTTTCTAAAGTTTTATTTAATTCTTTCCAATTTAGCCAGTTCACATAATGCTACTATGACTATGTTTGTACAAAAGCCTTGTTTTACATTTAGAAAGCTAAAATGTTAAAGGTATCTTATCATAGACTTTGAGAATTTAAAGATAAAATTGTTTATAAAACAACATTAATGAAGAATACATTAAAATAGAGAGTAAACTATTTTTTAAATGAGGTACTTTAAATAAAGAATCCTTTATATAGATTTGCATCAAATATCTTTGTGAATGAGTAAATGAAAATGTCATTGAAATAATAAAATTTCCATCACAGATCATCCACGTTTGTTTTGAAGGGGGCATCTTTCAGGATGCTACAAGCTACTTTTAAGCATTAAGTATATCCTAACATGATGACATTTGTGATTATATTCACACAAATTGCTTGAGAAACTCCAAATACCTTAATTACTTCACAGCTGCAATATTTTCAAACTTGTTTGAAGATTTTCCAGGAAAAGTTCATTTTATGTCTGATTAAGAGAACTATCCCAAGTGAAAACCATGGTTTGGCTTCCTTTCTATTAAATCTCTTCATGAATGAAAACTACAGCTGAGGGTGATTATAAAGAGACTATTAGAAACTTAAAGAGACAGTAAGTGTTCAAGTGATCAAGCAATGACTGAAATCACCAACATCATTGTTCCTTTATCTTCTGTTGTATTCAATAAATGAATTTTTTTCCATTCTGTAGCTCAACATAATTCTGTCTGCTTTCCCAGAGACTGTCACCTTCATCTATATAAGCATAAAACTGGTTTAACAGAGCTTCTGGGCAGATATATGATGGATCCAGTTCTTAGAGCTTCCTGAGTGTAGGTCTGTCGGTAATGCTGCAGTCATTTTGGATTAGTGATAAACGGTCATGAAATTGGAAACAGCTTCTTCCAGCTTTTCACAAGAATCTGAAAAAACACAAATACGTGCCCCCAGAAAGTGTGAGTCCAACTCAAACATCATAAAATAATACACAGTGCATGCTTACCGGGCATGCCGTACTGTATGAACATATTAAATGACATAGCCTGACGCCAAAGTCAAGTATGGCTTCAACATTCAAATGTGTAGAAATTTGGAGCAGTCTTAGTTTAAACTTGAACTAATGACACAGCATTATGTTTACCCTTGTGATGACAGGAAAAAAAAATGTTTTACTCTCTCTTCTGTCTCTCCTTCAAAACAGTTGATAAGTGATGCTTTGCCAATTCATTACCTTTGGCAATAAGGATTACAAAATAATGACCCCGGCAACTATAATAATGTTGAACATGAAAATGTGTCAGGAACTTTTGACAAATGTGACCTCGTTTAATTTTCACAGTCACCCTAGCAGGTAGGTAAAAAAATCACAATTATCACCATTTTGTAATGGAGAAAGCTAAATCTCTAGGCTGTTACATGGCAAATTCCACGTCACAGAGCCAAAAAATGGTGATGACTGATTTTAACATAGTTTATTGGGGATGAGGTGCTATTGATTTAAAAATCCCTCTTCTGGGCACTGTCCCTATATTGAGAACACTGGGCTCTTCTTAATTAAACTCTCAGTTTGCTTCTGTGGAAATTAGATCCCACTTCTATTTCTGGAATGGAAGCATTTAGTCAAGACCGGCCTTGTATCAGCTCTCCAAGGGCTCTTCTAAAGATGTGAGGCCCTGTTTCATTGCTTTTTGCCACAGACAACACTGTTGCTTCTTACAGCTCCAGGCTGTCCAACTTAGAGGACACCTCAGCCTCAGAAGATTTATAAACAGGGTTACAACAGTGTTCAATGTGTCGTGAAGACCCTGTGATCTCTTTATTCAGCTGTCTCCCAGACTGACACATTGAAAGAGCAACAAATTAATACCTAGACTCTGTAACTCTCCACAACAGCCAATTTAAAGAGATCCCCTTCTGTGTTATTCTAATTTGTCATCCAAGCAGAAAACAGATCTAGCAGGGGGCCTCCCTGGGAATGGGTATCAAGATAGTCACCTTTAGTTGTATGTCTGTCTACTTCTTATTAACGGAGGACAATTGGAGAATACGGAGCATAGACATCTAGGATTTTTTTGAAGTGAAGCCTGTGAATTTTGAAACTCCAAGGCATTAGGCACAGATTCAAATTTGGAAGCCAGCTTGTCCATTCTTTCAGACTTGACCATTATATAAAAATTGTGACTCCCCATCATCACTTCTCTTGAAATCCTAGACAGAGATTTTTACATATCTATCACAGAGAGAAAAAAAAATGTGTGAATGACTGAGGGCTGAGTGGTCATTTTCAGAATTGGAGTCAGCATCTATTAATACATGGTTTCAGAGATGAGGAGAAACCCACTCCCTAACTTCTTAAGTTCATCTCTCACCTGCTCACAGATCCGTAAATTATCAAGGTAAATTAGAAGTCATTCCTTTGATGTAAGCCTCCTTGTATAGGGTTAAAATTCAAATGCACCTGGGAATGACGACACCCACAGCTTTCTAAATCACAGTGTGATGAGTTAACCAGATCTTTTCACAAAAATGTGTTTTGATCAGACTGAGTGCTAAACAGTGCAGGGTGTGAGCACAAGAGAAGAAAGGGGAGGGATAAACCCGGAAGGCTTGGGGGAGGCGTCACGATGTCACGAAGATCTCATCTTCATGTGTTTACTAGGAGTGACAACGTCACTGTTCATGCTGTCAGAGCCGGGTCAGTGAGCTCAATCAGAGCACCGGCACTTCACAGCTGCCAATCTGCAAAGTAGGACACACAGCAGGTCAAGTTAGCAACATGTGCAGCAAGCAGTGTCCCACACAGGAAGTACTGAAAATAGACTCCCATGCAGGATGCAAACCTCCAAAATAATCCACTGATTCAAGGAGGAAGGAAGGAATCTGAGAAATCATGTATTCTGTGTATCTCATCAAACATTGTTAGAGGGCAGACACTTTGTGAGGCTTTCAATCCATGACCGGAACACAAGTGAGTAACGATTCTTCAGGCAAGCCCCTCACGTTGGTTCTGTTTTTGAGATTTGTTCAGGCAATGACAGACCCAGGTTAGCACACTAATCACCACCCCAGATGAAACGACTTAATACCAATAAGCAGCTCCTTTCATCACAGTAGCCCTCAACTTTGACCTTGGCTACGAAATGGTTCACATTCCAAATATTTCAGAGAGTGAACAATATTTTGTTGTTGATGATTAAAACAAACATTGTTGCTGCCATTTTAGCACAAAGGTTTGTTCTGGAGTTTTCCAAAGTATGAAAAAATGAGTCTCTGAAGCTTCTTTCTACAGAAACTATTCTGGTACATTTGGATTGTCCAAATGCAGCCAGCTTGTGCTTAGTGTAAGAATCATAAATTTGAATTTCCTCACTTATGGTCTCATAAAATCTCGGAATAATACTGTACTCATGTAAGAATCTTGACATTTAATATTTTGTTATGCATCAGAAAGAAGGAAAACCAGAGAGATATGATTGATTGGGCATTGTGCATGGAACTCCATTGAGTCATGGACTTGGGAGAAAATTTGAGGAAATGTAAATAAGTTAATCAGTTTGCTGCTCACGCATGACATAGCAGTGCTTATTGCAAGAGGAAATGGTGAAAACATGGACTGGCCTAAGGAATATTGGGGAAACATTATGAGGAAAGCTGACTTGGTTTACTGCTCCCAATAGCGCAAGAATTTTATTCATATTCGTTCACAGAGCATAACCAAAGTCTAACTTGGTTTAATACCCCAAACTCTTGTACTAATGGGTGAATTATTAATATATAAGCAATTCTACCTCTAGACTGTCCACACCTGTCTTCTACTGTGTGACTTTTGGGGAAACTAAGAGATTAATTGTCACAACAGTGGATTTATCTAAGAAACACACTTCCTGTTCTGTGGAAAGCCCAGGAGGACCCTGAAGCCGTCCCTTCTACAGGGTTCAGTAAAAATAATTTACTTGACTCAGTGGATCAGTAAGCTCTTCACGTAAGTTGTCTTTCATGTTCCTTTCAGACCTTCACATCACGTACAATTTATTTACTAGAATTAGTAACTGCATTTTGTTCATCTGTATAAAATATGTTTAGCTAACATTTTGGCTATAAAATATGAATAAAATTGCTGGTTCTCAAATGTTTCAAAGCTTCAGAAATTACTATCATGAAAAGGTGTTTCAAGGGATAATGCGAAAAATGGAGCTAAACATAATTTAAGAATTAAATAAGAAATATGTTTGCTAAATATTGTGTGTGACTAATTAAGTTACTTAAGGTCATTTTGAGCATGAGAGTTTGACTGATTCCTTTCCCGAATAGTGTCTAATTTGGGGCCTTAAAGCAAACATGTGGAGCAGGTACCTTTGTAATCTGAAGAAGACAACAGTGACAGCATTTCAAAATGTAACACTAGTAATGAGGTTCAGGAATGCCAAGGGGACGTCAATAAATGCAGTATGAAAACCTGAAACTAGGTCATTTAACTTTAAATATTAAAAACAGTTCAATTTTCAATAGTATTCTCTGTGTAAAAGTATATAATGAAATATGTATTGTACTAAAATAATATTAGCATAAATTCATCTCATGATATCAAAATGTTTATTAAAGTATAAATTAAAGTTATAAAAATGTGTGCTTTAATAATACAGGTATGTACACATTTCGAGATATTTATATACACATATGTATATCTACCGTGTTTCCCCCAAAATAAGACTGGGTCTTACATTAACTTTTGCTCCAAAAGACGCTTCAGGGCTTATGTTCAGGGGATGTCATCCTGAAAAATCATGCTAGGGCTTATTTTCCAGTTAGGTCTTATTTTCTGGGAAACACAGTATGTATTCTATGTATCTGTGTGTTTATATATCTATATTTGTGTGTATATATATATATATATATATACACACACACACATATATATCTACCTATATCATATATATATATATATATATATATATATATAATATATGACATATATATTATGTACCATGTTTCCCTGAAAATGAGACCTAGCCAGACCATCAGCTCTAATTCGTCTTTTGGATCATAATTAATATAAGACCGGATTTTATTTTACTATAAGACCCAGTCTTATAGTAAAATAAGACTGGATCCGATCTTATAATAAAATAAGACTGGGTCTTATAATAAAATAAGACCGGGTCTTATATTAATTTTTGCTCCAGAAGATGCATTAGAGCTGATGGTCCGGTTAAGTCTTATTTTCGGGGAAACACAGTATATAATATATACAAAATCTTCTAGTGTGAAAGCTGTTGACCTTAAGAAAGAAAGCCTGCACTATTGTAAGCAGCCTTCTTCATTGTTTAGAATTGCTAAATACTATTTAGGAGATAATCGTTTCTTTAGAAACCTTAATTTCAAGATGCAATAATCTTATAATAATATTTTAAAATAAAACATTAACTAGCTTTTAGTAAAGAAAACGTTGTGGTGTGTGTGTCTGTGTGTGCATGTGTGCGTGTGTGCGTGTGTGTGTGTGTGTGTGTGAATAAGGAGCTCTAGCTATTATTGTCAACTGGAAAGCACTGGGTCTAGTTGCAGCTTAGAGTTCAGACAAACTCAAGTTCATGGAATGAGGTATCATAGAGATCCCTATAAAATTAAAGATGGACAGAAAGTATGCTGTAATCTGTTTTTATGAACAATTACACTTATTTTTATGTGTGTATGTAGTAGAAAATGAGAGATTGAGAGATTTAGAGACTCCAAGCCTTATATTAGTGTTTTCCGGGGATATAACAAATCTAGGATTATGCTCTCATCAGTTACAGTTTTCTGAATGCATCTTTAAGATCCATTCACCTTGGCACATGGACAAATATACTTAAAAGAGAAATTGGCTTGTTAGAAGTGCAGAACAACTTTCCTCTAAAGAACTCATGACACTGTCTTAGGATTTTGCATGTAAAAGAAATCAAAGGAAGCACATGGGACATACTGCTAGATGCACTAATATTTGCTTAACCTTAAAATTGACTTTGGAAAGAACAACTTCCCAGGGAATATGGAACCCTTGAAATAAATGAGCCAACATGTTCAGGAAGAAGCTGTGTGACAGGCTTTCCATAGCTTTGACCTCAAGGTAAACACACGGCCAAAGAGCCCCCCGGTGTTCCTGGAACCCAACCTTACCCAAGTGAACAAATGTGCTCAATTCACATTCAGAGAGGGCAGTGGGTATTAAGTAGAGACCCTGAAGAGCAAATGAAGGAGAAATGGAACTTGAACTTTGTTATATGAGTATGTTTCTAAGAAAGAATGTTCTTCCCCAATAGTCAAAATTTAATCCATCTGTGGGAATAAGAACCATAAAGGGGGGAGCTTAAACATGCAGGAGCTTCAATTTATATTCCTAATCATCTCCTAGGTCTGCTTTGGATTCTGTGACTTGGCAGAAGGTATGGTGTCATCTTGGTAGGCTGAGGTGGAGATTTACACTCCGTCTCAGGCAGCTTTCAGATTCTATTGGCGTGGATTGGGTTCTTAAGAAGCAAGGCTGCTCTTCAGCTTCTGCAGGTGAAAGGCTATGGCCAGGCATTGGGTGCACAAAGGAGAACATGGGTTCTCACCGCTGGCGCGGGGCTCTTCCTGGACAGAGGCGTTTTCTTTCTCTCCGCACGCTTTGGTAAACTGAACATTTAACTTCCTTTGGTTTGAGGTATGTAATCCCTGAGGAGATTAAGCTGGTGGAGTTTTATCCCTTTCTACTAAAGCAACCTCTCAGCTGAGCTCCAATTTGCCCAAAAGAAAAAGGACAATTTTCTAAGCTTCTTTGGGAAAGGTCAGGTGTGGGTCACGGAAACTGGCAGAGTAACACGGTGCCCCTGAATAACATGACATGAGTGAGAATGGAACAACTAAAAAAGAAGACTGGTGGTCCAATCAGTATGTATCAAAAAATAAAAATTAAAAAATCATCTGTTCCTAATCCTTGCTATATGTATTTTTCTGACTCAAATTCAGTTTCAAGAGAGAGCTACATGGGCATTGAAGCACCTTTGCAATACCACCATTTTGGGGGCCTACACAGTAAGAATGTAATGAAAGAATGAATGTAATGAAAGCCATGAGAATTTACAGTGCTTAGAAAATTGCATGGACATTCTACTTCAATCTGAGCAACATTGATAAAGTAAATATTTGTAGTGTGTTAGTCATACCACAGTATTACAACTAAGATTACAAAGCATTCAGTAGAGGAATGTCCCTTTAATGCTCCCCTAATCATGTTATTTAAGCTGCAAGAGCAGAAACCCCATTTTCTTCTCTTCAATAATGCTGTTCATGATTGAATTATCACATGTGTATAAGAAACTCCCTACTCTAAGACAGTTTAGAAGAGCTTAATAAACCAGGTATTGCAATGTGGTAGTTTTACTGTTATTGTTCACAACAGAATTGAATGGAGTGGGAGATTAAGAACTCGGCAGCCCTGCAACAGTCTTAGCCTTACTGCCTGAGGGGAGACAACAGCTGAGACTGTCCACCTGCTGTCCATATCTCGGGTTGCCTTTCATTTGTCCTTTGGTAAATGAAATCCCAGTTGCTTCTTCCTAGTATCCTGCCATGTCTTACAATGAGAAAACATCTGCCAGCTGTGCAGGTAAAACCACTTGTGACTTTTGTGCATTATTTTCTCCATTAACATAAGGTCATTCACCTGTAATTTTTGTGTAGTTTAGATATGACTGTGGATCATTTGTTGTATATTAGTTTACCTCACCATACCCCGCCCTGTTATAGCTACTCTAATGTTCCTTATCTGCATAGCACAGGTCTCAGTTTAACATCTGTGTCTGGAAGTGGACCAGACTCACGATTCTGTGCAATTTGGAATGGCATATCTTTTCCCGTGTTGTATTTGTAGCACCTATATCAGCGTCTAGCACATGGAGACACTCAAAAAATTGTTCTTGAAAGAAGTCATAAACCCAAATCCACAAGCTTCACAATTTTGTGTTTTATTACAGTAACACGTATCTCGTCAGATGAAAATACGGTACATTTGTTTTGCTGTGACTTTGCTGTTCTTTCCAATTAAAGACAAAATAGGGTCAGATTCCTGGGTTGCATCATGAAGTCAACCAGCTGAATCATCTTAGACCAGTGATTTACTCTTCATCTCAAATTTTAATAACAAAAGGTATTAAGGCTATTGTCAGGATTAAATGGATTCCTACATATGAACCTTTTAGCACAGTAGCACAGAGTAAGTGGCAAATACAAGCTCTTACTACTGTTACTATTATATTAGTGTCAGAATTAATGTTGGGATTAATATGATTTTCATGGAATAAATTTTTCCTCTTGCGTCAGTCTTTTCAAAGTGGGGTCTGAGACCCTGTATTATTAGGAGTCTGCCAAAATAATTTTCCTTCAATAAATATCCACATATTTGTCAAGATTAATACTTTTGTAAAAGATGCAGCAGTTTTCATGATGTATTATTTTCAGCAAACTTATTGCTCTTTCCTTGCTTAGGAAAAGCTACCCGCTAGACCAAGACGAAAGTAGTTTTGCTAAGCAGGGCCAGTTTAAATTATGGAATAAAACTTACTTTTTATCATGGAAATTGGAGGTAATATCTGAGCACATGTACTGGCAAGATCTTTTATTCCTCTGTTATTTTACTTGATTTTTTTTATAACCGGTTCACTCTTCAATCTGAGTGTAAACATTATCGCTAAAAGTCCATTTAAGAAGGGGTATAGGGGTACTTTATAACTTTCAAAATATACTTTGGCAATAATGTATCCAGCTGTGAAAATAAGAATAGGCTTAATTCCTTGGGTGATAAAAGCAATTTAGGAGAGAGCAGTAAGTAAACCCCAGGCTGTTCAAGCTGGGAAGACCCTTACACATTTTCTTGGGCAGAGATGGGCCACTACATGGCACCACTGTCACGTGTATCACAAGCCCTTGCCCATGACATTCATCCACAGGGAGTGTGGGGCTCTGCTCTTGAGCCCAGATGTCTTTGTTCTCAGAATCTTTCTCAAACCGGCGCCCTAGGCTTCTGTACCCATTGGTTAAAGTTGCTGCTCAAAATGAAACCTAATTTTTATCCCCGAGTTCCTGCCGATCTTTGTTTGCAAAACATAATATTGAAAACCTGAGATTCTTATTTGATGCTTTCCATGCCATAGAGTTATTTATAGTCCTTATTACTTATAAATAATTTATTTTTGAAGTCTTGAGGTTTTCTGACTATATTCCTGTACCTGGAAAAAAGTGAGCATTTGTGAACAAAAGTAGTATACTAGCAAAAGGTAAAAATGCCCTTCATCTATTTTAATTACTCTAAATTCATTTGTGAGGAAACTCAAAGTATTTTACAATATGTAGATGGGTATACTGATATTGAGGTGGGAATGTGGTTAGCGGTAGGAGACGGTGGAGTGACCACAAGCATGTGAGGAAGCCATCGGTAAATGTGGGAGGGGCTCTGTATCGTTAATGATGCAAATGGAACACTGACAGGTCTTATTATTTTTGAAATCTGTTTGAAAATGTGCCCCTGGTATCTGGACTTACTACCGATCCCACATGTAAGGGCAATTGTAAAAAGCTTCCCAATGTTTGGAAAGCTTTCATCAAACTTGGTCCAAATTTAGTTAAGCGTTTCATCAATGTATGTTTATTTTCATAGTCTTAATATGAAACTAGTAGTTTTCAGGGTTTTTTTTTTTTTTTTTTTTTTTTATGACTTGAAATGTGCATAAAACAAGTCCACTTCTACTAAGTTTGCCTTTACAGAGTGTGTTAGAAAGGTTAAATCACAATCCAAATATTTTTAAATGTCTGAAACATTTACTTTCTTTTTTTGAAATTATATTTCCTCTTTATGCCAAGTAAACATCTTGCACAAAACAGTTCTTCCCCCCCCCCCCACCCCCACACACACACAATTGAAGACATGCCTACAGATTTTCCTTGCTGGAGAAGTATAAGCCATCAGAAATGCTTTGCTCCATTCCCTTGTCTGTCCTAACTTCCTGAATTTAATTCTTCTTCCTGAGAGGGGGCGTCACTATATCAGTTAACTTGGAGATCAGTCAGCCTGTGGATCGCAAACAAGCCAAGTGCTGAAGTGTAGGGGAAATTTTAAGAGAAAAAGGAAACCAGATTGCTAGTAGCTAGTGATGTGTATGGTGAAATACCAGAAATTACATTTGGGACTACAAAATAAGAGGGGGTTGGGTGGCTAAATGTCTCACAACACTGGAAAAATATAAATATCCCAGACTTTTGCCAGATTCCAGAAAATAATCTATAGGACCCAGGACATTTTCTAACTTCAAAGGTAAATTCAGGCATTTCTTTTAGTGAACCCAGACATAAAACATAGCTGGAGAATGATGTAATAGTCAAAATTGTTCAGGTTGCCATTTGTAGATAAGGTTGTGAGGATGTGTGTATAAAGCGGATAGTGGTTACAGTCAATGCAAATTCTATCTTTCATTGGATTTCAAAACCGATTATAGGCTTTGCCTGTTTGCATCTCTGGATTTTTTCTGTTGTCATACCACTTGGAATCCTTTCCTAAGGTCAGGGCTTCATGCACATCTGAAGATCGTTACCTAGAGATATACTAGGTATCTTCTCAAGCAAGACACTTGTCAATTTGTATCTTGGGAACAACAACAAATAAAAATCCGTGCAATTGCTTCATTGCATATCAACGCTATTATAGGGTTTTCTAAGGCTTCTTTTGAGAAAGTCCAGAAACTTTGCAATGCAAACTTTCAGCAGAACAAAATTCCTCACAATTTACCTATAGAAAATACACACTAAATTTAATATATGCTGTTTCTCATGTTGCTTATGGCACTCACTCTTGATATACATAGTTTTTTCCTAATGTATATCAGGATATATACCTATATATGTATTATATGTCTTTTAGTTAATGATAATAATTGAGACTTTTCTATAATTTTATGAGGTCTACAAATTTGAAATTTTCTTGTTGTCAATTTAAAACAGCTTGGATCTAAGCTAGATGCTTTGAATCTACTGTCATTCTAGTTATCTCCTGTACTACATATTTTTATATTTAATTCTGCATAAAGGACTGAATGTCATTTTAGTTCTGGAATTTTGCTAAAGGAATTTCAGATCATTCTCATTTGTTTACTCTTTTTTTTTTTTACTTGCTCAGATTTATTACCCTTTTAAAATGTTGCTTTAATCTCTGTAGTTCTAGAAGGCATCAGAACTTCTGTGGAATTAGAATACCTGTGAAATAAGGTATTTTATTTAGTGTGGACTGATCTCAGAGATTGCATTTTTGTCTTAATGAAACTAGCTGTAAGAGATTCTGAAATCATGTTGACTGTGAACTATATGTTCTCTGGGTTTCAAAGTCACTTGGAAAAATCTTTTGGGAAACTACCTTGATCTGAACTCTAAATCCTTTGGAAGCTGGCGTTGTGCTTTGTTTAACAGTATATCCTCAGCACCTACCATGCCTGACACATGAGGAAAGAGTGTTGGGCTATATGGGTAGAGGTAGATAGGAACATATCCTGACCGCAGCTCCAATTAAATGGAGATAATAACTTTGGGAAGGGGTACATCTATTGAGGTTTTATGAGATACTCTATTGGACTGAAATAATCCAAACTCCATAAGGGTACCAGTGAGTGGCTGTTATTTCCGTCAGTTTTTGATGTCAAGACTACCAGATTGTAAGACATGCTATGACTTATTTATGTCGACTTGCCAAAGAATAAAGATCAGGAAAAAAAGATTGTTACTTTTTTTAACAATGGTAGATTTTACTCCTAATACTTTACTAAATGTTTTCAGGGAAATTGATTATAAAAACACAAAAAAAGAAAAGAGAAGTATCTTAACATTACTAGCTAGAAAGACACATTTTCCCCCAACTTTATTGAGACATAATTGACATGTAACATTGTCATAAGTTTAAGGTGTACACCATGTTGACTTGATAAATTCGTATATTGCAAAATAATTACCATCACAGCATTAGCCAACACCTGCACCCATCACATAATTACCATTTCTTTTATGTGGTGATGATATTTAAGATATACTCTCTTATCAACTTTCAAGTAGATAATACAGCATTATTAACTATAATCGGAATGCTGCACATGGTTTCAGGCTAATGCTGGCTACATAAAATGGGTTTGGGGATATTCCCGCCTCTTAACTTGTTTGGAAGAGTTTGAGAAGGATTATCATTAATTATTTTTAAATGTTTGGTTGAAGTCATGCGTGAAACACTCAGGTCCTGCACTTTTCTGTGTTGGAAGGTTTTTGGTTACTGATTCAGTCTCCTTACTTCGGTCAGTTTAGACTTTCTGTTTCTTCATGATACAGTCTCGGTAGGTTGTATGTGTCTAGGGATTTATCCATATTTTTTATGTTATTCAGTTTATTGGCATATAATTATTCATAGTAGTCTCTCATGATACTTTGTATCTCTGTGGTATCAGTCAGAATGTCTCCTCTTTCATTTCTGATTTTATTTATTTGAGATGTCAACCTTCTTTTCTTTGTTAATCTAGCTGAGTGAATGTGGACAATCAAATCTCTCCCGAGGTTTGGGAAGTTCTCAGCCATTATTTCTTTAAATTAGCTTTTGACCTCTTTCTCCCTTTCTTCAACTTCTGGGGACCTAATGATACATACATTATATTTTTTGAGGGTGTCCCATACGTTCTGCAGGCATTCTCCATGCCTTCTTCATTCTTTTTTTTTTTCTTTTTGATCCTTTTGATTGGCTCAGGGGACAGATGCAGACATATTTGTGGCAATGGGGGCCAGGGAAGATAGCCAGGGCCAGGGCCAGCTACAGGCTCCCTGGCAGCTGCAGAGGTCCTGGCCATCTGTGTGCTCTCTGATGGTTGCACACTCTCCCCCGGCTTGTACACTGCAGTGGGTTGGGCTGGCGGCATGCAGGCGCACGGCTGGAGGGACTCGCTACAAGGTAGTGTGATGTGATGGTGCTGGCCAGTGACAGAAGGCACAGCATGATCCGGTCTGCGTGTAGTTGTGGGGCCCCTAGCTATTGACCTGTCACCCATGGCTGCACTCTCCCCTGTGCCTCTGTGCTGCCGTCCAGGCTGATGACAGGCATCATGACAGGGCGGTGCAGTTGCACAGCTGGAGAGGCTGCCCCGAGTGTGCACTTGGTAGTGAGTGTCAGGTGGGGTGGCCCAGGCTGGTGTCTTGCACTTGCACAGCTGCAGAAGCCTGAGCCAACTGTAAGTGCAGCTCCCCATTTGTGGTGGGGGTGGGGCGGGACTCAGGCAGCTGGTGTCACAGATGGCAAATACCTGTTGGGGGGAAACCGGAGAGACTCCCAGGGTTCATGGTGCCACGTGCGAGCTGGTGGCTTCATCAGTAGCAAAAATCTGCTGTTTGTCTGCAGAGCAGGTCTCTGTGAACTGTGACCTCTCCTGCTGCATGTCTGGTAACAACAGTCTCTGCTTTTCTTCCTTGTTCAAGCTTTGCTTGTCTGTGTTGGGTGAAAGCATATTGGGACCTTTGTGCAGTGTCCTCTAAGGGTGGAGATGCTGCTTGCTCATCCCACTCCTTTCCTGATAAGAGGAACTCTTTCCAGCTGGGAAGTTCCTTCTCGGTGCTGAACCATGACAGCTTGGGGGGTGGGATGACATAGGCAAAATAAAGTTGTCTTCTTTCTGTGCAATTATTCACAGGGTTTTGTTGTTGTTGTTGTTGTTCCACAGTGTTTCTAAACTTGCCTAAACAGACTCTAGAGGTCACCCCGTGCTGATTTTGTCCAATCGTTGATTTTTGTTGGGGGACATGGAAGCTGGGTTCTCCTATGCTGCCTTTTTTCCATCCTCCAAACCATTCCAAGAGATTAAGTTTTGAAATATATTTTAATAACTCCCTTCACATTTTATATGTCTCTTATAACTGGTCAAGGTTTTAAGTAATGGCTTTAACTGAGTGATAATTAATACACAAGAGCACAGTTTTCTAAGTATAAGTTTCCTTAGGTCTTATTTTTGGGAGGAGAGTTGATTCATGACCACTGTTAGGGAAACTTATCCTGGAAAAGATTGGAGTAAAGACACTTAGTTGTGTTGTATGAGTTTTTCTTTTTCTTTTTTTTTAAATAAATTTTGGATATTAACCCCTTCCTTATCAGATGTATCATTGGCAAATATCTTCTCCCATTCATTAAGATGTCTTTTTGTTTTATTGATGGTTTCCTTTGCTGTGAAAAAACTTTTTAGTGTGATGTAATCCCACGTTTATTTTTTTTGCTTTTACGTCCCTTTCCCAAGGAGATATATCATTAAAAATATTACTAAGGTTAATGCCTGCAAATTTACTTACTATATTTTCTTCTAGGAGTCTTATGGTTTCAGGTCTTACATTTAAGTCTTGAATCCATTTTGAATTTATCCAAAATTTATAAAAAACTCATACAACTCAACACCAAAAAAACAAATAAACCAATTTTAAAATGAGCAGAGGACATGAAGAGATATTTCTCTAAAGAACTCATACAGATGACCAACATACATATGAAAAAATGCTCAATGTTACTAATCATTAAAGAAATGCAAATAAAAACCACAATGAGATACCACCTCACTCTGGTCAGAATGGGTATCATCAACAAATTACCAAACAACAAGTGTTGGTGAGGATGTGGAGAAAAGGGAACCCTCATGCACTGTTGGTGGGATTGCAAATTGGTGCAGCCACTGTGGAAGGCAGTATGGAAGTCCCTCAAAAAACTGAAAATAGAACTACCATACGACACAACAGTTCCACTCTTGGATATTTATACAAAGAAATCCAAAACATGAATTCAAAAACATATGCACTCCTATGTTTATTGCAGTGCTATTCACAATAGCCAAGATATGGAAACAACCGAAATTCCCATCTATAGATGATCGGATAAAGAAACTGTGGTAAATTTATACAATGGAGTATTACTTGGCCATAAAGAAGGATGAACTCTTACAATGTGCAATGACATGGATGGACCTAGAGAATATTATGCTAAGTGAAATAAGTCAGACGAGAAAGACAAATACCATATGATTTCACTTATATGTGGAATCTAAAGAACAGAATAAATGAACAAACAAAACAGAAATAGACTCAGAGATATAGGAAGTCATGATATAGCCACGGGGATATGAAAGACAGTTTGGGGAATATAATCAATAATTCCCCAAAGATTTTGTGGGGGGTTAGATGGGAGACCACATCAAGGACTGTGTAGATGTCTGATCTCTGTGCTGTATACCTGAAGCTGAATAATATTGAATGTCAACTATAATTAAATACACACACACACACACACACACACACACACACACACACACACACACACACACCAGGTCAGACAATTAAGTTCGCGAACTTGTTGCGATGATGTTGCTAACCTTTTCTGATATCCGAGGAATATTTCATTATGAATTTATACCATAATGGCAAACCATAATGATACAGTCCTTTCTACTGTTTTCCTGGTTTAAACAACTATGCACAAACCAAGCAGCATTTGTATATACCTGAAGACACCTCCATGTGTAGTTGCTTACACCAAATCCTTTGTGAAGTAGGTGCGATGATAGCCCAAAAGTTTTCATGGGTACCAGTCATCAGCATCGCACTGCATCCTGGAAACTATCTACATATGCACATAAATGATCTCAAAACGTATTTTTGCTTCGTTTGTCAGTGAAATCTTATTAATATAAAGTTCTGTATTTTTAAAATCTCAGATATTGATTATTAAGCTGAATCATTTGGACATTTCCCCCACCATCTAAGGTTTTTTTCTCACAGTTTCCATATATTATCATTAATTTTCTGTCATTTCTCCACCTTTTGTCATGCTGTTGGTGTTTATTCCTTTCCACATTGTCACGCAACTGCCAATAAAGAGTTCTGCTGCTAATCAATAAAACTGATTCTCATTGTTTCTTCTGTTTTTATCTCTTCCCTCTCAAACATTTTTTTTTTTAAAGGTTAAATGTTACATTCTAGTAACACCTTGAGCAGATAGAAATATACATGATGTGTAGTCATTCAGATCTGGTACTGGATCATGAGCGCTGACAAATTAAGCATGCAAGAGTCAGGAAATTCCAAAGCAAAAATGCCCATGGAAACATTAATTCATCTACATTAGAAACATGTAGATTTAAAAAGTCCAACACAGTTGCCTTTAACAGAGAACTGTTTATACAGTGTATGTACCTTTGTACAATTAAAGATATATTGTGTGGTACTCAACATTTTACACATTTCACAATTTCACCATGATTATGCTTTATAAAATAAAAACTGGAAATATTGAGACATATTGCACTCATGGTTGCACACCTCCCTGGTTCTCACATATCATGTTCCTGATTTATAAATGCTTTTCCACTGGCATTCCAATATTGACATCTCATAACTCATCCAATCATTACATAAAAATTCACCCACACACAGCATTTAACTGAGACTTAGCTTTGGCTGACTTTATCAAGCCATCTGCTCATTATTATCCCAGTAATAAGTGTCATAAAGGATGTTGCCATAGTACTCTGTTTCCATCAAAAGTTTTCAGACATTCAGAAGAGGGCTAATAATTATTTAAAATGAAAATACTCTTTTAAAAAGCTTTTTATTATTTTAATACTGAATATTTCTTTTGTTTTTGAAAATCTGTGCAGTGATAGTTCCTGTTACTTTCTTCTTCCTGAATGGTTTATTAATATAATAATGTAACATGTATAATGATATATACCATATGTGTATATGTATATATATGTATATATATATATATATATGTACACGCACACACACATGTGTATACTCCCAAGATTGTGGTCAAGCTGACAAATATATTCTTTTTTATTTTAAGGAAGCTGAAAATATACATTGGATGTTCTTCAATCAGTTATTATTTTACTTGGCTTCATAAAACAAGAGACATTCTGCTTCTCCAGCAAGGTAAGGAATATTATAATTTCATTGTTCTGTCATTTGAGTTTTTAACTCTTTAAAAAATCCATCCCCTTGTTACAACTATTTATAGTTTAATGTGTGAGTTTTTCCCTCCACATCAATATCAGGATTTTTCCAGTGTGATTTGTTAATTTTGATTCTTTCCACAATTTACTTATTCTTTGCTATTTTTTCAAAATATACTCATGAGAGTTTGTAAAAACATTATCAAAAATTGGGTATGTTCATAAACACAGCTTTTTTCCACTGATTTTTATTTCTCTATTGACATGTCATGATTTGATTTTAAATATTTAAAATAGATCATAATATGAGATAGGTCTTACCCACTTCATCACTCTTATCTTTCTTTCTCCAACCAAACATTTTTATTCATCTTCAGAATAAAATTCAATATTCTTTCTTCCTTACATCCCCTTTATGAATTTTAGATATATTTTATTAATTTCTTTTAAATCTATTGGGATTTTAATTTGAAAAATATTAAATTCATAAATTAACTTGGCAAGAACAGATATTTCTATAACAATTAGTATTTCTGGCTACGAATGTAGTATATCAATCCATATATTAACATTTTATTTTAAAATTTTCTGTGGGAATTTGTAATTTTATTTTTCTTAATCCAGTTTTCATGAAGTTTATCTCAATAGAAGATTAAAGCTTGCTATTGCTAATGAAAACTTGTTTTGTTTTCAAATATTTTTTCTGTGGCAATTGCTAGTAAATAGGATATAGTTAGCTTTATTTATATAATCAAATATTCATATACCTTGTTAACCTATTTTATTAATTCATTTAGATTTTTCGTTTGAATTTATCTTGTAAACCTTCTTGTTATAGATGATACTTCTGAAGGAATTATCTGAATGCCACAATATTTATGTGCTGGGTTTAAGATGAGGCTGTAAATTGA
Organism: Rhinolophus sinicus; assembly: GCF_057876585.1. Taxonomy (NCBI): domain Eukaryota; kingdom Metazoa; phylum Chordata; class Mammalia; order Chiroptera; family Rhinolophidae; genus Rhinolophus; species Rhinolophus sinicus. Next base: position 126,648,251 of record NC_142515.1, read on the forward strand.
GGGAATCACTCCTTGGGATTGCTAAAACTTAATATTTAGAGTAAGTTAAAGTGAGCAGATAGCAGAGTGGTTCGGCCCTAGAGTATTGTTACTAATATGCTTTCTATTATTAACATTATGCAGTGTTATGATATCAGATAGAAATGAAAAAATAATAGATTTTGCGTGTTTTTGCATCCCTGTAAACATGCTGTACACTTTTGTAGAAGTTATAGCGAATCATTTTTAGGGCTCTAGATGGTTTTGGAATCTATCTAATATTATAACATAAATAACATTTAAAATAGAATCTTTGTGAAAAACATGCAGAGTAGAAATATCAGAATACTAATGAAAGATCCTTTGTTGCTTTCCCTAGAGACTGTAATAAACACATGTGAAGCTGTCTTAAAATTTTGGTGTCATTGTTTCTAGAAGTTAAACTCTCAAGTTATTTTTTGTTTGTTTGTTTTTAAGGTAATGTTTAATACCTAACTTAAAATTACCTATTTAACCCATTATAATGATCCTTTGCTGTAGTTTTTTTTTTTTTCACATACTTACACAGTTATTTTGAACTCCTGAGCTACTGATTATCTGTCTTTGGGTCTACTTATATTGTCTGGTGTGGCAAAGGATGTACTTCTCTCAGATTACCACTAAAGATTCTCTAACACAAGTTTTGCTTCCTGAGTCTGTACCTTCAGGCTCTGCTAATTTGCGGGTCTTAGTTTTCAAAGGAGAGCTGTGTTTACAAACGGACAAAGCAATGGTTCTACTCAGTCAGAAGGTGAAAATGCCACCCAGCTACTTGGGTTTATCATGGTACTGATCTGATAGACAAAAAAGGAAATTACTTTCCGGAAGAGGTGATCCTTACTCTCAAGGGTAAAATGAGTTGTGAATGCATCCAGTTTTATTCCTGGTGGCAGGGAGAAGTGTGTCTCACATGCAAGGGACCTTCTGGAGGGCTTCCTAGTGCACCTATATCATCTGACAAACTCCGATAGGAAAATAAAACAGCTAGATAGACAAGACTGTTTCTGGCATAGACTCCGCAGGAATGAAGGTTTAGATAAATGCACCAACCAATGAATCATGCTCAGGTGAGGTGCTTACTGAGGGCAAAGGAAAGACGAATGTTTCAAATAGCAGGTATGATCATGTGGCCAGTTGTGGGAAAAAAAGACTTTGGTAGTTATATTTATTCTTTACTTTGAGGTGAGTGCATGTGTGTGGGTGTGTAGTACCCAGTTTGTTTTCTTTTTTCATTTCATTCCACCACTAGCTACATAAAATCTGTTAAGAACAGTAACAGCATATTTCAATTGTAGAATTTCAAAGGAGGAGTGTGGCTTAGCTAGAAGAAGAATGGCCTTTCTCAAAGATGGATAAAGTGAGACTCTATGGAGTCTCCTTTGCCTAAGTGGTAGCATATTCTTGTTCGTAAGGCAGAGAGCTGCACAAAGGAAATTGGAAGCCCAATTATTTATATATATATATATATATATATATATATATATATATATATATATATGTATATGTATATATATATATAATAATCATATATATATAGTCATATATATGATGTATGTTTAAAAGATGATTATGAAAACGCCAAGTTGGCATAGCTAGATTGTGTGGTATGGATTAGAGCAGCCAAAAGAGAAAGAGCGTAGACGCTGGAAGATGGAAGTACAGCAGTGAGCATTGTTCTCAGAAGGTGTGTGGCCAGGTAAGTCTCAGGCACATAAGTTGTTAGTGGGTTCCAGGGTGTCTTCTGTTCATTGTGTTGTTTGTTTCCCCCAATCCTGCCCCTGCTTATACTGGCCCAAGGCTACCACCAGCTGCTTGGTTGTGGGCTCATAGGCTGCTCTACGATTCCCCACGTTGCATCTCCCCTGGAGGACCTGGATGTGTTCAGTGTGTTCACTTTGCCTATAAACTCCTGCTTGTCTGCCTGTGCTGCTGCTTCGGTCAGATGGATCAATAATTATTTCTCTTGTTACACATCAACTTTCAAACTTTCGCTTCCCTAGTCCCTCCCATATTTGTGTGAGATAATTTAATAAATTATATGTAATAAATTATATTTACCATTTGTCATAGTCACTCCACTAATTGAACCTTAACTAATATATTCTGTCACATCATAAAAAAAAAAAATCTAGTTAATTTTGCTTCATTTATAGAAATCAACCTGGTTTCCTTAAAACTTTATCTTATTAGTTTTATCTTTTTTCTTCATCACTTTTAATTTTTTCACTTGTAATTTTACATGCATATATTTTTTATACTGTATCTGAAAATCCTGTTATCTAAAGTCAATAGTGTTCATGCAGTTGCCTTCTAAATAGGTCACATCAAAGCATAGCACTGAAAAAGTCAACCTTCAATGTACCAAGAAATATTCCCCATCCCCAGTTTCTGAAAGTAACAGCTTGTATTTACAGGTAGTTCAATACGGGCTCTTTTGAGAGGATGCTTTGCCTTGTCTTGAACAAAGTTTTAAGCTAGAATTGAGTGAAAAGTTATTGGAGTGGATTGAGATGTCATTGCTTAGTAAGCATATTTATCTTTACTATCCAGCAAGGTAGGGTGTTTAACAAAAAATTGGTAGCAGTGATTGAAAAAAAAAAATTCATACATGCACCAAACTATGTTGAACTCAAACTTGTGAATCCAAACTTAGTAAGTCAAGCTCAAATCTCATCCTTTTCATCTCAGTGGCCTCTGCATTAGTTCTCTTTCCCCAGATTTTCACAAAACAGAACTAATCTCATTCCAGTGTTGATCTTTCTGCAGAGGCAAATCTTCTGTCACTTTAAATGTCTTCCTGCTACTCAGAGAATAAAATAAAACCTTTATTAGTATGATAAGTCGCCCACAGTATTTAAATTTAATCCACTGTCATACCATGCTTTGTCTTACATACTGAACTTGAAAGCCATAAGAAATGACTCCTCTTACGGTGTCTGACTTTTTCTCACCTGCCTATTTGTGAACCTGCTTTTCTGTTTTGGTCTTCGTGGGAAATCCTACTTATATTTTGTTTAACACATCATTGCTAATAAGAGGGCTTTCCCTAATGCCCATTTCATTATTTGTAAGTATCCTGTTGGGACCTTCTAGGATTATAATAACCAACTTAAGAAAATATTGTAATTATTTGCATAGAAGCCTATCTCCCCCACTAAGCTTTAAACTTTTGACGAAGGGAACTGAGTCATAATTTCCAGTGTCTGGCAATGTCTGATATTTAGTAGTTCTCAGCAAATAAGTACTGAGCAGCACACATACTATAACTCTGTGATGAATTATGTTTTGAGAGACACTGACTATCATTTCATAAAACCTGTACAAATACACATCTCTCCATTTTTGTCGGATAGTTCAATAGTGGTATCTAGAGAAGTGTGAACACTGGCCTAGATACTTCATGGAGTTAAGAATCACAGAACTGGCACGGGACTGATATTAATGTAGTAAAATTACCTCTCTGATAATTAGATACTCTCTTGAGCTTTTTCTCCTTTATCCTTTTTTCCCCCCAATAATAAAATGGAAAATGTATGTCATGACATAAAGGAGATAGATATAACTAAAGACCCACACTTGCTAGACTATGATATGTTTCAGTAATTACTGTAGTTAACGACAGTATGAAAGCAGCACTCCTTGTTCCAGAGAAAAATATTTTACTAATGGTACAAGCATAACAGCTTCTAAAGTGAGACATGAGCTTAAAACTTTTGAACCCATTATCTTAAAATTGCCTTTCACTCTGTCATAATATAACTTTCTAAGCACCATTTCTAGGGCAAATTTAGAAGCAGGTCAAGCGATTCAAATAAATATTTTTGTACCCTTGTAAAGCTCGAGCTTCCACTTCCATGGGAGAGACGTTCTAAAATGAGCTCTTCAGCTATCATTTCTCAGCCATGACAACAACTCAGGGGTTTGCACTTTGAAAACTCAAATTCCAATAATTTGATGAATTCAGAAACTGTATGTTTCTGCCAACACTGAAGCTTTTTGTTTGAGAACACTCTCCTCACAAAGTAAAATATAAATTTTCTTAACCTTCATATGGGTACCCTAATATGGGTACCATATTAGTAATACTGCAAATTCTGCCTAAAGTTTGTCCAAATGTGGATTCAATGCAACTTTTATAACTGAAAAGACCTCCCCAAATGATCTCTGAGTATAATATATATGTATTTATATAATATATTATATAATATATTTACACATTATATATAATATATATATTACATATGTATATATATTATATATATATATATATATATATATATATATATATATATAATATAGAGAGATATAAATAAATATCTTGGCTTCAGCTTTAATTAGCGACAAGCCTTTTTTCCCCTTAGGACAAGCACCTCATTAAAACACATTCCGAAACCACTTCTATGACTGTGTGACACTCTGGATTTCCCAGGTGACTTACAGATTGCTGGGGAATCTGCTGACTGGTAATCGCCTTGAAGGTAGTTCAGACCTACGTTGATTTCAAGGCCTGAAAATAACGTCCCAAATGAACAGAATTTCTGTAGGGCCTTTTAGGGTGTTGAAGTCCTCCAAGGAACTGCCAGGCAGGTAGGAGAAGTGAGTCCGGGACAGGTGTGCAGCTAATCACTCGTGTGATATCAGACAAGTCTCCCAAACTTCATTTGCTTCATTTGCTTCATTGGAAAACTAAGTATGTGTGGGAATGGGTTGTGGAAGAGATGTCAAGATTATTTCTTAAATAACTTCCTAGAAAGCCTTAATACATAACTCTGGTGTGTGTGTGTTTATGAATTTGTTGGTTCTTAGGATGACGTCAAATAAAATACTTGAATTACCAGAGTTTCCTTGATTTTCCCACATTTAGACATTGTCTTGAAACATCTGGTTCTACATATCCTGCCCTCCCCCCACCATCCACACACACACGCACACACACACACACACACACACACACACACACGTACTCCTAAGGAAAATACTACCTACAGAAGATTTCTTGATTCTGTCCCACCAGCGATGTAGATTCTGTCCCTCAGGTCATCCTTTTATAGAAGCATCATCTGGAACTGAGAAGCAGTGGTACAGACTCATGTCAACCTGTATTCCTGTTTCTTCTATTTCCTTCTTTCTTTTCAAAGTTATTTTGTTTTTCTGTTTGGTTGTTTGTTGTATAGGGGCAGGGCATTCTCTTTTCAGAATCATTATTAACATTTTCTTTACAAATCTTAGAATTGCTAGCATAGCCTGGTTTTATCTCAGACTATGCCTTGATTTCTTGCTTGAAAAACACCCTTACTCTCTGGTTCCAAGTTTATACACATTTTCAATGAAAAATTTAATAAATTTTCTTTTAATGGTCCTTTTGCTTCAGGATTACTGTCACCTTTCTGTAATACCTACGATAAATAAGCAAAGATACAGAAAAAAGTATTTGTAAAACTTTTATCAGAGGAAAATGTATACTACAATCAGGGATTCTGAGGCAAATCCTAAGTAAGACAGAGTTGGCAAATGTATTATTCCTTTCTTTTTTTCACATCCCTCAGATCTCTTTTAAGGACCAATGATTCTATTTCTCCTTCTAAGCTATCCTTTGTTTTGTGAGAATGTTCCAGGTCTCACTTTCCAGGAAATACCTCGTATTGCATGTATATATTTTTGATAATCTCTACTCAGTTTAAATACATGTTCTTATATATTATTAATTAAGAATCTCTGTTTTTTCTACAGAAATCACACACACACACACACACACACACACACACACACACACACACAGTATTATAAACTATCATTTATACTGCCTGAGTAAAAATGTATTTTACTATCATCTGAAACACATTTCCCACAATAGCAAAGATATTATTCTGACTCTACATACGATGAAGATCACTCAGGTAGATAAAAGCAAATCAGTTTTAGCTCTTCATCTTAGGCTGATGTTTGAACAATAGTTTTAATAAAATTAAACCTCAAATGAGCGAGAAACTGCTGACCATCAAGAAAGCAGTATGGACAAGTGAAAACGAGAATAGGATTTTAGCCAGATTTTAAGGATTTATAGGTAGACCTGATCTTTCTCTAGCTGTGTGTTCTTGAGAAGGTTATTCAGCACATCTGGGTATTGCAGTTTACTTATCTTAAAATGTGATACTAAAATCACTTGCATCTTAGATTTGTTTGAGAGTAAAATAAGTCAATGTATGATATTTACTTAAAGTCTAATATACTGCACGTACTCAGTAAACAGTAATTGTTATTGTATTAAAAAAAACAACAGTCCAGTGTGTTAAAAATAGTTTGAAGTATTTGGCCTATTTGGAAATGACTGGAAAAGAATAAATTGGCAAATCTCTAGCAGATCTTTACTTTAGTTGATCATGTATTTTGAATTGTATAAAGAATTAAATAGCTTCAAACTGCAACATATACTCCAAGTGATTTACTAGGTTCTTTTCTTTGCCTTGGTTCTATCTTTCTATGTTTCAAAATTTGCACTATGTCATCTAATTTACATTTACTCAGACCATGTAGATCAGAGTGAGAAAGAAGTCTCTTTCATATAAATTGTAAACAAAAAATAAACATCTCTAAGCAATTGTGGCAGTCATATGGATGCTCTGTGTTATTGTGGCAAGGATGCATTATGTAACAAATACCAAATTATTGTAAACACTGTAAAGTTTAGATGTCAACTAATTGGTCTTCAAACTCGGGGCAAACCTGGACCTTATATTACAAGATATCTGTGCACCCATATATTCCCAATGTCTCATCACTGTGAATTGGAATTGTCCTTTAGGCTTCTTTATCCTCCCTTCCCTCTACTCCTGAGTACTCACAAAAAAAAACAAAAAAAACAAAACAAAAACAAAAAAAAGATTTTTTTTACATGCTAGATTAGTCAAGCACCAGACTCCTTAGGATTTTGAGGTGTAGTTGAACTCAGGAAATCACTGCTAAGTCCCAATTAATCCAATTGCTCAAATGCAATCTAGGCTTTATGAAGTATTCAGCTTTAAAGCACATTACTCATTATGTCATTTTCTTCCTTCAAACTTCTTGACACAAGTGAATATTATTATGAATATAAATTCTCTCAATTAACCTTTCACTAAAGGTTAATAGAGATTTTGTGAATCTAAAAAACAGTATCTGAAAAATTACTAGGAGAAATACTGATTACAATGTATGCAGTAAAACTTAGTAAAATATGATGACTAATTTATTTATAAATACATTTACTCAAGATTTTCTGTGCAAAGAGAATTTTAATTCCTGATAGAATGCTACTTGGTTTTTCCTTCCCTAGTATAAAAAAAAAAAAAATGAGTTTATGTGAATACAGGCTTTAAGAACATACCTTCTTTAGCTGCAAGGGAATTTTTGAATGTTTGAACAAGTTTGTATATATGTAAAATGTCAAGTAACATAAAATATAAGTAAAACCTAAATGTTGGTACATTTAGCATTTGGAGTGTCATTTGAGAATATGCTGTGACAATAAATTTAATTTTGAAGTTGCTTTATAAATTACAATTAGCTATAGAGTGAAAATTTTGTTCTCATTTAAAAGAGGAAAGGAAAAACAACTTTCAAATTGTGATTACACACCCCTACATGAAGAATTTAGTAAAGCCCATCCCTCAGAGATTTAAGGCTGACCCAGGAAGCCCGGGCTCTGACCCATGCTGCCATCTCCTGGCAGCGAGACTTTGGACAGAGCCCTGCCTTTCTTGCCCTTTCTTTCATAATTCATAAGCTCACATAGTTATATTAAGTTATCTCTAAAATTAGCTTCAGTGTTAATAAAGCAAGAGCTGAAAACCTCTATGAAGAAAAAAAATCAGTAACTTGGTTACTTTATTGTGAATACAGTCAGTCAAGTAGCATCCTTTCACATAGTCTCCATATGAAAAAAAGGCATTTAATACACAACATATGCTCCATATATAAATATATGTGTGTGTGTGCATGTGCTTGCAAGTTTATTTGTTTTGTACTTCTTTTCTGCCACACCCCCAGATGGATTTGTGTGATCGTCCTCAGAATGAACCCCAACAGTAACCAGTGTATCACACATAAAGCACATTATTATATTAAAAAAACAACAACAACAACAAAAAAAAAAACATTTAGACAAAGAAAGGCACTGTGTTGACAGTAATTGTCAATAGACTTGCTGTGAATGAGCTTTTAGATAGCTGGAAGTTACAGCAAAGTGGGAGCTGTGATGTTGCACCGCTGTGTGGGAGGAAACAAGCTGATTTCTCAGGGAAGAAAAAAGGCCACATTGGTGTGTGTTTTGGGAAATAAGGTTGAATGGAGAAAGCTGAATCATGGTGAGTCCTGAGTATTTCAATGACTTTTGACTCAGTCAAGAAGAAGAAAAAAAAAAAAGGAGATAGTGCTGTTTTTGAAGAGAATAATGTTAAGAAGGTAACATGGCTTTCAGAATCAGGTTAACAAGCTATATATATCACTTAAGTAAAAAATTGAAGGTCTGAAGTTCATCCTGCAGTTCCGAGATTTACTGATGAGGTCCTCCAAGGTGAGTGGGAATGGAAAAGAAGATAAAGACATGAAACAGTGAGATCGCCTAAGGAAAAGAATAATGAATTTGCTTATGACAAGTAAGACATCAGGCTGGGAGCATAGGAGTCAAAGACTGACGTTCTTTTCTGAGTTTGCGTCTGTGATGATGATAGTGTGAATGGAGGGATCAGCAAGAGGATCTGTTTAGAGAGATGCTAAATTGATGTTAATAGTTGAAACTTCAGTATAAATAGCTCACATCAGGAGAGGGTAAATATTTGGGTCATCGTCTTTATCCGCGGTTATGTGATAAACGCTTCTCCTACAATAATGTATAGAATTACTCCAACTAAACTAGTGATTTGGATTAGTTTGGGAGATGATAAAATGTAATCAGCAGTTATCTCTATCTTTGTGTAATTTTTTTTATATCTTGCATATAAATTGTGGAATTCTAAAAATACGCTAAATGAAGAGTTAATCTGGTAAATAGTCTCGTTGGTTTGTCAGACAATTTGCTTTCCTTTTTTGTATCTTTCTGCTTCAGTTATACTTTCTAGGCAAAGAACATTAGCATTGTAATCACCACTTTAAGCTTTAAGTTGAAAACATTTCATTGGTTGACTGAACTTATCATCTATTAGGAATGTCCACATCTGGTCAGATGGCGACTTCAGTGTTTGCTTTCCCCAGTCCACACTGCTGAGTTCAGACACTTTACTGGCTAGTTTACAAAGCTCCGCTTTTTTATAGCTACTTAATGTACAGGCTTATATAGCATATACCTCCCTGAAGCACTTTCTTTCTCATACCATCTGGTAATGAGAGGATCATTTACACTACATAAAACCATGGCATCTGGAAAGGAAAACTAATGTGATAAAATCACTCAACTCCCAGGAATGGCCATATTTCTATTTTATTTTGGGGAAATTATTTAATACTGAAATGAGACTTAAGAGAACCAATATTAAGTAAAATTGTGACTAAGTAACACCAACACCAGCATAGTTTTAATGGTTTCAGCCATATAAACTTTCCGAGGAAAAAGTCCAAATAATTAAAAGCTGTATATTTTAGTGAGATATAAGACAAACATTTGGAGGAGGGTAAAGGAACTGTATTTGAAATGAATGTCAACATTATTCTTTCAAATAAATTTGGAGGTTGTGAAAAAGTCCCCTTCCCCGTTGTAGCTCTGTCAGGATCTACACAAAGGACAGGCAGAGGATCTAAACACTAGAGACAAGGGAGGCCCGTTGTGAGGGTATTTGGTGATTGTGTGTTCCGGGGGGAATAGGAGATATGCTCATTCATGGAGGCCCCTCTGCCTGTGCTTACCAAGTACCGGGCACCGTTCTAGGCACTGAGGGCACAGTTTTGAACAACATAAGAATGGTCACTGCCGTTCTCACATTATAGTGAGGGCGGAACAAAATGATGCAAAAAAGAAGAAAAAAGAAAAAGAAAGAGAGAGAGAGAGAGAGAGAGAGAAAGAGAGAGAAAGAAAGAAAGAAAGAAAGAAAGAAAGAAAGAAAGAAAGAAAGAAAGAAAGAAAGAAAGAAAGAAAGAAAGAAAGAAAACAGAGGGATAAGGGACAGAATGAATGTTGGACAGTGGGGGAAGTGACATGGATGAAGTGAGATGGGCACAAAAGATGGATTGGTCCAGGATAGCTCTCTATTCAGAAGTGATTGTAAGATAGTATCTGACTGAATGTTAGGACATAGCCATGCAAACAGTCTGGTCTTTGGGAGAGAAGACATTGAGCCCTGATCAAAGAAACAACTAGAAAACACCAGAGAAAAGAAACTGAGTGCAGGAAGGCTGGTATGAAGTCAAACTCTTGGACAAAGGGAAGGAAGAGTTCAGTGGGAAGAGTTCAGGACAGAGTGGCGATCCTTGGACAGTCTTTTCACTCTAACAAACCTTATTTCTGTGATATGTAATTTTTGTACTTTTTTCATATTTATAGATATAGTTTTCATATATGTAACTAGTATATAAGTATTTACACTTTTTTTTTTCCAGTAAAAGTCTCCTATTGGTCCAACAAGTCATTCCAAGTGTGGTGTTGCCCTGCATTTAACAGCTTCTTGAGATCCCAGTGTCCCACTGAGCTGTGATTCTCAGTGGTCAGCACACCCATGGGGGAGGGGAGGCATAGAAAATACTGGTGAGATTTTTGGACATAACGACTGAGGAGAGACTTCTTTATTGGGTGAAGTTCAGGGATTCAATGCATAGAACAGTCCTGCTTCACAATGAATTTTCTCAAAGACTACACAGCCTTATCAATATTCTGTGGCCCAAACTTATCCCAAATATAAGTGTCTATATGTCTGGACGTGATGATACTGAAAGCAAAAATTACAGGAACATTTCTAAAAAGTCTAGTGAGTTAGGAGAAAATTAGTATGTAGATAGGTTATTAATTAGAATAAAGTATGTTATTGATACTATTAGACATTTGAATTCCCTCAGGACATCATGTCTAGTCAGTAATTACATAATTTTGATGCCATAACATTAATAGTACATAATCCAGAATGAGATATTCTTACTCATTTGATAATAATTTGATAAGTATTTCATGAGTATTTTTATTAACACAATACTTTTATTGACAATATGAAATAGGTAATTTACATCTTAATTTTTTCATTTTTGAAGTCAATAATATGGCATTTTGACTTGACATATTTTTTATTTTCCTCTCATCATATACAATCAAAATTAGGTTATTATGTTTGTTAATAAAAGTTTATATCTAATGCCTACCTAACATTGTCTTTTCTTTTCCCTTATTTCATGTGCAGAATAATTGCTTGGCTTTGTTAGTTAAATAAAAACATTTATTATTAATTGGTGAAAGCATTTGACAGTTTTGTTACATACCCTACAATAGTCATAACACTGGATTTATAAAGTCTTTCTTTATCTGTGAATTTCATTTCAAGATAGTAAAGGGGAAAATGAAAAACTATTTATTAGTCAAAAGGAGCTGTGGCTGATGGAACTGAAAAATTAGAGAACAGAGACATGGGTTTTGGAAAGTAGACATTTGAAACATGTATTTTAGAAGATGCATTTTGGACTTATTTTTATGCAGCTGCAAACAAATTACAAATTAATTGGTACTCTAGCCAATGTAATAAAAATTCTTTAAAAGAGTGCCTAATCCTGTTTGGAAAATGTTTACGTTAGATAAAAGATATTTCTCAAGATTTTATAATTGACACTATGGTCTTTAATACTCATATGGTTAATTTTATCTTACTCATGTAAATATTGACAGCATTAAAAAAAAGTGTTTCCCTTCTTTTATATTTCCTTGTAGATCTCAACTGAACATGGAGTTTTAAAAATAAATATCTTACCTTTGAATTATCCATACATCAAATTCTAGGTGTAGATTAGAGTTTGGGTTTTCTGATTTATTTCCACAAAATTCTAAACAACAATTTTCAAAAATAACCAATTACTAACTTGGATTCCCTTCAGAACTTGTGTGAGATTTATACCTCTGGTGTGTGGAAAACTCTATTTGGATAGGTATAAATGCAGCCCACATAAAGGAATGAAATTCTGGACTACTACAGGTCGTTCAATGTAGAATGTTCTAAAGAAACAGTCACATCTCAACAGTGGGAGAAATTTACTAAATAATATGCACACTAGAAATTATATTTTCTTCCCCCCAAAAAAGCCTGGTGAATTTGTAAAATCCCTTCTATTTGTGTCAGCATAACACAGAATGAACAGCTTGTACAGATAAATTTTCGCAGGCATCAGACATTTTGCAGAGCACACAATTTTCTTTCTTCCTGCATAAATCTGGACAGCTATAAGAACAGCAATAGCTACATATACATATACATATGTTTGATGAATACTCTACATTTAACTTATCATCTATTGGGCAAAGTAATATGGGAGGTGGTACAGTACAGCTGCAGGGAAGGCAAAGAAAGATTGCACAGCCCGAAAATGGGCAATGAGAAATTGATTAGGGCTAGGAGACAGAGCAGGTATAAATAAATATGTCGACAATTGCACACTGAGGTTGGATTTGCATTGCAATAAGATGAATAAGATATACCCACAATGCATCTGACATGCAACCACACTTTCTATGATTAGAGATTTAACACATGCCAGTCCCTTCATGTGTACCATTGACTAACCTGTATATCTTCTCAATTATAACTATCAAAAAGGGCCTTAACGGAACTATTTTATCTCTGGGTCATAGAGTACGTGGAATAATAAAGAGCAAAAAGCCTAGCTGAAAACTTAATAAAAGGTTACATAATCATCTTATTGCATGCTTATTGCACGTGTATGTAACTTTGTAACAACCTTGTAGGGTAGATATAAATATCTCTAATTTACACTTAATGAACCTGGTAATTTCCTTAAGATATTGTTTGGGAATATGTGTAAGTCAAAAGCCATGCTGCTTTAAGACAATGGCATGCTGTATCTCCAAAAGTTGTGAGAAAGGAAGAAAATGAGGAATAGGGAAAGCTTAAAATGTAAGAATTTCTCTTTCAGTGGGGTTAGCCACAAGTTTTCAAATGCACTTTAAGTTGGTATATATTATCCCCAAGGATATCTGAACACATTAGAAGCCTTCAGAGTAGGAATCGGGGCAAAAGTGAGATAATTAACATGGTGGTTGGCAACACAATTGTTAGTGATCTCACTGGAGAAAGATCCCAGCTAGACTCTGCAGGGAAGGTTTCAGGTCTTGAAGACAAGGGATGCACAGCATTTGGGGAAGGGTTCAGGCTCCCAGAGAGGCTGGATGTGATTCAGAATGGAGTCCCGGCCCCTGGGGGTAGGAGAAGGTCAGACCATTAGTCCGGGGCCTGGAGTTTCTTCCTGGGGATCCAGATAGAGGAGCAATCATGAAACTTCGAGAGGAGGTGGAACCCTGAAGGAAACTTTATAGAGCTATGAACCTAGATTCTGCTGTAGTCTGACCTCCAGAAACACAGCTGGGTCCAAAGCTGAGCCATGGAAGAGGTCATCTTTCATGCTGTGTTTATTTCCTTACTGAGTTAGTTGCGTCTTGCCCATGAGTGGGGATGAAACTGGGTCTGGCAGGAATCATATTGATTAGTATAATCGTTATTGGTGGAATCTTTTATAGACTTGTATACGATAGGAATTTCAGTTAGTTTTATGTTTTAAATTAAATCAGTAAGTAATGTTAATTCAGTTAAAAAGTTTTGTTTCTAAGCTGGGGACCCTGGGTAATAAAGCTTGAGGGGTAAACTTATTTGTCAATCTTCAATCCCACAGAATGAGCAGTGAGGGGAAAAAAGCCAGACGTCTTACTTTATATAGGTCCCTAACCTCTTATCTGAACCCTTGAAGTCAGATCTATTTTTAGAATTTCAGGAGCTTATAGACATAATAAAGTGTAATTATTCTATTTATTGTAACATCTATAGCAGACACTGGGGCAGCATTCCTTAAGCAAAAAGAAAACATGAATAATTACATTAAGATAAAGAATTGTGTCCTCAAAATTGTGCACCTGTACCTGCATTCCAGAAAACCATCAAGCAATTATTCAGTTAAGGTTGTCTGACAGAACTCCCAGAGGCAACACAGAAGATGTCATAAAGATTGTTCTACAAATAAGCCTCAAAGATACATCAGTTGTCGGCTTTAATCTCATCCCTGCGCTGCAGGTACCTTTCCTGAACCCACCTCCGACCACTGTTACCCTCTTGCTCACTCTCTCCAGCTTCTCTGGTCTCCGAAGGTTTTCATACACTGGACGTGTCTCGTCTTAGTGTCTAGCACCAGCTGTTCCCTCTAGTCAGCTACTTTTCTCCAGATAACTGTATAGCTCACCAGCCTCAAGTTGTTGCTTAAATGTCACTTGTTGAATCAAGTCTTTCTTATCCACTCTACTTAGAATTGCCACCCATGTGACATGGTACTTCTACTGGTGAATTAGAACTGTCATACTGCTTTTCCATATCCATATAGGTCACAACATTTTACAATCCCACCAACAGTGCACAAGGGTTTAGATTTTCCCTTCAATTTCTCCACATTATATATGGCCAACATGTTATTTGCTGGGTTCTTTTATTTCTCTTGTCATTTGCTTGTTTATTTTATAGTGGCTATCCTAATGGGTGTGAGATGGTAGCTCACTGTGGTTTAAGACTTGCATTTCTCTAATAATTAGTGATGCTGAGCACCGTTTCATATGCCGATTGACCATAGTTATGTCTTCTTTGGGAGAAGTGTCTATTCAAGTCCTTTGGCATTTTTTTAACTGGGTTTTTATTGTTGATTTTTTTTTTTAGTGGTGTTATTCAATAGCTACACTCTTAATTTTTTTATTAGTTTCAGGTGTACAAAACGATGTAATAATTAGACATTTATACCCCTCACAAAGTGATAACCCCCACCCCCAGTCTTCTACCCTTCTGATATCGTATATAACTGTTACAGTTCCACTGACTCTATTTCTTATGCTGTACTCCACGTCCTATGACCATATATATATATGTGTGTGTATACATATTATAGTTGACATTCATTATTATTCAGTTTCAGCTTCAAGTGTGTAGTTCTTTATTGTGTTTATTAACCCTTTATTAGATATTTGCAAATATTTTCTCTCATTATATAGGTTCCTTTTCACTCTGTTGATTGTTTCCTTTGACGCACAAAATTTTTAAGTTTAATGTAATCCCAAAAGAATGGGAAGCAGGATCTCAATAAGATATTGACACAACCACTTTCACTGCAGCATTATTCACGAGAGCCATGAAGTAGAAGCAATCCAAATGTCCACTGATGGATGGACGGATGAACACAGTGTGGTGTGCTAGCATATATACAGAGGGTGCCAAAACAATGTATACACATTTTAAGAAAGGAAAAAACCTGTGTTAAAGTCATGCTGATGGCAACCACTTTGAGCATCTCTTGGAACTGCCGAAGTCAAACGTGACTTGTATTCTTCTTTTGTTATCAGTATATATTGAGTATTACAATTTTAAATTTAATACAGATTTAATACAGATTTTTAATACAAACTTAATACAGATTTTTCCTTTTTTAAAATGTGTATACATTTTTTGGCACCCTCTTTATATACTATTATCTAGACTTAAATATTATTCAGCCTTAAAAAAATAAAGAAATCTTGTCACTTACTACAACAGTTGATGAACCTTTCGGACATTACGCTAATTTTAAAAAGTAAAGTTTGCTTTGATAGGAAAGCTGCATACCAAGAAGAATGCTTCCTCCTATAGACTAAACAATACAGAACAAGGAAAAGTTGAAAATATCTTACTGGCTGGGGCCACGTTCTCAGCCTTGTGAGAAGGCCCAGAGCTGGCTTGGCGTGTGAAGATGGGCTGCCGGGATGTAATGTGACCTGGGCAAGTAGAGAATTACAGGGACAGACAAGTCATGTGAGTTACAGTTTGCAGATGTGGCTCCTGGGCAGGAGCGGCTCCATGGTGAGGCTAAAATGTTATTTTAACAACAGTTATTAATTTCATTATTCACACAATAATTCAAGTATAATTTTTGTTTTCCTTACACTCACGTGTTCACTGAGCATTTAGCATAAAAAAGGCGGTGATATGCTTCCTGGGATTTCATACCTTTCTAGTTGTAAGTACATAGACGTATTTTCAAATACAAGTTATTAAAATTAGGGAATCTTCCACACAATTAGATCACTGGTTTCTTTGGTGTAATTACATCTAAGTGAAGTTATCAGGTGTGGTGAGAATGTGACTGGAATTTTTACGGCTGATTTATTGTTGCTGTTGAGAACATGGGTGTGAAAAACCCATCTAATATTTCCCTATATATTCCTTTATCCAGTTTTTATTTTGAAACCTGATCATTTTTTCCAACCTATTGAGGCTTATAATAACTTCCTTCTTGACATTTCACCCAGAAATAATGAAATTGAAAAGATAATGTGAATGAAGATACACCTATTTGTGGGGTCATCCTATTATGTGCTTTGTTTCCTGCTGTATTTCTTTCTCCTTTGTGATACTTTCAGCATTTATTGTTCATAATTCTTTCTTATATATCTTTCTCTTAGATGGCTTTGCTAATATTACTGGTGCCACGAGCTGACATTCTCAGCTCAGCACAGATTTAAAACGCTTTATATGTATCATCACTTAATCTTCTCAGCTTCTAAAATGATGCTCTAGATACCATAACGATTCACATGCTATGGATGAGGACTGAGAAGCAGAAAGGTTAAATCATACAAAGTGACACCAAGATTAGTTTGCACATGGGAGCCGGGATTGTAACATCCAAGAGAGTAGGAAACAGAGCCCCAGATCTCTAGGGTCTTGTCGAGTTTCTGGCACTTAGGATCCTCAATTAATATTTGGTAAATGAACAAATGAATGAGTATAAGTTTAAGAAACATAATTTAGAGGTCTGAACAACATGTTTTCTTGTTTAGGCGGATCTATATAATGATGCAAGATCTGAAAAAAAAAATAATAATTTGACACGTTCTCTGATTAGTCTGGTTTTTCAGTCAAGTCATATGTCATGCTCATATTGACACAATACATGCACTGCACCATATAGTCTTCCCTCTATGCTCTTTTCAGATAGATGCATACTGTCATCTAATTGACTGATCTCAGAGATAAGAGTAAAATTAGATTCACTAGCTATCAGGTTTATTCAGAACTTAACTCTGAGGATACCTGTACCCAATTAATAGGTAAAATCATTAGGTTGCTGAAGTAAATTCAATTCACTTACAGTGAAGGAAGAGTGGACATCAGGTTTGATATAAACAGTCAAAGAAGTAAAATGGATAATAGTAGATCTTTCAGAAACATTTGCACTACAGAGAAACCAAAGAAGATGAAAGAGAGAAAACCAGTTAAACAGATTTTTTTAGTAATAAAATGGAGAAGAGTCAATGAAAATGACCTTCCTGGGGGTAAGAAAAGGTGATATAGGATTCTTTCAATATCCTTTAAACATTTAAAATACACACTAATTTTTAAACTTCTCTGGGAAACTTACAAAAACAAATTGAAATCAACGAATTCTATATCTCTTATTTTTCTTCCACCAAGACAAAACAGTATTACATTATAGGAACATATACTGTGATCTCTTATGTAAACATCTGGCACTGAATGAGAGAAAAACTGCATATGGGGATACTATCTTTCTGTGGCGCTAGGAACACCTGAAGTTGATTTCAACATCAAAGCCAACACAGGAGTAAGATAAGGCAATTTACTTTTATTTCTAATCCTGTGATAAAACAACTCACCTTAGTTCTAAAACATTTAAGGAAAAACAAACAAAAAAACCTACCTGATCATATACAGCTCAATGTCTATGTACTTTCCTCATAACAAAAAGGGCTTAGTATTTTCTGGCCAAAAGAGAAATGAGAGAAGATGGAAATTCGGAAGATGTGCAAATACAATTTGACTGTTTCAAACGAAGCATTCTAAAAATGCAGTCTTCTTCTAAAATGTGAAGCAGTTTTATAGGGTAACACCATTTTCATTTAAAATATTTACCCCGCGGGTATTGCACACAGGATAGATCATTGTTGAGGAAGTCTTATCTGAGTAAATATACAATGTAAATAATCAATGTGAGATAGGCCAAGTAGCCTTTGACAGACTTCCCTCATTAACACGGGTCAGTGCCAGCCAATGATTGTACTCATTCTATCCTCAAAAGATCTTCAAAATGAAACACTGTGAGGAGGGGGTCTCTTAAATCCAGTCAAACAACTTACTCAAATTCCATCATCTCAAATTTTTGAAGATGGAACACCCATCTCACAGAAAAGATCCCCTTAGGTGAAGTAAAGCCGTTCTGCAGTCTGCACACATGCAAAGACATTAGGCTGTTAAGTGGCCACATGTGTATACACATGTTTAGTGTTAAGGCCATAAAGCAAACATTAGCAATAAGAACATCAAATTGATTTTGGAGCGTATATCTTCCAAGACCCCAGGAAATCTGGACAACAGCTTGGGAAAGATTCAGACTAGTTCTTATAGAGTATGCCTCATTCTCCATTGCAGGAGACTGTGCTCATATGTTCAGAGGCTCAGAGGCTACCTAAAAATGCTTCCCTACCTTTGATAGAACCAAGAAGTGAAAATTACAAAATCTATATGTCATCACTGATCTCCATCATACTTCCCAGAAGACAGCAATCGGTAAGCTCCATCCAACCCTACTGCCTCTGCTGACACATTTAGAAACGTTAGTGCATAATTTGCTATTATGAATTATTTTATGTGCAGACTCTTATTATCATAGTTGTATAGTATGAAGCGTTCGCACATATGCATTCAGCATGTTCCCACCAGGCGTAGTCCGTCATCTTTGGCAACTGAGGGGCGACAACAATGCTGTTTTGTTTTGTTGTTATGGTTTCAGAAAAACCTTTCCAAACTCATCACTGATGCATGAAATGAGATCTGCACAATTGTGATTATCCAAATAATTTATAACAAAATATCATTTTAGTTGATTATATAGAACAGTGGTTTTCACTTTTTCTTTTTTAGTAACCAATGAAATTGTTTATTCAAACAAATCTTGCACAAATGAAGCAGATAGAAAACAGGTCTTGGGGTTGGTGTGTGGGATGGAGAGGGCGTGAACTTCGCCTCTTTGATGGCTGTTTTATTTTCACAGCAGCCCCTGAGGCATCTTTTAATTACTTTAAGGCTGTGTGCAATATTCTGAAAACCACTGATGCTCAGGATGGAACAAAAGGAAACATTTCTCTTTGTGTGTTTGACTAACTTTCAAACAGTAAACTGGGTCATTACTGTAATGACACAAATACTTAATGAAGGTTACTTGTTGACATTCAGGAACAAGAAACCTCTCCACAAGGATTAACTAACACTCATCTTCTGCTTGAGACCCTTGTTGAGGTGGCTATTGCATTGTTAAATAAATAGACAGAGTCTGTAGCCATTACATGTCATGACCATGAGACTGTACTTACGCTCTGCAGTGAAAATGAGCGAAATTTCAGCTTGGGGACAACTGACTCATGAACCATAATCAGAAAGTGACATCACAAAGGAAGTGACACAGTACATTGTTAACAAACCGAAAGTAGAGTTTAGCTTTCAGCATTTACTTACTAAATACGGACAGCAAGGCTATCTGTGGATAGTGAAAATTTGAGTTCTACCTCTGGTCCTTGGATTATCATATAATCATGCCATTTTTAGAAGCAAAGGCGTACCTGACCCTGTAATCGTGAGAGAGCAATCCTATTTGCCACAGAGCTATCCTATCGGAGTCTGAGTTACCTTCTTCTTTTCTAGTCAGACAGACCAAAATTCACAAAATAAAGGAACTCCTCTCAACCTTATGTTGCAAATGAAAATGAATTTATTAAATGCATTCCTAACGAAACAATACACTTGCCATATGTATGACCTAAAAGGAAGAGGCTGTTTTTCTCCTAAGATTTAAAGATCTGTTCTTACTGTGCTCTGAGCGTCATCACTGGAAGACTCTAGAACATTCTGACCTGTCACATATTTTCCTGCACAATGGTGATCTAATTTGGCAATATGATTGTCTAATGGATACTGGAATCTCTTATTGAGGAGAATCGTATTGCAACGAAGTTCAGTCAGTCCAATGACATGAAAAGTGTCGGCTGGAAATCTAGCTTAAAGTAAACCTAAGCTGTAATTTAAAAAGATTATTGAAAATGCTTGCATTTCTTCCAAGAATGCCGGAAAAGGAACTTGTCATCGGTCAGGCTAAAGCACAATGCCAATGATAAACTGGAGTTTGCTACTGGATGTGGTTTGGTAACAGATCTGGGGAAGAGATTAAGAAAACAAGCAAACAAAGAAACAAACAAACAAAAAAAAATGATTAGGGTGGAGCGTTAGGTGGTCATCTAATTGATTCAGTGGTGTCATGTTAAAGAAGAGAGTCCAGGAATGCAAGGTGGGAACCGGGTTGGAGAGTGTAGGTCCCTAAAATATTCTGAGCAGCTGAATGCTACCCTTCTTATTTATGGAGGGAGATGTAAGCAGGATGGACCTAGTCAAGTTTCTACCTGAAGTTTGTCTGTTTACGTACAGTTTCTAGTAGGAGGATAATAGGTTAACTCTTATGAAGACATGGAAGAAAGGATATGTTTACATGTTTTTCGAATTTAAAGTATTAAATAACAACCCATATTTGTTATTGAAAATGCTCAATTCACCTTGATTTTAGTGTATATTAGGTTGGTGCAAAAATAATTGTGGTTTAAAACGTTAAAAATAATTGCAAAAATTGCAATCACTTTTGCCCCAACCTAACACGTTTTTCTTCCCAACTGTGGGATAGATAGCTCCATGGGGACAGCTCCTCAGTACAAATCAGTATCACTGTATGTTCAGGACCGAGTACAGCAGTGCCCTGAGAATGGCGTGTTGAGAGAAGCATTTTGCAACTGCTGACATATGTAACCCACCTCTAAGGATCCAAAGAAGCTATTATTGGGCTATGAGGACGATCACGTTATATAAGTGAGGAGAACAAGATGAGTAATTCACTTGTTTACTCAGGTTTTAAAAAATGCAGCTGTGCATCATTTCTGTTGGTCGTCTAATGGGTGCCCATCTCCTTGTGTGTTCTTGGAATTTGGTCTTTGGGGCTTCTTTGAAGCTAATAGTCACTGTGGCTTTCTTGAGGGGGATTTTACTATGTTCCCAGGAGTACAACAACCTGAGACTATTTTAAACTAAATTATCAGCTTGAAATATCTAGGGTAGTATAAAACCCAGCTGTAAACACATATGATTACCATCTTGTGGGGACAAATTCTCCAGGGAGATTTTCTTTCTTTCTTCCATCTAACTCTGTGGCAAGGCCTAAGATGAACAATTTCCCTTGCAATCTTTTTGGTGGGGGTCAGGTTTATTTCTAGTTTAGCCCACACACCAACAAAATTAATGTGGGGAGTTTCCTCTTGCGTTCCCAACTTTGGGCAAGCCCTGAATGTTTTTGTTTAGTTTCTTTTTGTTTGTTTGTTTTGCTTTTTTTTTTTTTTCTTCTGCCCCCTACACTCTGCAAAGACAGCTAGTTTATCAGGGTTCAGCAAATCTAGGAAAGGAAAAGCCACCTTTGATGTTCTTTCAGTCTCTCAATTACATTTTTTTTTTTTTTTTTTTTTTTGCCTCTTAGTATTCCTTGCCATATAGTCAATTGGTTTTAAAATACTTTATACATTTTCTGCTACATTTTAATTATTTTCAACACTGGTATATCTACCAAGTAAAAAGTAAAAAGATGGCTAGCTTTAGTGTTAATACTAAGCTCCTGAGATACTGCGGCCATTGTGATATTTAGTCATTCTGTATAAAAAGCATCCATTAATGTTTCATTATCAGCTCATATACCAAGAAAGAAGTGTTTGTTGACAAATAAGAGGCTGAATGCATCTTGTATTTTTACAATGTAAATATTAGCAGAAGAAAGTGAACTAAGGAGAGAACATAGGAAGGAGTGGAGAACTTCAATAAGAAGAGAGCCATACATTCAAGGAGAGATGCAAACCCCTCAATGTGAAACTATTGCTAAAACCTCAAATATGAATATTGAATATCATCATCCCACCCTCTGACCACAGCAATTATTTCTCTTGCTATAATTCTATGAGGTGTGACAATTAAGTAGGCAAACTTGTTGCAACGATGTTACTAAACTTTTTTATATCAGAGGGATTATTCATTATGAATTTGTACCAACTGGACAAACAATTAACCAAGTTTACTATTTGGAAGTGCTGAAAAGGCTGCATGAAAAAAGTTAGATGACCTGAACTTTTCGCCAACAATTCATGGCTCTTGCATCATGACAATGCACCAGCTCACATGGCGCTGTCTGTGAGGGAGTTTTTAGCCAGTAAACAAATAACTGTATTGGAACACCCTCCCTACTCACCTGATCTGCCCCCCAGTGACTTCTTTCTTTACCCGAAGATAAGGGAAATATTGAAAGGAAGACATTTTGATGGCATTCAATGCATCAAGGGTAATACGACGACAGCTCTGATGGCCATTCCAGAAAAAGAGTTCCAACATTGCTTTGAAGGGTGGACTAGGCGCTGGCATGGGTGCATAGCCTCCCAAGGGGAGTACTTCGAAGGTGACCGTAGTGATATTCAGCAATGAGGTGTGTAGCACTTTTTCTAGGATGAGTTGGCGAACTTAATTGTCTGACCTCCTATTTCTCTAACGTAATTGATCATCAGTCTGTTTGTTCTAGCTTTCTCCCAGTGATTGTTCACTTTCTTGTCTATCCAGGCAATGCTACATATTCCTTCACTTTCTCTTATCAATACCTGCGAATTCCTTACACCTTCTCCCACCCACCATGACCAGTTCTTCTTCTACTCTGACTGGTAAAATACCAACCTGGAATCTGATACCCATATGGATAGAATCCCATGGCCTCAGAGTTTGTCTCACTATAAACTCAGAGTTCCACGTTCATTTACATTTTTTAAAATGTATAATATACATTCTGTTGCCTCTCTCAAATCCTTCTCTCATTTCTCACATCTGTTTCAATCTTTATCAATTTTAAGCCCTTTTCCCAGCATATACCCTTTCATTTCTTCAAACTATCCCCGTCCTTCTACATATGGAAAATGGATGCCTTTACTTGTATGTGAATCAAATCCCTACTTTTCTACTCCAGTTCATTTGCATTTGCTTCTCCTCTTAATGCTTTATCGCACTGAAGTTGTTCTCTTCCCACACAACAAGTGTAAACCTTCCTCCTCCTATAGCTCTGTGTTCACCTTTTCCTACTTCCCCATGTTTTCTTGTACCTTTTTCATGTGGTATTTCGTGTCCTTTTAGGATGTCCTAGTTACTATGACCTCCTAACATTTTTGTCCTCTAGAGTAAGTGTAAACTCTAAGTATTCATATGCTGAGATCTAAACCTAACACTTTTATAATGTTATAATAATCATTATAAAATGTTTTATTGGATGACACACAGGCAATATTTTCTAAATAATTTGGTTAAGTTACATATAACTTTCTTTACAATCCCCCTATGTTACAACATAGTCACCAAAAATAAATACAATTGCACTTTCCTTACTAATTTTCACACCTGCATCTGATTCCAGAAAATTACAAAAGTACAACCTTGAAAACTTCCTCTCTAATTTTTCAGTTAGATATTAGTTGTACCATATCTCTGCCAATTGTATTCTCCATTCACAAGTTCCATCTCCTGTCCATCTAATTGTCTCATATATTTTTAACCCAAGAAAGGGGTTGGGTGTTGGGACTAAAGTTTATGTCTAACTAGTTTAGGAAAATGGGATGATTCAGTGTACTTAACTGATGATGGGAAATGAGTCATCTTTCATTAAAGGACACTTGAATTCCATCTGCGATTTTTACTTTTATTCTACCATCCGTGTCTTCTTTGGAGATTTTCTTCAAACTCTGGGTCAAAACTATGCGTTAGTTTAAGAAAAGAGCTTCTTAATTTAGTAGGAGCATAAAAGCATATATCAGGTTGCTTAGAAGAAACATAAGTCCTCTAGGACTTTTGGTATCAGGAGGGATAAAAACTGTTCATGAGGTGGTCACTGGAGTTCTGATACAAAAGAGACAGCAAGGTGCTGAGAGCCTAAACGCAAGATTAGTCCTTTCTGAAAGACAAGAGGAGATATCCAAATCTTTTCTTTAAGTATTGGCCTAGCAACTGCCAATGGGCCCAAGAGTGCAGTGGGGTAGAGGAGAAATAATGATAGTCAAGGGGTCATACCTTTAAAAGAAGAGGTGTTACCTTCTTTCTGCCCTTATCAAGTCCCCTTGTGTCTGATACCCTCCCCTAAGAAGGTGAAATGCTATAGAGGTTTTGTGTTGTTGTTGTTGTTGAAATTCTAGGGAGCACTGAGTATTAAAAAGCCAGAACACGTAGTTCATGGCAGGAGTTGCAAAAAGGCGAACCTTTCTCTATAACTTGTACTCTCCCCCTTTGGTGACCAATATGTGGTAAAACTGTAAACTATTTTTTTCTTTTCTTTTTTTTTTTTTTTTAAGGTAAATGAGATTTAGCTGAAAAAACTCAGAGTGGTCCTCAGGCTGCAGAGCCTATCTTGATAAGATTCTACTTAGGTTTAACTGTTTAGGAAATGGCACTGCTTCATAAGACTCCCTGATTTATCAGAGTTCTCTTCATTTTTGCTTGTCCTGTAGATAGGGCTTATTTTGGTTGCCATTTGCCATTGATTCTTATGTCTATGTCTTATACTAGGAAACTAGAATAAAGATAAGGGTTTGGGGCTCAATTCAGACATTTCTGAGCTTCCTGAAAAAGTGTTATCTTAATTAATTTGATAGCACCCCAGAGATATTTTTAAACTCTATATTTGCACATTCAGTAACCAGGTGGAGATGGTTTAAACTTTCAAAGTGACAACAATGATCATAAGTAAAGCAACAGTAAACACTGACCACGAAGGCCTTAAGTTCCTCTCAGTTTGACTGAACTTTAAACTAGCTTCTTCTTGACTCTGAGCCAGGACATTCCTTTACTTTAGAAACCTTGTAATTGTACATTCTTTGTCTATCCCTTTGAGATGTAAATCTTCTTAAGTGCCTCTTGCCAGTTTTACAACCCAGGGATATCTTCCTCTGGGGGGCGGGGAGGTTGGGACCATCCCATTCAAATGTAATCTTCCAAGAAGGTAGAACCTCTATAGCTCAGTCTCCGTGTTGGGAGTGGGGGACCCTAACTTTGATGGATACTAATTAGCACACAAACGTGGTCTAATCACAGAAGAAAATTAAAAAAAAAAAAAGCTGATTCAGGAATAACTATACAATTCAGCAATCTCAGCACATTCATCAATCTCCCCACTAAAGTCCTCCACTACTTCGTCAGTAGCTCACCTCAGCGCTTAAAAACCCTCCCACCTTTTATTTCATCAGAATTGAATTCATACTGAATTCTGGTCTCTCTGTTACTGTAATAGCCTTGAATAAACTATCTTTTACTTGTTTAACACTGTCTGATACAATTTTTTGCTTTGACACACTTACACAGCACTCACAGCTTGCCAAGACTGTGAAAACCAGAACTTCATAAAAAAGGCACTACTTGCCTTTACTTTTTATGGAAGAGGAATTGAATCCAGAGTGAAGAAGCCAATTGCTCAGCGTTAATCTCGTGGGGAAGCAGCAAAGCTGAGGTTTGATCCCAGATTGTCTAGCTCCATAGTCTATGCTCTTAACGCAATTCAAAACCATCATTCAAGCCCTAGGTTCATATGTACTGATACAGAGTAAAGAAAATAAAGCGGCAGACACAAATCGAGAAACTTGTGTGGGGTGTTAGAAAACAAAATAAGGTATATCTGAATAAAAGGTCTAATTCTACTCGGATTGAACAGGCACCCAGTTGGCTTTGAAAACAGATTTTATTTCAATTAAAGCAGTGAACACAGATCCTTAGGACAGCCTTAAGACTTCTTGGCACAGATCAGGAGTGGCTCCTGTCTTTTGTCAATACTCTAATAAATCATATTTTTCAAAGCAGTGAAGGAAATATTCAGAATTTCAAGAGAATAATTCTCTTTTACACCAAACTAATTTAATAATACAAACATTCTACTTTTGGCTATCTAATTGTTACGTGGTATCTTGAAATTCCTATGAATGAATAAAATATTTTGATGTTAAATTGCGTCCACTATTCTGTGACGGATGAAGTATGTCTATTTTAGAGGAAGAGTTCTCCAAAGAGGAGAACGAGGTTGGTAAGTCCCTGGTGGGTAGCTTTCCACACAGAGAATCTGGTCTTTCAAATATTAGCAGTAGACTTCACTGAGGAGACTTTTATTGCAGCATTTCTTGAGTGTTATTCTTTTTCTTCTGATGTCCAGTTTTGTTTTGCTAGCCAATCTGGCCTGACTCACACATGATCTTCAGGGGTCAGTGCTTCCTAGGAGAGAAGGCCAGAGGCTTCCGTGGTGGTCTTTAGCAGATCTGTGGTGTGTGGTGTACTGACCTGCGGCAGGATTGGTAAGCCCAGCTGCATCTGCTAAACACAGTTTAAGTAAACCTTCTCTCCAGGTAATGAACTCTTTTCTTTACTATGAGCACTGAATCCGGTTTCACTGACTAACAGTAAGCATTCTTACTTGATTCTGACAACAGTCATTTTTTATTACCAGTTTTATTTGTTCCCAATATTATACTTGTCGTTAGTTAGCCAATGCCTCGCATCTTTGATCAGAATGTTAAATCCATAAACCTCCATTTGTGGTGTGAACTCTTACGTTCTGAACAGGAATAGAACAACATTAAAATCTGCATCTTTAGGTTAAAGGTCTTATTAAGGAACATAACAGAGATGGGAATTTCCCAGCGTTATGCTTTTTAATTAATATCTGCTGGTTGAATTGGACTCTCATCGCTTATCTTAAATAGCAATGTATAAATACATGTCAAGACTACAATATGAAACCCCAAACAAAAAGGAATCTCTGACTGTAGTAATGCCTACACACATCGATCCTTTCACTGCTCTCAATTCAAGAGCCCTTTCCATTTTTAACCTCCCTCTAGGACCAGCTTACTGTACACAGAATACCATTTCAGTAATATCACACACTCTTGCTTGTCTGTTTGGATATCACATCTCCCCACGAAACCCTAATCCTGACTCACTCCAAACATGCGTTTTCTCTGGACCCGCACTGGAGCACCAGGGAGAAGCACATTAGCAGAGACGAGCTCTGTTCTGAATGGATGACCGACCACCCACTTAATGCACTGCTGATCACCTTTGCCATCATTCTCAGCTCCCATCAACTCACTCATTCTCTGAAAAATTACGTCAGCACTCTAACTACCCTTGTTCTCCTCCCTCTAATTGTTTGATTGACCATTTCTAATTAATAGAAAATTATGGCCAGATGCTGGGAGTCCTCATATGTTGGTACCACATGGAAACATAGCCTCGCTACTTATTCCCAGTGTGCTCCGCTTACCTGCAGCAGGGGCACGACCTGGGAATGTGTTAGAAATATGGACCTACTGAATCAACATCTGCATTTAACACATTCCCTGGTTGTTATTGTGCATGTTCAAGTTAGAGACATATGGAAATGAAGACACAGATTGTTGTTGTTGTTTTTTCTCTCCTTTGAAAGCAATTCCTTTGCCTGTTTAAGGCATGTTTCTCTTCTGTCTCTGCTTCATTTCTCAGAAATCTACACTGAGATTATTCCTTCGCTTCCCAGTGTATGCAGTTTCTCTCCGCAGCTACAGTTCCTTGCACTCACTTTTTAAGTCTCAGATTTCTCCATGAAACACTTTCATTTATCCAAATAAAGTAAAATAAACACACCAGTTACTATCCTAGTTTCTTGCCTTCAGAGCCAGATATTTCCAATGAGATGTTCATCATTAGTGTTTTCATTTCTTCATCTAACACTTTCCTTTCAACCCACTGCATAATAGTCTCTGGGCCACCACGCCTCTAAATGCTGTTCTCAGGAAATCCGTACATTTCATTCCTTGCCTTTCTCAGCAACATTTGACACTGCAGAAAGCACCTATGAATAAATGAAGGCGCATATAAATGATTGACATCTCAAGACCCTTTCCTGTCTACTTTCTTCTCTCAAGTATAATCTTTCTATTCATTTCCCCTTACACCTCTGACTTCGAAGGAAAATAAGCAGATATTAAGGCACATGAAAAAGCTTCAGTCTTTATGACTGTTCTATGTCTAGCACCTAGAATAATACTAGACACTCAGATTTTATCAAAGGAATGAATGTATGCTTTAGGTTATATGTTCTTCCCCCAATTTTCTAAAAGTTTGGTTTTCTTCTTTATTATAGTTCATGTGGTAATTACCCAGTACAGAAATAAAATAGCCTTTTCTTTCTCTCCTCCCCCGGACCTGAGGACAGACTTGTGCTTCTATCAAAGGATGTTCTTATATGGTGAGAAAACTGGGTGAAGATAATGAGCTTTTCTACTTTCTTATCCTTTGGATTTTATCCTTTATTTAACTCTGAAGTATCTTCAGGCTTATGAGCAAGAAATTGGGTTTTCACCACTTCCATTATTTGAATATCTTTTAGAAGTGGCTGTATGCATTCCTGGAAAGGAGGAGATAATTTCCTAAGCCTTTCATGTATTATGGAATTCAAAAGTTTGAAAGCTTAACCCAGTTTTACACTCAAAGACGAGCGGTCTTCTAGATCAATTTAACTCTTCCAAATGACCGTGCCTATATAATTTCCTACTTTGTGCCAGTGTGCTCTGAGATGTCTAATCAGCTTCTGAGTATTCTACTGGTTATTGCAGAAAGACTACTGGGAAAACGTGACACATGCTCGTCATGATTGTATCTTCTCAGGGTTCAATCAATACCCTACAGAAAAAAACGAAAAAGATACCAAGATTAAAGTAGTTTGGGGAATGTTTATATATTATCATCTTAGTGTACCCCCATTTTAGGAAATTCACACACTTTATATTATTATATGATCTTTATTTTAAAGAATGTATTTTTGTCTTACAAATCTAATATTTTGAGAAAATAAGTTTAAGGAAGCACAGCCAAAAAAGAGACTCAAAGCAGCCATTAAAAATAGAAACATACCAGTTGGAGCTCCCATCATGTCAGGCAATATAAATATATAAATTTTAATATGTACATATACTTTTTAATATATAAAATTGTTAACATTGTATATACTTCTTTCATAGAGGAGGACAGTCAAGTGCAGACAGGTTAAATGATATCCTGCCTAAGATCTCATCTTCAGTCATTACCCAGAGGGCTGCAAACCAGGACACTCTGCAGTTTACCTTTCTTCTATCTTATCTCCATTGCGTCCCTTCCTCTGTCAAGTGAGCCATCAGAGTAGAAACACCATCTGCCTTATGGGGACTTCCACACTCTTTTCATCCAGTATTGAGCTTTGGATAGGAGATTCCGCTTAAATCGGTGTAATCTCTGTATAATTATTTACTTGGCATTTCTAAAGAAACAATAATAACATGATGGCTTGATTGAGTGTCTGGGTAGATGTACCTTCCAAGAGTGTAAGATAAACCCTGTGGTTTTCTCCAGATTCAAAGTTATTTTCCACCGACCCTGGTCCACATCCATCCCTGTAAAAAGAGAAATTTTCCATATAAGGCGTTAGCCAGTCTCCTGGTAAACCTTTCCAGCTTCTATTGTTTCCTCTCCCTTCTGCAACATCTACCACTGGAAAAACAATTCCCTGCTCAGTCCTGCAGCCTTTGTGGTGTGAACTGACTCAGGCGTTGCTGAGCGTAAATGCACCACCTCTTTTTAGAACACTGTTGAAGATACCTCCTTACAGTTTTAGCTGCATGATGAGGACTTTGTCTCAATATACTGGGGTGCCCAAAAAATGTCTACACATTTTAATCAATGTTAACACTTTGGTCAGTGTTACTCAAGCAGTAGTTCATTGTAATCAGAAGTGTCTGGACGCTGATGGGAACCACTTTGAGCACCTCTTGTAATTGCAGAAGTCAAACGTGACTTGGATTTATTTTTTCTCATCGGTATATATTACAGTTTTTTCCTTTCTTAAAATGTGTGTACATTTTTTTGGCACCCTCTATAGTTATTTACACACCCTTAGAGGAAATTGAATTCTACTGGTAAATTTTTATAATTTTGTTGTTATAAAAATTAGTAATGATTCTTACTAAGGCCTTTCAGAAACACTCTGAAGTTTATTCTTAATGAAGTGTAAATTATCAAGAACATTTGGATGTGTGTTTAAGTATCACTACTCCTTAGGTAATAATTTTTAGCCCTTTACTTCCT
This sequence comes from Rhinolophus sinicus, assembly GCF_057876585.1. NCBI lineage: Eukaryota > Metazoa > Chordata > Mammalia > Chiroptera > Rhinolophidae > Rhinolophus > Rhinolophus sinicus. The sequence continues at coordinate 126,678,709 of NC_142515.1, forward strand.
GGCTCAATCACTTAGTAGGTTAGACTTGGGGGAATCACCTACTCTTCTAAGATTTCATTTCTTCATTTGCAAAAAAAGGGGCCATTAATAGTTTTTATGGTTTAGGGTTGTTCTAGGAATAAATGAAGTAATGTTTATAATTTCTAAGCACAAAGCCCAGTACATAGTATGTGCACATTAAACATTAACAATTTGGTGTATCATCTTTTCTCCCCAACATAAGGGCTAAAAATATATATATATATATATATTTTTAGCATTCAAAATGCTAATTTAAAGTTACTACTTTTTTTTTTCTTTTTTCTTACACTACCCATTTGAGAATAGGCTGGTATTTTGGTATTCCTGGTGTTGCTTTAATCTTTTATGGGAGGGGAGAATGCATCATCATTCTTCCTACAACCTTCGGAGAGCTTTTTCGTACCCAAGTAGTATATCCATTCCCCCTGCACCATAGAATCCATGAAGCAGCCTTCCTCCAGCAGGGATGGAGACTTCATCTGAAGTCTTTTTAAGTCATACACCTGTCACACTTTACAATATGTTACACTCCTTTTTTAACCTAATATGGAAATCCTCATACTCACAAATTACAGCTTCCTTTTACACTCTTAAGGACATCCTGAAATCAGTGACCTGATCTTTTAGCACTCCAGCGGATGAATAAGAGATGTTTGGAAAGTTCAAACTCTACTTTGAACCTAAGCACCACGTGATTAGTGTTAATGTTTCGAGTTAGAGATATTAACGCTGATGTTATTAGAGATACTAATATTTTGCATAGTGACTGTGATCTGCTAGCACCGTGGGTTGTCTCTGGAAGTTTGATTGGCTGCAAAAATCATAAAATTTGGCTACACAAAACACATCCACAGACATTTAAGATGGAGTAAGAATTTAATTTTAAAATGAGAAAATCAGCTTTTCTTTGATTTATTTTATTCCTCTATTGCCCTTGAATATCCACAATATTTATAAACAACAAAAATCACATGAAGAATAGTGTTATGAGAGGATTAGAAAGCTTTCCTAAATATGTTGAATTCCACCTTAGCTCAAACAAAGCCTGAAATTCGGTATCTGTATACCAGATGGTTATCCATGCCGAATAGCAGTTGCTCCTCAGTGACATAGCGGAGAGAAAGAAATTCTACTCTTAATTTAAACATATATATTTAATAGAATATATATGTATATTCGACAGTACGCATGCTTAGCTATTTTTTGACATGTAGCCCGGTAGATAGCATACCTTTAGCTAGCTTTTGGCTGCTTCTGCTAAATTCCCCAACTAGTGCAATCAAGGAGAATTACCATACCATTTGCTTGTGTTTATGCCATATGAGAAAGCTTTAGACATAAGCTGTGCAATTCATTTTGATTGCTATCAAGTAATTCTTTGCAGACCTGTAAATCAATACCGTGGCTGATTTTCAGCAGCATGATTGTCATGTTTTAGAAATTGGGCTAATTAAAACTTTATGAGTGAACAATTAAACAGAAAGATCTTATATTTGAGAAATTAAAACAGTGGCTATACAAGAATACAAATTTTTGCTATAGTGCATCTATATAGAAAAATATGAATTTTTTATTTGGAAGGAAGGATAAGGTTATTAATATATTCAAGTGAAAATTTTTATTTGACCTTTAAATCTTAAAGTCTCATCTATGTTGCATTCAATAAACAAATCTGTTTTGTTCTTTCAATTATGCTGTGATATAGTCTGCCACACTTTGCTGGGCTGATTCTTTAATGAGCCCCTGTAATGAACATGGAAATAGTGGGCAGAGAAAATTTTAATAGAATCTCTACAGCTAAAAGTTCTTATAAAGAGATTAGAGGAAAAGTTTTTAAAAAGTGTTCCCCAACAAAAGGCAAAGATAACAAACATTTTCAAAAAAGGGAAAAGAAGGGTTACAAGCCTGCGGAGATGTTTTTGGTTCTCCTAAGTTTTGTGTTTGACCCATATCACCGAGACAACTTAAAACATTTGCTTGGTGGTTCCCTAATGATAAGACTAGTATTGTTGTTTGCATAGTTATTTGAGAATGCTGGTTTGCATTTGGCTTAGATTTTCATTGGCAAGGCTGTCTGGCTATCACAAAGAAGAGTCATGAAATAAATAAAGCAACAATGCAGTGTTTGTAGTGTGCTTTACATCTTGTTCACTACTCTCCTAGTTGGAAACACAGAATGTCACAGTCCAACTCCCAGGTGGTAAGAAGTTTCCAGAAGATGCTTCTACCATAGATCACATGTATTTAACTCACCTATTTGCTGAAGCTTGCCTATGTGTGCTTTCTCCTGGGAATGGTAACATTTTAATATGTCAGCCATGTAAACATTAGAGGAAAAGCATATGGGGTGTATTCTGAAGTAAAGAAAGCAAGGAGGATGTATTAGGCATGCCTTTTTATTCTAACGGTTTAATATCTGGGCCTTATAGACACTGGAGAGACTGTGTGCCCCAGGGCTAGTCAGTTTCTGGAGATAGTGATGGCCTGGGCTGTACGTGCATCATTTATATGTGAACTAACCAATTCAGAGCTCCCATGCCCTCCACTTCTTCTGTAGGGCTCTTCTGTTGGACTCTGGGTCAATATCACCCTGCCCTCATCGCTTCAGGGCCAGGTACCAGGCAACTAAGAAACAGCTCCTACGCCATCTGCTATCATTCAAACGAGGCAACCCTACCCTGCTTCCCATGCCTCACTGCTTTCTTCCCTCCCAACCCGCCAGTTTTCCCCTCGTTCTCTGTGCCTCCTGAGGGAACTGCCCTGCTTCTCCAGGGAAGAAGGGACTTAGCAATCAAATGATATTTTTTATTTGTCTTTTAAACCTTGGATTCTCAGTTGGCCTTCATTTTGTAAGCAAATCTGGTGGCCTGGTTCCGCATGGCATCACCACTCCTCTTAGGAGCAGTGAGTACCAACCTGTCCTGTCAATAGCAGTCCTTTCCTGATCTGGCCTCACCAGACCTGAATGATAATAAAACCTGCATTTTAAAATGGACCAATACCTTGGATTCGCAAAGTAGGGACAAAAAGAAAAAAAGTTTAATGCCTGAAAGTAACTCGGAGATTTTTAATCTGCCAAATTTTCTACTTTATAACATAAAAAGGAAAAAAAAAAGATTCTAATATGTGCTTTGCAACAAATAAACTCCATTGAATTTGGGAGTTGATGAAACAAAAACATATTTCTGCCATTCCCATATACTTGATGAAATAGTATCGGACTTGGAGACCATGTAGTCCTGGGTTTAGCCCCAGAGTGAACACGTGACTGTGGATAAACCACCCTTAAACCATCCTTGCTGAGCCTCAGGTCTGAAAACAGATGGTAGGCAAGAGAAGGTGCATTCTGCTTCTGATAATATGCTTTAAAGGTACTAAACAAAGTAGAGAGACTTACATTTTTGCTATGTAGTATTGTAACTTTTTCAGTTAGACTCAGTGTTGTATGCCTTATAATATCTCTATTCATTCTCTCTCTCTCTCTCTCTCTCTCTCTCTCTCTCTCTATTCTGAATATAAAGAATGAGGAAAGAAGAGAAGGTGATAGAGAGACGGAGAGACAGGGAGGGAGGGAGAGAAAGAGAGGGAGAAAGAGAGAGAGAGGGAGAGAGAGAGAGATTCCAATCATGAAAACATATTGCGTTGTGGCCAGAAGGCAGTTTGTCCCATGGGCAGAGGGTTTGTAAAGATGAAACAATGAGCTTTCCCATGCAGTAAGAGTTGTCAGTAGTGGATTTGTGACGAACAACTACTACCATAGTTTCTCATATTAAAGGCAGCTGACATGATTCTGTTGCTTTCCATTGTCTCCTTTCCTCATTCTCTTATTTTCCAAGAGGTTTGGGGACACTTCGGGGAATAGAGGTTGACTGGAGCCAGTAACAGAAGCATTTTGCACCCCAGTTACATCTCACTGCTTTCCTCAGGAAAGCGCTATTCCTAGGTGCATGATGAGGGATTCTGAGGGGGAATTGGAGGTGTGCAGGAGAGGAGAAAAATTACAGACTGCAGTATCATCCAAGCCAACTTATACTGAGCTATATCATGACCATGGCTTCAAGGCATTGTTCCAAAAAGTAAAGAATAGGAAACGTGACTTAATTTACCTTCGTTATATATCTAAAATAATTTACAAGGACGCTCAAGAAATCTCCTATTGGGGGTAGTGGAAGGTGCATTACTGAAAGCTTTGTTTTTACCGTAATATTCCCACACATAGAAACTGCTCACCCAGTTGGCAGGTAGTCGTTCCTTTTACGCTCTCCCCAGCCCAGTCACTCTTAACCACTGACCTACTTTCCGGTCCGATGGATTTGACTCTCCTCGACATTCTTCTATTTAAAGGGAAAATGTGTCCTTTTGTGTCTGGATTTTGAACTTAGCATAATGTTTTCAAGGTTTATCAATGTTGTAGCATGTATCAGCATTTCCTCCCTTTTTAATGCTAAATAATACTCCATTGTGTGGATATACCAACTTTGTGGATCCATTCCTGAGAGATGGGAATTTGGCTTGTTTGCCTTTTTGGGCTGTTACAAATAATGCTGCTATGAACATCTGTGTACAAATTCTTGAGCAGATACGTGGTTTCATTTCTCTCTGGTATATATTTAGAATTCCTGGGACATATAATACCTCTGTATTTAACTTTTTGAAAAATTGTCAGACTATCTTCCAAAGCAGATGCATCATTTCATACTCTCACCAGTGATTTAGGGAGGTTCAAATTTCTCCACATTCTTGTAATACTTGTAATTATCTGTCTTTTGGGGTAATTATGTGTTGGTTTAATTGTATGATAATGGTATCTCATTGTGATTTTGGTGTGCGTTTCCCTAGTGACTAGTGATGTTGAACAGCTTTCATTGTGCTTATTAGCTAATTGTGTTTCTTCTTTGGAGAAATATCTATTTAACTCCTTTGATCATTTTTTAATTTGGTCATTTGTCTTTTTAGTTTTGAGTTATAAGAGTCCTTTTTATATTCTGGATACTAGTGCCTTATCAGATAGATGCTTTGAAAATATTTCACCAATTCAATGAGTTGTCTTCATTTTCTTGGCACTATTCATTGAACATTTTTTTTTTTTTTTAATGAAGTCCAATTTATCTAACTTGCTTTTGTTGCTTGTGCTTTGGTATTATATCTTGAAAAAAAACAAACAAACAAAAACCATTGCCTAGCCCAGGGACATGAACATTTACACATATTTATTCTTCTAAGAATTTTACAGTAGTAGCTTTTAAATTTAGACCTTGATTCCATTTTTACATTTTTGAATATAGTACAAGGTGGGGTCCAAATTTATTCTTTTGCATGTGGACATCCCATGGTCCCATCACCATTGGTTGAAAAGACTGTTCTTTCCTCACAAAATTATTGAAAATTAATCGACCATAAATATGAGAATTCATTTCTGGAGTCTCAATTCTATTGATCTATGTTTCTGTCCTTATACAAGCACCATACTATCTTTTTTCTTTAATTTTGTTAAAATCCTGCTCTTTTTTCCTTTGTCCTCATTGAGGTATAATTGACGGAACTGTAAAATATTTAAAATGTACAACATAACAATTTAATATATGTATATATTGTGAAAAGATTCTCTCCATCAAGTTAATTAATACATCTATCATCGCACATATTTACCTTATTTTTATTTTTTATTTTATTTTTTGATGAGAACAAAACAGTGTTTTGATTATTGTAGCTTTGTCTTAAAATTTGAAATGGGGAAGTGGGCGTCCTCCAGTTTTGTCCTTTTTGTTATTCTGGATTTCTTCATACAAGTTTGAGGGTCAGCTCATGAATTCTATGAAGAAATGAGCTGGAATTTTCATAAAGATTTCTTTGAATCTGTAGATCAGTTTGGGAAGTTTTGGCACCTAAACAATATTCAGTTTTCTAATTCATGAATATGAAATATCATTCCATTTATTTGTGTCTTTAATTTCTTCCAACAATATTTTGTAGTTTTCAGTGTATAAGTTTTACAGTTATTTTGTTAAATTTGTTCCTAAATATTTTATTATTTTCAATGCTATTGTAAGTGAAATTGTTTTCTTAATTTTATTTTCAAATTGATAATTCCTAGTGTATGAGATATAATTTATTTAAAAATATATTAATTGGGGAATATTGGGGAACAGTGTGTTTCTCCAGGGCCCATCAGCTCCAAGTCGTTGTCTTTCAATCTAGTTGTGGAGTGTGCAGCTCAGCTCCAAGTCCAATTGCCATTTTCAATCTTAGTTGCCGGAAGAGCAGCCCATCATCCCATGCTCTCAACCTTCTTGTTGAGAGCTCGTGCTCTAACCAACTGAACCATCTGGCTGCCCCTCCGGAAGCTCAGTGGCAGCTCATTGTCTTCAATCTAATTGTGGAAGTATAATTGATTTTTGTATATTGATCTTATATTCAGCATCCTTGCTGAACTCATATATTAGCTCTAATAGGTTTTTTTTAATGTGTATGGATTCCTCAGAATATACATGCTTTGTATATCCTGAGATAAATTGATGTATATCTTTTGATAAATTAAAATTAATAACCACATTAGTCAAGCTTATTCCGAGAAACAGAATCAATAGCATAGATAGATAGATAGATAAATAGATAGATAGATAGATAGATAGATAGATAGATATTTATTTTAAGGAATTGATTCATGCAGTCGTGAGGGCTGGCAAATCTGAAACCTGAAGGGCAGACCAACATGTTGGAAACTCATGTGGATTTATGCTGAAGCCTTAAGGCTGAATTTCCTTTCTGGGTAATATAGATCCTTAGCCTGACAGAATGAGTCTCATCCATATTATTAAGGATAAACTCCTCTGCTTAAAGTCAATTGATTATAAATATTAGCCATCTCTACAAAATATCTCACAGCGATGCCTAGATTAATGGTTCATTAAATAACTGAGTATTATACCCTAGTCAAGGTGACACATAATAATATCCAAGTATTTCTTCTTCTTGTGCATTTTTATACATACTACATATTTCCTGCATTTTCAATGAAATTTAAAATACTACAGAACCAGACTCGAAAGAAACTAAAAATTCTTGATAAGAAAAGCCTAGAAGTTTAAGTATTATTTTTCCCTTTGTGGAATAGATTGATTAAACAGATAATCTCAAAATGGTGCTTTGGGCATTAAAATTGTTCTTAACTATTGTGTGGGCACTGCTCAAAGAATTTACTTACATCTCAGAATGATAAAGGAGGGGGCCTTACCCAGTCTTTTGTACCTTCCCATGGTTCTCTCCATATCAAATTCAGTTGCTTTTTTTTTTTTTTTTCTGGATTAACTAAAACTGAGGCTGTATTCAAGGAAACACAGGTAGATTGGTCACTCATTTGCAGAGTGGCAGTGGGGAGACCTTGTCTACGTTTCCTCTAGTTTGTCCTTTTAGAGCTACTCTTGCCAATTTCTTGTCCATGTTCTGGGAATAGCTGGATGGTCATTAAACAGTAAGTGAAAGGTGAATGGGTGAAGAAAGCAATCCATTCTGACCTCCATAACTGGCCATTACCTCACCCCCTACTGGGTCAGCATCTCCAGGAGGGATAAGATGGGCAGTAACAAAAAAAAAAGGAACAGCCAGAGAATAGCTATAAAATGTTTATAGAACACCTATAAAATGACCCCTGAGGCTCAGTGAAAAGGCTGCTTTACAGTTAAAGCATAGATTCCAGACTACTGGCTGACCCCCTGCTCTGCAAGAGCCCACCTTCACACTCACTAAACCAACTGAACCCAACCACTTGCTTTCACCTTTCTTTTCGTCCTCTTTTATAAGAAACCTATAAATTGTAGGGGGTGGAGGGTGTACATCACACTGACTTTGAATTCTTTGACTTACTTAAGTTGTTGGGCCAGGTCTGCATTTATGTGGCTGGTCCCGATGGAATAATAGGATCTGGTTGGGCTGAATTGCTGTGGGTCATTCTGAAGCTATAACGGGTGGGCCAGTTTCTATATCCTAACAGTGTGGTGTTGGTGGTTTATACACTTAATAGTCAGACACCCCTGGCTCCATCAACTTACAAACATTCAAAAAAGTTGTCCACTGAAAAATATTAAGTCAACTAAGAAATTCCTGAAAATATGAGTGAACAGATTGGGCCTTTTCAAGTTCTAGGCCAGGTAAATGTTGTATAAATTAATTTTATTACTCAATATGTTTTACTGAGATGTTAGTGTATAACAAATGAATACTTTTGAGCAATATTTCAACTATAGTGTAATGAGGTCAGATGAATCAATCCTTTCTCACAGTAAGTTTACTTCTAATAACTAGAAAATGCATGTCTATTTGGTTCCTCACTGTTGAATATACTGAAAATTTTCTTGTTTTTGTGACTTGGAATTATCACTTTTATTCTCCCAATAAGCATGTGATTAAATTATACAGGTTTTGCCTTTTTAATTGTATTCCAGTCTAACTCTCTTTTAATATTGTGCTTTGTTGAATATAAATCGACAAGAGCATAAGAGAAAAGAAAACCAACCTCAGCAGATTTACTACATTTTAATGTCTCATCATGGCCTTCATGTACTTTAGGGAAAGCCTTTGGGAGCTTTTTCCATCAAAATTTAGAATTCTTTATTAACCTCATCGGAATCGTGATAATAAGCATATGAAACATAAGACTAGGTTATTGTTTCCTGCAGCTCCTTCTAAAAAATTATTTACTATTTCATAGAATCTTACATCAAGACCAGATTTCAGAAAACACATATTTTACATTATGAAATGCAATTTCTATGTAATTCTGTTATTGAAATCATCAAGTAATCCCTTTTCCAAAAATGTTTATAGCTTTTATTTATATCAATTTTTTTTATCAAAAAGAATGCATGTGAATTACAAAAAGTTCAAGCAATATAAAAATGACGTAGAAGGAAGTTAGGTGACCAATATTTTATATATCTCTGTACTCTATTTTTTGCCAATACTGTTTTTCTAGAGATGCTGCTTTGTGAATCTTTTCTTTCAACTTTGTATTTGTGGTTATTTCCATAAACAGATGTAGATACCAATCCTAGTTATAATGCCTACATTATGTTTTCACCTATGGATCTATTTAACCAATTGACAACTGATATTTATAATTTTCATTATTTTAAATAGCACCATGAAGAACACCTATGCACATACCGTTTTGCAGATATATGCAGTTGTCTATCATGGCCTACATTTCTTATATTGGAAAAGCTGAGGCAAATGAGTTCACATTTTAAACTTAGATAACAAATATTTATCACAAAAAGGGTTTTCAAACAGGCTACATCTGTTTGTATTCCAATCAGTGAATCAAATACAACTCCTGTTACCTCCCAAACTGTCTGACGCTGAAGTTGACAAACATTTCATAGTTTTTCATTTTTATAAGCAGAAGAAACATATACGACTATTTCCTTAGATTGTTTTGAGTTTTAAAGAACTTATTTTATGTGCAGCTCATGTTTATTTCTTTTTGTGAGTTATCTATATCTTTTGGCTGTCTTCTAATGAAAATATTTGCCATTGTTTTCACTCTTTTTTTTTCTGGTCAAATTAATTACTTTAGGTTTTCTTGGACTTTTAATTTTAAAAGTTTTAACATTTATCTTAAGTGATAAAATTTATCAACTTTTATCTCCATATTTTCTGGGATTCATCTGTAACCTGGGGCTTCCCAGGGCTATTTTTCCAGGAGAAACAAGTTGTTTTTAGATGTTTTACACATTAGAAAGACAAGAATTGGCTCAGACATTAAATTGTAAATTTTTCTCTGATTTCATAGTTTAGGAAAGGTATATGAGTAATATACTTCCTTTTTCCTACATGACAATGTATTTCTGTTCTATTCAGTGAAAAAATAATGAATGGTGTCCAAATCCTTGTTTCACGTACATCATTTCCTCCCATCAAACTCTACACTTGGCACATTTTCTCTGGCATCTCATATTGTGAGGAGGGTTATGATCATCCTTATTTTCTGTTCTTTGTAGATGATCCAATCAATCTGCCAATGCTTACAGCGTTCTTTCTTTAAGCTTATTTATGAATAACTGTGCAAAGATGTCTCTCTTAATTGATTGCCTTCTTATTAATTTTTCTGACCCAAAGTAAGATATATTAGTGTGAAAATACCTTCAATGTAGGAAAACATTTTTTATTGAATTTCTGAATATATTTTCTTCAGATATGCCGATCAACATTCTAACTCTTTGTTTATTGCCATTTTTATATCTTTTGTATCAGTGAATGTTCTCAAGAAAAACATGATCAGTAGGATCTATCTATCGTCTATCTATCTATCTATCTATCTATCTATCTATCTATCTATCTATCTATCATCTAGCTATCTAGCTACCTACCTACCTGTCTACCTACCTACCTCAGTACCTACCTATCAATGAAGGGTATTTACTTAAAGGAATTGGCTTACAGGATTGTGGGGGCTGGCTAATCACAAATCCGCAGGGCAGACCAGCACATTGAAAAGTCTGTCTGGTAGAACTGACACTTCAGTTTGCTCTGAATTCAGGCCTTGAACTGACTGGTTGAGTCCCACCACATTATGGAAGAGGATCATCTCCTTTACTCACAGTCAACTGATTGTCGATGCTAACCACATCTACACAAGGCCTAGAAGCGTGTTTAATCAAATAACTGGCTATTACAGCCTAAACAAGTTGACACATAAAACTAACCATCACAGAGACTATTCTTGGACTTTACACCTTTACTTTTTCTCTATTTCTGTAGCTTTTGTTTTATTTCTTAAGCCTGAATTCTATCACTGATCAGATATTTGTGTTAGGTATTGATTATGTGATTGCCTTTTTTCTCTTTAATTCACATACTTTGCTCTGACAGCTCCATTTAATCTTATTTTGGTGTCTCATTAACTTATTTGACAATAAAAAAAAGTTGTCAAGTAAATTTTAATTTATCTGGCATAAATATTATTTTTCACCAAAGGGGTTTCTAAAATATATTCTCTGTTTATCATATTTCTTTCTAATTTTCTTGCTGGATAATTTTTGTCTTGGCTTATATTAGTTTTCCCTCTTGTCATTTATGTTTAAATTGGAATGATTCTGTTCAAACCATTTAGTAATCCAAAATAACAGGACTAAATCTCCTTAATTCTTATGACTTAATATAAGTTTTGATTGAGTAGTATTCCTAACTCGACTTTGAAATTGTTGTGTTCTCTAATTTTTCTGTCACTCAGCTGCCTGGGGGACTTAAGATAGGGGGCTAGGAACCACTTGTAGAAACATTTTGAGACAGTTTCTGCCATATGTGTTGTCTCCCAAACAGTGAAAACCTCTGCATTAGGGTAAGCTCGGGTAAAGCTTTTATTGGGTTTCTAGAGAGTACCTTTGAGGTTTGGGCCTAGACTGCTACTTTGGAATAAGCTAGCTGCTGTGACAGAATTTATGTTGGTGAAGTTATAGTGTTTAATGCTAAGTTTGGTGAAAGGCATAAAATTTTCTATGGATAGGTTAACTTCAAAATTAAAGATATTTCTAAACTATGAATTTGATCTTGTCCCTGAATCTTCATCCTGGACATTGTTCTTCTAGAAGCTGAGGGCAGATGAGGAAAATGACCCTTATAAATCCTATTACCTCTTTTTCACACTTAACACCATGTCTGTAACTCACTGATAACAGACCTTTAGAAAGTCAACGTTTAGTTCTCTAAATACCTGCCATGTCTCTCACTACACGCCTCTCTTATTATGAATTCTTAGAATGAATCTACAAAAAGGACTGTACTTAAATTCAACATAATATGCTCAGATCTCCAATAGCAAAAATGTCTGTAACCCTGGGCATACTCCTTCAATTTGGTGCATCCCCTCCACTCCCCCAGGTAACATTACATTGCCTTCTTTAAGTTTAGTTCTTTTGGTGGATTTTGTGTATTTTAAGGTATTTTCTGAGAAGGTGCACTGTACTGAACATTTCTTAATTTTTTTCTAAAAGCATTTCACTTTTTGAATAAACTCTAAGATGGAAGTGTGGTATAAAGTTAATCTGGAAGTGTGTAAGGTAGAATGAGTATTCCTATATATTAATATTAATCCTTGCTTTTCTAAGGGGATTTATAAAGTCCCATACAATAAAATAATTAAATTTAGAAAAACTTATTCAGTATTTCATTGAAAGTAAAAAGGCTTTTGGAAACATATACAATTTAACTGATTTTATATAAAGAGCAATTTAGAAATTAGAGAAACTAACAATTATTGTTTTCTGGTGATATTTCTGTGAACAACTCTACATGTATCTAATCTCAATGATAATTTTTTGTGCAGTTATTTTAAACTTCAATTTGAAAATAAGAGTGATCATATTAGTAAACTGAGAAGAATGGATTGTGCAAAATGGAATAACTAGAGTGTTTGCCACAAACCTCTTGTCGAGATGAAGCAGAAAAAGTGGGGAGGGGGGACTTAAAATATAATTTATCAAAATTTGTGGTATATAGTGAAACCAGTGTTTAGAGAGAAATTTAAATATATAAGAAAATAAGAAAGATCTAAGTTTAGTAACCAAAGCTTCCACCTTAGGAGTTTCATTGACCAGACGATCAATGAAAGTATAAGTAAGAAAATAGTTTATAAACAGAGCACAAATCATTTAAAATAAGAATAGGAAGAAATATAGACAATCAACAAAACCAAAAGCTGATTCTTTGAAACGGTCAATGAAATTGACAAATCACAGCTAAATACAAAACAGTACCTGAAGGTAGTATGGAAAAGGGTGAACTAGTTTCTTTAATTTACGAGGAGTTTCTATGAATAAGTAAAAAGATGCCAAATCACAATAAAAATGGCTTAAAATGTGACAAGTTTACAGAAGAAGAAAAAAAGAAACAAATGGTTAGTAAATACAGTTCACTTTTGAACAAACGCAGGAGTTGAGGGTTCCAGCTTTTGTTCAGATGAAAATCCACGTATAAAATTGACTTCCCCCAAAGTTAGCTTTTCTTTGGTGTCTGTAGGAGATCAGCTCCAGGAACCCTCGGGGTTACCTAAACTCAGGTATGCTCAAGTCCCCTGTATACAATGGCAAAGGTCAATGCATACAGTTGGCTCTCTGCATCTGCAGACTCCAAACCATGGGTAGAAAACAGTACAAGTATTTACTGAAAAAGATTCATGTCTAAATTGGCACTCACAGTTCAAACCCACGTTTTCAAGGGTCAACTGTATATATAAGATGATCAGTCTCAAACCTAAGTAAAAGTAAGGAAATGAAACTAAGTATTCTTCCGCCACACTGACAAAGTCCGAGACCGGTGATCACACTGGTACTCGGGATCCATGAGAGTCAGTAGGGAGAACAGCTGCCGCTCCTGTAGTTTTGTTAAGGGTGCAAATGCACTGAGCACTTTCAGAGGGCATTTTGGCTCAAGTATGTGTAGGGATAAGGAAACATGAGAGGCTTTGTTCTTTCTATAAATAGTCCAAAAAGATCAATAAAAAAAAGTTACAGAAAAATTTCCATTTTCAATATGTCAAAATGTGATTGCATTTACATTTGATAAAGAAATCCTACTTATAGAATTTATTCAATTAAGATAAAAATTCATAAATACACAAAGATATATACAGATAGATATACATATCTCTCTCTATATATATATGTATGTATATATACCCACACACACACACACACACACACACAAACACACAGAGGGTGCCAAAAACATGTATACACATTTAAGAAAGGAAAAAACTGTAATACTCAATATATACCGATAACAAAAGATGAATACAGGTCACGTTTGACTTCTGCAATTACAAGAGGTGCTCAAAGTGGTTATAATCAGCATAATTTTAATGCAAATTTTTCCTTTCTTAAAATTTGTATACTTTTTTTGGCACCCTCTGTGTGTGTGTGTGTGTGTGTGTGTGTATTTATACGATTATTTCATTATTAATTGAACATGGCCATAATTATAATGTTCATGAAGTGTAAAAGTGGTAAGTTATAATATAATCATATAAGAACTGCTACACAACATTTAAAAAGTGAAGTAGACGTTCTGGAGATTGGTTGTATGACAACGTGAGTATATGTAACAATAAACTATACACACAAAATAATTAAGATGGTAAATTTTGTGTGTTTTACCATATTTTAAAAAGTAGATTTATTAGCATTTATATGGAAATAGTTTAAAATATGGTTAAATAAATATTAAATGGAAAAATAAGTATAATGATAGTGTAACACTTATTAATTTTTGGATAAAGAATGTGAGGTTTGTAAGTTTAAGAGTGTATGAGAGTAGCAATTCAATCACTTATGGGAATGAGAAGATTAGCTTTTGGTTGAGAGATTTTACGTCGTTTTCACTATTTTATTATAAAAATAGGAGCATACGTTACATTTCAAATGAAATAAAATTAAAAAATAAAAAGAATAAGAGAATATAATGTTGACAGTATCAATGAATTACGGCCTATCATATATTATAATTATCTATGGCAGAGAGAAATTTATGAAACATATTCTTTAATTATATTATTCTAAAATTAACTCATGCCATTATAAATATTTTTCTATAGGTTTATTTTAATTCGTTAAGTAATAATACTAAAAATGCATTTAAGTGTTTCTTAGGCCTCTGACACCATATGGAAAAGGAATTTTTTTGGTTGCTTTTTCCTTCGTTCTGATCCAGCTTCCTCCAGGATATGTTGGATGATTTCCAGCCATAGTACTTAAAATAAATATCTATAATTTTTATTGACAGCAGCTATCTTGAAAATGTCAAATCTATAATATGCGGGCAAAATATTCTAACAGGTGCAATACTGACAGCTTAAGGTCAGAATGAAACAGACAAAAAAAAATTAATGAGACCCTAGGCTTTGAGAATATTTATGAAATTCTTGTTATTTTACCAGTTCAAACGAAGGTCAAGAAAGGTATTTGTGTAGGGGTAAGGGACACGGGAAAAAAAGTCTTGCTGTTTCTGTAAGTATTCTCAGATAAATAAAAAAATAGTTACAAATAATTGCCTACTGAATAGTGTCCAAAGGAAAGATGTGTTTTACTTTCTAAAGTGAAAGCTTCACAGCACAGGCAAATTAGAGGGTCAGGACCAAAGACTACCTCTCTGGCTGCAAAAGGAATTTCATGCGATTAGTATTCACCTTAGTGCATTCACTCTGAGCCCTCAACTGTGATTGCTCCAGGCTTTGGAAGAACAAAGGGGTAATACTGCCTACCCACTGAGAGTACACTTGTTTCACTGAAGCAGATTTACCTTAACAAAGTGAATTTGTCAGGATTCATTCAGATGCAAATAACAGAAAACCCAAGTGCCTTGTCTATCTGCGGACAATTTCAATTCCTTAGGCTAAATAAGCAAATGATAATAACAACACATCCACCTTGATAAGAAACTTTCTTGTTCACTGAAGTGTCCACTAGAGTAAAATCTGTGACAGGTTTTAGCTGTATATTTACAAAAGATTGGTGAGTCACATTTTGCCGGGAGATTCCCAGATCATTTCAGCCTGGCACCTTTGAAGATGAAACCTAAATTATTGGCTACTGTCCTTGAAACCAGATTTTATATTCTCCAAAGCATCTTCTTCCTACATTTGACAGCATTTAACACACACTCTTGATAAACACTCTCAGCAAATTCCTAAAAGAGGTAATGTCCTCAATGTGATACAGTAGAACTGTGTAAAACCAGCAGTGACAGTAGCATAAGGTTGAGATGGTGAGTGCTTCCTCTCACCACCAAGAATGTGCATTCTTGCTGTTATATTAAATATACTCAATATTGTATACAGGCCAAGAAAACAAGGAATAAAATCAGGACATACAATTGGGAAGAAAAATTAGCACCTTCCTTATACACAGAATACATACTTATGAGAAAATTCCAAGACATCTGCCACCACCACCCCCTGTGCCCCCTAAAATACTAGGAGAAATAAGTAAATTTGGCAGGCTCACCGGATAAAAGATAAAAAATAAAAATCTTATTTCTAAATTATAGAAAATAACAAATAGTAATTGAATTTTTAAAATACTATTTTAAACTACATCAAAACATGCGAACTATTTAGCAAATATGTGTAAAATCTATACAATAAAAATAAAAAAATTGGTAACAGACAGTAAAGATGACAAATTAATAATACCAAGTACATTGACTGAAACGTTCCAGATTGTTATTAACTTAATTCTTTCCAAATTGATGTACAGATTCAAAATCATCCCAATAAAAATTCCAATAGAAATTTTCAAGTTTATTCAAAAATGATGTGTCTGCACAGTACCTACAATAGTCCAAATACTCATAAAATATAAAAACAATGTTGGATGAATTACATACCATATTTCAATAATTGTTGTAAAGCTATAGTAATGAAGAGAGTTTACTTTTGGCATAAAAGTAGACAAATAGATCAATAAAATAGTGAGTTTATAAATGTGCACTTGTGTTACCGGAGAGTGGGCCCTTCTCGGCGCCGTGTCCAGGTTCTTGGCGTCTCCAAAGAATTGAACAAGATACCGAGGTAAAGTAGGGAAAGAGCAGTTTATTAGAAGAAAAAGTACACTTCAAAGAGGTAGAATCAGGGGGGGAGCAGAAAGCAGTGGCCCAAGGCCATTATTAGAAGAGAAAGTACACTCGGGAGGGACTGGAGCAGGCTTGAGCAGAAGAATGGGCTCAAAAGTCTCAAAGGCTCAGAGGTGCTGACTGGCGAGGACTTGGCGTTTTTATCCCTTTTTTCTCTAGAACGGGTTGTTCCTTTCCAGGCATGGGTCCACTTGACTGACACCTGCAATTGACAAGGGGCTATTACCTCATCTTTTAAGACTGTGCATGTTTCTTCCCAGAATTCAGTCTGTTATAATGATGTTAATGAACTTCCAGGCATACTCATGATATTATAATGATGGTATAATGAGGCCCAGTTGAAATGAAGGTCGTTGTGGCCTTTACTGTGAAGGTGTGAGTGACTGATTTAATCCAGTGGGGTATTTTGTACACATTTGTTTCTTCATAAGAGTAGATACCATGTTTCCCCGAAAATAAGACTGGGTCTTATATTCATTTTTGCTCCGAAAGACGCCTTAGGTCTTATGTTCAGGGGATGTCATCCTAAAAACTCATGCTAGGACTTATTTTCTGGTTAGGTCTTATTTTTGGGGAAACACGGTAAGTATAGTGAAAAGGGGACATTTTGGGCGGAGAGTTGTTTTGGGCGGTTGCATTCTGTGGGTTGTGCAGGCATTCAGAGACCTGATGTCTATCTCTAACTGCCTGCCTTGTTTTCTCTTTGAAAGACATGATCCCCATAAAATCTCTATGGGAAGTTGAGGGACAGAAGGTCTTTTCTACTATATCTGTTTCCTGCTGGCAGGGGCTAGAGCTGTCCCTACCTATTGGGAGATTCACAGAACTCTTGCCCTATCTGATCTTAGATGAGAGGCAGGGGTCTCAAGATCCTCCTGGAAGACCATGTTGCCTTCTTTGGTTGGGACTGGTAATCTTGCTGAAGTATGATCTGTATCCCCAAGTCCCCTGAATGAGGAAAAATAGATTTTGGTTAAACAGAGTTAAAAGTGTTGGCCCAAGAAGCGGGACCCAAAGCCATTGACGCACGGTGGCTGTGTGATAGAAATTCTGTTTAGCTTTGTGGAGTCTGTGGTCTTCTCCTCTGGTTAATCTGGTCATTCAGGTGGCGATGTTCACCCAGGAGCTGGGCCTGGAATGGCCTGGAGCCTGGGGCAGGGGACTTCCTATGATTCAGGCTAGGAACAGTCTTCTGTTTAAGATTAAAAGGCTGATTTGAAGGGTGATTAAGATCTGGAACTAGGGAGCAAAGAAACTTGTTTGGCCCAAATCATTTACATGATCAATTTTTAACCTAGGTACCAAGTCAATTCAGTGGAAAAAGAAAAGTTTTTGTTTTGTTTTGTTTTTTGTGTTTTTTGTTTGTTTGTTCTAACATGGATATTGAAAAACTGGATAAAGGAGTGAGAAAAAAAATAATACTCCTCTTCATACCATACGTAAACACTAATTGGAGAGGGATCCATTATATTAAGTTTAAGAAAGGTTAGAGACAGATGATGATAGAAACCGGAATTGTATTTGCCAGTGGGTGATAGAAATTGACAATGGGGAAAAGAAATATAATATGTTTTAAATCTTAACTCGTAGATTGGTTATATGGTTATGCATATTTGTCAAAATTCATCATCTTGTACCTTTAATGTCTTTGCTCTTCACTCTAGGTAAATTTCATCTCAATTAAAAAAAAAAAAAAACAACTCAGCTACAAAAGAAAGTGGTAACTGCATGTTTTTACTTTCATGATACACACAAAGAACTCTTAACATATCCAAAATAAATGAAAAACACCCTTTGCAATTAAAATCTGTTTTGGTTTAATGGAAATATATACCTCCTTTAAATTTAGCCAAAGTGGAAAAAAAAAAAAAGGCTTATAAAAGACCTCGTAAGTATTGAAAAATTGGCCAAAACAATCAAATATTTAAAAACAAAACTGCTATCGTGTCTTTGGAATACACCTATGTCTATATGACACTAAACATCCAAATGAAAAGTGAAAAATTCTAACATGCAGATGTTTTCTTTCAGACCAACAAATATTCTGATATTTTCAATTCTAAAGATGGAAGTTTTTGTATACAGTTATTTCTGGTTGGAATGACTGCCTACATGTGACAAAGATGAAAGAATAGAAGGAGATGCTAGAGAGAAAGTTACAATTAAATATTGATAAAAGATTGACTTTGGGAAAACATTCTGTATTCCTGAAGTGGAAGAATCCAAAAATATTTTGTGAGGATTCAACTATTAAAACGGATCAAGTTTGTGGTTGAAGCTGTATTTATTTTTCCCAATTGTGTTTAGTATATTACACATTTCCTTAAATCTCATGAGCTTATATTTTCAAAAAGTATTTTTACTTAAAAACAACTAATGCTAAAAGATTTATAAAATATTACTAAGTAGCTATTGGACCATAATTTTCATATTTATTTTCTATTGAATTATGAGGCTTAACTGACAGTATGACACTATGACATCATGCTCACTACATGTGTCATTCTAAATAGTGTCACTACACGGTTTTGATGCTGAAAAATTGTAGTAGTGCCATATAAATTGGTTTTAGGAGGATGTTTATATTTTTACCTATTATTTTTTCTTATTTCACATCTATCATTTTTTGCTTTGATAACTAGTGTTTTTGTACAAATCCTCTAGATTCAGACATGTAGAGACTTAGCCTGCTGCTCCTAGCTGTTGGTTATTTTAATCTTTTCTATTTACTATCAGATATAAGCCACAATACTTCATTCTTCTGTAAAATTTTCTGCACATTCAGAATCTTTTTGATGTTCAGGATAAATATATATGGCTCAAACAGTGTTTTTTGTAGACCACAGTTAGTGTTATTTTTCATTATGGTTTTAAAGGAAAGCGCGGACAGTAAGCAGAGAGACAAATTAATATTGTTTGTGAAGATAGGCTCTGAGGCCAGTCTGCTTGGGCTCAAATTCTTACTCCGCCACTATGTGACTTTTGGAAAGAACCTAAACTCTTTTGGAATCAGTTGTCTCATCTTTAAATTATTTTTAATTTTACATATTTCGTAGTGTGGTTTTGCAAATTAAATGTATTAGTACATTTAAAATGCTTGAAAGAGGGGTAAAAAATGTTAACAAATATCACTTGTACTAAAAATAGACATCATCATCAGGCATCTTAAAATTATATAGGTTAAAAATCGTTGCAGTGGGGAAATAGATCCATACAAGGGAGATGGTTTTCGAAGAAACTTTAGATTATTATTGTTGATCTATATGTGGATCTAGGAGCTTCGACGTGCCACTTAATAAAAAAGCAGCTGAGTCTGGCTGCACCTTTCTAGTACAGGGTTTGCTTGGAGATCATTGCAAGCGATCTGGCATTATTAGGTGAGGTGATATTTTTCTTTTCAGTGGTTTGGCCTCACTACTATGCGGAATTAAATAAGCTTGTAAACCAGTCTGAATGCTCAATAAAATAATGAAATAGAAATCAAAGTGTTAACTTTTGTTTTAGAATTCCATAGCTATAAATCAATTGATCTCTTCATTTTCAAAAGCCATTTTAAAGATAGCCTTATGAAGGCGAACAACATACTGAAATATAAAATCCCCATCTTCGTGTTCTTAACTTAAAAGCTTAAAAGAAAGGTGGAACCTGCCTCATGACACTTTTAAATGCCTGAGAGGTTTTTCTGCCTCTTCTTGACGGTAGACAGATATTGGTTCTACTGGTTCGAAGGCTACATGTGAGTTGGAGATGCAGTCGATCACAGGATTGTATATTGACGTTAGAGGTGCTCATATATTGGGGTATTAAGTTCAATATTTATGTTGTTCTTTTTCCTCTGTTTCACTTTGCTCTATTGGCATATGACCAATTTTGGTTATAGGGTGTGTTTGTCTGCGTGTGTGTGCAATAGATATGATAATCTGAGCTGAGTAATAAAGAACACAATTGTGGAATTACTTGATTGTTCTGAGAAATTACTTTGGCAAGCAAAATAGAATCTTACATGATGGCACCATTGCTTTCAAATGTACTTTTTTCTTTCTGATCCTGAAGCCTGTGTTGGACGTGTCATGGGCATGTTCCTGGCTGGCACAGTGGGCACCATCGATGACGACCTTTTTAATTTTAAGATCAAACCTTTAATTTTAAGGTTTTGTTTCACAATGTTCCTTTGGTCCATGTTATTCCCAACCTCAATTTTCCAAAATAAATCTCCTTACTGATATGTTCCCATACTGATAAATGTGTGCACATAGAATTGATCATTGATCAGGGCAATTAAATACATTTGAGAAAACCTAAATTTGAGTAAACCATCTCTTGGAATTGCTTTAACAGTCGAGCAATTGTGCTTCCCCTGTGTGGTCCAGAGTGCATAGGTATAACTCTGTAAGAGCAGCTGTGAAAACATTCTGCCTTCCTCATGTTTAGATACCTATCTGGGATCACGGAATAATGGAGGAAATAAAAACTGCAAATTGTAATAAAGGTAGAAAATATACACTAGTTATATTTCTCCTTAATCCTAATAAGAAAACCCAGACTATACACTTTATTTTTTCCAAAATTATATTTAATATATCACCTTTTTAAAAAAAAACATATACTCTATATATCATGTTTCAAATACCCAAATGCACTCTTTTTGTGGTTTAATACACAAGTGATACAATGCTGTAATTTCAGAAAGAGAGGAGATAATACCACTACATAAGAACACTCAATTATGGGGGACTTTTCTAGATTTGAACTGTAATAGAAAGCATTGTGGAGGTGGTCTGGCATTTTATTTTAATCAAATATTCCCTCTTTATTGAATCCCCTCACTCTTTATGATAAATGAATACATTTTATTTATATTAGAAATATGGTGAAAATCAGTCAAGTTCACTTAATGTGTTCAGGTAGATTTTAGGGAGGATAGGAAAGCAATTCAAATTCACATGTATACATGTAATAAAAGTTTTATTTTCATTTGAATTAAAGAATTGAGAGAATGACAATTTCTGCTTCATCAGTTTGTATTTAGGAGAAGAAATAGTTGGCAGGCGGGTGGGTATGAGACATCGGGGATCACTTCATAAATTATATAAATGTCTAGCCACCGTACTATACACCTGAAAGTGGTATAAAATAATATTGAATGTCAAAAAAGCATAAAAATTTTAAAAACATATAAAATTGATTAAAACATCAAAAAACATAGTTGGCAGAGCTGTTACTTTTTGGACAAAAACTCTATATTTATGGAATGCAAATTAATATTTTTCAAAACTATTTTGCCAGGACAATTTTTTTAAGAAGTACTAATTTAGAACCGCTTCTAAATATTTTGTTTGCTGAAACATTTAAACTTAAATATACATTTACTAAAGAAGTAAAAGGTAAAAAAAATAACCCTAACGCAAACATTTGTTGTGTGAGTCTAAATCTAAATTAATGGAGACTTTTTTCTCTTAGCAGGAAAAATATCAGAAACATGTGGCTTAGGGCCTTGAGCTTCCTTCAGATAATGAGTTATCTCTTCATAATTCACGTATCTCTTTATAACACACATGTTGTAACTGAGAAATTAGATTCCTTTTTGCAAATTGTAAGAATTGTATCATATATTGAAAAAGTACATTATAAAACGGAGTCATCTTTTTGAGAATAAGTGCATTATAATACTAGACAAAGTGGTTAGGCAGGTTCTTGGGTGCTGGCGTAACGGGTCACTTGGTTCTGGGGATCAAAACTTGGTCATCTAATGCGGAAACAAGAAGGGAGGGGAGGATCCAGTGTATAATCCCTGGAAGGTGGTTGTATCAGGAAGATGCACTAGAAAACAAACGATAAAAACCTGTCTGATGATTGGAGAGATGGAGTTTAGAAGAAAATGGAAGTGTCCACAGTTATTAGAAGCATACGGAGATCAAAAATAGGTAATCCATACATTAGACACATGGCCTCCACACCATGAGGGTTAAGATAAAATGAATTCTTAGTGTTTTAAAAATCTTCTGCCTCATTTAGATTTCTATTGCACCTTACATCTAGCAAACAACATCCTGGTAGCTGAAAATAATTAGGTTTGCTTCCTACTTCCACCGAGGGAATAGGAACTTGAGCCAATCATATTATAACCTCCGATGAATACACCTAAGTTACCTGATTGTAATAGACATTACCTGCATATGAGCAACTGCTTGAGCAAAGTGTCCACTGTATACATTTTTTTGGCACCTCCAGTATATGTTGCTCAAGCAGTAGTTTGCCATAATCAGGGGTGTGTCTGGACGCTGATGGTAACCACTTTGAGCACCTCTTGTAATTGCAGAAGTCAAGTGCGACTTGTATTCATCTTTTGCTTTCGGTATATATTGAGTATTACAATTTTAGTTTTTTCCTTTCTTAAAATGTGTATACATTTTTTTTTGGCAGCGTACGCACGCATGTGTGTGTATGTGTGTATAGGTGTGCATGTACACATATATGATGCTAAAATTAAAAAAATAGGATATGAGGAATAGAAGATACAAAAATAATGTTTGGGTAGGTAATACAGAAACCATGGTGTACGTACTATCTTAGAAAAGTCTTAGATCTATGTCTTTCATGATAGAATATATATCACAATTTTATCACTTTAGAAAAACAGAATTGTACACACATTATATTGTAACATTTTAGGGAAAAAGGACTATGACTTCCCCTTTGTATTCCTATTGTGTTGACCAGACTTTTAATGTTTAATACATGTATAATCAAATGTATCCCTAATGGTTTATTCTAATTTTCCATGTCTTACCTGCTCAGGAATGGTGATTCTTAGCACTTATATATTGAGAAAAATGATAAATGCTTATTTATTCTTTGGCTCCTTAAGAATTTTATAAAGGTAGTACTAGTACGACAGGGTTGATACGTAACACACAGAAAAGTAACAAGAAAGAATGAGGGAAAGGACACTGCATCCAGATTTAGAAGTCCTTTAATTTATATTTGCGTTTTGTGGAAAATCTGTTCCAAACTAAACCTGAACTACAGAGACCTATGGATACAAATCGGATTGAGTAGGTCCTCCTGTGAACTTCTGTAAGGGTTGCTGTTATCAAACAGCCTCAGAGATTTTCACATCACTATTGAAAAAGAGCTGCTCTTTTGTTTCAGTCATGAATTCTGAGTGTACATTTCCCTTGAATGATTTTGTATGCCATAACTTTTTAAATTTGATCTAGACATATTTACACTTACACACGCACACAGACACAGAGACACACAGACACACACACACACACACACACACACACACACACACACCCATTCAGCTAATACTCTGAACAGAAATTTTAAGAAGTACCATTTATTGAATTTGTGAAGAATAAAACATAGGGAAAATGATGGAAAATGTCATGACATACAAACATGTTTCGTTCTGTTTACCAAATCCTTAAAACTGACACCCTTTCTACAACTATTAAACTGAAAAAAGACTATATGAGAAGTCTTATAAAGAAATAATTATAAATATATACTTTCTACATCATGACACCAAATCACTGTGTATACTTACAATGTTCTTTTGACCTTAAAAGAGTCACCAGTATATTTCTTGACACAATAGTGAAACAATCATCCACACCCACACACGCAAGTGTACACATATAAGAATAAAAAAGTAAGACTTAAAATTGAAACCTGTTTAGACAATTCTTTACTATACATAATTTCACATAGATCTTTGAAATGTCATGACAGTGATAAACTGTGAACATCTGACATGCTATCACTGAGGGGTATATAAATTTGATATACAGTCCTTCCGTAAAGGAAAAGTAATTAGACTTTATGGAAACCATAATCCAAAGGGGGTATAGTTGACCTTTTTAGAGGCTTTGGGAAAATTTTACTAGTGAAATAAAGGTTTGACTCTGATTGAAGTAATAGAAGAACTTTTATATATTTTTTAATATTTTGAAATTTTCAAAATATTTTACTTCTTTAAATCAAAGTTTCTGAAAAAAATTCTATTTTAAAAATATGAAAATGTTATAAAAATAAAGATATACTTCAGATGAGTAATAATTCCATATACCATTCAAGTTAATTTTTAATTAAATAAATTATTTGGACCTCCAACAACAGCATTTTAATAAAATACAGATAGTTACCTATATCCATCTCTGTAAAGTAAATGCAAAATTATTTCAACATTTTTATGATAGTCTAAACAATTATCAGTTATTTGAGTTAATATTTCTTCTAAGTCAGAATATCTTGGTTTAAAGAGTTGTGTTTGCCTAACTGTCTGGAAAAAATATTATCATGCATTGAGTGTTTAGACACCGTTACTTTTACAACCTCTTTTAAGAGTCTCTTCCTCATTAATATTGCTCTGGGAACCTGCTAGATACATAAAACACACAAAAATAAAACCAGAAAACCCTGAGACTTTCATAGATTCATAAAACATTAGGGTTGGAATGTGTTTTTATACACCAACAAGTCTAGGCCTAAATTGTATTGACAGGAGCAGGTAGAGAAAGAAAGAAAGGACGAAAGGGAGAGAGAGAGGAATATACACAAATTGTTCTTTCTTTATAATAATATCAAAAAACAATTCTGTTGAATTTGCACTTAAATATACAAGATGAAAGAAAATTTTAAAGGTAATAATGACCTTTCAGACATATCTCTAATGCAGTAGTCAATGAAATGTAGTGAACCAAAGCAATGCATATATGGGAATACATACATTTTTTTTTTTACCACAAAAGACCACTTTTGCCTTTATATTTATAGTAAGGCTGTAATTTCTGAGTATGAGGAGTGGGTAAGTGAACGATTATGTGAATGTGATGGATGTTGCATGAAGCGTCAGTCTCTCCTACGGTCATGCTCATCATCTACCATCTCTTCCACTCGTGTATCTGGCAGTTCTGTAGGGGAATCTCTTTTCCATGTACCTATTAGAATAAACGTATTCAAAGGAATTTATGGGTTAACATGTTGGGTGTATTCCTTTGTGTACTTCTGCAATAGTTGATTATGAAACAATTAATATCTAGAAAAGTAATAATTGATAAAATCACTAACAATGAGAATAGCTACCACAGCAGAATCAAAAGGCCTAACTTTTATCT
This sequence comes from Rhinolophus sinicus, assembly GCF_057876585.1. Classification (NCBI taxonomy): domain Eukaryota; kingdom Metazoa; phylum Chordata; class Mammalia; order Chiroptera; family Rhinolophidae; genus Rhinolophus; species Rhinolophus sinicus. The sequence continues at coordinate 126,704,478 of NC_142515.1, forward strand.
GTAGATAACCTTGTGTGTACATTTTAACATTTTCAAGCTTCTTCATTTATAAAGCTAGAGATAATAATATTTGCTATAACTACCTCCCAGGATTGTTGTAAAAGTTAAATTAGTTAATAGATAAAAAATAAAGTCCTCTGTAGAATTCAAAAATGCCATATCCACTTCAGGTATTATACTTTAGGATGTTGAGAAATACCTGGGGCGACGAAAGAGCATCTCACATTGGTCTTTTCTGGAGGCAGATGACTATCAGTGACCATCCTGTTCTCCAGGCCAGCGTCCACCCTGCTGTTGGGCCAGGACCACCATGATAATAGCAGAAAATCAGAGCCTGCTGGGAGAGTTGTTACAGAGAGGGAACAGATGTGCTGTATGCATTTCTGCCTCTACTGCCACTTACAATAGCTTCTCCCTAAGGGTTTGAAGCAGACCCCTGAGCAACAGGGGTGTCTGGCAGATAGCGGCAGCAAAAGGGTGAATCGGTGTTTGACAGATATGAAGGTTTTCTGCCCAGGGTTCTCATCATATGTCAGCTGTTGAAACTTGCTGTGCCTGCCACAGGTTAGGACCTTTCTCCCCTAACCCACGACTCTTACCAGAGCAGGTATCTAGAGAGAGGTGAGTGCTTGGAGAAAATATATTATACCATTTAATTACTGTAAAACATAAGAACAGAATTTCTTCTGAAGTACTATAATTGAAATAGTTTAATTATGTGTTTAAACTAAGCCTGGTAAACTATTTCAAATTAAAATAATTGAAAAGATTTATTAATATATCACATATATATGGGGGGGTCTCCAAATGGATCACAGACATAGTTATGAAAGGTAATACAATAAAGTTCATAGGAAAAAATAGTGTTCACCTTTGCAATCCAGGGGAATAAAAGATTTCTAAAATATAATTTCGAAAACATGAACTACAGTAAATATTAGTTTTTAGATATTTATGTTCAATGAAGAATAATCATGTCAAAGGTAATATATAGGAAATGATGGAGGAATATCTGAAATGTCGAAAACCCAAAATGAATTAATATCTGGAACATTTGGGGAACGTTTCTAAAGCAGTGTGCCATTTCTAAAGCAATAAGGGCACAGGATGATGTAACCTGACAGGTCACAGAAAATGTCAAGTATCAGTGATTATGAATAATCTTCAAACCCACTGGACATGAGAGTAATGGACATTTAATTAAAGGCTTTTACTTTATACTGTTAGATTTAAAATATTAGAAAGCTGGCTAGTAGCAGTGCTGGTGGGGATGTGGGATATATTAATAGCAACTCTTACGTACAGTCTCTGAGAGTGTGTTCTGGAATTCCTCATTCTGGAGGACACCATAGCATTAATATGTGAAATTATCAACATACCCTATGACCAGTCCAGATATTCCCTTCCTAGGTACTTATCTAAGATAAATTCTCACACACATTCATAAAGTGTTCAAGGATGCATACTGCAAAAATGTTTGTGGAGGTGAAGGGTTGGGGGAATTTTCAGTGTCCATAATGGGGAAAGCAAGTAGGTAAATGTAACAAATTGTGTAGTACTACGTATGTAGCAGTTAGGAGCAGAATTTCAGATGTACACATGGTTGGATCTGAAAAACAGAATACTGAATAGGAAAATAAAGGAGCGGTACCTATTATACTGTCACTACTGATGTAAATTAAAATATATACTCACAAACAACACAGATTTTTCAGGAATGCATAAAAGCAAAATTATATACTTGAATTTAAATTAAACATATTGGTGATCCAAGAAAAAGGAAAAAGGACAATAATCAAAACAGCATGGTATTGGCAGAAAAACAGACACAGACCAATGGAATAGAATTGAGAACCCAGAAATAAAACCACATAAATATGGACAGAAAATTTTTGACAAATAAGCAAAAAACATACAATGGAGAAAAGACAGACTCTTCAATAAATGGTGCTGGGAGAATTGGATAGCCACGTGCAAAAGAATGAAACTGGACTGCTATTTGTCACCATGTACCAAAATTAATTCAAAATGGTTCAAAGACTTAAGCATAAGACATGACACAATAAACTGCATAGAAGAAAACATAGGTACTAAACTTATGGACCTTGGGTTCAAAGAGCATTTTATGAATTTGACTCCAAAGGCAAGGGAAGTAAAAGCTAAAATAAATGAATGGGACTATATGAAACTTAAAAGCTTCAGCACAGCAAAAGAAACCATCGACAAAATGAAGAGACAACCAACTGAATGGGAGAAGATTTTTGCAAACAGTGCCTCCGATAAGGGGCTAATATCCAAAGTATACAAGGAACTCATGAAACTCAATAACAAAAAAAACAAACAACCCAATTGAAAAATGGGCAGAGGACTTGAAGAGACATTTCTCCAAAGAGGACATACAAATGGCAAATAGACATATGAAAAAATGCTTGACATCACTAATCACCAGAGAAATGCAAATAAAAACCACAATGAGATATTACCTCACCCCAGTCAGAATGGCTATCATCAACAAGACAAATAGTAACAAGTGTTGGAGAGGCTGTGGAGAAAAAGGAACCCTCATACACTTTTGGTGGGAATGCAGACTGGTGCAGCCGTTATGGAAGGCAGTGTGGAGGTTCCTCAAAAAATTACGAATAGAATTACCATATGACCCAGCAATCCCTCTGCTGGGTATCTAACCCAAAAATCTGAAAACATTTATACATAAAGACACGTGTGCTCCAATGTTCATTGCAGCTTTATTTACAGTGGCCAAGACATGGAAACAACCAAAATGTCCTTCGATAGATGAATGGATAAAGAAGTTGTGGTATATATACACAATGGAATACTGTTCGGCTGTAAGAAGATGATATAGGAACATTTGTGACAGCATGGATGGATCTTGAGAGTATGATGCTAAGTGAAGTAAGTCAGACAGAAAAAGCAGAGAACCATATGATTTCACTGATATGTGGTATATAAACCAAAAACAACAAAAGAACAAGATGAACAAATGAGAAACAAAAACTCATAGACACAGACAGTAGTTTAATGGTTACCAGAGGGTAATGGGGGTGGGAGTGGGACATGAGGGTAAGGGGGATCAAATATATGGTGATGGAAGGAGAACTGACTCTGGATGGTGAACACACAATGAGATTTATAGATGATGTAATACAGAATTGTCCACCTGAAATCTATGTAATTTTACTAACAATTGTCACCCCAATAAATTTTTAAAAAAAAAGAAAAAGGAAAAAGGGGGAAAAAAAGGAAGACACTAACTAAAACAACAAAGATATCCACATTGGTTATTGCTAAGAGTACGATGATGTTCATGCTTGGCACAGATGGAAGATGTCCAAAATTCTCCATTTTCTGTTTTTCTTTTTCTTTTTTTCCAATTTGTGTGTGTGTGTGTGTATGTTCACGTGCGTGTGTGTCCAGAGACGTAAGTGATTTTCTGTGAGTGGTGGAGGAACATGATCCCAGATTTACTGATGCTCAATGGTCTCTTGATAACACAGCACTCCCCCTTTCCTTTCACTTTCTGTAGGAAAAAATCCGTGTCTTGTTTGATACACATATTATGCCTTTAAAAGTTTTGATTTCTTTTCCTTGAAGAAAACTTTGCAAATGAGAATAGGATCCTCCTATCAATCAATGAAAACAAAAATTATTGAGATTGTTTAACTATTCATATTTTTGCTTCTTATGTTTTCCTAGAGTACATTTCTATCAGAATTTATAGCAAGCAGTTTAGCTTGAGGAATCCAGAAGAAATTTTGGAAGGAAGGGCTTTTGACAAGATTTCAAGTGTGTGTGTGGATGTGTGTAAGTTTGTGTCTGTGTGTGTCTATATCAGGTTAGCTGAACACCGCAATTTCTTCCCAATGAAAACTAGGAAATTGAAAGATACATAAAATAATAATTTCAGATCACAATCAATATAATCAAATAGTAATAAAATATAACATTAATAATATATAATACAATAAAATATTGTTATATCTATTGCAAAATGTCCATAAGATTGAAATGACCTTAAGTAATAACAATTTTAAACCTGTAGAGAAATTAATTTTCAAAATGTGCAACTTTTTCCAACATAGAGTATGATTCAAACCATTTCAGAACACTTCTCCGTTAGAAGGTGAAAGTTCAGGAGGAATTTAATATGAAATTGGTTGTGGTTAGAAAACCAGGATCTGACCTTATTTTTCTTGTAAAAGCAAAAGCAAAAGGGACCTCAAATTATACCCCTTCTCCAAAAATCCAACACCTAAAGCAACATTGTGACCTCTTCTAAAGTTGCCTGGGGACATAAACTCAGAACTTATTTGCAAAATGGTTTTGTAATTGAAAGTTTAATATCACTTTCTAAGCAGCTTGGGTGTCCAAAGAGTGCCCCAGACACTTTCAGGCTATAAGTTCCCTGCTTATGGGGTCCCCGAGCAAAGTGGGAGGGCTTCAGACCACAAAAAGTAAACTCAATTTTCTCTTCTCTTTGAAGAAGCAGAATTACAAATTGTAGTGAATAGAGACAATTCAGAATTTCCTGGTGCTGAGAACTGTATTCCTAATCTCCCTCAGGACCCTGAGTTAGGCCCCATGGGAAACTGAACTCTTCCATAGCACCTATATCTACATGATAATATACGAAGAGCAATCTGCAGAGGTAAAAAATCTGCCATAGCTAAATCTAGTCCAAGTTTCCAGAGTTTTGGCAACCACAAATTCTTATGGGTTCATGAGTCTGCTATTGGGCAAACGGTATTTTATATTTTAATTTAAAAATCCAATATCACAGAACTGTTTTGAGCACACAAGCTCATTTCACCTTTTAAAAACTCTCTTCTGAGACAAAGCAGTCCTCATTTTTTTGATGCAAGCATTTCAGTGGAGAAACAAATAAAACCAAAAAAAGAAAAAAGAAACCCAAACACACCATATTTCTTCATCTTAGTCCGTTTCCTGGAATTGACCCTATCCAAAAAAGACAGATTCGACCACCACAAAAAAGGCTTTTGTACTGGAATTCCAAGCCAGGCACAGACCAAAGCCTACTGGAAACTTCGTGTGAAGAAGCATTTTGTAAGATTTCCACTCTCAAGGACCTTGTCCATCATTTGAGTCAGCAGGTGATTCAAGACCATCCATCACTGATTATAGTTTTATTATTATTTTTAAAAGAGGTCCATCTCTACATCCTCAAATATATTGTTATGAGAAATGTGTTTCCTAAAAGATGTTGCTCCATATGTAACCATTTCTGAAAACACAGAATTCTCTTTAATTTTCTTAAGTGTCCTTCAACCACAAACTCTTTAAAAATACCATAATCTATCTTTACTACAATTCAAAGTTAGACGAAGGCTTTGTAAAAATGGGGGAAGTTTTATAATTCACACTCTAATTTTATATGCTTTTTTTTTTAGTGTTTGGGAGCAGAAAATTACAGATATTATAGAAACTCAGGATAAGAAGATAAAGACCACCAAGTTGCATGGTCAAGGGAGGCAGACTGTGGATACTCACTCATGGTGGGGGATCCTGCCCTTGGTGGATTCAATGCCTACCTCCGCCTTCTTTTTCCCTCTCCAAAGTCCTTTACGTGACCTGCATTCTCTTCCATGGCCACATCCATCTATCCCTCTTTAATATTTTTCCTTTTAAGACTTCTACAGAGCCAGGAAGTATTTCCCAATTATTTATATCTGGTGTCTCTGCACAAAGCACACAATCAAGCTTTTCATTTTTAAAAAATGTTTAAGTTTTCTAGTAAACAGAACTAAGTGAAATACTAATGAACTTTGAAACAATTCCATTATATGACATCTAGTAAAATCATGGACTAATATTGTTCATATTTCTGTCATGCACATCATGCCAGTCACACTATCTCTCTCTCCCTTTTGTGACCCAACCTGGAGATTCCATCTGAGTAAAACATATCTAGGTTTGACTTGGCCCGAATAAATGCCAGACCAGCTTCCTCTAACCAAAATATATTGTCTAATGCTTTTTATTTTCTTCTTCTGGATTTTCATCTGCATATTCTCTAGTGGGTCATTTCCATCAGCATTTTAAACAGACTCACTAAATCTCATTTTCGAAAACCATTCCAGTCACATTACCCCAGTTCCCACCACCTTTTGTTCATGCAGTTCTCTGCTTACGCTACTTGCCTGTGGTTACTCACGTCCCACCCCCTTTAGCTTCGGATCCCTCTGGTCTACTGAACGTGCTCGTTAAAACATTGGTCAATTCCACGCTGCTAAATCCAGTGTAGAATCTTTAATTCTCTGTGTCTAATTTAACCTTTCAAAGGTATTAAAAAGTTCTCTCTGTCCCTCTATTTGTGAAAACCCACTCTTCTAATACTTCTTATGATACCATATTCTCTTATTTCCTTCTATCTCTTTAGTGATTTTTTTTCCCATTTTCCTCTTCTATTTTTCTCCTCTTTCCCAGTTTATAAAATCTTTGGATATTTTCAGGGCTTTACTTATTACACACTCTCATCCAAGGAAAGCATATCAATTGCTGTGTTTTAAGAATACTATTTTGGAATAACTTCCAATTATTATCTATATCTCAGATTTCTCTTCTCATCTGCACACTCCTGTATCCAATTAATAACATATCAATTTCAACGACTAAACGATATCTCGAAATGAAGACGCTCCAAATGGCATCTTTCCCTTGAATCCTATTATTCCTCCAGACTCCCCCCATTCCAGTCTGGTTCAATGGTGTGAATCAGAGATCTGGAAATTTCACTGCTCACTATTTTCACAGCAAAATTCATTCCAACAATTATTTTCGCTTCCAAATATATATCAAATCTTTCCATTGGTTTTCATTTTCACTGCTTCCCAGCTCATCCTCATCATCATCCTCTCTCCTCTAGCTATGGTACGAGCCTCCAAATGGCCTGATCAGGTCTGTCCTTGCCTCTATCTAATGAACTCCTTAACCAGCAACTAGAGTGATCTTGTTTAAAGGTAAAGAAGGTGATGCCAGCCCTAGCTTAAAATTACTGAACTACATTTCATTGAATTTAAAATAAAATCCCAAATCCTTATCATTAGCTAATAATTGATGCATGATACAGCCCTTATTTAATTCTCAATGCTCATTTCTGGTCACTCACTATCCATGCTTTCCTTACGTCAGCCTCATTGGTCTTTTCAGTACTTGCCAATTCAAGTGTTTTTATTCCTCAGGACCACTGAACATGCTGAACCATTTGCACTGAATGACCACCCTGACTTTTCAACTGTTAAACTCTATCACTGTGTTTCACCAAAAATAAGACCTAGGCGGACAATCAGCTCTAATGCGTCTTTTGGAGCAAAAATTAATATAAGACCCAGTCTTATTTTACTATAATATAAGACCGAGTCTTATATAATATAATTAATATGATATAATATGATATAATTTGATATAATATGATATAATATAATATAATACAATATAACTGGCTCTTGTATTAATTTTTGCTCCAAAAGACGCAAAGCTGATTGTCCGGCTTATTTTCGGGGAAACAGGTATTGTGCATGTCATGTACATGACTGAGGATTTTCCTGACTCCACAGTCTAATCTGGCTTTTTGTTATTTCTTTTCATATCATGTCGTTATTACCTTCAGAGGAAGTAACAGAGGTAGCATGAATGTGGTTTATTTTTTTGGACTCTTTGTTGTTTGTCATGCACACTGGATTATAAGCTTTATCAGGCCAGGACCATGCCCAGGTTTTTTAATGCTACACACTCAGCATGACACCTGTGGGTTTCAGAATTTTTGTCCTTTTTTTTTTTTTCCTGTGATATCCTTTTTTGCCACCTTAGTACACTTTAATCCTTTCCTAGCCTTATTAATTAAAAATCTAGCACTTTCTGTGCATCCCCTTTCTCTATCTCTGCCATTCTCATCCCTCCTGTCCTCGAAATACCACGCTCGGTCTGGATAATGCTTTTGGTGATGGTGACTCCATCATTTCTTCTTCACTGGCAGTGGCTGGGTCTGTATGGCTAATTCTAACCAGATCCTTTTGTTGTAGATAGTAATGCCCAAATGAGCAGCAGAGTTTCAAATGAGCAGCATTTCCACTCATTGATACCCACCTCGAGAGCCCGCCTAAGGGAAGGAAAACAAGCACCCGAGTATGGGCCTGATCCTGGCATCAGGGGCACATGCCAGAATCTGCTCAGAGGTTAAGTGATCACACAGTCATGGAAACACACTTTCTTCTTTATGAGCATGCCCTTTCAAAAAAGAAAGAAAGACAGAGAAAACCAAATAATGAAGCAAACAAAACCTGAAGCTCAGATATCAAGCAGAAGGGGGATGATTCAGACTTAGGAATTAGGTGCCAACTTGTCAGCACTAGAGACAGGGTGGGGATGATGAGGAGCATCTGGTTCTGGCCCCAGTCCAGCCTCCTGCGTCGGACCCGCCACGCTTCTGTTGTGCTGGAGTGTCTGGTGTCTCTGAGTCCCCCACCCTGGACACGCTTTGCTCACGTACTTGTTCTGAGTAGTGCTGAGCTTTTATCATTGCAGAGCATTCCTTCCTCGGTATAAGCTGGACATCACAACTACCTGATACAGTTTTAACAGATAGACAAAAACCTGTGAGGAGCTCTAATATTACCTAAATAGAGCCTCTGTGTCTGTATCCTTCCTGTGCTGTCCGAGGCGCCCTTTGTCAGGACACAGTGGTAAGACTGGCTGGCCCGTTTCTAGCTGTTTCAGTGAGAATCGATTACCTTCCAATAGTGTAAGAAATGGATTCTTATTTAGCAGAATATGAACTGTTGTATTTCTACAACACAAAATTATGAAGCAACACACACACAGCAGCAATAACCTTGGCAAATTTAGTCACTTCATTAACAACATAATATGGATTACATAAATATTATAATAGTTTGCTCTGAACAGTTTTTGAAGTGACAATAAAAAGCACTGAAAAAAATCCCCAAACTCATAAAAAAATTAATATTTCCATGAATGACTCAACCTCAACTTTAAATAACAGTGTTTGGCAGGAAGATGCAAAGTGTTATTACTCTTCTGAATTAAATATTTGCTGATAATATAACCTGTTTTAATGAAAATGTGATACCAAATACATATATAGCTATCCACTGTAAATACATGTGGGTCCCTTTCTCACTTTCTTTAGGACCTTCTGCAATTTACTTATCACTGAGCATTTCCTCATAAGTCTTACTTAAAACATATCACACCTCCCCCCAATCTAGCACTCCCTCTGCCTATTACATTGCTTTGCATTTCTTCATATCACCTATATGACAGTTATACACTTTCATTGTCTCCTTACTATTAGAATGAGAGCATGGTGAAGGTGGAGCATTTATTTTCTTCTGGGTTGTATGCTCTGATGTAAAATAGTGCCTGAGATCCGAATAGACATTTCAGTAAAGAAGATAAATGAATGGCCCATAAGCACATGGACAGATGCTCAACATCATGAGCCTTTAGGGAAATGCATTTCGAAATCATGAGATACCACTTCACAGAAAGTAGGATGGATGTAATCAGGATGACATACAAAAACAAAATGTTGGTGGGGATGTGGTAAAAGTGGACCTCTCATAAATTTCTGATGGGAATGTAAAATGGTACAATGATTCTAGAAAAAAAAGTTTGACAGTTTCTTAAAAAGTTAAACATAAATTTACCATATGACCCAGCAATTCCACTCCTAGGTATATACACAAGTGAGGTAAAAACATATGTCCACATATGCTATGCATACAAGTTCATAGCACCATTATTCATACGAGCCCTAGTCTGGGACCAACCTAAATGTCAATCAACTGGTAAATATAATACATAAGCAAAATGCTCTCTGTCCATACGTGGAATACTAGTCAGCAATTGAAAGGAGTGTGTTACTGATACATACTACCACTTGTATGAACTCGGAAAACTATGCTAATTTAAAGAAGTCAGATGTGAAAGACCCCATATGTATGATTACATTTATATAAATTGTTCAAAAAAGAGACAGGAAGTTGAATAGAGGTTGCCTAGGGCTGGAGATGGAAAAGAATGACTGCAAATGGTCAGAAGAGATTTTGGGAGGGATGAAAATGTTCAAAAACTGGATCGTGATAATTTTTGTATAACTGTGCATTCACTAGGAATAATTTAACTTTACATTCAAAACAGGTGAATTGTAAGAAATGCAAATGAGACTTCAAGAAAGCTGCTAAAAACAGCGACTAATACAAGGTTCAATATTTGTTGAATCACAGAATAATTAAATATGGTACTTAATAATGATCACAACCTCAGAAGACAGAAAACATGAAGTTAGTTGACCTACAAAATGTCTTTGTGCATAGCAATAACCGTATACAAACTGAAATGTACTTTATATACACAATGTGTGTGTGTGTGTGTGTGTGTGTGTGTGTGTTGTTTATATACGTATTTCCACAATCTCAGGAAACATCTTCCAATGTAAGAGGCATTAGAACCTAAAATATACAAATGATGTTTTCGATGTGGTTGTAAATTAGGAGGAAATAAGTCAAGGTTTCATTCCATTACAGTGGATTCTCGAGAGAAGAGTTTGCGTGTGCACTGTCCCCAAGTATGGTCACTGTGGTTTGAAGGATAAAGGCTTAATGAAGAGGGGCTTCTGGAGTCTTAGTGAAGTAGTTGAATGATCAGAAGGCTGCTCAGATTTGATGGTCTGCTGAAGACATGAGGACGGGGCTTCTGGAAAGTCTCACTACTCTACGTCACAGTGTCTGATGCACTCTTCATCTTAAACGTAGCCAGGAACACTCCAAGTAGTTATTTTTTATAATAATGGGAAACAACATCTGTATATAGCATTCTGAAGCTATTTATGCAACAGGAAGGCAACAAATAGCAAACTTTGAAATTATGATAGACACTTTCTATAAAGTGGACGTCGATGAAAGAAGTTGTGTGTGACTTAAAGTAGAAGCTGGGCTTTTGAAAGTTACTTTCAGAAATGGATGCTTGCTTTGTAAATGAAGCTTAGGCATTAAATCCTTTCATTGAAAAGGTGAAGTCCTGGCCATTCCATTTCAGAAATTGTTCTAGGTCTCATCATTTCCTCCATGAGAGGAAGCAATTTGACTGGGTTACCTCGTTCCAGCTTGAGTATTAGACATTGCTTCGTCCCTGAGTATCTCAGAATCAGCTAACAGGCAAATCTGCTTTGAACAGATTTATGAAACAAAGAAGCAGTTGAGTGAAGAGAAAAAGTGCTCTGAGAACAAACTGTCAGGCTGCATACTCAGCTGGCTCCATTGTGTGAGATCATAGCAATTAAAACAGTGTTTCATCATTTACAGTAATATGCAATTAAAAATAAAAACAGTACTCAGAGAGAGAAAAGCAAATGGACAAAAATTAATTTATTTCCAGAAACAAGCAGAATGGTTGAAAGAAAGAACATCCCTTTTATGTGATCTGAACAGTCAGGCTTTGGTCACTGACATATTTCCCTGGTCACACTCCCCTCAAAGAAAACCTGCATGTTTGACATGTGTGGGAAGAGCTGCTGGTAGTAACGAAGTGGCTGAGGACGTTAAAATATTCTTCTCTTCTTATGTGGATCCAAAAGTCTATCTACCAAAATTTATTAATTGGATATTTGCTCTCCAATGTATTTACATATCTGCCAAAAGTGCTTTTTGAATTTTTTTGGCAGGAGTTACTCTGGATAAGAAGAAATATGAGCTGTAAAATAATAAAATAAACTTGAAAATAGCAGCTAAGTTTGTTTGATTTCTTTATGAACAGCCAATACTTCTATTATTCAAAGTAATTTGAATCCTTTACAAACGATATGTATGGAGTTCAGAAGATAAAACAACCACGAGAAACTTATCATAACAATATTCCTTATGTTCAAAACTGGTTACAAGAAGGGTCCATTAGTTATTCATAGGGAGACTTTGGTTCTAGATATAAGAAATGGAACTCATTATTAGGTGATTTTATTTTTTAGAAATCACATGGCATGAAACAAGAGGAAAACATCAGAGAAACATGCTAATATACATGGATAAATGAGCTCTTCGGAGATGCGTATAAACAGAACATTTATTAAAGTGTTTCATAAAATTACAGAGAGCTTAGAGAAAATTCTTACAGAAACATCCATAAGAAAAATAGTTTGGGCTAGTTATCAAAATGGCAATAGTTCATGCTATGTATCTACCTGTACTTCCCCCACCTCATTTGTATTCATTCCTATATCATTAACACTTATAATATAATGTAAGGTATTCCTTATTCCAAACTTATCTAAGTTATTTTTCACCTGCTGACTTGAACACTTTGGAGCAATGTGACTTAAACTTTCAAACTGCTCAATGCAACATGAGTTCATGTCCTTCCCTCCAGTTCAGTGAGGGGGGCGTGTCTTGAGTTCAGGCTTTTGTGATCCCTGGAATGGTCCCAAGTTGTATAAGAGCCAATTTATGAAGCAAAAGTTTAGAGGGGCAACAGACATGGCTAGGAGGTGAAATGCCAAAGGAGATAATTTGCATTCCTTAGTTGAGATAGAATTTCAGTTCTGTCAAGCAATGATTCCTAAATTTCTGTTTGAGATCTGATGCTGATCTATGATGATTCTTTTTAACCACTATATGACCAATGTGGAGAATAATAATGTAGTGATTTTTCAGGCAAATTTTAAAGGATAATTTTGAGTGTCTGTTGTTTCTTCATATATATATATATATATATATACACATATATAAACATGCATAAATATGTGTGTGTATACATTCAGATACACATAATGTAGCGATGGTTAAAAATCTCCCTTTTAATGAAATAATGGTATGTAGTAAGTAATTGCTTAATTCAATCGATTAAATGAATGGTTGATTGATTGATTGATTGATTTTAACATCCTGATCTGAAAAAATTGAAGTCAGCATCTCTGAGATGGAAATTCTTTTAATTAATGATCCATGAAATCTCAAATTTTAAAAATCACAGTGTTAGAGTGATCCCTAAGCAAAAGTGGCAAACACAAGTGTGCACCTCCCCTGTGGTACCCCACATTTGGGACCCTTCAGGTGCAGGCTACCTGCATGCTTTCTCCATAGATGTTTCCTCCAACCTTTGATTTCAAATCCAGAGGATTTGGCAGGGGGAACATTTTAATTAATCATGCTATAGTATGAATTTAAGTCACTGCACTTTATTTCCCAGGTTTCCTTCAAGATAAGAATTAAGAGTGAAGTTAAATACTTAGGCATAAACCAATATGTTGCTTTTAAGCAATGCGTCACTGCTTATCAGTGCCCCAAACCCATGGGCACCTCCCTCTACAGAATGGTGATTTCTCCCGAGAGGAATCTGACGAAGCAAAAGTGTGGCACAGGCTATACTTCCCATGTAATATTCAGGCTCTTTATTCATCAGAATAATTTGAATTTGTCTCTGCAGCTGCATCAGATGTTAATCAAGGGTTTTATGGAATTAAAGGGAATAATTATATAGGAGGATAATTTCTTTTTAATGTGCTTCATATGAAAGTTCTCATAGCTCTAGCTTCTTAGCTTTGTTTCTTTGCCCTCAGATCTGTCTCACTTGAAAAAAGATTTTCTACCATTTTAATTTCTTGCACATTTGGCAACACCTTTCATCCTACTCTCGTAGATGGGGTCTCTGCAGGATCCCTACTCTTCTCCACGTCACATTTCACGGATCTTGGGGATTTCAGTCTAGAATAAGTCAACTGTAGCCTGTCCAAGTGCAAACCTCTCATAGCAAATATTCCCTACCTGGGCGGATATATCGTGTGTTTGTGTGTGTGTGTGTGTGTGTGTGTGTGTGTGTGTGTGTGTGTGTTCCCAAGGATGAGATAGTAGCAACAGAACAATCTAAATCTAAATGGAAGAGGAAGATAAACATTTTCTTAACTGAGTCTTAATATCTACAGTTTGAACGAAGCATCAAGTGGTGTGTGGCTGTTACTGCCCATTGTGTTTTAGAATTGCTACATTTTACAACTGAGAAAATAGTGTTTGTCTTTATCCAGGATCAAGTGAAAGTCTTAGAAATATGTTATCCTCTCAGTATAATATGGCAGCAGATAGGTAATGTGATGGTTTATGATTCTGGCTGCAAAAAGTCATCAGAGTTGAGGAGACAGATACTCTTTTTTAGGAAAAGTTGAAATGAGTTTTCTTTGTAGAATGATACCTTGACAGTTCAGAATTTTCCCTGCTCAGGAGTCTTTATTCTTTTCCCCAACCTTTCAAAAGAATTTAACAAAAACAAACAAACAAACAAACAAAGAAAAATAAATAAAAGAAGGACATTTTGACTCAGAACTTTCGATGTGTGGGGAGTCACGACATTTATTAATTCCTTTTTCTACCATTGATGAGCATCACAATCCCTAGAAAATGTTCATTAAACTCTCTTTGAAATGGTTGTAAAGTACTCACTTTTCCAATAGATGGAATATATGGATGTTATGCATAGGGAAAGAAAGAGAAATTATCCTGATGGCCTTCCACACAGAGGGCACATGCTGTTGTCCTTTCACCTGAATCTGCCAATGCATCTCTTGACATTTTGCTCAAGGACTTACCTGCACAGCAAAATATTGTATTTAGAGCTAAAATTTTCTTTAAAAAATTATAAAAATCATTGTAGAATTTTTCAATCTGAATTTTATGCAATTTAGACTGTCCTTGTATGGGATTTCCTGATAACTCAGCTCCTTACAATTTTCTCTGTAGAAGGCCTATGTCTTCTATTAGATTCTTAAAAGCATTTCAAGACCTTCAGAGTGCTAGCGTGCACTCTGATCAGAGGAAGTAGGTGATGGAATTGGGGGAGTGAGACAAGGAAGGAGGAAAGCCAGGGAAAGGTCTGTTCTGAAGATTACTTTAGAGACAACAATAAAGTACCTGAGGAACTTTGCAGAAAGGTACGGAATATTTTTTCTGCGTCGTCTAACCTAAGAATGGAGACTGCCTTCCATGGCCCCTCATAAAGAGAATATCGTCCTCAGAGGCATTAACTGCACCTCCCACATTGCCTTTTTGGGTTCCAACCACTGGAAGGATAAATGAGCTTTATCTTCCCAGACAGCCCTGTGGTGGGAAAGCAGGGAGCCTTGGAGCTTAAGGGAGATGAGGGGCCATTGGTACATTCAGAATTGCCCACTGCAGCTGTAGCTGAAGTTAGAGGCGGCCCAAACAGCATGTGACGCGGGGCACAGAGAGCATCCTTCTCAATGACCAAATAGATTTATCTCATTATACAGTTAAAAAAAACATCAACACACTAGAGATCTTTCATTGCAATCATCTAGGGTGTGGATATAGCCATTTCAAACTAAATTTCTCCACTTACAAAATTTCTATTTAAAATTGGAACCACTTACGTGAAATGACGGTGTGTTTTTATCCGTAGTTAGTCTTATACCAACAAGCTTTATTTACTCGGATTGTGGGCAATTCTGCTGTAAGTATAGGTAAATATCTTTAAGTCAACAATGGAATGGAAAAAGTAGAATGAAATATTTTCAGTTCGCCCTATGTCCAGATTTTTTTCTTTAAAATATTCCACAGAGACTTAGGTGGAATTCTATTTTGTCCGATTCAACTTGCTACACTTCTTTCATCCCACATGGAGTGATGTCAGAAAAACACAAAGTGGTGTTGATTCTAGGCAGGCTCTTGGTTTAATGTTGGTGAATTAAAACTACATCACTGCGGTGGCTGCATCTGTGATGAATGGCAGAGAACCGAATTATTTGCAAGTATGTGGCAGTTGTCCACACATTACACAGGGCCGTAAGCACATTGTTCTCTGGGCCTTACCTCTGGCAGATGAAAGGTGGTATATCCCGTGTAGGAAACACGTTGTTCAGTATCTGTGCCAACTCTGACAGGAATGAAGTCAAATGTTGTTTATCCATCTTGTCTGCATGTAACATCAGTGCAGCTGTAAGTCTTGAATTTGTTTATTCTGAAGTTTGGGAGGAAAAGTGTCTAGACACAAGAATGGTTGGTTAGCTTCGTGCCACTGTCACTCAAAAGCATCACACTCTTTGTGGCATGGCGATGCTGTTAGTAGGTCTGCACTCTGCAGATTCAACTGAGGCTGTTCAAATCACTGCAGATACAGCCAGTTCACTCGGTGAGAAAAAGAGCCGTTCTGTCCTGCAACAAGACAGCAGAGAACAAGAACAGTTATAACTTTAAACTCTTGAGGATGAGGATCAAAATTGTTTTTTTTTCCTTTCTCTCACTGGCACTGATGCAAATGTGTAGATAAGTCCAAGAAAAATACAAAACATCCAAATATTATGAACATAAATTATGCTAGTCTCAAAATCCCTACAAGATACATCATACATAGCAGTGGGCTCACATGTCCTTGAAATGAAAAATAAAATGTTGAACAGCTTTGCATATTCTATGAAAAAGATTATTCAAAGATGTTGACTATTATTTTAAAAAATAATTTGGCCATTTTGTTATTTTAGAGTAGAATTGGGAGGTTTCCCGCGGCTTACGTCCCAGGTTTTTGATGGCTCAGTTTTTTCCCCTATAGATTTAGAATTATAGTGTAATATTCAAATGGTGTTTTTAAGAATAGCATTGTGAAAATAAAATTGCTTTATAAATTCTGGGCAACAGTTTTCCTTAAAAATAATTTTGTTTCATATAGTATTTATCATAACAAATTCTGAAAATTGCCTGTTTTAACATTTATTTATTTGCAGGTTTTTCCATATGCTTGTGAAAACAGGCAATATAACTTTTTATTCCACTGTTTATGTTGTATATGAAATTATTTTTTTTAATATTAGGACAATGTTTCCCTAAGTCATCTAAAAGAAAAGATAACTAATGCTGTTTAAATGTATGGTCAGAAATTCATGTCCTAGAATCACCTTGGAAAAAGCATGTGACCAGGGTGCTGGTATCAGCAGGAATTAATGTATAATAAGCTGGCAAATATGTAATTCCTCTCTGTGTTAAAAAAAAACTAAAGAAGACAGGAGAAAGGGATTGAGTGGGTAGAGTGTTCCTCCAAGGGAGCTGTGTGTACCCGAGCTGGTGAGACAGAGTGCTATAGGTCTCTGGACCTAGTAATCTTTGGCACCACCTCCAGAATACATGCTGAATTTATTTGCATCCCACATCTTAGCTTGCCTTCTCTATAGTCTATGCTACTCTGATCACTTCCATGAACTACTGAAATTGTCTCCCGGTTTCTACGCATGCAACTCTAAAGTCCATGCCGCCAATATGTATGAGGTGTGATCAAAAGATACAGTGAATGTTTCAATTAAAAAAAAAAGTATTCCAGTGAAAGACACATTGCCATTAATCCCGTCCAAAACACCCCCCCCCCCCCCCCCCCGGCTTCAAACACACTTATTCGTTCGTTCTTGCCACTTGCTGAAACAGTCCTGGAAGTCCTCTTTCCTGAGTGTCTTCACTTCATCCTCCATCATGATAAATGTCCGTGTCACACATCGCTTCTGGTAGGACAATGTCTGTCAAATAAAAACATTACAGTGTGTATTCACCGGATCTGGCACCGTGCAAGTTCTGGCTCTTCCCCTAAGTCAAAATGATTCAGGACACTGAGGCAGCCATGACAGTGCAACTAAAGACACTCATGAAGGATGACTTCCAGAACTGCTTCAGAAAGTGTCAAGAACGCTGGGATAAGTGTGTTCAAAGTGAGGGGGAGTATTTTGAGGGGGTTAAATAGCAATGTGTCTTTTATCATAAGATAGATATTTATTCTTTATTTAAACATTCACCATATTTTTTTTTTTATCACACCTCATAAGTAGAATAGCACCTAACTTTGTAATCGGCAGATACTAGGCTTATACTATGTTGTTCTTGACTGTTAAGGCTTCAGTCAAACTATATGGCCTTTTACTATCTTGGTAAGCATAGAAATCATACACTTCTCTGCTTCAAATTCTATCAAGAGAAATCATTAAAGATTAGGTTTACTAGTGAGTAAAAATCTCAAAATATCAGTATGGTAAATAAGAGAAATTTGATTTTTATCTCAGATAACAATATGAAGGTAACAGAGGGTCCATGCTGATACGATGACTCTGCTCTCACAAGGTCCTCAGGACCCTAGTTCATTCTGTCTTAGCATTAAATGGATGACTTCCAAATCTAGGATCTCTTCCTGGTCAAAGACGGCTTCTCCAGCTGTAATCATCTTACTCACGTTCCAAGAAAGAAAAATAAATGGAGAAAAACGGGAACAGGAGACACATATCTTTTTTTAAGGAAGGTTATTTGGACTACCAGTCGACACATCTGCTTATATCCCATTGGTGCAAACTTACTCATATGGTTGTATTTAGTGCAAGAGATGCTGATAAGTGCATCCCCCAACTTTGGATGGCTATATGTTCTGTCACTGTGGAAGTGTAAAGTACATGGGGAAGTGACAATGAAGAGTGCCTTCCCAACTTCCTATCACGTTTTTAGTGAAATCTAAATTCCATAACGAGGGCTACAGCATACTAGGTTATGAGGCACCAGCCTACCTTTTTAGCCTCGTGACATGCTTCCCCTTCTCGCTGTGTTTCAGCCATATAGGAATACCTTCTGTTTCCTGAACATTCCAGTAGCTTTCCTAACTCCTACTTTGACACTTATGCTTCTTTCAACCTAGAACTTTCTTTCTTCGAGTCTTTTCATTGATAGGTCTATCCAATTGCATCCTCACAAATGCTTTCTGCAACCAACTTACCTAAGTTAGGATGTAGTTCTCTTCCCATCCCCATCATCACTCTTCAGCATATTTTATTGTCTGCAGAGAAGTTATGTCACTGTCAGAAAATTGTCAGAAATGGTTTGCTTTTTAATTATCTGTAACTGCAGAGGGTACTATCTGTCTGCTTTACCATTTAATCTTCAATCCTTACTACTCTGCCAGGCACGTGGTAGGTACTCAGTATTTATTTATCAACTAAATGCATACACATATTAATGTTATGTCCAACGTAAAGCCATTGCAGAGGCAGGTGTTTGTATCTGAGTGCTTTATAAAAGATTTTGTGGTGCTGGTGTGGTTGTTGGTTATTCACCCACATCCTTGAAAAAGCCTTTCCTTAATAGCTAAGTTTTCAACTAAGGTAATCCTAACGTTTATTCAGATGACTTGAAAATAATATAGTTTTTGAGGAATAAAAACCAAAACAGTTTGCTTTCCTTAAGAAAAATGGGCTATATCACTCTGGGAACATTCAACAATTTAATTTTCTACTTTTTTTTTTTAACAATATATGAACCATAGAATTAATATTCCCATCTAGATAAACCACAGAGAATTAAAATGTCCTAATTTTTGTCCCTATTAAATTAAATTGTAATATTTCAATCAGAGGTTTAGTTTGATCTTTTTACTTCCCATAGGTAAAAATAGCTCTCTATAGATACTTAATGGTATAAACCATAATGTCTTTTTATTCTTAAAAATACAATTGCTTTCCCCTAAAAGCTCCTAAATCATGGATATTTCCTGGACATATAGCTTAACAATACTAACAGCATTACTTTTCTCTCTTTTCAGTGCTATTTTTTTCCACAAACTCTTAGAACAAATGCTAATTATGATCTTTCATTGTCACAGGAGTATATTGAGGCTTGGGTAAGATGCAATGCATCTTTCCATTGCATATCATTCTCCTATATGTTATGTGACTATTTAAAAAATAGTGTTGCTGTTTATTTAAAATTGAACAGTGCAAGACAATCTTATATATACAACCTCTGACACTTGGAGGCTTTTAGTCACCCGAACTGCATTTGCACACTGATTCGCTGAGCAGGACTCATGTGTTTATACAATGGACATCATTAATTTAGATGTTCTAAAAACAGGTATTAGGTATTTCATATACATATTTTATAGACTTTACATATAGAAAAATATCTCTAAATCATTTGAATCATCAGATTATCTCAAAGTATGCACGTTTTTGCATGCATGCAAAATCAGCGTGTGTGTAATGCACATATGCAGCTCCCATGCAAAGAGCTAGCACGATGAAACCTACTTCACTTTGCTTAATTTCCATATTCTACCATTTTTATTTTTCTATGCAATGGCTTACATAGTATTTTGTGAATGTAATTTATGCTTTTATTTGTCTTTGTCTTTGGTAATTAGCTCCTGTGGATTCTCATTATCCTCGCCGTGTTTGGGTCCCGTGTGTCTGCCACTTAGAACTCATCTAGGAGGACATATGTTCTTCTTCTGTACTACCCTAGCCTTTCGAAACATTTTTTAACCAGTTTTTTTACCCAAAATTGTGCATTAGTGAAAATAACTGTATATGTGTATACATAATTAGTTGGGCATTATCTTAAGATATTGATCTTTTTCTATGTATATGTCTTGATAAACCTATTAGTTCATAACTATTCGGTGTGCGAAGAATCCTCGTGTTACTTATGTTTTATCCAGTAAATTGCCAAATAATCTTGCTTGCCTTCAATACAAATTTGGTAGCATTCATCTGAATATATTTGAAACATATTTTCTATGAAGTTCTTCAGTGCCTGAAAAAGTGTTATCAAAATCATCGTTTTGCTATGCCCATCCTAGTTAAATCCGCTTCTCCCTGTCTTCCGCCTCCCTTTCTGTCACATCACCCTAGTCTGTATTCTTCAAAGCAGGTATCTGAACCTACATTTAAAAGTTAGCTTTGTGTGAATGTGTATGAATACAGTAAATAATAAAACATATACAAATACAGAAATAATAAAACACTTTATATGTTTAAACATAGTATTTATTACCTGTTTAATAACTTCGAATACTTAGTTCCGTCAAGCTGTGGAGCCTCCCAATTTTAGGAAGTAGGGAAACTGCTATGGGTCTAGAAGTTTGTGATTTAGGAAGGATATGCTATCCAAAGAGTTCTCATCTAGAGAAAACAACTGATGTTAGTAGTCTAACTAGTAATAGTAAGAATGTTCCAATATTAGTATAGAGATAGGACATCCATAGCAATGCAACATTTGAAAGTGCACAGAAGGCTAGGTGATGGGTATCAGAGTTTGTCAGCAAGTAGACGGACGCACCAGCTAGGACTACCGACACTTAGAAGCATAACATTCATCAGGGAACCCAGACATCAACACAATTATGATGAATTAAATAAGAAAGCTGTTACTATCCCTAGGGCAAAAGTTAAGAATTAAGGTTGCAGGAACAAGTTGAACATTAATTTCTCAGATTACATTATCAGGTTAATACTAGAAAAATAACAATGGGCTAGTTACAGAGATCTCAGAATTAGTCCAGAATACCTAGTGGATCACCTGCCTAGGATTAAAATGGATTCCGGTGACCTACAAAATGGGCTAATAGGGTAGAGCAGAAGAGAGAAAAGGGCTATCGATTTGGAAAACTGGCAAAGCCTGACTTAATCAAAAGTATGTTTATTAAAACATGTTATTGTATATTTGAATCATGAAACAAAATAAATATATTTTGTAGCTATATAATTAAGCATGTTAGTGTACTGTATATATATATAATCTTATTAATAAAATATTGTCCTGTATTTTTATTGATTTGTCGCATATCTGAGTAGTACTACTTCCCTTTAAACTGAGTTCCTTTAAAATTTTAATTAGTTTGAACTAAAACATATATATCATAACAATAAGTAAAAAGTCTGTAAGAGGTATGATCAATTAAAGTAACTGAGGATATAAATAAAAATAAAATGAAAATACAACACTATTAAATTTCGGCTAGATTAATTTGCATGTCAACATCATAACTTCTGTGTCTGCTGTTGCTCTGTTAAAAGGGGAAATTAGCATATGCTTAGAGGGAAACTAATGAGTTCCCCCACTGTATAATCTGAAGGATTAAAATTGAATAATTTCATAGCTTTGTGGTTCAAAATTATTTAAGTACAGTGTCTCTGCATCCCCTAAGATCTTCTCCAGAATCACCAGAACCCACTTTTTGGCAAGATATTCATGAAGCAAAGTTGCCTCAATGCATGCAAACTTTAATCACCCTGGGTTCAAGGAAAAATGAATAACAGACAAAGAAAGAAATCTTACCCACAAATTTTCTACTCAACATTTTTTCAAACATTAGACAGATTCTTTCCAAATAATTGATATTTAGGGTTATTGTCTTTAAATATAGTATTAAAACTCATATTCAGAAATTAAATATTTGGGTTTTTCAATTTTAGGGAACAAGACTATGTTTGTAAACTTTTTTTTGTCTGCCAAATCTCTCTCTCTCTAGCATGCATTCTTTCCTTTTCTTAATCATATATAGTTAACATTTCAATTACTTACATATATATATATTTAGAAGGAAAAATTTTAAATAATATGTTTTGTACCAAACAAATTATTGATACCTAAAGTTTACTAAATATAAATATAGTGCCTATACATAATTACTTTGCAAAATGTTCTACATAGTTAGATGTTTGAAAGGTGAATAATAACTTCTTATTTTGAAGATATATTGATTCATGTCTTGAAAATATATGGGGAAATAGCTATCCTCATTTGAAATAGAAAGTTTAGAAGTCACTTTTATTAGTCCCTCACTTTTTATTAAATTTAGCCAGGAGATACTATCAACTTCTGTCTGAAAACTCAGCCTCCACCATGTATCTAAAGTCTTTCTTTGGAGATGTAAATAAATTATTTCTAATTGGAATGAGGCTCATCTCATCTATGGTAGACACCTGTCTTTGGTAACAAGACTAAGCCCATCATTTCATTATTCAGATGCCACATGGCAGATGGCAGATGACAATGACCTTTAGTCATTTTGTCCAGTGAGAGATAAAGTTAGTTCATAAATTGCCAATCTGCTGAGCCATCTGGTCTTTCATGGTGGATTTTTTTTTTTTTTTTTTAACCATGCAGAAGGCTTTGGGACATAATTTATTGACCACCTATGTTCTATATATCATTGTCTTACAAAGATAACCTGTAAACATTTGGGGATATACAGTGGCAGGGTACTCTATAAATGCTCCCTGTGAAATATGTGTAATGTAGCTTGAACATATATTTTTAGAATATTTTAATTTCTTTTACATTAGGTGTTTTGACATCTTGCATGTTTTCTGCTATGGGAGTGGGGTGGGAGACAGTATAAATATGCTCAGTGTAAACTCAAATAGTGAAGAACTTTTGGTTAGAATTAGCCATAAATTTCCCTGAAATAGTTTTTGCCATACTGATAAGTAGGTAGTTTATTTTTTTTAAACAATTTTGTATTTTGTAATTAATGCTATTGTTTTAAAGTAGAATTGGAAAAAAAATTACTTAAATTTAAGACCCAGTGCTTCACTTTGTAACTTGGCAAAAGATTTTAGTAAGTCCATCTAACCTTGCTTTCCATGAGGTAATTTGTAACTTTCCGTGTCATAGATATGAGGGAATCTGAGAAGAGCAAATCACCTATACAGTAGTGGTTATTATGAAACTTTGGAGAATTTTGTGGTTGTGAACATCCCAACTGGTGTTCACTTTTGTGGAATTCAGAGATTATTTCAATTTAATCACTTTACAATGAAAAGTAAATTATATGTCAGCTATTCTTAAAATAAATATGACAATTTAAGACCGATCATGTTGTAATCCTTAATAATTGCTAAAATTAATATACCAAGCAATTGCTTTCTGAAAGTAAAAGTAAATATCCTTATTACATAAAGGTGTAGCCACCCCTTAAGCCAACTGTTTCCTGGGCCAGCAGGCAATAGAATTATTTATTTATTTTATTTATTTATTTTTTATTTATTTTAAATGTATCATTGCTATTATTATTGATATTATTTTACAAAATAGGGATCGTAGTCAGGAATAATCCACAGTTTTGTTTTTTGTTTCTTTATTTCCTCTCATTATTTTTTTTCTCTTCCCTTTTTAATCCCAACTCCATGACTGCTACGTTGGTAATAGTCTCTAACTTTCTAGTATTTGCCAAGTGAGAGAAGTGTGAGCATGGTACTTGGTTTCTCTGTTTGCTGGCATTGCTTCTGGAGACCGCTGTTCACTAGGAGAGTAGCTGTCCGAGAAGATTCTGTCCATCTGTCTGCTGGCTCAGCGTAGATGCTATATTTGCTATTGCTAAAGAGGGAAGATGGGGGAAAAACACTTAGAATAAGGGTACAGAATCTGGAGGCTTTAGCAAAACTGTAAAATTATATTTGACAAAAATGAGAATGTTTGGAAATGCTTTACGACTCTTTTCTAACAGTCATCCCCCCTCCCACTGTGTGTCAGGCAGTGGGAGTCCTGAACTCAGGCAGGTGACTACTTCATTTTCTCAGGTTTCACACATGTGCTGCCACAGAAACTGTCATTTATTTACCATTTCCCTTTAAGTTGACTTGTTTGAGACCTGGACATCTAAATGTAACCTTATTAGTAAATGGAAAATTACTATCCCTGCCCACTAATACAGGTAAAAATAAATACAGTGAAAAGGAAAGAAATAGAAAAAAAAGTTTTTATAGATGTCATTATCTACCTAAAGCTCTAGTCTGAGAACTTCTATTTCTTTGCTTGAAATGGGAATCGCCAGATCCCCTTTTTTCTTATTTCATAAATACGGAAAGCATTACTTATTTTAGAAGAAAGCAGTGAGGACTGAAGGAGGATGTGTGTAAAAATTGTTCTGCAGCTACAGTGTACAGTTTCTGCAACAATTAATAGGTATAATTGTTGAAAGAAGAACATCGAATGAAAGCACAAAACTACTCGTCAAAGCGTGCTGATCTGCCTGCCGCCCAAGAAGTCTGACGGTGCTCTTGATTTTGAAAAATATAATGTCCATTATGACATATTTGTGGTTCTTTGACATAATTTTTCCTCTTCTTGGATTCATTTCTCTTTTCTTCTTGGATTACTTTCAGATCCAAGTAAAATATTTTAAAAATTGACATGAGTTTTAATTTAAAAAAAGAATCAGTTTTTAATAGAGTTGAATTTTTCAAAGATAACCTCAGTGATATCGCCACCCCACCTGCTCTTCTTACAGTGTGATGGTGACACTCAGAACTAGTCAGGTTTTTGTGACTATTTCCACACTAGATACAGAGGGACTGCTGTGAGATGACTTCTGAGGACGGGTCAGAAAAGGCCACGCATCTGTCACATTGTTCACCCGCACCCTTGCCCTGGAGACATCAGTTGCTGTATGAATTCAGTGGCCCTGCTGGCTGAAATGTGAGAAAGTCCAACCAGCTCCACAGAGAGCCCACGTAGAGAAGCCCTGGCAGGACAGGAAGAGTAAGGGTTGCCAGGGCAGGCCCCAGTTTCTCCACACCCCTCCACTGTTCCAGCTCCAGTCCCCATCTGACAGTTACCATGTGAGAGACCCGGAGCCAGAAATCCCAGCCAAGCCCTTCCTGCAGTAACCATGAGCGAAAATGAAATGATTTTCATTTTTTTAATCTCTAAAATTTGGATTCATTTGTTATGTAACAATAACTAAGCAGAACAACGTCCAATTCTTGATATTTTTGTGCCTACAGCCATATACTACAAATGCTTTTTTCTCCCCTTCCTCTTTCTCAAATGGCGGTAGGCTGCTGATCTGTCTGGAAACTGTTATTTCCCAAATGTTGCCTTCTGGTAATCCCATGACCTATTCTATTGTTCCAGATTTTTTTTTCTGGCAACATTATTTTTTAAAATATGTTTTCTTTTTATTTAAATGATAAAATACTTGAAAATTATGAGATAATTTTAAGTAGTCAATTTACAATAATTCTAAACTATCATCTACTTCTTTGAGGTTGGGATGAATTTTTGTTGTTGTTGAGTAAAGGTTTACATTAAGAAAATAATCAGAAAATGCTGATGTTAAAAGAAGACCATAAAGAAAATACATACCATTTCGAAAAATGGCGTTTCCCAATCTCTAATTAGAAGATATTTGAGTTATTCTAAGTCTTCTTTTCTTTTTGCAGAAGCCCAAGGAAGAAGGAAAACAAACAAACAAACAAAAAACTGGCAACAATAGATCAAAAACATATTTTTTAAGAAAAAAAATATTTTAGGGAAAATATTTGGTTGGGAAAAATAATGTTGGGTACTTATAAATAACTGAGAAACTACTCCCATAATATGACAGAGTGACCAATATTAAAAGAAATAAAAAGAATGGCTCAGGGAATATTATTATTACTTTTTTTTTTTTTTTTTTGCCATCATCTTGGGGGAAAAAGATTGTTACATTATTTTTGGAAAAGTATCTGGAGCCATAACAATAGTTCAACATTTCTTGACGTCTGGTGTCTCTCCAGTTGACCTCTCTTTATAAACCACTCCCCAAAGTTTCTCTCCCCCTCTGTCTCTCTTCTTTTTCTAATAATGAATAGAAATACGTTGTCACCTGGTCCTTTTGCTCTGAAATTTTTCAACCAAAATATCAATTTAAGAAGCAGTTTTGTTGGAAAGTAGTTTTATATGCTTCTATTTTTAAAGACTGATAACAATGAACAACATAGCATTTTTAAAATTTTAGTTTGTTTTGAAAGATAAATTGTCTACAAAGATTCTGAAGATTCGTTGTATACAAGTAATAAGCAAATCACATGTGAATTCATTTTGATATCTTCTGACTGCCAAGAGAGTAATACATGCACTGGACTTCCATCTTTTTTTGTCTGTGTGTTGTTTTAGTTCCACAAATGATACTTATATAGGCCATCACCTGGACAACGTTTAACGTCCAGTCCTGGTCTAGTGAGCTGCATTTTGCTTCCCATTTTTGCCGCATGTACATTTTTGCCGCATGTACATCTTACTCCTTGCCCCCACAGAACTGTGGGAATTCACACTTTAAAGTACACATTTTATAATGGGGATTTTCTTTCTTTTGTTAAAAATATCCCTTTGCATTCAAGTCATTGCTTGTATGTTTTCAGAGATCATAAACATACACACAGGAGAGGGGCAAAGAAAGAAAGGGTGACAAGAAGATAGATAGATAGATAGATAGAGAGAGAGAGAGAGAGAGAGAGAGAGAGAGAGAGAGAGAGAGAGAGAAACAGAGATAGAAAGAGAAGATTTTTGTCCCTGTTTCTAATCAGTCATATCGCCATCCATCAAGATCAGGACATACATATTTTCTAAATATCACAGTAGTTTTTTTCAGATAATTATAGTAACATTCTATCTGAAGCCAAGTAAAGACTGTGATGACAAATCTAGTCACATAAAAGGAAATATATAATAGTGTCATATGAATGAATATTAATGGGAAAAAAAATGTTCCCCTTCTAATAGGGCGAGGTATGCTAAACCCCATTGCTTTTCTGAGCTGTGGGATTTAGCATGCCACACACAGTCACCCCTAAATGGCACTGAGCTTTGTCATTCTTGTATTACGTTTCACCATGATTTGCTTATTCTTAACCCAGAAAAGGAAAATCATTTCCAGTTCTAACAGGAAGATGTGAAAATACTTGCCATGTATTTCCTTTTCCCTCCTTTGAAACATGATAGCGTGTATTGGTGGTTCAACAAGGTCTACAAAGATACCTTCCAAGAGAAGTTACTAGAATGAAAGTACTATGTATATGTCTGGACAGACTCTGATGGTCCAATTAAGAAATTAATTTCCTCACCAAATTTACTATGGACATCCTCGTGGCTACTTCCACTATTTTTTTTTTTCCCCTCCAACTCATGTCAAATTCTCAGGAAATGTTGTTTATAAAAGTACTGTATAATCGCATTGACATTAATCTATAAAATATGAGTATTCATAAATTTTTTTCAGATTGGTCCCTCTGAGTTAAAAGTTTTGAAACTTCATGTAGACTCTGCCTTGTGGTGTGGACATTTTGTCTACAGTTCTAGAACTTTCATTGTTTAAGTGCCCAAAATGATATATTAAAGTAACCTTTTGTTGAAGACAAGTTTAAAGTAATCATTATAACTCTTTATAATGCCCCTCAAAATAGAAAATTTTAATTGCTGAGCATAGTATGCAGTAAATGCTGATAAAATGTTATGTGAAAAACACAAAGGTTTGTTTCACTAGAAAATAATTTGCAATAATTTGCCTTCTACATTATGCCATGATGGAATTGGGCATTGCCTATTCTCAGAATTCAAATAAAACACATAATTTCAAGTTAACCTAAATTTGAGCCATATAAACATTTAATTAAGAATGAATGAAATAATTGTACTTGAACAGATTATAAATAAAAAGCATCTGTTTGGCAATTTCTGAAAGACGAGCTATATTACATTCTGTTATATTTTTGAAAAGAAATGTATAACATAATTTAAAATGGCAGACATTTTTTTCTTGTAAATACTGCCAACTAGTTTTATAGATAGTGTTATTCTAGAATGCTACCTACATCTTGCCAAAGTACATACCAAATAATCATTTTCCCCGGAGACTCCCCTACCTACCCTGCAGAATTTGACTTTTGTTAGGAAGTTGGAGTACATAAGACCTGACATTACCTGCACTGGATGAGTACCAGATTGAATCAATTTCACTTCATGCAAAGATAGGCTCTTATTTAGATTTTCTAATTCATTATTGGTCATTGACTCAAACAGATATTTGTTTTCACTTTTAAACACTATCCTTTAAAATGGTGGAAAGGTAGCAACACATAATGGAGAACATTTTTTTGGTGAATTGCTGTTACTGAAATTGATGAAGGATACTTTTAAAAGACCCTAATAATTTAATTATGAAAAAAATCTTTTTTTTTTTTTCAAACTGGCAAGTTCACACTAGAATCTTTCCTTATTCTTTTGTATGTGAAATTTGAAGACAACTGTTTAAAGTTCATTTTTTTCAATCTCACCTTTACTAAGGTAAAATTTGCATAAAATAAAATTTACCATTTAAGGGTATGATTCAAAGAGTTTTGACAAAGGTATTCAGCTATGTAACCATCACCACAGTCAAGATATAGAACATTTTATCAGTCTGAGATGGTTATACAATACCCCATGTAGTCAATCCACTCCCCTACGCCCAGGCCTTCATCTGATTTATGCCTCTCGCCTTACCTTTTACAGAATGTCCTATAAATGGAATCATACAGTATGCAACTTTTACTGTCTGGCTTCTTTCTCTGACCACAATACTTCTGAGATTCATCAAGATTGTTGCATGTATTCACAGTTCACTCCTCTTAATTGCTGAGTAGTATCTCACTGTATTTATATATCACAATCAGTTTATTTATTTGCTGGTTAATTCCTTACAGTTTGTGGTAATTTAAATAATGTTGCTTTGACCATTGGAGTACCAATCTTACGATAGACACCTGTGTATTGATCAGGGTTCTCCAGAGAAACAGAACCAATAAAATATATAGAAATATCTTGAGGACTTTGAGGCCTGCAGTTAAGTTTTCTTTTCTACTCACGCTCAGTAGCAGGAAAGGAGCTGCTTCTCAGAAGGGGTGTAGTTACCTGCAGAGGCTGACAGGGCTTTGCTCCACAGTCCTAAGGGCTGAATCAGCATCTCCTAAGTGGTGAATCTGCCCCGACACTTCAGGCCCCATAGGAGCTGAGCTGCTGGGGCACGTGGCCCAAAGGGCAGAGCGGCTCGCACAGCAGCCTGGACCTTGTTCTGGGCCCCACTCAAAACTAGCAGCTTTTTGTGTCACCCAGTGAATGGACCAGAATAACACACCCAGATGAGGGACATGGTACCTCCAAAATCCAAAGAAGCCCCCTAAGTGTTGTGCCCCTTTTTCATGGTAGGAGGAGACAGATGCAACAAGTTAGCCTTCACCTTAGAAGGTGCATCTCGCCATGGCCCACGCCCCTGGACCCCTAGTAATTTCACTCAGGTAGAAGGTCTCTGAAGTTCTGTCAGATTTATTTCCTACCCTCTGACACGCAAATGTCTTACCAGTCAGTCTACAGTAGTTGCTACTTCTCTCTGTCTAGGTTTGATCAGCATAATGTCATCTGTGTAAAGGAGCAGCATGCTGTCTTGTGAAGGGAAAGATAATCAAGATCCCCGTGAACTAAACTGACATAGGGCTGAAGAGTATACGCCTGAGGTTGGGCAGTGAAGGTACATTGCTGGTGGTCCTTATTGACGGGGCGGGAAGCAAAGGCATTTCTCAGATCAGCAGGTGCATACCAGAAACCAGAGGATGTGTTAATTTGCCCAAGCAGTGAAACCACACCTGGTACAGAACCTTCAGTGGGAGTCACCTCCTGGTTACGCTATGATAATCCATGGTTCTTCTCTGAGACCCGTCTGTCTTTTACACAAGCCAAATATGTGAGCTGAATGGGAATACAGTGGGAATCACCACCCTTGTTTCTTTCAAGACCTTGAATGTGGCATTAATCTCTTCAATTCCACCTGTAATGAGGTATATTGTTTGGTTTACTATTTTCCTAGATAAAGGCAGTTTAGTGGCTTCTGATTGGCCTTTCCTACCATTATAGCACTCACTCCACAGGCCAGGGGACCAATGTGGAGATTCTGCTACTGCTGAGAGTATTGATGGCAATTAAGCATTCCAAACTGGAAAAATAACCACAGGATGGGTTTAGGTAGCTATTGGTCCCTCTCTGGGGTGAACATGAGCTAAAACTCCAATCATCACTTGACTTCTATAAGCCCCTACTTTGACTAGTGGACCACAGTGGGTCCCCTGGAATTACTGTCAGTTCAGAGCCAATGTCCAGTTGTCCCCGAAATTCTGATTATTTCCTTTTCTCTAATGTAGTTACCCTGGTAAAAGAGGGTCGATCCCTTAATAGAAGTGTGGGAGAGAGATTAACCACATATATTTGTAGCAACATGTCAGGGTCCTTTCTCAAAGGGACCCACTCTTGCCTTCATTGAGGAGGTGCTGGGCCAGTGAACTGGCTCCAATCTGAGAATTGATAAAGCGGCTGTGCCTCTCTGTAATTATGATTCAGGTTAGAATGTATGCCCTTGACCTGGAACTTTTTGTTTATACAGATCAGGTAAGAATGTTGTAGGCCCCTATCCACTTCACTTTCAGGAATGACATGGTCAGCCAGCCAGTGCCATAGATCTGAATGAGTCAGACTCTTGTTACTGATGCTTTGACTCTGCTGTCTATTCCAGAAACCACACCCCCTTTGTCTTCAGTGCTGCCCTTGGCCCCTGCCTCCCTGGGATCTAATTACCCCATTGTGTTTAGTTTTCCCACTGTAAGGTCTGGCCTACAGAGAAGAGTGATCAAAGTGCTCTTCAGGGGTCTGGGGGCTCCCCTCACATATTTGTTTCTCACAGCGTTGGTGAAGGGCCTGTGTTCTAGACTGTCCCAGTGTAGGTAAGGAGGTCGTAAATGACAAATGCACTCCCACATTCCAGTCTCTCTAAGCCATTGAATCCCTTCCTCTAAATTAAACAAAGGCAGGTCTAGTATTTTCAACTTGCTCACTTTGGGCCACCTTTCGGCCAGTGCTTCAGCCAACCAACCAAACTGTCAGAGCCCCTTCTGACTCCCAGAGATGCAACATTAAATGCAGAATCTCTGCTTGGGGAGCCCATATCATAAGTTCCAACTGATTAAAACTTTAATTTTCTTTCAACAATTATACTATTAATATCCAATTCCCACACATGTTCCCTTGATTTCTGTATCAATTATAAAACTCAAACAGGTCTTTTGGAGTATAGTGTACCTCTGCTAGGTCACACTTAGTACTTCATCTTTAGGGCCCTGCTGGGACTTGATTAGAGGTCTAGTTCTATAGAGGGGAGCCTCAGGGTGTTTCCTGAGGACACTCAATGTTGTCTTGCACAGCAACTGCCTCATAAGAGGCCATTACAGTGTCCTCAGGCAATGCAGGATTAATCTCCTCTGATAGCTGTGGTGAGGCCACTCCCACTGAGGGTGGGGATGCCTTTTCCATGGACAGAGATGACTCATCAGAATTTAGTGGCTCAATGTCTCCAGGCTCATCAAGGTCCTTCCACGTGTCCCTATTCCAACCTTCAGGAGCTCATTTCTTCCCAGTCAATGTCCTCACATGAACAGTAGACAGCCTATGAGGTTGGGAGATCAACCTGGGTTGTGATTCAGCCAATCACAGGACAGGATTATGAGCTTGATGTCCAGTGATCTCAGCCCTGTGGCCACAGGAGAAGAACGTCTCCTTCAGGGCACATGTGGAACTTTTCAGATCACTTATGTGGCACTTGAGCTGGGGATTTGAATTCATGAAATCATCCTTTTCTTTTTGACTTAGGATCAACAAGCCAATCTCTCATTGTATTCATGAGACTTCTACAAATGTGTGAACGTATTGTATACATAGTCATCCAGCTCTTTGCTTCTTATAAGTGGTTGATTAGGACTATGGATGATGATATTTTGTGTATCTGTATTGCCAGGTCATGCCATGGACTATCAGTGTTCTCTTTGCTACTGTAAATAGAGTCTTTAAATGTAATCACAGCTGGTTTCACAAATCCCAGAACCAATTCAGAAAACTTATTCTTGAGATTCTATTCCTTTAGAACCACTCTTAGATGAAAGTCTATATTGGTCAGGATTCCATAGGGAAACAGAACCTGTAGGATATAGATGAAGATCTCTCTCTCGCTCGCTCTCTCTCTCTCTCACGCACACACACACACACACACATGCACACACTATATGTGTATCCCTCTCTATATCTCTATATATAGATAGATAAATACATATATATATATATATATATATATATATATATATATATATATATATATATATATATGTATCTATCTATATATAGATATATCTGTCTATGTCTACGTCTATGTATAGCTACATCTATATCTATATCTATATCCAGGAGAGCCAGTTGTGTCAGTTCCAGTTTTTGTTGAAAGACCTAAGAACCAGGAGAGCCAATAGTGAAATTTCCAGTCCCAGAGTGAAGGCTTGAGAAGGAAGAGAGATGATGATGATGTAAGTTCTAGCCAAGGGAAATGACCAGTGTCCGAGCTCAACAATGAAGCCAGAGACATTCCCTCTTACTCAGTCTTCATTTTATTTAGAGATTCACTCATGGAATGAGCACCACCACATTAGGAAGGCTTTACTCAGTGTGCTAAACTCATCCGAAATCCTCTCACAGACTCATGGAATGATGTTGGACCACATATCTGGCCCAATCAAGTTGTCACATAAAATTATCTATTAGAACAAGTTTTCGTTTCTCTAGTGTAAAGAGTTGGAATTAAAATTGCTCAAACCTGTAAAAAGTGTATGTTTTTATTTCCAAAAAACAGATCATAAAACCATGTTCCTAAGTGTCTGTACCATGCAGCATTTTAACCATCAATGTATGGGAGTTCAACTCATTCAGATCCTCGTCAACACTTGCTATTGTCAATATATGTCATTTAAAGCATTCTTCTTGAATGTGTAGTGGTATCTCTTTGGTGACGTTTAATGGTAGTGTCATTGATGTCTGATTGACATGTAATAAACTGCACTTATTTAAAGTGTACAGCTTGATAAGCTTTGACATTACATATATAGCCATGAAACCACTACTCCAGAAATTATGAAAATATGCATCATCCCCAAAAGTTCTCCCATGCCCCTTGGAAATCCATCCGTCTCTCCTATAGACCCACACCCACTCTATATATTATTTTTATTTGGCTTTTTTCACTCAACATAATTATTTTGAGACTAATGTGATGTACTATTAAAACAATGCCCTTTTGAATACTACTCAGTACCCAGTGCATTAAGATATCACTTAACTCTGGTTTGTAGATATACAAACTATTCCCTTCCTTAAGAAAGCTTCAAAATTGTTTCACCTGCTATTTTCTGGTAGAAAGTTTAAATTACCATGCTTCCCTGAAAATAAGACCTAGCCAGAATATCAGCTCCAATGCATTTTTTTGGAGCAAAAATTAATATAAGACCCAGTCTTATTTTAAGTCTTGTTTTAAGACTGGGTCTTATATTAATTTTTGCTCTAGAAGACACATTAGAACTGACGATCTGGCTAGGTCTTATTTTCGGGGAAACATGGTATATATCATTTTGGAAAAACTAATGATATTGTTTTTGGAAACACTAAAGTATGTTATTTTAGTTTATTATTAATTACTTTTACTATTAAAAATAATCTATATATATTGTGAGAAAGATGTGGGAATTTTCAGATTATAATTTTAAATTTACATTACAAAATATTCACAATTTTATAATTTATATAGTATGGTCCCTTGTATATAACATGTTAGTGCTTGTGTCTGCATGTGTGAGGAGCATGTGGCTCTAAATGTAGAGAATGAGCTGAGAAGATATAAAACAAAAGTAAACAATGTGTTTATATTTTGTTGTGGAAAAGGGGAGTAGAAGTTAGAGAAAGGAGGTTGATGAGATTTCCAAATTTATGTAAAAAAAGTTAACAAATCTTTTTTTTAGTACAGAAAGTGCATTATTCTGATCAATAATATAGTCATTTATTACTTGAAAACTAAAAAATAGCATTTGATCCATGACTGAATACTATATGTATTTTCCTTCACATCTTAAAACAAAATAAAAATTAAATTAAATAAAACAAACATAGTAATTTTTGCAAGACTCAGTTGCAGGAAATCCCTCCTGGGTATCTGATCCTACCCTAG
Source organism: Rhinolophus sinicus (assembly GCF_057876585.1). Lineage (NCBI taxonomy): Eukaryota > Metazoa > Chordata > Mammalia > Chiroptera > Rhinolophidae > Rhinolophus > Rhinolophus sinicus. The sequence continues at coordinate 126,739,152 of NC_142515.1, forward strand.
GACCTAAATATAACCACTATAAACTAACAATAACAATAGAAGTGCAGGAAATCTTCTCCCCAAAGAAAGTTTCATTGTCATTTATAATGTCAGTACACTTATTGAAAACATCTGCGCATGTCCATGTCAAAGAGTTATAATTACTTTTTATTTTCTAACCAAAAAATCCAATAAACTTTAAAATTAAATACCTACTCCATATTTGCCCACAGTTGAGGAAAAAAAAATTGAAAAAGGAAGCATAACACATTTTTTTCAGAAGCCATTAAATTTGTGACAGGTGCTGTTATGAGTGAACATTGCAGATACACAGTTTTGCATTTGTGACAGTTTTTGTAATCTAATTTTTAAAATGGTTGCCTTTTAAATGAGATGTATTGTACAAGATCATTTCCTAGGATAATATTACAAAGTAACGTTTTAAGGTTTAAATTTGTGTCAGGATAAAAAGAGCTGAAAAATTTGAGAAATTAAACTTGCCTCTCCTAAATATAGTTCAGTTATCCATGATTATTTATTTATCACTTTATTTCTAGTGTAGCACATAATATTATGGAGAGAATGCTGATTATAGATAAGTGAAATTTTAGAGAAGTAGGTAATTTAAATCAAATTCCGTGATTTATTTTATTCAACCTTCAAGTTTAACGGCCAATATCTCCATTAAGTTGTACATTCCAATTCTGTTAACTATATTTTCATATATTAAAATGTATCATTTTCCAGTAGTTTTGATTATTATCACTTACGGAGCTGAATCCAATGTTATTGAATCAGATGAATCTTTCCTTAATGGGAAGAAAGAACATTAAAACTTTCTGGACTTATTAGAAAAGTATTTGTTTGAATTATTAATTATCTAAATCTCATTAACAATGGAAAGATGTGATACTCTGGGGAAATCATTTGGAGGATGCTCACTTTGCTACATCTCTGTTTATTTTATATTCTGCACTTGTATTCAGCTGAGCATCATAAAAATGAAGAATATATCCCAGTTACCTTAACACAGTGGTTCTCAAGCTAACCAGAACAAAAGCCTCCTTTTCGCTTCTTACATAAAATGTTCTGTAACAAACATGTTACCGAAAATAAATTAATAGATAGCATAAGTTTACTCTCACATAAACCTTCAGGTCAAAAAGCGAACAAACCCTACTTAAAACCCTAATGCTAATACAAAGGGTACATAAGAAGGAAGTAATCCATAATAAACTAATACTTCTCAATGTGAAAATATGTGGGCATGACTATAGTGGATCGTATCCCAGGTACACACACTTGTACCCACCCACTGAACAAGGAACCAGGGCAAATGGACAAGTACAGAAAGAGACTGATGTAAATTTGAAGTTGGCGATTCGGATACTTTTGACATGATGATGTGATTGTCCCCAAAATAGAAAAATAATTATTGATACATTATCAAACCAAACAAATACAATTTTCTATTGATTTAACGGTAGTTGCATTCTGTGCATAATATATTCTGAAAGAACCTACTTTGTATTTTTATATAAAATAGAGTTAGCTTCTAAGCTCAAATAATTGAAAACATGAATACGTTTCCCATCTAAGTAAATATCCAGCAGGGCATTTGCAACTCAGGTAGGTTTCTAGATATCTCTTTATTGGGCCAGAGTGCTGTGCACATTGGAGCATGTCTGCCATCTCTAGCCTCTTTCCACAAAACCCTGGTGGTACCTCCCTCACCACCACAAATCTTAAAATGCCCCAGGGAGAATTTCTTCTGTGGGAATAACTTTCTACAGCTCTTGATAACTACTGAATAATCTTGTAACTGTGCTGAGTGTTGATGTTGTTACTGTATGTGTTCTATTTAACATCCCTAAAGTAAGTGTAGTGATGTTCAGTTCATTTTCCAGCTATTGTACGATTGTTGTGGTTCACTCAGATCTGTCCCATGTGGAGCTCCATGTAATAAACTGCATTTGGTATTGGTTGCCGAGATACTTTAAGAATTGAACTTAAAGCTGAACTATAGCAATTCTTGGGGCTCTTTACCTATGTTTTAAAAATGATCTAATTTTTTTTTAAAGATTTTATTGGGGAAGAGGAACAGGACTTTATTGGGGAACAGTGTGTTCTTCCAGGATTTTTTCCAAGTCAAGTTGTTGTCCTTTCAATCATAGTTGTGGAGGGTGCAGTTCAGCTCCAGGTCCAGTTGCCATTGTTAGTTGCAGGCAACCTTGTGGTTGAGAGCCTATGCTCCAACCAACTTTGCCATCTGGGAGCCCTGTGGCAGCTCATCTCAAGGTGCTGTGTTCAAACTTAGTTGCAGGTGGTGCAGCCCACCATCTCTTGCGGGGGTTGAGGAGTCGAACTGGCAACCTTGTGGTTGAGAGCCCACTGGCCCATGTGGGAACTGAACCAGCAGCCTTCAGCATTAGAAGCACGGAGCTCCAACTGCCTGAGCCACCAGGCCGGCCCAAAAAAAAAAAAAAAAGATCTATATTTTTATTTTGTTTTTGTCTGGAATTTTTGCCGCTTTCTAGTGTGCCATCATTTTTACTTCTGTGTATTCTGTAAGCTGCTTCGATTCCTCTGTAGATTAAAGTTAGAGAAAGCGAAGTACTGAGATAGAAAATATTGTCTAGGCAACATGTGCCAAATTCTTACCGTCATAGGTCTTATCTAATATTGGAGCATTCCACAGAGATTTTGGAATCTAGAACCTCAGGTGACGTTGGTACCACCATTGGAATAATAAAGTATCTCCATCATATGTTGTTACAGGATTTGAATGAAATGAAATTGTTTAGAAAACTGTTTGGTTCAAAGTGTGGCATAAAATTAAATATTGTTAATTTGTTGTCTATTTGGCTTAGTTTTTGACATAATAAAAGGTAAGAGACGGTCTTACCTCTTTTAAAGCAACAATGTCTGCCAGAGTATTAATGTAATGGGGAATAGATATTCAAAATAATCATTATGTTCTTTTTGATGATTCTAGTTGAATTAGAATCTCAGATTCTCATTTATATGCTGTATGAACAACATTGCTGATTATATACTGGTGGTTCTCTCTCTCTTTCTCTCTCTCTCTGTCACTGTCTCTGTCTCTGGCAAGTCATGGTTTAAAAATAATAATATTTGCTATAATCCCAGGCATATTTCAGATTATGTCAAATGTTTATTTCCTTAGAAGAAAAAACAAACAAACAGCTATTACATTTTAACACTTTAAGACATTACACATTTTCCCAGAAAGTTCAATGGTATTTGCAAAATAATCAAGTGACTGAAAATAATTAAATAGCAGAGAACATTTAAATTCAAGCATCGGTAGTACCTGATGTACCACATCATGAAATGTGCTGTCCTTTATGACAATGCTTCCTTTCACTGTTTTTCTCGCTTCTCTCCTTACCCAAAACATAAACTAGCAATAGTCCATCAAAACTGGTTAATTTAATCATCCATTAAAAATTCTTTAGTTAACTCAAGTAATGTTTTACACAAAAAGAATCAGCATTCGTCTTTATGAGATAATGCACTTTCCATTAAAGAAGAAAGAATGATTATTTAGGTATTAGGTGAGCTGCTCAAGTCTTAGATGAGAGACCTGCATCCATTGGTTCTATTTATGTAGAAAGCAGGCAAGGTACAGTTCTAGCAAGTGATATCACATCATATGTCTATTTCTCAAATCCACGATGTTTTAAAATTTTCTAGTGGCTTAAATTCTGCCAAGGACTCTGTATTTTATTCTTAATTACATGCGAAGAGGAGTGACATGATTAGGTTAATGCTTCTCCAGAATTATTCACCTGTTGTGTAAGAAAATACTGGATGACAAGGGTGGGAGCAGAGAGACCAGGTGTGAGGCAATTATTATAATCTCTGGGATGATGACCTAGAATAAGAAAGTTGCAGAGAAAGTCATTTACATCTATTCAAGAAGCATTTATAGAGAATGAATGAAGGTAGACATGCAATAGATGCCAAGAAACAAGATAACAAAAATGTTAGAAATATATTACCAAAAAATTTAAAGCAGCCATTATAAAAATACTTCAACAGATAATTTATGGCTATTATTCAATTGTCTACCTGATAAAATGGTTATATTAATAATGTTTAATAACTAGAAAAGTAAAATATTTAAATAAAATACTGCATGAGTTATACGAGATATGATCAAAATCTACAGTGAATGTTTAAATAAAAAAAAATTATTACGGTAAAAGGCACATTGCATTAATCCCCCTGAAATTACTCTCCCTCACTTCAATCACACTTATCCCATCATTCTTTCCACTTTCTGAAGCAGTTCTGGAAGTTCTCTTTCATCAGTATCTTTAGTTGCACTGTTGTGGCTGCCTCGATGTCCTGAATTCATTTTGACTTTAAGGAAGAGCCAGAAGTCACACGGTGCCAGATTCGGTGAATAAGGTGGATGAGGATGCACCGTAATGTTTTTATTTGACAGAAATTACCATATACCAGAAGCGATGTGTAGCATGGAGCATTTTGATGGTGGATGAAGTAAAGAAACTCATGAAAGAGGGCTTCCAGAACTGCTTTAGAAAGTGGCAAGAACAGTGGGATAAGTGTGTGCAAAGCGAGGAGGAGTATTTTGAGGGGATTCATGGCAACATCTCTTTTACTGTAATTTTTTTTATTTAAACGTTCACCTTATTTGTTGATCACACCATATACTACAATGACAGTATAATGTATAGCATATAATATTAAGTAATCTTATATGAAAGAGTTAAAAATATGTGTTGCATACATACTTTGTGCCTGTTTATTTAAGTATAACATAACCTATAGAAAAGAATTGTATATATAATATATAAATAATGTATATATAATTTTATATAAGAGGTACTCAGAGTGGTTACAATCAGCGTCCAGACACTTCTGATTACACCGAACTACTGCTTGAGCAAAATTGACCAAAGTGTCCACTTGTATACATTTTCTTGGCACCCCCTGTATATAATATAATTATATAGATAAAAACTAGAAGACGTTTTACAAACACATTAATAGGGTTTATCTCTAGAAGTAGCATAATGATTTTTCCCCCAAATGTAGTGCTCTAAGGCATTCTGATCTAATTAAAGGAAAGCAGAAATGGAGAAGCACTCCTGATTGCACATGGAGGGGTTGAATTAGGCAATGAGATCTATTGATCACAATGGACCCCTTGAGAAGCCATTGACCTGGACAATTCCTCAATAATCGGGTCTAGCAGGCTCAGTTTCTCCACATTCCCTCTCGTCCATTCCCATTAGATCGTTGTAAAGAGGTTACATAACAGACATCCCGCCCCAGATGCCAAAAGGCATTTGGTGATGGGTTAGATCTGCCAAGCAATCACTGCTCTTCATCAGTAAAATTAGGTGTCCATATGAATGTGCATATAGGAGGAAATCTGAGTGTGTATTGTAGCTGTGTGTGGCAGTCTGTTGCCATGTAACGCTCACTTCCCTGATATTTACTGTCAGACTTCATTCACAGATATTTCACAGACAGATGGTTTCTTTCACTGGCTCAGGAGCCACTTCAAAGTGTTTTGATTCCTGACCAAGTCATATATCATACTTCCTTTAGGAAGATTTTCTTCCCAGCTGCAGGCTTTAAAATGAAATCAAGAATAATCAGAAGGCTACACAACTCTTCGAGTTTAACTACCTTCAAAGAGCAGACAGCAAAGCCTCTTCACCATAGCAACATATTAGAAGCTAAATAATATTTAACACTTCTTCAAAGGCAAATTGACATCATGGGAGAGGCTCCTATTAAGACAACTGACAGAAAATATAACAGGAAAACCCACAGAGATCTGTATTTGTCATTTACATTACTTTCAAACTAAAACTGAAGGTGTTGAATATACTCTTTTTTTTTTTTTAATTTGCATCCACCCAACCCATCCAGTGCTAAATTATTTCAGCATTAGAACTTTTTTCCCTGCCTGATCAGAATCTACTAGTTATAAGATCCATTAACTTTTTTATAATATGAGTTTAAAATTCAGAAGGCATTTTCTAGACAAAATTGTTTTCACTACTGCTTACATAGTTTTTAGTTTTACAGGAACATGAAGATTTTGACACAACAAAACTCAAATATAAGATAAATGTTAGGGGGATTATTGTAACAATAAACACAAGGCAATTATTTTGAATTTTCGATTCTTGTAGCACCTCCTGTTTCTCCTCCTTTGGCGTTCTTGTTCGTTTAGGAGTGAACTCCTCACATCTGGACCTAGGGAGGCAGACTTTTCTATACTGTTCATGTAGGAGGCAATTTTGATAAATCTCAGACATCAGAGACCTCAAAGAGGCAATTTTCCTCTTTAGTAAATATAATAGACACTCAAATAATATTCATTTCAATAATTAAAAGGATGGAGCTAATGGGAGCAAAAAATTCAAATTGTGGTTTTATAGAACAATATTACATTCTATTTAAATTTTGTGACACTAAAAACTCATCAAATATCGGCCTCAAGTCTTCATTTGCTAAAAAATAAAAATTGTGAAGAATTTTATTTATCAAATTTTTTTCCAAGTGGGAAATAAGGTGAGACCAATGGAAGGAGCAGCTTCTCTTAATGGAGCAGCCCTCAGTCTTCTTATTTTGTCTGCCTGGAATATCCTTTCCTCGTCCACCATCACGACTTGAATTAAGCAACATTTTGTTCATTGTTTACTTCCATGAACATCTTCAGTCATGTCAGTAACGTTCCTTTAGCCAACTCTGAAAATCATACTCTTATGTTTCATTCTTTGACCACTTTCTCATCTCCTTTTACTAACTCATTCTTATATCCCCAATACTACAGTTAAGCATCCCAAGATTCAAATATGTTCACTTTCTCACAGTCTGTTAGCTACTCTCAAATTTCTCCTTTGCTATCTAACTCATATCTAATAGGCACTTACACCATCTTCCTCAGAACCATAAAGAAAACTTCTGCAAACATAGGAAAGGTCTGATTCCTCATTCCTAACTGGTAATATATGTGTCTCCAGGCTTTTGTTGTTCCATTGTTGAGTCACACAGTTTTTCTTTTATGCCCTCCTCTATTTGTAGTGAATAGGAATAGCCATCTATTTCTCTCAGAGTCTCAGACCATCAAGTGAGGAGTTCCTCAAACTCCTTCCTTGTCACCCAAAAAGTGATTCCCTCTTTCCTCTTTCCAATGACAGATGTCTAAGGCATATCCCTGAAATGATAGTTTGGATGGATCCCTTGTGTCCTCTTATGTCTTTAGCTGTAATTGCAGTTATTTGGAATAAAAACAAAAATTTAGAAGGCTAACAAATGCTATAGATATTAAAATATTCATAAAATAATAAAATTATTAACTGTCAGAAGTCTATGATACTTTTTAAAAATATTGGTTTTAAGCCTTTTTTGGTTTCTACTTTATGTGACAATAATCGTATAATTAAAAAAAATTCTGTAATAGGAATAAAAACATAATGAAGACATTTTTAAAAAATTATTTTCATTGACATTTTAAAAAGTTCCCCACCTCGTAACTTCTTGATGTTATGTGAATTTTTTGATCAGTGCCACTTTTGGGAAAACTTTTCTCTAGTTTCTGTCAAAATAAGTTGCTAAATTTCAGGGCATGTGTGATACCACCTCTAGTCCTGGCTTTTATATCAAGACAGTGGGTGAATCTGCACTGTGGAGGGGAAGCACATTCTTTGCAGTCAAGCGCAGGTGCACGATGGCTTTCAAGAATATAACTATACTGAAATAACTGTGAACCACAAAAAATATCCCACTAAACCCAAACTCAATGTATTTCCAACTCAATTTCCTTTTACCAGCTCTCCAAAAATGTCCGTGGCCACTGCAGTGCTATCTTAGATGAAAGGATATGAGTCTCAGGGAGGTCTGAGTAAATAAGACAGTGGTCTATACAACTGTGGTTAAAATATCATTGTTCTGCACAGTTTACAAAAATGTGGGACCATGTAAACACATTTCTTGAATCTCCTCTCAGGGCTTTGAAATAGGCTCATGTAAGACAAGTCCTTTAGCTTGAGCTTCATTAGCTTCATGATAAGTATCCTCATGAATATTCTTATTATATTTTCACAGATATTCCCACAGTCTCCTCAGTTATTTCCTTAGTCTTCTTACACTCTAATCCTTGATTTCTTTTTCTATTTCTCCACTATCCTGTGGGTAGGGAAGATGTACAACTTCATTACGTAGTCTCAGTGTCTGTTGAAGTATCTAGCACAGAGATGCTAATTCAAATATAAAGAAAAAAGTTTATAATTTTGACAATTATGAAAAATTATATAAATAGAACAAATAAAAATTAAAAATGTGTACACAAAATAACCAAAACCGATTGGAAATATAGTTAACTGAACACAGAAGATCATGTGAGAGATGAGGGTGGCTTGTGTAAGGCTGGTGGCAGTGAAGATGGGAGCAGAGGACCTATCTTTTGGAGCTAGAGTTGGCAGAGCTTCTTGGTGGATTGGAAGTAGTGAAGGGAGAATGAAGATAGGAGAGCACTGAGTTTTAGTTTATGATTCCCTGGTGCTTAGCTTGACCAGCTGTGTGGAGTGGGGCTAAAATGGGAAAGACTGAATAAACATCATATTCCATGTGGAAAATAAAGACTTTCCATTTCGAGATTGAGTGTGCTTGTAAGATAATCAAAATTAGATGTCAAATATGGAATTCAAAGTAGTCGACAGCAGAAAAAAACAAAGAGTCTCATGACATTAGGGAGGAGAGAGAATGGTTTTGCCAAGTAGCTCTTCAATAATCTTATGGTGTCACAGGAGTTAGAGACAAGTGGAAGTGAGTGGTCAGTATGGGAGGGTGAAAAGTGGATGAAGCAGTGATGGAACGGAGAGAACGAATTCCATGGTTTAATGACGGTTGCTTGAGTTTGTGGGAAGCATGGATGTGCTTGATGACAAATCATAGTCTGAGGGAAATGCTGATGCTGAAGACCTACCAGGCAAACCTGTAGTCTCACAAAGTCAGATTTATCCACTGTGCAATGAAGGAAGGCACTCCATGGGAGCCATGGGATGCCTCTGAACAAGAGGGAGGACAGAAGCATCCGTTGTAAGGTTTTGGTTCCCCAGAGGGGTTCTGAGGAGGGCACTAAGGGGATCAGAGATCAGTTGTTTCTGTGGGGGCATGAGGAGGAGGGGGGTTATGCAGGGACTGATTGCTTCCTGAGGTGAGGATAGTCTAGTAACTGGGTATCCCCAGTGATAGAGGGGTGTACAGTGTGGGTCTGGGGCATCAATGGGAAGAAAGCAGTGGAGTTCTGGTATTTTATAGCTCTAGTGTGACCTTGGAATAAGCAATGTCTCCTATGAACTTTGTGGTTGGCTTTATAAGAATCTGTTCTCCCCATGTAGTTAATAGTGAAGTAACTTATTTCGTGTTCAGTCTCAACTGATTTTCAGTTTTTCAGTCTCAGCTAAGTTGTAACTCTTTGAGAAACAGGTGGAGTGTCCATGTTCATAGACATGACTTCTTAAGGGATGAAACCAGCCAAGCTGGTCCAGTGGAAAACACTGGAAGGTACAGTGGTGATGAGAACCTGGGAGCAGGTGCCCGGCAGGTATCTTTATTTCTTTAACAACAGCGGGACTTAAGATCATGATGCTATTCACGTCTTTGTACTCTATATTCTTTGAACCAGAAATTCTTCATTTATAATTCTACCTCACGAAATCATACACAGAGGTACACAATGTTTTATACAAAGCTGTTCATCAGCACATTGTTTATGTTACCCAGATGTCAGTTAAATTCACTCTGTATTTTGAGATTTAAAAAATATTAGCTCAATCTCCCTCTTTTTTTCAGTCCATATATTTCAATATAATTGGTTTACCTCAACCAATTTTTTGTTTTCCAAAATGTTTCACTAAATTTCCACGTGGAACTGAGTTTCTCCCTTTAATAGAATTTTAATTTCAAGTGCATGTAATGTCCCGAGCCTCTCCTCTCCGCTCCAACATAAAGCAGATCTCATTTTTTCTTGATTTCTGTCTTTCCTAAAATACCTTTGTATGTGAATAGTAGACCTCCTTCAGGTTTTAAAATTCTGAGTTCATTTATCTCATTCAAATTATTTAAAATAGACCTTTTTGTTCTTAAAAAAACTTTGTCTCTTAATATTATCAATTATTCTCAGATCCCTTCCTATGAAGGCTCTTATTTACCTCTGCCCTAGAGTTGATAATCTAGATTACAAGCACCCTCACAGGGTTTGCAGATGAAATGCTAGGGGCAGTTTGAACAATTATGGGTAAAATAATTTTATCTCTATTTTCACTACTGTGAAAACTATTAGCAGAACCTATGACTTTGTCACCAAAATAAATTTCTTTGATTCATTCTTAACATATTTAAATTATTGCAATAATCCTGAAACAGTGTTTACCTAGTAACCCCTTTGGAATTATGGTTTTAATTGGACCCACCACTATGTCTATTTATTTAAAGCATAAATTAAATAGCCCATCTATTTCATCATAAGTGGTTTTTCTTATCACCCTGTATTCTTTAATTCATATGAAAGCAGTACTGTACAAGAGGTCCAGTTGTGACAATGTGAGTTTTTGGTTCAGGCACTGGGCTGACCATATTTCCATAGGTAGAAGTTGGGGTTTCTACAATGGAGAGTGGCCTTTCCCGATTTCAGTCATTATGGGAATAAACTGATTACGGAAAGAAAATATGAACTGTACAGATAGCAGGAGCTGTTGCTCTCATTGGGTTCTATGAATAACTGAGTCTAGATGCTGAGACATGTGGATACCAGAAAACTCCTGGTAATGAGAAGTAATCTGGCCCCTCCTTGTAGAGACAGATTGTAGCCCAGGATGTGATGCAGCTGCTAAAGGAAGCTTAAGTCAGACCACAGTCAGCCGTTTCTTGGAGGAGTCATAACCATTAGTCTCCATAAATTACATGCTGTGCTTTGTTTCTCTTCAGTAATCTGCATTTCCTGAATGACTGAGAGGCTGCCAGAAGCCACCATATTTTCTCTCTCTTAAAATTAGATAATTAAGAGAAGATTTTAAAATGCTTTCTAGGTTTTATGATATAATTCAAATATAATCAAAATCTAAAATTAAAATAATTTAGATGTGTCGTATATTAACTATTAAAAGTATACTATGAACTATGAAATAATGTTAAGTATAAATAAACATGTAATTCATTCTAGCAGGAGCAGGGCTTTTCTCCCAAGAGAGACTAGACAAATTATTTATTTCTACCCCACAAGATGTGCTCAACTTTATAAAATCCTTTCAAATTTATTTATTTACTAAGTGTTTACCTTAGGGAAATCATTTAATCTTTCTAATTCCTCGTTTACCAGTATGTAAAATTTGGATAATGTAATGGTTAATTTCACGTGTCAACATGACTAGACTAAAGGATGCCCAGATATCTGGTAAATGTTATTTCCGGATGCGTCTGCGAGGGTGTCTCTGGAAGAAATTAGCCTTTGAATCAGTAGACTGAGTAGAGAAGATCGCAGTCACCCATACAAGTTGGCATCATCCAATATGCTCAGAGCCTGAAAAGAGCAAAAGGTGGAGGAAGGGCTAATTCTCCCTTCTCTCTCTTTGAGCCGAGACATCCATTGTCTCCTGCCCTTGAACTTCAGAGGTCCTGATTCTTGGGCTTTTGGACACAGACCAGGACTTACAAAATCTAACCACCCCTTTCCCAAATTCTCAGGTTTTTGGACTCAAACTGAATTACACACCCACCTTTCCTAGTTCTCCAGCTGGCAGAAGGCAGATGGTGGGACTTTGCAGTTTCTATAGCCACGTAAGTCAATTTCCATAATAAATCTCTTTATATAAATAAATAAATATATATATATATATATATATATATATATATATATATATATATATATATATATATGTATGTTCTGTTTCTCTGGAGAACCCTTGCTAATACAGATAATGACAATACTTAATGCACAGAGTTCCAATGATGATGAGTTAAAACAGGAAAATAATACAGAACAGTGCCTGCCACACGTATGGTTAACACTCAGAATTTTAGTTGCTTTTGTAATTGCTGTTGTTGTTGGTATCTTTGTTTTTGTATTGATCTTTTTTTTAATTAATACATTATCATTAATTAAAGTCCACATTTTACTCAGATTTACAAAGGTTTTTGTTTTGTTTTGTTTTTTTTTTTGGAAGGGGAACAGGACTTTATTGGGGAACAGTGTGTACTTCCAGGACTTTTTCCCAAGTCAAGTTGTCCTTTCAGTCTTAGTTGTGGAGGGCGCAGCTCAGCTCCAGATCCAGTTGCCATTGCTAGTTGCAGGGGACACAGCCCACCGTCCCTTGTGGGAGTTGAACCAGTAACCTTGTGGTTGAGAGGATGCGCTCCAGCCAACTGAGCCATCTGGGAGCTCAGTGGCAGCTCAGCTCAAGGTGCCGTGTTCAATCTTAGTTGCAGGGGGCGGAGCCCACCATCCCTTGCAGGACTTGAGTTGAACTGGCAACCTTGTGGTTGAGAGCCCACTGGCCCATGTGGGAATCGAACTGGCAGACTTCGGAGTTAGGAGCATGGAGCTCTAACCTCCTGAGCCACTGGGCCGTCCCTTTATTGATCTTTTTGAAAACCTGTAGTACCTATATAAACTCCCATGTTTAGGCTTCCTTCTCGGGGGGCATTTCTAGATCTCACAGGGCACGAACACCATGGAATTCCTGACATCCACACTTAAATGTAATTATGCCTTCCACACTAGAGTTGAAATATGATACCCGTAATGCAATCCAAATCACAGCAGTGTTTTTGTTGTTGTTGTTGTTAAACACTGTTGAAATCCTGATGTATAATATGTAGGATAGAAGTTAGTTAGCAAACTTTTCAACTTATCTACAGTTTTTGATTGCAGTCACAAAAGCTTGAATATGTACTCGAATTCTAATTTTCCTTACTGATTCTCTGAACACCTAAACTGAAGTGCCTCATTCCGGGTCAAAGCTAGTTATTGATGTGAATTGAAAGTTATAAGGCCCTCACTGATAATTTAACTTTGTAAGGTCACCAACCATGTAAGAAGACTCCTACTGAGTTTCCCTGAAACTAAGACTTAGCCGGATAATCAGCTTTAATGCGACTTTTGGAGCAAAAATTAATATAAGACCTTGTCTTATATTATGCCCAGTGTTATATTGTTATGTTACATTATATAATATTATACCAGGTCTTATATTATAGTAAAATAAGACTGGGTCTTATATTAATTTTTGCTCCAAAAGACACATTACAGCTGATTGTTTGTTTCGGGAAACACAGTATTAAGGATTCTGGTGGCTCATCATTGTGTGGTTCTCGCTACTATGTGGTTAGGGACTTTGGACTTGGGAACCAAAAGCAAGCTTGAATGCCCATTGACCAGGACTTCTGTGACTCAGAAGAGAACTGGAATTCCATGTGTCTTCTTCACTATAAGGTAAAATTCTGTAATGCCCTTAGGTTTGCTTGTTGTCATGAATAATAATCAATTCCATGTGTTGAATGTCTGATATATGCCAAGTATAGTGTGAAGTGCTTTATATAGATTTAATTTAAATATTAAAGAAACTCAAACCCAAAGAGCCTAAACTTTATGCCACTTTTACTACATCATACAGCTCAAAAGTATCGGCAATGTATTCAGAATGAGGTTTTCCTGACTATAAAAATGTATACTCGGCTCCTCTGAATATTACATTCTTGTACATGAAATGCCAAAAAGCAGTTATTGGGTAAGAGACACTATACTATGTGGTGCAAATACAGAAATTAATAAGAAACCATCTGATCCAGGTAAAAGCTAAAACCCTTAGGCCTATCCAGAAAAGTCTACAGATCCAACAAGGACAGCTTCCCAGGCCATCTACCTGAACAATTGTGATTATCTCTTAGGTTCTTTGAGGAAGGGATTTAGGTGTTAGCAGGGAGAGTACTCAAATGATAGCAAACGTCTAACAATTTTTTTGACTAGAAATTGATCTATTTAACACATAAGAGCCCTTTACATACATCTTGAAGAGCTATTTAGGGACTTAGAATATTTGCTTTTTAGTATTATCATTGCTTGTTTTGTAATGTGATTTCTGGTTGACATCATTTTTTTTTTTTTTTTAATGTCAGTACTCTTCCTTAAATGTCGCTCTTTTATTCTTTGCCCATTTTTTTTTTTTTTTATTTCTTCTGAAAGATTGGAACTCAGTTCTTTGCTTCTACTGCCATGTCCTGAGATTATAGTTTTCCTTTCTTTCAGCCTGCCACTTCTAATAACCACGGGTTGGAAAAAAAAAGTACTGTGCAAGCCAGTTGGCTCTATTTAGTATCGTAAGGAAAAACTACATCTGCTTTTTGGATTAAACCATGCTTATAAAACCATGCCTATTTAGTTGACAGGGAGAAAAAAGTATAATTTACATTTTTTAGTTATTCTTGTTTTAGTAGACTTCAGAGCTTTAATTCACCCTAGGTTTACCCTTTAAAATATACTGAGAATTTCAATGTATTGGTTCTTGGCCAGCTGTTTTCTCTTAGACTGGCAGCATGGTGTTTGCCAGCGTTATGATCACTCATGCTAATCCCGATTAGAGACTAAATACTGTTTACCCCCCACACTTGTTCTTCTGACGTAAAATTAGTTTCAATAAACACTCATCAAAACCATAAGTTAATTCAGAAAGTGTTTTTTAATCACTTGTTCTGTGCATTGTTCAGTGCTGGTGATGTGACAAAATATGAAGAAATTTGCCACATGGCCTGTGGCCTTGAGGAGCTTCCAGCTTCATGGTGTGAGGGAAAGGGGGTGGCAGAGGACATCAGATGTTTGCACAATGGTTATGAAATAAGACCGGGGGTCTATGATTCAAAAGACATGCAGATTATTATGGTGAGATGCGTTAAAGGGGGCAGAAAATATGTGTGTGGTGGAAGTGTTCAAGTAAGGCTTCACAGAGGTGTAAAATGAGTAGAAACTGTGTGGTGCAAAACCTTCCCCTTAATAAAGAAAAGTGTTGTTTTGAATTAGAAAATAATTCACTGCTATGAAGACATAAACTATATGACAGTGAGAAGAGGATTGTATTACTTCCATTTTCTTGAATAATAAGGGATTATTTGGTACTTATAATAGCAAGTATTTAAAATTTTACAAAAAATTTCTTCTTTGTATAGAAGAGATGAAAGAATTGCCACCTCAGTATAGAACCCCGATAAAACGTTTGTTTACATGATGATTAATCTTTAAAGTTACATCTCATGAAAGTTTATATAGCTGTCATTCAGAGTGCTACACATCTCAAGGTTCAGAAGGTATAAATCTTAATGAACTCTAAGTCTTTATTTTCTTTAAGTTCTGAGTTTGAAAATAATTGGGTACAGGGGAGAATAGGAGTATATACACTGTGCACTAAAACAGAGCAAAGCCAATGTTGGTCTTACAAAGATCAAAGAAGACATTTCAAGGGTCCAACAAGCCTTCAGTGCTAAAATTCAGCACTTGTAGAAGTATTTAGACATGCCTTCCACTGGCTTTTTTTTTTTTTTTTTTTTGTCAGTTTCATTTGATTTTTCATTATATCAAAAATGGTTAAATCCATGAGGATAAAAATAAAGAAAAACATTATAAATATATTTTTTTTAAATGTGGATCTCAGTTGTTTAGTTTTGAGTTAATATTCTTATGGTCATTAAAGGATTTTAATCTTGTCAATGAAACTCAAATGCTTGGTAGCCTAAGTAACCTTGACCTTTGGAGAAACAAATGTTAGATATTCAGAAGTTTTCAAATTTTGATTAAACGGCATTAGTTTCTGTTTTGTTCTTGTTTTTTTTTTTTTTTTTTCCCCCCAAGACAATGTTAAATATTGATGTTTTTAAAAAGTCAATTGTTCTGGGTTTATCAAATGCGTTATATTTGATAGCTACCTAGGCATTTTATCGTCATAGCCTCAGCATGGAAAAATCAATTAAAAATGTTTAATTTCCTTAGTAAAAAAATTAAGATGGAAACCTATGTTTAGAACATTTTCTAGCTCTGAGATTAGTAAAGATAATATTCTCATTTTTGTTCTGTTAACACTTGATAGCATCTTAAATGGGTTGAATTTTATGAAATGACTGCTAAAAATAGATACAAAATTGAAATCACTAATCTTGAAATGAGTGCCAACAAATAGCAAGTTGAAGTTTCATCAACAGTTAGCTCATGAAAATCTAAATTATTTTCCATCTGTAAATGCTATGATGCAATTTTTGAAAACCTCAGATTTCTAAGTTATTAAGAAAATCATACATTTCTACAGACGTTTCCACAGGAGAAGTTTTCTGCATTAGTAATTTGTGATTTTGACCTGGATATTAAGACAAATACATTTGTTAAAAAGGTTAATTTGTTAAAGAAACTCCTAATACTTTGGGCTAAGGAAAACTATTCTTGATTTAAAAAAAAATCTTAATTTTTAAATGTGGCAGTATATGGGATCTATTGAACTCAGTGTTTTTGATACATTGGGTATATTATTTGTACTAATGCTCATAGCATTATAGCATTATCTAAATGATCCTTTAAAATGATTTTGTGTTTCATATTAAAAGAATGAAATGCTCATGTTGAATATATATTACAGAAGTAAGCTGGAGATACTTTTTATCTCTTCTTTCATCATTTAAAATAAGTTATTAGAAAGACTGTTATGAATGGAAATTTTACTACAAAATAGATGAATTTAAAAGTGAAACACCAGATCTTAGACTTAAAATTATAATTCCCAATCCAGGCATTTGCTGATATATTTATTCAGAAAAACACTGGAGACATCAAGATGAATGTGGTTTTCCTGTACACAAAGACTTATAATCCCATACGAGCGGCAACTAAACAAACAGATAATTTAAAATATTGGAGGTATGAAGAGGAATGTGCACTTTTAAAAATAATAATAATAATAATAATAATAATAATAATAATAATAATAATTAAGAGGTGAAAGCATGAGGAATAAACTATTCATTTTATTGAAGAGGCCAGTTTGAGGAAGTCGTCAAAATACTAGAAAGTTTACTGGAAACAAGACCCCAAAATTCTAAATAAAGTTAATAAGTTTCCCAATGAAAATGTAAGAAAGTCGTACATCCCCTGGGTGGTGCTGACTGCATGAGAACACCTTATTTCATTCAGAGCACCACGTTGATAAAGGGCATTGACAAACCAAACCCTGTGTGGATCAGGGAGCTAAGACAGCAGGTAACGGGCAGCGCTTCAGATGAGGAAGTTTGAGAAAACAAACTTGAAATATGATGCTCTTTTCAGATATCTGAATAAGGGTTGTTAAAGAGGAAGGTGTTTCCATGAAGAGAAAATTAAGAAGAAAAAAAATTACTAGGAGACAGCTTTTAGTTGAATAATAATAAGACAGAAAATTACAAGGCCTTTGAGCCATCGAACCACACCGATTTTGTAATAGATGGTATTGAACCCACCATCCTTGGAAGTGTCCTGCGAAAGTGGTAGCACTAGTAGGATTAGAGTTGGTAGTAGCAGTAATAGTAATATGTAGAGGTAGTAATGATGATGTTATAGCAATAGTAACACGATTAGTGCAATACTATTGATGTACTAAGTAATAGTAATGAAGGCAATTCATTGTTTGAAACCTTCTTATGTACCTCACTATTTACATGCATTTTCTAGTTAGATATTAATTATTTCTGACTCAGAAAAGGGAAATGATGCCTAGACATACTAGGCAATGGCTAAACCTCCCATCTGGTCGGTGCTATGTGGGCTCATGAGACGAGTTCAGATGCAGAGCTTTGTCCTTAGCCTACGAGTTCACAGATATTTTTACCAAGGTAGCCCTAGTGGTAAGGGAGCTTCAGATTTACTGCAAGTATGTTTCTGGGGATGCAACTTGCTGCCGACCAATGTAAAACTAACTCTCCTTGAATTTCCTTGTTCTGTTTTAGAATTTAGTGAAGTCTTGTATTTGTAGAGAGTATATCTTTATTTATTTTAATAGAAAACTTTAACATGTTTGCCGTGAGATAAATCGTCCCCCAATTCTCCTGTTTAATGATAGACAATGGAAGTATCGTGTCAGGATCAGATTTGCCCTTAGTGAGAGGGCAGACTCTGTCCCTTGAGCTCATGATATCCTGCAGCATACCTGCTGCCCTCTACAGACACTCCAAGGAAGAAAGTGCTCGTTGGAATGGTCAAGGGGACGGCACTTGTTGTCCATGTTGTATAAGTAGCATGATTCTCAGGCATGACCTTATGGGTCAGCAACCATGGCAGTGTCCTTCCACGTCTACAGCTCATGTTTTAAGTCCATATGAAAAGGGACTAGGTCCTTCTTCAGGGCAGCTCAGCTTCCCTCTCTCTGCCTCCATCTTCCATAGAGCCACAGATATAGGCAGGGTCCTCCATCTGTCTGTCTTTCTTCAGTTCTGAAGATTTCAGATTCAAGGAGATGAAAACAAGAAGATCTCACTTTAAAACGTCTTAAGAAGTCTGGATTCTCTTTTGATCGCCACTTTTTCATTTTCTATGGTGCTTGCTTGTTCAGGAACACTTAGGAGAGGAGCGTCCCTTAACCCTGCTTGATGTTGTTATAACACCAAAATACTATTCCTAACTTCTGTTAGTACTCAATACTATTCTTTATTCTAAATTGCTTGTATATATTTGTACCCAAAACTTTTAAGAGTCGCAAAATTTATATATATATATAATATATATGTATAATATATATGTATAATATGTATGTATAATATGTATATATATTTTCTCAAAATATTGAGTGGTATTAATACTCTAGGAAGGTACTCCTGTTCATCGGATTGTTTTTTATTCATCCCTCTTTGTGACAAGGCGATATATTGCAGTGAATAGTGTAGAGGAGATTTCTGCTTTGTAAAGGTGCATATCTGTAAGGTAACAGTTAAAAAAACTTTTAAATTCTAAGATTTTTGATTTTTGGTTGTAAATGTCTTGCTCATATTACCTTTGGATTCTATTTAATAGACCAGCATATTGCTACAGATGATATGCTTTGAAGATGCATTACACAGCCTAAGTTTCTAATCTAAGCAATCATTGGCTTCATGACGCAAACAATATTTTACACGTATATATAAGGGTTGGGAATGTTCCAGGTCCTTATTCTATTAAGGCATACTGAATTTGAATTCGTGTTTTTGGGTTTTGTTTTATTTTACTCTTTACATAAATTAAAGCACAGACAAATGCAATTACATGTTCATGGATTGGAAGAATCAACATAGTAAAAATGGCCATATTACCCAAAGCAGTATACAGATTTAATGCAATCCCCATCAAAATCCCAATGGCATTTTTTAAAGAAATAGAACAAAAAATCATCAGATTTGTTTGGAACCACAAAAGACCCCAAATAGGCAAAGCAATCTTAAGAAAAAAGAACAATACTGGAGGTATTACACTCCCTGACTTTAGTTTGTATTACAGGGCTACAATAATCAAAACAGCATGGTATTGGCAGAAAAACAGACACATAGAGAACCCAGAAATAAAACCACATAAATATGGACAGATAATTTTTGACAAAGAAGCTAAAATTTTGTAGCTAAAAACATACAGTGGAGGAAAGACAGCCTCTTCAATAAATGGTGGTGGGAGAATTGGATAGCCACGTACAAAAGAATGAAACTGGACTGCTATCTGTCAGCATGTACCAAAATTAATTCAAAATGGATCAAAGACTTAAGCATAAGACCTGACACAATAAACTGCATAGAAGAAAACATACGTACTAAATTTATGGACCTTGGGTTCAAAGTGTATTTTATGAATTTGACTCCAAAGTCAAGGGAACTAAAAGCTAAAAATAAATGAATGGGACTATATGAAACTTAAAAACTTCTGCACAGCAAAAGAAACCATCGACAAAATAAAGAGGCAACCAATTGAATGGGAGAAGATTTTTGCAAACAGTGCCTCCGATAAGGGGCTAATATCCGAAGTATACAAGGAACTCATGAAACTCAACAACAAAAAAACAAGCAACCCAATTGAAAAATGGGCAGAGGACCTGAAGAGACATTTCTCCAAAGAGGACATACAAATGGCAAATAGACATATGAAAAAATGCTCGACATCACTAATCTTCAGAGAAATGCAAATAAAAACCACAATGAGATACCACCTCACCCCAGTCAGAATGGCTATCATCAACAAGAAAAATAGTAACAAGTGTTGGAGAGGCTGTGGAGAAAAAGGAACCCTCATACACTGTTGGTGGGAATGCAGATTGGTGCAGCCGTTATGGAAGGCAGTGTGGAGGTTCCTCAAAAAATAATGAATAGAATTGCCATATGACCCAGCAATCCCTCTTCTGGGTATCTACCCAAAAAATCTGAAAACATTATCCATAAAGACACGTATGCTCCAATGTTCATTGCAG
This sequence comes from Rhinolophus sinicus, assembly GCF_057876585.1. Lineage (NCBI taxonomy): Eukaryota > Metazoa > Chordata > Mammalia > Chiroptera > Rhinolophidae > Rhinolophus > Rhinolophus sinicus. The sequence continues at coordinate 126,759,632 of NC_142515.1, forward strand.
CTTTGTTTACTGTGGCCAAGACATGGAAACAACCAAAATGTCCTGCGATAGATGAATGGATAAAGAAGTTGTGGTATATATACACAATGGAATACTATTCGGCGGTAAGAAAAGATGATATAGGAACATTTGTGACAACATGGATAGATCTTGAGAGTATAATGCTGAGCGAAATAAGTCAGACAGAAAAAGCAGAGAACCATATGATTTCACTGATATGTGGTATACAACCCAAAAACAACAAAAGAACAAGACAAACAAATGAGAAACAGAAACTCATAGACACAGACAATAGTTTAGTGGTTACCAGAGGGTAAGGGGGTTAGGGGGTGGTAGATGAGGGTAAGGGGGATCAACTATACGGTGATGGAAGGAGAACTGACTCTGGGTGGTGAACACACAATGGGATTTATAGATGATGTAATACAGAATTGTACAACTGAAATCTATGTAATTTTACTAACAATTGTCACCCCAATAAATTTAATAAAATAAAATTAAAAAAAAAATTAACATTTTAATGGAATTGCATTTTTCTAATAGATGAATATGGTATATTTCTCTATAATGTCTTCCTTAGTTTCTATCTGCCATGTTTTATAGTTTTTGTTTATTTTTTATTAAAGTTTTTTGGGGTGACTGGTTAGTAAAGTTACATAGGTTTCAGGTGTACAATTCTGCACTACATTATCCATATATCACATTGTGTGTTCACCGCCCAGAATCAGTTCTCCTTCCATCATACATATTTGATCTCTTTTATCCTCATCTACCACCCCATCCCCTACCTTCTGGTAACTACTAAACTATTGTCTGTGTCTTTGAGTTTTTGTTTCTTTATTTGTTTGTCTTGTTTCTTTGTTGTTTTCAGTTTTATATCACACATATGAGTGAAGTCATAATGGTTCTTGACTTTTTCTAGCAGACTTATTTCACTTTGCATAATAATCTCAAGTTCCATCCATGTTGTCACGAATGGCAGTGTTTCATATTTTCTTATGGCCAGGTAATATTCCGTTGTGTATATATACCACATTTTCTTTATCCAGTCATCTATCAGAGGACACTTTGGTTGTTTCCATGTCTTGGCCACTGTAAATAAAGCTGCAATGAACATTGGAGCAAATATATCTTTACGGAAAAATGTTTTCAGGTTTTTTTGGTATATACCCAGGAGAGGGATTGCTGGGTCGTATGCTAATTTTATTCTTACTTTTTGGAGGAATCTCCGTGCTACCTTCTGCGTTCCCACCAACAGTGTATGAGGGTTCCTTTTTCTCCACAGCCTCTCCAACCCTTGTTATTATTTGTCTTGTTGATGATAGCCATTCTGACTGGGGTGAGGTGGTATCTCATGTGGTTTTTATTTGCATTTCTCTGATGATTAGTGATGCTGAGCATCTTTTCATATGTCTATTGTCCATCTGTATATCCTCTGGAGAAATGTCTACTCAGGTCCACTGCCCATTTTTTAGTTTTCAATGTGTTTTTTTTCCACATCTTATTATCCTTAATTTTTTTTTATTTAAACAGTTATTTAAAATGCATTATTTCTATATATATTTTTTTCCAATTGATTCCTGATAATAAATACAAATACATCGGTTTAGTTTACTCCAGAGTAGATTTTGGAAATGTGTACCAGGAAATACTTATAATAATTGTTTTAGCAGTATGCTTCACAGTATCAAAAACTGCAACTACGTAAAATAAATATCTACTTTAAAGTGACTAAGTAAAGCATGCTATTTATTCACTCATTGGAAATAAGCTACAGCTTCATATAACACCTTAAATTTTAAAAACATATGAGAATGAAAAAAGCTGGTCTTTGAATACAACACATGATACAATATCATTTTTATACAATTTAGAAACCAAACAGTGTGGTTTTATGATGAAACTGCTTCTAAAATTCATAGAAATAACAAATCCAAATTTAATTTAATTGTTACCACTGAGGGAAAGTGGGGCAATGGAGTAGATAAGGAAAAAGTTGGGATGGTAATATTTTCGTTTTTAAAACAGGGTTATTTTACTAGTGTTTATTTTATTATTATCTCTTGTGATTATATATTACACATTTTTTTTGTCCAAATCAAATAGTGCATTAAAAAGTTAAGGACGTGTGCATTGTTAGATAGCAGGAAAAGAAATCTGTTTCAAAACTATTCATATAATTTTATTCAATAATTCAATGAAATTTACTGATATATGTTGTTACTATTGATGTGCCCAGAATTATTACAGATTATTATTTTTTTATATAGCAAAGGGAGTGAAAGCTGAAAAAAAATTCCTCCTTTTGTGGAGGTAATGTTTTCATTGGTGGAGGTAGACTTGACATAATTAAACAGACCACTAGGAAACATGGGGAAAGGGTTATAAAGAAAAATGAAGCATGGCAGGTATAACATATGAGATAGAGAGACAGACATCAAGGTGCAGAGATGATAAAACCAGATCTCTATTCATGGGCACATTATTGTCAGGGAAATGTGAATGAGTGACAGCAGAAGGGATTGAAAGGCAGTAGCATGCTAGAAAATGTTTACTTACTCTGTAGTATAAATATTTAAGCTCTCAGCTTGGCACTATAGTATATGAGGTGGAAAGAGATGCACACAAATGCTTCTCGAGAGTTTCTGGGAGGTGGCTCTGGCACATGGTAATTGAAGATGTATGCAAGGAAGAACTTCTAAAAGTCAGGTCAAGGCGAGGGAGTAGAAGCTAACATAAATGAATGGGGCTATATCAAACTAAAAAGCTTCTGTGCCACAAAAGAAAACATCAACAAAACAAGAGGCAACCAAGTGAATATGAGAAGATATTTGCAAACAACACCTTTGATAAGAGGCTAATATCCAAAATGTATATGTAAAGAACTCATACAACTGAATAACAACAAAAAAACAAACATTCCAATTAAAATATGCGCAGAAGACCCTAACAGATACTTCTCCCAAGTGACATACAGTCAACAGATATATGAAGAAATGCTCAACTTCACTAGCTATTATGGAAATGCAAATCAAAACCACAGTGAGATACCACCTCACACCTGTTAGAATGGCTATTATCAACAAGACAAGCAATAACAAATATTGGAGAGGTTGTGGAGAAAAAAGGATCCCTCAGACATTGCTTGTGAGAATGTAAATTGGTATAGCTACTACGGAAAACAGTATGGAGTTTTCTCAAAAAAATTAAGAATAGAATCACAGTGCAACCCAGCAATCCCTCTTCTGGGTATCCACCCCCAAAATCTGAAAACATATATTTGTAGAGATAAATATAGCCTCTATCGTCATTGCAGCATTATTCACAGTGGCCAATACATGGAAACAACTGTAGTGTCCTTCAATAGATGACTGGATAAAGATGTGGTATATTTGTACACAATGGAATACTATTATGCCATAAGGAAAGATGAAATAGTGCCATTTATGACAACATGGATAGATCTTGAGATTATCTTTATAAGTGAAATAAGTCAGGCAGAAAATGTCAAGAATTATACGCATATGGCATTATTCATATGTGGGATAAACAACTGGAAGCAACAAATGAACAGGACAAACAAACACAAACTCACAGACACAGACAACGGTTTAGTGGTTACCAAAGGGTAACGGGGGAGGGGGATGGTTGAAGAGGGAAAAGGGGGTCAAATATATGCACATGGTAATAGAGGGAGAATTGACTATTGGTGATGAACACACAATGCTATATATAGGTGATGTATTATAGAAATGTATACTTGAAACCTATATAATTTTATTAACATTATACCCCAATAAATTTAATAAAAATAATTAAAAATATAAAATTAAGGTCAGAAAAGATTGGGTTCAAGCTAGAGGATGAAATATGAAAGTATTTCATAAATTATAGGTCCCATTACAATTGACAAGTTATTGGAATTGGGTATATTATAGGGAGACTATTACACAGATACATGGCAGTGGTATAGAGAGTGGAGAGGTAAGGGTAGGGGTGCACTTATTAGAAATAACAGTTTTTCATGTGTCATCATATGACTGAGTAGTGGAGATGGGATTCATGAAAAGAAGTCAAGGTAATAGAAGACTGGGGTACTACAAGGGCCTGATATGTTGATACTGAAATTATAACAAATTATACAAGGAGAGGTGGTGAATCCAGACATTAAAATCTTCAATCAATGTGAAGTAAGTGACCTGCAATCCCAGAGAGCTGAAGACTTTCAGAGAAAAGAAATGTACCAAGTGGCAGTGAGGAGCCTGGAGGATGTGTATTCTCTCCAGGCTTCCGGTGATGGAGTTTGGGGAAAGACACCTTCCCCATACGCAGGCTCACTCACTCACACACACTCACTCACTCACTCACTCACTCACTCACTCACTCACTCATAAACAAATGAGAGTTTGTCATTTGTGCATCATAATCTATGAACAGGGGATCATATATCTGTTGACTGTATGTCACTTGGGAGAAGCCCTGGGTAAAAAGATGGAGGGTACACTCAGAGTGGGGATTATTATATAGGGACTTTTCTGATAATTGGTGATAACAGCTCAAGAGCACAGTGAAATTTTTTCCGAAGTCAGAGAGGAATGTGAACTGTGAAAGAGCAGGAAATGAGGGATAACGCATGAATGGTGACTCCTGCTGTGGCTGAGGTAAACAGCAAGGCTCATCCTAAAGAGGTTATTTCTGCGTTAATCTTGTGGGTTTATCAGTTCTAATTATAAGCATTCTTTTGGGGAATTCACCTTCTAGACAAATTACAATGAAGCAGGGAATATTGGGGAAAATGAGGAGTTCTTGCCAGGATGTCTGCAACTATTGAGGGCCTCCTGTTGTGTTCTGGGTGATGGAACGGAAGAGGCCAGAGAAGTAAGGTTTTACTGAAAAACACGGCCATACAAAATTGTTCTTGTCACCCATCAAGATAACATTTAAGATAATTACTTTTACATGTAGACTTATTTTAATGAAAAAATAGAAGGGAAAGATAGAAAGGATCAATTCGTGTATTAATTTAGTCATTAGCAAAACTTTGAGTCCCCACACAGACAGGATTCTGCCAGAATTTTATTCTGCTAAAATTTTATTATGAAATTATTGCAGATTCACATACAACTGAAAGAAATAATAGAGATATCCTGCATACCCTTAACCCAATTAATTCCAATGGTAACATTTTATAAAACTATACAGTGATCTTGCAACCAGGAAATTGCATTCATATAATCTCTGGGCCTTATTTTAATTCCACCAGTTTTACTACACTCATTTGTGTATGTGTATAGGCATGTGTATGCATATGTATTTATTTCAATGCGATATTATCGCATCTGTACATTTGTGTGACCACCACCATGGTCAAGGTACAAAACACATCCACCACCAAGATCCCTTCTGGCCCCTTTTATAGCCACAGCAACTCCCTCTACCTTTGCCCTAATACCTGGCAATCACTAAGGTATTCTCCATTTCTATAATTTTGCCATTCAGTAATTTTCCATAAATGGAATGAAACAGTTTGTGACATTTGGGGTTGGCTTTTTCCTCAGTGCAATTCCGTTGAGATCTATCTGAGTTGTTGCATGTATCAGTAGCTTGTTCCTGTCTATTATTGAATCGTATTCTGTTGAGTAGTACAACTGGGGATGTACCAGATTTGTCTAACCATTAACCAACTGATGGACATCTGGATTATTTCCAGTCTGGGGCTATTACGAATAAAGTTTCTATGAACATGTGTGTACAGATTTTTTGTGAACATAAATTTTCATTTTTTCCTGGATAAATGTGCAAGAGTGCACATGCTGAGCCATGTTTAAATGCAACTATAATTTTGGAAGAAACTCTCAGCAGATGTATTATTTTTCATTTGCACCAAAATCTGTAGTCCATACATTTTCTGCATCCTCATGAACATTTAGATTTTCACTGTTTTCCATTTTAGCCCTTCTGATGGCTGTGTAGTAATACCTCATTGTGGATTTCATTTGCATTTCCCTAATGGTTAAACATACTGAACATCTTTTCATGTGCTCATGTGCCATGTGTATATACTCTTCAGTGAAATGTCTGCTCATAATTTTCATCCATTTCCAAATTGCGCTTTAAGTTGAACTTGCCTGGTTCTTTATGTATTCTAGATACAAGTCCTTTTTCAGATATGTGTTTTATAAATAGTTTCTCTAAGACTGTAGCTTATTTTCCCATCTTCTTCAATGAGTTTGTAGAGTAAAAATTTTTTATTTTGATGAGATCTAATTTACTAGTATTTATGTGTATAGGACATGCTTTTGGTGTCAAGAACTCTCTGCCCAGCCCTAGAACCCAATGTTTTTCTCCAGAGACATTTTTTAAATGTTCTTTTTATAGTTTTACATTTTATATTGTTTGTAATCCATTTTGATTTCCTTTAGTTCTAGCACCATTGTTGAAAAGGCTGTCTTTTCTCCGTTGAATTGCTTTGCATCTTCATAAAAAATCAGGACTATTTTGGGGTTCTCTATTCTGTTCTAGTGAACTGTGTGTCTATTTTACACCAATAACACTGATTACTATAACTATATAATAATGCTTAACATTCAGCAGAGTAATTTTTCCTTCTTTATTCTTTTTTTTCAAGATTGTTTTAAATGTTCCAGGGCCTATGACTTTGTATATAAATTTTATAATAAGCTTGTCTCTGTCTACAAAAACAAACAAACAAAAAACTTTTTTTTTATAGGAAGTGCGTTAATTCTCTATGTTGATTTGAGGAGAATTAGCAACTTTACTGTTGAGTCTTCCAGTACATATACGTGGTGGTCTCTCAATTTACTTAGGTCTTTTAAAATCTGTTTCATAACCAGTGAGTAATTTTAAGCATGCAAATCATGCTCTTGTTTTATTAGACATATACCTAAGTATTCTATTTTTTGAAGCAATTGTAAATGATACTGTGATTTTAATTTTTAGTTTTAACATTTTTGCTGTTAGTATATAGACATACAATTGATTTTTGTGGTCCTATATACTGCTACCATGCTCCACTCACTTAGTTCTACAAAATTGTTTGGTTGTTTATTGTAACTGCCTTGAGATTTCCTATGCAAACAACTATGTCATCTGCAAATAGAATTTTATTTCTTCCTTGCCAATTTGTCTGCTTTTTATTTCTTTCCTTGCCACATGCTGCAATGGCAAGAAATTCCAGTACTATGTTGAATAGCAGTGTGAGACCAGTTTTGCCCTTGTCTCTGATCTTAGAAAATGGTCTTTCACAATCAGATAAAATGTTAGCTGTGGGGATTTTTGTTTTGTTTTCAGATTCTCTTTCTCAAGTTCTGATTATGTTTCTAGTTTGCTGAGAGTTTTTATCAATGGACATTGGATTTTTTCACATTTCTTTTTCTGTCAATCAGTATTATCATGCAATTTTTCTTTTGTAGCCCCTTACATATAGTAAATTACAGTCATTGATCTTTGAATGTTGAACCAGCCTTGTATACCTAGAAAAAGTCTCACTGGGTCATAAGACATAATTCTTTTTACATATTTGTGGATTTAATTTGCACGTTATCTTAAACAATTTTGCATCTCATATGATGGAAGATTTTGACTATAATTATTGTTATTTTTTTCAAACATTGTGTCTGGTTCGATGATAGTGTATGACTAGCCAAGTAAAAGGAATTGGAAATTATTTCCTCTTCCATTTGCTGGAATATATTGTGTTAAATTGGTGTTAACTATTCTTTGACTATTTGGTAATATTCTGCAGTAAAACCATAAGGACTTGGAGATGTATTTTGGGAATCTTGTTAATACTGCACATAAATTCTTTATAGGACTATTTGGATTGTCCATTTCACCTTGGATGAATTTTGGTAGTCTCTCCTTTTATCATTGTTAGTCTCATTAGAGGTTTATCACTTTGAATTTTTTTTCAAAGAACCAGCTTTTTGTTTTAATGTTTTTATTATTTTTCTCTTTTTTAAGTTCATTGATTTCCAATCTTATCTTTATTATTCCCTTCCCTCTGTTTGTTTTGGGTTATTATTGCTTTCCGCCCCCCATGATTTTTGAAGTAGGAATTTAGATTTTCAATTTGAGATATTTCTGTTTTCTAATGTGAAGAGTTAGTGCTATAAGTTTCCTTCTTAGCACTGTTTTTGTTGTGTTCCACATACTTTCACATTTTGTATTTTAATTTTTACTCAGTTCTATTGTTTACATATTTTTAATATTCTTTTAGACTTCCTCTGTGTCCCATGGATTTTTTTTAGAAGTATATTGCTTAATTATATTGTTCATGTATACAGAGATCTTCCTGTTGTCTTTCTCTTACTGATTTTAGTTGGATTCTGGTATGTTCAACAGCACACTCTATATGATTTCACTTTGGTTTTTGGCCCAGGATACGGCCCATCATAGTGAATATTCCATATGTGCTAAAAAAAAAAAGAATGTGTAATCTGATGTTGTTGGCTATTTGTCTAAGTTGTTGAGTTTTCTTGGTCTCTGCTGATTTTTCTGTCTAGTAGTTTTCTCCCCTATGGAGTAGGTGTTAAAATCACCAACTGTAATTATGCATTGGTTTATTTCTCCTTTCTGTTCTATCAGTTTTTGCTTTATACATTTTAATACTCTGTTTTTGGGGGCCTAAACAATTAGAATCACTGTCTTTTGGTAGATTTATCCCAGTATCATTATGTAGTATTCTTCTTCATCTTTAGGAATTGTCTTTGTTCTGAAGTCTATTTTATTTGAAATAATATTTCATTCCTGCTCAAAAAACTGTTTGCGCAATATAACTTACTCCATAGCTTTATTTACGTTTTACCTTTGTCATTGAATTTGCAGTGAATTTCTTATAAATAGCACATAGTTAGGTCTAGTTTTCTGTTTGTTTGTTTTTAACCCATTTTGCCAGCCTCTGTCTTTCAGATGGCCTATTTACGCCATTTATATTTGAGGTAATTATTGCTATTTAAGGCTTTAGTGTTTTTATTTGTTTTCTGTTTGCTTATTTCATTTCTTGTCCCTCTATCTTTCTTATTTTTCTGGAAGTACTTCAAATTTTTTGAAGATCCTATGTTGACTTTTTTATAAATCTCCATTGGGGCCAACTGATACTAGAGCGAGTAGAGAGAATCAGAGTGCTGATTCACCCTGCTTCCTTGCACCTCATTCAGTCTCATTATTGATGAGTATGTGTCAAATTTCAGGTCCCCATTCGGGTCTTGTTGATAACAGGGATAGAGAGAAAGTGGAGTGTCACATAGCCTCCATTTGCAATGTCTCATTTAATGTCATTAATGCAGGGTGAAGTGGAGGCTCCACTCCTGCCTAGTTGGGGTGGGAGCAAGTTGAAGAAGCATAGTGATGACAAGTCTCACCTCAAACTGCATTGTTGCATTCTCTACTGCATGGTGTGGGTAGAGGCTAACCTCAGCATTAGACCCCTATATCATTATCCTGGTGGATAAGTAGACCACCACTTGCTTTCATGAGGAGGTGGATGGAAGAACAGTTCCCCCTGTTCCCCTACTCCTAAAATCATGGAGGGTGGTGGTGATTTCCATTGGAAGTTGGCTGCAGGGGAGTGTCGTCAGACCATCATTTTCCTGGACCTTTTCCTAGGGGAGCAGACTTTCTTTGAAGCTTTTGTCTGTGCCTGTTGGCAGTTGTAGGTTGGAGGCACTATAGCAACCCCTGAGGTCAATATGGGAGGCAATAAGGAAATCCAGGGAATGGACTGCTGTGTTGTTTCTCAAATACTGAAGTCTCTGGACAGTTCATTTTCTTCTTTCCACTTTCAGAGCCATTGTATGCTTGTTTCAATATAGGGTTTTTTGTTATGCTTCTATCATTGTGTTATAGATGGGGTATTTTTCTTCTAAATAGTGAGGCCCAAAGAGAAACTCCATTTTGTACAGAACTGGAAATTAAAATTGGATTTTAATCCATTGTGTTTGATACATTATTTATAATTAAATAATTAATACAAAATAAACACAAGAAAGGAACGTGCTTTTGAGAATGCGTGCAGATATTTTTCAACTCATCAAATACTTACTTTATTGTATGCATTGATTTTGACTATATTTGTGTACCTTGGTCTTGGGAAAAAGTCTGTAATTTAATATAATATATTGGAATTAAATGTATTAGATATACTAACACAATTCCTTGTGTTTAACCATCCTACCCCATATCTGCCACACATGTCCCTCTTTGGCCCAATGTCTATTAATTTTAATTGCTTCATATAGATAAGTATAAGACATGTTCCCCTGAAAATTTTTATTTAATCACTTCCCTACAAGGGCACAAAAAGACAAGAAAATAAAGATCTTTTCATAAAATGAGAATAGATATCAATTTAGATCAACAATGAACATTATACTTGAATTCTGGAATTGGGCAATTATATTAAAAAGTAGGAGATACAATTATTTAATAATCACATAATTGTGAAGATAGAATTCAAAACATATTAAGATAAATCTATTTTAAATATTTGTCTACAAATATATGAGAAAAATTACCGAACCAATGATGTGTGATCTAATTGATAAAATTAATATAGTAATGTGAAGTTATGGAGATAATAATGAACAGAAAAAGTTATTTGCAATAAATTAATAAATATGTTGCAATTTTGGCAGTCATTTTAGACTTCCTTTGAAAAACCAACAGGCAAAGATATAGTACCATAAAAAAAAGTTCTAGATAAGTTAATGAGTGTGAACCAGTGTATCATAAAGCTATAATGATTTCTAAATAACACTTTTTCAAGCATGTGAAAGTCAATTGAATAGACTTTTTTTGAAGACTGAAAATGATAAACAGATTTTATAAATCATCAAGAAATGGAAAGATCATGTGATGAAAGGAGTTGGTATAATTATTCACTTTAAGCAGAAATAGTCCTTAAAAAAATTCCGAAGTTGAAAATAAGTAATACGTGGTCTGCTTTGTTAATCTTGTAATTCCTACTTGTGAGAAGAGTTTTAACTAAAGGAAGAATTTGATATTTTTAATTTAACTTGAGCAAAACAACAGAAACAGCATGCAAATAAATGACAACTGACAGCACCATTGCGTTCGTTTAATAAATCTTATTTATACTCCTCTGTACACCAGGCTCTCTTCCAGGTCCTGGGGAACAAGCTAAACAATTAGACAAGCAACATTACTACACTTGCATATTTATGTTCCAGAGAAATTTGACTGATCATTAACAAATAAACAAAGAAGAAACATTCAATAGTGATAACTGCCATGAACATAGATGGAGATTAAACTGAGTGGATGGATGGTCAGGGTGGCTTTCAGTCAGTTCCATATGAAATCTAACCTTTATGGCTTAGAGAAGGAAGGTCCAAATCAGGATGAAAGGTAAAATGACCACCGTAATACGCAACTGCTACACGGATTTAATGAATTATTATTGTGTGTTAATGAGGTACCATGCTACCAGATTCGCTCAGTTTTAACATAAATCTAAAAACGGATTTTCATAGGCAAACTAAAGATTTTTACCTGGTGACAACTACATTAAATTTGGAATCAACACTGCCTACCTACTCAGTTGAGTGCAAATGCAGCACATTCTTAAGCTAAATCCCTCAGGCCCCTGGTGTGCAGCCTCTTTGATAGCTCTTCCTTATATATTTTCAACCATATAAAGAATTTATTTGCTTCATAAAGAAATGAGAATTTTTTAAACCCCATAAGTCCAGTGAATATTTACTCCCTTAATCCACCAGTTTGTCATCTCTATTCCAGATCATTAAATTTTTCTTCTACCATTCTTATAGAGTCCATATTGCTTCATTGAAGAAGTGGGAATTCTAAAAGTCCAGAGGCCCAGTGACTATTTACTGCTTGGTGATTTATATCATTTCGCTCTATAGATTTCATAGGTTCACTTGCTGTGGTACATGATAAATATGCTTTGTCTGAGCTGTAGTTCTGGGATAAGCATCAGGTTGAGAGCCCCCAGAACAATTAAATCACCTCTCATATTTTTTAATGACTGCTGGGAGCTCATTATGTCTGATTTTACTGAAGGGGTGCAAAGAGATATGAGCCTCATATATCATTTTCATCTTTCCCAATTATATTTTGGAGTTTTAAACACATACATCCTTAATCATTATAGTTTTAGGCATTGTTTTTATAACATTGCTATGTCCCAAAGTCTCAATTAATTTTTTAACTTGTTTTATTGATTTAATAGTGGCAATAAAAGAACTGAATAGCAATTAGAATAAACACTAAAGCTTTTGCAACTTAAAGCTCACAAGCATACAGAAAATAGTTTCAGTACTCTAAAAATAAAAATAAACACAAATTATATATTCTACTTAAAAAAGGCATAAACACTTAATGATTCATTTCATCAGGTGAACATTTCAAAATATTTTATGGACTTTAATCAACATCTGTAATCCCCACTTGCATTTGATATTATTGTGTATATATGGGTATAATATGATAAATTTCATCCAGAGGGCAACTTTACTGTTTACTCGCTAAATTGATTTTCTCACACTGACCATATGTTTTCTGAGAGAAGAATTCTGCCATTATGATTCTACATAGTATAGACTTTCTACAGCTGAGTTCTTGGGTAATAACAGATGTATTAAGGGAAGCTCAGGGATTTGATGAAGGGCATACATGTCCTTACAGATTAATAGTTCTATCAATAATTTTCTGGAAATCACCCGTTCATATTTTTCTTCTCTTCCTGACTTAACACTCTCCCCAAGTATAACAATCTTCAAACAATAAAAGAACATGTAAATCATACAGCACTGGAGGAACTTCTGCAATTTGTGTTAATTATTTATTATTATTTTGAGTAAAATCCATGTCCGATGTAAATTTCTAGAAACAAATATTTTCCTTATGTAAAGAAGAAAGATGCTGGAAATTTTTAAGAATGTTAAGTAACTATTAAAAAAACCTCACTAAATTTTCTGTTTTTATAAACTTGATAATACATTAATATTAGTAATAACACTTAATATCAGAGCACATATTTTCTTTTTTGTCTGTAATTGTTACATTTTAGTTATTTTTATTATTTTTTAATAATTATTTTTTCAGTAAAGTAATTGTTTTTTTCAGTTAAAGTTGACATTCATTATTATTTTATATTAGTTTCAGGCATACAGCATAGTGGTAGACATTTATACAATTTATGCAGTGATCTCCCGATTAGTCTAGAACCCACCTGGCACTATACAAAGTTGTTGCAACAATATTGAGTATTTAAAACATTTTTCTTCCCTGATGTTTTTTTAACCACTTATAGAAAATAAATTGCTACATTATATTGAATTTAATAATTTTATAAACAAATTTAGTGAAAAATGGTATTTGTTATGGCTGTATTTGAATGATTTTTTTTAATATTAATGATCTAGAAAAAAGTTATATGTCAATATAAAAATAGATAGATTATACTTTTCTAAGCTCATTCTTCATTGGTAGTATATTACCAAAAACTTCCACTAATTAAAAAATGAAATTATCAAATTTAAAGTTTATTGATTCTTGTTTTACAGTAAATACATTTTAAAATTACTTGTAAACTAGATATTCATTTTCTCTGTAGTGGTATTGAGACATGCATATATAAACCAAATAACTAGTATGGGAGCCTTAGTCTGTTTCCTCCTTTGTTGAAGATAGCCAGGCTTAAATAATTATTGATTGTTTGAGGTTTTGTAGAAAACAATTCCATCTATTTTATTTTGTAATTCATTTGAGCTTTTACAATTTATCATAATAAAGGACTCTTGTAGAGACTCATAATAAAAATAAAACAAGCAGCACTATATTTACAATACATACACAATCAGCTAGGGTGTATGCACTGTATTAGCATGCCAATAAACTTAAATGACTGCATGTCATAAATTCATGATCATAAAAATATCAGACACTTGAATATAGTTTAGAGTACAGAGTTTATTCTAATATATAAAGCCTCTAGAGGTTAATAATTCAAACATTTGATGCAATGTAACAGATAAAGATTGTTTATTCTTTAATCCCAGATTTTTATCCTAAAGTAATTAGAAGATCAGAAAATTGATGGCCCCATTTCTAATTCAGCCTCATCTCACTTTAAGTCTTTTTATCATTCTATATGTATCCCTGTAGGCAACAGAGTTGGATGTAACTATATTCTGTTTGTCTTATAAAAGAACAACCCTCTTCTAGAATACCAATATTGAAAATGAAGTACTAATAAAGAAGAATTTTACTCAAACTAGTAAAAGTAGTTTATAGAGATTCTTTCCCAAATTCCTCCTGGAACAAGGCAGATATAAAACATGTGCACATGCCAATAGGCACAGTAAACATGTGAAAAAATACCAATAAACTGAGTCATCTTTACACTAAGGAGAACCTGAAGAAAATGAGTATTTTTCTCTAAAGCAGTTATCCACCATTTTAGGGAAATAAATAATTTGATAATAACAAGACTCACAAATGAGAATTGGATTCATGCAATATTTTCCAAGCTTGTTCCACTTAAAATCATCATGAAATATGAGGAGGAGGAAATATAGGAGGACAAGAATTTAAAAATCATGATTTTCATACATACGTCCTAGGGCAGTGTTTACTTAAATCATACCAGAAAGTTTGATAGTGTTTGTGTATATGGGTGTGAGGGTGTGTTCTGTGTGTACATTTGTGTCTGTGGATATGTTTATTGTTAGAAGATTACAACTTCTTTCAAAACACTTATTAATTTTATTATCTACTAAAGGACCCATTTGCGATATAAAGTTTTGTAATTTGAGTTAATAACTTCTCCTGTTGACAAAGGAACTTTAGAATAGGTGGTATTTCCCTCACATAGCTACTCAGAAAGAGCCATTGTTCAATGGGTTTATGGCCTTTGAGCATAGATAATTGACTATAAATCTTTCAGTGGCCCAGCTGGTTTTCCATATGACTGTAGAGAAGCACCATATGGCCTCTAGCAGTCACAGGGGTCCCCTGCACTCACAGGTTGGAGATGGAAAATCTGTCACAGTATGAAGAAGCAAGCTGCTCTCAAACTAGTACAAAATAAGTAATATTCTCAAAGTGAAGAGCAGCATTTTTCCAGTAAGCTGATGATGATTTCTGTAGTTCTCATACTTTTTTGGTAATGCCCATATAATTTAACGTCTTCAACAACTCAAAAGGTGTTGTATTATAAGGTCTCTATGCCTTGGAGAAAAGCACCTTATTGAGATGGAATCCATCCTACAGGATGTTGGATATTGTTTGGGACTTACAATCTCCCTTCCCTGCTTTCTTCTCCATCGTTTTCTTTGACTTTTGTCCAGGTGGTTGAAAATAATAGCTTCCCAGATAGCTCCCTGCTGTCTCAGACCTCAAAGTCTCTGTACTGCAAAGAGAACAGGTCTCTCAACCTAGTTTTAGCACAAATAATCCAATGGCAGGATGGATTATGCGTGCCTCCTTAGACTTATGACAAAAGAATAGCCCTCACTATGTAATGGTTATTAAAATGAAGGATAGCAAGTTCTCCAAAATGTATGAGTGGGTGTTCCTGAGAAAGAATTAGTTGCTAGAAAAATGAGGATGATGTATCCAATCACTTATTTATGTCAGCTGGGATGGATAGACCATGCCAGCAAGTAGGATGAGAACATATGATTCTATTTAACATGCATGTAAGCATTTTCATGTTTATACCAGGGAAACAGAGGCCATGCCCTGGGAGGAGTCTTTAGAGCCAATGAGTCGTGACCATCCAGATACCATGTTCTAGGTGTGCAGTACCTCTGAAAGTCTTGCCCAAATGACTCATGCATGTGCCCAGTTCTGTATAGGCTGCTTCTTTGAGGCTGTCATTCTAAGGGCAGAACATAGCAGCATATAAACGATTCTAGGCCCAAGGAATGGCTAAGCAAAGGCTCCACTTTATTTTTTTTTTAAATTAAAGTTTATTGAGTGAACTATTGTTAGTAAAGTTACATAGATTTCACGTGTACAATTCTGTAATACATTATCTATATCTCACATTGTGTGTTCACCACCCAGAGTCAATTCTCTTTCCATCACCATATATTAGACCCCATTTACCATCTTCCAGAGCCCCGTTTACCTTCTTCTAGAGCCTCCCTTACCCTTTGATAACCCCTAAACTATTGTCTATGTCTGTGAATTTTTGTTCTTTCAGTTGTTTGTCTTGTTCTTTTGTTGTTTTCAGTTTATATACCACATATCACTGAAATCATATGGTTCTCTACTTTTTTAGTCTGATTTATTTTGTTTAGCATTATAATCTCCAGATCCATCCATGCTGTCACAAATGGTCCTATTTCATCTTTTCTTACCACCGAACAGTGTTCCATTGTGTATATATACCACAACTTCTTTATCCATTCATCTATCAAAGGACATTTTGGTTGTTTCCATGTCTTGGCCACCATAAATAAAGGTGCAATGAACATTGGAGCACACTTGTCTTTATGGATAAATGTTTTCAGATTTATTGGGTAGATACCCAGGAGAGGGATTGCCGGGTCATATGGCAATTCTATTCGTAACTTTTTGAGGAACCTCCACACACTGCCTTCCATAATGGCTGCACCAGTCTGCATTCCCACCAACAGTGTATGAGGGTTCCTTTTTCTCCACAGCCTCTCCAACACTGGTTACTGTTTGTCTTGTTGATGATAGCCATTCTGACTGGGGTGAAGTGATATCTCATTGTGGTTTTTATTTGCATTTCTCTGATGATTAGTGATGATGAGCATTTTTTCATGTCCATTTGCCATTTGTATGTCCTCTTTGGAGAAATGTCTCTTCAAGTCCTCTGCCCATTTTTCTATTGGGTTGTTTGTTGTTTTTTTTGTTGAGTTTTGTGAGGCTCTTTTGAGAGGTGTTTGAATGGAGCTTAAAAGTAGAGCTGGGATGTTCACACTTGTGAGTCTGAGGTCTCTCCAGGAATAAGGAAAGACAGGGATTAGACAACAATGGAGACCAGCTGGGGGCTGAGGACATGGGATTTGGGTCTGGCTTTCTCTGGTCAACGCATTCCAACACAAGTATCTGCATGTCTGAGAACTTGAAATTCATATTGGCCTTCCAAGTTGTTGTGAAGGCATGCTTTCCATGGTAACATAAAGAACTAATTTTATTTGACAGTTGGTTAGCTTGGTTTAAAAATCTTTGATGATTTATTCATGACCATCCATTTTTACTCAAAGTTTGAGGTCTGAATGGACCGACCTTTAATATGCGTGAACTGCTAATCTATATTTTTGTCTCCTTCTATGTTTTATCAAGGTGATCTGAGAAGTTGATTAATATATTTAAATACTCTGTATTTTAAGTGAGTGTCTACAGTTATAACTTCTCAGAATACAGGAGTTTTTTAATGGAAGATTTATGATTTTTTATCGTGAGTTTACAGTATTCAATAAAGTGCTAGCTTTTGGGAGTATGAAGATCTTTAGGCTCTAATAAAATTTTTAGCAAACAGAGGATCAGAGAGTAATATTTATTAGTAGTATTGTAGTAATTTAGGTTTCTCATTTATAAAATGAAAAGAGATCTATCTGTCCATCTATCCATCTATAATAGGTTTTTTCTGAGGATCTATAAAACCGCAAGCACAGTGTGAATAATCTCTGATTATTAATTCTTGTTATAGTCATTCAGAGGATTTGATACTGATTAAAAAGGTAGCACTATGAGTTTGATACTCCTAAAGTGGGCCTCTCTGTACACCAGTTTGACTTAAGTCTTTGTGAAATAAATAGTAAATAAAGAAACTGATCTAACTTAACAGAAGGTTTTCATTTTCATATTATTTTAACATTTGATCAGCATCATTGTAAATTTTTAAAGTTCATAGACAAAGGAGACACACATCGTAAAGCTTTAGTAATTGTCCGTGTGTGTGTGTGTGTGTGTGTGTGTGTGTGTGTGTGTGTGTCTATGTTTTTGTCTGTGTGGGTCTAGGTGTGCTGTAGCCAAAATAAGACTTAGAAATTATATTTTTGACTTAAAGAAGTAGCACTTTAAGCATGTCCATATACACTGGCCAGAATGTCCTCAAGAAATTGGACCTATATTTTTAATTGATCAGAACTATGTAGGTTCTCATGCAGTGTTTTTCAAATATAATATTAAATAAGTAAAAAAGAAAAAGATTGGCGGACTTGAATTATTTCCTTATATTTTATTTAGCTCTAATTGTATATGATGTAAGAAGTAATTTAACAGAGTCCATTTTTCAAATAGTTCATTGACTCTTTCAGTCATTTGTCCTTCCTCTCCCTGCACCCACCCAGCCCCTCCAAAAAAATAAAGAAAGAAATTCCTCCCTGGTTTCCAAATTGCTTAAAATATTAAAGGAAACTCTGTTTTGTCTAATTGCCATAGATATACTCTTAAGCACTTAAGCTGTATGTTATACTTCCAGCAAATATAACCCATTTTATTGTATTTTTATTGACAATATTGTTCTTGTAGAAATTAAAAGTATGGCCACCAATAGTGTCTCATCAAGCACCATTCTTTGCTCTTTATATTATTATTCCTTTCATCTCATAAAAAGGTACATTTAATTAGATGAACAAACTGAAGCTTTCATTGAAGATTTTGGGAGCAATTCCTGAGCTTTGTGCCAAGATTAGTCCTGCTGTTGTTCTTTATATTTCACATAAAAGTGCATTTCTGTGTCATTATTAAAATTATAGTTACTATCCGAGTAGAATGACCCAGCCTGCTAAGTAGGATAAGTGACTTGACACTGAAATGAGCCATGAGCTAAATATTGAGTCAGTCCAGAGCAACATGACTTAGGGAGTTAGGGAGACTTCTAACTGTGATACCGCCATAACTAAAAATGCAGTATTGTTCATACAGAAAAGATAGACATAAATTAAGTGCCTAAAGAGTTTAATTACAGTGATTTTCAAACAGTATAATACTGTCTTAAAAGGAGATTTATGGCTAAAGGAAAATATCACAGTGCAATGTTAAAATAGTGGGTTATGCTGCGTGCACGCATGTGTGTGTATTATGTGCAAGCCTGTGTATAACAGAAAGATACAGAGAGAGAGAGTGAGAGAAGAGAGAGCGAGAGAGCGAGAGAGAGAGAAGGGACTTGTCTCTGGGACTTGAGTGATTTTTATTCTCTTCTTGCTTTCTTATTTGTATGCTTTAAATGTGTATGATTATTATTTGTTAAATTCTCCTAATCTAATTTAAAATACATTGTTCTGACTATATGTATATTAAGTTATAAATTAAGTGTAGATTTTAGTAATTTACTATAAATTATAGCAATGTTATCATTAAAATTAATAGGTACAAAACTAGGATGAGATGCTAATGCATCATGCATTCCATATGTGTATGTTAAGTGATGACCACAGGGTGAGCTTACAATTATGTTCTGAGTTTACAATTTATATATATATATATATATGTTTTTATGTAAATTGAGTATAAGACCAAATGCTTCTATTCACATACTACTAAAAACAAAAAAAGCATTACATAGAAAAATATAATTAAAATATATAAAAGCCTCTTGTAATTTTGATTGCCCTCTTAGTCATATATCTGATCTCATAGCCATGGGTGGGTCTCAAAAAGATCTTCCATCCTTTACATCTCATAGATTAGATTTTAATGCAATCAGGACTTAGACATTTCTTAGTAAAAGCTACTAATTGTCCAAAAATTGAAGAGATATGAAAACTCTTAGCTGTCCAGAATGGAATGAGCAGTTGTGTAGTACCTTCCCGTAGTAATTGGGAAGGTGGTGCTTTAATACCCTAAGCAGTTCAAAAAATATAGTCTGAATTTGACCCTGGTAGAGATGAATCATTGTTGATATTAAAGCAGTGAAGAATTTGTTCAGATTTGCATTTTAGGGTAAATTTTTGGACTATAGGTTGAAAGAGAGCAATACTGAAAGTGAGGAGAGTGAGGTTAGAAGAAATTATAACAATGCACATAATAACTGGTAAAAGTCTAAAATAGGACATGGCATTAGAAACAGAGAAGAGGGGTTGAGCTGAATGACATCTCCAGTTCTTTTCCTTATAGAGTTGTATCAGACAATGTCCCACAAGGAAACATGAGACTAATTCAAGGCAGGAGAGAGAGTACAGGCTTATTTACAGAGGTGAGTGGAAGGTGGAACATGGTTTTGAAGGAGAAACCGATGATATATTGCACAGCATATCGTCTTTGATTCCATAGAAAAAAATGAAGGTTCTTGTTATGATATGGTAAAGAAGTAATGTTACCGAATTTAGGTTCAGCTGCTTTTCACTAGTAAGCCAATGATTGGGAAACAGGGTTGATGGAAGGAAAAGCAGGTTTATTCAAAATGCCAGCATTCCAGGAAAATGGCGAACTGTTGTCTCAAAGACCACCTTCTCTGTTCCTAGAACAGCTAGGTTTTATAGGTACACAAGAAGCAGCAGAACAAAGGAAAGGGGGAGTTAGTCATGATTCGTCCAGGAGAACATCTCCTGGGTCCAGTTTGTTCTGTGACGGTTATCTCCAACCCGGTCTTAGGAGTGATTCGTAAGTCGTCTGACAGAGAATTACAGTTCAGAATTGCAGCCTGGTTGCTGGTGTCTGAAGGACTGACTCAATTTCTAGCAAGTTAGTGTTCAGTTGATTAGCTAGATTAACAAGGTATGCATGTTGGGAAAGCAGAGCAATTAATTCGAGCAGTGAAGAAGAGAAGCATAGAAGAGAAAAAAAAAATACACACACACAAAATAATGTAAATCAAACTATAAATCAGTAAACAAAACTAGATTGCTAAATCCTTAAAAATACATGTCACCCTTACAGCAGTTCTCTTAAAACTGACATAAATTTAAGGTAATTTTTTTCTCTGATATCTCTGGTTTAAAGTCCTTTGGAATCTATCTTTAAAAGCCACCAGAATTAATATAGAGTGATTTTTAGATTTACATTAAACCCAAAATATAATAAAGAATCAGAAGTTGTTCAGCATCTATATTGTTTAAGCAGCATGTTGATTTTAACAGAATACATGACTATAATACAAACAGAATGGCACATCACAGAGTGCCCTTGTGTCCCTCCAACTCAGCAGGCAGAGCTAGGGATCTAACTGTCACATAGCAGAGAACTCTGCAGATAGCTCAGCCTGGAATCCCGCCATGATTTTGGACACACTCTTATCGCCTTCCAGTTAGTCTAGGATTGCATAACAACCAATGCAAGCTTCCATCAACATTTCCAGTCAACTCTGGGACTATCTTTGTTTTTGTTTTTCTTTCTTTTTAAAAAGTATACGGAGCTACTAAACTGAGATTAACTTTTTTTTACCATAGTTTAAAGGTACAATTTTGTTTTCAAAATGAATATATTTTCATCACATCAATTTATATTCAGGGAATATAGTGTTTCATCATGTAGATTCATTTTGCCCAAATATGTTTCTATTCTCACATATTATAATATAAAAATAAATAAACATATGTTATGTGTATAGTGTACTGACTTAAAAAATGACTGAAACACATGAATTCAAAACCTATCTATTTTATAGCATTGCACATATAATAAATATATTGATTTTATAAGTGCTTGAAAATTCAATGAAATTTAGTATCATAACAAGGTTGCTTTATGTTTAATTTATATCCTATAATTATTTAGCACTTATACCAAACACATAATGTCTAATATATGCAAACCACTTTCCTAAGTGCTTTATATACTTTAAATCAATCAATACCATTAAAAGAAATAAATATCGGTATCTCATGAATGTTGGGAAAGATTAATCTATTATTGAAAATATCTATTAATATGAGCATATAAAATCATGAGACTACATAATATTCTGAATGATTCAAATAGAGCTGAACAATTTTGAGTTTGTATGATAAAATATTTTCACATCACAAAATGTATTTATTTAAAATTTTAGAAATATTGTTCACAATTTTCAAATGCCAGTCAATTTCAGAGGAAGATATGTAATGGTACACAAAGCAGCAACAGTAATAACTTTCCTAAACTGAAATCAGCATGGTCTCTATATGTTTCATTCCTATAATGACACAGGATAAGATACAAAAGTATTGACTCCACAAATTCAGTTTAATTGAAACTGAACTTATGTCTCATTTTTAACCAAGGAACATGCCCGGATATCACGGCTACAAAAATATGTGATTTTTAAAATATGTGCACGAAAGTAGGAAGCTAGAACTTTGATGATGGCATACTTCATCATCTTTAGCTGACCAAAGTACATTGAAAGAAAATGCAGTGTTTTATGACTTGCAAAGGGTATTTCTTTAACCCTTCACTTTACTTGCGTATCAGTAGAAAGAACAGACTGGTAATCCATGAATGTTAGGATAGGGGCAGAATTTGAATAATACCCCAGGTGTCTCACAGCAGCCCCTGGAGAATACGGCTGAGTCTTCCGAAAGGAAGTCATACATCCTATTTCAAGAGAATTAGAAGACTTCTAGGGAGCAGGCTAGGGGCTGATTAACAATAATAATCAGCTTGGGCAAGTTGATTCTTCCAATTAACTCAAAGAAAAATTAGGCACAAGAGGAGAGGGGTATGTTGTAATTTTAGTGGTTGTGGTTGTTTTTCCCACAACAGTGCAACAGATTTGAGGAGTTATCCCGCTAATCATGCTTTTCCAGAAAGAACCCTAAACTCTTCTGGTAGAGCTGCCACTGTTTGGTTTGGGTGGAGAGTAATATTACCGGACTTCTATTGTGAAATACCCAGATTTTCCATGGAGAGTGCCCGATTCTGAGAAGGCAGCGGGGGGATCAACACATGATTCTTAGCCATATGAGAGAGGAGGCAATTAGAAAATTAGTTCAGAGTGACTCAAGGCAGCAGCTGATTATTTCTCACACAGGATGTGTTGGTCTGGAACGACATGTGACTTGGGAAGCCTCACTGCCATCCTAGCAGGCTCAGCTTTAGCTCTGTGCCTGTCTGAGGGAAGAGTCAGCACCACAGTGCTGGGACACCGTCATGAAGATGAGGGAAGCATCCACTTCCCTTCCCTGTACTTCTAGTTGCCAATTCCACCAATACTGTGCCTTTAATGCAAGAAATCAAGAGGTCTTTGGGAATGAGAATACATGGATTGCCCTAATTTAACTGAGCATAGTGGGGAACCAAAGAATTACCTTAAAATGTTTCAAGGTCTCGCATATGAATAAGTGCTGACACTGATTTGCTTTATTTTCTGGAGCCAGGTAGGAGAAGAGAGTAAGGATAGGCAGGTGAAACACACAGGGAGACAGGCTTGGTGGCAATAAATCCTCTGTAACGTCCCCAACTGTAGGGACGTTTTGCCTCTGCATGCCTCATTTTTGAAGAATCTCATTGTTTCTTAAGGGAGCTAACTGTTTCGCTGTATTTCAGAAGGATTTCTGAACTTCTAGACCATTAGAACTCTAAATATGTTTGAGATATTAACCCTATAAGCACTTTAACAGCTGCATTATGGGAGAAAGGGAAGGGCCACTGGATGGCAATGCAGCTCTTAGGATAAGGCTGTTGGCTCCTGCTTCAGCTTTCATATTATTAGAGTGATTTTCTTTAATCAGAAAACCAAAGTACTCATGACTAATCCTGACATGGGCTTTACCCTCGTGCCTTTAATCATTTCTGACTCATGTTCAGCCAGTGAACACACACCTATATCGAATGCCTCTCTGAACTGAGCCTAGAATGACCTTGACTGTGGTGCACCAGCCAAGATATACCTCTTAGGCTGGACTGTCATCATACAATTAACAGTATTCTGTGCTATGTGTTTCACAGACTGTGCAAAAGGGAGAGCACATAGCTAGCCAAGGAATACATTCTAACTTTCTTATGTGAAGGCTTATATCATGAAAAGTTTATTTTAGCCCTCAAAACAATTGTAGGTAATTTTTGACTATGTAGTGCTAACTGTTTTATAGGAAAATAGTTCATGAAATTATATTTTCCTCCAAATAATTTGGAGATTTTAAATATGATATTAACTATATAATTTCCAGAGATTTTATTGTTGCTTAAACAAGAGAAAGAAATCATTTATTTTTCTTTTCTTTAGTTATCTATGAAATATAACTATTTATAATGAATAGCAATTGAATATAAGCAACACATTATAGAAAATGAAATAAAGTTGAATAGAAGTATATTCGTGAAATTAATTCACTAAGGTGGTTATTGCTAGTGTAATTTAGTGTAATATATTATTAACCTATATTAGTTATCTATAAAGTTACAAGAAAAAGAAGTACACAGTGAAATCATACACTTACTCTCTGCTAGTTGAAAATCTAAGTTTCAAAAGTTAAATAACATTTTCCTACATTAAGAGAAAATTGTAAAATATAAACATTGATAAAAATTGCTCAAAATTCCTCAGTCAACATATTGGCATGGAACAAAATTCTTCTTATGTGTGTGCGTTTGTGCTTGTGTGTGTGTGTGTGTGTATACACATGTGTGCATACACACATGCAGTTGTTTATGTTTAGGAAATGCTTGGAGGAAATAAGCCTTAGATTGTAATAATGATGATGTACTCTGCATGCTTCAAATTGTTGAGGTAACATCAGATCATAGGATATTTTTCTCCCTCAGAAATTTTGGTTAATGTTGAGGTTTGCAAATTATTTATTTAGGGCTCATAGACACAGTATCAGCCTTATAAGCATATACACTCTGAGTCAAAGACCATCAAATTAACTGCTCCATGTTTTGATTAACAGGAAATATTTCTATATTACTGACAGGGTCAGGATTCAATCGCAGGCAGGCTGGCTCCACAGGCCATTCTATTAACCACAAAGCAGCTCTGCTTCTCTGACTGCGCTAAAGGTAGACAGACTTGGAAGAATATTCTGACCCTGTCCAGTGGTCCTGAGAAGCGAAATAACAGTAGGAAAATGGGCATCAGCAGGGACTTCATAGATACAGAAAAAATGGGAGAATAAGTAATTAATGGGTGAATAAAAATGTTTTAAATTTAATTGTGGTGTTTTGATAATGAATTAACCAAGCTGTTCTCCATTGTAATGTAAAAATTCAAGATATTCATCAACATCTTTAGAATTTGTTCCATTTTTAAAATATCCCCCAAATACTCCAAGATATACATTTTGATCTGAGAGTCAGAAGTGGAAATTAGAATTGATAATAAAAACTAATCTAGTCACAGCTAATGTTTTCACATTATTGATAGTCCCTTTGAAATTAAAAAAACGATTTGTTCCATTTAAATTTGTCCATTGTTTAAAAAAAAAAATTAAAGAGGAGATTAGATTTGTTTTATTTGATTAACTCCTTGGATGTACCAAATAATAGTATAAAGAAAAAGTTTTTAAATTGACTCATAGTTCATCTCATAAATCTGTCTGTGTAGTGCTATTAGTTAAGCAGGAACACATAAGCACTAAATATATGAGTGTGTGCGTGTACATGTACATGTGTGTGCATATGTGCAGTTTATGTTTAGGAAATGAGCCTCTGGAGCCAGCCTGCCTGGGTTTGAATCCTGACCTTGTCAGTAATATAGAAATATTTCCTGTGAATCAAAATATGGAGCAGTTAGTTTGATGGTGTTTGACTCAGAGTGTAAATGCTTATAAGGTTGATACTGTGTCTAGGAGCCCTAAATAAATAATTTGCAAACCTCAACATTCACCAAAATTTCTGAAGGAGAAAAATATCCTATGAGCTGATGCTACCTCAAACATAGTTCCTGCGTTTTGCTGTTAATCCTAGCTACCTTTAAAGTCATTCATTTAGTTATGGCTATTTTTAGTCCATTCATTCATTAGCAAATATTTGTTAAATCTCTTATATATGCCAAACACTGTTAACACTGGGTATGTGTGGGTTTTACAATCCAGGGTGGAAACACACTTATAAAACAACTAAATATACATTGAATTAATTGTCAGAAAGAAGGTTTGCATTCTTTCAAAGTCCAGGATGAAGGCCTTAGTGGAATCTAGGCAGAAAGCTTGTCAGAGAAAGAGAAAGACATAAAAGAGAAATTGAATGAGGTGTAGCTTTCTGCAATGGGGAGGCAAAGAGGGCCATGCAGGTGGAAAGGCATGTGAAAAGGCTCTCCAGGCAAGAGGAGTTTGGTATACTTGAGGGACTGAATAACTGTCATCACCGTGTTAGAGACTTTGGAAGGGCGGGCAGGAGCCAACCATATTTGGAAATATACAGGTGTGGTGTAAGAGTCACTGGAGGACATTATGTTAAGTGAAATAAGTCAGAAAGAGAAAGACAAATACCATATGATCTCACTTATATGTGGAATCTAAAGAAAAGAATAAGTGAATGAACTAATCAGAAACAGTTTTGGAAACATGGAGGAAAAACTGAGGGTTGCTAGATGGGCAGGGGGGTGGGGATAAGGGGAAGGTGAGAGGTTTTGGGAACGTACAGAGGGATAGTGGATGGGGGGAGGGGGGTTCACACAGTGTGAGGGATATAAATGATAAATGTCTAAGTTTTGCTTTGTCTTGTGCACCTGAAACTAATTAATAAAAAAAAAAAAAAAAAAAAAAAAAACATTATTACACTATATCCGAAAAAAAAAAAAAAAAAAAAAAAAAAGAGTCACTGGAGGATTATAAACTGTTGAAGTGTCATAAGAAGCACATCCATCTCCAATTCTAATAAAATAACAGCAGTTAGAATGAGATAAGAGTCTATATAGGGAGATTAATTAGAAATTCGGTAGATAAAAATGATAATATTCTGGACTTGACAGGATGGATAAAGGTGGTTTGAAGACTGCGATAGTTATAAGACGTATGAAAGGTATCGGGGCCTAGTGATAGGTTACATACGGGGAGTGGTAAAGGAGACGGCTGTGTGTGCACTGAAGTAATCAGGCTTGGTGTGAATACTGAAAAGGACGCTCGTAAACTGCCCGTCATAGTTAATGCCACACAGAGGCACTCAGGCAAAGTTAACTCTCCTTTGCTTTTTCCATTTCCTTGCTACAGTTTACCTAACACTGGCTCAGGGTGAAGTAAGGGTTAGGACACATAACGAGTACATAATACAGGATTGTTAACTACAGGCGCTCTGCTGTATGGAAGATCTTTTGGGCTTTCATCCTGTATAACAAAACTTTGTACCCCAATTTACTAAGGGGGTAGATCTTATGTTAAGTGTTCTTAACACACACACACACACACACACACACACACACACACACACACAGATAATAATAATAAATAAAGGAGGAAAACTTTTTGAGGGGATGGATATGTTTATCGCATAGGTTGTCGGGATAGTTTCACAGGTACATATTTACCTTTAAACTCATTAAATTATATACATTAAATATGTACAGCTTTTGTATAAGTTATGTCTCAATAAAGTGATTTAAAAAATGTAATGAGAAAGAAACAAAAATTTCATAAGAAATAAATCTGAGTCAAGGAAGAGTCACGTGGACACAGAGCATGGCTAAAGATAAATGCACTGTGTAACCACGTAATAGACCCTTAAGAAGGCACAAGAAGAATTAAATTACTGGTGTGGTCTTTTACACTGTTTCTTCCCTGAGCTTTTGATTTATTCTTTATACGTTGCCATTTGGGGTTTCAACATCTCTAGCTTTTCAAATTTACAGGAGACCAAAGAAGCCATACTACATAGGGAACGTTAATTTTGCTATAGTACAAATAATGAATTTTTATATGCCTAAGTGTGAAGGAATAGGTTACTTAGCTGATGGGTGAATGGATGTAGCTGATTACCCAGTTTTGTTAATATTTAATTTAAAAAGTGTATATATATATATATATATATATATATATATATATATATATATAAATTTGCACAAAACTACATACTTGGACACATAGTTCAAAAGAAACGTGTTTCAAATATTCTTATTTATTTCAAATAATGTATGGTAGAAATTAAAAATACGAAGCATTCACAGATTTGTCTTTTAATTATACTTTAAAAATTCTATATGAAAATGACAGATTAGGGTGATGTTTGTAAATTTTCGAAATATATTAACTTTTGAAAAGACATGAATATTGAGGATCTCTTATATTGATATACTGCCTGAGAAAATATTTTCCTTCAGAAATTGAATTCAGATTTGACATTTTACATAAACACGTAAGACATTGGGTTCTCCAGGTGGGTTTCTGAATACTTTAGGATGAATCAAAATATAGCTGGAAGAAATTGCACAGAACGCTGCAGGGTATGTTAAAGCAAATAGATATTTCAGAGGATATATTTTAAAATAATGTAAGTGTAGGTATTTTACAGTGAAATGTTTAAAATGGTCTAGCTGTCTATTGGACTTAGATCATAATAGTCATGATTGGAAAGATACCTGTTAGGTTATCATGTTCATCCCTGTGCTCGGGTAGGATAGGCCGCAAGCCCCAGAGAGAGGGGTTAGCACTTCACGTTAGCCAAGAAAGTCCAATGCCTTATGGGGTGCGTAAGGGAAACCTTGTTAGAGCCAAGTCAATATGGTGTTTGACTTTGATCCAATAAAGCCCTCAAAATACATAAATGTGCTTCTGTCATTTCAACTACACAGATCCTGGCAATCACATTCTGTTCTAGTTGGAGCATTTGCAAAATCTTATCAAGAAAACTCTCCAATAAGGATACATTACTGTGCTATTTAAGGAAAGACAAGTACAAGAAAATATCTTAAAGTTTAAAGAACTAGAGCGAATACATTCCTGAAATATGTTGGAAGTACAAAAAATGTCAAACCACAAATGATAAATATTTTTGCAAAAGATGAACTATCTGTTTCAGTTACTGGTAGAACAACTAGCGCTGCAACTTATGCACACGGGAGCATAATAAATCCTACATGATGAAGATGAACAGTAGGAGATGGAAGATTTGAGGCCATGTTGTAAATACTATCAGTACAGGCTGTGAGTGTTTGAAGACCTCTCCACTCACAGGGATCTTTCATCCCACAGCTTATCACCACTGAGTTGTGGATCTCAGGAAGTCTGTTAACTCTTCAAGATCAATCGCTGCATCTGGGCACCTCTGTTCATACCTCCCTAGTCTCTCCTGTTACTGCTTTTTTTTCTCATCCCATTCCTTAAAGTGGGATGGGAAGGCCCTATGTAGAATCTGATCCACGAGTGTGTTTTGTTTGGTACTCACACTACGGCTCTGTTAAAATAAGTAGTTGACAATGTTTAAAAACTATATTAACACCCAGAGTTTGAGCATTCCTTCAGAAATTTTTTAACAAGAAAAGCTGGTTATGCTAACTAACAATACTGCCATGAAGGCTTTCGTTCTGAGATCACTGCAGTCTCCATCTCGCTCTCTGAACCTGGACTCCGATTCACAGTGTCAGTGGTCAATTATCATCAGTTTATGCCATTGTTGTTATTATTATTACATCTGGATGGTTGTATTAATTTATTCCACCTGTCTGGCCTCAGAAGAAACTTGAGTTTGCAAATTCCATCTTCAAGTTTGAATTCCGTCAGTGTTCTGTTTAAGAATCTTTTCCCTTTTTACTCTCTGCCATGTCTCTGGATGAGATTGATGACTTCTAGGTCCCCAGTTATCAGCCGTATGCTGAAACTCCACAATATCCTCTGCCCAGATCTCACTCTTCAGTCCAAATATTTTATCTATTTGCCTATAGGATACTTTATCTTATCACATGTAAGAAGGTCAAATTCAATATATAGAAGCTTAATCTCATCATTCTTCTTTCAATGTACCAGTTCATTCCTTCATGATCATGTTCTGTGTGGTACAACCAAACACCAGGATACACACCCGGAAAGCTCAGAGACTTCCAGAGATTTTCTTTCTTCTACAATCTGTCTATACACAATCCGCTGTCTTCACTGCTTCCCCTATTACCAAACTGCTATCATATTAGTCTCTGCTACGCCTTGGTATTCTTTGAATAACACGATAGGCTTCAAACGGGGATCCGCACCTCAAGCTACGTTTTTCTTCAATCACTGATCAACACTGGCGACAGTGTTCTTTCAAATAAACAAATCTGCTCAAGTAAGTGCCCTGTGTAACACACTATAATGTTTCCCCAGTTTTCTTAGAATACAACCAAAACTCCCAAATAACCTTACCAAGGTCCAGATCAGCTGTTGTCTCCTTCTGTTTCTCTTCTTCCCTTAACACCCTTACTCAAGGTATTCTATACTCATTTAAGTTCCCACAATGCATTGACATCCCTCTCTCCTCTGGGCATTCATGTCTATTATTCCCAGTTTGAAATCCTGTCCTGTTGTCACATAGATAATTCGAGTTCTCATTAAGTTCTTAAATATTATTTTCTTAATGGAGTGTTTATTAATTCTTCTAGACTATGGTATCAGCTCTTGTCACCTCTGAATACTTTATTTCTTTAGTACAACACTCATATTTGTATTCAAATATCTAAATTGCTTTTAGACTACATGTACTGGATAAGTAAGAGTGAGTCTGTTTTATTGACCATTTAACTATAGCATGTGCCACGGTACCCGACATATATTAGTCATTCAGTAAATATTTATTGCATAAATGAAGATAAGAATAAGGACATATTCATGCATTGCAGCAATAAGGTCTCTAGTTGAAATCATGTATACTCGCTTTTCTTGAGGTTTGACATTTGCAAAAATAAGCTCTAATATTTTTTCATTCTATAGCCCTGCTGTCATTAAAAGCAAAAAAAACTTGCTTTTTTGAGAGACCACAGACCAAATTACTGTATGTTTTTTCATTTACAGCAAGATGTAGGGTTTTCTAAGCAAGAAAAATACATACAATAAAACTTAGAGAAGAATCATAACACTGAAAACGAGTTGATGTCTTGCTTTCAATTGTCATTCAACTTCGGCAATTTACTGCTCATACTATGCTCACTTCTTTCCCACAAGTCTGCTTGATTGCTACAATTCAATCTGCTGCCAAAATACATGCAAAAAAACTCTTTGGCCAACTGAACAAAATTGACCTATAATGTTGAATGGTCTATGGTGAGCAGCCTTATAAGAATGTCCCCCGCTCCCAAAATTACCTATCATGAAATCACAGAACCTAGGTTGTAGAACACATAAACAATTATAGAAAACAAAAGACATAAAGATTGTAACCATTACTAAAATGTGTTGCAATTTCAGCCATAATGGTTGCTAAGAACACTGAGGAGGTATGAAATCCTCCATAGTAGACATCCACAGTTCGGATCAAAAATCCACAGCCTTAGGCAACTTTCAGAGTTTTACTTGGAGTGCAATAGTCAACGGAGTTGTAGAGAAACTGAGGGTTATGAGAACTCCATGTCGTGTAAAAGAAGGAAAAACAGCTAATTGTCTGAGAGACTACAGAGTTAAAGCATTATACTGCACAAATGTCCCATAAAAATTAAGATCTCTTTGAAGTTAGTAACGGTTAAACAGCATGACAGTATTCAGCGTTGGGAAAATTATACTCACATACTATATTATTGAGTGATTAAATACCTCCATAAAACTAAGTATAAACTCAACAAGTTTAAGTCTAGAAATTATTACCATGGATGCGTGTAAAGCTTTTGCTGCACTTTTACAACAGCAAAACAAAGCGAATAAGTCAACAAAGGAACAAACAATAGTTACAGCTTAATGACCAACAGCAGGGATATATTGAGTTTATCAGTGGTGGACACAGGGAGACAAATGAATAAATGAATGGATGTATTAATAGATACCAAAACATCTGGAAGATTATACTCCAGATATTTACAGTGATTATTTCTGAGTGGTGGGTGTTTAGATTTTAATTAATTTATTTTTATTTCCTAATTTAATATTTCAACATTATGCTCCACCTCATATTGACAGCACCCTAAATGACATAAACCAGTCTCAGTGTTTTAAGAGATAATTTTCTAAGCAAGAAAATATTGTAGTGATTTTCAACCCAGTGTAAAGTTTAACCACATGTAAATTTAATTATTATTTTATTGAAAAAAGTTATGAGACAATTATTTTTATTTTCTAACTCTTGTATCAAAGTCTCATATTTCTGTAATCTCATACATTCAAAGCACCTAATTATCAATTATCAAGGACCTAGCAAGGGACTGTCCTAGATTAAGGAGATTTCCCCTGATGAACAAGAAAGAGAAAATCCTTGCCCACATGAGTTTAGATTCTAACAAGTTTTTAACACTTTAACAGTTATTCCAATGGATTGAAACAAAGACTGTGAAAATGAAGGCCCTAATCATATTTCTGTAACAGTCCCCAAAACTCTAGGTAATATGGTACCTTAAAAGTATAGTAATATGCAGAATATAATTGAAAATAAAACAGTATCTCATTACAGCTTTTTACAGGTAAACAAGTACCTAAATATTTTTATTGTTCACTACTTAAAGAACTTAGGTTTTAAAATCAAACTCTTCTGGGAAAAGCTCTCCTTCCTCCCTTCCTTCCTTCCTTCCTTCCTTCCTTCCTTCCTTCCTTCCTTCCTTCCTTCCTTCCTCCACAAAATGTATTGAATACCTATGTGTCAGTTACAGTGCAATGTATCATGCTAAATAAAAATTCATAGCAGCATTATTCATAGTAGCTGATCCTGGAAACAATCCAAATGTCCATCAGATGCTGCGTAGATAAATGAATGTGGTGTATCAATGCCAAAGATGAACAACTTATCAATAGAAGAGAACAGATGATTGCCACAGGCTACAGCACAGATGAATCTCAAAAAACAAAGAAACAAATCATTTTGTTCATGAAAAAAGAGATACACAAGACCATAAGTTACTTGGTTCCAATAATGTCTAGAAAATGCAAATTTATAGTCAGAAAGCAGATTGAGGGATGAACTGCACATGAGTACAAGCTAACTATTCGGAATGGTGAAATGTTCTAATAGGATTTTAGTGATGGCTGCCTGAGTTGATAGATTTATTAAAAATCATGAATTATACATCTACAATGGGTGCATTTTATGGTATAGAAATGATCCCTCAATAAAACTATAGGGAAAAAAGAAAACTGCATTGTGAAAAACTCTCTTTGTTGTTTAACTCCTACAAAATTTCAACTGAATTTCATCAGGCTAGTTCTTACCCTGTTTCCCCGAAAATAAGACCTAGCCAGACAATCAACTCTAATATGTCTTTTGGAGCAAAAATTAATATAATACCCGGTCTTATTTTACTATAAGACCAGGTATAATATAATATAATACCTGGTCTTATATTAATTTTTGCTCCAAAGACACATTAGAGCTGATTGTCCGGCTAGGTCTAATTTTCGGGGAAACACGGTATTACATGTCCATTCCTGAAATAATTCCTGTGGCTATAGTGCAGAGATAAGGTCATAAAGCAAATATGAGTCATGCGCCAAACTAAACTTCTGGTTAGTCCCTCTCGATCAATAGAAAAGTTATGGGGGAGTTAGTTCACCAAAGGGAACTACTAGACTGAGAATAAATGCCAGGCAGGCAGAAAAATACTAATAATAAAAAGGGAAGGGAAAGGGCAAGTATGTCGCCTTTACACCAAGCGAATGTGAAGTTCTATTTTAATCGAAGCCAAGCACTTACTTTTGTCAGGCTACAGCAGAAGCCAAAACATTAGTAGCCTGTAGGTCAGCAGCGGAACCAAAGAGAAGTAGTGATGTCACGAGTTAGTATGAAATCTTTGCGGCAGGTGTCCTGAGAAGACAAGGATACCTGGATGGCTCGTGACTGCTGGTGTTGGAGTGCAGGCGTGAGTCTCGCTTCACAGGCTGGCCATCAGTAGCTCTACTAGGATCTGCAGTAAAACTATCTGTGAAAAAGTGTCTTCCTTTTTAAGTGAACATAAAAGTCAGTAACACTGAAGGAAGGAATGTACAATTCTATTTTATGCATACTTGTATTAACATAGTTTAACCTCGTTAAAAGTAGCTGAAACAAATCCCCAGCACACTAACGTATCCTAATCTTACAAATGTCTAAAGAACCTCGTTCAATGTGTTTCTTCAAGGCAAAGTTGAAACTAAATCATTGAGTTGGAGGATCATTTCTGTGTTTGACTCTCCCATGTGCTGACTCTGTTATGGCACTCAACATGTCATCTAACATATCTAAGCTTTGGTTTCCCCTTTATGAAGGTATGAATAGCAGTATTTTTTCTACCCTCTTTATAAGAAGTGAAAGACTACATGAAATCACTCAGTAAATAACAAAGCACTTTAGAAATTGAAGTTAAAATTTTATTTAACTTGGAAAGAAATCAATAACTAAATTTACTCTTTTGAAAGCATGCAATAACTTCTAAATATATATTACACTGCCTCTAAAACAACCTCAAAATATATACTATAGAAATCCTGCTCAAAAAAAGCCAAGTATTTTGCTATAGAATGAAAAAAGGGAAAACTTCCTGATTGTTCCACTGAGTGTAGAGGTTTATTTATAATCTCCCTGTCAAAACGGATTTCTTAAAGCTTTTATTTTAACTACTAAAGTTTTTATTTTAGAAATATTGCAAAAATATGACAGAAAGTTCCCATATGCTCTACACTCAACATCTTACATTAATAAGGTACATTTGCCACAAGCAACCAATACTGGTTTAGAATTTTTAACTGAAGTCCATACTTTACTCAGATTTCCTTGGTTTTTACCTAATATCCTTTTCTGTTCCAGGATCCCATCCAGGTTACCATATTACATTTAGTGATCCTCTCTTTTTTTTCTGATGACCTTGGCAGTTTTAAGCAATACTTGTCAGGTATTATGTAGAATGTCCCTCAGTTGTGATTTGTGTGTTGTTTTTCGCATGATTGCATTGGAGTTATGAGTTTGGGTAATGAAAACCACACACTAACATGCTATTCTCCTCATATCGTATGAAATGTACATGCTATCAACATGGCTTATCACTATTTATGCCAATCACAGTGAGCTGGCTGAGGCAGTGTTTATTGACTTTCTCCATTGTATATTCTTGTGCCCCACCCCCTTCCCATGCTATGCTTTTCGGGAGTAAGTCGCTATGTTCAGCTCTTGCTTAAGGGATGGGGAATTGCACTCCATCTCCTTGAGGGTGATTCAACTCCATAAATTATTTGAAATTCTTTGGCATGGGGGATTTGTCTCCTATCCATCATGTATTTATTTAGTCAATCATTGATATCAGTATTGAATCTAAATATTTATTTTATACATTGAGCTGTAATCCAATAGTGCTTTAATTTATTGCTCTGATTGTTCCAGCTTTGCCCATTTGGATCTTCTTTCAGTGGATCTTGTGTGTGACGTAACTCCATCATCATAGAGTTTCTTTGTTTTGAACACTTCCTTGCTTTCTAGCACTACAAGATGCTCCAGGCTTATCTTGTGTGTGTCTTGCCGGCCTTAGGATCAACCATTTCTCTAAGGAGTCCTGGTTCTTTTCACTGGAGAATGCATTTAAAAGCCAAGATCCAAGGGCTAGATGTACCCTTTGCTGCTGTGAGTTCTTGCTCTTAGTCCTTCTCAACTGACAAAGCAAAGCAGTGTATGTGTGTATAGTCTCCAGTGCACATACACATGTCTAAAAATATTTCTATACATAACCAACTAGATTTATATTAAGCTGAACATGAGTTCCTACTGATGTCCACATTTCTAATCCATTACCATATGGATCATTACACTCTCCTGCCTTTGCTTAAATCTAACCTCTCCGCCAACAGTGAGAAATCTGAATCCTGTCACTTGCCATTCATTGACTTAGTTGTTCACTCCCAGTGTAGATATGTCTGTCCTAGGATCACTGAACTCCTAAGTGGTTTTTTAAAACTTTGCATTGTTTCACTCTTTATGTTGTTAGTTTTGTGGGTTTTCACAGAATTAAAAAACTACCTTCTGATCACTATTAGGTATATTAACAAAAATTTACAAAACTAATTGTCATGTAAATTGAGCACTATTACAGTATCTCTGATCTTACGTATTTTTATTGATCAGTAGTTTGCTCTCCGTGATATCCATTATCCCAGGAATGGGACTAATACCTTAGGGGAGAACACGGAAGTGCAATGGTCAAGAAATACAATGACCAGGAAATTTCAGCTCTTCTCTTCAACTAGGGAGTTGATCTAAATGAAGTTAAGTTAATTAATGTAATAAAAGAATTGGGCAGCCAAAGAGAAAGAGAGAGCTAGGGAGGCATGTGGAGAAGCAGAAGGAGCGCCAAGAATAAGTGCTGAAAGAGGAAGTGGGAACAGAGGTTTCGCTGTCTATTTATCAGACTTTAGGACACACTTCAAGATTTAACTAAGGTTGAAGCTTGCTAAGACAGGATGGAACAAGTCCAAAGCAAACTCAACTTCCAAAGTGAGGTTCAAATTAGTTTTCTTTCCAGGACTCTTATCAGAATTAAACATGAATAGGGCTATGGGTCTGTTGTCCCCCAGATCGACATTAGACAGGAAGCCAGTGACATATCAATTCTAAATCCAGTTCTGCTTGTAATGTGCTGGGTGATTTCTTGTTTCATCATCTATATGGGAGAATTAGGGATTGCATGCATTGAATGCACTTCTGTATAAAATAGATAGGCTCATCTTTCAATAGTTGAGCAATAGTTGAGTTAATCTGTAAAAACAAACAAACATAAGAATCTTGAATCAGAGGCTTACGGGCATCAGTAAACTGTTCATTTAAATTCATTTGTAATAAGTCCTTGTTGTGTATCTAATTATCACGTGACAGTACAAAAGGTGAAATTTCATGGAGAGGTAAACATTAAAAAATGTGCACTCAAATCAGCCAAAGCAAGCAAACCATACTTATAGTTGAGTAACATGTTTTTATATGGGAAAACACTGAGTAAATTCTAAAAGGAGCAAGTGGGTTTAAATATTAAAATGATTAAGTAGTTGGAAAACCGAAACAAATTATGATAAAGCTAAAGACAAATCTCAAGTTTGAGTAAGAGTGAAATGAAGAAGAGAAGGAAAAAAGAGGAGAGGCAGAAAAAGAAAGTGACTCATTTTGAAAACCTTTTTACTAATACAGTGTTAAAAAGCCACAATCTCTGCTCAGAAAATGCTATTCTTCTTAGGTGTTAAATCTATTTTAAAGTTTTCGTTATTCATAATTTGTAATCACACTACTACCAATAATTAATTGATCACTTACTATGACTCAGGCCTTGTGTTCATGTCTTTCTAGACATTACTTCATTAGGTCCTCCCAGGGATCTTGTGAGGCTGGTGTAATTGTCTCTAGACATTACTGGACAGGCATGAAGGCTCGAAAAGTTTCCATGCTTGTGGTTCATCGTCACACATCTAGAAAATTCAGACTGAGTAATTAAACCAAAGTTTTACTACAAAACTAATGTCTAAAAGCTATATTAGTAGCAGCTTATGTTGAATTGAGAAAAAAATAATGTCAGTTTTCTAGGCCTCACACATTTTTCTATCTACCCCTTGAGAAAGATATACTTTCCAAAGGATCTGAAAGCACAGGTATTATCAGCACGTCCTTGAAAGTTTCAACGTGACCTGAATGCCACATGCCACGTGAAGAAAGAGAATGGAGAATGTTGAGCCCATGTCCATGGTAGACGTTGACCCATATGGGTAGTGTGGATATGCAGGAGTGTGTGTGTGTGTGTGTGTGTGTGTGCACATGGGCACATGCGCGCACGTGTACACACCTGATAATGTTGGTAAGGACTTACCCTCATCGCCATGTTTCAATCCCTGGGGATCAAAATCTTTCTGGAAAAATGTCCAAAATGTGACTTTGGGAAAAGATTTCAGAATCATGTTATATCCTATGGTATATTAGTAATGATGAGTAGGCAAGGCATGTGTGAAGAAGTGGGGATGGTTTGAGATACTTTCTCAAATGGAATACTTAGACAGCATAAATATATAAAAAGAACAGTATGACACTATACACACTTCTGATACTTTTACGGTGTGTAATTTGGAGCTATCTGCCTTTCAGACAACCATCACCTGTAACATTTTAAAGAGTGTTCTGTCAGGTTAAGACCTATGATGCACACCATTTTTATATGAGCGTATTCTCTTAGTTTGAAGGAATTCAATATGAAAGAAAAATACATTTGTCATGTATTTCTCTGTGACAAAATGGCTATTCTTCCATTTATATTCTATAAATTAATAGCAGCTGTTTGCAGTGGCCTTTGATAATCCATAGAAGGCGAGGGTTTCCATGGAAGTTCAGAACTGGAATATTTTTTGACTCCATCCAATACTGTGAGACCTCCCAACACCCTAACATTCTACACACATCTGAATTTCTTGATATAGTGTCACATATGGTTGCGTATAGGATTAACCATTGTTTTGTTTTGTTTTCACACTCCCTGTTGTTGCACAGATAAAATGACAGTCATAGTTTCTAAGCACTGCAAATAAATCACAGCTAGTGACCCTGCGGTGGCACCAGACTGGCACTCCCTATGCAGCTACTCACACTGGATATTCCAGCTCTCAGCTGCTGCAGCCACGCTCATATAATTCTGTGTTTGAAAAGGGCCTCAACTCATCCCCACCAGTCTCCCCAGCACTTGCGACTTGGGCTCCCAAAGCTTTATGAGTATTTTCATGAATGTTTGCTTCTGTGACCTACTTTGCTCCCTCCTCCCTCCTGAGTCCATGGTGCCGGGGCTGGGTTACTCTGCATGGTCAACACTAAGTTTCCCTCAGAATCACCCCAGCCTCTTCTCTTGGGACCATATCTTCCAATTAAGGAAGGCTCCGCTGCCGCTCTAGCCCCTTGTCAGCTGACAGCTTGTTCTGTAGACTTTCCATGCAAACATGACCCTTCCTCTCACCATCCTGCCAACATATCAGAGGAATACCATTTGCCCTGTAGTTATAGCATTCCCATAATGCTGAAGCAGCTGGCCTTCTGGAAGTCCGAGGGAATTATTCCCGACTGACTGCCTTGGGGCTGCAGCATCGGGGTTCCCCTCTCTGTGGAGGGGAACTCCACCTTGCCCATTGCAGGCCTTGGGACTTAGCCTCCATGACCTTGGGAGTCAGTGACTTCTAATACATACATACATACATACATACATACATACATACATACATACACACATACATACATACACAAATAACATACACATAGAAAGAGTATATATATATATATATATATATATATATATATATATAAAGTATCTATAGTATATATAAAGAGAATATAGAGAGAATTTATAAAAATAATTTAACAATTAAAAAACCCTCTGAGTATATTCCAACAAATTAGAGGAATTGTTATATTTGCTAAATTGTATCTGTTAAAATGCTATAAAAACAGTTTGAGAATTTTAAGGAGAGGACAAAGAGAAGCCAGCTAATGCGTGAGACTTCTCCACACAAGCCGACTTCTAAGTTCTCTTCTGCGTGTCTGTCTCTCCATTATCAACTGATAGCTGAGGATCATCAGGCATTTGAAGGACTCTGTGACCCTGCAGCATCTTAGGGGGGGTGTGGGGGGCTGTCCTGTAGGTGGGTCTCAGATTCAGGAGGCAGACTTACACTTCCCTTCCACGGGGACTCAAACAGCTCTGAGTGCGTTTCTTCAGACTGTCTGCTGGTAAACATGGACCCTTGAACATGGATTTGCAGATCACTTGTCAAACCCCCCACAACCAGGCCTCCTTTGCACAGTTCACTAACATATTCAAATGACTAGACAATGAATAGACTCTAGTTAAGGGCTTTCTGCTATCCTACATGCAAACTTTCTATTTACTCCTTTGTTTCACTTTCCTCAGGGCTCACTGTAATGCCCAAGTCAGGAAATATAGTAAAGTGAGGAGTAGTATCTAAGAATGATGTGTTTTTTTTTGCTTCCTAATTAAACCCACATTGGATGGTTCAGGGTAAACTTATACTGTCAGTGGCAAAGTGTAGAATGGAAAATGAACAGGTTTCAAAGGAAAAGCAGTACTTCCTAAAATGTTGGCTTGGAGCCCTTGATTTTAAACTTGTAACACTGTCAGTGTCTTTATTCCCCCTCTAGTACTTACTCAGATATTTTGATCTACTTTAATATGTATCATTTCAATCTAAAACAGTGTCATAGTTTGAGTTACTTTTACTTAAAGTCTATTTTATGTCATTCCAAAAATATATACTTTGCACATGTACTTTAAGTGATTTAGGAACGCTGACTTCTTCTATGTCATTTTTGGGCTTTAAATTCTATTTCGTGAATGTTGACTTTTAATATTCTCCCTTTTTCCTTCCTTAGGTCCATGTTATTAAGTTTACTGCTGAATGCGATTTCTCTCATTTATATAAGTTCCCATTTCACCTATCTCCATCTTTGTTATTCTCTCTGTCTTCCTCTCCAAAGCCTTGCATGCTTCCACCCCTCTTCCAGACCACTCCTTTGACTTCCTCCCCAAAATTTCAAGGCAATATATTACTCAGCAATGAAATTTTACCCATTTACTATTTTCATTATCAATAATAAACTTGAGAACAAACATATATTTACATGAAACAACACACTCTGCAGAGCTCACACCAATATGATGGACAATATAAAATTGCATATAATTGCAAACATGACTTGAGAAATTACCTTGAAATACGTTGGTTTTCTGTAGAGCTGTTTTATCTTGAGTAAACATAGTAAATGAAATTCCCAATGGGGAAATAAATGCCTACTATTTTTAGTTAAAAATAAAATACAAGATTTCTGTAATGATCTGAAACTTTATAAGAACAGAAAAGATCATTTCTGAAGTGGAAATCACTCTAGGGGAGTTTTCTTACTCCTATTTTTATAGAATATATATTTTTGTCCTCTTGAATACAAAGGCCACTCATATAATATCTAAAATAAGATACAGAAATGCAAATTGGTAGTTACAAAATAGTCACAAGGATGTAAAGTACATAGAGAATGTAGTCAATAATGTTTCAACAAGTATGTCTAGTGCCAGTGGGTACTAAACTAATTGGGGTGATCGCTGCGTAAATTATATAAATGTCTAACCACTATGCTGTACACCTGAAATTAATATAAAATAATTTTGAATGTCAACTGTAACATAAAAAATAATTTAAAAATAATAAAACAAAATATGATACAGAAACATGTACGATACATAAAACAAGATTTTGGTCATTAGTTAATTGTTTGATCCTCACCAACAATTCAACCTTATTCTAGGTATTCCCACATGCATTTTCTGTATTTCACCCTAGCTTTATTTCCTTTTCCTGGAATTTCATTATCAGTAGTTCTGTGCTTCATACAGGATAGTCAGCTTTCTTTAGCTGAGAATCCAATAAATTCTGGCTCTATTCTTATTTCCTGGCCATACTTATTTTTCAGTTCTTCTTCACACAAACATTGACACTGTTTTCCAAGTAACCTGGATCCTCTCCAACACCATGCCTTTGACAATGTCACTTGTCACACTTATTTTCTGTGAATTCACATAATCTCCTTTTTTCACACTTCAGCCCTTATCTATCTCCATAACAAGGTTTCTCTTATCATGCCGCCTTTGTTATTCTCCTTTGAATTGTGAGAGAGTTTATTCACTAATTTAAAATAACTAGCATTTTTGATATTCCGGAACAACATAGTACATTTCATTGCACATTGTAAGAATTCCTAAGCATTTCTTATATGTTTAATTAATTTTCAGTGTACATTATTGATGAGAGTCCATGGAACTATGAGATCTGACAATTAAGTTTGCGAACTTGTTGCAACAATGTTGCTAACCTTTATTTGATACCAGAGGGATTATTCATTATGAATTTATACCAACTGGACAAATGGTTAACCAAGTTTACTTTTTGGAAGTGCTGAAAAAGCTGTGTGAAAAAGTTAGACTACCTGAACTTTTCGCCAACAGTTCATGGCTCTTTCATCACAACAATGCACCATCTCCCACGGCACTGTCTGCGAGGGAGTTTTTAGCCAGTAAACAAATAACTGCATTGGAACACCCTCCCTACTCACCTGATCTGGCCCCCAATGACTTCTTTCTTTACCTGAAGATAAAGGAAA
The DNA here is from genome assembly GCF_057876585.1 of Rhinolophus sinicus. Classification (NCBI taxonomy): domain Eukaryota; kingdom Metazoa; phylum Chordata; class Mammalia; order Chiroptera; family Rhinolophidae; genus Rhinolophus; species Rhinolophus sinicus. Next base: position 126,801,719 of record NC_142515.1, read on the forward strand.
TACTAAAATGAGGACATTTTGATGACATTGAGGACATCAAGGGTAATAGGATGACAGCTCTGATGGCCATTCCAGAAAAAGAGTTCCAAAATTGCTTTGAAGGGTGGGCTAGGCGCTGGCTTTTATCCATAGCTTCGCAAGGGGAGTACATCGAAGGTGACCATAGTGATACTCAGCAATATGGTATGTAACACTTTCTAGGATGATTTCACAAGCTTAATTGTCAGACCTCATAATACATACATTCAACTTAGGTGAAATTGAATGTATGTATAAATGCATAGCATTGGTTCTCTATATCTCTAGTTCCATATGAACTTAAAACAACTATAATTGCCTTTGTATTTATTATATTAAGGACACACTTCAGGTTTAGTAGAGTTGAGTTTATATTCATTTTAGGTTACAATCTCATTACAATATGTTTAGGAAACCAGTATAACTGTTGTACTTTTATATTTTGATAATATAATGTGAAAATTCTTTGTAAGAATGGATCCTGTAAAGCTCCTAAAATTTCTCCTATATGAGATATAATATTTTTAAATGAGAAGTCATTTTAAATGGGAAGAATGTATTAGAACTTAATGTTAGAGCATCCTTGGATAATTTTGTTACTTACACAGATTTTGATGGGAAATACTGTTAGTATATGGTATATATGAATATTTAGAATGTTGAAAGGAATAACTATGGGGGTCCTGTTGATGTCGACGATGATGAGAATGGATCACTTAATGCTTGTACGATCTATACTAGTGCAAACTATATAGCATTCCTGTATTTGTCACACCCCAGTGCAGAAGCTATGAAAAATCCATTTCTTTGAAATTGATGCAAGTTTGCCTAATTAATGCACTAACACCTGATGCAACATTTAATGTTTTATTTATACATATATGAACAGCTTGCTCATATCAAACAAAATAACATGAAACATTTGGGAGCAAATGTTATTTATCTAAAAAAATACACAAATGTTTGTAGAGTGATATATTAAATATTAGAATACTTTTTAATCTTTTAAAAATAGTTTTGAATAAATAGAAGCCACTTTTTCATCTTATTAAGAAAATGTTTACATGCATTTCCTCTCTATTGAATTTAAAATGTATTAATCTAACATGACTTATATTTAGTATATGGTAAGTACTTTAAAAAATATTTTCATTGAGGATAACAGAATAAAGTTCATTAGTCTTAGAGATATAGTGTAATCACATATGAAACATTTCTAGCACTCAAGAATTATCCCTCAGTTCCTATCCCAGTTAATACCCACTCACGCTGTCACTCCTCCCAACCACTTAGCAGAGATAGCTATTCTAACTTTATCACCATCAAGTTGTTTATTGTGTTCTTAAATAAAATTATCGAGTAAGTACAGTAAATAGGCTTTTGTTCCTGATATTTTCATAGGACATATAGCTGTGAGATTCATCCATTCATTCTTTGTTATTTCTGTGTAACATTCCATTATATGTATACCATGATTCTAACTTTCTTTTGTTTTGAAAGTGAATGTGAAATCAGAAGTGCTAAAAATATATAAACATCACAGTGATATACTGTTTCTCTTCCATGAAGAATGAATATAGTTTGTAACTATCTTTATTCTTCAGTTTGATGAGTAGAATTGTACATCTTTTAAAACTCTAGACCTGAATATGTGTGTGTGTGTGTGTGTGTGTGTGTGTGTGTGTGTGTGTGTGTGTGTTGTTGACTTGGGATATAAAAGACTAAAATAAAATCAGCTATTAATATACACATCATAGTCTGTGGAACATGTGCTTGGGTTTAGTCACCTACATTGGCTTTGCTCTACTCCTGGGTGCAATCCTTGCTATGACTCTTAATCTAAATTCTACAGCATATCTATAATAACACTTCGCGAACACACTATTTTTCTTGTGTTATTCAAATTATGTTATTTGACTACATTGTTCTTATAAAATTAACATGGCAAAATCACCAATGTTGTTAAGAGACTACGGACTCACCACCCCTTTGCACACAATTGAAAAACCTCACAATATTTTTAAGTTTTATCAAAAAAAAACACCTTCAGAAATCACTTTATTTCCTTACTAATATGATCAAACAGATGGTCCTAACTTTGTGGACAGAAGGTAAAAAAATTTTTCACTGTAGCACTTACTAAATTCATTATGAATACTTACTTTTTTTGTTTTCATAGCTAGCATTTCTTGTCTCTAATCTGCCACAAACCAATGGACTTTTTAATGTACGTCAGAAACATATTTTTGAGTGAACTTTGAAAACTGAAGTACTTCATTTTCCACAACTAATATTTATTGAATAAAGTGACTATTTATGGAGAGCCTACTATAAACCAGGCAAGTGCTGGAAGTTGGTACTCACAAGCGTGAGTACACTCCAGTCCCTTCTTCAAGAGACTCATTACCTCACACACTGGTATGATTTCAGCATACACATTGTTGCTGACAAATTTACATACGTAAATCTTAAATGATGGTGTATCATTTTCTTGAAAAAAGGTGATAGAATAACACTTGTATGTAAGTAAGCTTAACTTGTCAATGCATACCATTTGTCAAAGTACAATTATACTAAGTAAAAAATAAAACAAAAATATACAGTGATCATTTTTTTTGTCTTTTCCACTTTTCATAGTTTCAATAGATTCATTGGTTTGCTACTAAAATTGTAGGAAAGCAGATAATGAATATTAACAACATTTATTTAATATAATTATATTATTTTTTATTCATTTTATATATTGGTATGAAGAATGTGGAATATAGCAGGATTAAAGAAAGTGTTGATCAGAATAGAGGTACGAATGAGGAGAAAGAGACAAACTTTCTATTATTAATCAGATGAATCCTCTATTTTCTTTCTTGTGTACTCATCTGCCATTATGCAGAATATAAGTGGTCTATTACAACCTGTAAGCACATTATTAACATTGACCAGGTGTGTACAATCATTATTTTCTCTACTGCAACCATTTTTCATTCCATTGTGCAGATGTGGATGTCTACTTTCTAACAGACTGAATTCTCATAAATTCTTGTAAACTTGGTGTTTACCATCATTTATCAAATACTTATAAAATATTTCTTAAGTGAATCAAAGCAAATATTGTAATATGCTATATTACTAGCATCCCTATTTTTGGAATCTATCCTCATTATTCATGGATTCCATATGTACCCATTTACCTACTCACTAAAATTTACTCATAACCCCTAACTCAGTACTTCTGGGGCCTTTATGGTCATTTGCAGACATGTACTGAGCAGCAAAATGTGAATGATCTGATGTGCACGTTCCCAGCTGAAGTCAAACAAGGAGGCACTCTGCCTTCTCATTTCAGCTCTTCCACTTAAATGTTCTTCTTCTGGTGTATTCAGCACACTTCAAAAAAATTCTGCATTTGTATACTTTTGTTTCTGATTTTCCTGATAAAATGAGTGCCCAAGAATAGTGGTGAAGTGCTGTCTAGTGTTCCACAGCAAAAGGAGTCAGTAATGTGTGTTACAGAGAAGATACATGTTAAATAAATGTCATGCATGCTTGATTTATACTGCCGTTGGCCATGAGTTTAATGTTAAGGAAACACCAGTAGGGGACATCCAGAACAAAAGAAAAGCAAACATGTGTATTTGTATGTGAGGCTACTCCAGAAGTGCTAAGTAATGTCTACAATGTAGGACGCAGCTCTGGAAATACACTACGGGCCACATGTTGTTTTGGTCAACTGCATACTGCATATGCAACCGTGGTCGCATAAAACAATAGTGGTGCTGAAACACTCCTATTGCATAGTGATGTCGTAGCCATCATAATGTCATAGTGCAACAGGTTACTCATGTGTTTGTGGTGATGCAGGTGTAAAAAAACCTGTTGCGCTGCCAGTTAAGTACAGTGCATAATACTTGATAACGATAATAAAGGGCTATGTTATTGGTTTATGTATTTAGTATACTATACTTGTGTCATTATTTTAGCATGTTCTCTTCCTACTTATAAAAATACCGTTTGCAAACAGTATGTAAAACAGCACGCCCTGACACACTGGCAGCAGCCTCATGCATCTCATGTTCATCTCATCTCTTGATTGTATCATCTTCTCCTGTGTTTGATTTAAGCTCATGTTGTTTTGTCCTTCATGGCCCCTGAAAGTACAAAATCCACTGCTAAGTTTGCGAAAGGAGGCCATATGAAGTGATTGGCCTGGAAACAAAATTAAAAGTGATTAAAGGACTATGAAGCTGGAAAATCAGTGATGGTTATTGCTTGCCAACCACATGTCCCATTCCACCATAGCTTCCATCTTGAAGAACAAGAACAACGTGATGGAAGAAGCTAAAGGATCTGTTTCATTGGAGGCAATAAGACGTCAAGAAGGGTCTACATCAGACATGGAGAAACTACTAAAGACCTGATTGAAGACCAGCCCCAGAAGGGTATCCTTCTCAGCACCATGATGGTCATGGACAAAGCAAAAAGTTTGTTTGTGATGTTGGAAGAAAAAGCTGGACCTGGCTATTGCGTTGAATTTACTGCTGTCTCTGGGTGGTTTAAACAATACAAGCATCATTATTCACTACATGAGGTGAAAGTGGGTGGTGAGTTTGTGAGAGCTGATGTGAAGGCAGGTGAAGAATTTTTGGAACTCTAGATAAGCTGATAGTGGAGAAAAATCACTTGCCAGAGCATATATTCAATATTAATAAAACCTCTTTATTCTGGAAACGGATGCCTGAAAGGACTTTCATCTCTAAGGAGACCTAGTCAATGCCAGGTCTCAGTGCTTTTAAGGACAGGATGACAGTCTTGCTTGGGGGCAGTGCTGCTAGCTGCACATTGTACCTTTGTGACCTGGCACAGTGAGAACACCACAGCCTTCACACACATGAATAAGCACACACTGGGAGTGTCCTACAGGAGCAGGAAGGAGTCATGGTGGCCCAGCTCCTCTCCCAGATGCCTCCTGATTGCTATGCCAGTGAAATGGAGAAGTACCATTTGGAGAATAACATACTTTCAAGATTTTGCTTATTGTTGCTAATGTTCCCGACATCCTCCTTCTATTGGTAACTTTCATCTCAATATCAAAATGGTGTTTCTCCCTCCAACACCACCTCCTTACTCCAACCAATAGACCAATGAGTCGTAGCAGCTCCTAAGGCCTCCTGCCTGAGGACCTTTGCCCAGGCTGCTGCTACAACTGAGGAGACGCTGATGCAGTTCTGGAAGGAGTCCCCCTAGGACTGCATCAAGGACCTTGATGGAGCTCGGGGTGATGTCACCAAGGAGTGTATGCATGGCATCTGGAAGAAGACACTCAAGAGGTTCTCCCATGGTTTCAAAGGATTTGCCAAGGATGAGGAGGTTGCAAAACTCACCAAGGCTGTGTCTGAGGTGCTGAACGACTTGGACCTGGGTGTGGGTGAGGATGTCACTGAGGAGCTCCTAGAGGGGCTTCCAAGGAACTGACTAAGGAGGACTAGTGGGAACTGGAACAGGAGCACATCGCTGGAGAAGAGGCAAGAGAAAGGGAAACTGCAGGAGAAGAGAAAGAAGAAGAAGAACCCCTGAGACAATTTATAGTGAAGAGTTTTGCAGAAGCTTTACAGACCTCAACAAGCTCCTTAAAAAGATTGAAAACATGGACCCCAACACCAGAAGGTTTTCATGAATAGAGAGGAATGTTCATGGTGCATTATCTGCTTACAACCAAATCTATATGAAAGAAAGAAGCAGACCAAGCGAACCATTGTGGACATATTTCTGAAGAGTGACAGCTCCTGAAGAAGAGCCTCAGGCAGGTCCTTCAGGGGGGTTCCAGAAGAGGCCTGGTTGTCACAGGAAATGACAGCTCCAAGGGTGTGACTGCCCCTGAAGACCTCCCAGTGGGACAAGATGTGGTGGTGGAGTCAGTGATACTGATGACCCTGACCCCATGTAGCCTGGGCTACTGTGTGGGTTAGTGTCTTAGTTTTTAATGAAAAAGTTTAAAAGGTAAAAACTAAAAATAAATTTTCAATAGAAAATTACACTCAAGAATGTTGGCAGGAGGCCTCAGTGCTTGGCTGTCTGTTGGCTAGCAGCCTCAGGTACCTACCACATGGGCCTCTTCTCAGGGCTGCTTGCGAGTTTGCACAGCGTGGTAGCTGGCTTCCATCAGAGTAAAGCATCTGACAGATTAAAGGAGAAGCGATAATCTCTTATATGAATGAGTCTCTTAAGTGACACAAGCACTTTGATCACATTCCATTTACAAGCAAGGCACTAAGTCCAGCCCACAGTCCAGAGAAGGGAATTAGGCTCCACCTTTTGAAGGAAGAAGTGCTAACTAACAAATGGATGGATGTATATTAACATCGCCATACTCAACTCAATTTCTTATCTGTAAAACTAACATATATACCATGTTTCCCCGAAAATAAGACCTAGCCAGACAATCAGTTCTAATGGGTCTTTTGGAGCAAAAATTAATATAAGACTGGGTCTTATTTTACTATAGTATAAAACCTGGTCTTTATAATCTAATCTAATCTAATACAATGTAATATAAGACCAGGTCTTACATTAATTTTTGCTCCAAAAGATGCATTCGAGCTGATTGTCCAGCTAGGTCTTCTTTTTTTTCTTTTTCGGGGAAACACAATATAGTAAAATGAAGGTTAAATATTGCTTTAAGATTGAAAACATGTGAATCACTTGGGGAAAATGCCTCACACAAGGTAAGCAATGATGCATATTAACAAATAATTGAGTTTTATACGTATGTATACTCTTCTATTTTGTTCTTTACAGATTGATGAGAATCACTGATATCTATCACTTTTATTCTTCATTACATCATTTTTCTGAAGATTAGACTTTATTTTCTTTGGGAGAAAATTTGTCTCTTAGGTTCAATCTTGTTATTGTAAAGGACAAGTTTTCTTGCTTTTGTTTTCACCATGTAAGAATTGATATACCTTTTCATTTATCAAAATGCTGTTTGATTTGATTCTCTGTTAATGACCAAATATGTTTCCTTATGTTGCCTATAATATAAATAGATCACTTATTAAGAAGTAATCATAGGCAATTCTCTGTATTTATGGCTAAGACAAATAGAACTACTTATATAGAATACATAGCTGACTATGTATTTAATTTTTGAAGTCGCAGTATGACTTTTTTAATTAAAAATTATATATATTGAGGTATAATTGAACTATAACATTAATCTTAGTTTCAGATGTACAACATACCAATTAGATATTTGTGTATATTGTGATATGATCACCATAGTAAGTCCAGTTAACATCTGTCTTTTATTTAATTGACATTACTGTTCCTTAATTATTTTTATTTGTTTCTGATTTTCTGAAATTGCATGTATCGTCTTCTATTCAGAGTATCACAAGCTACAGTATTTGTAGCATAGTCTCATTCTCTGAACTATTAAGCAACAAAACATAGATTATACCATCAGCTATAATGTCTCTTTGTACGGATCACAAAATTATACACACACAAACACATTCATATACACACATACTCGCACATGCACACACTTACACACCCTCATATACAAGGCAGGCAAGTCACATTGTATAGCTCTGCCCTCCTCAGTAGGTATCGGGCTGTTGAACACATACCTTTTTAAAGTGCCTTTTGGGGAGATGCTCCATTTGCTCTTTTCACACTTAATTGCTAATACTGTTTGTCACATTTGGTTTTGGCCCCAAAGTACAAATGTAACAATATAATCAATGTCTACAAAATACATATCAGGAATAACTTGATGAGTAGAAAACCTCTCCATTACGACGGAAGAAAATGAAAACCAGGGATCATGGTTTGTAACGTGTAGCTGTTCTCAGCTTTAACCTCATTCTCTCTGGGGAAATTTCCTTTGACTCTCTTAGCCTGGGCAAGGTTTGCTTATATTTGATCTGACGGCACTCATTCTTTCCTTCCCAAAGCACTTACACACTACTGTGCTTGCAGCTTGTATTGTCTGCATTTCAGTGAAGGCTCTAAGTGATACCGCAACAAAGCACAGTGGATTTTTTGCACACAGTGTCTTCAGTGTTTTGCACAATATTTGAGGCAAAATATGACTGGAGTATACATTTTAGAAAAAAAATGTTGAGTAAAAAAGATAGTTTTAAAGTTAGAATGATCCTTATAATATGGCTAGGAAGGATTTTATCTCCTAGGAACCCCACTCCTTCCAACCACACCCTGACCACCCGAAAAATGTTTCAGGAGACTTTGATAAGGATTCTGGAAGATTTTAAATGCAGCAATCGATCATGAAAGTATAATTAATAAATAATGGAATTGGGATTATTCCAGTAAGTCAATTCCTGTTCCTTGAGGTTGGCAGTAGGAAATGGAGGACTAACCGCTACTTCAGGGGTTGTCACTGAGAAACAGTGTTGGGATGCCCACAACAGACATGCAGCTTATTACTCTTTTTCTTGTCCTGTTACGTTCATAAGTGCACACGTGTCTCTCCCTATAGGATGATAATTAGCGTACATGGAGTTGAAGTCGACATTAGGAGATAGGCAAAATCATTTTCTAGTAAACTGCCTAGAACCTGCCAAAGAGTTAGCACTAATTATTAATAAAGCATAGTAACTATAGCTAGTGTTCAGTATCTACTATATGTCAGGCACTGTATTTGGTATTGTATAAATGTTACTTCATGTAATTCACACAGCCATGCCATGAGGCAGTGGAGATATGACCCTGACATCAGATTTAGATTCAAATCATAAGTTTGTGACTTCTCCATGCCTATGTGGTCATAAGCAAGTTAGATACTGTCTGTACGTATCAACATTCTCATGTGTTAAAATAGAGCAAATATTGTTTCACTATAGCTATTAATCATGCATTACTAATTGATGGTAGTTTTATTGTATACATACATATATACAGCTAGTGATCAGCAGAGATTGGTCTGTATTTCTCTGTAGCTTGTATATGCACAATATTTTTCTCTTCCCTCCCTCCCTGCTTTCTCCTTTCTTTACTTCTCCCTCCCTTCTTCCTTCCCCCCTCCTTCCCTCCCTCCCTTTTTTCCTTGAGTTATAATTGATGTATAACATTATATTAGTTTCAGTACAATTAGTATAATTAGTACAATCTAATGATTCTATATTTGTATATATTGCAGAATGACCACAACAACAAATCTAGTTAACATCCATCATCATACAGAATTACGATATTTACCACTTTTAAACATTTTTTATCTCTTCTATGGCATTTTAAATCATCCATGGTAGCTTGCTCACCACAAAACAGACCAAATGTTCTTTGTTTTGTTTCAATTTGAATAGCATATTTCTGCTACTTCCCAATCTTGGGAAATCTTACCCATTTTGTATACGTGTGTGTGTGCCTGTATATGTGTATGTGTTCTTTGTGTTCATAAAACCGTATCTGCGTAGTTGGAAGCACATTCTGTTGTGTTTTAAAGAAAGATACAGAAGATTATAAATGGTTTGTGAAACTTGTCCCTCCCTGGTTTATCCAATGAGTAATAACTACTATGAAGACTTTAATGTAGATGATCATGATCCCCTGGAATAGTTCAAACTCTACCTCTCATGTCAGACATTGTTTTAAAGAATCCCTTCTATGACTTGTCATAAGTTAAGTCCAGGTTTTTACTGTTCTCACCGAAATCAATTTAAGTTTTCCTGCTGAAGCCAATTTGGCTGTCGAATTTTTCTTTTTCTTTTTGATATATGCCTTTGTATGGTATTGAATATATCTTCTGAGAAAATTACATATCATTCATAATACTAAGAATTTCAATAATTTCAACATAAAATGCAGGGTATGGATTTGTCAGATTAGATACTATTCAATGAACAAATTAAGTTGCAAAAATAACTTCCAAGCATTTAAATTTTTAAAAAATTACCAATTATATCCCATTACTTAGAACTTGAAACTCTGCAACAATTCTAAGGATTGCATTTTATATTTACAAAGGACTGGCCTATAATTTAGTATACCATCAATGTATAAAAAGTAATAAAGTTATTGGCCACGATATTTCTTATAGTTAATGAGGCATCTCTTGTGGATGAAACCACATGCCACATGTCTTTAATGTACTTCATATAGTTCTCTAAATACCTTCTATAAATTATATTCTGATCTTAAGCTGGACATAACAGAATATTCCAGTCTATGTAAACTGATCATAAAGTAGTATGAAGTTCAAAACTGATTTAAAAGGAATCATTGGACAGACTCTTACAGTAAATAACTTTCCTGTCTATATTAAACTATTTACTTAGAAACTTCATTTTAAGATTCTATCATTATCTGTAATTTACCTACAAAATTCCATCATCAAAAAAACAAAACAAACAAAAACTATTAACATAAATTGATTCAAGAAACAATGTGAGTTGGTTTTCTCATAACATAAAGTTATGCAACTCAGTGGATTTTCTGAGTAGAATGAGCTCCAAAATCTTATTAGACTTGTAAATGTAAATTTTAAATGGAAACATTCTTTTGAATATGAGAGCAGTTTATAGCCTTATCCTGGCACAAAGTAACATAATAAACTGCTAGAATTTTAATTTAAAGCAAAGTTTAAAGACTATTGTGGTTTGCCAAGATTATCCTTCATAAAAATTTCCTGAATGTTTATTTGTCAACAACTTATGTGATTATTCTAAATTACTCTGAAACCAAAAGTGAACCCAACACTCTCAAATACTTTTGGAAAGCTAGAAACTATTATTTGGGGAGTCATGCTGTAATGACCATGCCAATAAAGTAAAGGAATCTGAATTAAATAAGGAGGTTGGAGAAGGGTACTGAGGAGAAAGCAAGTCAACATTTTTTACTAAGAAATACTACTTACAAATTTAAATAGATATTATTTTATTTCTAGGTTTTCAAGAAAACTTATGAGTGTCAAACTAGTGGTACTTCTTTCAAGATTTTATCATTGAGAATCATTTTATAGTGGGGAAAATGTTACAGACTTTGATATTAATCCCTGAGAATAACTGTGTGTTAGAAACCAGTTTTCAGGTACAGTTTTATTTTGCATCAGCCAGAGACTGAGTCAGGTGGGGGTGGATAACCACAATACTTCCTTTTCTAAACACAAACTGAAATCAGTAGCATGTGTCTTCTTTCTAAAGCTCAGATCTTTCAAGTCAGCATCTCTTATATGTACATAGATGCTGCATATGTACACATGGTAGATATAGATATGACTTATGATGTTTTGGAAACTGTGCTAGGTTTTGTGAAGCTTTCAAAGATACATCAAATATGATGTTCTGTGTGCCGTACCATTGAGAAGACAGACTAATATGTGCAATACGCTCTTATTCACCAGTACATGAAACATACCCTGGTGAGAGTCCAGGCTGGTAGAAGAACCAGCACCAAATGGTACTTCAAGCCTATGAGGGCACAGAGAATGTAGGGAGTAAAAATGTATTACTCTGTTCCTGTGTACAGGATACAGGAAATTAGACAGTCAACCAATGGTTTGCATGTCATTACATATACTAATACAGTCAAAATCTGACTGCAAAGACAACTCGAGCACAGTGGAGACATAACAAGGCTTTAGATAGAAGATTAGAGTTTCTACTGTTGGAAGTCGGTCAATAAGCTGAATCTCAATCTCTCTCTCTATTTCTCTCTCTCTCCTCTCCCCCATGAATACTGGGGGAAAAAACATTGTTGTACCTAACATAGTATCATACTTATGTGACTAAATTGCTTCAAGATCAGAGAAATCCATGTGAGATATATACCTAATGATAACCATCACAGTCATTAATTATCTGATTTGAAAATAGATTGTTATGAGGCTGTTGGTTCATTAATCAATTTTCAGAGAAAGGCACACATCTAGACTTCAGAGCATTTCAATTTTGCAAAAGTAACTTATATTTTATTGTCCCTGTTGTGTAATATGCTGTGCACACTATGGGGAACATTACAGATTGAATGGGAAAAACAAAACAAAAACTCACAACTCCGAAAACTAATGAATGTCCTTCTGATTACTAAGAAATCACTGCTCTGTGTTTACGAGTTTTGTATTGCTTGTTATGGACTAATTGAAATTAACACAATGGAGTGGGAAAGCCTTTATTGCTCATGATATTTTACCTGGTAGTCTGTGTTAAAAGGGCACACAAAGCCCACACCAACAAATTCCTTGCACGAGCTCTAACAGTGTACCAGCAGAATCATTTAGGATGCCTAAAAGTCATACTTCTTTTACATATGTACATTGGCAGTCTGGATCTTTTAACTTTTACCAGAACAGCCTTTGTAGTGAAATGGCTGTGTAAGTGGGACTGTCATGTTTTTCCAGAACGTAAAGCAGATAGAAGCAACCCTGCTCTGAGGAAAACACCTTGGGGGAACTCAGTACTGCTTACTGCCCATCCACTCACCTTCTGTCACCACTGTCACTGGGGTCATGTATTGTAGAGCCCCACTTCCAAAACAGTTCCTGAACAAACAACATGGATTTCTCTTTTTTCACCTGTCCGAACGATTTGGCATGACAGAAGGATCCATCGGCACACGTGAGAAAATCTTTCCGGAACCTCAAGGGCATTTGATGTGTGTACAAGGCACCTGCAGCTCCTGGACCTTGGTGCTTATTTGGCAAAACTGTAAAGCTCTAGAATATTTAAAATTTTATGAAGTGTAGGGTAAAAACAATAACTATGGGATAGCATCTAGGTCTTTTCGTCCATTATCATTCTCAGACATTTTTGCATAGGTATCTTTAAACCATTTTGTGAATGTTGCTCTCGAGAAGGATTAGATATTGTGTGTTCCTCAGCCAACCGCTGCTTTTATTGACACTTTAAATATGTGAGATAAGGCTTTGGTCAAGGTGTGTTTTAGGGCAATGACTTAAAATACAGATACTCACTGGTAAACATCCTTCATTGTTCTGCATGTGGTCGTAATGATGCTATCCAACCACTGCCCACCTACTGCTCCTTGTGAAGAACTGAAGGAAAGTCTATCTTCCATAAACGCCACGTACGTGAGGTTATGATCGACTCAGGCTCCCCTGGGAGGTTGATTCCTGCTTTTCCTCTTGACATTATCAGACACACCGCAGACGTTTCGAACCAGTGAAGTATTGGCAAAATCCTGGAAAATGACAAGTTTTCCTCATTAGTGGTGCACAGGCCTCCGTGTTGTCCTCCTCACTCCGCCCCCAACTTCATTTTACAACTTCCAGAATTCATGAGATCACATATATTTTCCCTGAATGGGTGATGAACTACATATTGCCCCTTGAGATCAATGCCTAAAAGGGAGGAGGCTAATCAAAAGGACAAATCCTAACGGGAAGAAGTCTTTTAACCACAAAAAGCAGAGTGAGCGAAAGCCAAGGACACTGTTAAATCTGAACTTAGATGTGGCTGAGCTGGGAAAGCAGGGTAGGAAACTGCAGCCAGTGCTTGTTCTAAGAGTGTAATTAGTAAAGAACTCAGACACTCACTAGGTCCTTTTGTTGTATTACTTACAGCTTTTCCTCTGGTTATGTATGATTTGCATTTCTATTCTGTAATTTGTATGTTTAGAGCCCCCCCACCCCCGCCTTACCCTGGTCCACTCTGAGTGTCCCTTATAGGTTAGGGCTGAATCCTAACAGGATCTGCTGCAAATTCCGTTTACACTTTGCCCTGAGAATATGGAATGTGCTTTTCCTTCACTTCTCTGCCATGGGAATTAATTACCTGTGCCGTTTTCAGCACAGTGTGAAAGTCTTATCTGCTTTCTTTGGCAGTAAAATATTACTGCAGAGCTTTAAACTAGTTTTGAAGTTTTATTGTCTTTTTCCCCCTAGGTTTTAATTATGGATGTTTAAAATATTTTATGTCAGTAGGTAATCTCATAGGTATTATGCTAAAAAACAATGAAAATAATCAGACTGAATTAAACTCTGAAATAAAACTTTATACTCAAGACTGGGCAGGCTTTTAAAGACCATTGTTTTACTGGGTGTTACAGAATTTTTAGTGATTTGTGTAAAGAAGAATCAATATTATTTACTAATAGGCAAAAAAGTGGGTTATTTTCCAAAACTGTGTATCCATTACAGTTAATTGGATCCAGATGATAATACTAATATTTATGATGGATCCCAACCTCAAGCATAACATGAGAAGGGGAAGAAATAATGATTCAGACCTTATAGGTCCATGGAACAGTATGTGTTCCTGGTTTCAGGGGGAAATTAAAGTTCTAATATAAAGTTAGAAAGAGTGAGAAAAACAAACAGCAATTTTATATTCTGAGAGTATGCTTTACTTTTTTAGTTTGTGATGGTTTAATATTTTTTTTTCTGAATTTAAAGCAAATAAAAAATTAAAATGAATGAATTAAAAGAAGTGATATAGTGTGATTCCAAATAAACTCGATGTTCAAATACATCAAACTTTATGAAAACTAATTTTTTGCTTATGAAAAAGAAAATTATAAAAACCAAAACGAATGTCTAACATTTGACCTGTAAGGTTTTAAATATTTCCACTTACTCTTTACACATTTCACCTACATATGTCTTTTATATTTTGGTCTACTGACCGCATATTGAACTGTGCATACAAAGTCCGATTGGATATTTTAAAATAAACATATTCTAATTAATTTGTTTTCTGTACCAATTGATACATATACACATTCAATCCAACTTAGAAAATGAGATAATATTATGGGTAGTATCAGTAAGATATACTCAAGCCTATTTTTCTTTAATGGATTAGACAGCAAACAAAATCAGACTTAAAGAGAAAAGTGTAAGATTGCCATACCTTTTTAGTGTTTAAGGCTGTACGTAATTTTTATTTCCTTTGAAAGTTACTTCAGTCTTGCTTAGTTATAGATAGTTGATGACTGCATTATTTATTCTTAATAAAATTATTTTCTTCATAAATAATATCAATACATGAGAATAAATTTCCCCCAATCTCTACATTTTAAACTAATACACCTCAGAAATTATTTATTTGATTTTTATTTACCTCAACATATATAATTTAAAAATCAATAAGGGAAACTAATTAATACATTTAATAGATAATAAAAACAGGACTTGTCTGAGATTAACAGTTTTTCCATTTTGTATTATTATTTCAAAACTTGCAACTTTCCCTGTCTTTCTTATTTTATTGTTAGCAATTCAGACAGGATTTACTTCTGTTTCTTCTGTTTTCATATTTAATTTTGCCTTGTTTTTAATCCTAAGAAAATATATGTTATTAAATATTTTATTTTATTATGCTTTAAATAATCAAAGGTGCAAGCAAAGGGATATGGATAGCATAATTCTGCCATAAATATTACAATCTAGAGTTATTCATTCAAAAAGTACGAGTATATATTGACTAATATATCTTGTCAGGGAGCTGTGTATAAACACAAACATCCATAAAATATTATATCAAATGTATGAACAAAATGAAACTATAGATGTGAGAGTAGCTAATTTTCCCAGAAAAATGTATATCATGCTAACATCAATCCAAAAAATAAATATGAATGTTTTCTTAATATCAGTTAGATTATACAGCAAGGGTAATTACTAGGGACAAAGAGGTACAGTACATAATGATAATACATTCATGTCACCAAAATGGCATAGTGATCCTGTGTCATATACAAAACAGCAGCACTTTAAAATACATGAAGAAACAAATACTTGAGAGAGATGAAGGGGAAATAGGAAATATACAAATCAACAATAATCGTTGGGGGACTTCGGTATCTCACATTTAATTGTAGTACTTGAAAGAAAATTAGCAAAGATATAGGAAAACTGAATAAGACCAAAAGAATCTAATTGGCATTTATAGAACTCATCACCCCCAAATTGCAGAATACACATTCTTTACCAGTATCCATGGATTTACCATGACAGACCATATCCTGGTTCATTATATAAACATCAATACATTTATAAGAATTGAGAAAATATAGACTATGTTGTCTGACCATAATGGAACCAAATTAGTAATCAATAACAGAAAGAAAATAGGAAAACAGGAAATGGGATAAATAAATAAATAATAAATATATCAAACATTTTTAAAAATTGAAAACCGAAACAGCATGCTTCTAAACAACCCATACTTCAAAGAGTAAGTTTCAGAGGAAATATATGTACAAGAAGGTGCCAAAAAAATGTATACACCTTTTAAGAAAGAAAAAAACTGTATTAAAATTGAAATATTCAATATATACTGATAACGAAAGATATATACGTCATGTTTGACTTCTGCAATTACAATAGATGCTCAAGTGGTTCCCATCAACATCCAGACACTACTGATTATGGCGAACTACTGCTTAAGCAACATTGACCAAAGTGTCCACTAGTATCGTTGCACATGCCGTTTCAATTTCTTCCTGAAGTACCGCCAGTGTAGCCAGCTTTCTATGGTACACCACATCCTTTAAGGTCCACTATAGGTAGAAGTCAAGGGGTGTTAAGTAAGGAGAACGTGGGGGAAATTCAAGTGCATCTCTTCGTCCTATCCATTGTCTTGGCAAGTTTTCATCAAGTTAAGCTCTCACATCTTTGTGGTCTTGCGCTCCTCAAATGACAACTGTGCGTCTGCCATTTTCTTTGACTGTCCTGCCTGTTGCATGGTAATGCTAGCATTCATTTCATTAATGCATTAATGCCATGTTTTGAACAAACGTTATACTACACATTGCTACCGTAATTCAATTCAGCTTCGAAAAGTAATACATACATAACATTTCATAAAATGCGTATACATTTTTTGGTATCCTTGGGCTGGGTGGAGATATATATGAAAATAAAAATATTATATATCAAAATTTGTGGATGCAACCAAGCAGTACTGAGAGGGAAATTTATAGCACCAAATGCTTATATTAGAAAAGAAGAAAAGTTTCTAGTCAATAATCTAAATTTCTATGACATGAAATTAGAACCATGAGAACAGAATTAACCTAAAGAAAGCAGATGGAAGGATAATAATAACACAAACAAGAGCAGGAGTCAATGAAATTGAAGACAGAAAAACATTAAAGAAGACCAATGGAACTGCAAATAGGTTCTTAGCAAAAATGATGATAATGACATACATGTAACAAGACTGTTAAGATAAAAAGAGAAATGATATACACCACCACTAGGACTCTCACTACAGATTTTACAATCATTAAAATAATTTTAAGGGGATACTCTGGATAATTACATGCTCATAAATTTGACAACTTCCTAAAATAACACAAACCTACCAAAACTTAACCAGCATGACACAAATAGCCTAAGTTGTCCAGTAGTCATTAAAAAAAAATGAATTTGTAGCTTAAAATGTTTAAAATAATAATATCAGAACCAGTTGGCTTTGCTGTAGAATTTACTGTACATTAAACAAACAACAACAACATCAACAACAACAAGAAAGTCAAAATCTCTTCTAGAAAATAGAAGAGAAGTGGACACTTCTTAGTTAATTTTTATTGGGCTAGTATTATATTGATAGCAAAACCTGAGAAAGACAGTACAAAATAAAGAAAACTATTGACCAATATCTCTCATGAACTTAGACCTTAAAAAAATTAGAAAGTGAGACCCAACAATGCATAAAAATAATTATACACAATGACCAAATAGGGTTTACTTCTGTTACATAAGGCTGGTTCAGTACTAGAAAATTAAATAATGCAATCCACCACATCAACAGGATAAAGAAGAAAAAAATCATATAATCATATCAATTGATACTAAAAGTACACTTAACCGAATTTAATATCTGGTCATGAAAAAAAAAAAAAAACTGTCAGCAAGTTTAAGAACAAAGAGGAACTACCCCAATTTTACATAAACCATCTACAAAAGCCCTACTAACATCAGACTTAAATGTGAAAGTCTTAATGATTTCCCTAAGATCAAGAACAAGGCAAAGAAGTCTGCTCTTACCATTTTATTCAACATGGTTCTAGAAGTTCTAATCACTACAATAAGACAAGAAAAAGAAATACAGACCCACGGATTAAAAAGAAAGAAAATAAATTCCGTATTTGCAGATGACATGACTGTCTATAAAATTCTAAGGATCTACAACAGAACGAAAACTAATAAATGAATTCAGCAGTGTCACAAATACAAGATCAATGCCAATAAAAAATCACATTTTTAAACACTAACATGTAGGAACCAAAATTAAAAACACAGCGTCATTTAAAATTGCTACAAAGAAAAATACAGTTAGATATAAAGTTAACAAAACATGTACAGGCTGTGTACGCTGAAAAATACAAAATGCTGATGAAGTAAGTCAAAGAAGATTTAAATAAGTAGACGGACATCCTGTGTTCATGATTGGAAGACTAAGCATAGCACAGAGATCAATTCTGCTCAAACTGGTATAAACAGTGAATGTAATTCCTATCAACATCTCAGCAAGGATTCTTGTAGACATAGAAAACTTCTTCTAATATGTACATGGAGAGGCACAAGTCCTAAAAATAGCTGAAAACAATCTTTAAAAGAAGACGAAGGTAGGAAGAATAATTCTATCTGCTATTAAGTTTTAACTATATAGTTACATTAATCAAGTTAGATTGTTATCGGGACAAGAACAGACATAACGATTAATGGCATACAGTATATAACCCAGAAATAGGCCCACATTAATATTTCCAACTGATATTTGACTAAGGTGCAAAAGCAGTTCAGTGAAAGACAGGAGATTTTCAACAATGGCGCTTTGCAATTAGATATGCGTAGACCAGAAACAAACAAAAAAATGAAGGAAATCTTACATAATACACAAAAATTTACTCAAACTACATCATATACTTAAAAAAATAAAACCCCAAACTATAAATATTTTAGAAAATTGTAAGAGCAAATTTTCAAAATATAAAGGTAGGCAGAGAGTTCTTAGACATGGTACAAAAAGCACAATTCATAAAAAGGAATATTGATAAATTGGGCTTTGTCAGAATGAAAAACTTTTGTTTTACACAAAACTCTGTGGAGACCACGCTAAGACAAGTCGCTAACTTTGAGAAAATATTTTCAAACCTCATATTAGACCAAAGACTAGTTTCTAGAGTATATGAAAAAGTCTTAAAACTCAACAGTAAAATAAAGAAAAATAAAAAACAAAATACCCTTAGAAAATGGGTAAAATATAAACTTTATTTCACTAAAGAGGATATACAGATAGCAAATAAACACAGGAAATGATGTTTAACTTCATTATCCATGTGTGAAATGCAAAGTAAAGCCACAATGAGATATGTCTACATACCTATGGCAAAGACTAAAAGAAAAAAGTAGTGACAACACCAAATGTTGGTGACATTGCAGAGGAACAGAATCACTCATGTTACTGGTGGAATGTAAAATGGTACAGCCATCGCAGAAAACAGTATTTTAAAAAACTAAATACAATTACCATACGATTCAGCAATTTCACCTTTCACATTTATCCCCAAGAATTGAAAACTTATGTTCACACAAAAACCTGGATGTAAATATTTATAGTAGCTTTATTTCTAATAGCCCCAAAATGGAAGCAATCCAGATGTCACACAATGAGAGGAAGAATGACCACTCCTCTTAAGGAGGAGAATGCAAACTTAAAATTTTCACTTTAGTTATAAAAGGCATAAAAACATACTTTTAGTTATAAAAGGCATAAAAATAAAGAAATGATAAAAAAATGAACTTACCTTTTTAAGATATTTGAGGTTTGCAATCACTGAGCAATGTGATTTTCTTCTCATGAAATGAAAAGAGAGTAAGCCATGCAGCTTTTAATTGTCAATAACTTCATGGAGATCTGCGGATGGCGAAAGTATTCACTTTCTTTTGAGAAAGATAAGGTAAACTTTGATTTCCCTGTTAGAAATATCTCAATGAGCTTGTAGTGGCCGTGGATGCCCAGAGTGCAAATTCCCTCCTCAGTATTTCGGGAGTACCACAGTAGACAGGCCAGGCTTGGTGCATGAAAAGTCTGTGACTCTATAATAGAAACTGGTGAGTACAACATTCTTAATCCCCGTTTACCTCAGACTCGCTCATTTATCCATTTAGTGAGTGCCTACTATGGACCTTCTAGATTGAGGGGATATGTCACTGAGAAAAACTGATCAAGTTCTGTACTCATTGAGCTATGTCCCAGTGGTACGAGGTAGATGACATGTAAAATAAGTAAGTATGTTACATAGTATGGTAGGAGGTTACACCTGGGAGGCCAAAAAAAGGTATACAAGTGGACACTTTGGTCAACATTGCTCAAGCAGAAGTTCGCCATGATGAGAAGTGTCTGGACGCTGATGGTAACCACTTTGAGCACCTCTTATCATTGCAGAAGTCAAATGTGACTTGTATGCATTTTTTGTTATTGGTATATATTGAGAATTAAAATTTTAATAGTTTCTTCCTTCCTTGAAATGTATATCCATTTTTTGGCACCTTCTGTGCATACGGTGGAGAAAAATTAAGGAAGGGAAAAGGGAAGAGGGAGTGTGAGGAGGAGACACAGTCTGCGTCTGAAATAGGTGTTTAAGGAATACTTCACCTGGAAAGAGCTATTTGAAAATACTACTGAGCTGCCTTGAAGACAGACCTGTGAGTTTGCAGGAAGCGTTACATTAGACTTACCAAAAGCTGGGACAGGAAGAGCAGGCCTTCTCTCCTGTCTGCTAAGTACTGGAAACTGTCCCAGAGCAGCTGGGGCAGACATGCGGCTGTCCAGATCAGGAGTCTAACTGGAAGGACCTTGAAGACAGTGAATGTCTGGCAGGCACAGACCTGAACCCAGGAGGTTACAAAGCACAGATATTGTGACTCCAGAGAGACATGACGTGCTTGAAGTCTAACGATTCCGTGGCAACAGGAAAGGAGCAAACAGGGCGTATAATCCAAGTGCACAGTCTGAGGTCATCAGCAAGATTTCCAAATAGAGTGAGAAGAAACAAAGACCAAATAGAGCAATTTAAGTGCCAGAGATTCAAACAGAGTTGAGGGAGTGACATGAGGTCGAGTCAAAAGAAGTAGGCATGTGTCAGCACACAGCTGCAGCAGGAAGCAAGTTTTTATAAAATCAGGCAGGTCCACCCGGGAAGCACAATAGTGTAGCAGAGATCTGAGATAGAGATCCTCTGCCCCGCCCTAAGTATTCAATATGGTAGTTATTGTGTGCATGTGTGTGCGTATGTGTGTTGGGGTGGATTCCAGAAAAGCACAAAAACTGTCAGCTCCATGGGAGAACTATAGATGCTTCCTTGACCGTGAGATTGACTTGATACTGTGAATGAGGAAATAGGAGTACATTCTATTATACTTTTGGTTTATTGCTGTTCCTTTTCACGTGTCAATTTCTTATTTTATGCCTGTTTTAAAAGTATTTCACATCGCTTTTTAATCACAAAAGACATAAAATTTAAGCTACATAGAGTAAAAAGTATAGCCGATTTCTGTGCATTTCTTTACCACTGTGATATTCAAATCCGGTAATTTACAGACAATATTAAATGGGATCCAAGTTGCAAGGGACATAAAGAAATGTTATATAAAAATGAGTCTAGCAGTGAAATACATTCAGGAAATATTGAGTTAAAGAAGTACATTGTTGAATTTCAACGGTAGGGACTATCAGATAAACATGTATATTTTAATAATAATTTAATTAAAAATATACGTCATGTTTATAGCAGTTTTAGGTTCATAGCAAAATTAAGTGGAAAGAACAAAGTTCCCTTATATCCTTACTTCTTCACGTAAACTGTCCTGTGCATGAATCACACTACAGCGCTACATTTGTTACAGCCAATTAACCTACACTGACACATTATAATCATCCGGGGTCTGTAGCCTACATTGGGCTTCACTCTTGGTGTTGAACATTCTATAGGTTTGAACAAATGTCTGATGACATGTCTCTACCATGATAGTACTATATAGATTAGTTTCACCGCCCCCAATTTTTTTGTGTTTCATCTATTCATACTTTTCCTGCACCCTACTTCTGGCAATCACTGATTTTCTTTTTTTTTTTTTTTTACTGTCTTCATACTTTTGACTTTTCCAGAACATCGTATAGTTGGAATCACAGAGTATGTAACTTTTTTCAGATTGGCGTCTTTCAGGCAGAAATAGGCATTTAAGTTTCTTCCATGTCTTTTCATGGCGTGAAAGCTCATTTTCTTTAAGCACTGAATAATATTCCATGTCTGGATATACCACAGTTTATTAATCCATTCACATCTGGAAGAACATTTAGGTTGCTTCCAGGTTTGGACCACTGTGGATAAAACTGCTATAAGTCTCCACGAGCAAGTTTTTGTATTGTAAAATAATTAATCTTGAGTAGCAGCTTTCGTAAGAATAAAACACTCCAGTGAATTTCAAAATTGTCATTCTTCTCAGGGAATATTTCTCTACTCACCAGTGTGAGAAATTAAGTTATTGGGGTCATGCTGGTCTCAGAATGAGTTAGAAAGTATTTGCTCTGATTCTATCTTCTGGAGGAGGAGATAGAGAATTGCTATAATTTATTTTCTAAATGTTTGGTAGAATTCACCAGTGAAAATTTCTGGGCCTGGTGTTTTCTGTTTTAGCAAATTATTTGATTAAGTATTATTTTAATTTCTTATTAGGTTTATTTAGATAGTCTATTATTCTTGTGTACATTTTGATAGTTTGTATCTTTCAAGGACTTGGTCCATCTCATTTAAGTTATTAAATATTTGAGCATAGAGCTGTGCTCCATATGCTTTATTGTTGTTCTTTTTTTTTCATGCCCATGGGATATATTGTTATCCTTCTTCACTTCTGATGTTATAATTTGTGTTTTCTCCCTTTTTCTTAGTTACCTTGGGTAGAGTCTTATCTATTTTATTAATCTTCTCAAAGAATGAGATTTTGGTTTCATTGACTTTCTCTAGTGACTTCCTCCCAACCTCTGAACACCTCTAAGCTCAGGGCGCAGACCTCTCTGCTCTCCTCCCTCCACTCATCCTCTGGACGATCTTATCCACAATAGGGGCTTGCAATGGGCTGTCTCTGCTCCCAAAGTCACATCTCTAGTCTACACTCTCCACTGTCCCGCTGCCTGCTGGCTCTCTGAAACGTTACATGGCCAAAGCTGAGCTCCTGCTAGTCTGCCCTGAACCTACTTCTTTTCACTGTCTTCCTCATTTCAGTAAGTGGCAAGTTCATTCTCCTAGTTGCTCAGAATAGAAACCTTGAAAGCATCTCTGACTGTTCTTTTTCTCTCCTGTCCTAAATACATATGAGCATGTATCTAATCCACCAAACATCCTTCCAAGTGTATCCCGAATCCAGCCCCCGTCACCACCTGCGTGCTGCCTTGACGGAGCTGCAGTAGCCTCCTGAGTGCTCGCCCTGCTTCTACCCTGGCCTGAGTCTACTCTCCACAGAGGAGCATCAGAGTCTGATCCTTTTGAAGGTAAGTCAGATCTTGCCAGACCTCTGCAGGCACCTCACCGTCTTACACGGAGTAAAACCCCAGTCCTTCTAAGACCTCTACCCCTGTGAGAGCTGACCACCAGCTACCTCTCCACCCTCTCTCCTACCATCTGCTTTCCCCTCCTACCACTGCAGCTGCCCTGGCCTCCTGGTCCTGCGAACATACTATCTACTCCCCACTTGAATACCTTTGCACGGATGCGCTCTGCCTGAAACGCTCTTCTCCCCAGTAATCACATAGCATCAGGACTTGACTCAAATGTCACCTTTTTGAGGGGCCTCCCACCCCTGGCCACTCTTTCTGCATGAGATACTTCGTATGCAGTATGACTTCTCCTACCTGAGCTTCCCTACCTGTACGAGGTAGCAGATGCCACACGACCTGCTTGCTGCCCACATGTTGTGGTGAGGTTAATGCCCCAAAGGGAGGCAGGAACCCACAGTCCAATCCTTTTCCTTTCCTCCCTTCAGACGGATGCCCTAAGACATAATGGTTCTTACGGCCTCTCAAAAGTCACTGTGAGATGCAGCGATTGGTTGCACTTGACTTCCACGAAACACATCCTTGCATTGATTCTCATGCCTTTCCTGCCTCACCACTCCTGTCCGTCACTCTTGCTTCCCTAGAATTTTCTCACCAATGAAGTAAAAGCACATAGGTGTTAGTTTTAAACACTGTGTTCTGAGAAACTCACTTTCTAAAATTGTAAGCCCAACACACACACACACACACACACACACACAGACACACACACACACACACACAGACACACACACACACACACGCAGCACACACCCCTTCCTTTCCCTTCCCTTTATTTTTCATCTCAGCACGTATCACCATATACCACACCACATATATTCACTGATTTATCTTATTTACTGTCTGTCTCCTTACTAGAATATAATCTCCATGAATTTTTCCTGTTTTGTTTACTATTGCATAGCAAGCATCTAAAATATAGTAAGTGCTCAATACATATTTATTGAATTAACGAATGAGCATCAGAAGGAGATTTATCTGAAAACAACTATGGGAAACCAAGTTGATATGTACCACGGACAGGGAAGCAGTAACTCCCTTAAGACAGAGCGGAACCAGACTGGGCTGTGCACAGGGCCTGATGGGAACATCCTGGAGCTGGGTGACGGGCTAGTCATTTCCTGTCCCAATGGGTAGGAGAGGTGTGGGGGGGGTCCTACAATGATGTGATGCTACATTCGCTTATGGTTTATGCCTACGACCCTGAACAAACTAGCTTCATGCGTCTTAAAGGAAATGTGTTTTGCTGTTGTCACTGTGGATACTTTCCAAATCGTTAATGTAGCTCTAATGTATATTTTTCTACATCCGGGGGTAGAGTGTAATTTAGATAACATCTTTGCTACTATTAAAAAAAAATCCTAGTAGTTCTGTAATGTTCTAGTTACATTTTACCCAGGAAAATCACCTTTCATGAGAAGAAAATGTTCAAGTCATATCAAATGTTTCACAGATTCACGGCTGATGTAAATAAATTTCGAACAAGAGAATTTGCCTCACTCGTCATTGTGGGATTAGAAGGAGCTCTCCTGGCTTTCACATCCTCTGCCAAGGCGAACAGAGCCATCTTTCTGATCAGTTTGGAAATCAGCCATGTCCAGAGGCTTTTACAGCAGTCAAGCAATATTTATGGGAAATACAGATGGCCTATGAAATATCTAAATTACTTGTCTACTGGAAACAAGATCAATACAGAATAATAATGTATTGTGAGTGACTCTGAAGCTAGAGAAGCCTTTATTTTATCTTGGGTACAGACACTGCACCAGGAAAGTTTCTAATGAGGGAATTAGTGTATTTCAGAAGAAACAAAATCTGGTATTGATAGGATTTCAAATTGTTGTAACAGAAGAATCTATAGACAAATCTTGATATCAGCAAGGCATTTGACTAAGTCAGTCCTGATAGCCCCTCAGAGGCAGCATGGAAAAATGAGGGCGTCCCTCATACAACTAGTGTGAGGGTCACAGAGAGAAATTAATAATAATTATTATTATATAATTCAATTCCTGGTGCAGAATAGTTAGTCTATAATTGGTAGTTATGATTAGTAATGCACCAGCCACCCAAAGTGAAGTCATTTTTTTTTTAAAGATTTTATTGGGGCAGGGGAACAGGACTTTATTGGGGAACAGTGTGTATTTCCAGGACTTTCTGTTGGGGAACAGTAGTGGGTTTTTCCTAGGTCTCCTCAGCAACACCAAGTCAAGTTGTCCTTTCAATCTTAGCTGTGGAGGGCACAGCTGCAGGTCCAGTCACAGAGAATAGAACGTGCTCCAAACAACTGAGCCATCCGGGAGCTCAGCTAAAGGTGCCATGTTCAACCTTAGTTGCAGGGGGCGCATGCAGCCCACAGGCTTAAGTGCATTCCTTGCGTTGTCACATTTAATCCTCTTAATTCAATAACTTTCTAGGTGAGAAAACTGAGACTTGGAGAGATTAGGTAACTTGTTTGTATGTGGTCTATTAAATCCAGGTCTGCGTGAAGTCAAACCTAGTCACTTTTCTATTATTAAATGTGTCAGGGAAGCCCTAGGCTTTAGCAGATATAACTTAAAGGACACCTCAAGACACAAAAAAGAAGAAAGAAAAGAGAAACATCCCCCATCCCTATCCCCTCCTTCAATAAGAGAAGCTTCTCTGTTTTTTGCAATGAAGTTATTTTTTTTTTATTTTCACCTGCAATGTGGGACACTTACTTATTTTTTTTGTTTGTTATTTCTTTTATTGTCCTATGCCCAAGTAATTTGCTTGAAGGTATTTAAATAACCCCTCACTTAATATAACAAGTTGCATTAACTTCCCCAAAGTAGGCATATCATCAGTATATGTCCCTATTTAAACAATGCCGTCATGCTCTAATCCACTTTTGTCATTGATCTCAAAAACAATTTCTAAGTCTCATAAGATTCTCAATTTCGAAATGAGAAAGTAATTCTTTAAAGGCAATTCCAAAAGTTTTCTTTTTATCCCCTTTCTGCCTCCCTCCGCCCGCCCATTTCGAACTGCTCCCAAAAATGAGAATTCAATTCCAAAAGTTATCTTCTTCTCCCTTTTCCTGCCTCCCTCCAGTTCAGTCAAGCCGTTGTTTCAGTCTAGTTGTGTTGTAGGACAAGCTCCCTGGCCCATTATGAGCCCCCATTCGGGCGTTTGCCTCTCGCAGGCTGCCCACGCTGCTGCCGCCCAGGGGCCGCCCAGGGTAGCACAGCAGCCGCCGCAGCACACAGTACAAGGTTGCCAGTTCAATCGCCGCATGGGGTGGTGGGCTGCGCCCCCTTCAACTAAAGATTGAAAACAGCGACTGGACTTGGAGCTGAGCTGCACCCCCCAATGTTCCCCCAATTAAAAACAACAAACAAAAAAAGAGTTTAGAAGAAAAAAAAATGAGTAGGAGTTATCCAAGCAAGGTTAATGGAGAGTAGGAGGGAGACAGTAGGTGTAAACACCTGTAAATATAACAGAAAATTAGATCATGACATATTTTATGCCTTATTAAAGAGTTGTGATAATTTCTAAAGACAAAGACACCATTTACAGGTTAAAATCAGAAAAGTAACAATATTGAATTAGTACTTCAGGGGAAAAAAAATCACTTAAACTTTTTGGATTAAAATGTTAAGTCTGAATTCCGTATACAAGAGAATGTTAAAATTCCATGTGGGAGAATCTGCATCTAAACTAACATAAGAGTAGAGGGTAAAAGGAAAGCAGCGATATTCAAGAGTTGTAAGGAAGAACTGTCAATGGGACAAGGTTGTTGTGTGTATAACTGATGGGTATGCTCAGGGTGGAAAGTAATTAAGCTAGTCTTTCTGGCATGATGTTACTCATTGAGTTAGAGAAAACAAGAAGTGGAAATGGTTTTGGGATAAAGACAAGTTAAGTTTGGGGTATACTATGGAAGTATGTATTAGCACTCTGGAAGAGCTTCTGGAATTATTTTACAGTTGCTCTGTGTGGGAACAGAGCCCCAAAGAGCAATTTCCAGGCTCTCGGCCTCATATGGAGGGGTGCTGGCTCGGGTGGTAGATGGCCGTCAGCTGTGGCTGGTTGGCTGTCAGCTGTAGCCATTGAGCCATTGGCAACTAATATAACTGCTGTGGCTACAGAGGAGGAGAGCTGAGGAGAGCCGAGGAGAGTGGAGGAGAGTCGTCGGTCGGTTGGCAGAAAAACGGACAGCAGGTCGCACGTCCAGTGAACCCAGCCTCCAGTGAGACCACAGAGGTATGACTCCCCTACCTATGGTCTGTGGGTGTTCCTTTTTGGCCTCACCATATCCTGCGTTCTTGTGTGGGGAGCGGGAACAGGGACCCCGCAGGCCTCCCTGCATGACACTCTGGAACTTAGAAGTTGATCTTGATTGAAAATAACTATGAACCAGAATTGAGTACACCAAGGGTATAGAAAACAACAAAAACTTTCACAGTATATTGTCCTGTAATGTAATATCTGTGACATCCTCAAAATCAATGTTACAAACAGTGCAACTAAGATGATATACTGTTAAATTTAATACTTTAATTCTCATTCCTCTGACCTTAATTCCATGAAAGTGTCAAAGTTGAAAAAATACATTTTTTAAAAAAGGAACGATATGCATTCCTAACGGTTTACAGTTGTGGACCACTTGAGGCATTACATATTCTCAGTAAGCAAATTTACTGCTCTCACTCCTGAAATTTCTGTGTTTCAACTCCACACTGTTTTCTCTCAACTTGGTACTTCGTGTTCTCTTGAACTCAAGTTCTAGATGATCTGTTAAAACTGTGATGCAGTTTTTATGTATAATAACCTCAAAGGAAAATCCATGGAAGTGCAGTGTTCCTATCTTGTGAAAGAATTACTAAAATTAACAAGGTCACTGACTACATGCAGTAACTGTGGCAGTGGCACAGTATGTCTGTTTACAAAAGGTTCATGTTAAATGACAATAAGGGAAAGGAGAAAATTGTGAAGTTTTCATTGTTCAAATGCTAACAAGTCTACTTTGATTTGAAATCCAGTAATAAAAATATGTAGATATAGTTCAACATATTTTTGAATTAGATATCATTAAAGTAACTGTCCATGCACAGTGCAGGTATTACTTATACAAAAAGCCTAATGCATTAATCAATTTCAGATATAATACACAAATCTATTTAATGTAATTTTGAAGCCATGTAATAGTCTAAAGACAAATCCTAGCTAATATAACATTTGTGACTGCGTTCAAACCGTCAGAGAGTTCAGATAGATCTATGCTGACTCCCCCATTGTCTGGTTTCTCTTCCCAAACCAGGGGAAAGATTTCACCGTTAAGATTTATTTTATGTGGCTCTAAAATATTTCACTACATATTTACTGCTGTGGTTCTCATTATTATATGTTTATTATTATCAGCATATGCTTTTGCGAGCACTGCATTTTTATGTTTGGGAATGCTCTATGCACTTAGCTAATGACGTTTCTCAGGTATATTATTCATAGGAATTTCTGTCCTTAATGAATGGCAAGAGATGTCTATAGGAAAGATAGAGACATGTTTATTGGTATCATTCGTAGAGTTGCCTCCAAAGAATGTCAGAGTAAGGTTAGTCTAAGTAAGTTAGGCTTGGAGGAGAGCAATGGAAGAATTGAGCGAGACCACCAAGAGCAAGGAGGTGCCATTAGAAACCAAAGCTAAGGTCATCCACACCCTTGTATTCCCAACTAGTATGTATGGACGCAAAAGCGGGACAGTGAAGACAGGAAAGAAAATAATTCACTTGAAATATGGTTTAGGAGAAGAGCTCAATGGATATCCTGAAGCACCAGGAAGATGAACAAGTGGGTCCTACAGAAAACTAGACCTGAAACATCACTGAGGCAAAAATGACTAAACTGCAGGCATCCTACATGGAGCACATCATGAGAAGGCAGGGTTCTTTGGAAAAGACAGCCATGCTGGGAAAAATAGAAGGCAGCAGGAAAAGAGGAGGGCCAAATATGACATGGATTGACTCCATGAAAAAAGCCATAGGAGTGCGTCTCCAGGAGCCCACCAGGGCTGTTGAGGAGAGAACACGCATTCACAGGGATGCCAGCAGTCAGAGCTGACTCAATGGCATTTAACACACACACAGTTGCTGAGAAGTTGCGATTTTTACTAAGCCCAATTTTTCAAAATAATAGAATGTGAGTTCACACTGTATTTGTGCAATTGCAGGATTCTAGAAAATTCCTGAAATAATGTATACTTTTAGAAACAAGTATGAAATATGAAAATTATAAATATTAAAAGAGTTTTAAATTGAAAATAAAAGTTAGAAAGCTGTATGTCAGACTCTGTACTTTGTTTATATCTGATTTCACTTTTAGGTACATTAACTGAAATGTATTATTTTTCAAAGCTACAATCATCAATATTGTTTCATTATTATTTTAAACTACTATATTTGTTTCCAGTTTTTTCCATCTTTATGTGATCCAACCTGAAGTATACCATAAAGTTTTTAAATGACCATATTAAATGTAGAACAATAGTGCATCAGTTTTTGTGTCGTAACTATACATTTTGCATTTTTGAGATAGCTTGATATCCTGTGATGATGCTAAACTCAGAAGTTAGAATAATGTTCAAATAGCCCTATAATGAATTCATAAATTACTATTGGACATTTTCCTAATAATGTTTCTCTTACCAATGTTACAAACATGCATATTCTTTTGTGTATCCATCATTATTTGCTATTTAAGCTATAAACTGATAGTTTCTATAGGTCTTCTCTCAAACTTGAATCAGTATAATAAAAATTTAAGAAATCAATACAGAATCAAAAGACAGGGCCAAGTGCTCGCCATGTTGGCTGATTTGGTTGTGAACGTTCTGATTTGCTGAGCCTCATTTGTCAGTAACAGTGACAATTACTGGACTTAGTGAAATAGAATATCAGCATGAAGATTTCTTCCAATTCTAAAGTCTCTATTTTTTTTTTCAGCTGGAACTCTCCATACATTTGTTTTTAATCTGTTAATTTATGGACACATTCATTATTTTTATAATTATGATTGTTATTTATTTTCTCAGTTTTATCTTTCATGAGATGATGCATGTCAATATTATTTTAGATGAGAATATATACCATGTTTCCCCGAAAATAAGACCGAGTCTTATGCTAATATTTGCTCCAAAAGACGCATTAGTTCTTATGTTCAAGGGATGTCATCCTGAAAAATCATGCTAGGGCTTGTTTTCCGGTTAGGTCTTATTTTCGGGGAAACACAATATTATTCTATACTGTATAAGTTATGTAATTATTTTACTTCTATATAAATTTACCTGTGTGAGAAGCTGTATGAGAGAGAGGGAATCCCCAACCAAATTAGACATGTGCTCAAGGAGCTTCCACAGTAGCAAAAATAGATATGGAAACACAGCACACAGAATAAAATATATTTTTGTTGGGTATGATGCTAGTCTACAGCATCCACTATAATTGTACTGATAACACAGAAAACTGAGTTCAAATATGACTGAAATCGCTGAAACTATTTTACAGAGGAGAAGATAACTTTTGAGCTGCAACTTGTTGATAAACTTCTAACATGCAGGATTCTTTGGGACAGTATTTTAATGAGAGAAAATGATTATGTTCAACCTTCACTTGGTCTTCCATTGCCAAAAATACTGTGACAAACTTCCTAAGTGCAAAGTCACTAATGACTTTATATATTTTTGATAATGTCAAAACATTGATAAGTGTGAGATTGTTTATTAAGATCTGACAAGCCACACCTAAGTGAACTAAGTTGTCACAATTTTCAATGTAGGCAAATACAATGAATTTACCTGGGAAAGGTAACCATGGATGGTTAGAATTGTAAGAAACCAGAGAAATCACCAGGTTTAAAATTCTATTTTTTACTAAGGAAATCTCCACACCCTTGACACTTCTGTCTTGTATTCTTACTCTTCTCACCTTGAATATTTTTTCCACTAAACGTAATTGTTCGAGGTCACCATGTAGTTTTCTGACAATTTCATGTTGCTTTATGACTCCATATCTCTAACAAACTAACTCTTTAGAACATAGTAGTAACATGGAAGCAGAGGCTCTCAGGAAAAATCATAAAATTTTACCGGGCATATTTTGAGCATCATACCCATAAATGTCACCCAATGGACTAAATTTGTCACAGAGAGTATGATTGTCTTCTCTAACTTCCTCTTAAATACTGTTCTCACCCATCATGGCAAACCTTTATGAAAAGTGGGGGGAAATTTCTTTTCTGACCACTATATTAAATAGTAGAGAGCTTTGTTTATTTTATTTATTTATTTTTTTCCAGGAACCATTCCAGGAAAGTAATGTCCCCTTCTCCTCCCTAAGGAAGATTTATTTTCCTTCCAGCATAAATATAAGGCCTCTTTTTCTCATTTGCGGGGAGAACAGATAAGTCACCAGCAGGTCTAGGTAAGACCAGCATTGCCTAATTCCTGAGTTCTTCTGTGATGCACCCCACTTCATGTGCAGGTACCATCAGTCTCTCACCGTGTCTCTGTGTGGAGATCCAGGCTTTAAAAAACAATGTTAGATATTGCTCTGGCTACTGCTTTTATCAGATTTATAACTGGTCTTTGTCTCTGACACAGGGTTCCCATATTTTTTCAGTACAGTTGACCCTTAAACAACACAGGTCTGAACTGTGGATGTCCACCTATATGCAGATTTTTTTTCCAGTAAATATATTGGAAACTTTTTTAGAGATTTCCTTACTACCATGAAGCAATCACATCAATTACACTAGGCAATCATTAAGCAATCATATTGCTGCTTTTTTGTTATTGGTTCATGAATTGCTATACTTGTAAATAAATATGAATTTCTTTTTCACAATTATTTTTATTTTTCATGTCTAGTGTTTGTAATAGTTATAACATATATAGTGTTTTGTATCATATAAGACAATATTGATGTAGGTATTGGCAGACAATTCCTCCTTTAAACAGGTGATGTAAACCTGTAGTATCAATACATATATACTGTACATGAATGTATTTTCTCTTCCTGATGATTTTCTTAACATTTTCTTTTTTGGAGGGGTCATATTGGGGAACAGAGTGTTTTTCCAGGATGTCAAGTCATTGTTTTGTGTGTTTTTTTTTTTTTTTTCCAATCTAGTTGTGGAGGGCACAGCTCACTGGCCCATGTGGGAATCAAACTGGAGAACTTGGTGTTAGGAGCACCGCACTCTAACCACTGAGCAAACCAGCCGCCCAGCATTTTATTTTCTCCAGCTTACTTTATTGTAATACAGTGTATAATACATGTAACAAATAAAATGTGTGTTAATTGACTGTTTATGCTATCAGTAAAGCTACTAGTTAACAGTAGGCTATAAGTGGTAAACTTCTAGGGGAGTCAACAGTTATACATGGATTTTTGGCTGCACAGGGGATCGGCACCCCCACTCCCCACATTGGTCGAGAGTCAATTGTATACATATATATCATTCAGACAGGCTCACGTGTTAACTTGCAAATAAGCCAAAATCTCAGACCCTTCAGTGTTTTTATTTAATACCTACCTTCAGGATGCTTTCCAGATCCTTCCAGGTGTGATCTTTAAACCCTCTGGGATTTTCTCTGTTCATTCACTAATCTATTTTTGTTGTTGTTAGTATACTCTCACTGAACCTCTTTCCCAATAGTAAGCTGCTGGAAGACACAGGATTATATTGATGATGAGAAATGCATCCTTTCTCTTGTCCTGTACACATTTTCTGGCCCTTAGGAAACATTCAATAAATGTTGAGTTTTCTTAATATAAATTGAACTTGACTTCCAAGTGTTTTAAGAAGTCTGAAATTTTCTCCTACTATGTTTTTTCCTTAATTTCTTTATATCGAGTACTTTTTCCCCAAGACATTAAAAACTGGAAAAGCAAGGAGTTTTGCATTTAGTAACATTTGTTTCGGAAGATTAATGTCTGGCACATCTGGTCTTGTTTTAAGTAAAAGTTAATGGTTTTTCATCCTAATCAATGTTTTCTGATGTAGCTGTAATGTGGACCTGACTTTTATCATTTTTTAAACTATCTAAACAGGTTATATTTTCTAATTTTTGTATTGTATGGATTGTTTACATAGTTTCTAAACAATCTGAATAAAAATCCTCTTATAAACCAATATGTTTGCATGAAAGGGATTGAATTCAATCATTTATGACAATTCTTACTGACTTTAAATGCTTCGTCATAACATTTGACCAGAACAGTTGGCTTTATGTAAAAGATTACATGATCAAATACATCATTATGCAAAAGGCCTCTGAAAAATAAATGTACTTAAAAGTATTAAAATTCCCTCTCAAGACACTTTTTATTGTTTCATTTTTAAAGGAACCATTCTTTATATCATCAAAAATTTAAACCACTATATGTATGCGGTCTAGCAAATCCAGGTCTGCTGAAGTTATTTTTTTATTTTCACTGCCCAAGAAG
Organism: Rhinolophus sinicus; assembly: GCF_057876585.1. Lineage (NCBI taxonomy): Eukaryota > Metazoa > Chordata > Mammalia > Chiroptera > Rhinolophidae > Rhinolophus > Rhinolophus sinicus. Next base: position 126,835,740 of record NC_142515.1, read on the forward strand.
GTATTAACCCCTCACTTAATGGAACAAGTTGCATTTACTTCCCCCAAAGTAAGCATATGTCCCTATTTAAACAATGCCATCATGTTCTAATCCACTTTTGTAATTGTTCTCAAAAACAGAAAAAAGTTTCTAAGTTTCATAAGGTAGTCTTTAAGAAAGTAATTCCTTAAAAAAGTTCCCCTTTCATTTTGAACTTGCTCCCAAAATGAGAAAGCCAATTCCAAAAGTTATCTTCTCCCCTTTTCCTGCCTCCTTCCAGTCTAGTTGTTGTAGCACAAGCTCCCTGGCCCATTATGGGCCCAGTCGGCCATTTGCTCTCACAGAGCTGCCCACGCTGCCGCCCAGTGGCCGCCCAGGGTAGCACAGCCGCCGCCCAGCGCCAGCACCGCACAAGATGGCTGCCGGGCAGGCTGCCGGCCACCGGCCACTCAGGGCAGCTCCCGGCAGCCCCGGAAACACACAGTAGCACAATGAAGGCTGCGGCCGCACGGGTTGCCGGCCACTCATGGCTGGCGCACGGTAGCGCTCAGCAGCCGCCCAGCTGCATACGCAGCGACACACACTGGCTGCTGGGCCACTCGTGGCAGCACATGGTAGCTCACAGCTCCCCGGCAGCTCACGCAGCTCACTGGCCCTGTGGGAATCGAACCGGCGGCCTCGGCATTAGGAGCCAGAGCTCCAACCACTGAGCCACAGGCCCGCCCAGATACTTGGGTCCTTTTTTTTTTAACTTTTATCATGAAAGAACAAGTGGAAAATGAGTACATAGGGCGCATATTTAAATGTGCAACCTCTGTTGTCTTTATATCCTTTACTGTTATGAATCTAATGATAAAACAGGATCACTGAGAACTGATTTTGAAAGCCTCCTGTAAACGTAAATTATTATGGAAATATGTTCACTGAGAGCAACAACAATAAGCTGGTGCAAACGGTGTGGGAATTGAACCCACAACCTCGGTATTAGGAGCCGGAGCTCCAACCACTGAGCCACAGGCCCTCCCGGATAGTTGGGCTCTTTTTTTTTTTAACTTTTATCATGAAAGAACAAGCAGAAAATGAGAACATAGGGCGCATATTTAAATGTGCGCTCTCTGTTGTCTTTATATCCTTTACTGTTATGAATCTAATGATAAAATAGGATCACTGAGAAATGATCACTTGGTACGTTTCCAAGCAAAGAGTCAAGCGATCCATCAAATTAGGGATGGATAGTCCACAGTCCATAGTCATTCGCCAGGGCTGTCCTGGGGGTGAGGGACGACCTTGACCTCACCCCATCTCCCATGGAGGACTCAGCAAGCGTTTCCTCCTGGGACAAGTCCCGCATCCGGGCTGCCTGAGCAGGAACTTCCCAGCCCACAGGGCCGCAATGACCTTCGCTTTCTCCGGCGTATGCTGATTGGGGTACCAACCACGTCTTTCCACCCCTCCACGGGGGTCCAGCTCTCCGGCAGCTGCTCCTCCTGCTCTTCCTGAGACTGAGTGTTCATACGCACAAACTGCTCCACCGCCCTTCGGAGAGCTTTGGCCGGCACCATACTCTGCTCGCTATACCATGTGTCACGCCGGGGTGTCATGCGGTTCTCTAGTCCCGCCCCCCGCACAAGAGCGCAGGACATGGTGAGGCCAAAAAGGAACACCCACGGAGCCATAGCTAGGGGAGTCATACCACTATCTTCTCGCTGGCGGCTGGGTTGGAGGCACAGGAAGCAGGAGCCACACTATCCGCAACCTGATGTCCACCTCTCTGTAATCCGCAACCCGCACTCCGCCCTGCTAACTGCAGCTGGAGCTTGCCAGCCACCATCTTCTTGCTAGCCCCCATTTTCTGTTAGCATAGGCACACAGCAGTTATATTAGTGGCCAATGGCTCACTGGTTACAGTTGACGGTCAACTAGCCACAGCTGATGGCCATCCAATCACAGTTGATAGCCATTTACTATCTGAGCCAGCACCTTTCCACGTGAGGGCGAGAGCCTGGAAACTGCACTCCTGGCTCTGTCCCCACAGAGGGTCTCTTTCATTTCTCCAGGTTGGAAGGGATGAAGGGTTAAATCTGTGGGAGCTGGTAGTCCCTGATTTCCATAGGCCATAAAGGCCTGCATGGCCTTTATTTGGAGGACATATTTAACTTGCTCTAGCTCATGGAGGTTGAGTGGTCCCTGTTCCAGGTTCGAGAAAATTGGCAATCTATACATTAACTTGAATGCACTCAATTTTAACTTTTCTTTTGGACCTAGGCATATACACAGTAAGGCTACTGGAAGGAGCCTTACCCAACACTTTTGTGTTTCCTGGCATTAATTGGATAAAGTTCTCTGAAGGGTCTGGTTAGCCCTTTCCACCTTCCCTGATGGTTGAAATCTCCAAGCTGAGTGCAATACCCATTTGACTCTTGAGGCTTTGGTAACACCTTTTGTAATGTGAGAGAGAAATGCTGGGCCACTGTCACTCTGTAAAGATTTTGGGAGCCCAAACCTAGGAATCATTTCCTTCAATAGGGCCTTTGTCACTTCTATTGGTGTCTCATTCCTGGTGAGGAAGGCTTCTACACAACCAGAGAGGTGTCAACTAGTGCTAGGAGGTATCTGAAGTTACCTGGTGCTCTAGGCATGACAGTGAAGTTCACTTGCCAGTCCTCCCCAGGTTATGTGCCCCTCATTTGATTGTGCCTCATCCCTGAAAGTGTGGGGGCCAAGTGTTGAGCTATTGGCATTACACATTGGGCAAGCTTTTATAACCTGGTCAATTAGAGCTCATAAACCTGCAATGGCCATGGTGTGTATTAGCCAATTGTATAAAGCTTCCTTCCCCTAATGGGGTCTTGATGGGCCTCCCTGATTGCATATAGAGCTGTAGTTTTAGCAAAGAAGTATTGCCCACATTGGCTGGTTAGCCACCCACAACTGATAGGGTCCCATTTGAAGCCCCATCTTTCTACCTTATTGAATTCCATCCCTGTATGCATTGGGGAATAATTTGATGGGTTAGGCTTTCTAGCTAAAAGGGGCAATTACTGAATAACTTGGTTTTGAGCAGCTCTTTTGACCACCTTATTATTTCCTTTTATTACTTTAGCATTTCTCTTTTGGTGTCCCTTACAGTGGCTAACAGTGACCTGTTGGGGAAGCTGAACAGCTTGTAAGAGTTTGAGTATGATAAGACCACGTCTAACCTGTTTTTTTCCCCCCTGCAGTTAACATGCCTTTCTCCTTCCAGATGGTCCCATGGGCATGTGGAATGGAGAAAAGCATTCCGGGATGTTCAGGGTCTTTCCTTTTCCCAATTCTAGGGCCTAGTGAGGGCTATTAACTCAGCCTTTTGAGTGGCGGTCCCAGGGGGCAGGGCCTCTACTTCTATCATTTCATTTAGGGTGACAGTTGCTAGTCTTTCATCTGTTTAGTTTGGCAAACCATTCTTCTTCCATATTTGGGAGGGGTTCACTTTCTAGGTCTGCCCAGATGAAGTATGTTGCATTTGTATTTTCTATGCAGTTATGTTCCAGATCCCCCAGCTCAATTGGGAATAGAGTGGCTGGGTTTAAAATGTGGCATGTTTTTATGGTGACAACTGGGTTGTTTAGGAGCATGGCCTGGATTGATCTCCCAGGCGACAACCATTCTGTCCCCTTGGAGTTTATCAGAGATTGAACCTGGTGTGAGGTCCAGATGGCTACAGGCTGTCCAAAAGTCAAATTTTCTCTCTCTTCTAAGAGAGTGACTGTAGTAGCAACCACTCTAAGGCAAGGAGGCCATCCTTTGGCTGTCTGATCTAATTGTTTAGAAAAATAAGCAATTACCCAGGTCAGAGGTCTAAGCTTCGGAGTTAAGACCCCAAGTGCTATTCCCTGTCTCTCATGTACATATAATAGAAATCAAGTCTTTGTTAAATCCAGGGGACCCAAGGCTGGGAATTGAGTCAGCTGACACTTGAGTCCCTGAAAAGCCCTTTCACATTGAGCTCCATTCAAATGATTCATCATTCTTCCCTTTCAGGCCTTCATCGAGAGACTTGGCTATGAACCCAAAATTAGGGATTCAAATAGAATCTGGCCATCCCCAAGAACCGTCTAAGTTACCTTCTTATGGGGGGAGAATCACGGCTTGCAGATAGCCTCCCTCCTGTCCTCTCAAGATACTTTTTATTCTGTTTCATTTTTAAAGGAACCATTCTTTATATGTCATCAAAAATTTAAACCACTATATGTATTTTTTTAAACCACCATTTAAGGGGAACCGGACTTTATTGGGGAACAGTATTTCCAGGACTTTCTATTGGGGAACAGTGGTGTGTTTTTCCCAGGACTCATCAGCTCCACCCAAGTCAAGTTGTCCTTAAAAATCTCCCAGAAAAGGCCCTGAAACCCTAATCTCTGTAAACACTCTGCCCCAGTTTCCCATTTTGAAACATTATAAAGATCTGTCAAGGTAATAACTGTCCCTACTTTATCAAGTGTTATAAACTTAGTTTTTCCTTAGCAATAGCTTTTTTTGTTGTTGTTGTTTTTGGTGTTTTGCGGAGAGTCAACAGTTAGTATTAGTATTGGAAAAAATACTTGACTACTGAGGGCGAGTGAAGTGGATAACAAAACACCATGAGTGCAGTTACTGCAAAGGGACTCAGAAATTGTTTAAAAGGTTAACAACTTAGATTCTACATAGATCCTGCCTTCTATTTTGGGAGGAATATGTGTACCAAGATATGTGTGGGACCTGTCAAGAGAGCTGGTTTGGGGTGTTATACTAGGTTTGATGTACACAGAGGTACCCAGGGAAAAAAATAGCTATAAGGCTGTGTATTGGGGAGGGAGACTGTGGCCGAACCCCTGTAGATAAAGATCTGTTTCACTTTATATCCCATAATTGCCTAGCCCAGGGGTTGGGTGTGAAGTGAGTAATATGTTTATCATTAGTAAATGAATATTTGACATACAAATCAAATGAATCCCTAACTATTCCTTTTTCTGTGTGTAAATGGTATAGGATAGAGGAGAATTAAGCCAGATTCACATTTATTCCCTGGTAAAGGATCATATAATATGACGCAGCCAATGGAAGCCTGTATGGCTAAGATCCACTTCCTTGAGAAAGCAGTTGTATGAGAGGCAAATACATGTAAAATTTGCAGGTTTTTAGGTACATATGTAAAAAGGATTGTGGTTTAATTTAAAGTACTAGAAAATTCCTAGTTAGAAGGAAATAGCTGAGAGCAGAAAAGTTTATGATCTTTAAAGGAAAAATAAAAAATAACAACTCAGTATTATTTGAAAACACAATCATGGAAGTTGACATATTTTTTATCTATTCCTATTAATCCTGAGTGACAAGAAATATTGAGAAAAAATATTTTAGGGCAGGGAAACATAAAGAAGGTACAGTCATTTTAGTTCCCCTGGTAATGGTTTCTAGTGGAAAAAAAGATAAGAGAACAGAGAACAATACTGGGTTAGAAAATCACAAATAACTTTTTTTCTAACAACAGATTCATAGTTTTATGCAAAAAAAATATTGTAGTTTTTCTGGGACAACTATAATAGTTTTCAAGTTAAATAAGAAGGAATGAAGGTGTTTATATAATGATTCAAAATAGAGAAAGCATACTAAATTACATGTATGTTTTATTTAAGTGCAATTTCATTGTGCTTTCAAAACTATTATGTTTATCACTATGTTTACCTTTCATAATTGTGTTTTACTTAAGGGGCAAAGTTTACTCAAGGGGACAAGACTGTTTTTTTTCAAGAACAATTTCTCAATTATTAGGGTATCTAGAAAACCTTGAAGAGACTTTAAAATCAGAGCAGAGGAATGCCCAAGTAGACCTTAAAAATTATGAAGGTTGTGCATTCCACACAACTTGATGTTTACTGTATCAGAAAGGAAATGCTTGAGAATCATTTTCCTAAACCCCACTAGAAGAAGTGATGAGTAGTAAGAACCAGCCCTCTAGATGGGTAGACGTAAGTAAATTTATAGTGTATCAAAAGCAGAACTTATGGTATATCTGGACTTCTTTAAGGTATTTATTAAGGTTTTAATGATAGCATTGTACGTGGACTGAATGGAGGGGTAGTATGCATCTCAAAATGTTTGATAGCATTGAGTTATGGGGGGAATATTACAAGATAAAACTAAATTTTGGTTTTAAAAACCTCAAACCTTCTTAAGATAGGAGGATATGATATTATTAGCAGATGTTGATTGAATAAAGACATAGGGATTTTAGTTTATCATTAACTTAATATGAATAAAAGCCATATGCCATAGTAGTAGCATTCTAGTTTATAGAATAAGAAAATGATATTCTCGTCTTACTCTTTGTTAAAACACATTTAAACATTGCACTGTGTTCCGGACACTGCACATTAAGAGGGAGAAAACCCTACTGGTAAATAATCCAGAGTGAGGGACACAGAGATAAAGCCAGATGATAAAGAGAGCAGTTTGGACAGAATTGTAACACAGGAAACCATAGTTCAAAACTATAAGATTTAGTTTTGGGCTAAATATAATGAATACTTCAAAATAACACTAAGAATCTTTTGAAGGAGGAATTAAATTACCTGGAAAATATAGTCAAATGTGTGTGTGTGTGTGTGTGTGTGTGTGTGTGTGTGTGTGTGTGTGTGTTGGGGCATGGGGGTTCCCCTCCCATCACTGTACTTACATTGCTTCACTGGGCAGTGTTTCCTTGATTGCCAGATTAACAGACTCAAGATAAATTGATTTATTATTTACTTGTTTGTTTATGTTCTGGTGACCTTCATTTTTAATAATGTATTGCACTGTTTTTTCATATTTAATTATAAATGGTATTTAAAATACTGTTAAAATTTCATGCATTAAATCATAATGATTTATTTAGCCCTTTTGCCTCCTTTGCACTAAACTATACATCATATTTCATATACTCCAATGTCATCATCTGTTTTAGATTATGGAGAAAATGACTGAAGTTTACCTGGATTTGGAACACTTCCAAGTGTTTGAATTGTTGTGCAATCTTACACATTATTTCTTAGCATTTTTAGACAGAGACCATCCAAAAATATTGCACTCTGAATAATAAACACTTAGTTGAAAATGACATATTATTTCACTATCCCCAGAAATTATAGCCCAGACTAAATTGGAAGAAGCAAGTGCTTTAGCAGTGGGATACTTAGGAAAAGCTTAAAACATACAAGTAATGAGTAACTCTTTTATTAAGTATGTGTCTGGGCGAACTTAACTATGGTTGCTTTTATAGAAGAAGAACATTGTGTGATAGTGGATAATAAAGTTTTCTTTTTTTAATTTTTATTAAATTTATTGGAATGGCATTGGTTAGTAAAATTATATAGGTTTCATTTCTATAACACATCATCTGTATATTGCATTCTGTGTTCACCACCCAGAGTCAGTTCTCCTTCCATCACCATATATATGACCCAGTTTACCCTCTTCTACCATCTTTACTTTCCCTTTATCCTCTGTAACCACTAAACTGTTGTCTGTGTCTATGAGTTTTTGTTTGTTTGTGTTGTTCGTTTGTTGCTTTCACTTCCATATCCCACACATGAGTGAAGTTCTGTGGGTGTTGAGTTTTCTGTCTGACTTATTTCACTTATCATGGTAAGTTTTTCTGTAATGGAGATATGACAGATACACATGAACAGCAGTGGAAGTCAAAATTGTATTCAATGGTCATATTTGTATTAAATGCCATTTGTTAAGTAAACATTTTTTAAACTGTCTCAAGCTCAGTTAACTCTACAGAAGAGTGAATAGAATGTGTCTTACATTTAGCTGGTGTGAAGATTATGTTAGTAAAATATACATGCAACAGTAGACACATTACCTAGCACATTGTACGTCTTCCATTATGCATGTATTTCTTTGAGTGTGTGAGTGTTTTGTTTTGCTTTGGTTTTCAAAATGCTTAGAGTGAGATTTCGGACAAACAGTAGAGCTCTCTGTTTAAATGAATGTTCCAATGTTTTACCCTGTGTCTATGAAATCATGGATTCTACCCTAACGAAGGTACAAAAGAGAAGGTAGAGTTGAACTGAAAATAGAGAGAAGCCCTAGAAAGAACAGAAGAGAAAACGTTCTAAGTGGTTCTCTTCTGAGACGGAAGCAGGCCCCCATCTGCTTACCAGATTCTGAGCCCCTGGATAGGTTTTGTTTACTGGGGCTGGTCCCAGAAACACCAGCCAAAGTGGCTGAGTCTAAGAACATAGGGAAGGTGGTGAGGGCTCTGGGGCATTTTTTTTTTTTCGGTTGGGGAGGATGTCTGTTCTTTGAATTCCAGCTCAATGAGAATGTCTGAAAAATGGATTCCGTCTGGTTACATGACTACATGAAGAAAGGAAGGCTGTCATTGTGTACAGACTGGGGAATCAGACCTAAACAAAACCCAGAGTTAAGGGAAGTAAACTTGGGAGAGAAATTTCAGCTCCAGAGTAAATGCCAACAAGTGGGGTAAGCTTCCAGCCGGAAGTAAGGGACAGGAAAACGGGGAAGCTGCCAGTGATGAATTCCAGCTGGAATACTGCAGAGTGACAGATGGGAGGCCCTGTGCCCAGGTGGTTTACTTCTCTAGTTAGCTTGAGGCAGCTGGACGCTTTGGGTGAAACCGCTCATTGCACAGGCTTTTTGAAGGTTCACTTATGGACCTAGACAACCCTAGGTAATCCATTCAATTTCAGGCACAGTCTCCTTGAACATTTTGAAATTAGTTAATTTTATTTTGTTGAAACACTTACTAAATTTCTGTTTGATAGTATATTTATCTGGTAAGCAATACTTTTCAGAAACCAAAAAAAAAATAAAAAATAAAAAATAGTTTTAATAAAAGATCATCCAGTTACAATTGCAGTTTCTTTAAAATTAATGCTCAAATCACCTCATAGGCATTTACTTATACATAATGGATAGTATCGAAACACATAAGACAGAACAGGACCAGTCTTGTCACAGACCAACTCTGACAAACAAACAAACAAGTTCTTAAATTTAGTCTTTCTGTTCCCTATAAAAATATGCTACTTACCTTCCATTAACAAAATCACAGAAAACAAGATGCATTTATTCATCAGTTCCAGTTTAGTCAGCACATGAGAGATAAACACTTCCAGACTAGGACTGTGAAGAAATGAGTTTGAGACAATTATTTAACACACTTTTTATGTGATTGATCATGACAAATTTATCTAATCACTGATGCCTCTGGTTCTTTTCTGAAAATCATTATCTCTAACCTGTTTCCTACCTAGATTTTATAATATAACATCAATTCCCATTTTAGAGTATTTTGTTCAAACTGAACTATGGCTGACTATGTCAGTCTACGTATTATTTGTAGTCTGAATTATGGTTAATTTCCCTGGTGGAGACATAAAAAAAAAGTAGATTATCCCATTTCCTAAATAGCAATAGTTTACCAATGTGCTTGACTGGTTATCGTGCAGTTCTTAAAATATTAAAATTATTTTATTCATTTTTAACTCTGATGGAAATAGCCAGACTTTTACAATCAACATTAGGACCAAGAAGTTGCAGTGTGCCATTTGACAAAGTTCCATTTTAATCTGTGGTGACTTATACATAATACACAAGTGGAATGTGTGCATATACTGATGTAAATTCATGTAAGTCAGGGGCTGCAGTAGGGTGGACGAGCAGGTCCTGAATCTGGAAACCAGATTTGCCAGGCAGGGTGACAGATGGGGCTAAGAGTAAGGCAGCAAATCCCAGTAGCATCTTGTGTAAACCAAGGGACTGTGGTCAAACTCAGGAAGAAATCTAAGCCAGAGTCCAGGGTTTCAGATCAAATCAGGCAGGAAAAGAACTGTATAGACATAAAGTAGAACTGAAATGATCACAAAAAAGAAAGTTGGTTTGAATTCTCAGACAGGAAACAGGATCAGAAGAAGCAAACAGCAAATAATGATTGATGAGAGAGGGAATTAGTACCACTGGATTCATTGCTGAGGGTCACGTTCTAAAGTATGTAGCTTTTCTTTGTGTTGAAAACTTTATATGGACATTCGGACCCTACTTCCCAGAGTAAAACAGGGCTTTTGGTTTTATAACCCATGATTATAGCCTAAATTGAAAGTTTGTATTCAGGGAGAAGTCCTTAAATAATTTTAAAAATGTGCTTATACATATATTTGTGCATTTATGTGAACACCTTCAACTCATCCTATGACATGGTATAAAAAAGAGATAATTGAAGTTGTGAAAATCGCTAAGAGCCATTGGCTCTTATTTAGTCACCCACTAAGGACTTTGATGACACCGCTTAGGCAATGTTGTTCTCTCTGTCCAAAAGAAGAAAGAGGGGTGGGGAAGATCAGCAAACTTCCTAAGTTCACAGAATTCAGGAGGCTGCATAGTCAGTATTCAGATTCAAGTCTAAGTGATTCTAAAGTCCTTTGCTCCTAGTCTCAGCACGAATCTCTACGTTACACTGTTACACTTGGCTAACGTTATTTTACCCAAACCTTCGTGTATGGTCTACTAAATATTGAATACATGCATTTATGTGATTTCAATTTTACTTTGCTCATATTCGGGTAAAGGTGCACTAGGCAGCAAAAAGGGAGAAAAACCAAGAATTCAAAGAACCCAAAAGCAGACAGTGTACAATTAATGCCTAGAGAGTAAGATAAAACATGCTGAAGCAAGTGGGATGCAAGAAGAGGAAAAATTCCCTCTTTTGCCAAATTTTCTTCTGTTCTCCACTCCGAAACTCTGATTTGTTCCTCCTTATGAAATAAAATTTAGCATTTATATAGTTAAATTTTAAAAGCAAACAAAATTCTACATGATAGATGAGACCTTATGACTTAGATTCAGTTCTACCCTGGCTGGCTAAAATTGAGTTGCTCTGTGAATAGAACAGCTTTTATTTCCTTTCTAATTTTAGGGTAAGTGTATAATATATGTAGGTCTAGCAGCCAAGCAAAACCATATATTTGTGACATTTTTCTTAAAATTATATAACTTATATACAATTTTCTCTCTATCACTCTTACAAACTGGCAATCAGTCTTACCGAGACTTCCATTATATGGAAGGAAGTTCAGGTTTTAGAGGGAGATTGTAATGAAACTAGGAAAATACACAAAAGAGTATAACTAGGTTCCCTTAATTTCTACTCAGTCTTGGTAAATATTAGAGCTATAAGTAAAGGCCATTGGTAAGAAATTTAGGTTTGCATTTGAACGACATGTGCTGGTTCCGTACTGTGGATTGCATTATCTGCATAGTTGAGTACCGTAGAAAGCTTCCACATATACTGGGGACTAAGATAGAAGGAGTTAACTAAAATAATGCCTGATTTGACCTCCCTTGCCCTTCCTTTAATTCATTTAGTTAATTGTCCCAGGTAAGAATGTCGCTAGTTGGCCGAATACCCAAGGTCACCATCATGACTAATGATCATTGTCTGGATAAGGATGCTATTGTTTTAAAAGGAATGTGAGTGTTCCTGAGTAAATAGGGAAATATATTATTAAACTGTGTAATTAGGTATTTTTCATACCAAAGCTGCATAATAACGCACAAGTTTTTATTAACTCCTAATTCACGAGATTGTAGTTTCCTTGAACACAAGAATCACAACAACCACTTCCGCAGTGCCTTACAGAGAGACAAGTGCTAAATAAATGGTTGAGATAATAAGTGCTATCATAGTTTTTGTTTCTGTTTATTTCTCTCTCCAATAAACACTTGGAGCAAGCTTTCCTGCATCTGAAATCAGGTCAGCTAATAATAAAGTAATCAGATAATTTGTTGCAGTCATGCAACATCACTCATGGCAAAATTATAGGTTTCCTTGTTTCGTAAGGCATTTAAAAATATAGGAACATCAGTTTGGTTAGTTATATTTCTGTGAGAGGTTTTCCTTTAATTTTTTTTCATCCCTTTACCTTTTCCTTTCTACTGTTGGTGTACCATCTTTTCTTTTTCTGACATTTATGGAGAGCCTGTTGTCTGCAAAATACTGCGCTAATCCTGAGAATAAAATGGAAATGTGGCCACGTGGTTAAGAGCAGTGTCTTAAACACAGGGTGTCAGGATTGGAAACAGCTCCTGGTGTTTAGGCCGTGCATCTGAGCCCCTCCTGAGCCAACTCAATCATTTGTTAGAAGTAAAGATTATTCTATTAACATATGATTTCCTAATTGTAATCTGTTTAAATTGATTTTATTTATAATTTGGTAGACATGACATCTATATTCCAGGTTATACTAGAATTAACTATATTTAAAATACATTTTCCCCTCAGCAGGTAATATGTTGTTATGAAAAAAATCATATGAAGACATGAGAAAGAACAGTTAAAGATGTTTTAAACTTGCTTATCCCCCTATTTGCTATCTTTAAAATATATTGAGAGAGATTTGGAAATGAGGGTTAACATTAAACAAAACCAAATGTGAATAAGAACAGAACTATGAGACCCAAGGTACTATAAAGAACCTTGAATACCCTTCATAATCTTGTTTTTTGTTCATTTTAAAATGACCCTAGAGATAATAATCTGAGCATGAGTGCATTGACATCAATCCTTTCTACTTAAAAGCATAGTAAATGATAGAAAAGACCGCTTAAGGATGAATAACTCCATAGGTAGCAAGCATAATTCCTGAGAAAGAAAAAGAAACAGAGAAGTAGAAACAGAGAGAGAATCAGATCTGAAGGTCAATAAAACCACAGCCAATCACAAATAGTGGTGAAAACTTTGGAACAGTTAGAAATACATAGGATGATTCTTGGGAGACTTGGGAGACTGACTTTCATCATGAGAAGACACAAGAAAAGAGCCCAGGCATACTTCAGCTGTTTGGGGTGGCACTTGGACCAACTAGTGCTCTCTGACATACCCCTGCCTCTATTTGGAGAAAACTGGCTAAACAGGCTCATGGGCTAAAGCTCAAAGTTCAAGTTCAAGTTCTGGATGCTGTTAGAAGCAAAGCAGTGTCCTAGGTAGTCCCTAGACCTATGTGAATGGGACACTGAACTCTCCACGGCAAAGAAAAAAAAAAAAAAAGATCGAAAAAAAAATCTCTTTCTCAGTAACTATCAGAGGGGCTGGTCATAACCATTACAAAAAGATGAACTGGTATTTGTGGACAAAAATGTGTCACAAAACATTTCAAGAAGCCATTCCCTCTAAAGAAAGAAAGTCCCAAAATAGATCAAGTTACACACAAAGTTTCGCTCAGTAGCTTATAACTTATGCAGTCAAACCCTTTAAGGGAAAGACTGGGAAATGGGCATTTTTGTTTCCTCCCTCTTCAACTGCAGTGACTTAATATCTAATTCCAAGAATAATTCTTCTTTTTCCTCTTTCATGTTCATGGTGTAACTAACATTTACTTTGCTTTTTTTTTTTTTTAAGAATCTCTGCTAATGCTTAAAACATGCATGTACATGCTAATAAGTATAGTTTACAACAGCAAAAAAAAAAAATAGTGTCAAAGCATAAAAAAGACATATTTCCTTCAGGAACACTCACTTCCGATGACATCTTGTGCACATAATTGCTAGTTCTCATATACTTTCAGGATATTAACTTTGATAAAACAAAGTAAAATAAATCTATGAATCCTACAAGGATTTGTATTCTTTTAATAAAAGAAGGCAATGGATCTATAGTAAAAACTGTAAAATACACAACTTTTTCCATTAACATTATTTCAAAAATCCTTTATCTGTTACCTCTCTACCTTTACTTTATCCTGTGTAAGTTCTAAATGCCCTTTACTGATCAAACCACTTATTGCCTGCGCCCTCTGAACTCAGCTCCTCCAAGGAGGAGCCTTTAACAGAGTATGTTACATTTGAAGATAAATACCTTAACATTCAAGCACTGTTTTATAGATACAAGTTAATCACAGTGAAGACAAACAATGTACCTTAAACACTGAAATTTTAGTAGGAGGTAGGTAAGGACCTCTGAAAGGTATGAAGCCCTCAAAATTCATCAACAGATGTTGTCAACGAATGATGCTTTAAATTATGTAAGATTTTACTGTGAAACCTCTGATTCTAACTTTTTTTTCCCATTTTAAAATTGTTTTAATTACTGTCAGCAATTTTCAAAACTCACTGTCTTTTTAAAGGTCAATTAAATGTTCTTTAATGAACTGTGATAAGAATGTTTCTATACGTAGCCACTTTAATGACAGTGGGTGATTTTGATGACCTTTTCAATATGAAGCTTGTTGATAAATAGGCAAGATGGATGGTGTGTTCACATCAGTCTATACTGATGACTACGATGGCTGCAGGGATTTCAACAAAAACCTGTGGAAACATTTAGGCTTGCTATCGCAAAGATCCCACTTTATAATTCGTCATTCTCAAGAGGTAAATAGCACAGGCTGTTTCTTCAATATTTTTATGGAGTCCAAGTAGGAAATTAAATTTAGATTCTTTAAGTGATGAATTGTGTAAACATTGATTACATTCTCATCTGAGTAAGACAGCTAAGCTGACCTATTTTTACAGGGCTCGATCTTCAAATTTGTTTGCTGTTTTCAGTTGATTTCTTTAGTGATTTTTTTTTTTTTTCCCGCCTGAAATGATTTTTTTTTTTAACTCCAGTGCAATGAGAGGGGAGTTCCCTTTCCTGCTGTTTTATGGCTAGCAAGTATCCCCACTGACACAGAGAGCAGTAATTAGAGCAACAATACTTATACTATGATGTGGACTTCTCCCAGCCAAAAAAGAAAAAGGATTTGGAATTTTCAGTTATCTGGAGCTTGAGCTTGAGTTTCTGATTTTTCCTCTCACCAATTTTTCCCTTCTGGATATATCCCTAGAAAATCATTTCTTATTTGATTAATTGTATCATATTTGCATTTTGGTATATACATACATTTTATTTATATTTTTTAAGTAACTGACCTTAGTGGGGGCTTTTAAGGTGTTTTTTTTGTCTGGTAGTTTGTGGATTGCCTACCAGTGGCATGACTCCTTGGGGGATGCAGGGGGGTTGGAAATCTGCAGAACCTATCCTGCCAGCCCCATGCTGTGAATTAGATTGTGGGGTCTGGTTGAGATATTTTCAGTTATATAGCTAATAAGTAACCCTTTCATCCTCTAAAGATTAAGAAAAGTAACATACATAGATATGATTTGTAGTGTAAGTACTATAATACTTTGCATTTGAATTAGTATATATTCCAAAGATTTTCAGTAATGCTTGTCACTTTTAGTTAGCTTTATGGTAATCAAGAGACCTGAGCATATTTCTCATAGGCACTAATCACTGAAGTTCAAAACCATTCATGAAAGGTAGTTGGAGTCTGGATTAGTTTCAGGGCTGATGTAACTAAGTACCACACACTTGGTGGCTTAAACAACAGAAATTTATTGTCTCACAGTTTTGGAGGACAGAACTGAGGTGTTATGGTCCAATGTTTGTGCCTCTCCCCTCCGCTGCACAAATTAATATGTTGAAATCCACCCAATGTGATCATATTATTTCCTATGGAAAGTAATTAGCGTTAAATGAGGTCATGAGGGTAGAGCCCTCATGAATAGGATTAGTGCCCTTGTAAGTGGCATGAGAGAGTGTTTCCTGTTGCTCTGCTCCCCATGTGGGGACACAATGTGAAGTCAGCTGTCTTCAACCCAGAAGAGGGTTCTCACCAGAACCCGACAATGCTGGAACACTGATTTTGGACTTTCAGCCTCCAGAACTGTGATAAATAAATTTTTGTTGTCTTTAAGTGTTGAGAGTTTAGCTAAGCTACTCCACAATTTCCCCACCTCAGCATCCATCTTATGTGGTTAAGTGTCCTGCAGGGACCTTGAATTAACACCAGACCCTCCCTTGAGTGCATGCCATAGACAGTAACCTGTAGAGTCCCAAGTAAGTGTAACTTCCTTCTGTGAAGTACCCATGACCCTGGTGATAAATAATCTGGCCTGACTTATAACTTCTTGTTTTGTATTCCCTTTAGATAAGGGGAACTTACCAAAACTCTGCTGTTTTGGATTTGAATTGACCAACCCAGGTTTAGCGTGGGAACCCCAAAACACTCTACCCTTGGGCCCTACTAAGGGTGTGAGCCCCAGGTCCCCTGCCTGCACCCTGCCTTGACCTCCACTGTGGTCCCTCAGGGCTTGTCTGTAGCTCCTCCAGGATCCTATGATAATCTTCTCCAGTTCACTTTCCCTTGTGGTCTTTCTTGAACTGTGATTCACCATCCAACACCCCAGAACTCGACACAACAAATGTTAATTTAACAAAAATCACAATAATAAGCTATATAGTTTATGGATTTTGTTACGGTAGCCAGACTGGCCCAGGCACCAGGAAGGGCAAAGCCATGCTCTCGCTGAAAGCTCTGTGGCAGGATCTTGCCTTACCTCATCTAGTTTTTGGTGGTTGCATGAAATCCTTGGTATTCCTGGCTTATAGACGCATCACACCTATTTCTGCCTCTGTCTTCACAGCTTGCTACTTTGTGTATTTCAGTGTCCAAATTTCCCTCTTCTAATATATCCCATGGTCACTGTATTAGGGTTCACACTAATCCAGTTTGACTTCATCTTAATGTGTTTACATCTGCAAACACATTATTCGAAATAAAGTGACATCTCAGGTACCAGGGGTTAAGACTTAAATATGAGGTATGATCAAATAACATGTTGACTGTTCAAATTAAAAATATATATATTATAGTAAAAGATAAATTGCCATTAACCGCCCTCAAAATAACCCCCACCCTTCACTCCAAACACACTTATCACATTGTTCTTGCCACTTTCTGAAGCAGTTCTGGAAGTCCTCTTTTGTGTCTTTAGTTGTGCTGTCATGGCTGCCTCAATATCCTGAATCATTTTGGCTTTGGGGAAGAGCCAGAAGTCATGCAATTCCAGATATGGTGAATAAGGGGGGTGAGGACACACTGCAATATTTTTATTTGACAGAAATTGCTGTACCAGAAGCGATGTGTGACATGCAGTGTTGTCATGATGGAGGATGATTTACGGCACACTTTAACACACACCCTCTCTCAACCATAGCTCACACCTGACTGACTGCACCGAATAAGTTGAAACTTGTCACAAAATGCAAAGTAATTCTTAATTCTTTATACATTTTGATACAAATTCACTCACAGTATATAGTCCCTAAACATAGTATACATTTGTACCTCTTTTTCAAAAAGAGAAATGCATAATATAGCCTGTTACGGGTTGAACTGTGTCTTCCTGAAAGATAGTTTGCAAATCCTGACCTCCAGTCCCTGTAATGGAACCCTACTTGAAAATAGAGTCTTTCCAAGCTAATATGAGGTCATTAGAGTGGTCTGTAACCCAGAATGACTGGTACCTTTATAAGAAGATGGACATTTGGACACAGCTGTATACAGGGAAGAGAATGCCACGTGAAGACACAGGCACAGGGAGAAATCATCCGTGTGACACGGAAGCACACTGGGATGGTGCAGAGATAACCAGGGAAACAAAGGATTCCTGCAAACACCAGAAGCTACAAGAGGCAAGGAGTTTCCCAAACACAGTCATAAAATATAAAGCAATAGTAATGATGAAATTAGAAATAAGAATGGCACAAATTGGTTTGAGAAAACGTTTAAAAGAAGAATTGGCAAATCTGTTCACAAAATATACATATTTACATTACTCTAGGAAATAAAAGGGGCAAAGTGAGCCATGGTACCCCAAATTCAAGGGGAAAAAGAAACCAAAAACAGTTCAGTTGATAATGTACTGTGGTAAGGAGAAGTTGATTTGGATGAGCCACAAGGGAGGCCATCGTTATAATTTGATTTCTTGGACTTCCGATAAGCTGGGTGTTATCAACTAGATATTGAATTCAGGAAGTAGTTACGTAGACCTGGAAACCAGAGGTAGGAGCGGGGCAGAAGAGGGCAGCACTGGGTTTCCTGGGAGTGAGCAAATATTAAGTCACCCTGTCTCACCTGCTAGTATTTGCTCTGTCATTCTTTGACTTTGATTCCCATCCTCATGCTTTTAAGGTGATACTAGGGCCCCGACCTTCACATCCACATTCCAGGCAGGAGGAAGGAGAAAAAGGAAGAATCATAAGGGGCATGCCAGCTCTGCCAAAATTTAAAGGTCTTTCTCCAGGAACTGTGTTCAACTACTCCCCTCCATGTCACCTACTACCTGCAGAGAAGGAGGGAAACCTAGGGGTCAGTGGGGCAGAGAGGGGGATGAACTAGTGGTCTTAGCTGCTGGGACATCCCTGCTTGTTCAATTTATTTATCAAAATATGATCTAATTCTGAGTCCTTGCCAGTGGATTAGCTCCAGTGCTTTAAATATTTTCCTTTTCAGACATTTAGAGAAAGTGTGTAGAATAAAGCTAGTAAATCATGAACTACAGTAATTTTTTGTCTAAACATTTGCTTGTTTATATGCCTTTGTGTATATTTCTGCTTTCTGAAGAGTCATATAAATCACGTTTGTCATCTGTTTTCAGTAGTCTACATTTCTCTTATATCTTACATTAGCATGGACAATTAAAAGTTGACTTCATCCTAAAGCTGCGAGGACGTAATTTGACCTTTGAATAGGATCTAATCCATTCATTTTTTTCCTATTCTAATCGTCAACACACAATAAAAGAAGCAAACAGTGACTTTTCAAAATGTGCATCCTTTGATTGTTTTGCTCAGAATATTATGGGAAAGCATCATATTCTAAATTATATGGCAATTACAGTTAACTTGAACTTCCCATTGTACAGAAAAATTTGTTCTCTTTTACACATTTTTAAGTAAAAGGAAATCGAAAAATTTATTCAAAGTTCACTGAAAAATATTTATTTAATTCTTTCTGAGGGCCAGACATTATGTTCAACTGTAAAGACAGATTCAGTGGTAAATAAAGCAAACTTGGAGTCAATATTTTTCAAGAAGTTTGTGCCAAGGAAAAGTTATTTTATCTACAGCGTCCAACCATATATAAATACTGTATTTCCACGAAAATAAGACCTAACTGGACAATCAGCTCTAATGCATCTCTTGGAGCAAAAATTAATACAAGACCCGGTATTATATTATATTATATTATATTATATTATATTATATTATATTATATTATATTATATTATATTGTATGCAGTCTTATAGTAAAATAAGACCTGGTCTTATATTAATTTTTGTTCCAAAAGATGCCTTAGGACTGTTGTTTGGCTAGGTCTTATTTTAGGGGAAACATGATACACACACACAAACATGCAGAGGGTGCCAAAAAATGTATACACATTTTAAGAAAGGAAAAAAAATGTATTAATATGTACCAATAACAAAACATGAATACAAGTCACGTTTGACTTTTGCAATTACAAGCGGTGCTCAAAGTGGTTCCCGTCAGCATCCAGACACTTCTGATTATGGTGAACTACTGTTTGAGCATCGGTGACCAAAGTGTTAATGTCTCTTAAAATGTGCAGACATTTTTTTTTTTTTGGCACCCCTGATATATTTGTTCACAATGTTCTTGGTGCCATGTAAACGTAGCATAAAGGTGGAGATAAGGCGGGGAGGAGGTAAAAGGTGCTGAGTTTGATTTGAACCTGCTGGTGCTTGTCTGGAACCCCCATTTAGCCCGTGATTTCTTACTGGGTGGTGGGTGGTGTGTGTCGGGATGAATTGACCCTCCTGCAGAAAGTGACTAAAACAGTCAATTTGGAAAGTACTTTAAGAAATATCTTCTAATGTAGAGGTCAGTGGTTTGTCCTTAAACTCTTAATTCCTGATCTGTTTAAAATAATGTCTTGTCTGTTATTCACAGTGTTGTTTCCTAGATGCACTTTCAGGTCTCGTGTAATTTTCCTTGATGTCGTGTGGGCATGTTAGTGAATGCTCAGAAGCATTATAACTGTGTTGGGAATTTACTGAGTTGGCACAAAGAATATAAAAATGAGACATGTACAGATTTACATCCTTCTCTCTCAAACTCCATATTTATCTTAAATTTAATTCAAGAGGATAGTCTGAAAACTACATGTATAGAAATTTTCCTTTGTCATGAGTGTAAAATCCTTGAAATAACACATTTAAAATTTAAACAATTAGTTCATCTCTATGGATTAACATATATGTCTTATAGGAAGGGACACAAGAGAGCAGCATATTCCAGAAGAATTCAAAATAGAGTCACCAGATAAAATAATAGATGCCCAGTTATATTTGAATTCAGATAAATGAAAAATTTTTTTAATTATATTAATGTCCCATGCAATATTTGTGACACACATATACTGAAAAAACATTATTTTTGTTTTTTTCTGAAATGCAAATTTAACTAGGTATCCTGTGTTTTTATTTGCTAAATCTGGTATTCATCCTCAAAACAATTTTACAAATAAATGAAAATGAAAGTTAAAATTGTTTAATAAATTAACAAATGCAGGATGAATAAAATATGTGGCCAATTCAAATGCTATGGTTTAAATTCATACTGTTACTTAAAAAATGTTTTCACAAAAACACAAGAGTTGGTTGTATTTTTATATCATGAAGATCATTCATATATATATATATATATATATATATATATATATATATATATATATATATAAAGATTTATACATTTTTCTGAATATTTCATGTATTCAACCATTTTAACTATCAGTTTAATATGATGTAACAGGAATAGTTAATTGATAATGTACAGGTGGGTTTTTTACTAAGAAGTTCATTTCTAGAGAAATGTCATTTGCTTACAAACCATAGGAGTCCTTTACATTTGAATATTCTTCATATATTCACAGACCATTTTTCTTTATCGATTATGGCATTTGGAAACATAAATTGAATTATTGTTTATAAATACAGATGCTACAAACATGCCAAAGACTCTGAAATTGCTGATCACAGAATTCACAAGTAATTATAAATATTTAAACAAAAGCCAAAAATACAGCTGCTATGTTTATTTGCTAATGCTCAAAAAGAAATATTTATATCCATTTTGTTTTCATCTGAAGCCATTGTACTCAGAAAGATATACAGAAAGTTGGCTGTATTTTTTAAAAATTTCTCTATATTACTTCATTTGCACTAGGCAACCTCTCTGAATATGTATATAATGCATCTTAGTGCACTAAAAATTACAAATTAACATGTTTCTTCAAATACTCAAATGACTTCTAAGGCTAACAGACAGAGAGAGAGAGAGAGAGAGAGAGAGAGGAAATGCTATTTCAGTTACATATACTCTAAAGCAAGGTCTCACAAAGAAGTGCTTGTGACACTTGGGGCCAGATAATTTGGGGGGCAGGGGTTGGTTACACTGTATATTATAGGATATTTAGAAGCATCCCTGGGTTCTACCTACTTGATGTCAACAGCATCCCCCCAAGCTGTAACCGTCAGAGATGTCTCTAGACAAAGCCAAATGTTTCCTGGTGAGAGTCAAGAGTTGGGGGCACAATTGTCTATGGTGCCCTAATATATCAAACTGATGATGTATTTAATCACTGCGATTAGGTTGGTGCAAAAGTAATTGCGGTTTTTGCCATTATTTTTAACCTTCTAAGCCGCAATTACTTTTGCACCAACCTAAGAACACTGATAATAACAACCCTATTTATTCAGAGCTCAACCTGTGCTAGTTGTACACCCTATCTGCTCATCATAATCATAATACACAAATGCAATTCATCTTTTGTTAAATGACTTTGTTGCTTTAGAACATTTTAAGATTCAGAACAAATTGAGAGAAGGTCAGAGATCTCCCATACACCCCAGTCCCCCACGCATGCACAGCCTCCCCCATTACCAAGGTCCCCCACCTGAGTGGCACATTTGTTACAATTGACGAACCTCCATTGAACACATCATTATCACCAAAGCCCACAGTGTCCATTCAGGTTCATTCAGTGTTGTACATTCTATGGGTTTGACACATGTATAACGGTGCACATCCATCATTATGGTGTCATGCAGCGTAGTTTCCCTGCCCTCTGTGCTCTGCCTGTTCATCCGTCCCCTTCTTCAACTCCTAGTAACCACGCATCTTTTTACTATCCTCATCATTTTGTCTTTCCCAGAATGCCATGTAGTTGAAATCATGTAGCATGCAGTGTTTACATATTGATTTCTTTCGCTTAGTATTAAGGATTTAAGGTTCCTCCATGTCTGTGTATGGCTGGATAGCTTGTTTCTTTTTAGTGCTGAAAAGTATCCCATTGTCTGGTACCACAGTTCATTTACTCATTCACCTACTGAAGGGTAACTTAGTTGCCAACAAGTTTTAGCAATTTTGAATAAAGTTTTCGCAATTTTGAATTTTAAGCATCCACGTGAAGGTTTTTGTGTGGACATAAGTTTTCAGCTCCTTCCGGTAAAATAGCAAGGTTTGCAGTTGCTGGATCCTATGGTAAGAGTATGTTTAGTTTTGTGAAAACTTTGTAAGATTTTTCCTTTCCTGGGCATTTCGTCAATTCTGATCGAACACTGAGAGTCTTTCTTAAATATTTTACTTTGTTAGGCAGTCATCCTTTTTAGATTTAACACACACATCCTGGCCTTCTTTTGTGGGTTGTCCTAACGACAGTTAAATTTTTTTGAATTTTTACAGGATGATTTTTTTTTTGTCTACTTGATGTCTCTGATGCTGCCGGGGCTCCCCTTGTTTTCCGCCCTGAAGGGGCATTTCTGTGAGAAAGTATCCCCTCCAATCAGTCTTTTAGAGAAAAGCATTTACACATGAAATCCAGAGAAGAGGTAAATAGCATAATCTGGGGGTGTTGTGGGGGAATAAAATGTGGTTTAAGGGGAAAATGTGTTTAAATTTATGTTTGTATGATTAGAAAATATCGTAACAAAATATATTCTGAAGGCAAAATATGTTACTAATTTTCTTTACTGAGGAATGATGATTCTTAAGGGAACCTAATTGTGTTATTACAAAACTGCATACAGGAAGAAATTTAGTCACAAGTAATGGATCAACTATAAACCTGTCAGACAAATTTCTTGGGATTTTAAAAGCTTGTAGTTAGTGCATTAAATAACTATTATTCAATTACATGATTTTTTTATTGCTTCATCAGAAGGAAAACTGATACTAAATAGTATAAATGACTAAGTAAGTAAACTAGAATGGTAATGAAATCTAAACACAAAACACAACTGCTTGCCTCTTTAAATTTCAAAACTGGAAAACTCCTACATCCATCTCTTCACCTCTTCCGAACTTAAGTAAATAGGTCACATAATAAATGGAGTCAAATTATAATATCATCTATTAATTAGCATGTCTGCAGATTAATTGTGCATTAAAAAACTATAAAGAAATAAGGGGAGGCTAATCTTCATAAGGTTTTAAAACATATCGACTAAGTGACTTTCAAATTAAATTTAAGAACCACATTAATCTAGAAAAGACCATTTGTTAATAGCACATATCCACTTGAAAGAATTTAATTAATATTGAATAGTATCTCATGATAAAATTAATTGCTGTCTCTGGGATCTCGGAACATAAAAGAAAAAGCAGGAAATCCTTTGTCTAAAATTATGTTAGAAAAAATATTAGTGTTGTTTAGAAATTGCCTGATTTAAAGGGTCCTGTAGAATTTCTTCTGGTTAAATTACATGTTTTGACTTCTTTATATTACCAACACTAAATTTATTCTAAGAGATTTATTTACAAAAGATTCATTAGATAAAACCATTTTTAGCAGGAACAGTTTTTTGTTACTCTTTATTCATTTGAAGAAATTTAGTATCAATGAGGTAAATTGGACAATTCAGGGAATTCTACTGGAATTTTCAGTTACTGACTGTAGTGAATGAGGAGAATTTTGTCTCAGGTCGACATGGGGACCTCACAGTCTGTGCTAAAAGGACCTCATGGCCTCATCCAAGGAGGGGCGGCAGAAATGAGAAAACAAGCAAGCAAACAATTAAGAAAAAAAATACTGTCAAAACTCTCAGAAAAAAAAATAATAAATAAAATTTACTTTTAAAATATTATAGGGTTATACTTCTCTGGAGCAGAAGAGAAAAGATCAGTGTAAAGACAAGAACAAGACAAATGGGTGCTATAATAATTTCAGAGTGAATCAAATCAGTCACCATTTTCCTGCTTGTCTCAACCACAAAGACTTTTACTTTCACTGCACTGGCTTTTTACATCATGGGCCACATGGAGTCCTAGAAATGCAAACATATGTGTGTGTATATATATATACATATATATATATACATATATATATATATACACACACACACACACACATATATACATATATATATATATATATAGATATAGATATAGATATATAGATATATAGATATATAGATATATATATTTCCATGTATATATTTATCCAAGAGGGTACATAGGCATCCTATTCTTGTCTACTTTGCAGGAATGTATGTAACTCACGGTACAAGGTAAATACGAAGAAAATAAAATTAAAAAGATGAAAAAAAAACAAAACGATTTTTTTGGTTTTTGCATGTGTGCTTATGCTTTACTAAAGCTACACCACTTCAGTTACTGACCTCAAATGTCATTGTTCAGAAATGTCATTACAAAAAGTATTAGAGCATTAGAGAACAATGGTTGATATACATCATAATACATGAAGCTGAGAATATTATGCAGAATAAAGTTTGAAGGACCTGACTTATTTCGTACTAAATGATTAGTGTAGATAACAGCTTCTAAGGAAGTAGGGGCCAGGGGATAAACCTATTAATCGTCTATTTGGCAAGTTGATTGGAACATACAAATTTTATGAAACACTAATCTCTACAGATTAAAACATATTTTATATTGAGAACTCTTTGTTAATAGAAATAGCATCGGTGCAATAAAGGGAAAATTGAAATTTAATAATTTAAACATTTATCAAGTGTGCACTAGGTACTAGATATGGTTCTAAGTGTTTTAAATATATTAACACATTTAATTCTTATGACAAACACATTCATTCATTTTAAGATGAGGAAACCAGACAGAATAAGGCAAAGTAACATGATTCAATCAGACAGAAAAACCTAGTGTTGAGAATTAAACAGCCAGAATGGCCCCAGTGGATGGTCAGATATTGAATGAGGTTGCCTCTAGGTAACTATTTGATTAATCTGATTTTTCTAGATAACCGATTTATTTTCCACATTCATTTCTTTTTTAATCAATTAAAAGACCTGGTTTTCCACTACATTTTATAATGCTAAACATGAATTTTAATCTAACTTAATCATTTTGTTACTACAACTTCTGTAATAAATTGTTCCCTAATTTTATTCATTTTACCTTTATTTTAGTACTTTGTGACATGTGGCCCTTGGTGCAAGTCTTTTCTCCTCTCTCTATCCACTCAACACTCCCTGGTACATTATTGCAAAAATATTTTCCCAGTCCTGAGTTACAGTCGTGTAGTTTAAAAAGTTCCCCAGCTGATTCTGACATTTTCCACTTCTTTACCTTTTGAGAAGTGCTGGATTAATTCACCCACCTGCCTCTTCTGCTTCTGAACCTGCGGCCATGTTGTTGCATACCACCAGAGGAAACCAGATAATCCTGGAGATTAGCACCCCAGCAAATTTACGGTGTCCAAACTCTGAGGTAACGGCAACTGCTTGGTTGATCCTATCACATTTTTCTTATCTGGCCTATTTCCCATTCCCCTCAGCAATTATTCCAGCCCTTCTTCATTTTCTTTAAATCCTCAGCCCCAATGGAGTCCATCTGACTTTATCAATTACATCCATTCTGCACTGTGTTTTTAAATTCCTTCACACAAGCACACTTACACCCACACAGACATACCTATATCAAAAGTTGAATACATATGCATATACATATGTGAATAAATACATATGTAAGTCGGTATGTGTGGGCACTTATATGTGTGTGTTCAACTTTTGACACAGCGGAACTCAGCCACTGTGTTAAAAGACTCTCATGTCTTTATTTCCAAATTTCTTTATAGTCTCATTTCAGTCACTTCTTGGTTTCTTTTGTAAGTGATGAAGACCTTTTCTTAAATGATGAAGACCGTATTTAAACTTCATGTCTTACTCATGACTTGGTATTTAAACCCCAAGTCTTTCTGCTCTAAATCAAGGTGTTAAAACTATTGTCCTGAAATGGACTTTAAGGAGGCAATAAAATGCCTTAAAGAAGCTATACATTTAATATTGGATCTATGTACCTATTTCTGAAGAGGAGATCCAGAACTTTAAAATCAGAATGTGACTTAATAAAGATTATGAGTCATTATTCTAAAACACTTTGCCCGTGCATTTTAATCTTGGCCCACCGTTCTGATCACTACCTGTGTGTAGATGATTTCTATATTTATTTTCCAATTTGGACTGCTGTTCTGAGCTCCACCTTTGGCGACTAATTATTCCCCTCTACATCTCATAGGTACCTTAAATTGCAGAAGCCCCAAACGAAATTTATTTATTTTATTAATGAACCCATCAAAGGCGTTCTTCACTTCCATGACAATGTTTTTCATCTCTAGCATTTCTTGTTGTTCTTAACAATTTCCATCTCTCTCTTATATTATCCATCTGTTCATGCATGTTGTCTACATTTCCCACTAGAACCGTTAGTATTTAAGTCACAGTTGTTTTAAATACCCAACCTCCCTGATCATTCCAACCTCCCTTCCATATCTGACTCTGGTTCTAATGTTTGTTCACTTTCTTCAAACTGTATTTGTTTATGTCTTTTAGTATACCTTGTAAATTTTTTTGTTGAAATCCAGACATGCTATACCCAGTGAAAGAAACTGCCATAAATAGACCATTGGTGATGTGGTGAGGTGTGGGGAAAGGAAGTGATCTATGTTCTATGATGAGGTTGCAGCCTTTTGGTGAGCATGGGCCATGGGTCACCAGTGCTTCTCAGGTACGTTTTTTCTCTATTTAAACTGGGATAGGATGACTAGAAGGAGCTGGAGTTAAGTAGTCCCTTCCCCCGGGTAAGTCAGGCTCTGATAAAACCCTAGCAGGTTTGACTCTGGAAAAATACTTTTTCTTGAGGTTAGGCTTTGCTGAGAAAGACACAAATATCTGGCACTGTTGAGGAAAACATCAAGAGCACATGACTGTTGATTGACCCACAAGCTGGACCTGGACAGCGGGAGACTCATCCCTGACCCGCTCTGTGATGTGTGCTCTGAGGCCCAGGACACAGCCTTGAGATAGTAACGTGGTGTTGAGACAATATGGGTTGATACACAACTGAGCCCCGTGAAGGCCTCTACATAAACTTGTAAGAATCTGGTAGGTTGGAGCAAAGATCCACTCATCTTGTAGTCACACTAGAAAAGCTTCCTAAGTTCCCTCACTTATTAAAACTGTTACCTACAAATCTGGAGTGGTTTGCCCCTATCTTCAGTCTCTCCTTGCCCTCTTTGTACCGGGGCCAGGTTGTGAATGAATTGGGAGACCGAAGAAATGGGCTTTTGGAAAGAGGCTTCCATAAGGAAAGCCCCTGTTGGCCATCAACCCCTGTATGGGGAGGGGTGGCCTATGTGTTAGATGCTCATGGATAACTTTGAGCATATGTGGATGCTCTGAAAACACCAGCAACTTTGATGCACCTCTTTGAGGAACTGCATACAACACACCGCAGCAAGAAGGGGACGGTATTGTTGTGCAGTGGGCTGGTCTTACCGTGGGCAGTTCGGCTGGCCACTGATGCTCAAGTACATTCTGAAGCCTGAGTTAAACAGTTGGGTAAGAGCTGAGGTCAAAGAAGGACTTGCGGTGTCCACTACCCTGCTAGCCGGAGCTGGCAGACAAGGTGCAAGAGCGGGGTAGTACGGCAGAGACTCTAGCCTGCCATTTTGCAAAGCTAGGAATGCGCAAACTGCCATGGATTAAGATCTGAATGCTTATGACAAAGCCTGATTGGGACAATAAATATGTGGAAACCTGGGAAAGTGAGGAGAACCAAGAGAAGGATGCTGTGATGATTGACAGTGAAACTGACGAAAGGTCCCGGGCTGTCCGACCCCTAATACAAAGCAGAGCAAAAAAAGTTCAGGCACTGCCGTCAAGTGTTTGGGAGTTGTTTGGTGAGGGAAGATACGTGTTGTTCCAGAAGCTAGAATTGATACGGTGCAAGCCTATCCAACCATGAGAACCTGGAAGATGTACACGCCTGTGTAGGGACTTTGGGGTTTTGGAGGCCTTTTATTCCCCACCTGCCACTGTGCTCTGTCCCTGAAACCACCTGGTAAAGAAAGGACACATGTGGGACTGGGAATAAAAGCAACAGCTGCCTTTGAAAAGGCAGAATTACTAGTGCAGCAGACTAAAGCTCTGGGCATCTCCCATGCAGGGCTACCATTTGGGTTAGACATGTCTGTGATGCTGCAAGATATGGGTTGGCACCTCGCAGAGAGAACAGAAGGACAGCGTTCCCCAAGGATTTTGGTCCCAGCTCTGGAAGGGGGCAGAACCTCGATATTCTCCATAGAGCCGCAGCTCCTGGCAGTGAACACGGTGCTCTCCAGGTACAGCCTCTCACAAAGGAACAGCACATCACGGCATCAGCAGGTGCCCTGAGAATGTGCTCACCGACTCACCTGTGCCATGGCCCCCTGTGTCCTGCTGTGACTAAGTGGTGTGCCTATCTGCAGCAGGGGAACCCCGGGAACACCAGCCCACCATTGCTACAAATGGGGGCACTGCTACGTCCTGCAGAGTATGTGGATCCTCCAAATGCCCACCCTCTTCCTGTGGTGGCCCCTGAGGCCTGTGGAGAGGGAGCAGGGCGATTCCTGCTGAGGCCTGGTGTATAGATGGGTCTAGTCCGGGCAATCCGTCCACGCGGACTGTTGTCACTATTCAGCCCAACTCTGACACCATCCGGGTGGAAACAGGAAGGAGCCACAGCAGCTGGTGGGCTGGACTCAGCAGTTTGGCTGGTTTGGCTCTTGGTTACTCATGAGCCCCGGATGTTAACCCTTTTTGCACTGAGAGTTGGGCTGTGCTAAGGGACTGACCCCTGAGCTTGGACAATGGGAAGCGAAGGGATGGATGACCATGAATAAGCCCTTGTGGGGTTGGGATATGTCGAGAGCCATTCAGGTCCACCTGCAGGAGCTCGAGCCAGTCCTCACTGTTCTCCACGCTCAGGCTCATGAGGTGCTGACTCCCGCTGGCAGTCAGGAATCTGATGCCCTAGCCCAGGTACGAGCCATAGCAACTGACCCTTCAGTGGGTACCGCATATCAGGAACACAGAAAGAGTGGCCACTGCAATGCCCAAGTGGGATGGCATATTGCTAAAGATGCCCGATTGCCCGTGAAATACGGTGATTTGGTTACTGCAGTAACCGACTTGGTTACTGCAGTAACCGCATGTCTTGCGTGCTCTAAACAATGCCCGAGGCAACTGCCAAAGGAGCTGGGGGCCATCCTCCAGAGTCCCAACTGCTGAGGGATTATTGGTACATTGATGATATTGGCTCCTCCCTGTGAGTGAGGGTTCTAAACATGCCTTGGTTTGTGTGGACACTGCGTCTGGATTAACCCAAGCTTCCCTCTGTCGCCATGCAAACCAAGCTGCCACCTTTAGTGGGTTAGAGACACTGACTATCACGCATGGATGCCCTCATTGAATAAACAGTGATCATGAGGTCACATTTTAAGGGGTATAACGTGAAAAACTGAGCAAAAGAACATGACAGTGAATGGAGGTTCCATTCCCTAATAACTCATAGATAGCAGCATTGGTAGAAAGAATGAAATATTAAAGAAGCAGATTAATTTACTAACAGGTTAAATCACCTTGGCCAGGTAGACTAAAGTACCGTCCCAGACAGTAATACATTTGTGTGATCAACCAGTAGGGCCTATTGTCCTACGTGCCATCCTGGGAACCCTGCTGAGACACCCAGCACCATACGGAAGACATACAGCAGACAGCCACGGCTCTGGCTTTCCTTGTGGATCCACGTGCTATGCTGCTGAGAACACCAAGCCCCATCATGCCTGGGAAAGGAGTCATCTACTGGAATCTGCCACGGGACACCCCATTGGGATGGGTGAGTTATTGCACACCCCTGGGTGAGAGGGGAACTGCTCAATCTCCCTGGGATCCCATTGTTCCGATACAAACTGAACCTAGTGAAACACTACACCTGGAGAGGAACACACACCATTAAGAGGGGACCAGGCAGGGGCCCTGGTCTGGCCTATCCCACCCCCAGTCCGCCTCCTCACACCTGACAGTACTGCCTCCCCTGGTCCACATGTGTGATATGGACAACCTGGTCATAAAGCTGCGGCCACATGAACACCTAAGGGTCAGGTCACAGGTGAAGTTTTATAGAAGGGGAAGACCTTCCCTACAAGTTCCTATTGAATATCTGTCTTTTCAACCTCAGACTAACAATTAGAGTTTATTTTACTGACAGTCCATCAGAATTTTCTGTCACTAGATCTATTCAATTGCAGATTCAGTAATTATCTGACCAATGCATAGTAGAATAGATTCCAGCATTGGCTAAGAAATACAATGAAAAGACTGTTCCCTCGCAAAACTAAAATTCTATGTATCAAATGTTTCACATAAAGATGAAATTTAACATTCTTTTTCTTTGGGAAAACATATGATTCAATTATGTTGCTTATCTGTCTTTAATAAAGAAGAAGTAATATGCACAATTAAAAGTGGAGTGAATACTATTGGTTTTGGATAAGCATAACAAAGATTAGAAAAAGATTTGTCAAAATGTTCTTCTGTGTTTTTGTTTTCTTTTTCCTTCTTCTTCTTTCTATTCTTGCTTTAACTACAGATTGAGAGAAGCCTCTGGCTCACTCACTAGACAAACTGAAGCCATTTTAGAGGCAGTGTAGGTGCCAATTCAAACCAGAATTTGAGATCAATTTAAATGTATTTTCATCATTTTATTTTATCTTTCTCCTGTGAATTTTCAAGCTGTTACTTAACAGTTTCTTGGGTTTCACTAGCCTGTTTTAAAGTCTGAGGTAATACAGAAAACTAAAATTTGTAGAAGGGCCATTTGGAATGTTCCTTTTTACTATAAAGTGTTTTAATACAGTATCATGTTTCATTTGAGATTTTTCTCTGTAAAAAAAAGCCTGATAATCAACAATCAGAATGGAAAAACTAATGTTCCTATTTTGTTCAGGTACAGAATAAGAACAAGCATAGTATGTCCAAGATATATACACAAACAGATCAATTTTAACTCTGTTTTCAGGTTATTGTACTAAGGAATTTTCAGTGTTTACTATAAACTTTTGATGAAACTTTTTTTCTTTTTTTTCTGTATGAGTCTGATCCACTAAATCAGTGGCTGGGATTTAATAGCAGAATGTTCTTCTTGGGAGAGATGCCACTCTGCATTTGCCTGAGATGTGTAGGCGTCTGAGTGTAGCTGGTGGGGGAGGAGGAAGGATGGTGAACAAAGGATGAAGGTGCTTGCTGAGCCCCTCAGGCTGTGCTCACTTCAGAGGACAGCGATCAGGGTGTGTGCTGAGACGCTGTTTCGCTTCTGTTTCCTCCTGAGTTCCATCTCCTTTAGGCTGTTTCATAATAAACGCTCTATTGAGAGTGGTGGCTAAGAAAACAGACTTGGGCATCCTGAAGATGCCTGTTACTTTTCTCCCTTCCTCGTCACTACTACTACTCTGTAGGGAGTGTGGGTTACAAACCCTGCAATGCATGTCTTCCAGTGACGTCCCATGGCTTGCCCCAGTGCCAAGGCACCAGTCACCTTTATCTAGGCATCTTTACCTGTCTTCAGGGGATACCACATGCTTCTGCTGCCTTTCACTTTTTCTCATGGGGGCTACTGGAAAGAAGCTGTTTTATTTCCAAAGTTCTCCTTGCAATAAGGCAGAATTTCCATATGCCCACCTGGATTTCCCAGCAGTACTCTCTGTGTTCTGGCGGCCTACCGGATATTTTTGCTAGTCTTCTTTTTTCTGGTTTTATTATCAGAAAAGTCCAAAGGGAGAGTGAACTCAAGGGTAAATTTGGGTGCAAGCAGCGTGCTGGACAAGAATCTCCTTCTTCTTTGAAACCCATGGAGCTGTGATTTTGTCTACCAGGAGACACTTGAAACGGTCTGGAAACACTGTTGGTTGCCACAGCTGGGAGAGAGGGGCGCTTTGACTTTCTCGTGGGTCAAGTTCAGAGATGCTGCTGAACCCCTAACGGTGCACACAGGACAGCCGCCCGACACAGAGAATTATCCCTCACCCTGCTAATAGTGCTGCGATCCACAAACCCTGCTGCACAGGCTGTCTGCTCAGAAACTTCAGGTTCCCCTCTATTTGCAAATGCTGTTGCTGAATGGAACTTAGGTTCAAGTTAGAGAGTACTGTGACTCCTCCCCCATCCCTGATCTATTCAAGTATACACACTCATACACACGCGCACACACACACACAGACACATGTGTGCGCACGCGTGCATAATAAATATTTCTTAATTTCGGTCGTGCCTTCTTCTCAGACTTGGGTTATTTAAAAGTATTCCATCTGAATTTTAAATATTTAAGAATGTTCCAGCTATATTTCTGTTATTAATTTCTAATTCAATTCTATTCTGGTCTAAAAAACATAATGTGTATCATTTCTATTCTTTAAAATTTGTTAAGTTGTGTATTATGGCCCATAATGTGTTTTAGCTTGGTGAACATTGCACGTGAGTTTAAGAAGAATGTGTATTCTGCTGGTGTTGGATAAAGTAGTTTATTAAGTCGATTAGATCAAATTGATTGATTGTGCTGTTCATGTCATCTATATTTTAACTGACAGAAAGGTGTTGATGTCTTCAACTGTAAGAGTGGATTTGTCTACTTTTTGTCATTCTTTCAGTTTTACTCATGTATTTTGACACATTCTGATTAGGTGCATACTCAATTAACATCATTATTTTTCTTGGAGAATTGACTCTTTTATCATTATGTAATTTCCCCCTTTTTTCCCCTCATAATCTTTCTTGTTCTGAAGTCTGTTTTGACTAGAATTAACATAGCTACTCCAGCTTTCTTTTGATTAAAGATAGTGTAGTTTATCTTTCCATCCCTTTCCTTTTAATCTATCTTAGTTTTATATTTAAAGTAGGTTTCTTGTAAGTCAAATGTCATTTGGTCTTATATTTTTCTTTATCCGCTCTGATACTCTGTCTTTTAATTAGTGTATTTTGACCACTAACACTTAAACTGATTATTGATATAAATTAATATCCACGATGTTTGTAATCATTTTTTATTCATTGCATTAGTTCTTTGATCTTGGTTATTCTTTTTTACCCTCTTTTTCTGTTTTTTTTCTGATTTTAATTGAGCATTTCATGTGAGTTCATTTTCTCTCCACTGTTAGTATATCAGTTACACTACTTTCTTTAATTTTTTAAGTGGTTACTCTAGAGTTTGCAATATATTTTTATAATCAATCTAAGTCCACCTTCAAATAATATGATATTACCTCATAGTTGTGCAGGTAACTTATAACAGGGTATTCCCATGTCCTCCCTCCCATTCTTCATTGTACTGCTGGCCTTTACTTACCTCTGTACTATAACCACCTAGTACATTCTTGGTGCTATCATTTTGAATAAGTAGTTATCGATTAGATCAGATAGGAACAAGAAAAATAAAGGCTTCATTTTGCCTTCATTTATTCCTTCTCTGGTACTCTTTTTTTTTATATGTAGATCAGAGGTACTGACTTTTATCATTTTATATCTGTATAACAATTGCAATATAATAACTGCTATAGTCAGTACTACTGGAATACTGTACAAAATGCTACACAAGAGACTGTGGTGATACACGGCTGCCTAGCTTTGCATCAAGGATTCAACGAAGGCTTCTCAAGAAGTAATCAATTTTGTTGGAGCGCATCACCTAGAATGACTTTTCTTTTCCTACACAAAGCCTAGTCCCACTTTGACAACTACATTTTGGTAAAACCAGCCTATGTTGAACTTCTCTCATCTTTGGCATTGTATCAGGTTTGCTATTTATATCACCAACATGAGTCCTTGCTCCTCTTTATTAACTGTCTCATGGTCTACACCCAACATTCCGGTGAATTTCAATGTCCTAAAAGTAAGGGAGAGTAAATATCGATATCTTGAAAATGCCTGGCACTGCCTATAACAATGTTTTTCCAAAAGCAAAAGCTTACTAAACACTTTTTTAGAAAAAACTAAGCAAAATACTGCCTTTCTCATGTCCTTGAGGCATATTTGCTGGGAGATTGAAAAATCCTCTGTTAAAATTCATAAATATAGAATATTATGTTCATATCAGGCAATCACAAGAAATAATGTTAATGAGAAAACTACCTGCGGTGAACTATTCACCAATTAATAGCCTCCCAAGTTTAATATGCCACAATTTAAAAGAAGTTCAGTTCTGCAAACTAGGGGCAGAAAGTACATTTCAGCTGTCATGGGCCACAAAATCCACACAGCAGCTTAAACCATGAGAGTGTTTTTCTTCCACTTTTCTATTAATAGACAATATCAGGCTACGTCTACATGAAAAATATTTTTTGAAAGACTAAAATAATCCTACAAGAAATATACCCATGCTGATGTACAAACCGTCAATCCCTCTCCCCACCATATATCTAATTAAAGAATGAAAAACTAATTAAAGAAAGAAAAGGGAATGCATGATAGTTGGTGTTAATAAATTTCACTGCATTATTGGTCCATACAAAGGCACAGGAGGAATTGCATTCCAAATATTTAGGTGTTATGTGTATGTTATATACACGCTATATTTCTGAGTCAACTCGGACCAACTGTAAAGTAAAAAGCTAACGTTTACCCTTAATAAGTCCCATGGGATTCTTATAACTTAGGCTTTTACTTGAAAATCAATTCTCAAAAGACTAATTGAGAAGAAAGGAGTTTCATAAACTGAAGATTGATTGAATCTCCCCAGGGCTATTTCCGTGCATTTACCACATGAAGCCCCCGTCTCACAATACCCTCTCTATTGCCCTTTCTTGGACTCCAACTCTCCGGCTTCTTCTGTTTCTGAATTCTTCCCCCAGGCTCCTCACCAGCAGTTATCTCGAAGATCCTTGATCTTTTTCCCCCCTGCATGCTTTTTTCTTCTACCAGCTCTAACTCAAACCTGGAACTCCCCTAAAGACACTCACAGCTCCTCTGCAGTTTTCTAGTGCAGTTTCTGTTTGTACCCCACACAGCTTCCTTTTCATGGTTGGTTTTCAACGATTCTCTTTTGCTTCTTTCTAAAACCCTTGAACATTGGATCTCTTCTCATCAGACAATACGCTTACTCAACACTCCTTAGTGCAATCATCAACTAATCTTCTCATCTCTCCTTTAATTTCTTCCTCCAGACTCACGATGATTCTCCAAACTGTGTCTTTCTGATTACTATTTTCAAAATCCTGAGCAAAGCTCTTTCCAGTGCCCTTGTCTTTTAGTCATCAGCCTCAATTCTTCCAATTATATCGACTTCCAAACTCCTCAGCCACTCACGCAGGAAGTCACCCCTCACCTTATCATTACCAGTAAGTGCATCCACTTATTGACCACCATTTCCATCATTCCATTTTCAAGTCACCATCTTCTGTCTTTCAAGCTTGGTCACTTCAGTACCTACCCTTCCATTCTGCAGGGCCCAATGAACTTCTCACCCATTTCATATGTGTACTTCTCTCTCTACTGATGTTAAATCCAATGGTTCATTTGATTATATCTTTTTCATACCAGTAACTCCCACTTTCTCAGTTCAAAATATTCTTATGGAAAAATAAAGGGCCTCGTTAAATTCAAAATGCCATCTACTTTGTGTTTTTGCCCATGCAGTTTAGCATGTTGAAAGAGAAATAAAAATAATTCTGACTTGTCTCACTTCAGGGTCATAATCTCTAAATTCAGGAGGCAGTCGGGGAGGGCATCACTGGTGCCTGGCTTTCATTCTGATTTCCCTGGTTAATCCACATGCTCAGTCTTAGACTATTTTGTACCTTTCCTTTCATCAAACCTTTAAAACTTCCTCCTTTCTCCTCAGTCTCAGTTGATCACCTTCTTTGTACTTGACTGACTAACAGAGCAAGCCAAGATAATGCCCCCAAGTCCCTCTCGTCCACCCACACACCTGTGAGCATCTGCACCCCACTCCTGTTAATCATCCCTCTCACCTCTGCAGGTCATTGTCACAGCAATTTCCCTGCTCTCGCCTGTACATTGAGTGCTTTTCCTCTACTGGATCTTCTTGGTTAAACTAAAAATGTGTCTTTGTCTCCATTTTAAGAAAACCCTCTTTTAGTTCTGATTTATCCTCTAGCAACTGCCCATTTCTTTCCCAGAAAACTTCTTGGACAGTCTATTCATTTTCTCCCTAACCGATGACATTATGAGGCCCGATTCTAGCCAGGCTTCCACCTACACCGACCCCCCGAAAGCACCAATCCTCATTCTATTTAATATACCGGCAGTAGGTGTTCATGCGGTTACTTTTTCCTCTATGAAATATATTTTTTACACACAGTACACACTATATTGTTTTTTTAGTCCCATTTCATTTGCTGCTGCTTCTCAGTCTTTACTAGATCCTTCTCATCGTCTCACTTAGACTTTGACATTGAATGTCCCAGTACCCAGTTCTTTCACCTCTTCTCTTCTTTATTTGAATTTTTGTTCTTGATCTCATTTAACATCATGGCTTTAAATGTCTGCTACAGACTGACAAGAGCAAAATGCATATCCCTAGCTTACATCACCCCCTAAATTCTGATCCTTATATTCACCTCCACTTGGATATACCATGTTTCCCCAAAAATAAGACCTAGCTGGGCAATCAGCTCTAATATGTCTTTTGGAGAAAAAATTAATATGAGACCCAATCTTATTTTACTATAAGACTGGGTGTTTCATATAATATGATATAATATAATATAATATAATATAATATAATATAATATAATACTGGGTTTTATATTAATTTTGCTCCAAAAGATGCAATAGAGCTGATTGCCCAGCAAGGTCTTATTTTCGGAGAAACACGGTGTAATAGATATGTCAAAATTCAAATGTCGTTAAATAGGCTTCTGAACTTACCTTGCTGAACTAGCTTCTCACCAGACTTCTCCATTTCAGTTAATATCAATATAATCTTTCCAATAAATATTAATGGTAAGAATGTAAATTAATAAAAGTAGAAAAAACATGCCATAGGATAGGAAAAGTTAAAAGCTGGTCCTTTAAAAAGCATATATATATATATATATATATATATATATATATATATATATGTACATATACATATACATACCTATATATATCAAATACATATATAATATACACCAAATATATATCAATATGTGAAATACATATGTAAAATATTATATACACGTATACATATATATGTGGATAGATAGCACAAAAACACCAAACAATACAGTATCCTTGAATGAGAAAAGATATCACAAAAGATCAGGAAGGCATTAAACTCTTTATAAAAACATATTAACAATAACTTATTCTAATCGAGTTTAAATTTCAGAAAAGTCGTTTTTTTTGTTTTGTTTTTCAGAAAATTCAACTTCAAAAAACTGTCATAAAATGAAATGGCAACTCTGAATAGTATTAAAACATTTGAATTAATAAGAAAAAGTCCAACCCAGAGGCTATAGTAGTAAATTCTGTCCCACGGGACTCCGCCTGAATGATCTGTGCTACTGAACACACAGTGACAGGAAAGCATCACAGACCACATGAGAAAACAACCACCGGCTTCTTCAGTCTATTTTCATTGATTTTATCTAATTCACGTTTTTAGCAGATATGCTCCATGTGTTTTATTATAGTGTAGCTTTCTTTTGAGCATTATTAATATTTTCAGAAGGAAGGAGATGATTTTAAATGAATGACAGAATGATAGAAGTGTTTCACATTTCAAAATATGATGAAGAAACATAGACTTAGAACTTCATTTCTTTTACGGAGCTATTACAAAGCAAGGCAAATATCTTTTCTTGAATTGAGGTAAACCATACCTATAGTGAGATAAATCTTTTCACATTTTTACATTATTTGGTGAATAATCATTTATGTGAACTCTAATTGGGAAGGAGTTTTAGGAAATTCAGAAATGGAACATATGCCCAGGTACAGATGATTATACAGATATAATAGGGTGCATGTGTATTTCTATTACTATGGCATTTACATCTCTATATCTATGGCAGCAAAACATATAATTCAGTATCTTTACTTGTATTTTGCTACAATTATCAGAATGGAGACTAAATAGAAATCAAAAGTTAAGTCTCTTGGTCCAAAGGAAAAAAAAAAAAATTCTTGTAACTGCACATTAAACTGACCCCATGTTATGATAACCTCAGTGAGAATATGTGGTTAAAAATGTGAAGTACAGTTGATATGAGTAGAAGTCAGAGGTAATCTATGTGTGAGTATGACCTATAATATTTCTCTTCCACCTTCAGAACTGAAACACGATCAGATCTGGCTCAGTCCATTGTTGAATTCCAGATGTTCACAGAGTTAGTTTGCTACCACCCTCTTAATCACCTTTTGCTAGAGGAAGAAGTCAGAGATTGGTCAATTCAGGCAATTGCTGTCACCAAGGGTTATTTTCTCATGTAAGAAACAGGGTGTTTTTGAATGGTTGAAAGCCTGCCCCTTGTTTATATGGCATTAAAATCCTGTGCAATGTCATTCATTCAAACTTCTGACGTATTAGATAGCTTATACGACTCTGTTGGATTACATTTTATTTTTGAATCAACTGTAAAAATATGCTATTTATATTCATTTTAAAAGATAAAATTTCAAGGGCTAAAAATTTATACTCCGTTATGAAATTCCCACTATTTCTGGAGAATGACTGAGAATAAAGTTACACTGTGATCCAGTCAAATAGGATGTCACATAACCAAGTGAAGTGTGTGTGTGTGTGTCGGGGCGGGGGGGGGTGTTTTAAAAGAAGCTATTTTTGTTTATGTTTTTGATCATTTAATTTACTTCAAGTAGAAAAACTATTTAAATGAATACATCACTATCAAAAATTTCGGACTTTGTCCTATACATACACTTACTATTGTTTGCAAACTCAATATGTGAAATTAAAATGTATTTAAGCCTTATATTTCTTAGTAGACAAAAATTCAACAGAAAAAGGTGGAGGTTATGAAAAGACCAGAAATTATTATGTTTGGAAAGCAAAATTTTATATTCATTGATTGTTAAATTAGAAAGCAATACAAAATAAAGAAGCATTGAACTATGTGATACAACAGAAGATGGCCCAGAACAAGGTAGGTCAATTGGGAGCTGGAGATATTGAGGGAGGATTCCTATAGCGGTTGAGGCTGAAGAGAAAAAAGACTAGAAGGATAACAAAATGGTAGAATAAGAATTCACAATTAATAGGGACTGCAAACTAGTAGAAAATAGTTTAAAGACCAATGGAATAAAAGTGTCTATGTTGAAGAATAATGGATTTGGTTTGATAGTAAATTTTACCACTATAACTTCTTGAGCAAGATTTTATAGGAATGAAGTTGTCGTTAGTAAAAAAAACCAAACTTAGGGGTGGTGAGCAGTGTAGATTCCCAAGGGTCAGAAGGCCATTAGACTTGAGGTTGCACAGTCCTAACAACGAGAACCTGAATTTCTTTCAGAATCAATTTGTCTTTGAGAAAAAAATCTTGAAAACTCTGTGAGTTTTTTTGAGTGAGTCTGGGACATGGGCTTTGAGAAGCCAAAGTAACAAAAGGTATTTGCTACAAAGCTAAAGCAGAGTCTGGCCAAGAGACTTTAGATACAAAGATATCTAATATAGATACTTTAGTTGTTTGTATTGTTATGTTGCAAAACTTTTCATTTCTGCAAATTTTACCAGAGCATGAAATGTAAATATATGAAAAATGTATGGGGGTACCAGGTGTTTTATAGTGTTAATTTATTATCATCCAAGTAATACATGAACAAGATGGCTAGATAATGCCTCAACTTAAACAATTAAGCAAAAGCATCATAATAAATTTCTAGACTGGAAGAAAATATTTGATTTATGTATGGAAAAAAACGAATACCCATACTTTAAAATATATTTCTACAAATTAATATTAAAAGGCAAATACCCAAAACGAAAATGGGGATAATGATAGATACAGCTTATTAATTTTTTAAAAAGGCCAATAAATGCATGAAATGCTATTTAACTTTTCTAGTAATGTAATTTCTTTATTGATCTGCACATGGTCTGATACAAGATTGAAGAATCAGTCAACATTTGTAAACCACAACTGAATTGAATTGCTCAGAAATCACTGCTCATATAAAACAAGGAATTATAACACAGCAAGTGTGAGGAACCGCAAAGGGTTTGAGATTCTATCTTACCTGCAAGCTACCAGGCAAGTTAGCGTGACACACACTCATGGATGTTGACAGAAGGCATGAGACTCCTGGAAAAGAGACAAAGGTCTTTATGACTTATGGCAATACAAGTAGCTAGTGTATGAGTAATTTCTTGTGCCAGTTTCCACAAGCATGCTTGCCCCTTTGCTCAGAGGGCAGCACTGTTTCTGTTCCCCATGTCTGCACCAACATCTTTGAAAAGGTTGCTCAAAACAAAGGCAAACACCACCTCTGCTCAGAGGAGGTGCA
Source organism: Rhinolophus sinicus (assembly GCF_057876585.1). Taxonomy (NCBI): domain Eukaryota; kingdom Metazoa; phylum Chordata; class Mammalia; order Chiroptera; family Rhinolophidae; genus Rhinolophus; species Rhinolophus sinicus. Next base: position 126,876,397 of record NC_142515.1, read on the forward strand.
GAAGTGTGAGGCATTGCCTTCCAACACTTTGCAGAACATGGGACCTCTCACGTGCCGACTCTGTGACTTCGGACAATTTTATTCACCTCTCCAAACCCACATTTCATCGTCTCTAACCCAGTGATAATCACAGCCCGATGCAGTAGTTGTGAGGACTACATGGTGGTCACAATTCTCACAAAGGCAGAAAAAGAGTGTGTGATGCAGTGAAAGCACTCAGCAAATCTGTCTAGTAGTACTGCAAGGCCGAGAAAACCTTCTGCCTGCTGTGAGATGTTTGGGCTTAGCCTCCAAGACCTAAATTTGAGAGAACTTCTGAGCTGCTGATCCAGGCAATCCTCAACTACCAACAATTGCCAAGAAGATTGTTACTAAATGAGTCATTTGAAATGAAAACCATTGGAAATGTAGAAAAGTTAGTCATAATCCCGTGCATGAAAAAAAAACACTAGATAGATTTCTACGAGTCAGTTGACTGCATTATCACACCTCAGAGAATGAAAAGGCTAAACCTATTCCTAGTATGATACCCTTACCCCTATTCATCCTTTCTTTGGTCCATAGGTAGGGACAGACAGACTGAGAAAATATCATGCAACAGTAGGTCATCAAAAGGTGATGGATGGAATATAGTAGAGTGAAAGTCAATGGGAAATTTAAGATTTATCTTTCATAATAAATGTCTTCTCTGGCTTCTCCTACATATATGGTTTGGCCCACTTCATTGGGGCATGCACCATTTTTGCCCTGGGTTAAAGCGCATTACTAAGTACAACTTTCACCTCCCAATATGGGGGGGAAACATTGAGGGGCATTAGGCTGAGTAGCATGTACTTCTCCAGAGCAAGAGTGGTCTGAGTACCCGAAATCTCATGCTTCCACAGTGCTATCAGGAACAGAGAGCTGGTAGATTATTACGTTTTAATTTCAGCAGGTGGAATCTCATCACCACACTGGTGAACTGCCGTTACTCTCCAGCATAGATGAGGCAACGCTAAGTGAACTTGTAAAGTGCTTCAATCTATTTCTTGTGCAATGATTTGATGTCCTATATATTTCTAAGTGTTTTCAGTATCTTAGCCTTTTCTCAAAATAATTCCAGGTTCTCACAGTACACTTAGTAATCTTATTCTTAAATATAGATTTGCATTAAAGTCTCAATTGTGTTTTAAGAACTTCACTCTGTATTTCATGTTAGCTCATTAAACTAAACTATTTTTGTGTTGTTCTTGTTGTTGTTTTAATAACTCCATTTTACAGCTGAGGAAACCAAGACCCACGTAAGTGAACGAAGTAGCTCTAGGTCCCATTAGTAAAGCTGACTCTAGACTCCATGTTTGGCCTGACCGCAAAGTTCAGTATGTGTGGCTGCTCAAGAACAGTGGGTAAATAACCTTGAAATAGCCAGTCTTTGGCCAAATAGAAGGAAGTTGAAAAATTAGAAGAGAAGCGAGCTCCCGTGTGAACCCCCTTGAGGTTAGTTCTTAGTGGAGCCCTTCCCCACCCTCCACTTTCATTGGTGGCAGCCTATGGAGCCTTTCTATTGACTTCTAGATGACTGGTCTTCAATGCTTCATTGGTTGCTGCATTTAACAATATCTGTTGTTCTGTTCTGGTACATATTTATAGTGAGTTCTCACATAATGTCATCAATAGCTTCTTTGATGTAAAGTGAAAGGACATATAAGGAAACCAGTTTTGCCTTAGGCCAACTGACATAAACAAGAATTAAGTTCCTATGACATTTCATCAACATTATAAAGACATTGAACGAAATGAGTTACTGGAGGATCTGCTGTATTATCAATTTTTAAAGAAAGGTTACTATGTGCCACTCATTTAAAGTATATGTATCATAATATCTGCAGTTTTCATGTACTGGCATTGATCTGCCCCCACACCATCATGCACACGGAAAGTAGGTGAACTGTCTGAAGCTTTTAACCTTTAAGAGATATCACGCTTTAAAAGTTACCGAAAGGCTACGTGCAGTGAGATTTGTGCTCCACACCTGCACACTTGGTCTGCTCAGGAAGTCCTTTGAGCTTTGTAAGTATAGACCCTGTATTTCATATTTTCTGTACAGCCTCCAAGGTCCTTACACAGTTTGTCTGAATGCAGGCATTAAAGGAACACTTGTATTGATTATACGTATAAGTAAAGTATTTGCAAATATCTGAGCCTTGCCACGAAATGATAAATAAAACATGAAATGCTGTCATTGAATTTCTCTGTTGACAAGAAACAGCTGAAGAAATGAGAAATATGAAAGAAGATAGAATTTTTGCTCTTTCTGGAGCTTTTTTATATGCTCCATATAGCTTCTCATATCACAAGCCCATTCATTTGTTCAAGAGTTTTAAACCCGTGTTAAACATGAACATGTGTCAGAATAATGCTGGGGCTTCATTATAATGGATGCAAAATATTTCCATGAAACATAAATACTGTGTTAGAAAGAAAACAGAAGAAAAATGTACTTTTATTCAGTAATTTTAGATCTACTTCTAAGTAACTTTAAAGACCTAAGTGTGTTAATCTGAATTTTACTGCTGTAAATGTAGGGGGTGAGGGTGAAAGAAATGTGTGAAAATAATGGTGTAAAATGACAATTTCCTCAAAAGAAAAATGAACCACTTGAGACACTCAAAGATGAGAGTATTGGAGATCATAAAGTACTTATAAAATACTCATGAATAGTTGTTGTGCTTTGCCTCATGATGCTTACAGAAACCGATTGTTTTCATATATCCACAAATCCCCATCCTAGTATACTTCATAACGCTTCTCATTGCTCAATTCCTATAAAAAGTGAATATATTTAACCTTTCCTATTGAAAAATGAATATATTTAACCTTTCCTTATGAATTTTTATTCAAATTTGCTACCCTCCAATTAATGTATGGAAATTGTAGTTTTTAAAATATTTACTAATGCAATTAATTCAGGTTATAGAACTAAAGATACAAACAATTTAAATGAGATAGATTATAGATGATACTAAGTTTTAAACAACTGAACAGGCCTGGAAAGCTCTCAAAAGTCTCAGCGGCAGTCTCAGAGCCTTCAGTGTATGCTGGACATGAACTGAGCAGACATGCCATCTAAGTGATCGTTTTCTGTCATGCAGACAGACTGCCATCACCACAAAGAGTCAGTCCATGTTCGGGAATTACACTCATCCTGCCATTATAAGTCATTTTACTGTTAAAGGCGAACAGGTTTGAAAATCTTAGGGATGCTGAACTGTTCATAGCTTTAATTATGGCGCATAGTATAGGCTATAATTAGCATAGAGCCCTAAATTAATACAAAAAAATTTTTACACAAGTGTCTAGTTTTACACTGTAAACCATTTAGCAGTTACACTAGAGCCCTTTTAAAGGCAGCTTTAAATGATCCATGGCTGGTTTCCAAAATAAATAAATTAAATTTGGCCATTAGAGAACGTTAAGAGTTAAAAACAATTTTAATGAAAAACAGTGGCAAACTCAGCATTGCTGGTTTGTTTTTTTTTCTTCTTTTTTTTCAACTTTCTTGAGTGAATTTGAAAGTGACAATACCTTGGTAACAATTTGAGCACTAGAAACCAACAATTCTGGAGGTGATTTAATTCAGATTTATCCATCCTTTTATCGTCATATGGCTTTAAAATCATAATCCATTAGTAATATAACTTGGAACACAAATGGCAACAAAGAACCAATAGTTTCTTCATTCACCCTTTTTATTCCCTTTGGTTCTTTTTTTTTTTCCTTTTTTCCTTTTTCTTTTGACGTTCCTGTTCCTGACATCTAAATGACGGCAATGTTCTGTTATCTTGATTTACAACTTGTTGAAAACATTATAGTATCTAGTGAGTCAGTATTAATAGAAAGAGATTAGAGCTTTAGATGTCCTTAATTCCCCACTCTGAGAGACAATACATTTGAACTTGGCCATAGTGTTTTCTTCACAAAACCGGTGCCAGATAAAATATGCACAGTACCTAAATTCAGCACTTTCAGTTAAAACTTCCCAAGATAAGTGTTTTAATTGCGGCTTCTGGCTAGTCTTCCATTGTATGGAAAATCAAACAGTAGCCTAATTTACTGCCCTAAGTATTCAAGTTTCATAAAGAAATGTGTCTCTAACAAAATATGAAGCACATACAAATCAATGTCTGAGCAGCTCGTTGCAGAATATAGATTCCTATTTTTAAGTGTGCTTCTTTATAATTGCTAGCTAATTTTAAAAAGTCAAATTAATCACATTTTACTGTAATTTAATTTAATCATATTAATTAAAATCCCCAATTAATCAGAGAACCCCAAATTACTCATTTTTACTATAAAAACAAATTAATTACATTTAACTATAATTTATTTATAATAACTACCGGGGGTGCCAAAAAAATGTATACACATGACTTGTATTCATCTTTTGTTATCAGTATATATTGAGCATTACAATTTTAATAGTTTTTCCTTTCTTAAAATGTGTATACATTTTTGTGGCACTCTCTGCATTATAAATACTTATTAACCAGAGAACATTTTCCAAAATTGCATATAATTAAAATACCTTAAAATTTTGATTGTTATTATCTAGTAACAATGTAAAGAATGTTATCTTTAATATGTGGAAACAATTTAAATTATAAATTAAAACCAGCCTAGATTCAGGCATTATTATACAAATTGTTGAATGTTCAATCTTGTTTTTTACTCACCTTTTTATTGGGTCACAGAAAATTATGGTAGTTTGACTGATACAGTTTTAAAGTGATGTCTTAATCAAACACGGCTCACTTTTGCATGTGGGATTGGGGCTGGAAAATCTTTGTTCAAAAACACATGAATGACCTCATTTAAACTCTCACCAAATGGTTTTGGCTCCGCATTTCTTCATTAGATCCAGATGTTACAGTATTAACTGCCTGTAGCCATTTACACTAATAATCCATGAATTGGCATTTTTGCTAATAATATAGCAAGCTAAGGTTTTTCTTTGTCACTTTTACTTAAAATGGTAGACAAGGTGGAGAATGATGGCAATTCTGAGTCCCCATAGTAGCCTGTTTCCAAACCTCCCTCCTTGAATGATGCCATGAATTAGGAAGTAATGGGCAACATGTTGTTCTTTCAAAACTCCATCAAGTAACAGTCAGATGGCTTTAAATACAGAATGAAGGACCTATTTTACTCATGTATGCAATTGATCAAAATGAGAGCAAATGACCAATAATTTATTACTTAGTCATAAGACTAAACAAAGCTTACCTTATAATAATGTTACTCATAAGTTAACTATATTCATAGATGTTTCCATTCATATGTTTATAAGAGAAATATGTATTATGACTTCTTACAGAAGACTGAAGGTACTATACTTCCCATGTTTATATTGCTATTTAGATGATATTAGATGGAAACAGTACTCATTTATCAAAATCAGTAGTGTCTTATTTTAATACATGCTTTTTAAAAATGACAGCCACCTGTGGTCTCTACTGTATTCTTTCCAAATCAAAACCTACAATTTTTCTGAGACCTGCTGTTTCTATGGAGACTTATACTCGCTAAGATATTTTCCGATTTCATCTTAATCTTAGTAGTATTTATTTTTCTGAATTTTGTTCCATTTTAATGACTGACATTCTTTACTTTTTGGCTCGCTTATTCTTTTTGGAAGCTTGACGCCAACTGTTCCCCATCCATTTTTTTTTTTTTTTTTATCCTAGGCAGAATGGCACCAGTAATTAAAAAGGTTTCATAGAAGTTTTACCTTAAATCAAAGTTATTAATTCTGATGTTTATTTCCACATGGTGACACATTTCTTTAGAAAAGCCATGATGTTTACCTCAATAATCTATCTACAGTACAATAAAAACAATACTATGTTTGATAGAGATATTTGACATTCAAATCTGGTTAGTATCACACCAGCTAAATATATTTTTTAAAACAGGAAATCTGAATTATTGAGAAAGTTAAAATTTAACATAGGGAGAAGAATTAACAAGAACTACTAAGTAGCAATAATGCATTACATGAAGACAGATTTTGTTAATAAGTTAATGGGTTTCAGTTTTTTACCTGTTCTTCAAAATGAATGGGTCAAGACTTTATAAGAGAAAAAGAGAAGTAGGAAATTTGTTGTTGTCTTCAAAAGGTTTGTAATCTTGTTACTTAAAAAATCACTAACAATTTCAGAGAGTATATGAAAAAGTACAAGGTAACAATTTCTCTAAGATTCATAACAGAGAAGATTACCATACACTACAGTCAAAGAGTATTCTATACATTTTAAATCCTGACTTAAGTAATATTTTGGAAATCAAAATAAAAGTGTTCAAAGATGATAAATTGTCCTAAGAAAGCATAGATAATATGTGGCACGAGAAGTACCAGTGCATATATTCTCTAAAAGTTTACTCATTGCATTGCCTGGAAACAACTGAAAAATAAGGAATGGTGCAGGTAAAAATTACAGTTAAAGATAAAATGACTCTGCCCAAGGATACATTCGTATAATAAAAGCTAGCATTTATCAAGGTCTTATTATATATGTGGTGTTGTTTCCAACGTTAATATATTAACTGAATTAATATGCACCATAATTTATGAGGTAAGTGTTATTTATATGTCCACTTCATAGACGCAGAAACGGAGTGATAAAAAGGTCTAAGTAACTTACCCTAAACTATCCAGATAATTCTATACTAGCAATGCTGGCTCCAGAGCCCACACACGTTTTCTCTACACTGCTCTCATGCCATAGCCTCACCTCATGCCTCCCAACCACTGACACTGGTTGGAATAAAATGACAAGTTTCTTGTTAGAATATGATGTGAGTAAGTAACAATATCCCAGTTTCCATCTCTGCTTCATTTATTCCATGTTCATTTTATAGACAGCGATGTTTCTCAGTCTCAATTATGTTTTACCTTATTGGAAATGTGTGTGTTTCCTCGTGTCTTTCTCTGAACTGGGTGTTTTTTAGCCTCAAAATTAGTTTTGAAATACTCAGATATGTGTTTATCTTTTTTAAAAAAATCTTAGTTACTAAAATAAAAACATTCTTTGTTACCTGTTCTGTTTTATTATAAGTAGGTTTACATGACTGCCAGAAATTCTCATGTTTTCATTCACATTTTACATAATCTACATGTAAGATTCTCAGCTGCATATCCCTTCCCATCAAATTACATAAACATTTGGTTATTTCATCAATTGTGTTTATTATCAGAGGTCTCGATATTTACATAATCTATTGATGGCACAGATTTAAAAATAAATTAGTTCCCAGAACTTTATGTTTCATAATTTTTAAAAAGTCTTAAGTATAGAGTGGAAAGTTAAAAACACTTGAACTTATAGAATGTAACACATTTAACATTTACAAGAATGTTAACAATACTTTGAGTTATAAATAAATAAGTTAAAAATAAATACTACTATATTTTAATTTGAATTTCTATTGGAATATCTTCCACTAGCTTTAAAGTTTCTATTAAAAAAGAAAGTGTTAGATTTCCAAGGGGACAACCATTTTATAATCTAAGGGAATAGATGTAAAAATATGGAAAGGAAATCTTTTATTGCAAACATTTTATTTTTTATGCATAATCAATGTAAATTTATATCATTAAATTTTGAATTACTTAATTTAATATCAATAGTAAAATAGAACATTTATTTATTTAAAACCACATTTTAAAAAATTAATTTATATTAGTCATTAAGAATAAAATATATTGAGATAAATAACGGCTATTTTTGAAAGTAGGAGTATATATATGCTCTATGAGTATATACCTATAATTTCAATATTTATTGTTTAAATTTAATAATTACTTCTCAAATCGCAATCTACCAAAAGAAAAATAATGTACTAACAAAAGAAAAATAAGTGTGTAGAAAGAAAAAGAATGTAAGTGTCTATATTCATTTATTATGTATCTGCTTCATTTCAAACTCTATAGGGGTAAAAAAAATATATGTGTTTGTTTGTTTATATGTGCATGTAGGATATCTCTAGCCCTAAAGAGTCTACCAAATACTAGACTTTTGTTTTGAACTTACTTCCTGGTCAATATTTTCACCCAGATTTACTTTTGGCGGACAACTAAATCTTCAAATGTTGAAAATAAGAATGACAAACTGGACTCTCTTCTTGACTTTTCTGTGTCTCCCACTCGGCACTAGTATTCTCCCATTAACTATCCTCGCAGACACCTGATCCTCAAAACCATCCTTAATTCTTACTTTTCATTCACTTACTTCTGATCATCTAATTGCAAGCCCTGCAAAGGCCTTTTCAGTTCCAATGCCAACGTCATCAGTCTAGTTAGGACTGAAACACGTTTCAGCCTAGATTGTTACAACAGAACTCCCATAGGTTACTCTATATTCAGCTCCTCTTGGCTCCTATCGGTATGGCATAACACTTCCAAATTACTGTTAGAACGCCGGCATTTTCCTGCTCAAAAACTCGTTGCGTCCCCCCAAAGTCAAAAGGATTAAATTTTGGGACCCAGAGGCAAAAGCACCCTGAAGCTACTGAAACCTGAGCATCAGGAACCTTCCCTTGCAAGGTGTCCTTCCAAGGTTCCGGAACATATTTTCATGACTTTGCATTAAATTATACCTAAAGAAGGGTTTTATGTTTTAATATGTTTCAGGAATTAAATAAAATCTTGTTGGGCTTCATGATTCACATTTTAAGTCACACTGTAAACCTATTCAACTAATTGAAATTCAAATATACTTGCTTGGTGAGAAGAATGTGTCACAGGAAAACAACAGCTAAAATAATATGGGAGATGCTTGCAGGTTGTATAGGAAGCTTGAGAGAAAGGACCTGGAATCTGTCCTTTCCTCTGTCTCATCACTTTATGCTCTCTTAGTGTGAAACGACTCGATCAGTGATGCTCCATATGTTATGGCTCAGCCTATGGAAAGAACCAGGGGATAATTTTGTGATCACTGACAAGGAAGCAAAAACGTATCAGCCACGGGGTCAAGTATAAGGAATGATTCCATCTGCATCCTTTAGGACTACCGAATGGTTAATTGAGGGCCATAAGAAACTGAAGAAACTGGCAAAAATGATCGTTACAAGATAACGATATCCAGAAGTCTGCTTATTATATTGCAAACTGGAAAACTCTTAAATGTTTTAATCTCTGAATTCTGTATCTATGGCTAACACATAAGACTTCAAAGTGGAAGTTTTACTATACACAAATTTTGTCTGAAATGCTGACTGTGGAATTTGCTGAGAGATTACTACACTATAAGATCTTATTTTTACATATATATCCTACTGTTTCTAAATGTGAAGTATACAACTCAGGTTTTGTAGAAATACCATCGACAGTTTGATACCCCAAATATGATTAGCCCTCATGATTGTTTTTGGTGTTCGATTTCCAAGAGGGACTAGGACACTAAAGCTAACTACCTAGAAAGTTAATTGAACTGTAGCTACTGATGCTGCTGAGGTAACTGCCATTTCTGTACTAAGGACACAATTTTACTTACCCAGAAACCCCTGCCCCACTCAATACTACCCAAAAGGAAATGTGTTCTATTTTTTCCTGCGTTTTGTGTCACTAGCTCCTGAGTCAAGTATGAAATGAATGGATCTGATTGGTAGGACAAAGGTGACATGTCTAATTTCTGGCTGCAAAGGAGGCTGGGGAAATAAATGCCTGGCACTCTCAATTTCTAAATAATAAGAGGCAATCTGTACTTCCCACCCAAATTCAAAGGTTTGGAATTCCTCAACTATAAAGAGGTTCCTGATACTGTTTGACCAAAATTGCAATTCTTAAATACAGTGGTCATTCTTCTTTTCAACATTCCTATGACAATTTCTGTCACCCTTCAAATTATAGAATTCTCTGAAACCAAACTCAAAATTGTTAGAAACAACAGAAATTTCAGTCATATTACTAGACCTGGATTGGGCTGCACCATCTCCATAAAAGTAAGTGGGTTCAGCTTAATATGGCAGAGCTGGTGGTCCCTACTATGCTGCCTCTCATGTCTCCTGAAGCTATGAAGTTGATCCAAGAAAAACTGTCGGAGGGAATTGGGTTGAGTTCACTTAATCCTTGCCCTTAGACATACAGAAACTTTAATTACTTGACCATTAAGTTGACTGCCATCAGTTGATTAATAAACAAATTCCCAGTTTGTTAAAAGGCAGAACTATTTAGAGCCCACCACAGATTCCTTTGGGAGTACACTCAGAAACACCATGCTTTTAGAAACCACAGAGAATTCTGATGGAGTTTTGCCAGGGGCACAATCCCAGAAGACCAGATTTAAGGAAGTTTGAGAATAGTCAGCAGTTCCTAACCTAAGTCTAGACTAAACTGAGGCCATGTAAAATTCTGATTTACATTCCATAGGAATCTTCAAGGAGGACATAGCTATTTTATTGGTTTGTAATTTCCTCTTTCTTTAGATTGACTAGTGGGAGAGCTGTGGCACCCGATTTTAATTCCCCTTATTTTTCTTTCAAACCTGAGAGTTTATTTTTTCTATAGAATGAGTAAAAGCCAATGTTATTACTCACAGTTTTGTAAATCAATAAGAATCCACTTGAATTCAATTATCTTACTTAATATTGATTTGTCTTTCATGTTGAACACCTCTTCTTTCTATATTAAATATCCCTCAAATTATAATCAGAGAATTACTATTGTGTCCACTCTCTTATCTTATTAGTAGAGGATACTAGATGCGTTTAGTACAAATACATACAGGCTTTAGGAGTTGGTGTTTAAGTAGATATTCAAAGGTAAGTTTTGGCTTTTCTATTGACTTCTGGCCAGATTGCATTCCCAAATCTACATGAATAATTTCTTGCTTTATCTTAAAGGTATACCATGCTTTCCTGCCTATATGTACTTGAGCATGCCGGTTCGTTTACCTGCTGTTCCCCTTACCTCTCTCTCTCTGCGCTGCCCATACTCAGGCCATCTTAAACCTTTCATACTCTAGGATACTTCTCATGGTTCTCTCTACCTTGTTAAAGTCATCATAATACTTCATTGACTTATTACCTTCTGCCTTGAATTATAGCTGTTTTGTGCTTGTCACAGACTCACTGCTGATCTGCAGGTTACCTAAAGCTTGACACTTTGGATTTACCTGAGCAGCATATATAAATTGAACCACACATTCAAAAGGTATTTGTTGAACTGATTTGAATTGCATGGATTCTGAATCAGATACTTAATAATTACGCTTTAAAGGATCCCATTTTCTGTAGGATTCTATGTGGTTTTGATAAAAATCATGTATTTTGGAGTGAGGCATGTAAGATTGAATTTTGGCTCTATAACTAACCAGCTGGTGATAAAACACCAATTATTTAAGTTCACTAGGCTTCAATTTCCTAATGTATAAAACGAAGATGGCAATATCTGTTTTTCAGGGCTCCTGTCCCCCTAACTTAGGAGCTAGTAAGAGATAACATACATCAACCATCTGTCATCTGGTCTACATAGCTCACAGATTATAACTATTATTTACACAAATGTAAATTACATCCAATAGTTATTTGTGTCAGCTCAGCTAGCCTCTGTATGATTTAGAAAAGTAGAAATACTGAAAATGAAGTCAAGTATTTGATCATTCACCATGCGTTACACTTTTTTTGTTTGAAAATTATACAATGGTAAACACATCGTTAAACACATGATCAGGACAAAGGGTAACTAGATCATTAATTATCAGGTAAGTGAAGCGTATTTGAAATATGGGAAATTACACTGTTTTTTAAGGCAAATGCATAATTATTAAAGCTATGCACCTATCATTATTCTGTAAGCTGATGATGATTAATGACAGCCAAAAAGCTGAAAAGAAACAAAACTTCTGCATCAGATTCCTAGAAATAGTTTTCCTTTATTTGGTTATTTCTATGCTATTGGAAGGAAAAATAATTTGAATGTTACATTGCCTTCAAGTAGATAAATGGCTGTTATTATACATGGAGAAAGTCAATGTGAAGTAGCATAATCCTTTGGGAAGAGAGCCAACATTTTAAATCATTTCTGGCTCTCAAGATTCTGCTGTCCTCAGAGGGATCCATGGGTGGCAATTTGGTGAGGCAGCTAAAGAACGGAGGGTACCGCTGTGAGTGCCAGAAATATTTTTTTCAGTAATGTATTTCCCAGAATCCCCAAACTTGCAGGGAACCTAGTAGGAACTTAAGAATTATTTGTTGAGTGGAATGTAGAACAAATATTTTAAATATAAACTGTACTCACAAAAAAAGTTACCGTGATTAAACTAGCAGGTAGCTATGTATACTTAGACTAGAGATTTTGCTACACATTAGCAAAAAACCAAAAACCAATGGAAGTATAAAACTGCTTACAAATGATACAATTAAATAATGTAAATATAAAATACCCTCTATTTATTTGTGTTTTGCCCTGTACAGCTGTTTTTGTTTGTTCATTTTTAATGCAGTAGGTAGTATTGACATGGACTGACCCTTCAAAAGAAGCTATCAATTTTACAGCAGAGTATTCCTAAGAAGGTTAGCCTATTCTGAAAGATAATTTGGTTTATAGCTGTGCGTTATGTGATTTTAATCTATTATCTTTTGTGAGTGACCATGATAATGATTGCATTATGTACTTACACAATTATTTTATTTTTCAATTTTCATATTTAGTCTTCAACAAGTCATGTTCAAGTATTCAAAAAGTATTTTTCCTTCTTCAAGGAATTATTAACAGTAAAACAAAACAATTCTCCAGATGACCTTTAGGATTTGAAAAGCATATTCTTACCGCTCTGGTTTTTCAGGATATATTTTTCTGTCAGCGCAAATAATTATCAGTGTTGTTTTTATTGTTACAGTTTAATAGTTTGTGGCATTTGTAAATTTGTATAAAGGCATTTAGCAGTGAACAGCTATAATCTATTGCCTCTGATAGTTTCTAATTTTTTCACCTTTGGTCCCCTTCTTGACATACACTGCACATTAGAAAGTTATGTGAAGCCTTTTATAAGGTTTTTTGTACAAATAAAATAGTAATATACTTTATATGTATATACACATTTATATATATGTTGAAAAAAACATGCCAGTTACATTAATCTGGCTCGAGTTACTACATGAGTCAGGTTAGACTAGTCCTTGATTTACAAAAGAATACTTAAAATATTAATAGTTTTATTTCTGAAATTTGGTATATTTCCCAAGTTAACCTACAATAGTAAGATCTCTATAAGGTACCTGATATCTAAATTTCCAAATGACATAAGAAGGATTTATTAAAAGTGATTGGTGATAGTTAATTTTGCTATTGCACCTTTCTTTGATTTCTACGTAATTATTTATGTAAATTACTATCCTCTTAATTTGCTTTTTTATACTCATCTACATTTAAATTGGACATAGGAGAATTTAGGACAGGGACATCTGATTTTAATGAAATAGAAATACTTATATAACCAAATGTCATCATCGGTTAGACTGCATTTTGTTCTATCACACATGCTATTTGAAATAATCACACCAGATATACCAAACAGAATGAATAGCAGTAGAAAACAAATTAGTCCACTCTACAAAGAATTAGAAACATAAAACCCACTCTCTTATATTCATTTCAGTAACATTCTCACTGGTTGAGAATTTAAAATACAAATTCATAATTGTATGAAAGATCTCAACTTTTTTTTACAGTTTCCAGTTTTAAAATATAGAAATAATACATATACATGACAAAAATATAGTTGAAACAGTTAAGAAAGGATGAAAACGGAAAATCGCTTTCTCTACCCTAGTCTCTCATCTTAGAAAACACCCCTGTGAGTTTCCTGTATTTCTTAAGGTTACTTTTAAAACTGCTGTGATGTACATACATGGTCAATTATTGTCGGATCATTTTTGATATATCAATTGTTTCCTGACGCTAAAGGATGATAAATTTCACTCTTACTTTCTCTATCTTCCTAACTTGATTTAAATTATTTTTATATTTTCTTTGCATGTGATTATTTCTCCTCATGTTTGGAATGATCTCTTAATTGACTCTTTAATGCAGTAGAAGGTAAATGTGTACAAATTTTCACCAAGGTTTATTAGATGTGCACTTGATAGAAGAAAAATAAACATGTCACATATGCACTGACTCCTTCATTTCCTCGGTTTTTTTTTTGTTTTTTTTTGTTTTTGTTTTTTCCTATTGGAAAGTATAGAAGTTGTAAAAAAAGGCAATGGGCAACCTAAGTGATTACATGAATAAGCACTGGATACCAATTTCTTCATATTGTGAGAATTATAGACTGATTTCTAAAATATCTAATAACTTTCATATTCAATGAGTGAAAATAAATCCATGGGTTAGATTTTTGATTTTCTAGCACTATTTCAAGGAGTTTATACCCTAACCAGCTGATTTGATAAGTCTGATTAAACTGGAATGTACATTTCTCCAATGAAATCAGATCCTTCTGGAGATTATAGATCAATAACAGTTACCAGATTATCAAAACAATTTCTGTTTTTTTTTCCTTCTCTTTGCTCATGAAGTTAACTTCCCGTCACAATTTAGCTTTTCATCAAGGTTGTCCCACAGGAAATTGATATACACTCATATCTGGCAGACAATATTTTTTCCATAAATAAAAATGAAGTCAACAAATATCTTTTTCAGGAGCTACATTATTCAGTCAACTATACTAGATGATGAAGGTGCAGAAAAATAAACACAAAATTGACGAAAACTCACTCATGCCAAGGAATTATAAACAGCCAATACAATTATTGAAATATGCACAAGAGTTCTCTGGGAATGAAGAAACTGGACCTTGATCCAGACAATGGGGACAGAGTGAGCAAAGACTCAGAAAAGGAAAGAATATTTCACATGTGCATAATTGAATGCCATTAGGTGTTACTGGCACTTCAGGTTTGGCATTGGGGCTTAACATTGAGGCTAAGGGCATAAAAAAGCATTTCAGTGCTTACAAAACACTGTAAGCTAGACATCAATCATCTTACAACTTGCAATTTATTTAAAAAAATTGTTGCTATTGATGTTTAGATTGGTTAAATGGTGACTATGGTTGGCATTTTTAAAGCAGTCTATAATAAATCCAGGAACGATTTCACTCATTCAAAAACTTCAGCAATGTAAAATTTCCCTAAGTTTTGGGTATATGGTCAAATATGTAAAAAATGACTTCATGAGAAAGACAGTTAAAAACTTTGCACACACAATGATTGATTCAAGAATAGTTGAAGTTGCGCATACAGTTTTGCGAGCCAGCACAGAAAGTATTTTTCTCCCTAAACTGTGATATAGCAAAGTCACAACTGACCACCCAGAAGTTTGATCAATCTAACAACTGCCTCTAAACTGTTCCTAGGTCTCATGACTTTTCACTGGTAAACCCCAATCTTAATTCCTTGTCTACAGAAACAGTAATTTACATTTGATACAACATTAAAAATCAGTAAAAAAAAAAAAAAAAAAAAAAAATCCCACTGCATTTAAAGTGGGTTTTAGCTCTATTCTAAAACTAGAAATTCTGCTGTTTATTAAAACCATGTTTTCCAATTAAGTTCTTGCAAGGGTTCAGACTGCATGCAGCACTGTTGGGTGGGGTTACTGCGGGAGATGCTATTGCTATAACTTTTAAGTGGTGCAAATTCAGTCCCAGACAGGCGTTTCTGTGACAAACTCATATTTTCATTTGATCACATAGTAAATGAGGACATAAAATCCTTCACAAATGGCCAGAATCATTTACATAATCCTCCAGCTACTCTTAATTTGGCGACGTGTGTGCTTTGATCATTTTGGGGGAATGAGTATATGATTTTCTTGTGGTATTACTTATTAAAATATTTAGGACAAACATCAGCTATTAAATACACTTTTGATGAATGCAATGTATACTTAGTTGGTTCTGCCCCACATTTAGTTTTCATATTTTTCAGGCTATAATATAAAAGCATCTATTATTTGAAAAATGAAATTGAAATTTAGAAATTCTATCATTCAGCAAAACTGAATAGTTTGTGTTTTTCTATAAATCTCCATTCACTCTGCAATGCATTCTCATTTTTATAATTTAACCTCTTAATAACATGAACTAGTGTGATCACAAGCTTTCTCTAACCCCTTTTAAAGCAAGTTCTTTTCTATTTTTCCATGAGTGAACTAACACAGTAATCATTTCGTTTTCCTTCTACTTTTCTTATTGTTTCTGCTCATGTCTCCTCCTCTTTGATAAAGCCTTCTGTTGACGTTCTTGAAGGCTCAACCCTAGGGCCTCCTCCATCTCATTCTCATGCAACGCTTTAATTGTCACTTAGATATATATGCTCCTTCTCTAGTAGACCTTCCCCTGGGCCTTTACACCTAACTCACAGCCTGTCCCCTATTCTACTCTACTGCATGGCCTTCTTCCAACGTCTACTATCTTAACAAATAGCATCACTATTAACTCCACTGCAAGAGCAGAACATAGAAATTATTTTTGACATGCTTCAAAGTCCAATCCATTAACCATATCCATCAACAGTCCTACTGCAGTTACTGCTTAGATGCCTTTGCTCTACTTCTATTGCATATTTGAAAGTCCCAGATACAACTATCTCTCTCCTGCATTCCTTTATCTTCAGTTGATCTATCTGTGCACACACTGTTTCTACATTGCAAATACATTATATCTGTATTTCTTCCAGAACAATATTGACAAAATATAAATCCAAATATCTCCCCTGCCTAAACGTCTCCTATCAGTTAGTTCTGTCCTTTGATAAGTATAGATAGACTTTGTAAACATGTTCTAAAAGTGGCCTCACCTGTTCTGCTCCCTATCTATTATTTTGGCTCTTCCATTTTACATTTTCTCTAATTCTTTTTTCTTCATAATTGATGATCTTGTTTTATTCCTCATAGCCATGATGTTTCTATCCTCTGCAAATATACTGAAAATGCTGTCTCCTCTCCTTTATCACAGTGCATTGGCTGCAAGTAATGGACAAATCCACATCCACTGGCTTATTCAATAACAATTTATTATATCCTGTAATTAGTCAGGGGACCTCAGAAAGGGTAACATCATCAAAGCCCAAGGCCCTTTCAGCCTTTCTCCTCTATCATTCTCACCTAACGTGCCTCCTCTTGGATAACCATCTTTCAGGATGTAATGATGGATGGAGCTGCTCTGGGACTCACAGTCTTCATACGATATCGAAAGATAGAAGTAGGATTTTCTCTTCTTTGTGTCTCATTTTAAGAATCTGAAATCTCCTGGATAATTTACCCACATGTGCAACTAGTGAAAAATTATATCTCTATGAAGGAAACATCAGTACAAGTAATTGGGGGACTCCAAGACCTTTCTTTATATTCCCAATTAAATAAAACTCTATTGTAAGTTCTCTGATGTCTGTTCCTATTTTACAGAGCTCAGCATGGTATCCCTTGTACGGCCACTTATAATACTTGATTAACGATCAGTGCATTTGGTTGTGCATATATACGCCTAATAGAACAGATGCAGTGAGACTCTTAATGACTAATAAAAAGAAAATGAATTTTATAGTTAGAAATCTAGGTTTAAAATCAGTTTTGTAATCTTCAAATTGGTGAGAATGATGACTTTCATGCAGAATGACAGAGTGAGAGGGTATACACACCCAATCCAGTGGAACAAGCAAAGCAGGCTAAAACTATAAAAGAACAAGCATTTAAAGTCTCAGGAGTTGTACTAAGGTCATCCATGAAATGAAGAAACATTTATTCAGGAAAGCCTACTGAAATACAGTAAGAACAGCAAGAGTCTGTGGCATTGGAGCCACAAACTACTCCTAATCCAGTTCCCCCTCAACCCAACTTGATGGACGCTATACTAATTTTTAATGTTCTGTCAAATGTGCGTCAAAAAGACAGGTTCTCCCTCCCCTCAGCTCTCCACTAAGGGCTACGACACCTCACTGGGCACGGCAGGCTGCAAGTATTTCTAGTCCCTTCTAGTTCTCCTTTGAAGAGGCTAATTTCCTAGTGACAATGGTCAACACTCCGGGGGTTCCCTTACTCAACCCAGCCCCTATGCATAGTATAGAGACTCTACCCTGTGTATCTATAGAGTATAAGGCTCTACCTATCTATAGAAACTCTACTTTAGGCCCTGCCTAGAATCATGGCAGCCCAGAATACTGTGGCTTGACTGCCTTTGCCCCAGCTGGCTTATGGGGTGGAGGCTCTATGCTGAGAGAAGCAAGCAGAAGAGTCCAGAGGCTAGTTACCACTCTACCCAATACCCAAAATAGTGGCTAAGAGATTTTGGCTAGTCAGGAGAGGTAGTCCAGAAGAGAGATCAAAGCTCTCACCAAACTACTGACTGAATGACAATTTCAAGCCTAAGGGTACTCTAAAAAATAATAGCTCCTCTTAACTAGAAACAATCAGGGTAATCAAGGTGGGCCATTGTTTCCATCTCTAGCTGAGGAGCAGTAGCTCAGAGATATTTTTCCCTGGGGGATAAACAGGTCACAAGAACACTGAACTCTGGGGGCAGCCTGGATGACTCAGTTGGTTAGAGCGTGAGCTCTTAACAACAAAGTTGCCTGTTCAATTCCCACATGAGCCAGTGAACTATGCCTTCCACAACCAGGTTGAAAACAGTGGTTTGAGCTTGGAGCTGAGCTGCAGGTGGGCAGCTGGTTGGCTCAGTGGTTGGAGCGAGGTGCTCATAACACCAAGGTTGCTGGTTCAAGTCCCACATGGACCAGTGAGCTGCACCCTCTACAACTAGATTGAAAAACAACAACTTGACATCGTGGGAAAACACAGTGTTCCCCAATTAAAAAACAAAAAAACACTGAACTCTCTATATTTCCACAAAAAAATAATGTTATTTAGAACAGTGTGAAGAAGTTCAAGCCAAACTGTGCTCTTGAAAATAATAGAGTTTGGGGTTGTAAACAATTAAGAGGAAGATGGCAGCATCATGAGAGAAACAAGCCAACATATAGGCAGGTGATTTTACCAAAGAGAACCAGGGAAAGAGACAGCTCAGTAGAACCCTTCTGGTGTCAGAACAAACCTTAAAGGCTGTCCTCAAAAAAGCCAAGATTTAATTGCATCAGACTAGGGAGCAATTTCCCCTCCAAGACATTGTCAAAAGCAGTAAAATAATCAACTGGTAAATAGTGGGGCTGGATGTAAAACCAAATGGGACAGACAGCTTTACAGAGAGATGAGGAAAAGAGACAGTAAAATACCAGCCCTGCTAAAGCCATTGTCATTCCAAAGTGAATATGCACATGCCTGAGGCTACAGTCTTTGAGGTTTAATACCAAATGATTCACTCAGCTGACTTCTTTGAAGAAATTGACAACCTGATTTTAAAATTTCTATGGAAATTCAAGGAACCCAGAATAGTCAAAACAATCTTGAAAAGGAAAAGCAAAGTTCGAGGACTCATACTTCCTAATTTCAAAACTTGTACAGTAATCAAAACAGTATGGTGCTGGCATATCTTAGTCATATAGATCAATGATATAAAATTAAGAGTCCAGAAAGAAACTGTATAGTTTCATAATACACATTCTTCTCAGGCACATGTGCATAGATCATACATTGGGCCACAAAACAAGTCTTAACAAATTTAAGAAGATTGAAATCATATCAAGTATCTTTTCTGGCCACAATAGTATAAAGCTAGAAATCAACAACAGAAGGGAAACTGGAATATTCACAAATATGTGGAAATTAAACAACAAATTCTTGAACAAGTAATGGATCAAGGAAGAAACCAAAAGTATCTTGAGACAAAGTAAAATAAAAAATCAGTATACCAAACTGATGTATACTGATTTGGGGATGTATCAAAAGCAGTTGTAAGAGGAAAGTGTATAGCAATATATGCGCACATTAAGAAAGAAAGATTTCAAATAAACAACCTTACTTTACACCTCAAGGAACTGGAAAAAGAACATAGTAACCATCAAAAAGAATAAATACTTAGAAATAAATTTACCAAAGTATGTTAAAGACCTGTGCAGTGAAAAATATAAGACATTGTTGAAGAAATTTAAAAAGACACAAATGAATTAAAACATAGTCTATGTTCATGGATTAGAAGAATTAAAATTGTTAAAATTTCCATACTACCCAAGATATAAACATATTCTACAAATAGAAAAAAGAAAAATCCTAAAATCATAACATACCACAAAGGACTCTGAATAGCGAAATTAATCTTGAGAAAGAACAAAGCTGGAGGCATCATATTACCTCATGTCAAATATATTACAAAGCTATAGTAATAAAAACAGTATAGTACTGGCAAAAAAAAAAATAGAATCATAGAACGATGGAATGGAATAGAGAGCCTAGAAATAAACACATGCCTATAAGTCAACTAATCTTCAAAAGTGTGCCAATAATTCACAATGGAAAAAGATAACCTCTTCAATAAATGGTGTTAGAAAAATTGGATCTCCACATGCAAAGAATACATTGGATCTTTTTAATAGACTACACACACAAATCAACTCAAAATGAATTACAGACATAAACATAAGTCCTGAAATCGTAAAATTCCTAGAAGAAAATATAGGCAATAAGCTATTCGATATTAGTTTTATATATGACATCCAAAGCCCAGGCAACAAAAACAAAAATAAACAAATGGGACTATATCAAGCTAAAAAGCTTCTGAAGAGCTAAGGAAAAAAACAAAATGAAAAGGCAACCTAGAGAGTGGGAAAAATATTTGCAAATCATACATCTGATAAAGGGTTACTATTTAAAATATGGACCCCCCCCCACAATTAACCAATTAAAAAACTGGGCAAAGGAACTGAATAATTTCTCCAAAGAAGTCATACATGCGGCCACATTATGTGAAAAGGTGCTCAACCTAAGTATACATCAAGAAAATGCAAATGAAAACCACAATGAGATATCACCTCTCTCATATTATCAAAGAGGATGGTTATTGTCAAAAACAGAAGAGATAAGTGCTAGTAAGAATGTGTATAAAAGTGAATCCTTGTATGCTGTTGGTGGGAATGTAAATTAGTACAACCAGTACAGAAAACAGTATGGAGGTTCCTCACAAAATTAAAAATAGAACTACTATAAGAGCTAACAATTCCACTTCTGCAGACATATATCCAAAGGATATGAAATCAGTGTCTTGAAGAAACGCCTGCACTTCCATGTTCATTGAAGCATTATTCACTGAAGACAGGATATGGAAATAACCTAAGTGTCTGTTGACGGATGAATGAATAAAACAGTTGTGAAATTAGATATAAATGCAGGTAGAGATATGTAGATATAGATGTGCACACATATAAACACATATATTACCCATATATTACATATGTTATACAAAATTCTCTCCATATAATGGGATATTATTCAGCTTTAAATAAGAAGGAAATCCTGCCATTTGGAAAATGTGGATGAAGCTGGAAGACAATATGTTCAGTAAAATAAGCCAGACACAGAACGACAAATATTGCATGCGATCATCTCTATGTGGAAGTTTTAAAAAGTCAAACTCATAAAATGAAAGAGTAGAATGGTGGTTACCAGGGGTGGGAGAGTGCTGGAAACGGGGAGATGGTCAAAAGGAACAAACTTTCAGTTAGAAGATGAGTAAGTTCCAGAGATCTAATGTACAGCATGGTAACTACATTAATAATACTGTATTGTATACTTGAAATTTTCTGAGACTAAATCCCAGTGTCTTCACCAGACACACGCATACACACACACATACAAAGACACAAATGGTAACTATGTGAGGATAGATATGTTAATTAGCTTGATGGTGGTAATCATTACAAAGCGAGCTTTATCAAACACCACATTCCATACCCTAATATATATATAATTATTGAATTGTCATTCGTACCTCAATAAAACTTGGAAAAAATTAAGAAAAATAAATAAATAAAACAATATAAGGTAAATACATGCATTTAAAAAAAGTATAATAAATAATTGAAAATTTGGGCTAATATTAAATGAATAAATACTGGAGAATTTGGGCTAATTTTAAATGACATTTGGTATGAAGTCCAAGAACCATACCCTGTCTGCCCTACCTCTGTACTCCCCATGAGGTACCTAAGGCAGCTACAGTAAACAGAGAACAAAATTCTGATGATCAGGTATCTCCCGTGAAGTGTGTGCCCTAAGCTGAAGGTCTTAGTGGGACCTCTGCCCTATAAAAGTCCGACTTAAAATTTTACCATCAGTTAACCACGAATAGAGAAGCAAGGATCAGGCTGCATCTGGGAGTGAGTGGAGGCAAAGCGAGGACCAGATGTCTGGCATGGCTCTTGTGGATTCAGGAACCACACTAAACATTTTAGCACATAGTAATCCATCATCTAATAAAAGTAGACTCCCTCTTCCTAGGGCTGAGTAAGCAGGGTGGTAGAAGACGAGAGTGGGGTCCTCCTCCCTTCTAAAATGACTAGTTTTGCGGTGCCAGGCTTGGGGACATCTGGGCCACATAAACAGATGCATATTATTTACTCGTATGTTTTATTTGTTTTCATGGGTTTGTTTTATTAATGCTCACGCCCTTTAATTTGGGAACCAGTAAATATTGCAGTTAACAGTATGTGCTTTAGGAGGGAGTTCTGAATTCAAATCCTAATGCTCCCATTTATTTGTTTGTCTGAGCCTGACCTTCCAGAAGTGTCATCAGTAAAACAATGCTAATTCATAGCTGGCAAGCTCTTATGTTGTGTAATTCTTGACTATTATGAAGTAAGGTTCTTATCACAAGGTTTGGCAGAAGAGTTCTCAGCAGATTTAATAAATAC
This sequence comes from Rhinolophus sinicus, assembly GCF_057876585.1. Lineage (NCBI taxonomy): Eukaryota > Metazoa > Chordata > Mammalia > Chiroptera > Rhinolophidae > Rhinolophus > Rhinolophus sinicus. The sequence goes on from NC_142515.1 coordinate 126,899,233, forward strand.
TTAGAAATAAAATGAATCCATTCCCACTGAGAACTGATTTTCCACTGATAAGACTGACATACAAATGGTTCTAATGCAAAAAAAAAAAAAGGATTCCATGTGCTACAAAAGACATATACACAATACACAAGTTTTCAAACTATGAGCAAAGGAGAGTAATTCTTTTTTTTCTTTTTTTAGAGAGTAATTCTTAAAAGGAAGGAAGTGGAGGATTTGCAAATGCACTGGGTGCAGTGGAAGGTGGATGGGCAAAAGTGTGGGATGGACTGGAAACTTACTTTAGGACAAAATTAAACATTATTTGAGGGAGTTGCATGCTATAGTCAGTGGCAACCTAAGCAACCATGCTTCAGGATCTCATTTTTATGCTACCTAATCTATTAAGTATCAACTCAATTCTTGCATTAAGTTGTTTGTAAAAACATGACTTTAAGAAAACCTGAGAAACAGTTTCATCTATCAGTGTATATGGAGTAGCACTTGCTCTGCCTATAAACACTGCTGTTCTAGGGAACAAATGGAATTGTGACCCATAAAACAGTAAGTAAAATACAGAGGAAATATTTTAGTATGATGATGTGCTTTACTTTAAGAAGAAGAAGATATGGAAAACTCTATATTAATCTCATGTTTTTAAAGGGAAATTTCATTCAAGGTAGATGAGCAAAGTTGAGAAGAGAATAAGACTTTATTGGTCAAAAAGAATTTTCATGATGCTATTTTCATCTTTCATCTCTATTTTCATTATAGTTGTATATTCCATGTGTGCACATTGTAAAGTGCAGCACAGGAAGAATGTATAGAAGACAGTGCCGTCCAAGCCCACCTGATTTATATTCCAATCCTGGAAGTCAGGTAGGTCCCATCAGACTGCAGATAAACATCTCAACTTGTGAACTTGGTTAAATGAATCAAATATTCCAAGTTGTAAACATAGGGCAGATGCTTATTTTACGACTGGGCCAGATGCTTACTGAATAATATCCCCACACTTGCTGATATAGTTGATAACCAAACACTAAATTCTTTCTCAAATTTAAAGATATATAGCATGTTCAATAAGAATGCATTCATTCTAACAAAGCCAATGCAAATAATGCAGGTTTTAAATGAACTGTACTTCTTTTTTGTCTAAGTGATCCCTTTGTACTGAAATAAAATGCATGTGGTTAGTTTTCCCCACTTAATAGTTTATGATCATCTAAGAAAAGAAGTAATGAAGGAAACAATACACAGAACATTTGAATGCGTCCAACAGGCCAGATAGAAGTACATCAATCACAAAATTGCTCCACAGTATGAATGAAATGTATTTTTTTGACTAATTCCAGCAATATTATTCAGAGCTTAGGCTGAAATATCCTATGGCAATTTTATGGCAGGTGGCCATTTACAGTGTCTGCCCTTCCTGCAGGCTCCAATACAAGACATTTGATACACAAATATCAGACAAGCTCTCCTTTGGCCACTTCTCATTTAGTATAGAACCCTGGCACTCCTTGGGCATGGGTTCCTCTGAGAAAGCAGGAGGGAAAGCATGGTAGAAACTATACACAATGTTTTCCTACTGTGTTTTTAGGTATTAAAAGTTACCATTGTGTTACTCTATAGTTTTCAGGAAAAATGCATGTCCATCTATTTTCCCTAGTCTGATGGCACTGCTTAAGTTTACAGGGCTCCACTCTCGTCACCTATACGCAGGTGCATATTTTAGGCAGGGAGAACTTGCCCACCTTACTTTTTTGTACATACAAATAAAGATGGTGTTCATGCTATAAAACGGGACCTGTTCTGTGTAGTTTATTCTTATAACTGGTGAGTAATTCTATTTTTAAAACTAAGAAAAGCAGGTTCTAGAACTGCAAGAACAAATAATCTAAATATCCCTATTCATTACATTTATTAAGTGGGCTTCTCTGAAGTGAATCTCATATCTGTTATTCTTTATTTACTTCTCATTGATTTAATTTTCTAGCTGCATTCAATTTGTAAGGAAGCAGTAGTGAAAATATTGCATGATTATCACAAGTGATGCCCAGCAGCACTGAAGGAAAAGCTTTCTAGAATTGTGCACTTCAGTATTCTTTCAGACGTGCATGCTTACAAATCAAGCTTTTGTTTGTGTCATAGTTTGTACCATGCGGTTGTCAATTCAGAGACAGAAAACTAAATTCTCCTTACCCTCAAGATACACACTGTCCCTTAGGCTAGAGAGATGCAATTTAACAGGTCAAGCATACTGAATAAAGCTGAACCCTGACGCAGTAGTGGGTTTGGGGGAAACGTCCAGGGGTTCCAGCTGAACTGAGGGTTTAAGAATGAGAAGCAGTTATCCAGGGAAATAAATTAGATCCTTAATGTCAAAGTTGTAACACTACTTTCTTGGTTTTCAGTTCTGACTTCCTTAAGAATCTCTTAGGGAGCTTCAAGAAACAAAATAAAACAAAACAAAACAGAACTAAACTAAACTAAACTAAACTAAACTAAAAACAGAAGCAAGTAGTGCATGAGCCCACAACGCCAAGAGATTTGGATGGATACTTCCAGCCAAGGTGGGCCCAGATATTGGAAACTCTTTCAGATTTCTCCAGATAAGTATAACTTGCACCAACCTTTTAAAACCACTGTCTATCAAATCAAAATAGAACAAAATATATTTTCATCTCATTTTTGCACTTTTTTTACTTTATTTTGAGTTGGTAACATACAATCAAGTATTCTTCAGATTCTGAAGCCTTTCTGTGCTAGTTGTAAGAAATTAATTTGTCATCGAAATTACTTAGCTGTATCATTTTTCTGCTCAGTCTTTTGTCAAGCTGGATTTATGTAGAGACTTACAACTAGATCTTACGTCAGCCTCTAGGAAATGATGCTTGGGTATGACCCAATAAGATAATTCTACTATTAGGGAAAATGGTACTAGTAAAACTGTTTTGGTTCCTTCAATCATAATGGTAATTTTTCAAAAAATTCTTAACTTTTCTAAGATAACCCAAAATGGAATTTCATTTTAAATGCTTTGTGACTGAAACAAATTGCAGAAAATATGTGCCATTTTAAGCCAATATCCAGTGATTGCTACATTCAGATAATTTCTACAACCATATATACGAGGTCTGACAACTATGTTCGTGAACTCATCCTAGAAAAAGTGATACATATCTCTTTGCTGAATATCACTATGGTCACCTTCAAAGTACTCCCCTTAGGAAACTGCACAAATATCAGTACCTAGCCTACCCATTAAAGCAATTTTGGAACTCTTTTTTTGGAATGACCATCAGAGCTGTCATCATATTACCCTTGATGTCTGAATGTCATCAGAATGTCTTCCTTTCAATATTTCCTTTACCTTCAGGTAAAGAAAGAAGTAATTGGGGGCCAGATCACATGAGCAGGGAGGGTGTTCCAATAGAGTTATTTGTTTACTGCTAAAAACTCCCTCACAGACAGAGCTGTGTGAGAAGGTATATTGTCATGATGCAAGAGCCATGAATTGTTGGCGAAAAGTTCAGGTCGTTTTTGTCTAACTTTGTCAAGCAGCCTTTTTAGCACTTCCAAATAGTAAACTTGCTTAACTGTTTGTCCAGTTGGTACAAATTCATAATGAATAATCCCTCTGACATCAAAACAGTTTAGCAATATCGTTGCTACGAGTTCACAAACTTCATTGTCAGAACTTAATTTGTGTGTGTGTGTTTGTAGAAATATATATATATATATATGCTCAGCAGAAATAATACATTTATGTATTTCTGTTTTTCTGAGATTAGAAGGTACAACATGAAACATAAATATCAACTACACCGATGGTTCTCTTTCACTTTTTAGTTGTTCCATATATTCTATCAAATTATCAACTTATACAAGGCACATATATACTGCCATTGAAGAGAGGTTAGGTTCTGACTTCTCAGTGCAGAGTATTGAAATGAAGGATGTATTTGGGGAAGATAGTTTTATCATCTAGATATAGAAAGTTTTGCAATATGAAAAAGGCTTGGTCATGAGCATTATACTGAAACAGACTCTAATTTAGTCACCCTATTTTCAGAAGGGCTATTGGTAATGATAATAATGATACTCCAGGCTGAGAAGCTAAAATCCACAAAGAATGAACAAAACCATCAGACATACTGTTGAATATCCACATTACTTTTACTGAATTTTGAATCTTTCAGGCTTTAAAAAATGAAGGAGTTATAATTGTTGCTGTATTTCTACTTTACATATACAATTATCACCAAATTCTAATTTACTTTCTCTCAGATTCTACTTTGATTTTATGTTATAACATTCTTACTGTCTATCACAACAAAACCAGGTCCTGTGTAAATGTATACAAAGATTTCCTCATCTGGGTGGTAAAGTTAGCTTTCTCAAGCATTTTATACTTGTCATGTATCCTCATATCAGAATTATCCCCAACTTTCTACTCAATAACAGTTGTCAAATTATGGGAATCTCAGATTAGCTGATAAATGCACATTTATTCTCTGGGCAGTGTGGTTGGAAGAGAATGGTGGTTGAAGTGAGATCGACTTTAGGGAAATTTATTATCGGAATATCTACTGCCCTTGAGATGGTAGGTAAAGATGATTGAGTGATAATTTAAATTTCACTGGCTATTTCTCTCAGCCATTAATAAAGAATGTCTAACCTTCAACCCCCAATTCCATAATTTCTAGGCATTCATTTCTTAGAGTCACTGTGTGTCTGACTATTAGCCTGTCCTGACAGTCTCTGGTGGGCACGACTGATGTCTTCCTCTTGCTCGCAAGGCACCGAGTTCTCTGCTTCACCATGTCTCTCCTTGCTGCCCAAGCAGTGCAGGCCTCGTACACAGAGTGGAGATTCTCTTCCCTTTGCTCTTTGTTAGAAGACTCCCAAAGAAGTATTGCGATGATTCACCAAAAGTTACCCAGGATCCTGTGCACTCTTGTTATTGTCTTGTAATTATCAATAGCTGTTTATTTTACTTTCAAAAGTAGCAGTGGCGGTGGTGGAGGTAGTGGTGAGAAATTATGTGGTCACCCAGTTAATCATCTTTCTGTCTCATTACTTCCTGCTATTTTCCTGCCTTGACCCCAACTCCTAAAATAATTACTCCCTGTAGTCCTTAAGAAGAAATCCAAAGATTTGAGACCAAAGATAAAGAGGCTGGGAAACAAATTCCAGTTTCAGCCATGATAGCACTAGTCCACTCTTGCAAGACAACTACACATTTCTTCCTGAGTTTGTCATATATTATTTCACCTAAATTTGTTCTTTCTCAGAAGACTTTTCCATGTTATAGGGAAAAAGACTTCTGACAGATCCAGCCTCTTAGCAATTTTCTAGGTTTGTATAAATTGCACTCAAACTGCAACACTGACCCCCACTTCCAAACACCACACAGCCACTCCTCTATAACACTGAGCTTTTCATCCAGTCCTCACCAGTGCAGCAGCCCACGCAGTCTCATTCTCCCACTGCAATTTGCAGCTGTTTGTTTTTTTAACTTCTCTATGGCACCACTTCCTAAGCCAAATTAATTTGCTTACTACCCCACAATGTTTATTTTCTTTTTTCAATTATAGTGCCCCTTTGCATAATGCCATCAATCAGTGTAGAAAATATGTTCCCCTAAACCGTGTCAGTATATGACCATTGATTCAACTGCACAGGGATAGGTGACATTTCTAAACTCCTTACCAACTGTACCTCACATGTTTCAGGACATGTCCATCTAATGTTTTTGTTACATTTGACAATGGCTCCAACTCCAGCTCCAGCCTCCTGACATACGTATCAATTTCATATAACATAACTTGGCATAAACACTGCCTAATATTTTTTTTTAGTTTTTCATGTATGCTTATATAAATTATGGGCTAATATATACTAATTAAATTGCATTATGTCATAGTGCCTCATACAGTGTTTTCCTCAAATCCACCATACAAGTATTATTCACAATAGTTCGAATTACATGGTATGTCAGGTTAGCCTTTGCCCCAGTGTCAACCTAGTCAGTGCATTGTGCTTAAAAGTGCATGAATTCATGGCCGACACTAAGGCTGGGACAGGGAATACAGAGATGAGCCTGAAATATCTTGCAGTTTCGGACAGTAAGGAAATGGTGAGACAAATAGAACATACACACACACACCACACACACCATGATCAGTGCATGTTAAAGAGCCAAGTGAAACAGTTCCCCATGGCCAAAGCTGGAACAATCTGAGCAGCAACATAAAGTACTACCCTAAAGTATAAAATAAATATCCAGGAGTCCACACTGATATACATAAATGAAAATAGGAGAGAATAGATACATTTCCTACAGAGAAGAATTCCAAGTGATTTATATAGCTAGTATCCCTGGTAGTATTAGTCAGGAGTCTCCTCTCCAGAAACAGAAAACAGAGCCAACAGAATTGTGTGTGTTTGTGTGTGTGTGTGAGAGAGAGAGAGACAGAGAGAGAGAGAGAAAGAGAGAGAGAGAGGTTGAGATTTATTTTAAGGAATTGTCTCATGCTGAGCAGCAACATAAAGTGGAGACTTGATAATCCCAAAATCTGCAGGGAGGGCAGGCTAGCAGTCTGAAGACTCAGAGAGGAGTTTCAGTTTAAGTCTAAAGACAGTTTGCTGGCAGAATTCCTTCTTGCTCGAGGGAGGTCAGTGTTTTTAAATTGAGGCCCTCAACTGATTAAATGAGGCACACCCACATTATGGAAGGTGATCTACTTTACTTAAAGTCCACCAATTTAAGTACTAATCACAACTGAAAAGCATCTTCACAGAAACATCCATAATAATGTTGTACCAAATATCTGGGTACTATGGACAAGCCAATTTGACACATAAAATTAACCATCACACTCCTAAAAGACAGGGGAGGATAAGTCTCCATTTCTTAAGTGTGGACCATTTATAGTGACTTCCTTCCAATGAGTTTGGAGAGAGAGGAAAAATAACTTTACAGCAAAGATACTTGAAAAATACTACTCTACCTGTCAAGTGATGAAGGTCAACATCAGTACTGATAAACCATACCCATGTATGTACACATAACATTATGTGATAAATATGACATTTTTCCTCTGTGTTCTTCTTTTCCAAAACCCAAAACCCCAGTCTAATCACAAGAGAAACAGAGATAATCTCCAACTGATGAGCATGCTACAGAAACACTTGAACAATACTTCTCAAAACTGCCACGGTCATAAAGAAACAGGGGCTAGCTTACAAACGGTCACAGTCTAGAGAAACCGAAAAAGTCATGATGACTAAATGAACTGTGGTATCCTGGATGGAATTCTGGGACAGAAAATGGACATTAGGTAAAATCTAAGAAGTCTGAATAAAATATGGGCTTTTTTAGTGACAGGTTTACAATATCGATTATTTATTGTGGCAAATGCACCATACTAATGTAAGATTAATAAGAAAGAGAACCTGGGTGTGGGTTATAGGGGGACTCTCTGTACTGTCTTTACAAAGTTTCTGTAAATCTAAAACCCTTAAAATGTTTATTACAAAAAATGAGCATAACAAAAACATGCATGGATTTTTACATCAGACAGAACTTTAAAAGAGAAAGCTTGAATTCTCATAATATCATCTTTCTCATTTTCTCCTCCAAAGATTGTAGAGAGGACAAATTTAAAAATGGATATAGAGAGTCACTAACAAATTGCCTGACACATGATGTGGGCTGGGTCATGTTAATTACCTCACTCTGCTCAGATGTCTGCAACAAACAGTGTTTGGTTTATTATTATTTTTGCTATTTTAAATAAAAATGCCCATAATTCATGAAAAAACAATAGGTGATTGATTCTTTGAGAAAATTAATTTTATTCAAACCTAAAGCTCTACTGTACACACTTCTTTAAAAATCTCCATTAAACATATGTGATCACTAGTAGGAAGAAAGCAATAAAATTTTTGTGGAAAGAAAAAAAATTCAATGCAGGTAATCAATATTCTTGGAACGTTTCAAAAGAAAAGACTAAAAGGAAAATAAATCAAATAACCAACTGCTGGCCGCATATGATGCTATATACTTAAACTGATGTATGTTGAATCTGGCAGTCTCTGTGGTGTTTAGCAGATAAATCTCTTTACCAGAACTCTCAGGTCAGCTGAAATGCACAGCAGACACATTTAAACCAGACTGTTTCAGTGGAGGAAACTCTGTTGGTGGTCACAGACACCAAAGACCCAGGTAGGAAATTCTAAATTAGGCAGTCTCCAATTTAATTCCCCCTCCACCGCCACCCTGCAAGCACCCTACCCCCAACACACACACACACACACACACACACACACACACACACACAATTACTCTCTCCTCTCTCCTCTCTCCTCTCTCCCTTTCAGTCCATGTCTAACAGATTTCAAGTTGATTAGACTATACCTATACACTCATAAGTTTAAAAACAAATACAGATTAAGTGTGTGTGTCTAAGCTGGAAGTGCTCTTACCTTTAAGACAGATGGTTATGAATTTAAATAATTTGCTTTGGGGAAATCTAAACATATTTTATCTGCTTGTATCCTAGGCGATGTGAAGCACAGCATACAGCCAGGGTCAGTGCCTGCCCTGCAAGCCATTAACTACCCCATGGTTCTTGTTAAAGAAAATTATTTTCAACTCTGTGTCAGGTGACTCATCCCCACAATTCATCAGATAGTTGAAATGATGTGTGAGGAGAAGAGTTTGTATATACAACAACACACATGTACAAATAAAATCTTAAACGTGTGTAAGCAATAAAAACAATCTCAAAAACTTTAAAAAGGAAATTTTAAAAAAAGTATTAGGTGAAACATGTGGATGTCTTTACATTTTAGTATCTTCATTCCTAGTTTTGCTTCAGATAACTTTAATAGCATAAGTTATTTTAAAATTTATTTTTCAAAGCTAGTAAATAATTTCTTTATTACCCAGCTTGACTACTTCAAAGGAGTCAATTTTAAAGTTTATTAAATATTTTTTAAAAGAGTTATATTGAGCATTCTCAGTTTAGTACTTACATGTTATCTGTACTTAAATGCATATCTAATCAAATTTAAAGCAGTCACCATTGGCATATAAATGTAAGCAACACATATCATCATATCTTAAATTAATAAAACACTTTGTATTACATGAGGCACATTTGTAAACATTGATTCACTCATTCGCTCTACAATTGTGAGTTAAATGAAAATAGGCATTATTGTTTCCTTTTTATAGATGCTAATAACATACTTCTAGAGTTCTTACTATGTTCCAAAAACTCTTTTGAAGATTTAAAAAAATTAAATATTTAATCCTCACACAATTTCATGAAGTAGTACATTAATAATATCCTCATTTTATAAATGAGGAATAGAGAGTTTAAATATTTGATTCATAGTCATTCAGATAATAACCCCAAGATCTAAGATTCAGATCCAAGCAATGTGTCTCCAGAATTTGAGCCTGAGTCATTATGTTATGTTGTCTTTATGGGATTAGGGGCAAAAACCAAACAACCAACAAAACAAGCACAAAACAATGGCACTGAATAAGTTGTTTAAACTCACAAAACCAGTTACAGTTGTGCATAATGGCAATTCAGTCAATGACGAACCACATATAGACAGTGGTCCCATAAGATTATAATGAAACTGAAAAATTTCTATTGTCTGGCGACCACGCTGCTGCCAATGTGACATCTCAGTCACTGTGACATTGCAGCACAACACGTTACTTACATGTTTGTGATGATGCTGGTATACACAGACCTACTCAGCTGTTAGTCATACAAAAGTACAGTATGGGGTTACAGTCAAGATGGAGGAGTAAATGGTATGCTCACCTTTGAAGGCCACATCAAAACTACAGCTTAATTATAGAACAACCATCCTTGAGAACCACCTGAAGACTAGCTGAACAGAATGCATATAAATAAGGATATAAAGAAGCCATGTTGTTAAAACTGGTAGGAGGGACAGAGACACAAAACAGGCTGATCCCACACCTTTGAGTGGCAGTTAAGGACCAGGAGGGATGTCTTGGCTGCAGAGATCCCTCCTGAGAATGGAGGGGTCCCAGCCTCATACTGGGCTCCCCAGCCTGGTGTACCAATGCCTACAAGAAGAGTCCTCACAATATATGGTGGGAAAATTGGTGGGGTCTTCATCTAGCTAATACAGAGGGCTGCTATAGACCTGGGCAACCACTTAAAGGGCATGAACACAGGCCCAGTAGTTCATAAAGCCTATCGCTAATCTCCAGCAAAGGAACTGCAGCTTCAAAAGCAGTGAGGACCTGTGGGAAGGAACTGAATTGTCATGCCTTAAGGCAAGGGTTGGAGGGGCAGCTCTCTCCAGGAGAGAAGTGCTGGTAGCACCACTATTTCTTGGTTGAGCCCTCTCTCTACCCAGCCTACAGGCAGAAGTGTGCACCAAATCTGAGTCTCCAATAAAGTGGCGAACACCACTCACCAGCCCCAGTGATTCCCTGAGATCCTGCCCTACCCAACTCTCAAATGAGGCTGAATCTCTTTCAGCTGCTGTTACACATAAGCAGACTGCCTCGGCTTGCACTGTGGAGGTTTTTTTCGTTTTTTTTTTTTTTTTTTTTTTTTTTTTTCTCAAAAGTCCACAAGCCCCAAACAAGCAGTGGATAAACTCAGCATGCACTGTACCTCTTGCTAAGCAGCCTTAAACCTGCTGTTAGTGGCAACCAGCCTTGGTTTGCCTCACAGCCTCTCCCGCAGTCTCCACACCCAACACAGACAGCTATAAAGATCATTTTGTAGCTCCTATCAGATGGCTTCCTGCCAGGAACAGGCAGCAGCTGACCCTGACCTGCACCAGATCCCCTGCCAAGAGGGCCCAGAACCATCACATCCAGTAGATGGATTCAGACTATACTAGATTACTACTCAATTAGCTTCACAAATGACACACCCAAAGGGTGAACTCAGCCGGAACAAGAGACCCACTAAAGTGAATCCTACTACATGGGTTTAGACCCTACACAATAGTTTGCCAGCTGTGGTCATGGCTAGTCCTCACAGCCAGTCAGCCTGCGGGTCAATCCCACCCATTGACATGCCAATATCAATCAAGGTTCAATTACAATGGAGGGCACAAATATCCCACAAAAGAGACACCCCTGCAGCACCTGGCTCAGGTGACCAAGGAGATTGCTCCACCAGGCCCCATAGGACACATACTTTATAAGGTCACCCTGCCAAGAGTAGGAGACATAACAGATCTCCAAATACATAGAAACAAACACAGGCAATAAAAATGAGTAGACAAAGAAACATGTGTCAAATGAAAGAACAGGACAAAACCCCTGAAAAAAAAGAACAAACAAAAAAACAAAATGAAATAAACTCAAGCAAACTATCAGATACAGTCAAAACACTGGTTATAAGGGTGCTTGCTCAGTGAACATAGAAGAAGAATAGATGAACTCAGTGAGATATTACATAAAGAGATAGAAACCATAAAAAAGAACCATGCAGAATTGAATAATACAATAAACGAAATGAACAATACATTAGACAGACTCAATAGCAGATTAGATGAAGCAGAGGATTTTAGAAGATGAGGTAGCAGAAAACACCTGACCAGAACAGCAAAAAGAAAAACGAATCCAAAAAAAATAATAAAAATAAGTTTAAGGGACCTCTGAGACAACATCAAATGTGCCAAACTTTGCATCATCATAGAGGTACCAGAAGAAGAAGACAGCAAGGGATTAAAAACCAATTTGAAGAAATAATGACTGAAAGCATCCCTAACCTAGTGAAGAAAATAGATACAAGTCTAGGAAGTGCAAAGAGATCCCAAAATGATGAACCCAAGGAGGCTCACACCAACACACATCATAATTAAAATGACAAAGCTTAAAGACAAAGAGCGAATCTTAAAAGCAACAAGAGAAAAGCAGTTAGGTACCTACAAGAGAGCTCTCACAAGACTCAGCTGATTTCACCACAAAAATTTTGCAGAACAGAAGGGATTGGCACAAAATATTCAATGTGATGAAAAGCAAGGACCTACAACCAAGATTACTCTACCCAGTAAGGCTAGCATATAGAATCAAAGGAGAAATAAAGAGCTTCCCAGACAAGAAAAAGCTAAAGAAGTTCATCACCATGAAACCAGTAGTCAAAGAAATATTAAAGGGACTTCTTTAAAAAGAAGGAAAAAAAAGATAAAAAATATGAACAATAAAATAGCAATAACTACATGGGTTATTGATATACTTATTAATAATTACTTTAAATGTAAATAGATTAAATGCTTAATTAAAAGACATACGGTGGCTGAATAGATAAGAAAACAAGACCCATACATATGCTGCCTACAAGAGACCACTTCAGATCAAAAGATACACAGAGATTGGAAGTAAATGGATGGAAAAAGCTGTTCCATGCAAATATAAATGAAAAGAAAAAGCTGGGGTACCAATACTTATATTAGACAAAATAGACTTCAGAACAAAATCTATATCAAGAGACAAAGGACATTTCATAATGATAAAGAGATCAATCCCCAAAAAGGGATATAACTCTTGTAAACATTTACAGACCCAATGTAGGAGTACCTAAGTTTATAAAGCAAATACTGATTGACATAAAGGGAGAGACCGAGAGTAATATAGTTATAGAAGGGGACTTTATCACTTCATTGACATCAATAGCTAGATCACCAGAAAAAAAAATTAACAAGGAAACAGTAGCCGTAAATGGCACATTAGACATAATAGAGTTAATTGATATTTTCAGAACATTTCACCCTAAAGCAGCAGAATATATATTCTTTTCAAGTGTACATGGAACATTTTCCAATATTGACCACATGTTGGACCACAAAACAAGTCTCCATAAATTTAAGAAGACTGAAATTATACCACACATCTTCTCTGATCACAATGGTGTGAAACGAGAAATCAATTACAAGAAGAAAACAGAAAACACACAAACACATGGAGGCTAAATAACATGCTACTAAAGAATGAACAGCGTAACAATAAGATCAAGAAAGAAATCAAAAGACACCTTGAGAGAAATGAAAATGAAAACACAATGACCCCCAAAATCTATGGGGCACAGAGAAAGCAGTTCAAAGAGGGAAATTCATAGCAATATGGGCCTATATTAAGAAACAAGAAAAATCTCAAACAATCTAATGGTACACCTAAAGAAACTAGGAAAAGAACAAACAAAGCCTAAAATGAGTAGAAAGAAGTAAATATTACAGATCATAGCAGAAATGAACAAAACAGAGTGTAAACACAGTACAAAAGATCAATGAAACCAAGAGCTGGTTATTTGAGATTAACAAAATTGATACACTGTTAACCTTGGAATAGGTATCATTTCTTTGAAAAAGGAAATCAAAGAAACATTACTCAGAGTTATGAAAATTTTGTTTGTTTGTTTTCATTTTTTAAACCAGGAATATATCTGCCCTGTATAAAGTCAGATATAATATGTTTTAAACAAAACAAAACAAAATTTTATTGTAACTGCTTCTGCATATTCTACTTCCTTCCTTTAGTTATTATCTATGAATAAATCTTTATACATCTGTTAATGATTCGCAGTCAATAGTTTTCACATCCAATCTTTAAGTAGCCTATGTTGGTTTTTAGTGAGTACTTCTTATGAATTTAGATATAATGGAACCATGGACTCTGTACTTAAAACTCTGCAATATACTTGAACATATGAATGAAGGAACAATGGAAATTAAACACGCATAAATCAAGTCAATGTATGCATGTTTTCTTAATGAAAGGGTTCAAAGAATAACAATAAAGATCGTAATAATAATAAAGAACTAACCTTTATTAATTCTTTACTCTATGCCATAGAGTTATTATGTCTTCTCCCACCTAATACTCTCAAAAGCAGTAAGAGAGTATTATTAGCATCCTCATTTTATCATTAAAATAATGGAGACACAGAAAGTCTAAGGAGTTTGCCGTTGATAATGCAGATATTAAATGGTGCACTTGGGACTGGAAGTCAGGCAGATGGACTCCAGAGTTAGCACATGCAACTCTTTCACTATTGCTATAGCTGCCTTATGACCAGATACAAGCAGTAAGAAGATAGAAAAGGATAAAATTTATAAAGAGGAAGAAAGGGGAGAAAAAAGTATGACGGAAGAGAGAACAAGGGAGGAAGAGTTTGAAATTCATAAAAAATATAAAATATTTTTAAAATAGAATAATGGGACAAAAAACCCCATAGCAAATAGAGGTGTTTATATTTTATGAAGCATTTGGAGATTTTGTAGAAATAAATCATTCAATGAAACAGATACTAAAGACTTGAGTCATCTGCAAGGTACTAAATGTGTACCAAAAAAGAAAGGAATCACAATTAGGAAATATTTAGGAGACTATTTCAGCAATATACGTGGGATATTATTTAGAGCTGAATTGCATAGTGGCAGTGAAAGTAAAGATGAGAAGGTAGCAAGAACTATTTGAAATAATGTCAACAATTTTTATATAAACATCTATTTATGACATACCATAGACAACCACCTTCACTTCAATTAAAAATATAATCACATGTTGCCCTTCTCCCCTCCCCACCCTCTAGTGATTTTTCTTCTACCGTTTCTCCGAAAATAAGACCTAGTCAGACAATCAGCTCTAATGTGTCTTCTGGAACAAACATTAATATCAGACCCAATATTATGTATATTATATTATATTATATTATATTATATTATATTAATTATATTATATATGACCCAGTCTTAAATTATAGTTAAATAACACTCGGTCTTATATTTTAGTAAAATACGACTGGGTCTTACATTAATTTTTGCTCCAAAAGATGCATTAGATTGTCTAGGTCTTATTTTCAGGGAAACATGCTAACCATCCTCAGTCATTGGAGTTACCATTGAAGTGTACTCATTTGGCTCCACAGACAATCATGAGATCCATGAGATCTTTACCATCTCACAAATAATTACTTTTATGTCCACAGTGTTTTCTTGATGAGCCCTTCAGTATCTTACAAGAACAATTACAGTAATAATCTTATGCAAGATTTTGCTTCTCTTTATTTAAAATCCACTTTTGAACTATTTCTAGATGTTTTGCATAAGTATTACATTTATGGTTTCAATGTTCAGTTTAATTATGCCTAAAAGATTTCATCCGCATACCACAACATGGTATCCATAGAATTTCATTAAGAACATTCAGTTTCTATATCTAAAATTTCAGTATTTTCAAAGAGGTAAGGATTTGTTATATGAAATGCATTGTATTGAATCAGAAACCCAGGTTTACGTTTGAGTTGAGCTAGAGTTAATTAGGAGAGATAATAACTGTAGAATTTCCACTAAAATCAGGATAATGAGGTTTGTTCTATAGACGATACATAAACAATAATTTTTAAAAAATAGTCCTCAAAAACCTTAAAATCTAAAAAAAAGTATATCGTTTTTTCTTCATATGACCAGGATAAGTAAAACAGCTTGGGTCTGAAGTAGTAGTGATACTTCAAAGTTGAGGGGGGAAAAAATCTGTTCAGAAAATAGACACTTTTATGTAGAGAAGAATATTTTATTGGAACTTAAAAAAAAATATATATATATATATATGACTTGGACCAGAATTCAAGGCTGAACTGAAGAAGGGCATATAGTGGAATTTTGGGGTGCACGTGCGTGAAATTTGGTGATTGTGTATGAAAGGCATGTGAAGACAGAAGATAATAGTCGCTAGCATTTGCTAAGTGCATTCTTTGTCCAAGACATCTTGTAAAGGACTCAACGCGAAATATCGCCACCTCTTGTGAAACATCCTAACAAGGTAGTCACTATTACTATCAATAATTTGTAATTAAGAAAGTTGGGATTAGATGAGTTTTAAAAAAAGTGCTAAATCAAGGAAGCAGACTCTGCCCGTGCCCACCTATAGCATCTTGTCCTATTTGCATGCAGCCTACAGACAGTTCCCATAGTCGGGAAATCTCCTTGCATTGTTCTGCATAAAGGTGCCTTTTGGCTATAAGACGTGAGTGACTCACTCTGGAGCAAGGCTCAGTCATGTGCTGGCACAGTTCCGAGGCATGCTCCACACAATCACCCAGCAGATCTCTAGGGAGATTAAGCTCCAGTTTCCTATAACTATGACTCACTCATTAACACACCCTTAATGATTTTCTCTCCTCCTCTGATCCATTTTTCCACTCCCTTACAATGCTCCCTGAATTTCTCTTCCAAATGAACTACCTTGGATTCTGACTTCAGGCTTTGCTTTTGGAGTAACCCAACGTCAGTCATTTGGCATCTAGAATATACCTAGAGATTATATCCTCAGATTAGAATTGTGGAATTGTCTACTTGTCGGACAGGTGGCCATAAGGGTCATCCTGCAGATGCTGAATGGGAGACGGATCCTTCTGGCATCATGCATATCACAGCAATAGATTGTCGGCTATGCTGGGTTGGAATGATACGTGACTAGAAAGAGAAGCACAAGCTCTTGAAAGCTATTGAGAGAAGGTAATTACAGGGACTGTGGAGTTAGTTGGCCTTTGTTAAGTGTTGTAGAAACCGTAAGAAAGAAAAAGAGACACTCAGGTGAACTAACATCGACTCAGATACCCTGTGAAAGCTAGAAAGTCTCCATGGAAACAAAGAGACCACCATCTCATATTCAGAAGGCACACAGAGTGCTGACACACAGGAGGAAGACTGATCCTAAACATAGATTTTCAAAGGAAAAGTCATACACAACCTGAGCAAGCTTAGGTCGAGGTCATGAGCCTTGCAGGGATGGAGACCCTGAAAGCTGGGAGGGTGTCATGTGAATGGATGTGCTTGAAAAACTGGATTCCCCCGGGTTTCCTTTGTCCCCTGCCTGCCTGCTTTGTCCCAAGCTTGTCACTTCCTGGAGATTATGCAAAATAGTGAGGTGATGCTCCACAAAGTGACATTTCTCTGCTTTTAGAACTGCCTCCACCTCCCCTCATTACTTCTCCATTTGTAACTAGAGTCGGATCTCAGCGTAAACTGGGAAATGAAATGCTATTCCTGCTCGAGGGAAAAGTGATTATTTACCAAAAGAGCTGCAGAATCCAGCTAATATATCTAAAACCCAAACGGGGCTCTCACACATGGAAGCAAAACATTAGTTGGACCAGGACAGGGGCAGAAGTTAAGGTCAGACAGGGGAATGTTTATTGACATGGTAGCATTCTCCCACGAATCAGGGTTTAACATCCTACAAGGAAGCCTCGATTTAGTCCTAACGTACTCCAGGAATGACTTCTGGAACTTTGTAGGTGACATAGTGTTATTGAGTTAGCAATATGGAAATGCTTTGGCAAATAGTGAGGAAGAATACAGACATTCAGAAAGATGGGCATGCTAGATTGGACTATATGTAAGACTAGATAACCAGCCTCTGTTTTGTTTCCCAAGAGAACACAAAAGACCCTCCTTTCTGTAACGTGTTGTGAAGGTGGACCTGACATCATTGAGAAACTCAGTGGTAGCTGCCCACTGTGGGCCAAAATTAATGGCAGGAGATGCTGTTATTGATTTTGGCTACCTAGTGTCAATAGAGACACAATGATTTTGAAAAATCAGAAGCCATGTGGCAGCACTTAACCATCAGAGGCAAGGTTCCATAATTAACAATACTAGACAATATGACCGTTAGAGAACCTTGATCTCTGGCCATGGCTAACAGATCATGATATTCATTAAGCTAGCTATAATAGTCAGGGCTGTCATTGCTTTATTTATGTAACAAAAAAATGATTGAGATGTGAAAACCGGAAGATATCAACCACAGTAATGAAAAATTACTATTCCTCACTTACTTTCCAGACCTGAACCAGTTCTCAGATTCACCCACTACTGGCTGAGGGGGAGATCAGTCTCCCTTGAGAAAGAACTCTGCAATGCTGCAGAAGGAATATAGAACATTTTTTCCCCAATCTTCTCCCCATGGGACCCTTGACAATATACCTGGGTAACTGGACACTGGGGGTAAAAGGCATATGCATATTTCAAGGGCTCTTAGACACAATCTGAACTGACACTGATGCCAGGAGAACCCAAATACCATCATGTTCTCCTTGTTAGAACAGGGTATCCAGTGCTCAGGTGATCAATGGATTCCTGAGCCATGTCTGTATTGCGACAAATCCAGTGTGTCCACCAGATCTCCAGTCCACAATGTGGTTAACTTCCACAGTTGCTGAGTGTATAATTAAGATGGACATACTTATCTGGAAGTAGACCTCTCAGACTGTTTCCATGATGTGTGACTAAGCCACGTGAAGAGAAAACAAAATGTGAGCAGTCTAGCTTGGAAAGGAGCTCTCATCAGAACCAACCATGCTGGCACCCTGATCTCACACTTCCAGCCTCCAGAAATGTGAGTGTGGGAAATACATTAATGTTGTTTATAATCCCCCCAGTGTATGGCACCTGGTTATAGCAGCCCACGAAGATGAAGACATCAATCTGCATGTCTGAACCATTGTTCTGTTTCTCACTCCATTTCTGAGACTCTGAATCAGTCCTATTCCTCATTGCCTAGATCCTTGTTACGCAAAGTACAATCCATGGGCCCACAGCGTGGCATCATCTGATAGCTTGTTAGAAATGCAGAATCTCAGCCTCCATACTACGCCAACTGACTCAGAACCCACATTTTCACAAGGTCCCAGCTGAAGTTTGCACACTGCTGTTGGAGAAGCGCTGACCTAGTTTGTCAACATGCCAAATGACTAATGAGCAACACGCCAATGATCAGTGAAGCAGGTAGTTGCTGGGCATGGATTCCGTGGGCTCACAGGAGAGTGCTTTTCTTTAAGTGAGTGAACTTGGGGCATGTTACCATCGGGCCCGAGCCGACCAACTTTGAGTCTAGCAAGTTTATATTCAGTTGCTGCTAGAAGATTTCTTCTTTGTGGCAGTGAACTAAATGTTGACCACTTCTAAGGCTTTTATTGCACAGAAGCTGTAGTCAGATGAAACGGCTGTCTTCCTAAGAGTGTGTTAATGGTTTCAGAGCTCCCTTGGGTTTCATTAAGAATGTGTCTTTCAGGCCAATGGCCTTGACAGAAGTCTTTAGCATGTCAATTGCCCTGGAATTGAGACCCCTAGAGAATGGTTATAGATTGGCTATGCCTTTTGCCAACATATTTCTAATATTTTCTAATTAGTCTTATTTAATTGAGACCTATGCTCAAGTATTATCTCTTTAGAGGGTTTTTCCTTGGTTGTTCTATATGAAATAGAATGCATCCTTTATGTTAGCTTTTAAAAATTTTCTTCACGATAGATAATACTTCTGGACATTATATTACATCTTTTTAAAAAGATATTTGATATCACTGGAAAGTAGATTGTAAACTACATAAGTGCAAGAAGTTCGTTTAATTCACATCTACATGCTAGTGCCTGAAGTAATGTATGGCACATTATCGGCTCTCAACACCTATGTGTTGAATTAAGAATCCTTGTCATTCTGTGGCCTCTACAGCTTAGAAGTGAGGAATCCAGAGGTCAGCAGCCTTCCCATGTATGGACAGTTTCCAGCCTTTGTTTAGATCAAGTTTATCCTCCACCCATTTTCGTAAGGCTTAATTTAAGCCTAAAGGAATCTTCTGCAGCAGACTCAAGTAGGTGCAATTGTTAGAATGGCAAACCTATCCCAGGTCCCTTCCTTCAAAGTATCATTTGCTATGTTTTCCCTCATTTGCACTCACTGAATTTCTTCCTTCATGTCTCTATAGCATCTGCTGTCCCATATCCTTATGGGGAAATATGCCAGTGAGAAACCAAAAAATAACAGTAAAAAAGGTTTGACTATTAATAGTTACATTTACAAATCTAAGTGAAAGAAAAAAATATAATGCACAGCTACGAAATATTTTCTTGTGACCCCCCTGCCCTGACTCAAAGAAGTCTAGTGAAGGCAGAGAGAAAAGAGTTAAAGACAGAGGGATGAAGAAGATAAGAGCGACGCAAGCACAACAGGAAACATGTTAGTTGATGTGGTTTGTGTTCACGCGAATAGTAACGAGAGCAAAGCGATGCTGACGTAGATTCCCGGGGATGCTCAGGCAATGAAATAATTTAAAGAATGATGCCATATGTTTCTTTCTATCAGTGTTCCCAAAGCATAGCCATATATTTGTGACTTTGTTTTCTATCACTCCATCAATTTAAGTTCTGGACCTGTTCATTCTTGCTTTTCTCAAGTTTATCTTCATTTGAATTCAGTTTGTAAATGGTCTATTATCTCTTTGTATGGATTCTGGTCTGCATGCTTTCAAAACAAATTAGTCAGCACCTGCGTAACTGTCTTCATATTTATTCCAGCTTGTGAAGTTAAAAGGTTCCCAGAGAATCACATTAATCATAACCAACATGTGTTTACAAGCTACCTTGTTGTGAACTCATATGCAGATATATAAAGTCAACTGATCAGAACTCCATCCTAACACAGATTATTATTCACTCTGCCAAGACAAATGGCTTTGGCATGTTGAACAATATTATCAATGGATGGACTTAATTTTAAAGTGATTCTTAAGACAATCATTTATAGAGGTCAGATTTACTCATTTTCAAAACACTGTTCTAAAATCAAATGTATCAACATTTAAAAAGTTAACTCATGTGGTTAGAATTGGTCCTAAGTACTGTCAGAATAGATAATGGTTTCCCTGTGCCTTTCTCATGCTCACATCCTCAATACCCCATCTCGCATTGTCTCACTGCCCAAAAACATTATGAAAAGCTTCATGTGTTTCAGATGTGCAGAATATTGCTTTATGGAGGACAGTAAGCTTCTTTCTTCCTATCAATTTGAATGGCTCATTCATCTAGCTGCTCCTTTACATCCCTTAAACACATAACTGGAAACAGAAATGTACATTTTGTTTATGAAAAGGATGCCAAAGTTTTGGGTTTCTACACAAACCAGTATTGTACGTGAATTGGGATAGAAGGTAGACAAAGCCCTCAAGATAGAATCTCGCCCAATTCAAAATTTTGTTTAAGGTTGGCTCCATTTTTTCGATGCAAAAATTACAGTTGCAGTCTCTTGTTTGTTAATGCTTCTTGAGTGGAAAGAAGTCTGCTTCTTTAGGCTGGAGACTGAAACCACATTTCAATCTCAGGAGGTATAGGACGGTTCCACGGAATAAAGCTCAAAAGTTCTCTAGAAATTAAATTATTGGTACTGTTGGGCAGATACAAGCCTCGATATCTTCTATATTTAATTTATTTTCTACCATAGTTATTACTGAATCAATTGGACATCATTTTGACATCTTTCTCAAAGTTCATTACTTAAACCAAAATCCTTGTAGCTATGAGTAGTATCAGCGATGAAAGCCACTGTGTCGAAGAACAAATACCACTAAGTCAAAGACTTTATCACCTAATATGATTTTAACTCACTATAGTGTCCCTAAAGAATTTGAACAATTTCATTTATTTTGAATATTGGTAGTTTTTTCCTTCTATGGCAGATTTATACAAAATGTCCTAAAATTCTAATCATCGCTAAAGAGTTCTTCCTGTCTATTTAGCAATTGCATCCAGACATTGGATTAAGTACATTCCTCAGCATCATGACATTTGGTTAGTAAGACCTGTGGTGAGACAACAGTTTGTAAAGCTCTGGACTAAGTACCCTGTTACGTATCAAATATGTTCTATGCAGTTGTAAAACGTATGTGTAACCTACAGCAACATGTAAGCATCGCTGAAAAGAGGGCATGAGAAATCAAACAAAACAAGACAAACAAAATGGGGTCTACTCAGACTTCTGTAACAAAAGGTAACGTATGTCATTATAATGAGGTGACATTTTCACTGTTCCACAACGTCAAAAGATGCTCAAGATAAGACCCAAGCAATGTCAATGCTTACTTGAATGAGGCTACGGCAGCTTTTACCACAAACACTCAAAAATATGTTGATTTAAACATCTTTCTTCAATCTGACACCTTAAGGTTCAAATAAAATCTTCATTGAGTTAGGTTTAAATCTTAAGTTCTGTGTACCTAAAATATATGATTTGTTTGACACTTTCGGTTAAAATTCATTAAAAATTATTGTGGTATATTAATAAAGAGTCATTTATAGCTAGCTGCTGGTTAACAATTTCCTCAATCAAAATCCATTACTGTTGTCTTTTTTTAAACTTACAGAATGTAGACATCACTTTATGTTTGCAATATTTAGACTTGGTTTTTCTTTAAATGTACTATTAAAATATCCCCAAGTTTGTGAAGTATTCTTACAAACCATAATGCAGGCAAATAACTCAACTGTACTTTTCATATTATGCAGCCTAACAAAAAATACATAATGGGATGAAATGAGAAACATTATATGCTTAATTAAAAACAATAGCAAAAAAAAAAAAAAAAAGGAGCTAATTAAATCGAGTGCAAAGTCTGTAACTTGAATATTCAATAAAAACTTATTTCTTCCAAATTTTCTGAAATATCTTTAAAGAGAAGCATCTGCATAAACATAGAAAGCTTCACAAATATAGACTCTCTAAATTTTAAATCATAAACCAATTAATGTTGCCAAACAATAGAAAATCTCTTGTTTATTTGACCCTTGGTAGACATATTTTAGCTGAACATACAAAAACATTTTGTTTTAGTTATCCAGAAGATACTACCTCACTTCTGATATTGAGTCTAAAGTAAAATGAATGCAAAACTCTAATGTGTAATTTTCACTGCCAGGAATTATATTATTCAAGCATGTAAAATAAACCCATATTGTAGTAAATATCGAAATAAGTCCACTCAAAACTACCCCAAAAAGAGCAATTTGCCAAAGCAGCTTCTGCTGCAAACAATCAGGCAATGCTGGGAAATAGAAAGGAAAAAGATAATTTTCCTCTTGAGAAAATACTTGACTTTATCAGAGAATCTGATCAACATTTTTGTTCATTTTTGTCTCCAAATACTTTATATTTTTCCTTTTGGCCGGCATTGCAGATGCCTTGTTAATAACTCTAGTGATTTCACACTGAAATGTTGAAAGTAGAAGAAATGGTATGAAAATAGTGCATTTTCCTTAAATAATTTCTGTATTAAGTAATATGCTCTAAAATGTTAGCTTATAGGATAATAAATTTTTGGATTCCTTGCTGTCACATAAGTTAGTAATCCCCTCTGAAACGTTTCTGAGGATTGGCCATTGAGTATTTCATGCCCCTCATCATCTACAATGTAAGAATCTACACTCTTCAAGGATGTAGCTCTATCTTCTCAAAGCCATTCATTCTGTTCTTGAACAGTTGTTATGGTTAGTAAATCTGCTTTTCTGAAATAGCCTACCTTCTGTTCTAATGTAACAGCTGTATTAGTATCAGAAAATCTGAGCAGTAATCTTCAGTGTGACAGTCTTTAAAAGTATTTGAAAACTCTCATCCTTCCCTTCCTAGGTTTTTCCATTACAAATGAAAAATAGCCAGTTTCTTCAGCAGGTTTATTTTATTAGACTTTACTTTTTAGAGCAGTTTTAGGGTCACAGAAATATTGAGCAGAAAGTACAGAGATTTCCCATATACTCTCTAGCCCCTCTGCCCCACATCCCCACATTCTTCCCTATTATCAACACCTTTTACCAGAGTGGTACATGTGTTTCAACTGATGAAACTACACTGACACTGACACATCTTTGTCACCCAAAGTCTAGAGTTTACATGAAAGTGCACCTTGGTGTTCTACATTCTATGGGTTGGGACACATGTGTAATGATAGGTAGCCATCATTCTAGTGCCCTACAAATCAGTTTCATTGTTCAAAAATTGTTCTGTTCGCTACGTATTTCTCCCCACTCTCCACCTCTGTAACCACTGATCCTTTTATTGTGTCCACACTTTTGCCTTTTCCAAAATGTCACATACTTGAAATCACATAGTACAGAGCCTTTTCATATTAGCTTCTTTTATTTAGTAATATGTATCTGTTTCCTCCATGTCTTTTCATGGCTTGATAGCCCATTTCTTTTTGGTGCAGAATAATATTCCATTGCCTGGATGGACCACAGTTTATCCATTCACCTAATGAAGGGCATGAACTTGCTTCCAAGTTTTTGGCAATTACGAATAAAGCCACTATAAATATCCCCATGTAGACTTTTGCGTGGACCTGTTTTCAACTCCTTTGGGTAAACAGCAAGAAGCAGAATTGCTGGATCATATGGTAAGAGTATGTTTAGCAATGTAAGACACTGCTGACTGTACCATTCTGCATTCCCACCACCAGTGAATGAGACTTCCTGTGTCTCCACATCCTCTCCAGCGTTTGGTGTTGTCAGTATACTGAATTTTGGCCATTCTAATAGGTACGCAGTAGTGTCTCATTCTTGTTTTAATTTGCATTTCTCTAATGACACATGATGTGTAACATCTTTTCCTGTGCTTATTTACCATATGTATATCTTCTCTGGTTAGGCATCTGTTTGGTGCTTGGTCCATTTTTAAATCTGGTTGTTTGTTTTTGTATTGTTGAGTGTTAAGAGGTCTTTGTCTTCAGCTGTTTTTCATGTATAAAGGTTTCCAGCTCCTTTGCAACTCTGTCTACTCTCCTATACTTAATCTAGTTTGTTAGTTTGATGATCAAAAATTGAAATATTTTCTGTTGACAGAGTTAAACAAAGGGACAATTTGAAGCATGTTTCTATTTATGTAAACACTATGGATTTATTGGAAAGCAATGAAAAACTTGGGAAACCTCCACGAAAGTATGGCTATAACTATTTTCTTGAAAGTACATTATGTTACTTTTTTCTTTTATTTGTAGTCAATGAAAACCTATATCTTAGAAACAAATTTATGTTAATCTAGTTCCATTGCACTCTATTTGAACCTACTGATAAAAATATACAATCATCCTATTAATATCATCTTAATTTTCAGCATGCCTTATAATCTTTTAATGTATTATTTTAGTTATTATTGGTAATCTCAGGTTTTTATTTTATCACCACATATTTCATAAGTATGATTTTTTTCTCTACCTTCCAGTTAAAGAACAGAGACTGATTATTATTTTTGAATGTAGGCTTTTCTCAAAAATAGCTGCTTATAATATTTGCATATACTGACTATTTTCCTGGAAGGTCATTTAAACAGAAACTGGCAAAAAAAGTAGCAAGGGGAAATGAGATCTCTACTAAGTATATAAAATTTATTAAATACTTTAATAGAAGTGTATAAAATTTATGAAATATTTAGTAGCAATAAAACAAGGACAGTTTTACCCATATCATTACCTAAATACATACCAACCATCACGTGAGATTTATTTTCCCCAACATTCTGAAACTATTACAGAAGGGAATCTAAATAAGTAACCTGGGCAGTTTAACAAAAGGACCAGCTTGTAGTACTTAGAATTACTTTTGCCTATAGTTCCCTAATCTTACCAGAACTATGCATAATCTCAAGTAAATCAGCAATTGGACTTTTATTTGTATTTTTCTTCAAGATATAGCAACCAAAAATAAATAAAAAATGAACTTTGAAAACACATTTTTCACATGCATTTTCATATATTATTTTCATACAAATTGTAGATAGATCTACAACTAATTACAAAGGATAATTATAATTTGTAGTGAAATATATTGTTATTTAAAAATTTTCTTTATATCGTACATATTTTATCTTTTTTTCTATAATAAAATCGGATTGTTTATAGAGAAAGAATGTTGATAAGCCATTTCCCAGGATATTTCAATAAATATTTTGATCTAAATTTTCCAGCTGCCCTTTATCCCTCTTTATTAACATAATTGATACAGAATTTTAGAAAATCATTAGTGGTAACCTAATAGCTTATTCACAATGGCTTGACCATAGATTAAGATAAAATGGAAAAGTTAGATAATTAGTAGGTTGATCATTCAACACAACATTAAAATAATAAATTCAGATCAAGTATTCCAAAGTAATAATGACTATCATTCTTTTTGTTGCTAGTTCCTATAAACTGTATCTTATATTCTTAGCTCCAAGAAGAAAAATCTATGTTTAATCTCAACCAATACCACCCCCCCAAAAAAAAACTAGGTAGAAATTTAGTCTAATTTTTAGAATAACTTACTTTGGCCCTGCTATAAAGGTTGACTAGTTATGTCCATGAATTATTTTAAAATATTTTACAAAATTGTATTTCTCTATTTTATGCACAATTCCATTTTTAAGAGTCAATAGCTATACATGGGATGCACGAAAACCAATCATCAGCTAACAGCATGCATGACAGACAGAAAAGAAATCAAACTATGCAGTTGCTTCAGTAGCTTGGCCAACAGTGAGAAATTATAAACATTTAAATAGCACAGTAGATTCCACTGAGTATGTTAAGATGGATCACATAGGTAGAGAGAAGTTGTACCAAATTCCTTTTAGCCATATTGCCATGGTCAAACTATATTAATCTCCATAACATAACAAACAGGGAAAAGAACATGTCTTAGTCCCAGGAATATTAATTCACTATTTCTCTTGGTTAAATCCCTTGATATATAAATCAAAATAAAATTATAAATTTTATAAATGAAAGTCAAACAGAATAATATTATTGTGTGCACAAAACACATGAATTCTAATATAATCTGTGCTAGTTAAAAAAACATTTTCTAAGGCAAGGCTATAGTGTGCTTGACACACATACACACACACTATATATATATATATATATATATATATATATATGGTTAGTGCAAAAGTAATTGCGGTTTTGCAATTGTTTCAAACCTTTTAAACCACAATTACTTTTGTATCAGCCTAATATATATATTATATATATATATATATAATATATATATAATATCATATATATATATATATATATATATATATATACACATATATATAAAATGAAACAGCTTCATGCTATTAGAAATAAAAGTGTCCTCCAAACCAATGGAAACTGGCATTCTTGTCTGAACAGAAACAGCCTGGAAAAGAAGTTTCTCATTTTATAATCATTTCAGCATACGCATGATGACATTTAGAAACATCTGGTTTTAATGATGTCCAGAGGACATTCCAGAATGGTGGGGTCTAGATGTGCAGATATGTAAAAAAGCACTTCTTGTTAATTTTAATAAATGGAATGCATAAAATGGATAAATTCAGGCTAAAGAAAGATGGAAATAGTTATTTTTTGAGGTTCTTTGAAAAATTAATTTAAGTACCTGGATTATATACTGTCTGATGAGCAACTGCTTGACTTGCTGATCTGAAATCAAAGTCACAGTTGATTTTTTTCCAAGATTCTTGACAGGCTGAAATAAATGGCACCAATTCAAACCATTCTGGCTCACATATTTGAGAATCAGTCTCCAGAACAATAGCCTGCTAATCCACTATCACATGGGAGAAAAATTAAACTTTGCCTTGCTTTCAAATACCTTAGAATTTTTGTTTTTTAAGTCTTAATTTTATAAACTCAACATCCCAAATGTTAGTTTACATAAAATAAAATTGTTAGTACAATAATAACCACATAGGAATAGTAAAATCAATTTATAATTACTTTACATTAGATTACCCACCATAAGGAATTATGTCAGATTTGTTTATATATGTGTATGTGTTTAGGTAAGCTAGGTTTTGAAAAATTGTTTCAGAACGTAAAACTGGTGGAAAGATTTTACCCCAAGGCACATAAGTTCAACCTTAGCTTTCACCTTTCAGAAGAAAGGAAATCTAAAGCTATATTTTGTTGGTATTAGATGAAGTTAGTCTACTCAAAGCTATTTTGCCTTTTAATATTTTTACCTGAGGACCCCCACAGGGCCCTCTAACTATGGTGTGTGGCAGTGAGTTATCTCATTTTATTGCTTTGCTATGAGATAATATTTTCTTCTCTCTTATATAAAATATCTATTTATATTTGGGTAAATGAACAAAAGTTAGAGGCTCCACTCCTGGTGGGGGGAATCTTTTAAGTATGTACATTTTTTGCTTGTGTTGGCATAGTACAACATAATCTGTTCCGGAAGACACTTCGAGTTCTGAAAAATTTGAAAACAGCCGACAGCTAGGCCTCAGGATCTTGCACTCAGCAGAAGCGGCGTGACAAGTTCGACTTCCGAGGTGTGTTTCAAAACCAAAGCATTTACTTCCGGGTTTACTGCATTCATAAACCGAAATGTTCATCAACAGACTTGAAAAGAATGGAACAGTCTATTTTGAATCAGATATTTTGTATTTGGGGTCTAGGGGAGATAAGCTGGTAGTGAAAGGGAGTTTTGAAAAATCAGCTGCCCAGGATGCTAACTAAGGTAGTTTATTAAATAAAAGTTAGAACAAAAATATATTTGGGGGGATACTTCCCAAAGATAACTATTTAATTGAGACTTATATGCCACTAATTATGTACCAAATACTCTTCTATATACTTTACAAATATTAACTCCCCTGGTTTTTGTGACAACTGTGAGGTCGGTGTCATTGTATTTCCACTTTATGATGAAGAATCTGAGGCAAGAGTAGTTAGTTAGGTAACTGGACAAAGTTTAGTGAGCTAGTAAGTTGCAGAGCCACTGTACTGCTCTTCATTTGGTGTTGAGCAAGACAGAAATAGAAGTCTATTCAATTTTTAGAGACACACGAAGACAGTCCAGGGATTTGTGACATTAGCTACTTTGATCACCACCAAATTCTTGGAGTCAATGCAGTGACTCACTCTAGGATTTACTCTAGCGTTTTATGAAAAGTCTGGTTACACTAGAAGTAGAAAATAAAAGTGGCTGCTTGAGTTATTTTAACATCTCAATGGGATAGGTAGAGTAGAGAAAGGAGAGAGATGGTGGGTTCAATCATTTCAAATAACCATAACTGAATATGGAAATGTTTTTTCTGAGCTTGAGAAAACTAAAATACATTCTTCAATACCTGACCCTGATATTGTTTTCTCAACCTTGATAACACAATAACTTCTCAAAAAAGGTTCTAAGAAAGCATCCTGAGAGGTTTGTATCTATGTCAGAATTCCAAGTTCATATCTAGCCTCCTAAGCACTTTAGAAAATTCAATTCAATTGAGATTTCTACAAGTCTACTTTGTGGTAAGCAGAATCTCTGCGTAAGGACAACGTTGGAAACACCTAACACACACACACACACACACATGCACACACCCCCATATATATGGTATTTGTACACACGCTTGTATTTATGATGTAGAAGAAGAACGTACAATCCCTTTATTAACAGAATGTGTATTTCAGTTAGGAGCCAAAAATAAACCTATTGAATAATCATTCAACAAAAAAAGTCAACTGTGTGATAGTGGTTATTTTGAGTGTATTCATTTATTTAACTTTTGCTCCCAACCCTTTCTTCAAGTATATCCTTCCTCGGAAACTAGTCGTGTCAAATATATAAAAGATAGTTCCTGTGGTTGAAGCACATGCAAGGTTCTCCCATGCGAGCTAAAGTCCTGAGAAGCTGAGCAGGACCATGGGTGGAGCAGAGAATGCAAACCACTAATACTCAGTCAGCTCAAGGACTGCAAAGCAACATGAAGATGGTCAGGTATGAGATATGCCAGGCTCACAGTGGTGAGCTGCAATAAGAACTGCAATATCAATGCAGAATTCAGGTATATTTATTTATTCCTTTATTCATATATTTTTATATCCAGACTAAGTGGATAGGATATTCAACACAATGTGTCCAATCTGGTAATTATTTACAATTTCCAAGCTCAAGGCAAAAATGTGAAATCTGTCTTCCTTTTTAAAATTATTGTTTTACAAATTAATTCATTCTGCCATGTTCAAAAAAATTTACTAAAGGTATTCAAGGAGTAATAACTGTAAACAAATACAAAATATTTTGTTGATGTGTTTCTTCCCCAAAAAATAGTTATGTGCATTTTTCATGAAGAGCTTAAAAAAAAACAAACTCAAAAAACAAAACAAAACAAAACAAAAAAACAAAAACAAAACTATGGGGAACAAAACTGTACTGGTATTTTCCATCTTTAAAATAAAAGCACTGTATGTACAGATATTTAATAATATGACATGGTTTAAACTGAAAGCTTTAAAAATAACTAAATTATTATCGTAAACTGAAATCAGTTAATGTAATTAAAATAGAATGGGAAAATTTAATCTTTGCAATTTAACATATTCCTTCTAATAATAAAACAACTTTGTTTATAACAAAGATGGGACTCATTTATTTCCAGAGCACATCTTAGAGCAACTACATTGGAAAAAATAAAATCAAAATGCAAGAAAGAAATAAAACATGTTACAACTTTATAAAAGTTATTTTCTAAAAGACAGTGCAAGATACAAATGATGTATTATAGCATTGTACAACTGAAACTCATATAATGTTATTAACAAATGTTACCCAAACAAACGTAATTTAAAAAATAAAAATAAATAAAATAGTAGCTAATATTTATTGAAATTAGATTGATTGCATATATTTTAAAACTAATGCGTCTGAAAGTAGAAGCAGCTCTTATTAATGAAGAATTTACAAAGATCCATGCATTCTGGTAAGTCTGGTGCTAATCTTGTTTCATGGTTATAATTGCCTCACTTTAATATTTAAATCAACACTTTGGAAAACTGAACTTTACAGAGATAAAGAAACTTGTTCTAATATACAAAATTTATAAAAAATGGCAAAAATTACTTTACAAACTCAGGTCTCTCTGGCTTTAAATCTTGTGCTCTTAAACAATCTACAATCTATATCCTGAATCCTTAAAGAGTAATCTTAGAAAACTTCTTGAAACTACTAATTTTCACTGAATATTAATAATAAGTAAATAATAAACATTTTAGTGTTCATCTATTACCTGCTAATTGAAGAATGAGTCTTAGAAGTGGTTAAAAACAAAACATTCATAGTTTTTTTTTTAAATTAATTTTATTGGGGGTGACGTTGGTTAATAAGATTATATAAGTTTCAAATGTAGAATAGCAATATACTACATCTGTATATTGCACTGTGTGCTCATCACCCAAAGTTTAGTCTCCTTCCATCACTAAAGTTTAGTCTCCTTCCTTCACCATGCATTTGGCCCCCTTTAACCTCTTCAACCTGCTCCCTCCTCTCTTCACCTCTGGTAACCACCATACTTTTGTCTGTGTCAATAATAAATATTCATAGCTCTTTAGATTAATCTGAACATTTCTTTCAAAAGAGTATGTAAAGTGACATGAAATAAAAATGACTAGAATACATTAATCCAATATTGGAATTCATGAGTTGATTAAATATTAATGGTGATTTTTACCTATATGTATATAAATATATGATTATACAAATATTTTCTTTGATTTGATAAACATATTTGTGTATTAGCTATTTTACATTGCTTAGAATTTACCTTTTCTTTCTTATCCAATTTATCTTTGAATTCTTAGCACAATTCCATGAATAGTTCATTAGTATTCTCGTTTTAAATATATTCCAGGGAGGTCAATAATTTGACCAACAGCACGCAAGGACCAAACAGCAGGTTTAGGAAGCAAACTGAACCTGTGATTCTATCCCTTCTCATCGCAGTCTGTTGTACCTTTTCAGATGCAGTATAACGTGCAAAGCTTAACAATAAATTCACGTGTATGTTACTCTCACCATTTTTATTTTGAAATAAAGTTTACCCACAAAAAGGAATTACATGTGCTCGCTTCGGCAGCACATATACAAAAAGGAATTACACATTTTTGATAAGACATTTGGATTACTTAATGTCAAATTGCCTATCCAATTCTGTCAGTAATTTCAACAGTTCAGTAGGGGTAAAAAAAAGTAAACAAACATTTTTATTTTGTCTGAAAAAGTAAATACTTGACTTATAAAATTTTTCATACAGTAGTAATTCAATTTAATTATGTGTATACAATTTAATTGTGTGTATACTTTAAAAATTTTACAGTGATAGACAATGTTACTAAAGAAATGTCTATATAGAAAAGGTTCATTAATATTTATACATGTATAGAAAAACATTCATATTGATATTTACTTGAAAAAATATTATGACTCATAACCACAAACATTTCAAAGGTCTGGCTATACATAATTAAAATGCCACTTACTATACAGTCCGCCTGTCCCCCATCTACAGTTCATATTGACCAGAGTAGAAAAACTTAATATCTGAGTCACGTATTTGTTCTATAACAAGAAGCCTCTATAATTTAGTAATTTAAGGAACAATCAATAGAAGTTGATTTCTTTTTCATATTCAACCTTTTTAATACACAGTGGTGTCATAACTCCAATAGATCATACACAGACACCAGCTTCTATTTTGTTCCAACATTTTGATATATTGGAAGCATCATTTTTAAAAATTGTCCAATTTGTATCACTGAATCCCTGCCAGGCCCTCCCTGCCAAAAGGCAGGGATGGGAAAAAGCATGACTGTACAAGTATCTAAAGTTGAAATCTATACCCCAACACAGTAGATGACACACCTGTTTATGCCCTTGGGGTAAGGACTTAGTCATGTAGCTACACCGAGCTGCAGGGGAAGGGTACATGGTCGCAGCTATGGGACATGGGGAGAATGATTTGGTGTGTGTGACTACTAGTCTGCCATGGCCATCTCCTTGGTCACTCAAACCTCCATGTTCACTCTTCTTCCATGTGCAGATACGAGCACTCCCTCTCCAGGAGACACAACTCAATAATACACCCAGATACTGCCTCTAAGATTTGAGGTTTGGGGGTGAAAGTACTATATTACTCATCAATTCCAGATGAGGCTCCTTAGTGATTTTCAAACTGAAATGTATGTTCTTTAATTCCTCACACCTCCAACATATATGTGCACATCTCTTCAGTGCATGGTCAGCAGCAGGAAAGGATAATCATAATAAAATCTTCCTTTCAGAAATGGAAATAATTAGAAATATCAAGTAGTCTCTGGTTCATAAGAATGCTAGACTCCTGCAGGGCTAGAATTTCAAAGATACATCCCTTGCCCCAACATTGAAGAATTTCCTTAACTTTGGGAAGAACTACCTTCACTATTTCAAGAACAAATGAAAATATGCCAGTGTGTCTACAGCCTTGAAATTGAGGGCAAGGGGAAGATTAGATAAACATGAAGATATAGAAAGTCCAACTATAAAGAAATAATTAAGGTGGCCATGTAATTTGTCATCAGGTAGTAACACATTTGAGAGTGAAAGGTGATATTAAAAATGATTAACGGCCTGTAGTTGCTCTACTAGGAGCAGAAGCCAGGATTTTTCCAGGCAAATTGCAATGCATGTTCATTCTGCTTGAAACTAGAAAAAAATTGTAGCTGTGGGAGAAGGCCAGTCTACTGGGAGCTGTGGTCCTAATTACATGTCTCCTTCCTGGATGGGAAGAAGATTAGGAATGTAGGGAAAACCCACTCCGATACTCACGCCTCTCTCTCATTTAGTCCTGCCTCTCTTGCTACTGCCTTCCATTAAAGTCTGTATAGGTCAGCCTTCCAAAAAAGAGTTGGAGAAGGGAGGAGAGATAATGGAGAGTTATCTCACACGTGCCTTCTATTAAAGCAAAGAAGCTGTCAACACCATGGTGGCGTTCTCACAGCCTTCCACCATGTATCCATCCAACAACTACAGCAGCTCTGTGGCTGCATCTAGCTTTCTGTGAACGGCAGATGAATTCTCTAATCCACAGCAGTTTTCCAATTTCCACATGAATCTCTTCATTTATTTTAGTTACCAGCCTACAGGTGATCATAGGCACCCACAGATATTTGATATTTTGATACTGATATTGAAGAAAGTAGTCAATATAGAAAGGTAGAGAATGAATCTGGCAGTGTTTATTCAGCACATTACAGTGAAGAGTCATCTAACCAGCAAAGTCACTTATGTGGCAAGCATATCCCTAGATATAGCTCTAGATATAGGAACATTCAATAAACTTAGCTTAACACCAGTAAATATTTAAATTACGTAAATCTCTTTGCCATTTATGAAATAACCAAGCAATTGAGTTTCTGTATGGAGGGTCTGCACTAGTCAAATTGATAAAATTGTCTACTCCAGCACTGATCTATAGGAATATAATGAGAGCTACAAACATAACTTGAAATTTTCTAGATGTCATATTGAAAGAAAAAGGAAACCAGTAAAATTAATTGCAATTACACATTTTATCCCAATATATAAAAACAATTTTATGTAATCAGTAGAAAATAATTAATGAGATATTTACATTATTTTTCACTAAAATTCTATGAAATTCAATGTGTGTTTTGTTTACAGCTCATCTCCATTCGGAGCAGATACATTTCAAATGCTCAATAGGCACGCATGGCCAGCGGCTCCCATGTTGGATATGGTATGTTTAGTCTACTTAGAACCTGTTTCCAATTATAAAATTTAAACTGTGTACCTGTCAAAGTCTTGCACATTTAGGTGTTACTCTCTCTGAATGTAATGTAACATGGATCACAGATAATATGGAAATTCTTGGTCTGTAGAGATAATGGCCATATCTTATTACCTAACGCCTCCCTCTATAGATTCACCTGAACGACCAGCTAATAAGCAGTAACTAGTACCACCTAATGAGCTACTTCTCTCTTATCAGCATTTACCATATCTCATCATATAAACCATGGGGATTAGCATAGTAAATTTTCTCTTTAGATATTCTCAGAAATTATATTTGACCATTATTGTATTTGAATTATTAATTAGCTAGAGTAAGACAACTGCTGAGTATTTTCTCCAAATCCTATGAAACCTACTCTGAGATCTTTAAACATTCTTTGTTTGCCATGATATATCCTTAAGAAAAGGTTACAGACTTGTTCCAGCTGTTTCTTTAACCATTACAGTTTGTTCTAAAAGTTCAAGACCCATGTTTAACTCTCTCCTGCCGCTGGTCAACAGCGTTTCCCCCAGAACTGCTTCACTGCTTTCCTAATTTAACATGACCTTGAAAGGGAAAAAGGTGCCTCTTCCCCACGAGTCTCTGCTCCCTGTCTTGAAGTACTTTGCTTTATGTCACTGACCCTCAACAAAATCCAGCCTGTTTAAATTAAAGTACATGGCATTATCTACATTCTTCTGGTAATAGCCTACATTTTACATGCTGAAATGTCATTCATCTTGCATTATTTACTGCTTGTATAAATGAACTAGTTTTCAAGATGCTGTTGAAACAAAAACAATAAAAAAAATTTCTATTAAGAAAGGGAGCCCTCTAGCAATTCTTGCTTCACACTCCATTGCTTCCCACAATAAGTAAACTGTGGAGTTCACTAAAAGCAATTAAGACTAATGGTTTGGTAAAAGGCAATCCGAATAAGGTGCTATTATGGAATAGTGCAAACTGCATTTATTTCCTGGTCAGTCACTGCAAGAAACCTTGCAGAGATCTTGGAAGGAAGCCTATGGACGTTTTTCACAGGCTTTCCTCAAACAGGCAGCCTGTTGTCCACATCAGGGACCTACTAGGTTTCTAGGCAATGCCTTTACTGCATAGCAAGGATGGCCATGCAACAGGGACCATCTGGGGACTCAAAGGGTTTTAGAGATCCCATTTTGGGACTAAGTCAATTTTTAATGATAATTCAAGTCAACAAATACATAACTACGCGAAAAGCTGGCCCAAATCTAATGAGATATAACATTATAACAAACCTGAACCCAGACTAACTGCAATTGTAAAAATTAGTGGGGAGATAAACACAAAGCAAATATTATGATACAACTGAAAAGAAACTAATACTAAAGTACTCTAGAAAGCCAGGGATTCCAGAGGAGACAGAGACTATAACAATAGATTGTGTAAGTAGGATTATTTACTAAATTCTAAGGAATGTATTTATATGGAGTAAATCCAATCTGTTGTCCATTTGCTGTACACTAAGGTGAAAAGACAGCTTTTTCATGATTTAAACAAGATCAGTTGTTTATGCAAACAAGGAGAAAGCACTCTGATATAATCTATGCCACCTAACAAGAAAAGTTCCTCAAAGTGGCCCCATCCATTCCATGTAATACAACATATAATTGAATCACATCAAATATCAGGAATAATATTCTCGTAGAGGAAATTCAATCATTTGTTAGACAAAAACATAGACAATATTATAATATGATATTGATATCATGTTGACATTTTTTTTTTCTATCATAAGAATAAAGCCTGAATCACTATCAAACCCATGACCTTTGGCCTGATAATAGCTTCTACATATCAACTGTTACTCCTGCTTCCTTGTCTCTAGGAATTCCAACTGAGCAGCATAGGACTCTCATATAATTAGGTCTGCTGTTTACAGATCTGATTGGCTGTTGTTCACTCCATCTTTCTTGCTCCCTCCCTGCCTCCCTTCCTTCCTTCTTTCTTCCCTTCCTCCCTCCCACCCTTCCTTCCTCACTCCTTCTTCTTTTAAAAGTGAGAAAAGTGGTTTACTCAAGCTCTGTGTTGGGGAAGGGGCACTAAACAGAGCTGATCTCCCGAGGGGCATGTGTACCCCTCCCTGAGGGACTATCTGCAGCTCCTTATGGCCTGGTCTGCTCGCTGTTATCCTTCACCTCTCTCTCCAGAGAAAAGAAAAACGTCTTCCTTTGCTACTGCTCAGTTTTTCCAAAGAATCTACATAAAAGGAATTGGAGTTATAGGCACAAAATTTATTTAATTGATGTTCTCTTAGTCATGTTGTTTCCTTGGTCAGTTTTTTTTGAGCCTTTTAAGAATTTTCAGGAGTTTTTTTGTTTTTTGTTTCCCCCCTCTCAATCTCTTTATGTAAAGCAACTAAGATTACACATGTTATTCAGTTGGGAATAAATGTTGCTTTCTATCTTTTTGTGATATTTCTAAATATATTTCACGGTGAGGTCTAGCATTAGTTGTATGAGTGTTTTGAAAATAATACATTCAAGAGTATGTTTTGTTAGATTTAAACCATTCAAAATAAATCCTGAAAACAAGTTAGATTTCTTAAAATGTTAAAAGATGTGGATATTTGTATAGTTATGTAACTAGAAGCTAAGAAGTATCATTTAATTCTTTGGAAATATTAAACACAGAGACCTCACCAGTTTTCTCAGTGGATTGTATGGTATCTTTCTCTGACACTTGATGTGGTGGGTAAAAAATAAACCAAAGTTTTCGCATGTGGACCATATTAAAAGCATGGGGGGGGGTGTCTACTTAGTCTCTAATTAGAATTTTCACCAACCTTAGCAGAAAATAAAAGTTCATAAATTCGAAGTCTTTAATGTTTTGTAATATTTGCACATGGAAATGATCACATGAAGAACTACACCACCCAAGCAGCAGCTGTAAAAAATAATGTTTTCCAAGGAAGTTTGGAATTGAAACGAAAATGGGAGGCAAAATTGAAACGTAAAACTTGTAACAAAATTTTTAAAAAAACTACCTTTTTCATGTGTTTTTAGAGTAAATGTTCAAATTAAAGATATGAAAAAGTTGTATGTAATGAAGTGTTTACTACAGCACTTCTAGATTTGTGTATTAACCCATCGAGTCAAAAGGGCTGTATGTGAAGCTGACGTTTACTTGTACCACTAAATCTGGCTCATCCCCAAAAAGCACTTATGGCTTCTAGCACCCTAAATCCTTTGTTTTCTTTTATCACTTTCAACAATTCTATTTATCTTTAGGCAATGGTGAATAAAAATGATCTAGAGTATTTAATTATATCCATCATTGTGGTCCGTCAATTATTTTCTTTCAAATTCCTTTTTCCTATACTTAAAGTGATCTTTTTTCTAAGAGCAATCTCTCTCTTCCACATAACACTGTACACCTGAAGCCTACAAGTATACTATAAAGTTATAATAATTTAAACTCTACTGCAATCTCCTGACGGCCTAGAGTATATTGCTTTGATCCTCACAGGGAAGAAATTGTTACGATATCGATTTCACTTTCAAAGTCATTCATAAAAATATTGTTATCAAATGTTCATCAGCTGTTGGGTATGTGCCATATCCTCTACGTAACATTTATTCAACCATCAGAATTTGGTCTGTTTCAAAATTAAGGAAGATTCTGTTCCTCTTTGGAGTGTCAGTAAGATTAAAACAAATGATCCCCCTTTATGTAAGGATTGCACCCCCTTCTCACTTCTCACACAGTGGATATGGCTCTGTATATTCAAAGTTCACACTTCTACTATAATGTAAATTTCAAGAAACTAGAAGTTTCTACCACAGTAAAGGACTGGACAAGATGCTAAATATAGAGTGTGAATACAATCGGCATGATCCACTTTCTAAGAAAAGTTAGAAACTATTTTCTTACATATTAAACTTTTGTATGGAGATTCTTTTGAGCAAAGGAAAAATTGATAATATAGGAAAAACGTGAATTTTGACCCAACTATGGTTTTTGATTGTCAAAAAGTTGGTTATCATATAAAAGTGTCTAAATAATGAATGTCAACTATAATTAAACACACACACACACACACACATATATGTGTGTGTATATATATATATGTATATATATATACACACACATATGCTGTGTTTTCCCAAAAATAAGACCTAGCTGGACCATCAGCTCTAATGTGTCTTTTGGAGCAAACAATAATATAAGACATGGTATTATTTTACTATAAGACCCAGTCTATAATATAATATAATATAATATAATATAATATAATATAATATAATATAATGAATGTAATGGAATAGAATAGAATAGAATAGAATAGAATAAAATAGAACACAATGCTGGGTCTTATATCTTATATTAATTTTTGCTCCAAAAGATGCATTAGAGTTGATGGTCCGGCTAGGTCTTATTTTCGGGAAAACACGAATATATATATATATATATATATAAAATATATATATATATATATTTTCACAGGATATAAAGTACAACATAGAGAAGATAGTCAATGGTGTTGTAACAGCTATATATGATGCCAGAGAGGCAGTAGACTTTGGGGTGGGCTATCACTGTGTGAGGGGTGTAAATGTCTAACCATTTTGTACACCTGAAACTAATATAAAAAAATAAAATTTTTTAAAAAAGAAAAAAACATGTTAAAATGAAATACACCAATAATTTTACATGAAGATGGTAACAAAAGGATCAATAATTTATTTCTGAAATAAATGGTTAGTTGCACCATCTTTCACATCCACAGTCCTAATGAGGTTATTCATAAATCTGAACTGGTAACCAACAGTTTGTTCTTGATGAGTTTTTACAATTATTTGTTAAATAGGAAATTATGCAGATGGTTAGTTAGGAAAAGTTAACCAATAATGCTTTTAAATCGTTTCATTTTCATCTGAATTACTGATGATCTTCCTAGAATTTCGATAGCACAGCTATTTGACACAGTTTTGACAGTTTTCATTTTTGAGAGAATCATCAGCTTGTAAAGGAAACAATGATTTGAATATGTCTGTTTTCATTAGACATTGTCAAGCCCTTCATATCTACACACCTTCCAGATATAGAGAAAAAAGAAAAAAGAAACAGAGCAAGAGAAATGTACGAATATATTTGTATTATGTAAAAATGCATGTTATTTGTTGCCAAATCTTACATCACTAGATGTGGTTATAAGGTACCCAGAATCATGTTATGATTCCTGCATTCTCAGACAGTTAGATATGCTTTAAACAACTTTGAAGTTTTTCAGACTAGTAGAAGCAAGGACAACTATTGTTTCATGTTTAATATTCTAGAGGAAAATATTTTTAAATAAATATTCTAGGACTTTTTTGTAATTTTCAAAGATAGCAGGGTATACGACTATTTACAATCATGAAATGATTCACAAGTTATAGTTTATGATTCTCACCTTTTTTACTTGACAGCTTTAAAGTTAGTCATGCTTTATAAAAAATTGCAATCTTTAGAGGATTGCGTGTATGCATATATATATACATATATATGTGTGTGTATATGTGTAAGTGTATTTGTACATGTATGTGTGTATATGTGTATGTGTATGTGTACATGTGTATGTGTATATGCATATGTGTATGTATATATTATACACACACACACACACACCATGGAACAGAAGAAAATAAAATATAAAATATATTTCTATCTATCTTATAATCTGGTCATTCTTTTGGATTTTTATATAGATATGTATTATATTAAATTAATTTTAGATATTTTAACTGTAGCAGATAAATTATTTTTGACACAGAAGAAGTATTACTGAATTTGGTGTCATAGACATAGGTTCTAGTTCTATCCTACAAACCCTTACAGGCTGTGTTC
Source organism: Rhinolophus sinicus (assembly GCF_057876585.1). Classification (NCBI taxonomy): domain Eukaryota; kingdom Metazoa; phylum Chordata; class Mammalia; order Chiroptera; family Rhinolophidae; genus Rhinolophus; species Rhinolophus sinicus. The sequence continues at coordinate 126,939,497 of NC_142515.1, forward strand.
CTTAACATTAGGTGGTCCTACAGGCTAAAGCGATTATCTTTAGTAAACTATCATCATATTCATCATGATGTTTTGCACAGCGTCAATTCTCAATAAAATGCAAACAAATTAAAAGCCACTGTGTTTAGATAGTTGAAGGATTGTATATCTGCTATGACTGTAGAAAAAAACAGAAAAAACACTAAAAAATATTTCTTGTATTAATTGGAGACATCATCAAAATGGTGGCATGAGGTGAGCTTCTGGAAATCTCCCCTGGAATTTACAACAAATTGAAAAACTGTAACTCAACAAAGGACTCCCTGCACAGCAGACAGGCAAGAGGAAGAGTCTCACTACTGAATTCACCTAAAGGTGGGCAAATTGCGCTAGAGGGAAGGGAGAAGTGAGGAGATGGAACCGCGCGGGCGCAGAACGCAGACCTAGCTCGGTGCTCCGAGCTCGCTGCATCCTGGAACTACTGCAGCTGTGGGAGAGGGAAGAACTCGGACTGCTAGGGCTCTGCTTATGGCCCACAGGGCTGAGGGGACAGCATATAACACGGCTGAACCCAACGCTCACAGCAGAGACCTCGGAGCAAAGACTGAGGGAAGAAAGCTGAAAACGGTGGTTTAAGCCCTTACTGCCACAGAGAATGGAAGCCACAGGCACTGAGACTAGCTTCCCCCTCCCTACCCTCCCAGAGCTCACCCCACCCCCACCTGCCCAGTGCTAGAAGCGTAACAGTAGCAGTGTCAGATCAAAAGAACAGAATATTTGCAGTTCTTAGAACTGTGGTCCGCAGACACAGATTCACAGCCCAACTGGTTCTGGCAAAGGGGAGGGAGCTGTGGAAGCAGGACTGATTGTGGTGATGGTCGCTGCCATTGCTCTGGGCCACCTCGCACAACCCACCCCGTCCCTCTCCCCACCTATCTGGGTAGATCCCTGCAGGAGTAAACAGAACTGCTGAAACACATGGGCTCAGAATCTGGTGCAGGAAGAGATTTGCAACTTGAAAAGCTCTCAACATCCCCACAGGGATGCGGTGCTTTATAACCCAGGTGAACTGTTAACTGAGGAGAAGCCTGCCTTCCAGGGAATCCCCTCATTGTGTGAGAAGCTGGAATAGTGCAGAGAAAACATAACATTACACTGTGAGAGAGAAAAAAAAAGGCTGCAGTCAGAGAGAAAATAAAACATTCTACAAACACGTACTAGAAAACAAAAGAAAGACCTCTTCCTATCAACCTGTTGCAGAACCCACTCCTGTAGATGTCTAGGAAGAGAAATAGTAAATCAGTAATTGCCATGAATAACCAAGGCAACAAGACAGCTCAGAAAGAAAGTGAAAAGTCTCCAGAAAATGAACTTAAAGATATGGAAATATGTGACTTAAATGACAGAGAATTCAAGATTGCCATTCTGAAAAAACTCAACGAGATGTAAGAAGACACAGAAAGGAAGTTTAATGAACTCAGAAACACAATCAAAGAACAACACGAACATTTTACCAAAGAGATTGAAATTTTAAACAAAGAACCAAATAGAATTTCTGGAGATTAAGAACTCAATAGAAGAAATTAAGAATGAAATAGCCAGTTTAGGTAGTAGAGTTGACCAGATGGAGGAAAGAATCAGTGACATCGAAGATAGAAACCTGGAAATAACACGGATGGAAGAAGAAAGAGACTTGAGACTTAAAAGAACTCTACAAGAACTTTCTGACTCCATCAGAAAGAGCAATATAAGAAGAATGGGCATACCAGAAGGAGAAGAAAGAGAGAAGGGAACGGAGAGTATATTCAAACAAATAGTCGATGAGAACTTCCCAAACTTGTGGAAAGAACTGGATCTTTGAATCCAAGAAACAAATAGAACACCTAATTACCTCAATGCCAACAGGCCTTCTCCAAGGCACATTGTATTGAAGCTGTCAAAAATCAACGACAAAGAAAGAATCCTCAAGGCAGCTAGGGAAAAGAAGACAGTAACCTACAAAGGAAAGCCCATTAGATTATCATCAGATTTCTCAGCAGAAACTCTACAAGCCAGGAGGAAGTGGAACCAAATATTCAAACTATTGAAAGAGAGAAATTATGAGTCAAGAATAATATACTCAGCAAAGATACCCTTTAGCTATGAAGGAGGAATATAGACCTTTCCAGACATACACAAGCTGAGGGAATTTTCTAAGACACGACCTTCACTACAAGAAATACTATAGGAAGCTATTTGACCATCATCAACAAGGGCAATTTGTGGCAACCAAAACATAAAAAGGGGGAGAGTAAAGGCCTGAACCAGATATGGGAATGGAGAATGTAGGCATGCTGAAGAAAATGGAATACTCTAAATATCAAACTTTCTTTTACATAAACTTAAGGGTAACCACTCAAAAAACAAAAAATTCAGAACTGAAATATATAGTGTAATAAAAGAAGAAACAAAGGGAAACATCATTGAATATCACCACTCAGAAATAATAGACAACAACAAAAAGGCAAAGAAACAATGAAGACACAGTCTTACCAGAAAACTAAAGATAGAATGATAGGAAATCCTCACATATCAATAATCACCCTAAATGTAAATGGACTGAACTCACCAACAAAAAGGCACAGAGTAGAAGATTGGATCAGAAAACCAAACCCAACCGTATGTTGTCTCCAAGAGATGCATCTTGGCTACAAGGACAAGCATAGACTCAAAGTCAAAGGGTGGAAATTGGCACTCCAAGCAAATGGTATCCAAAGAAAATCAGGTGTAGCCATACTGATATCAGATGAAACAGACTTCAGGGTGAAAAAGGTAACAAGAGACAAAATGGACATTTCATAATGGTAAAGGGGACTATAAAACAAGAAGATAACAGTCATCAATATTTATGCCTCCAATCAGGAAGCACTGGAATATACCAAACAACTACTAACAGAACTAAATGGAGAAATTGACCAAAACACAATTATACTAGGGGGCTTAAATACATCATTGACAGCTATGGATAGATCATCCAAACAGAAAATAAATAACGAAATAGCAGCCCTAAATGACGCATTAGATGAAATGGACATAATTGCCATTTATAGAGCACTTCATCCTAAAACATCAAACTATATGTTTTTTTCTAGTGTACATGGAACATTCTAAAGGATAGACCATATACTGGGACAGGAAACCAGCCTCAGCAAATTTAAGAAGATTGAAATCATATCAAGTATATTCTCTGATCACAAGGCTTTGAAATTGGATATCAACTGCAAAAAGAAAGCAGGAAAATCCACAAATACATGGAGATTAAACAACATACTTTTAAAGAACGACCTGGTCAAAGAAGAAATTAGAGGAGAGATCAAAAGATACACAGAAACAAATGAGAATGAAAATACATCCTATCAAAATTTTTGGGATGCAGCAAAGCTGTTTTATGAGGGAAATTAATATCATTACAGGCCTATCTCAAGAAACAAGAAAAATCCCAAATAAATAACCTCACATTATACCTTAAAGAACTAGAAAAAGGAGAACAAATGAAACCCAAGGTCAGCAGAAGAAAGGAAATAACAAAAATTAGAGCAGAACTAAATGAAATAGAGAACAAAAAGACAATAGAAAAATTAATAGAGCTGGTTCTTTTAAAAGATTAAAAAATTGACAAACCCTTTGCTATGCTCACTAAGATAAAAAGAGAGAAGATACTAATAAACAAAATCAGAAATGAAAATGGGAAGTTATCACGGATGCCACAGAAATACAAGGATCATCCGAGAATACTATGAAGGACTATATACCACGAAATTCAATAACCTAGAAGAAATGGACAAGTTCTTAGAAACATATAGCCTTCCTAGACTTAACCATGAAGAACTGGAAAATCTAAACAGACCGATCACCAGTAACGGAATTGAATCAGTCATCCAAAACCTTCCCAAAAGCAAAAGTCCGGGACTAGATGGCTTCACTAGTGAATTCTACCAAACCTTCAAAGAGGATCTAATACCAATCCTGCTCAAACTCTTCCAAAAAATTGAAGAAGAGACAGTACTCCCTAATGCAGTTAATGAGGCCAACATTACCCTGATACCAAAACCTGGTAAGGACGGCACAAAAAAAGAAAACTACAGACAAATATCTCTGATGAATAGAGATGCAAAAATCCTAAACAAAATTCTAGCAAATCGAATTCAACAATGCATTAAAAAGATTATTCATCACGACCAAGTGGGGTTCATCCCAGGGGCACAAGGATGGTTCAACATACGCAAATCCATCAATGTGATATATCACTTAAATAAAATAAAGTACAAAAATCATATGATTATATCAATTGACACAGAAAAAGCCTTTGACAAGATACAACATCCATTTATGATTAAAACACTTAATAAAATAGGTATAGAAGGAAAATATCTTAACGAATTAAAGTATACGTTAGGCCATATACGTATATTAGACCGTATATTAGGCTGTATATTAAAGGCCATATACGACAAACCCTCAGCTAATCTCATAATTAACAGTGAGAAACTAAAGCACTTTGCTCTACATTCAGGAACACGACAGGGCTGGCCCCTATCACCTCTGCTTTTCAACATAGTGTTGGTAGTCCTCACCAGAGCAATCAGGCAAGAGAAAGAAATAAAAGGCATCCAAATTGGGAATGAAGAAGTTAAATTGTCACTCTTTGCAGATGACATGATATTATATATAGAAAACCCTAAAGCCTCCACCAAAAAGCTATTAGAAACAATCAATGAATACAGTAAAGTTGCTGGCTACAAAATCAACGTACAAAAGTCCATTGCATTCCTATATACTAACAATGAAATCTCAGAAAAATAAATAAAGAAAAAACAATTCCTTTTGCAGTTGCAGCAAAAAGAATAAAATACCTAGGAACAAACTTAACCAAGGATGTGAAAGACCTATATGGTGAAAACTACAAGACATTTTTAAAAGAAATTGAAGAAGACACAAAGAAATGGAAAGACACTCCATGCTCATGGATTGGAAGAATCAACATAGTTAAAATGGCTATATTACCCAAAGCAGTATACAGATTCAATGCAATCCCCATCAAAATCCCAATGGCATTTTTTAAAGAAATAGAACAAAAAGTCATCAGATTTGTTTGGAACCACAAAAGACCCCGGATAGCCAATGCAATCTTAAGAAAAAATAACAATGCTGAAGATATCACACTCCCTGACTTTAGCTAGTACTACAGGGCAACAATAATCAAAACAGCATGGTATTGGCAGAAAAACAGACAAGTAGACCAATGGAATAGAATTGAGAACTCAGAAATAAAGCCACATAAATATGAACAGATAATTTTTGACAAAGAAGCAGAAAACATACAATGGAGAAAAGACAGCCTCTTCAATAAATGGTGTCTGGAGAATTGGAAAGCCACGTGCAAAAAAATGAAACTGAACTGCTATCTGTCAGCATGTACATAATTAATTCAAAATGGATCAAAAACTTAAGCATAGACCTGAAACAATAATCTGCATAGAAGAAAACATAGGTACTAAACTTATGGACCTTGGGTTCAAAGAGCGTTTTATGAATTTGACTCCAAAGGCAAGGGAAGTAAAAGCTTAAATAAATGAATGGGACTATATCAAACTTAAAAGCTTCTGCACAGCAAAAGAAACCATCGACAAAATAAAGAGGCAACCAACTGAATGGGAGATTTTTGCAAACAGTGCCTCTGATAAGGGGCTAATATCCGAAACATACAAGGTACTCATGCAACTCAACAACAAAAACAACCCAATTGAAAAATGGGCAGAGGACCTGAAGAGACATTTCTCCAAAGAGGACATACAAATGGCAAAGAGACATATGAAAAAATGTTCAACATCACTAATCATCAGAGAAATGAAAATAAAAACCACAATGAGAGATCACCTCACCCCAGTTAGAATGGCTATCATCAACAAGATAAATAGTAACAAGTATTGGAGAGGCTGTGGAGAAAAAGGAACCTTCATACACTGTTGGTGGGAATGCAGACTGGTGCAGCTGCTATGGAAGGCAGTGCGGAGGTCCCTCAAAAAATTACAAATAGAATTACCGAACGACCCAGCAATCCCTCTCCTGAATATCTACCCAAAAAATTTGAAAACATTCATCCATAAAGACATGTGTGCTCCAATGTTCATTGCAGCTATATTTAGGGTGGCCAAGAGTTGGAAACAACCAAAATGTCCTTCGATAGATGAATGGATAAAGAAGTTGTGGTATGTATGCACAATGGAATACTATTCAGCGGTAAGAAAAGATGAAATAGGACCATTTGTGACAACATGGATGGATCTTGAGATTATAATGTTAAGCAAAATAAGTCAGACGGAAAAAACAGAGAACCATATGATTTCACCGATACGTGGTATGTAAACCAAAACAACAAAAGAGCAAGACAAACAAATGAGAAACAAAAACTCATAGACACAGACAATAGTTTAGTGGTTACCAGAGGGGAAGGGGGAAGGGAGGTGGTAGATGAGGGTAAAGGGGATCAAGTAAATGGTGATGGAAGGAGAACTGACTCTGGGTGGTGAACACACAATGGGATTTATAGATGATGTAATACAGAATTGTACACCTGAAATCTATGTAACTACTAATAATTGCCACCACAATAAAGTTTAATTAAAAAAATATACTTCTTATAAAAATTCTTGACTATTTTGGTGAAATTTTTTCCTTTTGTTTGAATTTTCTCAGATTGGTTGGTGACATTAAGCAGAGCTTTAAGAGAAATTCTCATCCATTACAGAAAACAGTTAATTGAATTTTAACTATATGATCATAGTTGAGTTTGCATTGATTTCTGTCCTATAAAATATTTTTTTTATTAGTTTCAGGTGCACAAGACAAAGTAATACTTAGACATTTATCATTTATATCCCTCACACTGTGTGATTCCCCCTCCCCCCATTCACTATCCCTCTGAAATCGCACAGAGCCATTATATTTCCACTGTCTATATTCCTAATGTTGTACTCCGCTTCTTGTAAGTACATACATACACACACACACACACACACACACACACACACACATATACATACAAACGTGTAGTTGACATTCATTATTGTTCAGCTTCAGCTTCAGGTGTACAGTGCAGTGATCAGGCATCTACATCATCCCTGAGGTGGTCTCCCTAATGAGACAAGTGTCCATCGGATACCCTACAAAATGTTTACAACATTATTGATTACATTCCCCAAATTAATTTTCAAAACCCCGTGGCCATCTTGTGGTTACTGACTGTTTTCTAATCCCCTCACCTTCCCCTTTATCCCCAACCCCCTCCCATCTAGCAACCCTCAGTTTTTCCTCTATGTCTCCAAAACTGTTTCTGATTAGTTTATTCACTTATTCTTTTCTGTAGATTCCACATATAAGTGAGATCATATGGTATTTGACTTTCTCTGTCTGACTTATTTCACTTAACATAATGTTCTCTAGGTCCATCCATGTTGTTGCAAATGGTAAGATCTCTTTCTTCTTTATGGCTGCGTAATACTCCATTGTATAGATGTACCACAGTTTCTTAATCCAGTCATCTACCGATGGGCATTTCGGTTGTTTCCATGTCTTGGCTATTGTGCATAGTGGTGCAATAAACATAGGAGTGAATAAAGTTTTTTGAATTAGAGTTTTGGATTTCTTCGGATAGATACCTAGGAGTGGAATTGCTGGATCATAAGGTAGTTCCATTTTCAGATTTTTGAGATACTTCCATACTGTTTTTCATAATTGCTGCACCAATCTGCAGTCCCACCAACAGTGCACAAGGGTTCCCTTTTCTCCACATCCGTGCCAGCACTTGTTGTTTGTTGATTTATTGATGATAGCTATTTTGACTGGGGTGAGGTGGTATCTCATTGTGGTTTTTATTTGCATTTCTCTAATGATTAGTGAGTTTGAGTATTTTTTCATATGTCTGTTTGCCATCTGTATGTCCTTTTTAGAAAAATGTCTGTTCATGTCCTCTGCCCATTTGTTTTAATTGGGTTGTTTGGTTTTTTTTGGAGTTGAGTTGAGTGAGTTTTTTAGAAATTAACCCCTTATCAGATATATCATTGGCAAATATCTTTTCCCATTCAGTAGGGTCCCTTTTTGTTTTATTGATGGTTTCCTTTGCTGTGAAAAAATCTTTTTAGTTGGATATAATCCCACATGTTTACTTTTTCTCTTACTTCACTTGCGTGAGGGAATATATCAGTAAAAATCTTACTCCGGGTAATGTCTGTGAAGTTTCTTCCTATATTTTCTTCTAGGAATTTTATGGTTTCGGATCTTACATTTAAGTCTTTAAAAGCCATTTTGAATTTATTTTTGTATATGGTGTAAGGAGGTGGTCCAGCTTCATTTTTTTGCATGTGTCTGTCCAGGTTTCCCAGCACAATTTATTGAATAGACTTCCTTTACCCCACCATAAGTTCTTGCTTCCATTGTCGTAGATTAAATGGCCATAAAGGCATGGATTTATTTCTGGACTCTCTATTCTGTTCCATTGATCTTTGTGTCTATTTTTATGCCATTACCATGCTTTTTTGATTACTGTACCCTTGTAGTATAATTTGATGTCAGGTATTGTTATACCTCGCACTTTGTTCTCATTTCTCAAGATTGCTGAGGCTATCTGGGGTCTTTTATGGTCCTATATAAACTTTAGGATTATATGTTCTATTTCTGTGAAAAACGTCATTGGTAGTTTGATAGGAATTGCGTTGAATATGTATATTGCCTTAGGCAGTATGGACATTTTAACTACATTAATTCTTTCTATCCATGAACATGGTATGTGTTTCCATCTATTTGTATCTTCTTTCATTTCTTTCTTCAGGGTCTTATAATTTTCTGAGTACAGATCTTTTACTTCTTTGGTTAAATTTATTCCCAGGTATTTTATAGTCATTGAAGCAATTGTAAATGGGATTTTTTTTAAATTTCTTCTTCTGATGTTTTATTATTGGCTGTCCTATAAAATATTTTGACATTTACTAAATATGCCATCACATGTGTCATTTTTGGTAAGATTTAATGAGCTACTATTATGAATCCCTGAGTTAGTATTAAATATCCTACAGAGGAACAGGATAAAATGAATGTATACATTACTTATGTTGTTTTTATTTAAAGGGAAATACAGTTTCCTCCCCGGCTTCCTCCCTTTTCAGTCTCCTAAATTTTCTTCATCCTTCTTTGACTGCCCCACAATTTTTACTGAACAAAAATGTGATGTGGTATATTTTTCTGATGATCTGAACACATAACTTATTTACTTCAACATGAAAGATAATTTTCTTTATTTTTATTGACATGTATAGGAGAAGCTGAATAGTAATATTTTCTTCTTTGGAATCTACTCCATGTTCTAAGCTTTATTTGCTGTGTTTTGATTAAGTGAATTATCCACTAACAGTTTTACGACAACACTGCAGATAAAGTGAAAATACATGTATATCCACACAAATCTTCCCTGTGCAGGTACCACAGAGAAGATGCAGCACATTGAAATGAATTTCAAAGACCTTATGTAACTTGGGTTATATTTTCACTTTGGATTTCCAGAATTGTGCTGTTATCCCATTGCTAGATTCTTTTTTTACATCCTTATCATCCAGGTCAGTACTAACTGGTACACATTGCTTGATAGCCTATATGTCCTATGTAAAGTACAGAATTAGGAATTAAGTTTGACTTTGAAATACAGTGCTATTACAACTTCAGCTATATGAAGTTAACCTTTTTCCAGTGGTAATTATTTCCTTTCTTTAGTCAGTATATATCCATTAATGAAGACTAGAAATGGTATAAAAAAGCTTAGGTAGAGACAAACAGGAACTTTACGTTATTCCTCTTGTTTCCCCTGGATAGAGATTATTTCAGTATTTGAGTGCAACTGACTTCTTCCAGCTTTCATGTTCTTGGTTGGCTTGAGGTACTGCTTATGGCTGTCACATCTCCTACTGTGGCTTTAAACATGATTTGAAAAGTCTGTTGTTTAAACCTCTCAGGCAGATGTTACTTTTACCACCACAGTCATGCATGGCTCCTGTGTGTTTGACTTTCAAAATCCCTGCTAAGTTCCTTGCTGAGATCAGAAATGGTTTGTTTATTAAATCTATATCTTTACATAACGTGGGGGGTCTAGAAAGAAATACCAGCTCTGTGACAGGGTCCCAAGGGAACATATACCTACTTAATCTTTCATCTAACACCATTTTCCAGTAACAAAAATGTACATCTAGAGTAATGAAACAAACAACTAGTGTTTTGACTTTCATCAATATCAAGTTGTTTTATACATTATCAGGGATTTCCAGAGTAGACTCTGTAGTTGTTTCATATATGAGGTTAGGGTATCATAAAAGCCTGTTTTTTGTTAAATATGTGTGTTGAAGTTTAACTATTCGCTATTCAGTTTTCATCATAAATAATTTTTAAAATGCCAATCAGCATAACTTAAAGATGGGATATGGTCTATTAGTTACTTAAGACTGTGCATTTAATTTAAACCATGATTTCAAAATAAATTAATGACATAAATAACTAATGTTATTAAGATATTAATTTATCAGCTTTGAACTACATCAATGTAATTCAATTACCTGGTCCTGACCATAGAGAAAATAAAAACCAAATGCCATGACATGATTTTTGCTGAAAAGTACATTGTAATCAATGGAATCAACATCGAGAAAAAGCTAATTAAGAATCTATGGTCGTTTCTAATTGGTAAGAGAGATGTTATTCCTCAATTCACATGTCCTTTAAGAAAGTAGAGAAGACATTTTCACCATAAGAAGTACTAAGAGAGATAACTGAAAATTTTGAGAAAAAAATTACACATTTGAAATCACCCATAATTTTATGCCTCCCAGATAACCACACTTTACTTGTTGGTACCCATAATTTCTTCCTCTTAAAAGAAACAAGTTGTTTAAAAATTGATGTAGGTCTTATTTTAATATGTTAGTTATCAAAATTATCAAATTTATAATTAGCACAATTAATTCATGTAATTAATACATAATATTATCACTAATTTCACTGCAACAAGAACAGATTTGTTTTAATTATAGCACACTGGACTAGATTTTAGCAAGAATGTTTACCTTACTGATGTTTAATTTCCTCACTTGCTAAAGGATAACATTTATGCTGAGAATGCTTATTTGTTAAAAATGTGTTATCTGATATATAGTGACTGAAACAGATGCTAACAAGAAAAAGCATACAATACAGAGTATTTTTTTTGCCCTAAATTATCTTTGTAAATTACAACCTAAAATCAGTAATTTGTTTCTGACACCACAGAACTTTCTATACTCAGAGAGGAAACTCATCATAATACTTTCTTCTCAACCAAATTTTACTCCTCTTCCAAGAACAACCAAATTTCACTCCTCCTCCAAGAACAAGATGATAATTTGCTTTCCATAAATTTTTGCCTAACTTCTGAGGTGCAGATTGGGCCTTTAATCCATTTGACTGGCATCTTTGTAAAAAAGAGAAAAGAGAGACACCAGAGAAAATGGCCATGTAAAGACAGATGCAGAAATTCCAGTTATTCTGCCATAAGCCAAGGACTGATTGGGGAGACCAGAAATTTAAGAAGCAAAGAACAATCCCCAACAAGAGTCTTCAGAAGCAGCCAGGCCCTGACAATACCTGGCTAGCAGTTTTCTGGCCCCAGAACTGGGAGAGAATAACTTTCTGTTGTTTGAAAGTCACTCAATCAGTGGTACCTTGTTATGGCTGTTCTAGGAAACTAATACAAATGGTTAATTTAAAGAGAAGAAAGTTTCATATCAATGTTCTAAAATTTCAGTTTAAAAAACTAGAAAAAAAAAAATACCATGAAATGATGCAGCCTAAATAGTAAGTAGAAACAAAGTAATAAAAGATGCGAACAGATACCAATGGAATAGAAAAATAAGTGTTAAGAGAGTCAAAAATAGGTTCTTTAAAATATATTTTTTAAACGAAAAATCACTGACAGGAATGAGAATGAATAAGAGAGAAACACAAATGACCATTATAAGAAACAAACTAAGGATTACCTCCACAGATATCATAGACATCAAAAAGGATACAAGAGATTTCATATTCAATTTTATGCCACTAAAGTTGAAATCCTAGATGAAATATGGGAATTCCTTAATAAACACAACTTACTAAAACAGACAGAGGTGAAATAGAAAAATATGAATAGCCCAACATCTATATAAGAAGTTATAGATGCTAACAAAATTTTTTCCACAAACTTTAAGCCTATATGATGTACCTGTGAATTTTATCAAACTAATAAATAATAAATAGTTTTAAACTTACACAAAATCTTTTGGAAAATAGGAGAGGGATACACTTTGTATCGTGTACTTAGGAGGTGAACAAAACTCTAACATCACAATCTGATAGAGATATTAAATAAAGAAAATTGCAGAGCAATAGCTCTAATGAATATATACAAAAAAACCTTTGACACAATATTAGTAAGTCAAAGCCAGGAATATATAAAAAGGCACAAAACTACCATGCTAAAATGGGGTTTATTCCAGTAATAGAAGATTGCCTTGACATTTGGAAGTTTGTCAATATATTCCACAATATTCATAAAGGGAAATATCCATATAGGACCATTTTAATAGATGTAATTCAATACCAATTCATAGTAAAACTCTCAGTAAACTCTGACTGGAAGGTACATGCCTCGCAATTATGAGGGACAGCTATGAAATACATGCAATACCAAACATAATGGTGAAATATTCATTGCTTTCCCTATAAGTTGGGGAAAATAATGACTGATTGCCCTCCTCACTTTTATTTAACATGTTCTAGAAGTCCTAGCCCCCAAAAGAAACAAAATGAATGAAGAAAGAAATATAAAAATACATGAAAACTAATGAAATAAAACAAAAATTAAAAGCATAAAGATTAGAAAGGAAGAAATAAAATGACTATTCACAGACAACGTGATTATATAGAAAATCCTAAGGAATCTATAAAACAGCTAAAGAATTAATTATCAAAATTAGCAAGGTTGCAAGATTCACAATCTTATATAAAACTCACAAAATACAAAAGTAAATATACTGAAAAAAATTAAGTTTGATTATCAATACTGTTTTAAAATAAATAACTAGAAATTATGTTAGTAAACAAGTAAAACAAACACCTGTACATTGATAATTATAAGAATTACTGAGAAAACTTAAAGACTACAATAAATGGAGAAATAAATGTACTACTGGATTAGAAAACTCAATATTGTAAAAATTTATATTTTCCCCAGGAAGATTTTTTTTAATTGAAAATCACAATTTTTTTTTGTCATTTTATTTATATTTTTTTAATTTTTAAAATTTTAAAAATTTATATGGAAATGCAAAAAGCATATATAGCCAATCTTGGATATAAAAACAAATTTGGAGAAATTAAAATATCTAATTTCAACGTTTAATATAAGGCTACACACCTAAGGTAGACAGCTTGGTTTTGGCACAAGGATAAGTTAAATAGAATCAATGGAAAGGACACACACACACACACACATACACACACACACACTTACAAGGTAAATTTACTGTTGGCTTAGGCTCCAAATTAATTCAATGTGTGTGTGTGTGTGTGTGTGTGTTTTATTTATTTATTTATTTTTTTTAATTTAAAGGCTTTTCAAGAAATTACACTGAAACAATTGTATATCTAATTGTGAAATAAAAAGAATGATTATCCCATACCTCACATCAAAAATTAACCAATAATTTGGAATGGATAATGGAACTATACATAAAAGATAAAATGATGAAGATTCTAAAAGAAAACAGGAGTTTATTTTCACATCCTAAGAGTAGGAAAAAAGTGTTTTACAGAGGACATACAAATTAATAACTACTTAAAGATGCACAATTAATTAGACTTATCAAAAGGCAATGTTAAAAATAATTTATGAAGCAAACCATAGCTAGGAGAACATTAATGTGCTGATTAAACACATATATATACATGCACAATTAATAATTAAAAGACAGATATCTCAATAAATAAATTAGTGAAAGACTGAAACAATCACTTTCAACTAGGAATGTTTTAAAATGGCCATTAGTATCTGGAAAATTGTCCAATATTATTGGTCATCATAGAAATGCATATTTAATTATAGGAGTATATCCCGACACATCCTATCTACTACGTAGAATGATTAAAACTAGACCAGTACCCAGTCTTTATTCCTTGAGGATTCCCCATGGGTGATTCTCTCCTGGGGACTACAGATACCTGCTTTGAAAACATAATCAACTCTACTCCAGAGTCTCCACTGTGATGACTCCTTACAGATCCAGAAGACAAGCTTGCAATTTTGCTTACATTACAACAGAGATGCCTATTTAATATGTTAGAATTTTGGCATCCACACCAAAGAGCAATTTGAAAAACAAATATATCTATACATTTAAATTCCAAAATATGAACCCACTTAAAAACATGATTTTTAAATTTGCAAATACAAGAAATTTCCCCACACTTGTAAATTATGTAGTGTATATCTTTATTTCCAACTTTCCATGGAATTTAGGCATTTTCTCTGAAGGAGCTTCATGAATGAATCCATCTCTATAATGCCACTTTCTTATGGGACCCCAGTACTATTAAGGGAAATCCTGTCAACAATATAATAAACAAAGAGCATAGTTCATTCATTTAATAAGCATTTATAACTGGTACGCTTCTACACTCTAGTAATACAGCATTGGGGAACTAAATCTTTGCCCCCAGGAGGTTACACTCTAATTGGGATATGTAATAATAATTTTTTTAAAGTTTAATAGATTATACGTATGTTACAATGGGAATAAGGGTGGCCAAAGGAGGAATCAGTAGGAAATTGAAATTTTAATAAAACGTTAAGGAGGGCAGGGAGCCCGCCTGCATCTAATGTGTCTGTTTAATAGCAAGTCTCCAACTTCGCTCCAGCATTTTTAGCACACCTCTGTTCTAATTAACTGACAGCTGTGGATTAACAGCGGTTAAAATTTGGATCTAATTCCTTAGTAGACATATATTGTTTTTCCAGCAACCTTGCCCCCTTTATTTCTGAAACCAGCAACCTTTCTCTGTGAATCCTAAATCCATCTTTCAGAACTCCAAACCAACCGACGCAGGGTTAAGATTCAACCAAGGCCCTGGCCAGCCATAGGCCTTCCCAGGGTTTTTAACCATAGATCTGAGGAAAGAGTCTCAGTGTCCTTCTATCAGCAAAATGGTGATACATAGAGAGCACAAGTGCTACCAGCTACACATATGCACACGTCTTCCTCTTTGGGTGTGCCCTGGCTGAAGTCGGGTTCATGCAAATTGCAAAACATAATTTTAAATGACACAATCAATTATGTACCAGTCATTCTGGTAGGCTCTACAAAGTAAACACTGTTAGGATGTCTCAAAATTACTCCAAAGAAACCTGATTTAATTACAAATCTCAATTGGAGAGCACTCATTATCACATAAACCATCATCTCATTGAACCCTTGCTAAACTCACACTTGGCTTACTCCACTCCATGACCTCCCCAAACCATACAGACAATTAAGTTGCAGAAACACGTTTAAAACTAAAAAACCAAAGCTAAACTATCAAAGTTATAATACTGATGATTTTTCTAGGTGTCCAGGTTTTGGAAGAAAATTTGTTTATTATTATTATTTTTTTAATTCTACAAATTCTACAAATATTTATGGAAAAGTCTAAGATGAGAAAGTAATAACAATAAAGATAAAATGTTGTGACAGTTCATACAAAGTAGAAGTTGGCATTTGGACTACTCCATAAATATTGCAGAGAGAAAGGAAAGGGAGATTCTTTTCTACTTGTTATTGTGTTCTTCTTATACTCGTTACTCTTTCCTGTTCCCTCCAATGGCTTTTGTTTTTTTAATCTTTAGACAAATGTGACAGAGAATTTGTTCCCAAAGTTAACTTCCAATCCTGCGTCGATTTGACTAACATTAACAATTGTACAAAGCTTTAGAATGTGACAGGTAATTAAAAGTATTATCAAATTGTTACATAATTATACTCTCCTAGTTCAGAAATATGGACACAAGTTTTCTTCAATTTATGGAAAACCAAGTGAGTAGTGTTCAGATGTTTAAAAAGCAATAAAGCTGACAATTGACAGAGCTATTATTTAAATATTCAAACCCTTAGTTTTATATCCTTTCTACCTAAAGGTATGCAAATGTACTATATTTAAGAGGCTTGTGAATTGGCAATCACTTTTTGTTTTATTATTATTATTATTATTATTATTATTATTATTATTTTAAATCTGATACCTACTAACTGGTTACTCCTTCAGGAATTAACTCTGAGCAATAGGAGTAGAAAAGATGTCAAATGTCTGTTATTTCAAGGAACAGAAACTAAGACCAGCCCAAATACAGAATTTACTGCACAGGCAATGGGAATTTCATGGGAAAGTCTTGCGTGACTTTGGTGATATGGAACCAGAATTCAACGTTTATCAGGATATGAGACGGTAACTCGCTGTTTCTGATCCTTTTTACTTACTCTCAGAAGAAACACTGTCCCTTCCCTATTTGAGTCCCCGATCTGGGGATTTGATTTCTCTATTGATTCGTAGTCTGTGTTTGCCCTTAACTTTACTTAGATCTTTCATGGTGCTGTTTCAGGCCTTGAATCAAATGAAACTGTAGCTCCAGAGACAACAGTATGTGTCTCTGAGTTTAATTTAATTTATTAGTATTTTTTAAAGATCAGTCTGCTCCTTAGCCAATTTGTTGAGTCTGTTTAGATTAAATACGTATATACTCTGGTCTAACCTGATACAGCCAGAAGAATGGATTCAATAATACAAACATGGGTGTCCCAGCATATCTATTACAAAGAATTTGCTCAGAGACAGTTATACGAAGGATTTTGAAATTTTGTTGGAGTTGAGTTAAATTTACTTCAGATCTTTATTTTCCCTAAGAGGGTACATTATACACATACCTACTAGAACTCTTGTCTTTACTTTTGCTTTAGTACACACAGGCACTATTTCAAGGTATCCAGATAAAAGGGCTCAGAAAACGTTTAGTAAATGTGTTCTTCTGGATAAAGTCAAACTCTTTTGCACCTAAGGAATTTCTAATAAAATCAATAGCCAGAATGAAATTTTATAGAAGCAAAAACATGTGAACCATGACTGACAAAAGTATGTGAGGTGTGACTGACAAAAACATTAGTCAAGTTTTCTTGGGAGCAAATCAGCATAGTCTGGGCAAAATTATTATGATTATAGCAGATTTAAAAATATGGATCATTCAGAACTGACTAGCAACTCCTGATTATCATGGATTTTGAGAGTGACTTTCTTTTATTCTCATCACATTTCCTCTAGAAATAATAATAGACTTATAGAAACACTGCAAAATAGTACAAAGAACTCCTGCATAAAATTCACATCCAGATTTCCCAAATGTGAATAGTTTACCAGTAAAATATATATTGTCTATGAAATTTTCTGAACCATTTGAAAATAAATGGCAGACATGACTCCTTCCGCCCTTAAAAAAAATATCTTGAAAACAAGGACTCTCTTACCTATAAACAGTACAAATATGAAAATCGGGAAGTCACCACTGACATAATAAAATAACCTAATCTGTCGACCTTATTCAAATTTTGACAATTTGTCACAAATTTCCTTTACCTGGTCAAGGACCCAATCCTATCACATGTTGCATTTAGCTGTGACGCTCTTTAATCTTTAATTTGGAACAGGTCTTTAGTCTTTGTCTTTCAAGACATTGCTACTTACAAGGAATACAGAATCTCTCTCAGTTTAGGTTTGTCTGATATTTCCTCAGATTTTGCATTTTGAGGGAATATCATGAGAGCGATTTAGCATTCTTCTCAGTATATCATATCAGGAAACATATGATGTGGATTTGTCTGATCGCTGATATTAAATTGCTCACTTGGTAATGGTGGCATCTGTGAGATTTCGCTATGATAAACTTAGTGTATTTCCTTTGTAATAAATAAGTGTACATACTGTGGGAAGATACTTTGAGAATATATCTGGTTTCCTAAGCTTTCATCTCCTAGTGTCCAGCATCCATGAATGTGAATGAGTTATTACTCTGATGGTGACCAATAGTGACGATGGTGATTTTATTATTCAGCATTTTATTAGTTCAGCTTTAAGCCCATAAATGTTCTGAAATAGTCCTAAAACCACAGCAGGATGAATATTTCCAAATTTAAAATAATTATTTCAGAATTTTGTTTCTAAGCAATTTGCCATTCTACTTTCTCAGTGAAGTATACTGCTTTAGTAAGTGAGGGCAAGTTTTCAAGGGAGGGAATAAAATGAACAGAGGTAATGCAATTTGTATCTACAGTGTATTTGCATCTCTTCTTAGCTTATTCAGTAATTTGAAAGATCAATACATTTGGCATTTTAAAAAAAATTACTTCATTTTGTTGTTGTTGTTTATTTGCTTTAGTTTAGCTTTGGGCTTTTTTTGTTGTTGTTTATTATTCCCCTATAATTCTTTTATTCCAAGTGGCAATTCAGGTGTTAGATGTTATCCATTTATTCAGCAATGTCGCACCAAGTGATGCTACAATCACCGATTCCAAATATAGTAGGGACTTGTCTAATATGATGAATCACCTTTCCCTGCAAAGCACTGTGGCTTTGCCTTTAGGAGCTCCATTCTTGCTTTTGGTCTGAGACTGCCTTCCTATGAGCTCTTTGCCCTCAGCTCTAACTATATATGAGCAAATGCTATAAACAAGTCCCTGAGTTATTCTTTGACACTTACCTGAGGTTTTCACTCTCAGCAGCAGAGTTCATCAGCGTATTGAGAAAACGTCTCTTGGAAAAGAGAAGGAAATCCACCAGTACCTGTCCTATCATGGCCGACCTGTATTTCTCTGGTTTTATTTTTTCCTTGCTGACAAATAGACCCTCATTGCTTTAGAAAATTAAATAATAAAAATACGAAGACTAGAAGATTCTCGGCCCTGATATCAAAATGGAAAATTTCATCTGCAGTCAGAATCACAGATGCTCAACACTCAAGGGGACTTTGAAGGCCATCTTATCCTAACCCTCTGGTGGAGATTTGGTTCAGTGCTACACAACCCTATACAGATGGTCCCTGAATGACAGTGGCTCAACTACAATTTTCTGACTTTATGATGGCGCAAAATGATAATGCATTCTGGAACATAATTTGAAATTTGAATCTTGATCTTTTCTCGCTAGTGGTCTCACACTCCGTCGTGTGTCGTGTTGCTAGGCAGCAGCAGCAGCGAGCCTCAGCTCCCAGTCAGACACGTAGTCCCGAGGGCAAACAACCACAACTCTGCTATGCCCGGTAGTGCCCGAGCTTTTCGAGCACTGTATTATGCTCTGAGACATTTATCGCGAGCGAGGCTAAGCTATGATGTTTGGTAGGTTAAGTGTACTTAATGCATTTTCGACGTGTGCTATTTGCAGTTAGGATGGGTTCATGTGGACATGACACCATTGTAAGTTGAGAAGCATCTGTATGCTATTTTCTCAGGGCATTTGTTTGGCCTTTTCTTTGCACACTCTTCCCATATCTAATTCAGAATCATGCCTTCAAGTTTTTAAACAGATTTTTGTGATATGATTTTTCTCTGCACAAACATAAAGAAACATTTTGTACCCATTTTCAAATCACCAGAAGGTTATTAAGAAATCTCCCTTGTCCTGGCGGGGCAATCCTAAGGTTTCATAGCCTTTGTTGAATAAGCTAGGATCATTGCATTCTTGCACTGCTTTTTGTGTGCTCTTTATGGGTCTGTACACTTAAATCCATAAAAATCAAAGAGCAGAATCAATCCCTAGCATGTCAATACTCCTCTGATTGTTAACATAATTTCACAGGTGCATTTGTCTTTAAAGGGGCTCCACCCTCATGAGGCATGATTTGAATTCACATTGCTTGGAAATATGGTTCAGTCACAGGAGACTACAACCAAAATGAAATTTTATCTTGGCAGTGTATATTCCAATAACTACAGACTCTGAAATGAGCTTTGATATAAAATACCGCAGAATGAGGAAGGGCAACACATTAACCCTCAAGGAGGCTGACTTCAAATCGGTGTAGCATGTTTTACAAGATGTGATGATTACTAAAAACTTTCTGGTTGCCATGTCTAAAGAAAAACTGTAGCAACCATGATTGACTCCTAGTTTTTTTCCCGTATTCTCAAAGTGCTAAATTTGACGAGGCATTACTCTGACGAACGTGCACAGTAAATAACCCAAAGCATGGAATGTATCATTGGAAGACCTACTGTTGATGAAATCATCGTGATTTTTATAGCCGAGCTCACTTTTACAAGCAGAAGTGCTGCAGAGGTCAAAGACCTGTTTCATGTCATATGGCGATTGAACGAAGCTGAACACCCACCGTGAGGCACTGAGGTGGCCAGCTGGCACGGTGGCGGTTTTGCAATATTGTTTTGCCCACCCACACAGTGTGTTCTCAATCAGTAAATAAGGAACACAACAGTAGTTTTATAAAATTACCAAATATATACAATTAACTCATGGGATAAAAGTATTGATAATAAAGAAAAGAGAAAGACATTGCATATGAATCTTAAGTATACTGGAGGGATAAACCCTTTCCAAATGCAATGAACAGGCAAGAAAAAAAAAATCTCTTAAAATGCCATATGAGACAATACAGTCTGCTACTTTCAAGTTTCAGCCGAGAAACTAAGGATCAGAACTAGATTTAACTACCAGTTTTAGCCATAATATTAAGATATAATACACTGTAGGATATATTCAGTACCTTTTCTGGCATTTTGAAAAGCAAGCACCCTGTGAAGTAAAACGCTATGTATTAAATGGCTTGACATGGAACACCTATGTCATGCTCCAATTTCAGAACCTAACACAAAACCCTGACATTCTGATAAATGAAAACTGTGGGGTAGCTAGGATGATTTAAACAGTTAGCACCTCTCTAGTTGATGGTTTTACTTGTTTAAAACAAAATTTTAATGCCAATTGCAAAATAACTTTACTGTGTTTCCTAAATCAATGCATGCATTAGGAACTGTTTTTATTATTTGAATAATAAAATAATTAAATTTAAAAAATATTTTAACCAAAATCATAAATGTGGGTTGAAAAAAAACTTGCTTTGGTTTAGATCAGGAATGGGTCAAACATTTACATATAGAGACTGTACACTTTGCATGAATAAAGTTTCTAGATAGTTTCATAGGTAAGATATCATAATTTCTGTTTTGTTTTGTTTTGTTTGTTTTTACAAAAAGAATTCTGGTGCTCTACAACTTGAAGTTCCATTTAATCTACTGTTCTTTTGCTGCAGCCTCTGTCTGTTTTCATCCATGGGGTATCTCGTACATATCTCTGCATGATGTTTCTGCTGGCTCACTTTGTAAACTATCTGCAAGTTTTTTCAAATAAACTAGACTGTGATTCCTATTGAAGGTATCTGGTCACCAAGTAAAAAGATAACCAGAGAAAATATTATTTTTAAATGGGCCAGATTCTGCTACAAGAGTAAATTATTATTGACTCTCCCATCCCTTTGTTTTGAGATTTTAAAGAAAGCCATATGGCCCAGTGAAATTTAAAAGTTTCCAATGATTCACTTGATGATCATAATATATTTTTTTTGTTGTCGTTGTTTTCCCTACAGCCCTCTTCAGTTGAACCTTCCTTCCTTCAGGGTCTCAGATAATTCTTTTTAGATTTTTTTATTTTTTTTTTAAACACAACAATAACCATGCAAAAATACAGGTTGTGTGGATTGAAGGAGGGTAAAAAAAAAAAAAAAAAAAAAAGAGAGAATGGAGCAAATTTGTCTTCCATTAGCACATTTTGATTATAATTAGCATGTTCACATGACTTTGTTTTCTCAAATACCCTTCTAAACACTTATAACATGTCCCATTTTGGCCTAGATTCTGGATTCTCAGTTAGGGTACAACCTTGTAATCTGCCTTTAGCTGTAGAGAGAGATGAGGGAGAACACGAAATGGAATTTTAGGTGCTGTGACTTCAAGATTAAAATGGCCAATGTTTGTGGGAAAGGGCACTGTCTGCCATGACATCCTAAATCTGAGGACAAGAAGGTGGCATCCAGCAAATTTTCCTGAGAAAAAATTCACAGGGAAATTAATATTTTGTGGGGTGCTCTTTAAGGGTTTAAGGAGTTAATTCTTAAATATACAAAATTTGGCTGATACTCAAAGGCAAAAAGCAAGGACGGAGATACTAAGTATGGGGAGGGGAAAAGAAACAAGACTACGATAAGCTGAGGTGCAAAGTGGACTTGCTATATCCCTGGCAGTCAGCCAGGGGTGCGCCGAAGCCCACACACCTCAGAGCAAAGCCCTGGGAAAGGCTGGGTACCGCGTACGGCCCTCAGCACCAGTCAGGCAGAACGAGAGCATTGGAAATAGAATTGAAATCTGAATTTCAATCCAGACTTTTTAAATATCTAAAAAATAATTTTGGAAAAATTACTTTATATCACTGGGTTGAGGTATCAGCATCTAGAAATACTACATAAAATAATCAGACTAAAGTGCATACCATTTCTAAATTCAATGTCCATAAAATGAGGTGGAGAGGATCCCCGATATGAATATACTCACAGAACTGCTGAGGTAAATGGCAAATTTTGTATATACTTTTCACCTGTAAATGACTCCATCAAGAATGTCATATATTGACTGGATTTAGTCAGTTGTGTTTTTTTTTAAACTCTCCTTTTCTACCACCCCTATGGAAGCAAAGAGCACATTTTTTAACTGTATAACATTGGGAACTGTGCATTTTTTCTTCTTCTTGTGATACATATCCTTAAGTGGTTTAAAACAATCATTAGTTCTGATTTATGTCTTGTATATAAAGAGAGTAAACTATTCTCTCACTGTAGTAGTTTCCAAGATATCATTTAATAAATGACAAAGTATCGAGTTAACAAAAGAAACTGAGGTCATTAATAAGGAAAACTGCTTTTCTGGAAACCCAAACATCTGAACAGCTAAGCTCTGATTTGAAATAAGCAATTTAAAATTTTATGATAAGACAAATATGTTACTATGACACCACTGAAGGTACATATGCTGAACTTAATTTTTCCTCTGGGAGGGGGAACCGCCTGCAGAGGGAAGCCATCAGTCTGGGGCGTAGACGGGGAAGGAGGGAAGAAAGAATGTTCTCGTTCATTTAGTGGTGGGAGTTAGGAGTGGATCCCACAGCCATTACAAAAGATCTTGTTTCTAACTAAAAATCCTGATATTTTTCAATCTTTGTTCTCTGAATTCCTTTAGCAGGGCCTTCTTTTCAGAGTACACTGGCAGGATATTTTTTTCCAGGAAATAATAGCCTGAAAGCATACGGGATGGCTTCACATAGGTGGTTTTATATATTAATAATTGTAAATGAGCTAATCAAAATCTTAGGAGTACAAAAAAAATCTATAAAAATAAACTTAGGGAAGTCATCTCCTCCTCCATTTACTTCCTGCCAGCCTTCAACAATCATGTGTAACTCAGGAGGTTAAAATGTTATTAAGTAGACTTAAGACTTATTTGCAGAAAAAAATTAAGCTGTTATGTACAGTCAATAAAGCAGTGCATCACAGATCAGATAATTATGAGACCACTGATTTTAAAAATATTTGGATTAGCTAAGAAACTATAATTACAACTGTATATAGTTTATTTGGTCAACGACTAAAACAATAAGATAAAAATTACATTTACTTGATAATGTGCTTTCTCTAAATAATGTGTATTTAACCACAATTATAAGTGAAAGTGTTAATAATAAAAACAAAATTAAGGAGATGTCTAAGACATATTTTTTAAAAGCTCACACAAGTGATTGTAATTCTTTTCTTGTTTTATCTGATTATTTTAGCTCTTTAAATCCAAATTTAGAAAATGCTTATACCTCAAACAACGTTTTATTCATATTTTCCTGTTTCAGATAAAATCAGTCTTCCTCTCTGGCATGTCAGCTATTAAAAGAAATAGCTGCAGGGAATCAAAGATTTAGATTTTCAAATAAGAAAAAATGGTTAGCTATTTAATTTGACAGTTTATTTCCAGAAGTCTAATCCTATCAGTTTTTACTTACAGTATTTTGCAAGAAAGGGAAATTTACTGAACAAATAAGAGACAATCCAAATATTTTATAATTTTAGGAACAATGTCAAAGAAATAACGTGTGTGAAGGTACTTGGAATAAAAATTTTTCAAACTAATAATCATTTTACAAAATAATCTCATCACATCTTTCTATTGCCTTATACTAAAGCATCTTTCAAAATTGCCACAAAATGAGTCTTCTAGGGAAGGTAGTGGCACTGATATTTCTATTAGTCGTAATAACTAACATGATTTTTCAATAGAACTGAAAACATCACTGAAATGAGGTTAGTGTCTTGCTACATCCACATGTACTGGTGGACAAAACTCTCAGGAGTCTATAATATACACAGTCATAACTATCATTACAATGTGGATAATTCGAAGAACGTATCAGTGAGCACTTTACATCTCATTATTCTGCATAGACTCTAATAATGCTCTGGAGTGTTACACATCGGAGCATCCTGCATTGATATGACAAGGCCAAACCACCGGGCTTTATATTTCCCACTCTGTCAACCACTTGACGAAGAGTGGAGCTGCCTGGGAAGGGTGCGTTCTCATGGGGGTAGGGGGCGGCTTACTGCAGCTGAGACAGCTCCTGAAATTGATGACAGGTAGACACCAGTCACTGACTGTCCTCTTTGCCGTTAAGCAAAGAATGCTTCCTTGAGTTGGGATCCAGGCAATGGATTTATATTTCTCTCACAAGGGTGGTAACATTGAGTGTAGGAAGTGGTCAGATTCTTGATTATTTTGAAGGTAGGGCTGAGAGAATTCCCTGATAGATTTGATGTGTGCAGTGAGAAAAGTAGTTGTCAGGAAGATCCCTAGATTAGTGTTTTCTAAAGAGAGTAAAATGTATGAAAGGCGAACTACTTTTTTTTTTTTTTTCTTTTCTTTTCTGAAATAAGAGGGGTAGATTTGGAGAGTGGAGAAATGAAAAGTTTTGTTAGGGCAAATTAAGTGTGAGCTCTGCATTAAACATCTCATGTAGATGCCAAGTGTAGACTTAGATGTATGAGGTTAGTGGAGAATCAGGGGTAGAAAAATAAATTTGGACATCTTTACAGTCATAGGATTGGACGGGAATGAGGTTAAGATAAAATGAGGAAGCCAAGCATGGAGCCAATACTTAGAGTTAATCCAACATTTATTTAGACGTTGAAATGATGAGGAGGATCCAGAAAGGAGACTTAAAAAAAAAAAAAAAAATTCAGTGAGATGACAGAGAAAAAGAGAATAAGCAACTGAAGATGTTTCAGGTTTGAAAAAGAGAGGTCAAGATGTTTCTAAATCGTTGAATCTGAATGTTTTCATGTTATGATAGAAAAACTCTCCCTCGATTCAAAAGGAATACAGCTGACGTTGGAATAGTGCACTGTTGTTGAAGCATGGCATTGTCTCTATAAAAACAAATGACTAAGCAATATCCACTGGCTTTCACAAAGTTGTACTTAACTATAAAGATGCTTTTGGAAGTGAATTATAAATTACCTTTGAGAAAGACGAGAAAGAGTTTAATATGCTTAACTGTAATGATTGCCCAAAAAAACATTCCAAATTCAGTCTAAATGTATTCTCTTAGGTACCCAAAGCTGTGTTTTTTGCATAAGTTTCTGCTTGGTCAGTAGCTAATTTCACATGGGTGTCTTGCTTATCAAGGGATTTTTTTTGGATTGGCATAACTAGAAATACTATTAGCTTAGGTTTTTCTCTCATGGTTTTCTTTTTCTGTGTTAACTGTATATGTAAAACTGAGTATCAAAATACACTTGTAGATATGTTTAAATTATTTTTAAATAATAAATTATTTTAAAGTTTCTTAACATAAAAAATGAAAATGAACATGAAACCCATTAGAGACACATTACAAAAAGTTAAGCCTTGTGCATTTTAAATGTATTGCCCATTCAGCATTTGGGCAAAAGTTATAATGCAGTTTTACCACAGCAAACAATTAGTATTGTCAGTTAGTATTGTCTTAAATATACTGAAAATAAAGTAGCAGGTTACATTTGGACCAAATAATTTTAAATGTAAATTAATGTGTGATAAAAATTAATCAAAAGCTACTTTGTTTACTTAAGAAAAAAAAATCACCTGTACAGTGCTTCTTGGCCATTACCTTGTTTTCCTTTAGTGAGTATTATCAATGGTATAATGTTTTTAAAGATTTGTATTAAAATATAGCTAACATACAACATTGTATTATTTTCAGGTATACACAATAGTTACTCAAAATTTATATACCTAAAGAAGTGATCATACAATAAGTGTATAACTAAAGTTAATATATCTTATTCTTTCAGTATTCATATGTGGATTTAATACTCTTGAAATATATTTTTTCAAATCTCCATATAAAATTAGATTTCTAATTTTTTACTCTTTCAGTAACGTAATACTCCATGTTGAAAAGAAGTCTTAGTTATGAAGAACCATGTTATATATTAATTACTACATGACCACATGTGCCCTGGAAAACATTTTCAAATTAAAATATTTATTTAAGTAAACCAAAATTATATTTGGGTATTCCCAATCAGACTAATGTTTGTTTCTGGTGGAAATACTTGCTTAACTTTCAATTTGTTAAAGACTATTTCAATCATTGTATTGTTTACTTTTAAGACAATGAGGATAATATGAATTTTTTTGTAATTTGCAAAAATATATTGCAAGTGAAAATGTAGTTTACCCATGAAATAATCTTGGCATGATTGGAATTTATTTTAAATTATGTAAATAGTGAAACACTGCCATAACTCAATAAGGTTCAAAAATTTAACTATAAAAAATGTGAGGTCGTGACAACACAAAGTTAACAAAAAAATACATTGTTTTAAATTGATCTTCCAGTTACTCTGATAAAAGAAAAAGGAAAAAATGTTGTCTTTTTAAAATTTATTAGGCTGAGTATGAAAAGGCCTGTTGGCAACAAGGAAAGTATACACCCTATACGAATCTGAGAAAGACTGAAATGATACGAGACAGGCATTAAACCCGCCATCTGCCTCCCCTGTCACCAAGAACAAATCAGCTTTCATTCCACACTGTCACTTCTTGAGAACTTGGGCTGGTCATTGCATTAGCGGTATTCAGAAATACCACATAATCTCCATTTTGATACTGTGGGTGTTTTACTGTAATTTGAAATTATCAACTACTCAACAGCCTGCATCCGTTGGTACATTCATCATCTTGCTTATTGCCAAGGTTTCTGTAGTTATCTGACTATCTAGTTCTTTATAATATCCCCTTTCTTGTGGCTTCCCAGAGTATGGGCTTAATTGACAAGAATGGCCTTTCCAACTAAAGAATAGCCTTTTTAACAAGAATGTAAATAGAATAGTTGTACTTCTCTAAGGAAAACTCTAAACGCATTGTGTTACGTTTGCTTTTTAACCATTGTTAGCTTAAAAGGCAAATGTTTGCAAAGTGTTCTTTAAAAAATAGAGCTCTATCTCAACCCACAATTTATTTCTACATTTACTTTTTCTTCAGCCTACAAGGGACTTATGGGAGCTCATTAAGATAAAAACATGAATAATTCACAGCCTTTGTGTCTAAGCTGCTCATAGATGACAGTGAAAAACAAAGAAAGAAAAATTATAAGAAGCGTGATAAAGGCTGTAAAGGAATACTCGCAGGACTCAGTAATGCCACCAAGAGCAAGTAAGTTCGAAGGCAGAACATATCTATATAGAACGTTTGGAAGAGGTATCAAAATGAAAACATGGGAATTAATAAAATCGATTAAGAATTTGATGTTCTTTAAAGTTACCACTCATAATAGAGCAGCAATTCTTTTTGAAGACTGGTACAAAGGGAATCTTACTACCTTTACTGAAAGGAAATTAAGGAGATCTCATGAGCAAAAATATTTCAGTTACTTCTATCTGATCTATAGGGCTCTAGAATACTTACACTAGGGATTGATAAGACAAACAATCTGCAATCTCATAATGAAAAGATGATTACATTTCATATATGCCTCCCTTGGGGAAGAAAAACTATATTTAAAATCAGCTTATCCAGCAAATAATATAGTTTAATTTCATCATGGGTTTGGATCCCAGGCATAGGTTTATAGCCATGTTAGCAAATATTAGTTCCGGTGTGTTTTTCTACCAAATCCCCAAACTTTCCTCTGGGGAGATAGAAATGAGAGATTATCAGAGTTCTTTTAATGCCTTTATCCATTGTCTCCATAACCAATTTCAAGATGAAAATGCCAATGAGACTGTACAGTAAATCCATTGCAGTGCTCTGGGATGGTACCAGTATGAACTATAAAGCATCACCCTCAGAGCAGTTCCATGTTTTGTTTTTAGAATTCTACCAGCCTCTAGCAGTTAAAACAGCAAATAGGGATGAATAAAAGAGCCCCCAAAGTACTGAGACTATAGCTAATTCTACTCTATTCAGGATGTCCCTGTCTCAGAGCTCAAGGTGGGATGTATTTGTTCAAGGAAAAAATCTTGAGGAAAGTTTTCAACATGCACATCTTTTTTTAAGTCATTTTGAACACAACACTCTTGAATTATCTCTATTGGTTCCCGTTTCAGATCTACATTTTTTCTAAAACTATTTATTCTTATTCTATCCTAATTTGTTCTACCTGAAGTATTAAATTGTAGCATATGCCACACAACAACAACCAATATGATTTTAGATAAAGCTTTTAAATTATTATTAAGAATAGCTCTTGTTTATTTATTTGTGTGGGGGGGGGGAGGGGGGGGAAGGATTTGCCTCTTTACAATCCACAATTCCTTTTTACCGCTGTCTTATCACTTTCCACCTCTCCAGCAGCTTCTCCTACTTTCTTGACTGCCTTTTTGTGTTGTATTTCCTTGCGTCCCCTCCTTATCTCACCTTGCAAACATTAGTTTTCCCTGAAGTTCTGTGCTTTGGCTTCTACTTGACTCTGCGTTCTTCCGTAGCCATCTGCCCAGTTCTATATTTTCAATATATTGCAAACATGTCAAGCTATCAAATCTCTGATTTCAACTCAGCCTTCTCATCTAAATCTCCAAATGCTGTATACCTTAACGAGATGTTTAAAAATTATACCTTATAACATGAGATTGAAAAAGACTTCCTTCATTTTCCAATTTCATCTGCACAGTCTCTTCTTTTATTTCTACTTTATATTAATTGAAACATATTCTCAGGAGATAAAATTAGTGTAGCATGGAAGGAGAAAAATCATTTTCCAAAGGAAATGTACTTTGTGCATACTTGACTCAAATTCAGCCAAACATTATTTACTCCAATCATAAATCAATAATACAATGTCAAAACAATTTATTTGGTAGTCGTTATCTTTAGGGAAGAATTTTTTTCATGGTCTTTATTGTATATTTGAGGTATCTGACTGATATAAACTATTTGTGTATCCTCTGGCAATTATATTCTCAAGGAAAGTTGTAAAATGTTATACATAATTCATTTTCCTAATGGATGCTTAATGAACTATCACAAGGAGAAATGAAGTTAATTCATGTATTTATTCAGTTTACAAATTGATAATACTGCAAGTTTTCCTAAACATGAGTATCTCTTAAGCAGAACTGGTAAAGAATAAATCTTAAATAAATAAATTTTACGAACTATTTAATTTTATACTCTATTGGAGGAATTCTTTTTAAGTAGGTAAACTATCATCACTCTGTGGAGGACCCAGATCTCTGAATATAGATACTTACTTACTGAAAATCACTGCTGCATTAACTCAGAGCAATGGTATTGAAAATCAGTTGCTTTTGGGAAAAAACAAAAACAAAAACAAAAAACTGACGATTGAGTTCTCTATTAGATAGAAGTTGGGGACATTTTGAACTTCACTATTTTGTGCCATAGTCCGATTATTTTGGCTGGTCCAAAATAAGCTTTGGGATTCCTTTAAAGATCTTCATTATTTGATTACAGATACTGTGTCAAATTTTGTTTGTTTGTGTGCTTCTGCCTTCAATTAAGTCTTTTGTGTCAACACTGGAAATTTTATTCTCATGTACTTTAATACAAGAAAAAGCATAATCTAATTTCAATGTGTTTTTTAATGAAATCCAGTTTGTTACAAAGACAATTCAGCTGAGATACAAATAGCTCTATATATTTACATATATATGTAAATATATGTAAATATATGTAGATATATAGTGCTATATATATATGTGCCATTTTCCTTCTGTTAATACTATCCTCAATTTTCCTTCTATTAATACTAACTTAAATTTTTGTTCTTGAGAGTGGACATTCAGAAATGAGGTACCAGCTACATTTCAGTATGCAGTTGTATAATGCGATTGGCATCTGAAATATTTATACTGTGAAATACAGCAAAATTATAAAATACCACTTAATTTAGATATCTACTGTGAGAAGACATGCTGTTTCATTATTTATAATTATTATCAATTTAGAACAGATGCAATAAATTACAAAGGCGATGTTTACAATAGTCATAATCTTTAAATAGATATAACCTGCATAAACTAGAATATAACAAAAATCACATAAAATCCCATTAAACAGGAAATCAGAAAAGCAAGTCCTTCTGTTCTTTAGTTTGTCTATTCTTTTAAAAAAACGATTGATATTTATTATAATATCTTAGAGACATTCAGTAAAATACAAAAACAGATAGAGAAGAGTATACCAAAGAACCCTGAATCAGAGTTCAGTAGAGACATAAACCATGTCCGTACTTTTAACAATTTAATGTGAAGCATAAATTGAACTTAACGTAAAGAATGGTTAACTAGCTGTTGAAAAACAATAAAATAGAAATGAAGGTATTGCATTGGAAACAAGTGAAGGAAACGATGTCACCCCAGAACTAGGAGAACAAAGGAAGAGAGGTTGGGATTATTGAACCTTTGATGTTTGGGAGATGGTTTCTTCCAAACTCAACACCAACCCCCCAGGGGTGCTGTTTGTCTGGCCAAAGTATGTGGAGCTTAGAAGGGAGGCTTTAGCTCAGGACATTCACACCCCATTCCATTAAGGGAAATAGACCAAGATGTTCATTTCAATGTGTGGTGTTGTAGGGAGAAGTTTAGACCACTCAGCTGTCTATTAATGGAGAAGAAATAAACAACATGTACTGAATACACAGTAAAAAATACTAAAGCATCCATCAGAAGCATCAAACTTGATGTTGACACAGTAAGGAAGACTAATATTAATATTATAGAAATACTATGTTGCCATTTACTTAATAAATATTACACGAACACACACACAATCAGTACTGCCAATTTACAAAGACACATGTAATTACAAAGATACATATATAACCCATTAAATGATTTGTTATATAGGGAGCAGATCAGGAATGGGATTAAAAGTAATAAATAATCAATAAAAAATGATATGATTAAAAATTGAATATCTTATTGATAATAGAGTAGGCCACTGCATAGATCTTTCCATCCTGCTCCAAAATGGTGACCACGTCTACAATAAAAAACAAAGAGGTCTTCATATCTGGTATTCTAAGGAGACCCACCAATAACTGAGGCCAGACTCTTCTTACCTCTGGGTTTATTACATGCTGAAAGATTGATGAACCAGCTGGACTACCTCCAACCATCACCCCAGCAAACGCTTATCCTTCAATTCACAGCTTCTAAAATATCCAAAACGACCAGGGGGGAGAGTCCTCTGCATAGAAGGGCTATGGTAAGTCTTCTCTGATTTCCCCCAGGTGAAGAGACATTTCCACTGCTAAGCCAAGTAAATAATCAAAAGCCCAAGAGAATCACTTGTAGAGCTTGGGAGAGGTGAGAAATATACACCAAACAATCCAAACAATCTACTTTTTTTTTTTTTTTTTTTTTTTACTTGGAGGATAACATTCCAGAGACAGAGCTAGATTGGAGTCCAGGACCAGACATGTGTTTGGGTTCAGTTGCTCTCAATCCACCAGATTGCATGCAGAAATAGCTCCATGCATTTCTGATCTCAACATGTTGTATAAATAAAAAGCAGGACTGAGCTACACATTCAGTTATATAAAATCCATAAATCTGAAATGCAAGGTCATATGGATCAAGATGCTTTGAGCATCTGCCTTATTCTTCTTTGTTGGAAGAGACTTTATTGTGATAATTTCATCCAAAAGAGAATAAGGAGAACATCAAGTTGCCTGACTACCAAGCTTCTAAAAGGGTGCACTTACAGTGTAAAACAGACGAGGCCAGGAAGGCTACACTAACAGATTTATCATCAGTGTTTCAAAAGTGATGCTCGTTAGCAATTTATAGGGGAAAAAAGTCTTCTGAAAAATAAGGGTTATGCAAGTTAGAAATCTAGAATTCATCTTTGGTACCCCACTGTCTCTCATCTTCCTATTTGATCTATCACCGTGCTCTATATATTTTATGGACCATGTAATGCTTTGAACCTATCCACTTCCTGCCATATCAACTGCCATTATCCTAGGCTAAGCTATCAGCTCTAAACCCTACTGTTCTAATTGTCTCTGGACTTTCAGTATTCATACTGGCCCTTTCCAATCAGTTTACTACACTGAAGCCAAAGTGATCATTTAAAAATACGATTCTAACCACATTGTCATCCAAATGCCACCCTCCAT
The DNA here is from genome assembly GCF_057876585.1 of Rhinolophus sinicus. Lineage (NCBI taxonomy): Eukaryota > Metazoa > Chordata > Mammalia > Chiroptera > Rhinolophidae > Rhinolophus > Rhinolophus sinicus. Next base: position 126,972,314 of record NC_142515.1, read on the forward strand.
CCATCACTTAAAATGTTTCAAGAGTTACCTATTATGCGTAGTTTAAAATCGAGAAGGAAGAAAAAGTAACTCCACATGGCTAAGTCCCTGCATATTCTGACCCCTGCTAAAAAATACCAGTTGGATTGTCTGTTGATCCCACAAAATTAAATGTACTAGGTATCCTGCCATCTGGGGCCCTCCACAGAATCTTAGTCGTTTCTCAGGAAAAGAACGCCAGGGGAGAATATTTCTGAAGTTCTAAAATCTGGACTTAAGGGGTATAAAGAGAGTCTTGCATGGCAGAGAGCTTATGAGGGTTGGGCACATTCTGTGTCATAATAGTTTAGGATTTGGTAACTCAGCTTATAAGTGAATTTTAAGTAAACTGTTGGTTGATAAATGAGCTGGTTGTCTAGGACAGCAATGTATTCTGATCAATGAACTATTTTTCCCAGATTAGCAACTGTTTGTTCAGATAGATTGGTTTGTAAAAATTTCCCACAGGAACCAGGGAAGTATTTATTGGTTTACAGACTATTTTATAGGACAAGAATTTCTTGAAGCCAATGGGGAAGTCTTGTTGACTCAGGTGGCCTAAATTCTCAGCCCTTGATAGTTAAACTGTGGGGAGGGTAAGGTCTCAGTGCTCGTTCTTCACCTTGTGTTTATACTAAGTTTCCTTTCTCCTCTAGCCATAATCCTTTGCACAAGGACTGTATATACCTTGGTCCCTCCTTCAACAGTGTTTTTGCATATGTGTTTCCTCCTGCACAGAATGCGCTTCCTTTCCCCTTTTCACATCTTAAACTGCCATTTCTTCTTCATAGCTCAGTAACTATTTAGTTGGAGAAGTCTTTCCTGACACCTCTGACTTGGCTAACTCAGTCTATTTTGTGCTTTCATGTTCATTAATTTCTCATTTGTAGCATTTACAGTTACAACTTTATTTTGTTTGCTTACTTATTTGATTAAAAGATAACTCTTCTACTAGCCTAATAGGCTTTCAGAGCTAGGTTTGCATGTTACTTTGGCTCACACTCAGACTCAGTACCTATCATACTATCAGTCACATACTGGTTTCTCACACCTGTGGATGAATGAGTGCATGGAACACATCTCTCTACCTAAACAATACTACTGATTTTATCTCCTAGAAAAATATTACAGAGAACTAAATCCCTGGGCCATGTAATTATCACCAGAAACCCTGAACTAATCACTGGAGAGAAGATTCTAGAGTGAAGATAAGTAGGGTGGGGACTCAGCATCTTATAATTTCAAAGTTTAAAGAGAATGACCCCTTATTTAATCTGAAATTGCTGAATTGGGACTTACTGGTATGGAAGATGTTAACCAAAGTGATTCATGGTAATTAGGATTATTCAAAGTACTTCCTTATATAAGAAACAAAACAAAACTTCAAAACAAGAAATTTTCCCTCACTTCATTTCAGTATTTTCTCAGAAGATATTGTGCAACCAAATGTAAATATGGAAATTTAAGTTTAGCATCTATGAAAAGTAAGAAAATGCTTTATTCATTATAGTCAGAGATGCTAAGAAAATTGAAATATGAGACTGATGTTTAAAAAGCATGTATTTTTTCATATTTTTTTCTCATATCAGTTTAGTTTTATGTCATGGGGAAATTATCACTGAACATATACAAGTACACACACACACACACACACACACACACACACAATCATGATATCTGAGAGAAAGTAATATAATCATATATTTTTTTAACAAGACATTTACTTCCCACTTTTAGCAGACGTCCATAGGCTAAACTTAAGTGAACTGAAATTAAATAACATATATTAAGCCTCTACCAAGACCTAGCACTGAACTTACCATGTTTCCCTGAAAATAAGACCTAGCTGGATAATCATCTCTAATATGTCTTTTGGAGCAAAAATTAATATAAGATCCAGTCTTATTTAACTATAATATAAGACCTGGTCTTATAATACAATAAATATAATACAATACAATACAATACAATACAATACAATACAATACAATACAATACAATACAATACAATACCAGGTCTTATATTAAGTTTTGCTGCAAAAGACACATTAGAGCTGATTGCCCAGCTAGGTCTTATTTTCGGGGATACAGGGTAGTATTGTGGGTATAAAAACAGAGTATGGAGGAGATAAATGTTTCTAAACTAGAGAAGTTAGATAAGTGAGCAGCATAATGAAATACATTAATACAAAGCTGAAACAGATGGTGTAGTAAGCATGACCTTATCATACAATATAGGGGATTGCATGGACCAAAAATACTGGAAGTTAGTTTGAGTGAGCTGTCAGCAGTGACCCTCCTGCTCCAAAAACCAAAAATAAATTCATCCACTTTATGATTCATTTGGCTTGTAGTGAGAGCCACTCACTGCCTCTGTTCTCCCAGTAAATCACTGCTCCTCCACCATGACCTCAATTACTTCAAAACATAAAAAGGATTAGGTGTGGCAGTGAGGTCTCCCTCTCTACAAGGTAGACTGAAGTCTACATATACCCATAGAGTGTACTAGGAACACTAGGGAAGTGAAGAATTCCCAATTTCATGGCTCTGTCCCACATGGTCCTAAGAGGGGAGGAGATGAATGCTTTTAGCTGATGGGTAGGAATACTAGTGGGGAAATGAGGCAAACGTGACCTTAGAGATGGTGCCTCATAAGATCCTATTGGGATAACTCACTGCACTGTTATTGCTTTGACATCTGAACGTATTGTAGGAAATGATGTGTTATATGCTTGTATTTCTCCATCACACAAGTACTGGACAGTATTCTCTGGATTGAGAAAGTCCTGATGAGACAAAATCTCCGGCCATTTGCTACTAGTTGGTGAGTCAGAATTTGGTGTGACTGCTTCTACCCTCTGACACCTAAAACTTTACTCTTTAGTTAATGTTCTCTCAGTCATCTTCTGAATTGTCTTGGCAAGTCAGAGTCTCAATGGTCATTATCATGATGTGATCACATCTCTGCCAGGAGGGCCGACAGCTAAACACCTACATAATTCAGGTTGTCATTCAACAAGTAAAGTTTCTAGGTACCACATGGACAGATTCACAATGTTTAACTCAGTTGGCAGTCAAGGAAAATCAGTTATTTCTTTAGACAACTGCCTGACCAGCAAAAAGAAGGCCAAGCACCTTACTGGAGCTTGGGAATATTAGAAACAACACATGCATCATTCATGCGTTCTTCTGGATTTTTTAAATAATGACTGATCCACAAAGAAGCATCCTTTTAGTGAGGCCCAAACTAATATGCCATTTGGGACCTGTCCATCTGGTTGTGGCGTGGTCTCCCTCTGTCTCTGTGGTGTCCCAACATAAATGACTTTTTTGGACTACAAATCTCTGACTAATGGTCTCACTGATAGAAGTCTTGAACAAAGAAAGGGAGGCAGCCTATTCCCAAAGACACTCAATAGCGTTTTGATTCATCAATGCCCTGACATGGCTCCTTTACACTCTTCTTGAAAGCAGCTATCCAATTCTTAGTAGGATCTTGTCAAAGCTCAATGTCTGACTAGTGGGACTTTGTGACTCTTTTGCCTGATAGTCCCATGATGGAATAGACCACCTTGTACTCAATAACTAACAAGGTAGAAAACATTTAGAAGGGTTACCTGTCCATGGTAAATGGTATATTTAAAAATGCCACCTGCCTAGCCCAATGGCATCTTGGCATTACATGAGCAAGTAGCCACCTGGAGCAACGCTGCAGACTTTAGGACCCTAGATTCACCACAGCTCCCTTAGATGCCCGGGCTACATTCAGCAATGATTCCGCTAAGCTAATACTGACCACGGTCACTGGGTTGTGAGGCTGTCTGCCTCAGAATTAGCCAAAGGCCGACAGGGTCACTGTGCTTAGTGGGTAGAACTCAATCTCGTCTCTCTGGCCAATCTCGTGATGTACCTTGTTATACTTTACTGACTTGATTCCAAGGCCTGAGTGTTTCATCTGCCACTTTGAAAACTTGCAGAGTGGCAGATTAAAGACACCCTTTTGGGAACCATGAACCCTGGAAACAAATGCTGGCTGCTTATCAAACCAGCTCTGTCACTTATGCAGGGGCTCAGAGAAAGGGCCCATTCTGTGATAAGTCAAACTGGAAGTAAGCTGCTGTTCAAGGCTGCACCATTCAAATGGTCACCATCATTGTCTGAACCCATCAACGTAGCAGACAGGCAGCATATTCGTATTATATCTGGCTGTGAGCTGAAGGACTCCAGGTCATTTTTTGGTCTCTGACCTAGGAGTCTTGTGTCTTCTACCAGCACGCATGGAACTTAGCAGGCTAACTTGTTCACGTGCAAGTGGTATAAAATCTCAGATTCTTCACAGTTCTTGATGCCTGTAGATAAGCATTTTAAAAGTCTGTATTTTGCAGATTTAATCGTTTTCATATGTAGTATTTGGACTGTGGAATGTGTGCATGTGCGTGTGCACATGTCTTGGTGTTTCGGTTAATAAAATCTATTTATAAAGTTTCATTGAGTGTGTGAACTCTTAGAGTATTCAGAAGAGTAGTTTCCAAGATATGCTTTGTAAAGACAATGGTAATTGAAGTGCTAGCTTAAATATTTTCCCAAGTGAAATTTTTGCCTGAATAAACGCTAAATCTTTAAGTTTGCTATTACTTAAGAATAAAAGTAAACTGTTCAGTATTCAAATCAGCAACAAGTAGTAATGGGTTAAAATTTGTGTTATCGTTCAGATAGTCCTTGTCACTGCTGTTTTTCTTCCCTTCAACGTGTTATTTATTTCTAGGAATTTTCAACTTAGTAGTTTGATGATTCACTACATTTGTTTTTTTTTTGTTTGTTTTTTGTTTTGTTTTTTTTAATTAAGTCTATGCAATATTATAAGTGAATTAGTGAAAGTAAGATACTGAATTTCAAGAACGGGTGGTAAGATTTGAAAATCTATGATTTAAATTATTGTTAATAATGAAGTTTTTCCTAAAATCGTATTTTTTTTTCCATGAGGAAATAGATTTATTAGATCTACTGCCATGCCAGCTAATGCATTACATTCCACCAGAACAAATGACAACTGTGGGCTCATTTTCACTGCCCCAGAAAACAGATAAAAAATTCAGTCAGCTCTTTTGGGTTATTTCCCACATGTACATTACCAACTGAAAAATCACCCCTGTCCTTAAGAGTGGGAAGGTAAATATTCCTTCGACATTTGGTGAAGCTTCTTTATCAGTAAACACAGTCCTGGATAAGGCAATGAATGTTTCACAGACATGAATACTGTTTTATCGTGGAGAACACGGATCGCTCCACACAACCATCTACTCCAAGATTCAATGTCACACAAAGCGGTTGATGGAAAAGTTTCACCCAACAGGGTTTTATGAGAAGAAAATATCTTTTGACTTTTTCTTTAAATGTTTGGAAATAATTTTATTTTTTGGCCTCTTTCCTCTCCCAGGAGTTGGTTACATGGAAAATTATTTTCACACACATAGTGATTCTAGCACTGCTAATTGAAAAGTGTTTTGCTGTTATTTGGTGCCTTGTTATTGAGTTTTAGCAACCACCCTGGGAGCTTCAGCAACATAATGAAATTCCTTTGAGAAAAAAAGGCAGTAATAGTTTACGAAAACTCTATTTCCCTTTTGTATAAGAGAGTAGCAGAGTTCCATGTATAGTTTTCTGAAGGCTTTACTCCACTATTTTGTTTATTGTCTGTTTATATACAATATGCCAAGCAAAGTGTCAAAATTATCTCTTTCTTTTCACCTATTTTCTCATTTATTTATTTGATGATTTTTTTTCTTTTCTTTTTTCTTTTTTTTTTTTTTAACAAATTGGCGAGTCTAGAAGTCTTATGTTACTGGCACGGACATCACATTTCAGGAAATCTTGCAAAATTCCTAGTTATTATGCCAAGTTCATATAATTATACCAAATTCATAACTTACCCCACCTACACTTAACCAAATGGTAATGACACCTTAAGTTATTGCTTTTAGAAGTGGAGTTTTAATATAATTGATATGCTGTGTTTCTGAGAGAAGTAAAGATTAAAAACATGTGACTGTTAAAAAGTGTGACCATTTGGATTTTGTCTCTGTAATCTCTTCAAACTTGAACACAAGATACACGAGGGTTAGGCTTTCTCTATTTATTAAATTGACTATTCAAGTCATCTGGGGTATGGTAAGTATCAAGTATACAAGTTCCTGTAGCTGGGAGTTTCCAAAGCATTAGTGAAAATTCTAATTCTTTTCCCACGATAATTAATTCCTATCCAAGATGAAGTAAATGGTGACCAAGTGGAATGGTTACCAGTTTGAGAAGTGAGAAGTCTGCTGGAATATGGCTATGAAAGTATATATTGGTTCCTTTTTCATTTCCGAAGTGCTAGAGTTACTATGAGAAACGCTAATGTGATCTTTACAAAATAAAACTTTTAACCTTTGTCTTCTAAAGAATGCAACTTTAATTAAATTAAATAAGCTTAATAAACTTCTACAAATGGAGATCCTGTTCCTGAAAAATTATAGCCAGTTATAAGCTTCACAAAAAATCAGTAGAAGAGTAATTATACTTCAAGTAAAGAAACTACCACAATCCACACAATCAACTTCTTTGCTTCTTGATCCTAAAATGCCCATATAGCATTCTCCTGAATGCTCATATAGCAATAACTCTAACTTTCTCATAATGGTGATTCTTTGCTTATTCAACTTTAGGATAAACGAGCCACACAAAAAAAACACACACAAAAAAACCACCTCAAATCAAACAAAGAAAAACAAAAACAAAAAAAGACAAAAACCAAACCACTCCCTTTCCTTGAGTTCTGTGTCAGTCGAGGATTGATCCAAAAGCAGGAGACAGATGAAAGATCAAAACATCATCTGCATTCCTAATAAAAAGTAAATGTGACTTTACAAAATGTGTCTTTACCTGTAGGAGAGTGGGTTTCCTCATAATTAGGGTAACATACTATTTAACATCCAAACCAGGACACTTTTGAAAGAAAAAAGGAGCAATGCTAATAATTATATTAAGCATAAATTGAGACCATCCTGACAAACCGAGACGTATGTTTACACTATTTGTAACGAACCACAGACTTCAACAAATGCACCCATCCCATACCAGACTGCAGAATGATCCCAGGCCTCTCCCATGGAAACAAACTCTTTTTGCTTCATGCTGGAAAGCAGAGATGAGTATATATACTCTCAGCAGGCGGATTTTCTCCCAAGGAAGAAAGAACTGAGCTAAGCATTGCCAGTTAGTCTCCCTACATTTACTGTGCTAAACCTCTACTTTTGGAGCGGCTTACAGGGAGGGACAGCAAAAAGTCAGAGGTTTCACCACACTGGATATCTGTCCATATGAAAAGAAAAAAAAATAACATCAGGAGTGAGTCAGAAGTATCCCTCTATAACGCCCAAAAATCTTGTACTACTTTCTAAGCACCAGTCCATTCACATTTGGCACAAGGGCATTTGGTGCTTCCGATAAGGTATGTTTTAACAGAAAAGCAAAGAATGAGTATATTCTTAGCTGTTGTGTTTCCAAAGACTAATCTAAAATGAAACAATATTAAATTATTCTATAAAAAAAGTAAAAGAATAGATGACCAGTTGGATATTGTTTTCATAGTCTCGGGCCATAGAAAGGAAAGGAGAAAGAGACTGATGGAAACAAGATAATGATTAGATGTTGGCATGTGACTGTAAGAAGAGTTTTTGCTTCCTGACTTACAGAGCAGGATCCCTGGTGAGGAAGGAAGGATAGTCAGGAAAAGAAACCGAAGGTGTTAGGCACACGAGGGCAGATGAGACAGTTCCTTGCTCCTTGAATGAGGGCTTAGGGTAGCCCTGTGTCCCCCAGTTAAATAGAGGGAAAGTACCGCTGTGGCACCAATGAAACAGACCTAGTATAGGATGTAAAATGGTATTCTCTTTTTCTGAGCTACAAGGAGAAGCTAAAGTGGAACTTTTGATCATTTTGGGAAAAAGCGAAGTGGGGGGCAGCAGTGGGAAGTAGATGAAAGTTACATAATGTCCAGTTCTCCCAAAGATGCGAATGTAAAACATAACCCCTGGAATTGATAGCAATTCCAAACCCAACCAAATCACACAGAAAACTCTAAACAACGAAGATAACTCTGGCCTTTAGGAAAATACAGTATGGGAGAAACAAAGTCATGGAAAAACAGTTGTATGCATACCTATATATTTCTTGTGTTGACTTTTCATGTTTATTCATGCTTAACACTTTTTGAACACTCCTTCTTCTATATTTAGATAATTTGCATAATTCACCACAAGAAGAAGTGAAGATTCAATTTTGCATTCTCCCTTGTGCATGCACAGGCATGTGACCCAGGTCTTGCCAATCAGACGCCCCTGCAAGAGGCTTTCATTTGGAAGTGAGCACCGTTAGGACGCAGCAGAAATGGGAGGGAGATGTGTTGGGTGGGTGGAGTCTTCGCCCTGGCGAGCACACAACTTTTAAATGGCAACACTGGAAGTAATTCTTACATTCAATCCTAGTTCTATTGGTGTGCTACGGCTACTCTAACGAAGCACTGCAAACTAGTGGCTTAAACAATAGAAATGATTGTCTCACAATTCTAGAGGTCAGCAGTTGGAGATGAGGCAGTTGGGAGAGCATTTCCCTTGAGGGCAGCGAGGGAGACTGCTCTTTGCCTGTCTCCTAGCTTCTGGCGTTTGCTGGCCACCTTGGCATTCTTAAATTGGTAGCTGCATCAGCCCAATCTCTGCCTTCATGTTCACAATGAATCTTCCCTGTGTGCCTGTCTGTGTCCAGATTTCATCTTTTATAAGAACACCATCATACTGGTTTCAGGGCCGACCCTAATCCAGTATGACTTCATCTTAATTTAATTAATTACATCTGCATGTCACATTCTCAGGTGCTGGGGATTAGCATTTCAACATATGAATTTTGAGACATAATTCAATCCATAACACTAATATGTTGTGCTGTCTGTGTCATAGTGGTAGCAAAATTGGTGGTTCTCCCAGTAGAACCCCTGGAGTGAAGGGGAGATGTTATTATTGGCAGGAGAGCTCCCAGGCCTGATTCTTGGCCTTCCTATAGATTCTCACGGCTACTTAAATTCTGCGTTTTTAGACTAGACTAGACACCAACTTATATATTTGGAAATGTAGAAGTAAACATAAGCAAAGATGCACACACGCGTGCACGCGCACACACACACACGACAATTGAAGTGTAATATTTTTTCATGAAGGCTGGTTTAATTTTGGATCCTTCGCAATATATTATCTAGAAGAACACCATGCATTCTGTATGGTTTCAATAAATATTTGTTGAATGAATGACTAAATAGTTAAGGCTTTTGTATTGGAATTAGTTAATACATGAATAATTATAAAACATCCACCTATCAGCTAAGATCTGTGATTGAAGGATGGAGCCATTTGCTTAGACACACCTTTCTTCCAAATGTTCTTCATTTATGCAACCAAGCTATGGACTTTCTTTTAGCAGGAAGTCAAGATATACGCGCATATAGATAAGGTTTTTGAGGTACCCATCTTCCTCCCTCTGCTCATCAGTTTTTACAGTGTAATAAACATTCCAAGGTATCTGACATTTTTTTCCCCTTACTTAAATTCTGCTTTTGCTTTATTTGAGTAATGCCCTTATGGTTAAAATCTTGGTCAATTTTGCTTGTTTTCTATAGTTGTTTCATTTTAAACTTAGTCAACTTAGTTTGTTAATTAAATAATGTAAAGTTGACTCATTTATCTAGGAACACTGGTTAGCAGTATCAGTCCAAGACACATTTTTCAGTTACATTAAATGATATGTGATAATTAAGTAAATAATGCATTTGCACTAAAGAATGCATGTAGCCTTACATAAAGCATGAATAAACCATATGTTAGTAGGGAGTTTGGATTTCCACTGGAAATATATTCATTTTAAAAAGGTTATAATTATAACTTAAATATACACTCAACCCATATGTCCACCTTACCGTGGTATCATTGGCATTATTAATAGTAATTGAACCAGAACATTTGACATTATACAAACAGCATCCCTATCTTATGAAAATATATCAAGAGTCTTTTCAAAATCTTACCACTTAATTACATGTGTAATTTTTTTCTTCTATGAAAGTCCTTTTAAATGTGAACCTGTACATTGAGAGAATAAAACAGAAATATGGTGGCTACAAAAAATTCCCACTTTTCTGAGCATTCGTGTAAAATATTAAGTAAACGAGTAAGGAAGGCAATTACAGCTAAAGACAGTAAATAGAACATAAGGCTACATCATTTCTGGGCGGGACACCGTATGGGAAGTTCGAGGCGCTCTCTCCTTACTTACATTGCACATGAAGGACAGAGATTGGTAAATCTATCACAGGACATATTTTGACTTTGATCATTTGGTGGTTATACTAATTACCTGGGTTCTGCTAATGAGCTGAGAAATTGGAAGCATCTTGTAGATTTGAAAAGTTAATCCCCTGGAAATTCCACCAAGGGACACAAGCTTTGAAACAGGAAAAACCGCTGTCCTGGTTGGGTTTGGGTAAAGCGAACAGCTTAGGGGATGGGATCATCATGATGCCCTCCATCAGATGACACGTGACGAGTTCTAAGGCCAAACCTAGATTTTCTTGTGAGACATGAGACCAACTGAAACATTCTGTTGCAGAACATGCTTTAGACAGTTAACAAACAAACAAACAAACCAAACAAAACTACCTCTATGTAAAAAATGGAAAATGAACCTGTTAGGGTAGAGCAGAGCCTCTTAAATTTTGGCACTGGATCAGAGGCACTGGAGGCCTTGTTAAAACACAAACTGTGGGGCGAGGCTCCGGGAGTTGCTGATCAGTCCTGGAGTATGGATGAGGATTTGCATGTCATGCAAATGTCCAGGTCAGGGTGAGGATGGGGATGCTGCTGGCCTGGGGCCATGTTGAAAGCCACTAGGATAGAATACTTACTATGCCTCTGTCCCCAGTACCAAGTCACAGATTTGTGTTGCCACTTTGATTCCTGATTGCTCTGGAAATGTTTTCTACTTGCTTAGGTAAAGGAAACGGTACAGAGAAAAACGAGTTGTGGTTGAGAGTAATCATTGTAGGAGAGAGACCTCCAGTGCAACAAGGATAATACATACCTGGGAAGTTATTGCAGGTCAGTCTGAGGGGACAGGAGTTGCTTTGGACCAGAGAGAGGATGGTGTCTTTCCTTTGTAGATTAGAGAGCAACACCTGGTCTGAATGGAGGTTCGACACAACGGAGAACCAGAGGAAAAAGGATAGACAAGGGCTATGCAACTGCTTGGAGCTTTACCTAACCCTCAGGGTATCAGCCCGGATGCAGCCTCACTTGCCTGGTCTGAAACAATACCAGACAGGACTACAGGAAAGGAACCAAAGCCTTTACGTCCTTCAAATCTGGCCAGACAAGTGAATCTGTGGTGAAGACTCAAGCTACCTTCAGAGAAGAGAATCCGTATGTAAACTCATCTGTGTCTAAATTCCATAGTTTATGTGTCTTCATTTTCCCCTTCTTAATACCCTTACTTTGGAATGTTTGTCTACATGAAGCCAAGGCATTGGAGGGAGGAGAGTACCTTAGAGACCATCTGTGGTACCAGCCTTAAAAATCCATCTGCTGAGAGGGAAAGAGACTTGGTAAAGCTGTGGTATTTAACTCTGGGAAAACTCGGGAACTGGGACAATTATGATCAACTTGATAGCTCTTCTCTTCACACAGCAACTCAGAGTGAAAATAAAGTAGGAAAACAACAAAACACCTTATTTTCCAGAGGCAGATTCACAATATCCACTAGATACTGATGCTACTGTGCAGATCCTTGCAATAGATGGCAGATAATCAAATGTGCCTACTCTCCATAAAGAATCCTGCCAAGATTCCAGAAGTACTTGTCATTCAAGGCCTCACATTCATATGCAAGAAGAGAAAACTATTTTAGACTCAGTTTGCATTTTGTATATACATATAAAATGGAGGGGGGGTAGAATTGCTTATATAACATCCTGGCATTTTCAATACTTCAGTTAATTTGAAGAAGAAAATGCTTCTTAGGAAATAATTTAAGCCATCATTTGTGGAGTGTTTTTCTACTGAATGAGACTTATGGTAAAGGACAGAAAAAGAATATCGTGAAAGATAGTTTTGTTAAATGTCAGTGATATGTGTCTGTTATTCTTCTGCCTCGAGGCTAATAAACTGCAAACCAGTGGCTTTAGAGACAGGGGTGTGATTAGCTCGCCATAGAAATTAATGCACTACAGGGACTTTCTACCACAAGAAAAAATACTCTTAAGAATCTGGAGTCATCAAAGCCACCCAGAGTGAGTGTTTTCTGGCACTTGAGGTGTTATGATTGCTATGGTCCTGTCACATGATGCTGTTTTCTCAAGTAATTGTAGTTTTTTTATATGCCGTAAAGAACTTTGCCCAAATGCTTCAGCTACAGGCCAAGACTTTTTTTTTTTTCCGTTTTTCCCAGCTTGAGACAGACAGCATCTGCCATTAAAAAATAAAATATATCTCCAACCTCACAATGAATTTGAAAAATTAAAAGCCATTGCAACCATACAATACTATTAATGGATGTAATAAAAATCACCATGAACAAAATAGGTACTAATGTTTTCCATAGAGTCGACTTTGCCATTAGATTGACATTTAAGGGGTAGGAGCTGAAAGAGGGGCAACTACTTTCTTCCCAATGTTCCACCTAGTGCATCCTGGGCTGGCTGACAGGGTACAGAGAGCTAGTAGGATGAAGAAGGGAAGAGGATTTGGATTGAGTTTTCATTCACTGATTTATGAAATCAAAGTCCTCCAGACACTACAGTCTTCTGATGATCTTCCTGATATCACTTTCAGGCAGGAGGTAGACACAGAAGGGATATAGAACTGTAACACTTTATAAATATAGATAGATGATGGATACATACATACATATACACACAGATACACAGAGATATATACGGTATATATCGTGTATGTCATATGTAAATATATCAATACCTTATAAATATAGAGAGATTATTTTTTCTACACACACACACAAACACACACAACGGTCAAAATATGAAGTTCACGAAATTCATTGTCCGACTTCCTATATACACAGAGGGTGCCAAAAAATTATACATATTTTAAGAAAAGAAAAAAATTGTACTACTGTATTAAAATTGTAATTCTTGATATACACCCATAACAAAAGATGGATACAAGTCATGTGTATACATTTTTTTGGCTCCCCTGTTACCTATGGTGTTTGCTCTTAGAATGCTTAAGGCAGATTTGAGAAATAATACAGGTAGAAAAGCATTGCTTTTTAAACGAATTATATCCTTTAATGAAGGCACTGAAAGATTAGAGCAGTGCCCTTAACACTACCGTCTTTATATAACATCATGATTCACTCATAATCCCACAATAGACCATCCAGCACTGAAGGGCTCCCGGACCAAGCTTGAGGCAGAGAAACAGAAGCATAAGTTGTATATAATTTTAGAATATTCTGTCTGCTCTGATTAGCCAGTAATAATTTCTGTTAGAACAATGTATAGTTTACAGCAATGGTTTAAATCATCTTGATAAAATATAGTTGTGTGTTAGAACCTAACGTTCTAACAAATTCCTAAGGGCTCATGGATTCCTTCACAGCCGTGACAACTGTATATAAGGTCTCGGCATGGTGCATTCTACGTACTGACAGAGGAGCCCTGCATCCTACGACTGTAAGCTTTCGTGCTAAACACTTCAGAGGAAGATGTATGTTACCTACTTGAGTTGACTAACCTAAGGTGAAACCCCTGGAATCAGCCCAGCTTGGTGCGTACGCTTTAGGAAAATGCTTTTGATAACTTGTTCATCTAGGAAGCGTCTCTATATAGAAATGCAGGGTTTGTCATAACTCCTAGACTGGAGAAGCAATTCCTGTGGCTTCTCAGGAAACTGATCTTTCTGACTTTAAATTTGAAATAACTGAACATCCCTGACTGCTGTGCAGTATTGTGTGGGAGGCTGCTAAAGATACGAAGACTGCAGCTGTGCTTATTTTGGAAGACCCACAGCGCAGAGGCAATTGTTGTGCTTAGATTAAAAGGCATGGCTGAGATTTCCAACTGTACAATGGATGATGGACCAGCACTAGCTGTCTTAAGAGCAGATGGGAATCTGCAAAATGGAATAATTGAAGGGACTGTCAATTAAAAAATAAAGCCTGTACCTAAGTTGAAACAAGCAATTATATTTTCCCGGGATCTGGGTCTTAGTTGCATCTTCTTCAGTTGATTTAAAGGGAAAATACTGTTTCCTTTTTTTCCTCTTTCGCTTTCCCATTTATTTGTAGAAAACAAAATGGAAGAAAATAAGTGGAAAAAAGATGATGATTTTTTTTTGACTACATATAAATAAAACTTCTTTGAGCTCAGAAAAAAGATTTGCTTCACAGAAAATTATAATTTTTAAAATGATGCTCATATTTTTAAATCTAGAGGTATTACATGAACAAGTATTTTTTCCCTGTGCTATACCAATGAAAACCCTAAATTTTTACTTTGTGTTAAATTTAAATAAATGGTGAGAAATATTTATCATTTATTTAAGCATATGATTCATGTTAATCATACTTGTATAATATTTAATACATTTTAAAGGGAATGTTTAATGCAATAAAGCTATTTTAAAAAAAATAGTTTTGTAGGCTGCTCCATTCCCTGTCAGCAATCTCTAATATTTTAAATAGACAAATACCCTCGACTTATTATTCTCCATAAGACAGTCTGTGTGAGTATATGAACAAATAGAGACAATTTATATACTGTTCCTTATTATAGCCTTTCAGTAAACCCTAAATGCTATGGAAAAAGAAAAAAAAAAAAAAACATTTAAGAACAAGTGGTTTAGTAGGAAGTTCCCACCGATTAAAAAAAAAAATCCAAAAACAAACAACAAAACAAACAACAAACAAACAAAGAGTTCAGAAAAAAGAAAATCTTAGGACACGAAAAACAAGAGCAGCGTGACTTCCAATTAAAATTTTAGCAAGATAGGAAATGTAAGATAGCAAGATACTTAAGCAAGATAGCCAGCCAGGAACTATAGCTTTGAGACCTTTATAAAAACATAGAGTAATATTTTCATGGTACTTATTTTTGATGACTCAGATTGTTTTAGCTTAATGATTAATGATACACTGCTTAAGATGAAACTGCTTAGAGGGCTAGATTCTAGGGAAGTGTCCATGAACAGTCTTTTTTTTTTCCCCCGTGGAGGAAACTCCAATCTACCAAAGAATAAAGTAGGTAATAATATTTAGAAAGAACTAAAGAGAAAAGAGAGAGAGAGACAAACACACACACTCACACACCCACCCACACACACAAAGAGAGAGAGAGAGAGAGAGAGAGAGAGAGAGAGAGAGAGAGAGATCTATGTATTTAATTTTACTATACAGATCTTTGCACGAGATTGCAAATAATTGTGAGCCTGTTCTTCATAAAGAATATGTACTGTCAAGATTACAGAATGACTTGTGATTTAAGGCCTCACATGTTAAATGCAAGAAGGGGGAAAAATTGCCTCCTTGTATCTGGGAGGGAGGGGAATATCTATGTGTTTTTTCTTTTATTCCAGAAAAAAGATCAAGAATTGACTTGTTCTTGAAAGTTGCTTTAAGATAAATAGGAGAAAGGTCCTATATTCTTCTACATTTTAATAGAAGCTAAAGTACATATGTTGAAACCTTGATTTAAAACAAAACAACAATAACACAACAACAAGAAAAACTTTTAAAGGAAAATAGAAATTATCTGTTTCTGGTTTGTTGCACTTAAATCATTAAAACCTTGCTTTCTTAGACTCCATGAGTTATGCAAAATCATTTTCAACAATTTCAATAAACATTTTAGCTGCATTTCTCTTAAATGTAAGCCTGTTTTCCAAGTACAAATAAATTTGAACAAAATATTTTATTTTAGTTAGAGATTTCTCCAGATGTGAATTTTGAAATAAGGCTCATGTTATTATCCTGGTTTGGAATAAAACACAGATTAAGGCAAAAATTTTTAAAAAGAAGAAGAAAATGCTTGGTAAATAGATAATTAAACTTTGTTTACCACATCATCCACAGATTTTGATATTTGCCAGAATATAACATTGGCTGGAGAAATGGGGTGTTGGTTAACTTGAAGGCAAAAAATTATTATTTAGGAAAAATAATAACTGAATTTAGTTGAAAAACAAGTTATTTGTTGACTCCATTTAATTGATATTGACTCCATTTTGTATATGTGTGTGTTCCAGCTTAGCATGTGTAATAATGCTAAGCTGAACTGCATTACTTTAGCCCTACGTCTGTCCATTGAACAATTTTTAGTCATAGGTAATCCATATGACCAAATATGATGGTCAAATAGTTCATATTAACATAAGTAAAATAGTTCAAATTTAAAAAAACACTTTCCATTTTATCTTTTCATCATATCATAACTTCATATCACCAGAAAGATAACAATTTACAAACCAACTTTTTGTGTTACCACATTTGAAAATACAACTAATTTTACGTTTGTTGGCAAAATACAAGTATATACGTAGTTAAATTACATATATATGTGTAACCAATATCGTTTTATCTTACTTTCTTCTTTCTTTTTTTCTACTTAACTGTCTTTTTTCTATTTATCTGTCTTTTTTTCTATCTATCCATCCATCCATCCGCCTATTATTCATTTTTTTGTCTTTTTATCTATCTATCTATCTATCTGTCTATCTATCTATCTATCTATCTATCATCTATCTATCTACTAATCTATCTATCTGTTCTGTATTTGGATGAATAACATTAAATAACATCTAGATATTGTTGCATTTTTAACACACTTCTGTTCCTGCAATACAGAATTTCATATTAATATATCACATCGATATTATTTTCACCCATCATACTGGCGAGCAATGTAAAGATCTCTAACATTATTTGAGGAGACAAGAGAGACTAGGCTCTCGTATATTCATGGTGACTATAAAGTTTGGTAACAGTCTAGTGGGGAATAATTTGCCAGTGTACATTAAATTTTAATTGTGCACAGGAAGCTGTTTTACAGAAATTACATCATAGTACAGATGTTCACGGAAGCATTTCACTAGCAATAGACACCACTTACTTTTCTATCAATAGGGGAATAGTTAAAATCGGGTAGATCCATAAAAGTGAATATTGAGCCGCCATGAAGAAGAAAGAGGAGATATATATTGAATGCTCTGAAAAGATGCACATATATTCTTTTATTGTTCAATTATTAAGAAAAAAATAAAACAAAGAGTAATATGAAGCAGATTATTCTATTTCCCTAGAAATAATGGTAGCTAAATATATTTCTGCATATCAGTAAGAAAGATGCCTGGAAGAAAAGCACCAAACTAAGGTGGAGGGTGGAAAGTGGACACTGGGAGGGTTTGAGTCCTTGCCTTTTGCTCCTGTGCCTAATAATCTTAGGAGTAAAACTCGTTTACTTCACAGATTTTTCTGTTCTTTTCTGCTAACTTCCAATCCTGACACCAGCACCATTCCCCTTGGTCAGCATTTTTCTTCTTTCCTGAAAACTACTCTCCGTCCAAAATAAATACTTCTACTGTGCCCCAAAACAAATTATTCAGCTTTAAAATTGCACAAGCTTTTGCCATAAGTAAATTCCACTAAGCCATGGCAAAACTCCATCTTCAATTCAGAAAATGTTTACACTTGACCAGTGGGAATGATGATAAATTGTTTATGTTACTCTTTGTCTTCTGGGGAAATGTTTTCATTAAGTCTGTATGCTCTCTAATGATTAAGACAGGGAAGTTTGAGAAAAGCTACTACTGTTATTCAATCACTAAATACAAAACACATTATGGTAGAGAAAGGCGGGGAAAAATGGCAATGCTATCTGCTCCTGGGCTCTCCTTGCCTCCCAATCTCCTACTGGACACGGTGGGAGCAAAACAACTTTCTCACTGACAAGTGACTTTCTTTTTCTCTTGCAGGAAAATATGTTATACTCTATTGTTGACTATTTTCTTAATGTTGTGTGCGTGTGAATGTGTGTGCATGTGTTAATTCATAAGGAACTATAAGGATTAAATAGGTATCTGAAAAATAGGTGCTTTTTGCCATCTCTAATATTGCCCTACCTCAAATTAATTAAAATAATTTCATTGCTTCAAATAAATAAATAAGCTCCATATCTTGTATGGCTTCATGTTTAAGTATTCTAACAATTTAAAATAAGAAATTATGAAGTAGACATGCAATTCCATATTCTGTTTTATCATTTAATGTCTTCATCATTTTATATATTTCTATATGAATATGGCTGAATAATACTATATAAGAAAATCTGTTATTATATATTTCATCAGAACCAACATTTCAACATTTGGTATATTTTCATTTTTGATTTTTTTCTATGATGTTGTGATGAATACATTTATGTGCCTTAATTTCTCCTATTTTAATTTATTGTCTTTGGAGCTATTCCTAACAATAAAATTAGTATATTGAATAATATGACTTCAGATTCATGGATAAATTGTCTTTAAATTTAGCATTGTATATTTACCAAAATATTAATAATATTGCCAACTAGGTTTTATTAAATTCCATGTTAATATAGACTATTTGTGTAAATAAGAAAACAATTGGCAACATTGAATAAACAGTATCAATTGATTTTAATTTGCTTTATATCTTTAAGTAAGGAATATGTATTTTTTTTATATATATAATTACTTTGAGGTTCTATGTACCTGGCTAATGAAAAATCCAGCTTACTTTTATTTTGAGGACATTCTCCCTTCTGAGCTTTCTGTAGTTTTATACAATGCTCTAATTTGGAGTAAACATCACTGGTCTTTAGTTCACAATCACCTCCACTATAATGGCTATTATCTAAGCTAATTTGATACATTCAGATTTGCTAACCTCAGCTACGTGTACTTTTACCTAAGCTTCTGAGGCCACCACATTTAAGGTTATGTCCCTCTAATATATGTGTACCTCCCCCAGCAGAGTCCAGCAGTCTTCCGCAAGGATGAATTTTTTACATTACTGCATCAAACATCTCCAAGACCTCCTTCAAATATAATTATTTATTGGAAGGACTCAGAAAACCATTACACTTACAGTTACAATGAAATGTAGCAAAAAGACACAGATTAAAATCAGCAAAGGTAAAGGCACATCGGGCAGAGTCCCTAAAGATAAAGGCACTCACTTCCACGTGTCCTGTCTTGGTAGGATGTTAAAGACAGTGCCTAACCTCCGATCAATGATATGTGACAACACGTGCAGAGTCCTGTCAGCCAGGGAGGCTCTCCTGAGTTTCAGAGTGCAGGGTTCTTACTGGTGGCTGGTCAGTTGGTCATGACTGACCACCTGCATGGCCCACCTTAGGCATTCAGTCTCCAGCCCCTACAGAGAACAAGCTGCTGTCATGGTGTGGCCCACGGCTTCAAGAAAACTCTCTTATCAGTCAGGATTGTCCAAAAGCTTACCTCCTAAAGCCCTTCAGGGGCCAAAGCTTTCTTTGGCATGTGCAGGTGTGGACAACCCCGGCACTCCCAGCGGGTCCTCTACTGTACAGGTACTCAGTGTACCTGTCCAACTTGAGTTATTCAGAGTCCTATGCTATTTTTACAGTATAGCTACTCCCAACTCCTTAAAAGGCCCTGGCATTTAGAAAGCCAGAGCTTTTCTTTGAAAACATGTAACCCTCTCTATTGTCCATAATGAGGAGAATTTCAAACCTTCAAAACCAAATAAACACAATGACTTCCTTGTCCTTTTTTAGGGGATCAAAAGAAAAAAACAAAACAAAAAACAAACAAACAAAAAAAACAAAGTGTCTCCTTCCCAGAGACACTTAGAAAAAAATATTAATCATTTATGAGGTTATTCTGCCACAGATGTACTATATTTACAGAGTCATCATGGTTGTTTTAAGATGCTAAGTTATGAGGATAATTTGTTACGTAGCAATAGCAATCAGAACAGTTAGATTTACACACATAATTAGCAAATTATATGTGAATGGTTTTATGACTATGCTGGGTTTCCACTGGAAAGTCAAATTCTACTACATAAACTAACATTTGAGTTGTTGAGAAAATTTTAGAAATAAACAACACGAAATCATGTCAATTAACACAGATACAATTATGAATTTTCTACTGATAGATTGCTTTGGGCTTCTTTTTTTGCCTTTTAAAACAATTAAATATGTCATAAGGATGTGATTAATTTTTAATACAAATTTTATGCAAATGTATGGGCACATATAAACATATTTTGTTGGATACTATATGTACTGAACCACATGGGTGAGTATAACAGAGAACCTTGCCTGTTTGGTAGATAGAGCACCAGATTTTCATGGGGAAGGACTAAGTATGAGTTATGAAAATGCCAACTCTAAGCACTTTATAATCCAACATTGTATGACATTGGACTTAAATGGATTTCCTTTGGTATTCTTCTAAATACATGTTTTATATTTTTTAAAGATACTGTTCTTCTGAGCACCAACTATGAGTACTTTAGAGTTAAAAGATAAGCATGAAGACCCACTTATTCAAAGGAGACATGAGGACTAGCTCCCCAGCAAAACAACCATACGGACGAATAATTTTTAAAAAGGAAACAGTTTAAGTCCATGTATATTGTCCTAAAGGCATTCAGAAAATGAAAAAAAAAGTTTATTCAAGAAAATCTCCATTTTGGTAAAAACAGCAACAGTCAGTGGCACTTGAGCCCTGATCTGCTCCCTCTCCCCTCACTCCACAAATCAGCATGACAGCATCTCCAGTCTTGGTAGTTACTTGAAGAATTACGGGCTTCCTCTGCCTGCAGCAGCGAGGTGAGTTCTACAGTATCTCCTTGAGAGAAGCAAGCAGCCAGCATTTATCATTCTCCCTAGCTCCAAGTTCCAATTCCAAACTAGTGCAGCTGACAGGTTGGGGCTTCCTTCCTCTGCCTCAATTTCCTTCTTATGCCCAGCCCACACTCATAGGGTGGTGTTTCTACCCCAGGAGAGGAAGACTGAGAACACAGGGACCTATTCCTCCTTGCCCCAGCCTGACTATAGGGCAGAGGTTCTGTGCAGGGAGAGGCAAGCTGAGAATACCAGAAGCAACTGGTCCATGTGGTACCTTGCTCCTAAAGGGAGTGTACTGTCTGAGAGAAGGGGGTCACCAGCTCAGGATCAGTGGCTCGGACATTTTGCCCCAAAGAGTAAAGATAGGCCATAAGAACAGAGGGCCCCAGGGCTCTCCTCAAAGGAAATAACTATTTAGAAACGAGAATAGCCTAAGGTATTTTGGAAAACAATGGAGATTTTGGTGGTAAG
The DNA here is from genome assembly GCF_057876585.1 of Rhinolophus sinicus. NCBI lineage: Eukaryota > Metazoa > Chordata > Mammalia > Chiroptera > Rhinolophidae > Rhinolophus > Rhinolophus sinicus. Next base: position 126,993,756 of record NC_142515.1, read on the forward strand.
CAATTTACAGAGGCCAATCACACCAAGAGAAACACAAGCTGAACCATAGGTCGGCTATTCTATCATAAAGAACCAGGGAAAGAGACAGATAAAAAAGCCATACTGGGGTCAGAACAACCTTGAAGATTAACCTCGCTTCTGCCGGGCCTCAGCCTTAGTTGGATTAGAGTGGGAAGCAATTTATACTCCATGGAGTAGTCAAAACCAATAGAGCAACCAGCTGAGAATTAGTGGAGCCTAACTGCTGGGTGTGATACCAAGAGAGGCAGATAGCCTAACAGAGAGAGAAGTGAGAAAGCCAGAGAGCCCTTCTGAATGAAACCAATGACCGACAAAGGTTTCTGTGCACACGTCCAAGGCCTCATGCAACAGACATCAGAGGCCTCACACAATAGGGAAAATCAACTTTATTAAAAGAGTTGAGACAAGTCTCCAAACAAATAAGCAGGCAAGCAAGAAATCAAACAGTAATAACAAGCCCAGGAGATGGAAGAGCAGTATCCAGAGTTGCTTTAGTATAGTATCAAAAATCCAGTTTTGAGCTAAATTTATAAAACTGGAAAAGAAAGTGAAGGTGTGACCCATGCACAGAAAAAGCAAGGAACAGAGACTTCTTGTGAGAGGGCTCAGATGTTAGACTTAACAGACAAACTCGTAAAACAACCTCTATAAACATGTCCAAAGAAGTAAAGGAAGTCACAAATAAATAAAGGTATGATGACAATGTCTCATCAAATAAACCATATTAACAAAGAGATAGAAATAATGAATGAAGCGTCAGAGAAATAGAGGACACCAACATACACATAATAGTAGCAGAAGAAAAGAAAGAGAAACAAACAAACAAAAAAATACATGGAGAAATCATGGTTGAAAACTTGCCAAATATAATGAAGATGTACAAATGCCCATTAAGCACATGCAAAATGTTCAGTGTTATTAAGCATTGAGAAATGTAAATTAAAACAACATGATACTATTTCACACTCAGTATGGTGGTTATAATAAAAAAGATAAGTATTGGCGAGGATGTGGAGAATTTGGAACGCTCACACATTGCTGTTGGAATGCGAACTGGTGTGCTCACTTTGGAAAGTCTGTCAGTCCTCAAAAGTTTAATTTTGGAGTTATCATATGACCCACATATTTTATTCTTAGGTATACAATTAAGAGAATTGAAACCATATATCAACACAAAAATTTGTAAACAGACGTTCATAGCAACATTATTTATAACAGCCCCAAAGTGAAAATCACCCAAAAGCCCGCCAACTGATGAACAGAAAAATAAAAGGCTGTATATCCATCCATACAATGGAACATTTTTTCACAACAGAAAATTATAAAGTATTGATACATGTTACAACATGAGTGAACCTTAAAGAGATGAAGTTAGGTGAAAAGAATCTAGTCATGAAAGGCCACGTGGTGCATGATTCCATTTCTTAAAAAATGCCAAGAATAGGCAAATCTAGAGACAGAGACTGCATTAGTGATTGCTTTGGACTGAGAAGGTGGAAGAAGGAATAAAAGTGATTGTCAACGTCTACAAGGCTTGCTTTGCGGTGATGACAACTTTCTAAAATTGCTGGTGATGGTTGCATAACTCTGAGGATAGACTAAAGACTATTGAATGTATACTTGAAGTGTGTGAATTGTATGGCATGTAACTATATGCCGTAATCATCCTAAAGATGTTATATTTTTACAAAGGATAATCATAGAGCTCAGAAGTTTACACTCTACTGTGAAAATAATATATTTATAGGACCAATCAAAATTTGATAAGAACCACAAAACATTTCGGAACAAGCTAATTGTTTTGCTAACTTAGTTATTGAGCAGTTTACTTGGGACAAAAGGTGTGAATCAATATAAAAGGTGGAATTTGGGCTTCAGTGTGATATCCACTGGTATGGAATGTACACTGTGAGAAAATAACAACAACAACAAAAAAAAGGAAAACTACAGCATCTTCTCAAATGTAGTAAATGCACAGAAGTAGATTGGCTTTGAAAAATGTAACTTCTGACATGAGAAGAAAATACATTCAGGGCAGGACTCCGATGTCATGTTGAAAAGTTTGTGCAATACTCTAGCTTGAGCAAGATTTTCAAAGGTTAAAGTAAGGTAGTTAAAATGGCATGTCAGTTGATTGCAGTTTCATGGTAATAAAAATGTCTTTGTTTTTAATGAATTTATTAAGGAACTTCAATTTTTAGGTGTACACACTTTTTCAAGGTTGACTTGGTTGAAAGTTTTATATGTGTTTACTGTCAAGAAATTACACATTGAAACATGACAAAGTTGTTCGTCTTCCCTGGTCAATGAGAAGAGATTTTACGGGGTAGTCTAAAGGACAGACAAAAAGACTAATAGATAATATACTGCTAACATAGGCCTTTGTATTCTCCATTGGTCTTGGGGAATGTTAATTATCAAGATTAAATTAAATTAATTACGTGATTTTATAAAAAGTTCAGAGATTTTCATCGCGTCCCAGATTTTTGCTTAATATCAGTTTCATGCTTTGGGAAACTAAACATTCTGTACATTCAAATGAAGAAGCTTGGGTTTTCTTTATTTTTTGAACCTGAGAAAATGTCACCCTAATGTAATAGTATCCCGCCATATCAGCAAGAATTTCAAACCTGAAAAAATGTGTAATATGAATTTACTTGATTCAATGTCACACACTCTCCAAAGTCAGTCGTATAATTTTAATGTTCAGCTTCGAAATAGTGGTGTTGTTACTATCATTTGTTGTAATTAGATGATTTAATGATTTTTAAAATATTTTTATGGCTATGTGGGTGTTTTGAATAAAAATAGCCATACAACGAAAGTTATTTTAGATATACGATCTATCACACCCACCCTTGTCATTTTATGGGTGAAATTGAGTCCAAGAGAGACTGTGGGGGACAAATGAGCTTACTACAATTTAGAGCCAAATCTGGGATATATTTCAAAATATCTTAATTTCAAGCTCAGTCACTTTCCTTCTATACCGCTCAATAGATTAGCTAACAATAGCTTGGATAACCATAAAGGAAACCTAATAAAAAATCTGTGACATGGTAATAAATGACTTCTATTTCTGGCTTGTCAAGGATTTGGACTGTATAGACTATAACAAGCCCTAAAGCCATTTATTATATTCTGCTACATGACATCCAGTCGCGGGGGCCTGCCCACACTCAGATCTCCTGGATGGCAAAGGGTCAGGTCAGTCATTTCAGCCAAGCACAAGTCCTCTTGTCTGGCTGCGCTACTGCTGGCATCGACCTGCCTCGCCGTGGCCACCAGGCCCAATGAGCGTTCTCAGGTAGAAGGAGAGAAAGAAACTGCGTTAGATTTTCACAATAAAGACGCAGTTAACTTCTGCCTTTTCCAGATTTCCTGTGTGACAACCGTCAGAATTAAACTGTTGCAACATTCAGCACATTTTTATCCAGATAAATATTGAAAACATATTTAATGCAATATTGAAGGGATTATAGCGTTCAGGAAAGGGAAACTCTGACTAATGCAGCAGCTGCACGGCGTTCCAGCGCACTCAGGCCATTGCCAGGGCTTATTAGCCAGTCAAGTCTTTGACAATAAACAATCCGCGGTCCGGCTGGGGCTCTCTGGTGGAGAGCAGTTGGAAGGGTGCTTTCTTGACAGCATTAACAGCTCTTGATTCTGCGGACTGCCTATTGTTAACTGCTTAATTAACGACAGAAGGCTTTTAATCAAGCTTTATGTGAATTTTTTAATTGCACTCTAACCGATGATATTTTTATGATAATGATCCATTTTGGAAAAGGTATATAAATTAATATATATCAAAAATAGGAATTCAAACAGACAATAGGATATCTCTTAACTACATAAAATGAGCTGGTTGCTTAATATTTTATTTCAAAAACCTGCATCTAAAAATTAAATGAAACAAAGCTGTCTATCTTTTTTTTTTTGGCCTTTTTCCATATATAATGTTCCTGTTTACATCTCTTTATAACTTATATTACCTCACAAGGTTAGAATCATGCTTGCTTCTCAGTGTGTACGTCTAAAAATCAAAGTTCCTTAATAAAACCATTAAAGACTAAGAAATTTTTATTACCATGAAACTGCAATCAATTGACATAGCCATTTTGACTACCTTACTGCCGTAGAAAGGCCACGGTGGGTGCAGAAATGGGATCTTTCCTGATTGGATGGGTTTTGTTCTGAGTGATCTGTTTCCAGGTCAAACTAGCTTAAATATCACTTTTGGATAGAATGGCTCATTAATGCAGTCAAAATCATTTTTTAGTAGTTAACATTGAAAGGTGTCCAAATGATATGCGAAATAAACAAAACAAGGAGAATGTAAGCTACTCAGGATGGGAAATGATAGTGGTGACATAGCATATATTTTTGGTCTAGTCTCACTTTGATCGATAACAAATATTTATGGAGTGTATAGCAAAGGCTAGGAATGGAGATTGTGTTTGTAGAATAGAGCAAAGGACTCAATAAATTGTTAAAAATACGTATATGTTTATCTTTTCCCTTCAGGCTGCTATCTACCTGAACAGACTGGGTGGCTTATAAACAAGAAACCTTCATTCTCACAGTTGTGCAGGCTGGAAGTCCAAAATCAAAGCACCAGTGTAGGTGTGTCCGGGGAGGGCCCTTTTCCTTGGTTATAGATGGTGACTTCTCACTCCCCAAGTCCTCAGATGGTGGAGGAAGAAAGGGATCTCTGTGGGGTCTCTTACATACCAACACTAATGCCATTCATGGGGCTCCACCCTCGTGACCTAGGCACCTCCCAAAGGCCACACCTCCTAACACCACCACATCCGCTGGTTAAGATGTTGACATATGAATTTTGGGGTGGAGATAAATATTTAAACCAAAGCAATATTATGTATGCATATTCCATATTTTGATCAAAGCAAACAGCTCCGCAAGTGAAAATATCAAAATGAAGTGTAAAGATTAATGAAGTTTCTGGGTATATGTTTCATTCTATCATTCAGGTAAGTGATAACATTTTTACTTTTATTTGCATTACAGAAAGTATATTTGCCTAATACAATAGTAAAATAAACATTTTTCTAACCTCTTTTCCCCCAAAGAGCTTTGATGAATAGATGGAAATATAATATTTGTTTGTTTAAAAGCTTTCCCAATTATGTATAACTCTACAGATATTTATTCAGTTGGGTCTTAAAACTGCTAATACTTTATACTCTTTAGCAATGAAATATTTATAGGAAAACTGCTTTTTCAAACATTTAATAGTTATATTCTAAGACTCTGCTCATATACAAAGCAGTTGGATACCCTTCTGTGAACGCTTGAATCCTTTTGTGCCTAATTATTTCTTATTACTACTTGGCCATTCTCCCATTCCTACAAAGAAGATACTTTTTCTGAGAACTTGGATTATCAAAATAATGTTAACCCTGGGATCTCAACCTAAAGATTGGACAGTTATCTTTCTAGGAAAAGGAGAAGATTGCTACAATGCTGAAAGGTTAGTTTTACAGATTAATATAAATGGTTGATATCAGATATGCAATAACAGCTAGTCTGGGATTAAAGTTTAGCGTTTTTTAACCTATGCTTTAAATGTTATCCATAGTGCTACAAACTATCCTATAATACTAGTTTAATTAAAATAATTTATTTTCATAAGGACTGCATAATGTTTTACCTTAATGCATTACATATATCTGAAAAGTTTAACTGACTGAAAGTTTCATAACCTTTTCACAAATGTAATGCACGTGTAGAGGCCTTAATAAAGTATTTTAAGTTTTAGAGGTTATGTTTAGGTCATTCAAACTTAGTATGGTAATCCAATTGACAGTATCTATACATTGTAGATTCCTAGAGACCAAAAACAAAACAAAACATGCTAGATTAAACATGCTATGCTATGTAAATTTGTGTGTTCATATAGATATAATTTCATTTTATGATGTTTGTATTTATGGAGGAAGAAATTATATTGCTTACATTATTGCTGTTGAAACAGTTTCTAAAAACTCTCTAGGATGAAATATATTAAAGGTAGAAAAATAAGAGAAGCTAAGCTTAAATTTTAATAGCAAAGTACACAAATCTAAATATATAGATTTTTAATTGCTAATAAAATACTACATATGAGTAATATATTACTGAGTCTTTACCTTTTGCCTTAACTTTTATCTTTACATTTGTAGTTTTACAGATAAAGTCCTAGAGATATTTGCATTTAATTTCCTGAGTTTAGATTTCCACTTTTACCTCAAAATATTTACTAGAGATTAACACAAGGGGGGAAAGTTTACTTTATTGATTCCTTTCTAACTTAAAATATTGGAAAATTACCTTTACTATTTTTTGAGAAAATATGTCCTCTTGTAGATTAAATCCATAAATGAAATACTTTAGTCATGCAAGTTGTTATATTTAGGAAATTATGTGATATGTTAATGGAGTTGAAGTGGACACCTGTGCACTTCAGTGACCCAATAATATTATAATTATGATTTGTGGGAGAAAAACATTCCCTAAATTCATAACACAGTTACCTGACCTTAATTACATTTTTTGTGTGGCTATGTTCATGAAGAGTCTCAGAGAGGTCTAAAAAAATATACAGGGGAAAAAAGGGGAATTGTCACCACAGGCAACTGGCAAATAGGAAGACAGACATTATGAGTTCATCATTCCCTCTCTATGAGGACAGTCTGTGATAAAGTATACCACTTCCTTTCTTGTTATAGCCATTCACTATCCTATGCTTTTGTAAAATTGCTTTTAATTTTCATCAAAGTAAATTCAATAGCTATACTAATTTTTTCACTATTTTGTATGTCTGAAATCATAAAAGTGAAAATTTAGATAATTTAAAAAAGAAAATGAAATGAACCAGAGGTACATGTTTCATATGAGTAATTCTTGAAAACATAACACACATATTAACATTTTTAAAAACATCAAAACATTTGCATATATTGGTTTTATGGTATATACATCATATAAAGAAGAAACATGTGGAAAGACAATTACTTTCCTTTGGAGTTGACTCACAGAGCTGTAACATAGTGAATATGTGACTAAAGAGAAAGGTAATTTGAAATTTTACTTTAGAAATATATAGATGTCCCCATGGTTGTCTCCTATTTTCTAAAGTTGGGAGACTGACCCTCCCACATCCCAGCAGAAGATGAGAGGTTTATTCCATAGAGAGGATAGAACAGTTTCTCTGGACTTGAGGATAATGGACAGGAGAAAATGGAAGTACTATAAAGATAACGTAAAATTAAGTGGAAATTTACCTTTTTACTATTGAGATACAATCCCAACTCCAACCTTTTCTCATATTCAGTTCCTACAATGGAGGCAGTCAGCATTATATCCTATAATCAGGAGATTACTGACATGGTTGTGGGGGTGGGGCTTAGTAATCAAGCCAGATTACTAAAAGACTTTAATAAGTACTCATCAACAAGGGAGACCCCCAGTTCGTAAGACCCACTTACATAGAGAAAGTTTCAAATCACATTTAAATGCTCTATTTTTAAAAGATAAGCAGACAACTATAATCGAGGAATATGTCCGGAGGCCTCCAATACAAAATAAATAGATCAAAACAGAGAGGCAAAAAAGAAACTTGTAGGAAACACACTAGACAGGAAGAAAAAAAATACTGTCATTAATACTCTCAGTGAGATAAAAGAAAGAAATGTTTCATGAAGGAAGACCAGGATGTCATAAAAAAGAGATACTCAGAGAATAAAAAGAATTTCTGGAAGTGTAAATATATAGTAGAAATGGAAACTCAATATATGGACTGGAAAATTAAAGAAGTCTCCCATAAAGTAGACTAAAAAGATACATTTATGAGTAACAGGGATGAAAAGATTAGAAAATCAGAGGATCAGGTCTGTAATCTCAACATTTGAATAAAAAGAGTCCATGCAAGAAAGAACAGAGAAACAAAGGATGAGGGAATAAATGAATTTAAGAAAGTATTTTAAGAATAAAAGAATTTGTTTTTTTTTTGAGCAAATAGACCCACCAACTGCCTACCCTGTTTCCCCGAAAATAAGACCTAGCAGGACCATCAGCTCTAATACGTCTTTTGGAGCAAAAACTAATATAAGACCCAGTATTGTATTATATTACATTACATTACATTATATTATATTATATTATATTATATTATATTATATTATATTAATTATATTATATTATATTATTACAAAGACCTGGTCTTATATTATAGTACAATAAGACCAGGTCTTACATTAATTTTTGCTCCAAAAGACGCATTAGAGCTGATTGTCTGGCTGGGTCTTATTTTGGGGGAAACAGGGTAGAACAAAGGAGGAAAATGGATCTACCTCCTCCCATGATCCTACAATTTTGAAACACTGTTATCAACGAGAATAGCATACTCATATTCATCAGAGAGGAAAAATAAAAGTTTTTATACAAGGAATCACAAATCATATTTGAAGCTAGAAGACAATGGAGATAATGCCTTTATTTGGGAGACTTTTTCCCATCAAGCATTCTGTTCCTAAAAGAACTATCAATTAAATGTGTTCATTGATATGCAGTGTTTAAAAACTATTTACCTCCATACACTGGTTCTCAAAAAAGCTACTAGCGGATAAACTTAAAAGAAAACTGGTAATTAATAATTAACTAATTAAAGCTACACGGGTTAAATGCATAAAAAAGAGGAAAAGAGAATGCTAAGGTGATAAAGAAGGAAGGTCTAGAGAGAAAACAATCCAGCTCAGAGCAAGTCAGAAATCGCTGGGAGATATCCCTCCAAAAAGATCACTTTTGTAGGACATCAGATTCATTTGAATATATTTGGAAAACTATTTTATTTCTAGAGGTAAATTTGATGGTTAATAGAATTAATGATAATACATAGAAAACTAAGCAAATAGAGATAATCAGCAATAAACAATAAGTTGTTTAAGAAAAAAAAATAACAGTCATATTCTACATGACTTAAATGTAAATCGTGTCTACACAGTCATACTAATATAAATGCAGAATATTGACCTAACGGAACTGTGATTGTTAGGAATGGACAGAAGGAAAGTGAGTTTGTTGGCTGTGTTGGCAAAGAAACCTAAAACCTCAAGACATAGAGATAAATAGCAAATGCCACAAGCAACATAATTAAAAGGAATTGCCTCAGGGAAGCAATAAATGATGAATTTTTTGAGGTGGGGTTAGAAGACTACGTTTGTCATAAAGAAAGCTTTGACCCTTTAAACAGCATGTTAGAGAAAATTAAATATAATTTTGACTAAAAAATGATTATTTAATAAAGAGATTATATAAAATGGAACAACAAAATACATTTCCAACGAAGAGAGGAAATACTATTCTTGAATGGGTTAAGGTATGTGGAGAAGAACAATATTAACAGGGAAAGTAATTGGGAAACACTGAATTGTATTTAATTCTAAATGACCTGTCTATACAAGTGCATGTCTCAGTCTTGTTTGTTCCTCAATTCTACTGAGACTGCTTGCAAATTACTTGCAATTCTCTCTCAATGCTCACCAGATGGAATGTTTATCATATATTCCATTATTTTCTTTGATCTTAAATAATAAAGTTTACATTTAAAGCTAAACCAATTTTATGAAGAAAATGCTTAATGTTAAAAAAAAAGCTAAAACAACATTTACAGTACAATAAAATGCGTGATTATAAACACGGTTACAAATCATTCCATGCATAAAACCACTTTAACTTTTAACCAGATTATCATCTGGAAGGCAATATACACATTCTGAGCTCTAGAGCCATTGCGCCAATGTTTTAAATTAAAATGGAACTCTGCCAGAAGGAAAAAATATATATATAAAACACAAATAAGCAAGAACATGGACAAAGAATAAACAGAATAAACCTAAAACCATCAAGTCAAATTTAGTGTGTTCTAAGACCTGTAATTTGAAATCAAGTATCACCAAATTATTTTGAAATCATAGTACTAAATGATCAATACATTAATGTATTCATTTTGAAGTTTTCCTGCAGAAAAGATCAGATAAGAATTACATTACAGTGGCCCAGAGAATGACATCACAAATAAGTATATTCACTTTGCAGACTGCTGGCCAAACAACAACATATTTGGCAGCATAAACAAGTAAAGAAAAAGGAGTATGCTTTTTAAACTTCTCCAAAACACTCTTGTTAAACCCAGCTCATGATTTCAGATTATGTACGGCCCAGGGTTAAAACAAACAAGGTTCAAGTTGGACTCAGAGTAAATTTGTGTTAAATTGGTAGAAGCAAAAATCGTATGTGCTAATAGTTAACATGATTGATTATAAAGATAATTACTATGCAAAATGCACTATTCATTGTGTTTCTCAAGATTTTTATTAATGAAATGAAAACAGTTTACTAAAAATATTTAGTTAATGCAAAAATAATTAAATCCAAACTGCTAAATAACTCATTTTATAAAGTAGAACAATGATTCATGTTTATACTTTCAAAGTTGTGTGTGTGTGTTTGTGTGTGTCCGTGTATGTTAAGGTGGGGGAATTTTGTGCTTGAAAGTTTTCCACAACTTTTCCTCATTTACATACAATTCTACTATGAAACAGAGTAAACTTTAAGTGAAGATCTAAAAACAATGCAATGTTATATGCAACTGACTATAACCAAATAATGAACATTAGTTTAGGAGACATTATGAAATATTTAGAAGCTTCTAGACGCTCAGACTCTCAAATTCATTACCAGTTGTGGAGATCTGATTCAGTCAATGTGTCTATCTAAAAAAACCTAGAACAGAAATGCAAGCCTGAACTTGAGAAAATGCATTTCTCATTTATGAGATCAGGAATGTTTTTATATACTAGTACAAGTTTTTACCAAAAATATCCCGTTTTTTGTCTGTGGTTAAAATTATCTTGATTCTCTTCTATCAAAGATAGGGAAGGATATGAACTGTCTGAAGTGATACTCAAAGAGCATAAGCTCTACGTTGCATAGTGTCAGAATCAAGTATGTCCACTGGTGAATCAGATTTGGAGAATGTGAAGACATGTGGTTGTTAGGTTCCATCCTTGATGCATTGTTACTGTTCTTTGAGATTGCTTTATCTGTGCAAACGTATGCTTTGTTTCCATCTGTGTGCCTGTGTGTGTTGTTAAGATTAATTAAAATTATAATATTGAGTTCAGTCACAAAACACTCTCACCCCTTTCCTGTTGTTAGCTTCACATCTACTTCAGCAAACTGTTACTAGATTCAAAGATCCATCAATGCAGTCAATCTAATAGCTGATTCAGTCAAAAGGCTAAGCAAAATTATTTGATCAAAGTAGGTAATACTGTGTGAATAATCAGATTGCTGACTCCTTATGTATAGGTATATTTTTAAATAGAAATGTATTTTTACTAGAAGAGCAAAGCCTGAGGGGAAAATTCCATAAATCTAGTATTGTTTTAATGTTTGAACATATTTTTGAAAGTATAAATGTTGGAGCCAGCTAGATTTGTGTTCATTACCAGCGTGGGAACGCAATGGACTCTGCAGCTCTCTCATCTGTGAGATGGAATTGATAATACTCCCACCGATGGAAGTGTTTTTCAGAGTTTGGCCTTGCACAAGCCCACCTGCATGACAGTCGTTAGAGACTTAGATAAAGCACATACGTAGTGGGGTGGGTGCCCCCCCCCCCCCAGTCCAGGTGGCGAGTATAGGGTCTGCACTATTAACCTGTATCCCAGGTGAGTCTCACGCTCTAGAAGATGGACAAGCCAGACTGAACCTCAGGACCAGTGTTTATCTCAACATTAACAACCCAAACATCTAGGACTTGGCAAACAGGGCTAATTCTGAACCTGCTTTTAATGGGGAAACCATGAATGCTAAATGTCATGTGGCCACAGTTTGTTTTGGGAGGGACGTGGGTTTTTCCTGTCATGACTGCTCCAAGGTCCCAGAGAGCAGCCTGGCCCAGGGGACCAGACAGGGCCAGGCTCCTAGCGCTGGCACGCGACTGCATGAGCCCAGGAGCCATTCTAAAGGCCAGCCCTGACTGTGGGTGGGACAAACCAACAAAAGCGTAATCTTGTGGGTTGTGTGGTTTGGGTGAATAGACTTGCAGCAGGAAAGACAGCGGACAGCAGTGTAACCACTGCTTCCCCTTCAAGTCATCCCTCCCCCTTGATTACTTCATTGCTGCTATGTGACAACTGCCTTATAATACTGCAAAATATCTAGTAAACGCAGTAGAAAATTGAAGTTGGTTAATCCACAACAGAAGGAAAAACAAACGACAAGACTAAAATGAGGATCTGATCACTCAAATAACAAAAAAAGATGTAAATTCTGCTTCTCCTTTCACTGTGTTTGCAATGCAGGGCAAAGTAATTGGTGTAAAGCTCATTCCATTAATACACATGTAACTAATTGAAACTGCATAGAGATTTAATATGATATCAAGACCCATGTAAGGAAATAACAAAGCAACACTATTAATAAAGTATCCACAGTAATGTTTCAGTTGTTTTTTTGTTTTTTTTGTTTTTTTTTAACTAGGTATTAGAATCAAGAAATACTGCTTTGTCTTGTCTTATTCTGGATTTAGCAAACTGTTAGGTAGAAATGCATTTTTCTAAAGTATTGAATTAAGAATAAGAAAAATGCGGTCCTAAGTTTAAAGCCCTCAATGGGAAGAGTGATTATGGCATTTTTGATGGCAACACTAGAACTGAATTTGGAAGTAATGGAGAAATGAATTAAATGATTTCTCCCTTTCTTTGTTAAATACATCGAATTAGACTTTAAAAAATAAATGTGATGTTAAATAATATTAAAAATTAAACCTAGAAAAATTCCTGTAGTTGTAAAACAAGCTTCAACAGCGAGGAGGAAGAAAATTAAAATAAAAAAAAGAAAAATAGCATACAGTATATAACTTATTATTCAGCATTACAACACTAGGGGGGAAAAAAAAACTGACACCACAGCTCACATACTAAGAGTAAACAGTCCTTAGACTATGACTACAGTCTTTTAAATCCTAAAGTCTCTATGGAATATTTGTTTACTAGGACTTCATAGCTACTTGGTTTATATATGGCAGAGACAGAAGGTGGATATTTACATGACTTCAATCTGTGAAATATTTTTGATGGCCTATTTATGATTTAGAACTGGTTAGAATTTAGGTTGCCCACAGCTCAGGTTTCATGTTAAATCTGGTGATTTTTCCTTCATCTAACAAAAATTTTTCATCTTGAACACAATAGCCTCACAACATCATAGGAAGGAAAACACATAAACACACAGAGCCATAAAACAAAAGGAAACAAAAACTAGGAATCTGTTGTGCTGTTTCCTTTCACTTTCTCCAAGAATATGGGAGGTGGTCTTTGGTATCTGCAGGCCTGAGGACTGTATAACGCCCCACTGACCAATTTTTCAGACAATCGTGTGAAGTACACGGAAGGAAACGGGTGCAACGTTCCGTTTTGTTTTGTTTAGGTCGTTCTCTTAATCACACACACAAACGGAAAATTCTTAACTTGTCATGCTTAATAATGAATGTAAACTCTTCTTAAACTTTATAATGTTGTAGAGTTGACAACAAGAGAGTGCTACTGTCACTAGATAGGATTAAATTGCTACAGATGTCAACATCATAACAGATTCTTAGGCAATGAAGAAACTTCAGAAAGCTTCCTCTCTCATGTCTCATTTTAGAGTTTAATAAACTGAGGCAAAGAGACGTCAAATATCTATATTCACACAGCATGCTAGTAAGGATGCTAGTCCCTACCTAGTGCAGCCGAATGTCACTTTGCTTTCTTTCTTTTCAGTTTTGACAAAAGAAAGATATTTGTTAGGATTAAGATGCATACAAATAAGTTAAATTTAAAATTTTTTTTTTGCATTTTTCAATTCAGTGAACTTGGAAAATACTTTTTTGCAGATTTGAGTCCCAGGGCATTCTCATAAATGGAGTCCATTTGAGTGATTTGATTTTAATTAACTAACACTGGAAGAAGACATGCGGCACACATAGTACGAACCTAAATTCAACATTTGCTAAATAATATTAAAAATTACATGTAGAAAAAAATTAAAGGCACTCCTGTAGTTATAAAATAAGCTTCATCAGAGTGGCCAAAAAGTAAAATTAAAAAAAAAAGGAAAATAACATACGGCATATAACTTATTTTTCATCTTCCGTGGCTAGTAGTATGGGAAACATGGGGAGTGGGCCAGCAAGAGAGCTCTGGTCTAGAGAATAATGCAGTCTCCTGTGGTGGGATATTATCTCTACAGTGCATAGGGAGTTAGGGAGAAACAACCCCAGGAGCGAGAGTTAATAAATATTTGAGAATTAACATTTTTTTTCATTAGCTAAAGAAGTTTTCAATATATTACTTCGCATATTTTGTACAATGAAATAAACTTTTATTGTCATAAAATATGGGCAACTTTATTACTAGTGCAACAGATTAGAAGTCTTAGAAGTTGCTACTGAGGTCTTTCAAGGTTGTAACAGCTACATCATTTTGGATCCTGTCACCGGTGTTAAAGTATAACTTTCAAAGAGGTTCAACCATGACTCTGGCAAGTATAAAATGAATACCTGTCAAAGATTTTTCACTTAACTCATTAATGAATGAATAAACTAGCAAAATGTTAAAACCAGTCCAAAGAAAATTTGAGAAACAAAGTATAAGCAATTTAATAAAGGACTGTCATGGCAAGATTATTGGATTAAACATAAAACTGGCTAAATCCAACAGGGTTATCTTTTCCACTGGACAGAAAGCATTTGCATACCTATCTGAAAAAGAATACGCAAATTGACCTCCACCCCTACAGAGCTGTAAAATAGGCCCTAACCAGCAGGAAATCAATAAGAAATGCAAGCCCAGCACTGCCCTGAAAAACATCCAGTACTCATTTGCCAAGTTGAAGGTTTGGAAATGTTTTCTCACACCAACATGCTTTATATATTAAGACACTATACTTCTGTTCAAGAGCCCCCCAGATAATCTTTATTTTCTACCTCCTATGTCACTTCTGGAATCTATTTGACCTCAGCTAGTCCAACTGTATTTTTTAAAGTAAGTTCATTAGCTAGTTGCCCAACTTCTGTAACAGAGACAATAAAAAAGAAAAGTTCTGAGTGGGAGACTGCTTTAGTTATTTTGAGAACAAAACTTTCTACTGTTTAGAATAGGCTCAGTTTAAAATTTGTTTAAATGTCTGTTTGCAGTCCAGAAAATTTAAGGTACTGTCACACTTCAGTGGGTATACGGAAAGTATACATTTAGAAGTTGAAATTTAAATACATTGGAAAGGAGGAAGATAGGGGATTTCTGAGTCAGTTGATCTAGAGTGTTCCAGAACAATTCTGTCTGTTAAGCCCTTCAGAAGCAATGCTTTTGGAAGTTTCTTTCTTTTAGGGCTTTTTCTTAGAAGATCTAATAATATCCTTGTTTGTGTAAGACAGGGATAGAGTCCTATAGTTAATCTTATTACACCAATTTCCATTCTCTCTTATCCTTTGCTACTTAAGTGACAATGAGAGAAAAGAAGGTCCTCTAACCCAGTGAGAGGGAGAAATGGGAATAAAGCACTTCTAATGCAGAATACCAATGAGAAGTAAAATGTGAACTTGTGAAGCAAAAGGACTTCATGCTGCATCATAAAAACTAAAATTCATCCTTAAAATATTACTATATCTACATAACAAACAATAAAATCTGCTTTATAAGATTTTAAAATTATATATATATATATATATATATACATACACATACATATAAGTATATATACATATATATTATGTATATATGTGTGTATATATATGTATATATATTTATATATATATAAACTTAAAGCACGAGCTACCCAGTAAGAACCTTAGCTATGTGCAAGTTTCTCTTTGATTGTTTTATATTTTATCCACACTAACAATGAAGTGCTGCCCTAATGAGAAGTGTTGACTGATCCGCTGTACAGTGAGGATGACCTCTTCCTGGCAAATTGAACTGCAGTATTTCTTCTGTGCAGCCTTTGACCTACTCTATTTTTTAAAAGTTAACTAAATTTGCCGTTGTAATAACGGTGGTTTTTAGCAAAGAACAAAAATGCCTAGTTGTTGAGGTTAGGCTTTAAATTATAGCAAACTCATAAGCTATGGGATAACATTCATGAGCAATATTTATTTACCTTCAAGTTTTGCTTTAACTTTTCTCATTATTTAACAGTAGAATAAGCCACTTCATTTTTTCCAGAAATGTAACCTCCGTATAGTACATTGTTCCTCTGGGAAATTAGGCTTTGAATAACGCTGTTTTGAAAAAAGCTCCTATTACCAGGTATGTACCATGAGAATTTTTTAATGCCTATTATGTTGAGATATTGAGTTTCTAAATAAAGTTTTGAATTTATAAATTGCAGAAATTATGGAAAAATATATAAACTAAACTGATTTTAAAACATTTTGAAACGATTTTCTTTAATTGCATTTTCACAAATCGAGATTTTTTTTTAGCTTATGACCAGTATTTCTCATTCACCAAAAACATCATTTAGCCACATAGTAAGTTTTCATCCTTACCATATATCCACTTCAGCAAATTTAATTACAGTGTGTATCAATGAAATTATTTCAAATTGCTTACTATAATAAGGATTACTCTTATTTTTTTATCTAAACTAGATATAAATTCCAGAAGGCCTGGATTGTGTTTCAAGCACTGCTGTATGGCCAGGTCATAGAAAAAGAACCTGGTCCACAGTAGGTACTTTTTGTTGACTGAATGAATTAATGAATATTTTAAACTGAATTATATCCAATCTACATCACTCTAGAATTATTTTATAACATAGACTGCTTTTTTTTTTGGTATCTTGCAAAGTTTTTTTTGTTTTGTTTTTTTTTCTTTTTTTTTCCCCAAAGACTATTTTTAAAATGGGCTTATAATTTTTTGCTGTCAAGTTACTCGTGTTTTGTACAAATTTTAGGAGATAAAATTAAGGCCAACTATCACAGCAAGAAAATGCCTACCTGGCAGTAACGGACCATCGCATCAATTTCTGTACAATTGCTGATCTAGAGTAAAAAAAAAGAACAAAAATAAAACAACAACTCAATATAATGTTAAAAATCATTCATTTCAATACATGGCCAATTAAACTTGGTATTTTTATATAACTTTGCTCATAAATTTGTCGTACCATCTGTCCGTGCAAATCTAACAGCTTCCCATATTTTGGCAACCCTGAATGAATGCATTTCTACAGGAAGCCTTGACATATTTAGTTTATGCTCTTTCACGAGGGTTACAAAATATGTGCTGTGTGATCTAGAAAAAAAATGTTCCAGCAACTAAAAACTGTAAAAAAGCTATGATATTTTTCTTTGAAATCATTCAAAAATCTCCTATTTAAGTTTCTTAGTACCCTTCCAGATAACATACAAAGCATGATAATTCAGCTGTGACAACAAGCAAAATTTCTTCTAATATAGAACAGTTGTCTTTACAAAGAATCCACTCATTCTGCAGCCACAGGTATTTTTTTTTTTTTTCAATCAAGTTTCCATTATGGGCACAATGTGGTTGATTAAGGGTTCTCCTTTCTTATTGTAGAAAACTTAGAAGAATAAAAAGGCAGAGGGAGCCTGAATTGTTTTAGTTTGTGTTACATGTCCTTGAAAAGAAAGAGAAGAGGATAATTTAGCCAAAAAAAACAAACATCCAGTTACCATGAATTTCCAACTCTCAGGTTGAGAGTGAAAGAGACCCATTAATTCAGCCATGTCAAGGCTGCTGGTGAAATTGAATACAAAAAAATACTGCCCTCTGAGTTGCAATAGCTAGATTCCTTTAGTAGATAGCATTTTGGGGAATATCTATGCTAGCTCTTTAAGCCTTTGTAAGACAATGGAAAAGGGTGGAGGGAATAGAATCACGCCATCTAAAGTATACATTCTCTCATTCAGAATCCCAACAATGTGAGTAACTCTGGCTGCTAAGAGAGAAAGAGAAGTAACAGTTTCCTGAGAATTGTTAAGCCAACACACTATTAAATATACCACCTAACATTGTTCTTTTCCTCTCCTTTTTCACTCTGCAGCTACCACATGTGATGGAAGGAATCCAAGTTAAACACTCTCAGCAGAGCATGCTCCAAGACAGATGACTGGGCCTCAGGCCTGGCCAATACAATGCACTTCTATTCTCTATTTATTTTTGTAGTTCAAAGACCTGGCAGTAACGGACCTGATGCTTGCCATAAGGACCAGTGCACTTGTGATTACTGCCCAGTGATTTTTATATCTGTATGCCAGCTACTCAGATAGAACCACGTATAAAGAGTAGGGGGATTTTTTGAAAGGAAAAGAAACCCCAGCTTCCACTTAAGCTTTGAAATTTCAGATGATATACTGCCAACTTACAGACCTTGCTTTAATCAGAGCAGCCACATGAAAAGGCTGTTTCTATTTACCCTGGGTCATTTAGGAAATCAGCGATAAGTAGGCCATGCAAAATTTCAACTTCTCTTAAAATCGGCATGTTCTCCTCAACTAGAGTTGAGTCTTGATTTCATTTTCTGAATAGAAATATTTACAACCCTGCCATATATGTGTCTTAGCCTTCCTTCTGTCTACCAACCAATGGGCTTTTTAAAGAATGCTAAGGGTTAACTGAAGGTTTTTTGTAAGGGTGGGCCTATATAGATTTCAATAATTACTAAAGTGCTGTACTGGCCTAGTTCAAATTTCATCAGAGACTGACTTTAGCTACAAAATAATAACATTCTATTTTAGTTTTAAATTGTGTATTTATGTAATAAAAGAGGAATCTTACAGAACATATAAAGTAACTACTGTTACATGCAGGAACACATTAATATTAGAATGAGGAAAAGTAATTACAATACCAATGTATTCATTGGTGCACAGTGAATTCCTCTTTTCATGTTGGTTGTTCATAATATTTCCATTATCTGCATCAGGAAGAAATTTTGAAAAGTCCTTGATATTGTGATCGAGTATTATATTTGTGTTAGCAAAATACGAAAAAACATGTCCCTTCCTCGATCCTTCAATCAATATCCTACCACTTCACATAGATTTCCCACTTCCCACTTTATGATTGTAACAACATTAAAACAGTAAAATTTCATTTATACTTGTTTCCATCTTTCCTTATTTTGTGCTACTGTTGTCATATTCAATTTTTAACATAACCCCAAGTAACAATGTTAAAATTTTTTAAACAATTCTATTTTAAGGAAATTAAGACAGAAAAAATATTTTATACTTATCTCCTTCCTTCCCTTTTTTGGTTATCATTTTTAGTATTTTCATTCTCAATTATGGAAGAAAGTTCCCCTCTGATATCATTTCCCATCAACCCAAAGAACATTTTTGTTAGCATTTCTTACAGCACAACTCTGTTTATCTAAACGTCTTTATTTCATCCTGTTTCTGAAGGATACTTTCACTGAAAATACAATAATGGGTAGATTGCTTTTTCAGCATTTAAAGAAGTCTTTCTAATGTTCTAGCCTGCAAGCTTTTAGATGAGACATCAGTCATCATCTGTATCATTGATTTCTGTATGGAATGTCTTTTTTCTTGAACTAACTTCTTGGTTTTCTCTTTAGTTGGATTTTCAACCTAGCTGTGGGTTTTCTTGGCCTATCAATGGATGGTAGATATAAATCAACAAATTTGGGGAAAATCTGGCCATTTTATCTTCAAGTGTTTTCCAGCCATATTCTCACTGTCCTTTCCTTCTCAGATTCCAATTATACATGTTAGATTGTTTGATATTGCCCCTCAGTTCTGAGGCTCTGATGATTTTTCCTCATTTATTTTTCTTTTATTTATTTTGGCTAATTTATATTTGTATTCAGGCTCATTAATTCCCTTTTTCTGTCCCCCTTAAGCCCATCACACAGAGCTGGTGTCCTGCTGGGTGCTTATGGTATTAAGAGGTTTCTCTCCTATGTCTGGGCCAGAACTCCAAAGAACACCCATGTGGCTCTACCGCTAGTCCATTGGATTTGTTCTTATATCCACAGTCAATGCTCTCTAGTGAGCCTTGTACAATCTCTCCCAATACACGTACCACCGAGCCCTTAGCCTGGAACTTGCATGGGACCTTCAGTCAACCTTCCATCCCCCACTCCACACACCTTTGTTCTCTGTGACATTTCAGGTCCCTGCACTGCAATTGAGAAATTGTGTCCAAGCAGATACAGAGCTAAAATCTTCACATACAATCACTTCACTAGCACGAGGTCAACAATGAAGTCATGTTCCTTTTCATTCTCAATGAAGTTCCTTTTCTCACATGGTTCACATAATATGAATGTTTTTCTTCCTCACCTGGCAATTTGGCCTCTTGCAAACACCCGAGATTGTTGGAGGTTGCTGAGCCCATGAGATCAAACCTTCTTGCTTTCACCTGTGGGAACTAAGAAAGGAAGAATCTCTTTTTGGTCTTTCCTTTGGCTCTGCCTGGCATGGTTGACCACACTGAAGTCAGATGCTGGGGTTCAATTAAGGAGAATTACCTCAGGTCACAGTGGGCTGGAGGGAAGATGCAAAAATCACATGCTCTCTTTGCAAATGGGTCATGCTCCCACTGCATTTAGCCCTGCCATGGATCCCACTGGTGCTGTTGCTTTAGGCGGAGGAGTGGCAATGGCACTGTTCACGCTGGCTCGCCTCCCTGAGACCGGCATTTGCTGCCGTCATCATCAAACTGAGTTTGCCATTGCCCAGACTGCCTCTGAGACCTGAGAATTTTCTTGTACCTCTATTTCCAAAACTCTAATTCTTTCCTTTAATGACATCACATTCCTAGCCACCAGAGTTCCCCAAATAAATCATTCAGGAACAGTCTCATTTGGGTGTTGTCATGCAGGGATTCTGGTCCCGCTCCCCGCATAAGAACGCAGGACATTGTGAGGCCAAAAAGGAACACCAACGGAACCGTAGATAGGGGAGTCATACCACTATATTCTCGCTGGCGGCTGGGTTGGAGACACAGGGAGCAGGAGCCACACAATCTGCAGTTCGCCCTCTGCTTCTCTGCCAACCAACCAACAAACCCTTGCTAGCATAGCCACGGCAGTTATATTAATGGCTAATGTCCATCCGGCAACAGCCAATCACCACCCAGCCACAGCTGATGGCCATCTAATTACAGCTGATGGCCATCCAACAACCCAGCCAGCACCTTTTCACGTGAAACCGAGAGCCTGGAAACTGCTTTCTGGGACTCTGTCCCCACAGGTGTACTTTCTCAATTTTAGCTGTCCCACTTTCTCCCCAGTGACAGCTTTAGTTTAGCTATTTGGATAACTGTATACAGTTACCCAGCAACGTGACTGTGTGCTGCTCATCTCCTTTCCTGAGACTGAGGCATTCCGGCTCCACTGGGCGCTGGCAAGCTCGCTCCATCACTAGTGTAAGTAAGAATCTGAAACCCATGACTACACACTTGGGATGTGACTGTGTCTGACTGTCCTCCTGAATTGTCTCCCTTGTGAGCATGTTTGATTCTATAGTGGATATTATGGTTCTCCTCCTGGTTCGCCCTGTAGGACTGAAGCACTGTTTCCTAGATGCTGGAAGTATCGCCTCACGATGGCTCACAATGGAATCTACACTCACAAAAATACATTGTTACAGTTAACTGCGTAGTGTCTGCATTTTTGCTGTCCTATTCCGGAACTTCTACTGAGAAATGCAGCCCATGGAGAAAAGAAGAGACTATCAGTTGATGCTCTGATAAAGTAGCCAAAAAGGAAAACAAACCAAGAACAAACAAACAACAAACTCTGAGACTTTTATAACTACCTGTAGTCCAGACCCACTACTTTCATAACCGAGGTACAGATAATGGTCAGGTAGGCAGCAGGGCTCCCCGCGGTGGTTGTGCAGATTATAGCGGGCACAGCTCTAAGTGGCACAAATGTCACTGCAGAGTCTCTGAATAGTGCCCCTCAGAACCATGGGGGTGCACAAGCTACATGAACTGATGTGTGGCCCTACTAGACAGTATTACATTTTTCTCCTCAAAACTGCATTACATGTTCCTTTAACATGATTTCACTAATGTAAAACTGCCTATGACATTGGGTGGTATCAATAAATGGACATCACACTACAACCGTACATAGTTATCCAAATACCTGACCTAAAGCGGTGTCTTAATTGTTTGAACGTAGTATGAATAGTCTCTGAGAAACTGTACTATAATAGCAATCATATTTCTTAGTCACAAAGGCCTATTAAATCTATAATATAACCTAAGTGGAAAAATAATACTTCAGAAAGTAATCATTATTTATTTCATTATGATGCCTGGCTCATGCTTAGTGTACTAGAATTATACAATGAATGACTAAAGCATATAACCAATGCATGCCCGACACTGATTCTATGAAAACTTGCTTAAAGTTCTGATTTAGGTCATAGCTACCATCAGACACTAGTGTCCTTTTCTCTCCAACCTCTGTGCCAACAGCCTGATCAATATTCTACCCACTTCCAAACATCAGTACAAGGGATGATAAGGTATGGGAATCTCTAGATCCCCTGTTCCTACAGGGGCCTACAGGTACTAACATGGGAGGATCAACCCAATGGAGAGTGACCTGCGATGGTGAGGTCTTGGCAGAGAGAAGGGGGTTGTTGGAGCTCTGCAAGGGGCCCGGGGGGGGGGGGGGGACGCTACACAGTAACTGTCTACACAGTTCACACTGGAGTGTTTGTGGAGGTCAGGTCCTCCAGCAGCTGTATTGCGAATTCAGTTGTCGTGATGCCAATGGTACAGTGATGCTTTTGTGGGTCAATGGGAAAAAATGGTCATTTTATTGACCATAGTTATGCATGCACTTTCAGTGTCCTAAAACTGCCATCTTAAAAGAGGATGACATTTTTAATCTGGATCCAAATGAAAACTCAAATGGAACGGGTCTTTGGGGAAAGATACAGCTGCAGTTTGGAATCCAATCTGCTGGCAGACAACACAACAGCATGTGGCATCAGAGACGTACTAACCAGGGATTTCCACAGCCCTGACTGGAAGGCCAGGGCTAGAGGGCACTAGAGTTACACAGACAGGGAGACGTGACACAGGTGGGTTCTTATATCAGGGTTAGCTTACTAGCAGGAGTCAGCGGCAGGGGTCTAGACCCCTGGTCCTTATGCTACATCACCTCAGATTAGAGAGAGAAGTACAGAATGCCTGTTACATACTGGGGAGATCACAGGACTAGGTCTTAGGAACATGGCAGAAGTCCCTGAGCTGAACAGAACCATAAAATGAGTTAGACAGGTTTTGTTCTAGAGAATTAGATAAAGTAACTTTATTCACTTAACACATAAAGTCAAGATGGATCCCAGAACCTGGGGAGACAAAACCTGTTCTTGGGAACAAGTTGTTTTCGCTTTGGGAAACCACAGCGCCACAGATACTCCAGCCAGGGCCTGAGTGTGCCAGCCAGTCTGTTCAGCACGTTTTCATATTTTCATTTCATTTTCTTCACATTTCATCCCATTTACTTCTTTTAATGTTAATATATCTTTGCACTTCAAACCTCTTTTAAATATAATTCAGTCTCTAGGCTAAATTTCATAAGCTCCATTCAAATTTCAACTGGACATTCAGATTTCCCCATCTCTGCATCCTCTGTAACTAGCTACCTACCCCATTATATTTTGTCAGTTCCTCTGTTTGATTTTTAGACTTTCTGATTGCATTTCTTTTTATCTTTGCCCAGTACTTGATGTAACACTTTTTACCATAGATAGAATGTTTTCTGAATGCAGTTTCATATTTGTAGTCTCTAAAAGAGTCTTTATTTTAATTCCAACTGACACCCTAAACAAACCATGCAAATCACAAAGGTCCGTGTGGAACTGGGAGTAACCAGTACTCATGAAAAAATCCAAAGTGAGTACATACAGAATTATTTACTAGAGTTTGGTGACTACACACAGGACATTGAATTGATCTTAGAATTACCCGTAAGACTACAGAAATGGTTTTCCATTGAGTGTTTTCATATCCAATTAAGTTTTTCACAGTGAATAATTGGGAAGAAGAAGAACTCCAAGCTCAGGAAAACACACGAACCACGTCCTGGACATTTTGAAAACTAACACAACTGAATGTTAGTATTTATATTTGCTTTGAACAGGAGCCATAAAGAAAACTAAATGACTAACCACTTCAGTCATTTTATCGCCTAGATTACAGATGTTTCAACAGTCCTTTCACAGAACTTACAAGTACATTAAGGACCAAAATGATTTTTTAATAGATTTCCAATATTGTAAAGACTTATTGATAGCTAATTCATTAAGAAAAATTAATTTAAAAAGCAAATAGGTGGACTAAAGAATTGAAAGTCTTCAGATCACGTAGGTTTGACAAGTTTCTAGAAAATTATCATAATTTACTCTATTTCAATGTTTTCAATAACACAAACTCTAAGTTTCACATTTTGAAAAAGGTACCAATAAATGGATACAACGAAATCTTGGGATAATCTAGGAGGCAAACAAACACAGATGATAGCTTTGGTCTACTTTCTAGAATTTACTGTCATTTATGTTTTAGAACCCAGTACACGATGCCAGCTGCAAAGTATTATGACCAAATTCTAAATCAGAATTTCATCAAGCTCCAAGTCTAACTACCAATTTATAGGAAATAGAAGACACAGAATACAAGTTAAACAATACCAAAGGGATGCAATTAGCAAATTTCACACTTCAAGAAGTTATATAGGACAAATGGCCTGGTCTCTTCAGCAAATAAACTTCAAGGAAAAAAAAAAAAAAAGTTTAGGAAAGGCGGACCTGGAACATATAAAATACATTTTATTTAAACCAACTGTAATGCATGGATGTTATTTGGATTTGATTCTAACAAACATTCTATGAAAGAAATTTGGAGACCATCCGGGAATTTGAACACTAATGGGATATTTCACAATATTAAACATTACTGCTAATAATTTGAGCATAACAGAGATATTATGTTTCAGGACAAGTGTTTATTATTTATAGGTACATACTGAAATATTAAAGGTGAAATAATATGATTTATTATTTTGAGGTGTTCTTTTTGCAAATTAAACCAGAAGTGGCAGAACTGGCAAGAACTGTAGGCCAAATAAGATTGGCCATGAGTTGGTAAGGACAGATAGTACATGTTTTTCTCTCTCTCAGAGGCCCATTTGGAATTGGTAGAGAGAGAGAAAAAGCATGTACTACATATTTTTTAAACATATACAAATGTATGTTTTAATTTTTCTATAATAAGAAACTTAAAAAATAGTAGTTAGACATTACATTTATTGGACATTTATGGCTTAGTACAGAATAAACTCCAAGTTTTAGAGCCTGAGCAACTGACATCAGACTCAATTGGGAGGGATGTTGATAACAAACACGGCTGTGTGAGTAGACTTTAGCACATAGAAGGTTTTACGTGCATGTCAAGGATATGCATATTTTCCCTTTCTTGACTGCAGTTGGCCTGTGTTACATGAATAAGCTTATCTTCTCTTAATTGGCACTCAATTACTTCAAACAACTGTCTGCTTCTGGTAGCCAGATGTATGATGAGTGACCCATAGCTTTGTGTATTATCCTTTGTTTCCTTGCTCACCTCCTGCCAGGGACTTTGCTATGGGGAATTTTGTTTTTAATTTAATAAGAGGAATTAAGTGAAAATCTAGAAATAAAAGGAGAAAGAGAACATGACACCAGGTAATTGAGGGTCTTGAAAGTCAGCATAGTTTAGACTTTATGGATAGTTAAATGGGTATGCTAGTTAAACTATAGCATGACGAACATTGATGAAGATGCTTAATCCAGCCGCAGTGTCGAAGACAGAATGGATCTGAAGAAGACTGACACTAGAACAGAGTAAATACGATGAGCAATAGAAAACAGGCTGGTAAAGGCCAGTTCAAGAGATATCTAATCACGCCGCTCATTTTTGGATTAATATTTTAATGGCATACTATCCAATTATGACATTTATCAACATCACTTCAGTTGTGAAAACGAACATTTAGAATCCTACTCACACTTGTCTTTCCTCCAACCCAATACCCAAATGGTCATGAAGCACTGTATATTCCAGGTTTTTAGTGTTTTTCTTTACCTTTCCTTTCATTCTGCTACTTCTGCCCACATTGAGGAAGTCACCGTTTTGCCACCCAGATACGCCCCTCAACTTAGGTTAAACCACTGCTGCCCTGTGATAGTCAGTGTCCCCCTCAGTTGACAGGGACTTTCTTTACAAAGTATGTTGCTTAACTTAGTAAGTCAGTGCTGTGCTTCATTTTGTGAGATATAAATATCAATTCAGCACTTGATTGTGGAACGAATAGATAAAACAAAATTTTAAAGCTTGTCTTATAATAACTTTGGTTTTTCATTTTTCTTCTAAGAATATTTATATTTAGTATTCCCTCCCCCTTGTTTATATTATCTCCTATTAGCAAATGTACCAGTGGTTTAAAAGTAAATGTTATCAAAGTAATTATTTCCGTCCTTGAATTACTGTGTAGCTCTGAGTTAGGTAACAGAATTGTTAAATAAGGGAGGGGAGTAGAAAAAGATGACAAATGTCATTTGAGGTTTAATGTTTTGTATTCATAAATGTGTGATTTCTGAGATGAAATCATGGGATTCCCATACATAAACATAGCTCAGGGCAGCCATAAATAAAATCAGCCATGATCTTAAGTGGAGTCTGAATGAAATATGTAGTACAGTGAATGTATAATTTACCCTAGTTTCAAACTAAAATTACATTATTTCTGAATTGATCAGTTAGCAGTCAAGATAGATAGTAACTTAAGAATTGCATTTCTCTTTTCAGTGGGATTTTAAGATTATGAATTAAATATGTTATTTCTTTTGAGTAAAAATGGCACTACTGAACTTAGTAGATTGGGTTTCGTCCATTTTTCTAAAGAAGCTAAATAATATAATGCCTGAGAGAATCTGAAAATACACATTTACAAGAAATTTTAAGAAATTAAAGGGAATCTCTCTGTTTCAATGTCCAAAAGAGATGCCATGTTTGTATTAAAAAATAAAAATAAAGTAATTGTTTTAAAAACTTCCAAGACTTCCAATAATAAGACCATTGACATTTTTTTTCATTTTTCTGTTTCCAAAAATAAAATAATTGAAGTAAAAAAGCCTTACTTTTAAACATTATTATTGAGTTGAGTTCAATAAGATACATCATAAATTTTAATAACATTACATAGTTTCAATTTTTTCCTCATAAAAGTAATATTTAGGTACAATTGTTATTAATTATAGTAATGGCAGGGGTGGATGATTTTGGGTAATACACACATGAAAGACAACTCTCATTTTAAAAAGTAGTTTAAAAAAATCTCAGGAGTTCTTTTGGGGGTAATTATTGTAAATATGAGATATGTCTGATGTTTCAGAATTTCAAAACGACAGTTTTACTGAGAAAAAAATTTAAACAAAGTGTTTTGCTTCTCTATTCATCACAATTAGGGAAAATTATACCTATATTTTACAACTGCCAAACACTGTTATGGGTGAATGAGTAAAAATTTTATTAGCAATTTTATGTAGCTATATATTTTCTTTTGTGAATCTAATATTAGTTACAGATTTTAGAAACCTAGGTGAACAAAAATGGAAAGTGAGTGATTGTAGTAGTAAATCTATACCATAAAAAATTCAAAACATTGACATTTGAGTTATTATTATTTGGGGGAACATATCAGATAGTTGGGAAATAATTATGAATAAAAATTGAGGAGATGATAATACTCTTTTAAAAGCTTTGGTTTTTAGGTTTTATAAGTCACATTTTACCCTTTTTGTTGAGAAATTTGCCAGTAGAGTTATCGGCTATTTTTGATCATTTTTGTTTTCTATATAGATTAATTTTAATCAAACATGATTACTAATAATTTTCATAATATTAATAAAACCATATTTAATATTATATTCCTCCAAATGAAATTCTGATGATAGGGATTGCAACTTCTCTAGATCTATGTTTAAAAATTAAGCTCAAAATGAGTGAATCTTAATTATTTCCACGCTGCCTGAGAGTCCATGCTAGTTTATTATGAAAGATTAAAATTTATGCTGCAATACCATTAGCACTTTTGCAAATACCAGATTGCTTATGTTTTAAGAATGTAAAGCATAACAGAGAAAAAGAAAAAGAGAGAAAGAGAGAGAAAAGAAAGGAAAATGAGCCTTTCTTCTTTCTCACCATTTAGAGAAACAGTTTTAGAGAAAAATATATTTTATTTATTAATATTCTTCATACATGTTAAACAGTACCATGAGTAATGCAGTATTATAAGCAAATAAGCAGTCATTTCACTCAACTCTGAAGAATAATAGTTATTCTTTAGTAAGTGAGGACTGTATCCATTCTCTTCATTTTCCTTTTTGTAATGAAAGTCTCTGAATTTTCGCTCCATGCACATTAATCCAATGAGTGACTACATTTCCTTGCCTGACTCCTAGGCAGGTGTGACCTTGTGATAATATTAGGCCAATAATATGTCAGGAAACACTGCTGTGAACAACATTGATAATCACTTTAAAGACAAAGGTGCTTTCCCTGGGTACCTTTCTCCTTATCTACTGCTTGGGGAAAGGCAACCCTCAAAGCCACATTGAATATCTGGTAGTAAAGATGACAGAACTGCTTTGCCACGAGGTGACTGGTCAATTTAAACTGTTATATGGGAGGGAAATATCTTTCCTCCATATATAAACTCATTATTTTGGAGTCTCTTTGTTACTGTAGCCTAACTTGTACCCAACCTATTAGAATATTAAAATGCCACTATTAAGGGGGAAAACAACTTTACAAATGTTTAATGTAAATGATGGCATAATGCAATACAAATATATTGAAAGTTACTAGACTATGCATATTTGTATAATGCTAAAGCTTTGTCTACATCATAAATATCAGTTGTCTTATAATATATTTGGGAAAAGGCAAGGAATGAAAAGGAAAGAAGGGATGGAAATAAAAGAGTAGGTTAAAACATCAAATTAGGAAGAAAAGAAGGCTGGGGATATATTTCAAAATTTCACTAAATAAGGGAGGACCATCTAAAACATTGGTATGTAATTATACAATGGTTCTAATAAAAATTATTTTAATAAAAAAGCCTTTTATGTACTCCTATGCTCTTCCATAATATTTTTCTTTATATAATCAGAAAAGTGCCTCTATAGAACACAGGGAGGAGAGAACTATATTTCATTAAATAATTAAATTAATAGTTGCTGATGAGAGGAGATGCAAGATGGCAGAACAGATAAACAGTGTGCCTGTTTCCTTCCATGAACACAATAAAATTACAACTAAATTATAGAATAATCAACTTGGAGAATCATCTGAAGTTTAGCTGAACAGAAGTTTTATAAATAAAGATATAAAGAAGAAGCCATGTACAGACTGGTAGGATGGGTGAGACAGAAAACGGGCTAGACCCAAACCTCTATGTAGTGGTTGAGAACCAGGAGGGATATCTCAGTTGCAGAGGTTCCCCTAGAGGATGGAGGGACCCCAGCGCAAAACAGTATCCTCAGCCCGGAGTATTGGTAATTTGAAAAGGAATTCCCAAAACATTTTGTTGTGAAAAACAGTGGGGATTCCTACCACCCAGGTGGGAGGGAAGACTGCACAAAACATCCTCTTAAATGGCCTGCACACAGACTCACTCACAGGCTTTCACCTCGGGCTCCAGCATAGGGAGGGACAGTAAATTGGGGGAAGTCAGAGACATACAAGGGGCAGATTGAGGTGTGCAGCTTCATAGCAAGAGCTGGAAGACATACTCAAAATTCCCCGTGAGGGGTCCTTCTCCTGTGCAGGCGGTTGGTGGGTTCCATCTTTCCTGTATTGAGCCCTCCCCTACAGGCCAAACCTGAATCTGTTTGTCCTGGTGAGGTTCTCTTGCTACACCTTGCTGATTCATTCGGACCCCACTCCACCCAACTAGCCCAATACCGGAGGCACTTTCTTGGTGAGCAGCCAGCTGCACCTCTTTCATGGAAATTGCCCTCTTTCATGGAAAACTACCAGAGTCCACGGGCCCCAAGTGGGTGGTTACTGGCCTCCACATGCTCTGAGACTCTTGTGGAGTAGCTCCAGGCTCAGCATTGGCACCAAACCAGAGTCTACATTAGCTTGTTGACCACAACTCCTCCCACTCTAATGACTCCCTGAGACCCCACCTGACCCCAACTTGTGTACTGCACTAGGTTTTATCAGTGGCTGAACCTTAAGGAAGCCAGCAGGTGACAGCAGGCCTCTGGGTATCCTGGCATTTTGTGGAGCTACCTCAGGCACGGTACTGGTAGCAGACATCCTTGGTTTGCAGCATGGCTTCTTCCACATGCCTCTAAGGTTAGCACAGGCATTGAACAAAGGTGGATCACTTTGTAGCTCCAACCAGGTAGTCTCTGACAAGTCAAAGGCAGTGGGTGATCTGGGCCTGCACTGGAGAGCCTCACAAGAGGCCCCAGAAACAACATACTTGGAGGTTGGCTTAGACCACAGCAGAGCACCACCTAGCTAGCCCCACACACAGCACACACAAAGGGCTGTCTCAACAGGCACCAGAGCCTGCGAGGGTGAATCACGCTCAGGGGGGCAAGCCCCCTGCACAGCAGACTATAAAACTATAGATGTGGCCGAACCACACAGCTAATCAGCCTGAGGGTCAATCCCACCCACTGACATGCCAAGAACAATCAAGGCTCAACTATAACAGAAGTGCAAACAAAAGCTACACAAGGGACACTCCTGGAGTACCCAGAGTAGGTGACCAGGGGGACCATGCCAGGGTCCACAGGGCACCTGCTATATAAGGCCACTGGGTCAAGACTGGGTGACATAACAGATCTATCTCATACATAGAAACAAACACAGAGAGGCAGGCAAAATTAGAAAATAAAGAAATAAGCCCCAAATGAAAGAATAGGAAAAAATCCAGAAACAGAACTAAACAAAATGGAGGCAAGCAACCTATCAGAGACAGAGTTCAGAACACTGGTCATAAGAATGCTCAAGGAACTTAGTGAGAACGTCCACAAAGAGATACCAAGCATAAAAAAAGGACATATAAAGCAATAAAAAAGAAAAGAAAAACAGTCAGAAGTGAAGAATACCATAATTGATATGAAACATGGACTGAAAGGGATCACCGACAGACTAAATGAAGCACAGGATTGAATCAGTGATTTGGAAGACAAGGTATCAGAAAACACCCAATTGGAACCGCAAAAGAAAAAAGAATCCCCTGAAATGAGGATAGTTTAAGAGACTTCTGGGAGAACATCAAGCAAAGAAATATTCACACCGTAGGGATACCAGAAGGAGAAGAGAGAAAGCAAAAGATTGAGAACATATTTGAAGAAATAATGACTGAAAACTTTTCTAACCTGGTGAGGGAAATAGACATAAAAGTCCAGGAAGCACAGAATCCCTAAAAATATGAACTCAAACAGGCTCACTTTAAGACATATTATAATTACAATGGCAAAGGTTAAAGACAAAGAGAAAATCTGAAAAACAATAAGAGAGAGGAAACTAGTAACTTATAAGGGAGCTCCTATGAGATTGTCAGCTGATTTCTCAACAGAAACTTTGCACACAACAAGGGATTGGCACAAAATATTCAATGTGACGAAAAGCAAGGACCTACAACCAACGTTATTCTACCGAGCAAAGCTGTCATTTACAATCAAAGGACAGATAAAGAGCTTCCCAAACAAGAAAAAGCTAAAGGAGTTCATCACCTCCAAAAAAATATTACAAGGAATCTTAGAGGGACTTCTTTAAGATGAAAAAAAAAATCAAAATTATGAATAATAAAATGGCAACAGCTACATGTCTATCAACAATTTCTTTCAATGTAAATGGATTAAATGCTCCCCTCAAAAGACACAGGAAGGCTGAATGGATGAGAAAATAAAACCCTTACATATGCTGCCTACAAGAGAATCACCTCAGATTGAAAGACTCACAACAGATGGAATGTAAAGAGATAGGAAAAGATATTTCATGAAAACGGACACAAAAAATAAAATAAAAAAATGCTGGGGTTGCAATACTTATACCAGACAAAATAGACTTTAAAACAAAGGCTATAACCTGAGACAAAGAAAGACTTAGTAATACCACTTCAGGGTATTTATCTGAAGAAACCCAAAACGCTACTTCGAGGGGACATGTGCATCCATATGTTCATTGCAGCACTGTTTACAATGGCAAAGATGTGGCGACATCCTGAGTGTCTGTCGATGGCAGAATGGATAAAGAGGAGGTGGTACATATATACAATGGAATATTGCTCGGCCATGGAAGGGAATAGGTCACATTGCCATCAGTGGCAGCATGGATGGACCTGGAGGGTACTGTGCTGAGTGGAGCATAAGACAGAGAAAGACAGATGCAATGTGATTTTGCTTATATGTGGAATCTAAAGAACAAAATAAACAAACAAAAGAGAAACAAACTCATACATACAGAGAACATTTTGATGGTTGCTAGATGGGAACGGGGATTTGGGGTGAGTTAAAAGGGGGAGGGATTAAGAAGTACAAATTCATTGTTACACAGTAATGACGGGGATGTAGGGTATAGTATAAGGAATACAGTAATATTGTAATAACTATATATGGTGTCAGATGGGTACTAGATTTGTTGGGGTGATATATGGGTGGGGGTTGGGGGCAGAGTGAAAAAGGTGAAGGGATTAAAAAGCACAAACTGGCAGTTACAAAATAGTCACAAGGATGTAAAGTAAAGCACAGGGAATATAGTCAATTATATGGCAATAACTCTGTATAGTGTTAGGTGTGTACTAGACTAGTCAGGGGGATCACTTCTTAAATTATAAAATGTCTAAATACTCTGCCATACACCTGAAATTAGTGTAAAAAATACTGAATGTCAACTGTAATTGAAAAATTTTAAAAAGAGAAAGGAGAATAGGAAGTCCGAATTTCCAGGTATAAAACTAGTAAGTTATGGGGCTGTAGCAACAGCATAGGGAATATAGTCAATAATACTGTGATAGCAGGTACAATGCTCGATGGTTCCTGGTCTCGCCATGGTAATCACTTAGTTAGGTATAAATGTTGAATAAGTATGTTGTACACCTAACATTAATATTGTATATTAGCTATATTTTAATAAAAATCTTTAAAAAATAGTTGAAGATATGTATGCTGGGTGTATATGAAGGTGGCATAGGTCAATTGACATTCAAGAATAAATGTGTATTTCTTTGTTTTTTTTGAAAATACGTTCAAATTTAATATAAAATAGTATTTTGTTTATTTTTGAAGGCATGTTTAAATACTGATATGTTTAACTAAAAGGATAAGGTTTTATGCGCTCTTTGTAGCTTGTCAAAATTTAAATGAACCTAAAAATACAAATTTCATCTATAAGTAAAAATTTCAAACAAGAAACTCACAGGCATTTTGGCAACAGGATTCCTATCAGTCAGCATTGAACTGTCACCTATTAACCTATAACATAAAGATGGGATCTTTAGACTTTATCATTGTCTTCTCTGTACACATAAAATGCTAAAGCCAAATTACAATTAAAAAAAAAAATCTTACTCCCTTTCTTTGAGGCTCAACATTCCGCCAGATAATTTTTCATGAAAAATGGCAAATTTTACAACTCTGATTTTCTTTTTATTTTTCTTGCAGAAAATTCATAAAATAAAACCACATTGCTTTAAAGAAGAACACATGGTTAGTTTTTAGCAGAGAAGTGAAAAATCTCTAGTTTGCCTACCACTGTAATTATTGGCAGCCGTTAAATTCTATATACAACATAAGGCATAAATTAGCTGATCACCAACATATGTGTAGCCACAAGGTAACAAATATTAAAGTTGGGGGTGGGGAAGAAGAAAATGAAATAGGTTAATAGATGATGACAAAGAGATAAGATGTTTAGTTATGTGTTGATTAGGTTTTGCCACATGTCATTTGTTTTCGTTTTCAATGCCAGTTATTATTCAACTTTTATATGAAAAAAGGCCTTTTATGACACCAATTTTCATTTTAGTGGTCTTATTTCAAGGTAAGCTTCCACATTTAGGCAAGAATAAACAAAATGGCAACAAATACACATAGGGCCACATTTTTCAAAGGGCATAAAACTAAAGTTAAGTCACCCTGTCAACATAGATTTAGAGCCAAAAAGGACAAATACGAGTAAAGTGGTGTAAGTGATTTGTGGCACTGTCTAATATTCTGAGGACTTGTTCTACACTTAGAAACTGATGACAGCTCACCATATTTTACTTAAATGTGTAGGTTATTTTTAACAAATTTGTGGGGGAAAAACACTGATGGAGTTTTTCATATTTTACAAACAACAATGCCCAAATACTAAAGTTCCAGAATTATTAAACAATGACATTGATGAAAATATAAAATGAATAATATGGTACCTTTCACACGTAAATATAGTGTTAGTGGCCCACCATCAATACAGAATATACCACTGAATTTCTTTGAATTGGTTATGATGAATTTGCTTTAAAAAAACTCACAACTTCCCTGATCCCTCTAGGATCAAGCACACACAAGATGCTTGATTGGAAACTGTCATGGGACAGAGGGAGACTGACTGGAAGTCTTTAAACCTAACTTCACTTACACTCATTAGCGTAGTAAAGCAACTGACTGGAGACCAAATAGAAAAATGGAAAAAAAAGAAACAGAAAACAAGTATTAATGACAAACATTCCAAATGTTGAAATTTAACTCAAAAAAATTGACATTTGTTTCACATTTGCAGTTTGCAATGATTTTTACTTTCCTCTTCTTATTCAAAACTTAACGCTAGTCCCAGGAATCATATACCACGTTGTAGGTATGCATTGTGACACAGGGGAGTTATGTACTTAACAGTCAGATTCAGGACACAGAACTACCGGGTGACTAACACCTGTGCTCTGGTCTGAATTCAATTCCTAGGTGTACTGCAGAAGAAGTTTTATGAACTTATGTAAAGTTAATTAGGGTCTCAGCCTAAAGACATGTTATGTGCCATTGAGTCAGCTATGACCCCTGGCAGTGAGTGACGTCCACAGCGCCCTGTCCCCAACAACCCTGCTCAGCTCCTGCAGACTCAGCCTAGGGCTCTTTTATGGAGTCTGTCCATCTCATATCTGGGCTTCCTCTTTTCCTGCTGCCTTATATCTTTCCCAGCAATATTGTCTTTCCCAAAGAACTCTGCTTTCTCATGATATACCCAAAATAGGATGGCTTCAGTGTTCTGATTTTTGTCTCCAGTGATGTTTCAGGCTCTATGACCCACTTCTCCCTCTTTCTGGTGGTCCAGGGTCTCTGTAGAGCTACCCTCCAACACCAGATTCATAATGTTGCCTAAATATCTAAATACCATTATCTATAAAATAGGATTAACTGTAGCTACCTTATGAGGCTGTTGAGAAAATTACGTAGGATTAGCACCTGAAGCACTTAGTATTGTACCTGCTCTTGAGAAATGCTAATTTTACCATTACTATTGCTTTTATTATTATCATTACCCAAATAGTCATGATCATCTCAGTACATCTTGCTTAAAACTGCGATAAGAGCATTTACTTTAAATGAGTATTTTATATTAAATAATATTATAAAATTTCAGGTACATGAGATTCAATTGTGAACATTCTTATCCTTGTAAGTCAAAGAGCTGGATTCTAACTCTGGCTTTGACACTTTTCAATGTGATGTTGGCTTCATTGATTCACTTCTTTGAGTCTCCATTTCCACCTTTGTAATGTTGGGTTAATATAATCCGCTCTGCCGTGGTTACTGGGCTGTGTGGATCAAATG
Source organism: Rhinolophus sinicus (assembly GCF_057876585.1). Classification (NCBI taxonomy): domain Eukaryota; kingdom Metazoa; phylum Chordata; class Mammalia; order Chiroptera; family Rhinolophidae; genus Rhinolophus; species Rhinolophus sinicus. Next base: position 127,029,715 of record NC_142515.1, read on the forward strand.
CAAAAGGACATTGAAAACTGGAATGTACTGCACATGTGTAAAGTATTAGTACTAGGAAATAATTGTTGGTGAAGGACAGAACTCCTCTAGCATCTCACCATCTGGTATTACCTTACCAATCTTCAACGGAATTGCGCCTTAACACCAATTTCAAAAGAAGACAAAATATAATGTTTTTCAGTCTTTGTCATTTATGTTTGCAAATATTTTTCTAAGTAATTTTCACAAAGTTAGAGACACTATTAGGTAACCATCAAACAAGATACTGAAGTATCTGATTCATTCATTTCATGTTCAGTGTGATCACAGGAGTTAAAATGATGAGACAAAATGGGACCTTTTAGCCAACACATGTGTTTCATTGCATGTTGAGTTGTAAAATCCTGATCTCTGATTTTTAAAGTAATTTCTCTTTTGACTCTTTTCAACAAAAGTAGTTTTGAACATGTGTTAAAGTGTAAAACAATATAGCTTTAGAGGGCTTGTGATTAATTCCAGTCTATCTTGTGATTTGTTAACAAATATGTCGGCTCCATTTAGATTTGGATCTTTTGAATTGATGAGAGCTAAAAAGAAACGGCTTTGAATTTTAGTCCCTGCATAAGAAATTAAAGCTTCAACAAAGAAAAAAATTAAAAAATGACCCTGCTAATAGGTTGTGTTTCTTTGGAACAGATAGTCAAGAATATAGAGTTTACAGAGAGAAGCAACCTAAGTACACAGCATCATTTCATTTAATGAATATTCCTTCAACAACTCTGTACCACATAATCTTCTGGGTATCATAAATACAGCAGTGAATAAAACAATAAAAATCTGTGTCCCTGTCTAATTTACATTCCCAATGAAATATACAAGGTAACAGAAAAGACAGAAAAACATGTTTTTGTGGTGAATTATGAACATAGCCGAATATTTTAAATTTAAATTCATCCCCTATGTATGAAGTGTGATCACAAAACACAGTGAATATTTAAATTAAAAAAAAATATTACAGTAAAAGATACACTGCCATTTTACCCATCAAAATACCCACCCTAGTTTCGAACACTCTTACCCCATTGTTCTTGTCACTTTCTGAAGCAGTTCCGGAAGTCCTCTTCCATGAGTGTCTTTGGTTGCATTGCCATGGCTGCCTCCAAGTCCTGAATCATTTTGATTTTGGGGAAGAGCCAGAAGTCACATGGTGTCAGATCTGGTGAATAAGGTGGATGAGGACACACCGTAATATTTTTATTTGACAGATATTGCCATACCAGAAGCAATGTGTGACATGGAGCCTTTCCATTATGATAGAAAACTACTGTGTATGCTGCTGCCAAGGGCCATCCAACAGCAAGGCAGGGATCTTCTATACAGGAAGTGGCACATCAGTGTGTGACAAGTTTCAACTTGTTCAGTGCAGTCAGTCAGGTGTGAGCTAGGGTTGAGAAAATGTGTGTTTTAAAGCGTGCCATAAATCTTTCTCCATCACGATAATGCTCCCTGTCACATATCGCTTCTGGCATATGGCAATTTCTGTCAAACAGTAGCATTAAAGGTGTGTTCTCATCCACCTTATTCACTGGATCTGGCACTGTGTGACTTCTGGCTCTTCCCCAAAGTCAGAATTATTCAGGACATCAAGGCAGCCACGACAGCGCAACTAAAGACACTCATGAAAGAGGACTTTCAGAACTGCTTCAGAAAGTGGCAAGAATGATGGGATAAGTGTGTTCAAAGTGGGGGAAGGGTATTTTGGAGGGGATTAATGGCAATGTATTTTTTACTGTGATACATTTTTTTCAGTTTAAACATTCACCATATTGTTTGATCACACTTTGTATGTGTATTCTCAAAAATGTTTACAAAATACTGTTTGTGAAAGATGAATGAAAATTTTGGGGTGTATTCAAACATTGCTGAAGAAACTATTTTGATTGATCTCTTAGAGCAGATATAATTAATATATGTTCAGTAAGTTTAGAAGTCCAAAGTAAGTCACCAGGATGAGGCTAAGTTCTCCTATCTTCTGTGCATTCTCATTACTTTAATGTTAGAATTAAGTAGTTTGGGTCTCCATACCATGTTCTGTGGTGTGCACTGTGTCCCCGACCTCTCTGTGAAGTCTGTGGACATTTACACTTGACTTGTCATGTGGGGAGTTACACCTGACTTGTGTCTCAAAAACTGCTGAATTTGTGATCCTGATATTATTGCCTTTTCTATGGCCTCTACCTACTGTCAATTTGACCTATTCTAGACAAAAACCCAGATTCTTCCATTCACCCATAACTGGCCCACTCAACTCTTTCTTCTGTTCTGGATCCCTTATCATTCTGTCCAACATTACTGACCGAAAAGGCAAAATTACTGATACTTTTTTTTTTTTACACAAACAATTTCAACTTTACCAAATTCCTCCCATTTAGGTCCTCCCAGGGGCTGTACCTTTTTCCAATATAAACAAACAACAAATGCCCATCACGAGACCCCTGCCCCTACAGAGAAGATACACAATACACACACAATTCCAGCTCCTCTTGTGTGTGTGTGTGTGTGCATGCGTGCACACGTGCACACATGCGTGCACACACACACACACATACACACACACACACTTCTTAGTAGAAAATAACCCCCCATCATCTTCTTTGAATATCACCTGCATTTGTATGACTGTTACAAGGTCACAGGAGGACACATCTTAAGTTTTGTCCTCACTGTTTTTTATTTGGGTGACACTGGACAAGTTAACTGATATTAGCCTTAGTTAAATCAACTTAGAAATCAGAAATATACTATGTCAGAGGATCGAGAGAATTATATGAGGTAATACATATGGAATATAGATATTATAAATTATTTGTAATCACTCTTCATTTCCAGGAAGGTAAGTTTGTCTCTAATGATCTCCGGATTCTCACTTCCCTCTGGTCTATGTTTAGTCGTGTTCCTTCAGGTACTTGGTTCTTGACTCTCACTGTAACTGCCATAGGTTCTTCCAGTCCTCCTGCCTGGAATACCTTCTTTTTGTTTTTAATTTAATTGGCTTTTTGGGGCATAGTTTCAGGTTTACCTAAAATTGAACAGACAATTCAGAATTCACACATCCTCCCTTTTCCTTTCTTTATAGCAGTTCCCCAAGTATGAACATCTTGCATTATTGTTGTGTATTTGTTACCCGTGATGAACCAATAGTGACATATTATTATCAACTAAACTAAAGTTCATAGTTTGCATCGGGGTTTTGACAAATGCATAATGACAGGTATCCATCATTCCAGTATCATACAGAGTAGTTTCACTGATTGATCGTCCCTCCCCCACCAACCTCTCCTGGCAACCACTGGTCCTTTCACTGTCTCAATAGTTTTACCTTTTCCAGAATATCCTACAGTTGTAATAATATTGTGTGTACCCTTTAAAGATGGGCTTGTTTTCCTAAGCAGTATGTACTGAGGTTTTCCCCCTGTCTTTTTGTGGCTTGGTGGCTCATTTCTCTCTTTGTGGAATAACATCCCATGGTCTGGATGTAGCAGAGCCTATTTACCCATGACCTAATCACCTACTGAAGGACGTCATGGTTGCTTGTATTTGACAACTAGGTTCTTAATTGTCATTTTGTTCCCATTAGAACCTTGAGCATATTATTCATAGTTATTTTAAATATCCAGTCTGATAATTCCAAACTGTCTGCCCTGTCTGAGCGAGTTTATGGTGCTCATTTTGTCTTTTCAAATTATGTTGTTTCTGGCCTTTTAGCATGCTTTGCAATTTTTTTTTTGTTGGAAGTTGACTTAATGTATTAGGTAATAGAAACTGATGTAAATAGGACTTTAGTGTGAGATTTTTGTGTTTCTCTGGTGCATTAGTCTGCTACAATGGCGATAACAAAATACCACAGATTAAGACGTTCCAAGCCTTCACAGTTTTAGAGGCCTGATATCCGAGGTCAAGGTGTTTGCAGGCCTGTTTTCTCCTGAGGCCTTTGTCTTGCAGAATTCTGCCCTCAACTTATTTCTCACATGGCTTCTCCTCTTGTGTGTACCCCTGGTGTCTCCTTTTCTTCCAACAGGGACACTGGTCATATTGGATTAGGGGGCTTACCCTTGTGACCTCCTTCCCTCAATTCTCTCTCTAAGGGCTCTGTCTCCAAATACAGTCACAGTGGGAGTTAGGGCTGAAACATAAATTGTAGAGGAACACAATTCAGTTTATAACATCTGGCTAGGAATTAGGGTGTATTAAGTATTTTCTGTATCTTTAGGTATCAGAGAATTCAGTTTCCCCTAGAAATATTATTATTGTTGTTGTTATTATTATTATTATTATTATTATTTTCATCTCCTTATGTGAAACAGGAAGGTTAGCGGGGCTGGAGTTGGCTGACTCCTTTTGACCTTATTTTTACCGAGAACAGAAGGTATCAGAGGATGCCCCAGGTGTATTTCATAATGGTTACTTTTCATCTCACTCTGCCAGAAACACGAGTCACTTTACATTAGATCTTCACAGTGAGAACTGGCAGGGCACTTGGAGGTTAAATTCTTGAAAGTACGGGGGTTCCACCTAAGGTTCATCCCATTCCTGGAGATTTTTTAACTCTCATGCTCATTCTCATTGAAACTCCATGGGTTCATCAGTTACAGTGTTGATGTTCCTACGGCACTGGCTCCAGAGGTGAGCCTCTGTTCCTGGGCTCTGTTCCCCACAAGCTCTGATTCTTTCCTGTTTTCTTGGAAGCACTTTACACAGTGACCTCAGTTCTGTGATCATTTTAAGAAGAATTATTTTTTTTTCCTGTTTGTTCTCCTTTTTGTCCTGCTGTGAGAATGGGAGAGGCAACTTTCAAACTCTTTACATGTTGGAAAGATCACTGGAAGCTTTTGGACATGTTTTGCTTTCTATAGAAATTGTCCTACAATTGAAACGTAACGCATCCCTCTTTTTCCATTACAGATCGCCTGCCTAATTCCCCATGACCACAGAGCAGTGTTCTAGTATTTCCAAGATGAATGCTATCCATGTGATACAAAAGTCAGTCTGAAAGCACTAATGCTTGATAATGGAGTAATGTGGGAATTAGTTGAGGGGTATTTATAGCCTTATTAGGATTAACAATCGTAATGAGACAAATAGGAATACCAGGAGACACAGCCAGCCAATATGAGTTGTTGTTTTTCTTCTTGTTGTTGTTGTTTTTTGTTTGTTTGTTCATTTTTGAAGCAAAGAACCTAGTTTATTACACACAGACAGCCACACACAGCAGGAGACAGAGCCAAACTCTCAGTCGGAGGGACAAACCGCCTATGAAACCAGCATCACTGGTGTTCCATCACTAATGAAATCCTCTGATCACGTTGAGGACCCTGTCTCACAACCTATGCTTGTATCCATTCAGAGCAATGATTTTATATGCCAAAAATGGGCACTATGGAAAGACGGGGAACAGAATTAGACAGTGGAATTCCATAAGGAGAAAAAGTCCTGGGAAAACAAGAAATGTGATGGTGATAGTCTTTGAGACTTTTAAAAACAATATACAATCATTTTCTTATATAATTCTATTGATTCTCTTAAGCACTCTGTATTAAGAACTGGGCATAAATTATTAGTCCCATATGGAGACAAGGAAAATGAAATCACAGGTTACTAAGAAATTTACTTAAGATTTTAAAGATAGTAATCCAAATTAAGGATTTGAATAAAAGTCCCTGAGTACTTCTGTAATTGTCTGCTGCACTCTGCAGAGTCTGCATGAAGAAAATGAAAGAGAAAAATAAAGAAAGAAAGAAATTGAGGGGAAGGAAACGGAAAAGAAAGGAAGGGACAGGAGAGAAAGAGAGATAAAATCGTGTTATTTTTATTTATCTCTTTATCTTTTATTGGGGAACAGTGTGTACTTCCAGGACTTTTTTCCAAGTCAAGTTGTTGTTCTTTCAGTCTTAGTTGTGGAGGGCGCAGCTCAGCTCCGGGTCCAGTTGCCGTTGCTAGTTGCAGGGGGCGCAGCCCACCATCCCTTGCGGGAGTCGAACGGGCAACGTTGTGGTTGAGAGGATGCTCTCCAACCAACTGAGCCATCCGGGAGCTCAGCGGCAGCTCAGCTCAAGGTGCCGTGTTCAATCTTAGTTGCAAGGGGTGCAGCCCACCATCTCTTGCGGGAGTTGAGGAATCAAACCGCAACCTTGTGGTTGAGAGCCCACACTCCAACCAACTGAGCCGTCTGGGAGGCAGCTCAGCTCAAGGTGCCATGTTCAATCTTAGTTGCAGGGGGCAGAGCCCACCATCCCTTGCGGGACTCGAGGAATCAAACCAGTAACCTTGTGGTTGAGAGCCCACTGGCCCATGTGGGAATCAAACCGGCAGCCTTCGGAGTTAGGAGTACTGAGTTCCAACTGCCTGAGCCACAGGGCCAGCCCGAAAATCATATTATTGAATGAAGCTTTGCAACTAGATATTTGACATAGGCTCATTTATATAGGAACATCTAAGAATTCAATTGTCTACACATGCTTTGCAAATATTCAGTGGAACAAAGCACTTAGCATAGCATGTGATGGAAATGTCATAGATGTGACTTAGTATTTCCCCAAAGCAAATCACTGAGGATGATTTCCACCCAACATTCTAAATAATTCTGGGATGCATAATGGAAATTCTGATGGAACATCAGTCACCAAGGAATTGTTAAAAGGCTCGTGTGACAGAGACTCTTCCTAAAACAAATATCACATGGGCACTACCTAAATAATAAAAAAACTAGATTTAAAATAACTTTTTATATGAATAGTATGAATGCTAAATTTCCATTGTTTTCATTTCCTCCAGAGTAGCTATAAGGAGAGTAGACAGAACGTTTATGAGAGATCTTGTATTTTACTTTTCATTATGAACATTCAAACCCCATGTTATTCTATTATTTCAATTAGATACGATAACACATACCTGTACTTTTTTACTGTGATACTATAGGGATTAAAACAATATTCACTACACTCTTAGGTAATCAAACCAGTATTTTATATGCTATCTACAATAATATTTAAATAAAGCCATGTAGTAAAGCCTTTATACTTTGCTTGATTCCAACTTACTGTGTAAATCTACATGAAAGATGAGCGTGCCAGCCTCTCTTTATCGTTACCCTATATCAAGTGTGGGCGAACTAGTGCCCACTGGCCAATACTGCCCATTGTCTTCTACACATAGTTTTTTGGGAACGGAGTCACTCTCATTCATTTATGTATTGTTTATGAGTGCTTTCCTGCTGCAATGTGGAGTTAAGAGTCGGGATAGAAACTTTACCACCCACAAAACCTGAAATACATATCATTGCTCCTTTACAGAAAAAGGTTTCCATTACCTGTCACATGGAATACTCTCTACCTTTCTTACTACCTTTTATCATTTCTGAGCTTTGCTAAAGTTTTTCATTCTATTTACAATGTTCTCATCATTAATAATAAATATGTAAAAAAAAGGCAGTATCCCCAAAATAGAAGAGCACACTGTACATTTTTTTCTGTCATTTTCTACTAGTCAGGTGACCAATGATTTCATTGTATCTGTCTTTTATTAAACATTAGTCATACAGCAGAGCCGATGACAGGTATTTTACATATATAATTTCTAATATTCAAGCCAGAATAAAACAGCAGGAAAAAAATAACTATTTCCCAGAAGTAGTGAAAACTAATGCCTGCCCACCCAGAAAATTAATTTCTTTCTCTCTGTATCAGCCTCTAAGAACACTGTTATATATTTTATACATGCAAGAACTACTGTTAAGTATACATCGAGATGTGGGATGCTCAATTTCTTTCCAAGACCAGGTGTTGTATCTTTAATTTAGGACTCTGTGTGACATTTTCATTAACCTGTTACCCAAGCCTCTCATATTGGCTATTTCTTCATTTTCTGACCACTTCTCACAACTTACTCTTGTTCCAATCTTGCTGATTTTACCTCCAACTTTTTTGTTCTGCTTTAACCTCTGCCATGGTTCAGCTGCTCAGCAAGCCTTAGAAACTTCAATAGCATTTATTGTTTGTTTCAGTCTAGTACCTATCCATAAAATGGGTACAGCTCTTTCAAGAATGAGCTTCTACTCTTTCCTCTTACCTGCACAGTTTGAGGTTGAATTGGGAGCTGCCATCTTCCTGTGTGCCTTGTATACCTGGTCACAGTGATTAGATGAGAAATGAAAAACGAGAATTTGACCCAATCTGAACCTATCACATGGTGCTAAATACTTGACCACCACAGTGAGTAACCTGGAAGGTGGGCATGAGCTCAAGTCAGATTCTTTTTTTTAACTTTTTGCCCTGATTTGGGTTCTATTCTGGGACCCAGAATAGAGGAGGAGCCATTGGAGTACAGGCTGTTGTCAGCCTGGATTGCAGCCTTTTGGAAGAAGAAGGTCTTCAGTGAGAAAAAATAAAGCTAGATGCATAGAATATCATTAGTAATAGATTATTTAAATTTACTCCCCTGAGATCTGTTCTGTTTCTGGTTTTCCAAAGTTTGATTATAGGGACTAAAATAGTATTATTAAAACAAACAAACAAACCAACAAACAAAAAACCAAAAAACTATTTCAAATATGATTTGCATAACATGCAACTAAAGTAATCTTGATTAATAGTCTCTTAAAGTCATCCCTAAATCCCTCTAAATCCACCTTACACATTGCTGCTAAGGTTATCTGTCCAATTTCCCCCTTGAAATATTCAATATTACATTAAAGTTGACAATATAAAATTAAAGTCCCATGGCTTACAGGCCCTCTAATATTTCAGCTCACCTAGTTTTTCAGTCTCATCTTTACTCACTCTTGCCTTAACATTTTACAGGTTGTAGTTTCCTAAGTACACTATGCTGTTTCACACCACAATTTTTTCATTTCATTTTATTTTTCTACCTGATTGAAATTCCTTTTTTAAAAAACTTGCCTTATGAATTGCTACTCATCCTTCAAAACTTAGTTTAGTGTCAACATCTCTAGGAAGATCCCCATGATCCATTCATTCTCCTCCCGTATTGCAAACTGGGTCACATAGTACTTGTTAGTATGAATACAATAAGGTATGATCAAAAGATATGGTGAAGGTTTTAAAAAAATGTATTACAATAAAAGACACATTGCCATGAATTCTCCTCAACATACTCTCCCTCATTCAAACACACTTACTCCATCGTGCTTGCCACTTTCTGAAGCAGTTCTGGACGTCCTCTTTTGTGAGTGTCTTTAGTTGTGCTATCATGGCTGCCTCAATGTCCTCAATCAATTTAAAACGTTTACCTTTCATGGTCATTTTGACTTTGGAAAAGAGCCAGAAGTTGCATGGTGCCAGATCTGGTGAGTAAAGTGGATGAGGACACACCATAGTGTTTTTATTTGACAGAAATTGCTGTACCAGAAGAGATGTGTGACACTGAGTCTTTCTCTTGTGATCGAAACCTATGGTGAATGCTCCTGCCAAGTGCCATCCAATGGAAAGGCAGGGATCTTCAATATGGAAGTGGCACATGGAACCTTAGTAACAGTGTGTGACACGTTTCAACTTGTTTGGTGCAGTCAGTTGTGTGTGAGCTACAGTTGACAGAAGGTGTGCTTTAAAGTGTGCCATAAATCATCCTCCATCATGACAATGCTCTGTGTCACACATCACTTCTGGTATATGGCAATTTCTGTCAAATAAAAACATCACAGTGTGTCCTGATCCACATTATTGACCAGATCTGGCACCATGTGACTTCAGGCTCTTCCCCAAAGTCAAAATGATTCAGGACATTGAGGCAGGCATGACAGCGCAACTAAAGACACTCACAAAAGACAACTTCCATATCTAATTTAGAAAGTGGCAAGAAAGATGGAATAAATATGTTCCAAATGAAGGGCAGTATTTTGGCAGGATTAATGGCAATGTGTCTTTTACTGTAGTAATTATTTTTTATTTAAACATACTGTATTGTTTCATTATCCCTTGTATGTCCTATACCACACTCTACAAATACGCAGCTGTGCTGACTCCATCAGATAGAATATCAGTGTTTTCTACCATCTCCTTCGACTTATTTATCTGTGCATGACAGCCTAAAACAGAGGGGCATTTATTATAATTTATTGAATTGAAGTGAAATAAATTTCATCAAAACTCAGAGACATGAGTGTGTAGTAAAGCCCCCAAAGATGCATTTCTAAAATGCAGGTTCTGAGGCCCCATTTCTTAGATTCTGGTGCAGTAGGTCTGGGTTGCAATTCAAGAATAAGTACCTTAAGGACTTTTTGTTTTTTACTATATTAAAATAATGAATGATAATGTACATAATGCAACTTGAGGGTTCTCTTAACCCTCAAATTGGTCCTTACTATAATTCAAAACAGAAGACAACTACTTTCAGTAGGGAAGGTACTATATACTTTTGCCAGGCTAAATTACATACTACTCCATGAAACGTATTCCTGCTATTCAAAGTTGCTTATTATATGATATTCAATTATTTTTTGTACAAAAGTCTAAACATAGATACATAATAAAAATTATATAGAAAAATCCAAAAGGAAGCATTGTTGACAATGACATATTGAGTACATGTAACTTTTTACACATAACGCCAAGATCTTCTATTAACTAATTAATAGTTTTCTTGGGGGCGGAAATTTTTTTGGACTTATGTAAGCAGCTGTTTAACCTATCTGGACAGTAGACATATTTGTGGTGAAGAGATAGTGGAAGAAGCCTAAATTAAATTTTATATCTCAGGTATAAGTTCTAAAAATTCAAACTCAAGAGAGAAGATGAAGGTACTTGGCTCCTGAAGATTAATTTAACATGGTCTGATCACAGAAATCTTACTCAATAATGACACAGAAGTAAATTGATACAATTTTTGGCTCTATCATTTGCTATTATAATGCTATCACCTTAACCCCAAACAAGGGACATATTTAGCTCTAAAAACATTGGTGATAAATGTATTAAATACAGTAAAATTTAGTTCATGGTAACAAATTATTTTTTTAATCTTAATCATAATACATTTAATGCTATACAAATAAATGTATCAAGCATTATCTTTCATTTATAAGATATATTATAATATATATGTTTGGTACATGTTTGTACATTGTGAAAGATTATCACAGGTCTTCTGATCAGATGTTAGCTATAACACAAAATTGAAAAGAAATATTTTAATAGTGCATCTCCATAAATTCAGAGTAAGCACATATTAAGTCGTAGAAATAACCCAGAATGCACAATCTGATATATTTCTGAATCTAAATCCTATAGTTGGAGGCTTATAATTACATACCCTTAAATATCCTATTAGGTTTGCTCTGTCCAGATTGATCCAGAAAAGACAAACTACTTCTGGAGCAAATACTTTAAATCCCCAGGTAAGAAAATATTTCAGATTCAAATATTAGCTTCGGTAATTAATAGATGACTAATTAACCTCCTTAGGGCTTTCCCATCTGAAAATAATTCTCCCTTTCATTGTTCTTGCGAGCATGACATATTACGTGTGTAAAACATGTGGCCCAACCCCTTGTGAACCTGGGCACAATCTAAGTGAGTAGGAATTCCAGCTGTCTTTCTAGCTTAGTGATCCAAGATATATTAACTTGTTCTTTCTAGAAATGCAATAATTATTACAAGTATCTTTCAGACCAAATTTTCCAGAATCCAATTAACTTTTAGAGTCATGGGTGACCTAATATACTTTCAGCCGTTTCACTTTCATCTTCTGTAAGATATAGTATAGTTTATCAGATTGACAGCTGCGGCTGTACTGAATTGTGTCCTATGGTACTTCATACCTGAAAGAGAGTTGACTTGGCATTGAAGCACGCCATTGTTGTACCAACAACAACCTGACCTTAGGCTAAAAGCCACAATAAAACAAAAACAAAAACAAACAAACAAAAAAAGCAAACAAATAACGAAGTTGATACCTCTCAAGAATCATCTTATGCCTTCGAACTGGTATAATTATTTTGTTCCGTTTTGCTTTTGTAATTTGTACAGGGTTGTTTCTATTGTGTGCTGGAGGTTGGCTCTGGTAGGATTATACTCAGCTGAACTGCAAGATGTACTCCACTGCAGGTGTTCATCAAGTTAATTTAAAATGCACTCACATTGTTTGGAGACATTCATGCATGTTGGGTGACAAAAACAGAAGTGCTAAAATCACTGATGCATCTGGTGAAAACTAAAATTGCGTTTCTTCTCCAATTTCAAATTAAGAATTAAAAGATAAATGAACTGCATGTTGGTAAAGGTAAAAATTGTCTGCATCCTACTTTAATTAATAATGTTATTATGAGCTAATTTTTCTTCAAAGAACTTGGAAAATATCAAAATTATATTTTTAAAAGCTGCATATTATATACCTTCTTAAAATATATTAGTTCACTGTTTAAGATCTTTTATTTTTCTTTATATAATGTACTACATATTTTGGAATGTTAGCAAATACCATCATAGTTCTCCTCTTTGACTGTAAGTGAATAATATTTGGAAGTCTTTGTAACAGAAATTAAAATATCACAAAATCCTTAGTCAGTTAATAGATTATTAAGGTCTTTACTTGTTACTCTCCTGATTTTAACTACATTTTATATTTGACATCCAGGACTTTATTTGCAGTTAAGTGTTTTATTTTAACCCCTCTCTAAAAGATGAAATGGTTTCATAAGTCAGTGCTTTTGTATATGTAGTTATGTTTTTATTATTTTTAGATCGCCCTGTTAGCACTCCAGGTTACCATGGACAGATTTAGAACCAGACATTAAAAATAAAAAAAATGCCATTTGTAACAAATTCAGCAATTTTATAGGTGAAATAACATAAAAATCTTAAAGAAAATATTATAACAAAATACTTCCAGAACATTATGTTAATAATATAAGCTAACAAAAACATAAAACTTAAATATATTTGGAGGCATGCCAAAAATATAGACTTTAATGGATTATATTCTTAGAATATTAGGTACCTGCTTGCTCAAATAACAGCTCACTAAGAGCCTGTGAGTTTCATTAGCTCCTCTGTAATATCTTTGGTGTAGCTGAGTAACTAAACATAAATATGCTTAAGGACTATATTGGCTGCTAGTCTCTCTACAAAAACATTCTCTATTTTATTACATTAATTGACTCTATATTTTATATTCTTTATGTGATTAACACTGAACCAACTATTACATCTGATGAGGACTACAAATGAGGATGCACACTCTTTCCTGTTATCTGTATACAGCTTTATGCTTTATTCGTTGTGGGAGTAAATACCAACATTCAATCTTTTTTCAATGGTCGGTTTCAAAAGTCTTATATGGTACCAAAAGTACCATTTGGTCTTTAGTAATGCTATAGGAATTAAGTCTTCCCAGGACAGTACTAACCCATAACAAGCAATCCTATCAAGACCTTTCTAAGTATGTCAAAACAATCTGCTGGCATGCTGCTCCTTATTCTTATATGGACACCAGTTTTGTGCAATAACAAATTATTTGTAGCATCAGTCTCTTGATGAGGAGCATGGTTAGTAATTTCATTTGACATTGTTTTCGTCATCTTCATTCAAGAACAGTTCAAAGATTTTTCCACTTTTTTATTGTAAAGAAGCATATTTCTCGATAGTAATATGTTAATAATCTTTACAACATCTCAGGAATATTACAGAAATATCAGTGACATTTTCAGAAAAGTATTCCCAGGTTCCTGGTTTGCACTTGCACTGGTGGGTTATTATTCTGTTTAGTTTAGAATAGGAAGAATTTCATCAGTACAATTACTTCTCATTTTGAGAAATTAGTCTAGCTTATTGAGCCTTTTATAGTTTGCAATTTAAAAAGAAGAGGAAAAGAAAAGGAAACATTTCTATGAAATTAGGGAAACTTAACTACAATAATCTTTAATACGAACCGACACCTTACCAATCTTCAACATTTAAAATGTAATTTGTTTTGACATGATCTATGTATTTGATGTTGATAATTAGATTCCTATAGACTTCTAAATCTCTATTAAAGGTAAAAATAGTGTAAAAATTTATAATAGTGTAAAAAGGTAAAAATAGTGTAAAAATACACAATTATTTTAGGTATCTAAATCCTGATTCATGGGAATAGCATAATAATTTTAGCTTCAACTATTTTCATCATTTGGTATTTGGGTTAAAATCTGCATTGTGTGTCCAGTTATTGCTTCCAGATTTTCATTATTATGTAGTGTTCCTTGCTCAAACATGCACTTCAACAATCTCCACGTACACTGCCTTAGCAGAGGACAGGGTTAGTAAACTGGAAGAAAAGTCATTGCAGCCTATGAACACTGAAGGAAGAAACAATGGGGAAATAGAGGGCTCTGGAAAGAAGTGGACTTGAGGGGTTTGAACTGCCCCTATCGAGGCATCCAGTGCTGATTAGTAGTGGCTCACAGCCAAAACTGTGTTTGTCAACTACTTAATGGCTAATACTTCAAATATGTTACGTCTATGTATCATCTGCTTATATAGCTAACAGTGTCTTTGGTAGAATAAACTGAGCAGGGAAGTAATGCCATTGTGCATACACAGATTTGAAAATAGCATCTTTCTTTACCATGCTATTTACCATCACAATATCCTATAAACTCTGCTCTCATCACCCATATGGATATCACAGATGCCGTAACTGATGAGATTTACACCAACCGTGTCTAAGGCCAACTTGACCATGATTTTAGGTTTTGCTTTAACTTGTTCCTACTTTATCCAATAAGCTTTATTTTAGAATACTGGTGTTTAATTATAAAAATGAACTTTCTGTTCAACAATGTATATTTAAACTTATTTTATTTAATTCATGAATGGTTTGCCTCTAAATTAGGAGCATTATACACAGTAATATGAAGAATGTGGAGAAGTCTCTACAGAAAATTCCAGGTTAAGTTTCAAGTACTCAGTTGGCCTTCTTAGCTCTATAAATGGTAGCAAAGGAGTATTTGAGTAAGGCATTTCCTTTAGTAGAGTGCAGTGGATCATTCCAAGTAAAGATTTGATCAAAAGTTTCTGCTAGTAAGAGCAATCCTTTTATTAGACATTACCACCTATAACCATATGCAACAATTTAGTTTTTGCCAAAAGGATGTTTACAGTAACTGTGGCATAAGTTACATGTACTATTCTGAAACAATGGGCTTGTTTAAAACCATAAATCAGTGAAACAAATCAAACAAAGTGTTTTGGAGATATGTAGACATAGCCATCGACATAGCCAAAGAATGAGGTCAATATGTGGTTAACATTGCCTTCATGACAAAATATTTAATGTTACTCTACACAATCTACTTCAAAGGAATATATTCTCATGTTTTATGCTAGTTATTAAAACAAACAATAAATTGGGCTCCACTTGTTTCTTCTTTCCTAATCTAATTTCCAAAACAAAGTTTGAATTTCTTCATTTCTATGGCTTACAAGGAACTTATCTCTGGAGAGCTATTTCTAGAAATGTCTAAAACAAAAGCCTGTGTGGATATAAAATAATAATAATAATAATAATAATAATAATAATAATAATAATAAAAGAGTAGTACACTGAGAACTGTTATCTGTGCAACGTCCTCAGGTGATGAACATATTGCTAATGTGTCTGGAAACAAAAAGTAAATACAATTGAATCCTCAATGTCATCCTTTAAAAAGAAAAACAAATTATTTAGAAAGTACAAAGTGAAGTTAACATTGAAGCTGCCTTGTCCAAGTTCAATGGCCTGAGCCAGAGAACACTCTGTTCGAGAAGAAATTGTTTCTTTTAACATAGAAAATACTTCGCTTTTCTTAGATTATTTTCCATTAAACAAATCAGAAAATAAAAAGAAAAGTTTGCTATATTTCTCCTTGGTAGACTCCAGAGTCTCAGATAAGAAAATAGTTTCCACAGCTCTTTTCTAGTAATCTTTTCTTGGAAGAGACTGATAAATGCACATTTTCCTCAGAAGATTCTGACTTATCATTGAAAAGTTAGTTTAAAAAATCTACTTCTCAAAGACATAAACATTTGTATTTGTGGACAAATTTTTGCATGTTCTTGGTAATAAGTAATCTTCCTAACTGAATATTTTTCTACAAACTCTAGTCATAATCAACATCATCTTCAACAATGAAACATTTAATGATTTAAATTTAAATATTAATACAGTAGTTGATTCCTTGACTAGACTGATGAGAAAGATAAGGTTTTTAATCCTAATGTTGTGATTTATGGCACTTATATTCCTGATAAGGAAATCAAGGTGTTACTATATTTCAATTTCAAGAAAGATTGTTCTTTAGAGAATGGCAAGTGTTAACACATTAATATCAGATTCTGCTACATTAAGTTTATGGTTGCATCATTCATTGAAGAATTAGGGCTGGTCTTATTACAGAATCATTCTGCACATTCTGTATGTTTGCCATTGTTATTAAAATTTCAGGTACTTGTCAATGGACAAACTTGAATGCTTAGCATTCATAGAACACTTGCTTGGGAAAGATTCAGCAAGAGTCCGGAGGAAATGAACTGATCTGGTAGTATGAACCCAGACAAGAAGACATTATACCAATTATCCACTTTAAAACAAATGCTCGGCTCAGAAATATGAATTCTGAGATTAATCTAGTAATTTATGTGGATTTTTGGATATGTGTGTTAATTCATTGGCACATGTTACTGTTTGCATTTTTATTTATTGAATGTTATGTGCTCATTGTAGAACATAAGGAAAATATAGAATAAACAAATACAAAAATCATTCTACTTTATCTAGTAACATATTCTTTCTAATCTTATTTCTATTTATTTGTTTAAATCTTTCTTTCAAAAGTTATTGAAAGGTACAGGCCATTTGATTTCCAGTGGGTTTTTTGTTTTGTTTTTAATTCTTTACTTTGGAATTTATTTAGATTTATATAACAATACCAAAGATAGTAGAGTATCTGTCCCCTAGACCTTTCACCACGCTTCCTCTGATGCTAGCTGCTTATCTCACCAATGTACATTTGTTAACAGTAAGAAATTACCATTGGTGTTGTACTATTACTGAACTACAGCCTTTACTCAGATTTCACTCATTTTTCTACTAATAGCTTCTTATTGTCCTAGGATCTAACACAGGACGAAACATTGAATTTAACCAAAATTTTTCTTTTTGAAAAACCTAACATTATATTGTATTTGCTTTTGTATATGGTCTTTTAAAACAAAGACATCGAAGTCTGCTCAGAGGAAAGTGTGCTGATGGTAGGACCAAGAAAAGCTCCTAGGAAGACAACTGTTGTCATAGAAATGTTAAAAAAAAAAAAGAAAAATAAAACATAGTGAAAACACTGACCTAGGTTAAATGGAAGAACTAAGTTTCACATTCGGGAAGGAATTGTTTCTGTCAAACCTAGGAGGAGACAGAAAGTTGGTGATTCTCAAGGGAAGGCTTATAGAGCTCCAGAAATGTTAACACACAATTTGAATACTGCATATTAAGCTGGAGATGACAGAACAATGTGTATATATCCTGGGATGAATAGAATGATTAGAGAAGAAGGATGAAGAAGTAAACTTACTTATTCTATTGAGTTTACGTAGTTTGTCTCCACTTTAAAAATAGCACCCACACTTTGAGATGAGGCTAGGAAGTATGGTAAACTACAGTAATGGTATTCATTCAATTTGTCTCTAATGAAATCTTTTCCAAAACCCCACTTCATGGATCCTAAGCCTTTTCTCCCAAATTTATGTTTTATAACAAACTGCATATTTTCATCAGAAGACACTATTTTCTACTTTACTAAGATTAAGACAATTCAACATGAAAAACCCAGGAAGAAAATAACTTATTTATCCTCCTAATCAAAAAGGAACACATAAAATATAACTGCCTGGCAGAATTCATGTTCTACTTAATGTTCAGAATCATGACTTTAGAGTAAAATTAGTCAAAATGATGCCTTTACATGTTTTTTTTATTTGTTTGTTTTACCACATTTTCATAGTGTTAATCACATAGAAAGAAGTACACAAACTATAAATGTACAGTTCAATGAATCAGAGCAAGCAACTGTATACCCCAAACCAGGTCAAGAAACAGAATATTGACCGTATTCTGTAAGCTTCACTTGTGCCATTTCCCAATCAATAATCTCATCCCTCACCCAAGTAAACTGCTATCTTGACTTCCAGATGATAATTTGTTTGTTTTTGAAAATAATATGATTGGAATAATTCAAAATATATACTTTTGTGCCTGGCTTCTTTCTTCCTGTATTACGATTATATTACATACATCTATGCTGTTGCATATAACCATAGTGAATTTATCTACATGGCTCTATAGTACTAACATTTTACATCTATCCCTCTACTTATTTTCACATTCTTCTAGTATGAATATCTGGACAGTTTCCATTTTCAGCTATTACAGTAATACTACTATGAATAGTCCACATATTTTCGTTTCACATGTGTATGCATTTCTGTTAGTATACATTTACCGGTGGGAATTGTTTTATGTTTTACACTGTGACTATGTTCAGCTTACTAGAAAATGATAAACATTTCTCTGCAGGAAATATACCAATTTATTCTCCCACAAGCAGTGTATAAAAATTCCTGTTGCTCCATATTCATGCTATCACTGGTCTTTTCAGTTCTTATAATTTTCTATTCCTATGGTGGTATAGATATATTATTGTGCTTTTAATATGGCTTTCCATGATGAATAATGATATTTACCAAATTTTCATACATTTAGTGGCCCATTTTATATGCTTTTGGTAAACACGGTACAGTAACGTATTCATATATCTTCTCCCACATGAAGCTCTCTTTTCTATTTCTTAACAATGTCTTTTGATGTAGTAAATTCGATCAAACTTTTCCTTTAAGTTCAGTTTTTCTGTTTCTTTATGAAATCTTTCCTGATTCCAAGATAATGAATACATTCTCTTACATTGATATCTGGAAACTTTATAATTTTGCTGCTTATATTTGAATGCACAAGCCACTTGGAATTCGTGTGTCTGTGTGTGCTCTGTGGTGTGAGTTTGTTTGTTTGTTCTCTTTATGCATAGCCAATGGACTAATCATCATTTATTGATAATACCGTTTTATTTTTCTCTCTGGTGTTCTTCAGTGCCATTTTTGTCATAAATTAATTTTACATATGGGTGGTTTGTCGAAAATTTTAATATTCTTGTGGCAATATAATATTGTCTTAATTTAATATAGATTCACAATATTTTATGTTGTTTACCACAGCAAGTTTTTTCACTTCACAATTCTGCTGTAGTAGTGTTTA
The DNA here is from genome assembly GCF_057876585.1 of Rhinolophus sinicus. Lineage (NCBI taxonomy): Eukaryota > Metazoa > Chordata > Mammalia > Chiroptera > Rhinolophidae > Rhinolophus > Rhinolophus sinicus. The sequence continues at coordinate 127,049,023 of NC_142515.1, forward strand.
TTATTATTGGACCTTTGCATGTCCACCCAAAATTAGTTATGTTCTGTCAATTACCATAAAAGAGACTTGTTGATATTTTGATTCCATTGACTCTATAAATCAATTGTGGAAGAATTGAGACGGTGACTCTCCATATCCTTTAGAATGCATGGTGTCCCTTAGTTATTTTGATTTTATTTTAAAATATTCCTCAATAACATGCAACGGTATTTCATATAGATTTAGTAGACTTAATAATATGTATGTTATTATCAAGGACATTTTAGGTGACCTGATTGACATAAGAACATGTTTCAAAATAGTGCCATTAACTGAAAGGCTCTTTACAAAAAAAAAAAAAAAGAAGATGAGATGTGATGGTCAAGACCAAGTTACGTTGGTGTAAAGAAAATGAATACAACATTAAACCAAAGACTTTTCACAAATCGATTAGGAACCAACTTAGAGAATATAACTTAGTCAAATCTATTTTCTGACTATAGAAAATGGCAAAGGAAGGTTTCTAGAGCCACCTACCAAATAAAATGGAGCAAGATTAATAAGAGGTGATTTTGGAACGCTGACTAAGTTACACAGATGAACCGCCATTGGAAACGTCCTACTTACACAGCTCACGCCCTCAGCTCTGTATCACTATGTCTTTCCTCATTTTGAAGTAAAATTAACTACAGGTTTGAGACAACAGACAGCATCTGAAATCACCCTTCTTTTGTATGCAGTCTTGTTGAATTACAGAATCAGTTTTCACATAATTTTAGCTCTTTTCATTTAGTTGATGGTTTCTCATTTAACTGGTAATATGTATTTGTGCTTTGTGTAACTAGGGACTTCCTTTCTAGCTAAATTTTTTCAGAAAAACATTGATATCTTATATCTTTAGGATATGCTATCAAAATAAATTAATTACTCCTACAGAAAGACTGAAAAATATGGAGAAAGAAAAAACATAGACTCTGCCATTGAAATAGTTGTAGTTTACTACGAGATATGATAGCACTAAATAATCCAAGAATTATAAATAAAACAACACACGCCCCTTAATCCGCTAGTTTTGAGAATATAATGTTTCTAGTTCTTAGAAATTTTATTCATGCCTAAGACTAAAAACTAAGGACCATTTTATTTTTTTTTATGTTCTTCTAGAAATTCCTTTTTGGATTCTTTATCATATCAGACTTCACAGTAGCATTAGTAATTTTCTACAGTTAATGAACTATTTTAGACACATTGTCAAAAAGTTTTTGATTAGGATGCCAACTTCTTCCAGATACCAGTACCTGTCAATAATTTCACTGGCTCCTCTGAAGCCTAGATGCTACAATCCCTAACATTATGGTTCACTCTGAAGCCTTGTATGTGATGTAGACAACAAACAGAAATTTGAGGAAAATTCAAAATACATAGTAGATAGCTATGATGTTGAAATTCACGGGGGAATGGAATACATTAACCTTGTATTGAAAATGTGAGCTTAGTACATTGAAGAAAAAATAAGAAAACACTCTCAATGAAGTGGAGTACTAGCATATAACTGCGTAATATAAGTTTGGTTTAGTAGTAGTAAGGTTAAGTTTGATCAAATGAAGATAATGACCCTTTTGTTGAGAAGTCTGGATTTAATTCTATTGTTATCAGTGACCACAATAAATTCTAAAATAAGGAAGCACCATAAATTAAGTTATATTATAAAAGATTTGATTTATTAGTCTTCTTTTCTTTAACTAGTCTCCTTGCATTCATTTGTTTATTTAGGTATAATTGATATACAAAAAACTGAAAATATTTAATGTACTCAATTAGATGAGTTTGGAGACATATATATATATATATATATGTATATATATATATATATATACACACATATATATGTATATATACATATATACATATATATATATATATATATACATACACACACACACACACACACATATATATATATATATATATATATATATATATATATATATATATACATAGTCTGGATTTAATTCTATTGTTATATGTATGTATATATATACACATACGTTTTATATATATATATATATATACACACAGAGCATACAAAAACATGTATACACATTTTAAGAAAGGAAAAAACTGTATTAATTGTAATACTCAATATATACTGATAACAAAAGATGAATAAAAATCATGTTTTACTTCTGCAATTACAAGAGGTACTCAAAGTGGTTACGATAAGCATCCAGACACTTCTGATAACAGTGAACTACTGCTTAGCAATGGTGACCAAAGTGTCCACTTGTATACACTTTTTTGGCACCCTGGTATATAATCATTTAACATAACCACAAACAAGGCAATAAACATATCTATAGTCTCCAAAAGTTTTCTCTCTCCTCTTTGTTTTCTGTTTACTTTTTTTGTTTTGGCAGTAAAAACACTTAACATGAGCTCTACCACATAATAAAACTTTAAGTGTACAACACTGAAATGTTAGCTATAGGCACTATTTATTTTTTACAATAGATTCCTAGAACTTGTTTATCATGCATAACTGAAATTTTATGCCCATTGAACCTTAACCCACTAGACAACTTCCAAATTCTCCCTCCCACATGGGAAGCCATCATTTTATTCCGTATTTCTATAAGTTTGCTTATTTCTGATGCCGCATATAAGTAGAATTATGCATTATTTGTCCTGTGGTTGGATTTTTTTTCAGTTAGTATAATGTCTTCCAGGTCCATCCATGTTATTGAAAATGGCAGGATTTCCTTCTTTTTTTTGAATAAATAACATTGTATTTTATTTATATGACACATCTTCTTTATCCATACATCAGTCAATGGACATTAAGTTTAGTTTTTTGTTTGTTTTTCCCCCACATCTTGGCAATTGTGAGCTGCAATGAACATGGAGTGCAGATATCTCTTCAAGATCTTGATTTCAATTCTTTTGGATATTTACCCAGAAGTGGGAATGCTGGGTCATATAGTAGTTCTATGTTTATTTTTTTGAGGCATCTCCATTCTGTTTTCCATAGCAGCTGCACCACTGTACATTCCCAACAGTATACAAGGTTTCCAGTTTCTCCACATCCTTACCAACATCTGTATGTATGTGTGAGTGTGTATACACACATATATTAGTATGATACTATATATATGTATATACACACACATACATACATACATACATAAATATACATACATATGCACAACCATATAAGCATCCTACCACCTAACAGATTTGAGGTGATATTTCATTATGGCTTGATTTGAGGTCATATCTCATATGGTTTAGATTTTCAATTTGATGATTAGTGGTGTTGAGCAGTTTTTATATGCCTGTTGGCCATTTATATGTCTTTGGGAAAATATCTATTCAAGCCCTTAACCAATTTTTCAATTGGATTACTTATTTTTAGCTATTGAATTGTAGGAATTTCTTATATAATTTGAATACTAACCCCATAAAAGATATATGGTTTGCAAATAATTTCTCCAATTCCAGTTTATTTTTCATTCTGTTGATTTTTTTCCTTTGCTTTGCCGATGTTTTCAGTCTTTTGTCATCACTTTTATCTATTTTTGCTTTTGTTTCCTATGCTTTTGGTGTCATATTTAAGAAAGCATTGTTCAGGCTATGTCAAGAAGCTTGTCCCCTGCATTTTATTCTAGGAATTTTACAGTTTCATGTATTACGTTTAGTCTTTAAATCATTTTTAATTGATTTTTGTATATGGTGTAAGATAGGAGTCAAGTTTCATCCTTTTCCAAATGACTGTTCAGTTTTCTCAGCACCATTTGCTGAAGAAACTATATTTTCCCCATTGTGTATTCTGGCACCTTTGTTGAAATCAGTTGATGATTTATGTGTGGGTTTATTTCTGGACTCTATATTCCATTGCTTTAAATGACTCTCTTTATGCCAGTGCCATTCTGTAGTTTTCTAATATTTTTGAAAACAGGAAATATCCATGAAATATTTATTTTAGCTTCACAATTTACCCATGGATCCCTCAAAGCAGTTTTTCATCTGTGTCTTTATTGTTGCCATATTGTTGAGAGGTGTAATATTTAATGGCAAAGCTGTGGAGTCATTGAGATCAAAGTTTGATTTTACAGTTCCTTCATTACTAGCTATGTGACATTAAAAAGATGTTTACCATGCCTGTGTTCAGTTTCTTCAGGTGAAAAATGGAAGTACTAATAATTGCTATTAATACATTGTTCTTGGATAGTCTAATCGATACAGGGACCAGTAAATTCGCAAAGCTCAAATTAATAAATGAAGTAAGCCAACTATGCTACATATTATGTATAAAATAATTTATCCTAATTTAATAACATAATTATATTTTTAAAAATACTTTTTTTCTTTTTATAAACATAATTTGATGATTGTCCATGTATATATTCAGATAGTATAGTGGACATGGCTAATATGTCATATGCATTTCCTATATTTCAAGGAAAATGTGATTTTAAACTTGGCACATGATCTCTCAGAATAAAGACTTCATTTGCCACCTCTCTTGAAGGTAGTCGTTGGCATGGAATAATTTCTGGGCAATGAAATGTGAACAGAAGTCAGAAGGCATCTTTTCAAATTTCAGTCATATATTTCAAAGACAGGATCCTGCCATGCCGTTCTCTTGTCTCTGGAGTTTTATATAACACAGATGGACCCCAGGAGATAGAGTGACATACACCCACAGATATCCTTACAGTTCTGACACAATCATTAGTAGCATTTTCTCTCTCTCTCTCTCGCTCTCGCTCTCGCTCTCGCTCGCTCGCTCTCAGAATTTAAATAACTTCTATATTTTTGTTTAATTTATATATTTTTGTCTTGTCTCTCCAGCTAGAATCTTGTAGAAAACAGTGGTTAAAAGAATAAACTGCCTAAGTTCAAATCCAAACTTATACCACTTAGTAACCTGTGGTCTTGGGCAACTCAGTTAAATTCTCTGTATTTCAGTTTTCTTTCTCTGAAATTAGAATACTAGTTTCCTTACTCTATCGGGTCTAAATAAGATGCTTCATGTAAAGAGCTGTACCTGGCCCATAACAATCACTTTTCTGTGTTCATCATCAATCATCCATCCTCCTCATCATCACCATATTCCTAGATCACTTTGGACAGTGTCATGTTATACAGATGTTAAATAAGTATCGACTGGCTGGATTATTTAGTACTATTGGTCATCACATTGGATAAAACTGACTTGTAATTTATGTCAGTTTTGATATTATTTTGTGTCTCCCTTGCAATATAGCTTGAATTTGATAGTCATAGGACAGTCATCTAACTTACCCTCCACCAGCCCTCTAAATGATTTGATGGCATCAAAATCACTGTATTAAATCTCTTCTTCTTAATATATCTCAAATGTTTCTGTTTCCTGCAGCGAATTGATGGAGTAACATTTATACCCCAACTGCAGTCTAAAAATTAGCATTTAGTTATTAGGTATTAGAAATCCTGAATGCTTCTGTAGGATGCCAATACTGTAATGGTAAATGCAATCCCTTAACATGCATCATCTTAACATTTAAATTATATATAGGTATTTTCATTTATTCTACATTCTTTGGAATTCTTCGTAAGATACTTTGACAGATGGATTAATAAAAATGATGGGTAGATGATAAGTGTATTTCATTTCACTTATATTACCTGACTAGTAAATAAATGTTTTCACATCACTAATTCATAACTCTGTTTTGTACATTTTGATACTATATTTTAAAAGTATAGTCATTGATTAAAAAATATTTTTAAGTCCTACACTAACAATGATATTTTTCCTTTTAGAAACATTTTAAAAAGATGATTATTTTGTATTAGAGATTATGAGGGATCCAGTTTATATTGAAACTACTTTTCTTTATCAAAACAATTTTGTTGCAAATTGCATTATTATGCATATATTATTTTAAAGGAATTTCATTCATCTTGAATAAAATATAATAAGAAAGCTTATAACTTTCCAAAGCTTGTTTATACAAATAAAATTTATTTCTAGGAATACAAAAGACAATCTGTTACTGTTTTACAATAACGAATAAAAGACATATAAAAGGTTGTATTAATATATATATAATCTATTATATACAACATATATAATCTATTATACATAATAATATAATATATATATATATTTATATATATATATATATACCACTATCCAGAAGTGTTGGGAATAATTTCTAACCAAACATACACACGTCCCAGACACACATAAGGAAAAATGAGCCAGTACAGCCATGAATCTCTCTTATTTACTCAGCATACCATAGAGGATTGAGATAATTGTGAGCAATAAGCTGTATTTAATCCACTCTACCTGTTTGAGGTTAAAACTATAGTGCCTGGGTCTACTATGCCAAGTCCGATACTGTTATGGACTAAATATTTGTATCCCCCTAAATTTATATGTCCAAACTCTAAGCTCCACGGAATGGTATTAGAAGGTGGGGCTCATGAGGTGATTGTGTCATGAAGATAGAGCCCTCATTAATGGGATCTGTGCCCTTATAAAGAAATCCCAAAGAGCTCTCTTGCCCCTTTCCACCATATGAGGACACACTGAGCAGACAGCTATCTATGAACCAGGATATGTGTCCTGACCAGACACCAAATATGATGGTGACTTGATCTTGGACTTTTCAGTCTCCAGAACTGTCAGAAATAATTTTCTGGTATTTATCAACCTCTCAGTCTGTTTATTATAGCACTGCAAACTAACTAAGACAAACACTATCTGTGTGATTTCAGGCAAATTACTTAACCTCTCTGTGCCTCATTTCCCCATCTTTAAATAGGGATAATAACAGAATCAATGTATGCAGTTGTTGTGGAGAATAAATTATATGTTAATAATCATAAGTGTTAGTCATTCTTTTTTTTTATGGTCAATCTACTTCTTTCAAGAAGCCGTCCTAGATCACCTGAGTTCACACTGATTTCCCTTTTATTGGCAATAATATGCACTTATATTAAATATATATCATTCGGTACTTTAATTCAACTCTCCACTCGATTGATACTGCATCGCCAATGAAGGTAGAAACCTAATAAGGTATAGACTATATACCAAAAACATGTGTATTTCTTATCTTTGGCTTAATATACAAAAGATGTTGGCATTTAGTTGCTTTCCTTGGATAAAATGAAATAACTAAAATTTTATGAAGGCTAAATTTACACCGAAAGCATCACTGTCCTGGTCAGAAAGTTATACTGTAGCGGAAAATGATGCTGAGTAACACCACCTATATTTTGCCTGTTTAGTGTAGTGACATTTATGGAAAAGCCAATCCTTTTCACTCTTCTATTTTTTAATTCAATTAATAAATATTGAGTGGTAAGCATGAATCACATAGTGTGAGAAATCAAGTATCAATGGTGCATGATTAATCAATGAGCCCATTCTTTGAATTTAGTATTTATATTTAGACTGAATGTAGAATATAAAAATGAATTATTTGTACAAAAAATGAAGAGTGCATTGTCCATAAACACTAATAAAAATCATGCAAGAGCATAGATAACTTATCATGTCATCTAAGAGAAATAACCTTCTAATATATGCATTTATTATACAAATCTGATGTCCAATACTCGGTAAGATAGCGGTTTTCTCTCATTAGATCATTACTTCAAAAAAGTACTGTTATGTAAATAAAATGACTACATTATTTCAAAGGCATCAGAATCACAGACACTGACTTTGTTCTTAAATTAGATATACATAATTTAATAATGCTATAGAATAAATGTGCACTTAAATTGAAAATAGAAAGAAACTTTCGTTAAACTGCAGAATAATTGTTTCATTCCCTGACATTTTTTTTAAATCCATATAAATGTTTAAACCATAATCAACCATAGTTTATATCATGTTGAGTTCTTATTGTATGTAAGATCTAATGCTTACCATTTGTGGTTTATTTTCCCTGCCTGTGGTCTTACTGCAGGGCTAAAAGAGATCTCGATCTAAATATAATAACTATTTTTATAGTTAACAGCCATACACTGCTCAGGTCATGAATGAAAAAAATATGTCACCATACATTGGCCTTCATAAAATTTCAAAGCCCTGTTATGAAGCTCCAACCATTAATATCTTAATCTTTTGCCAAGTCAATATAGTGGACTATTTCTTAGATCATACAGAAATGACATTTGAGTGCCAGAAATGGAACTTATGGGAAATACATTTTCATCTGCAGAAAATGACTATTAAGTACAGCTTTAGCATTTTTACAATGTGAAAATAAATTTTACAGTAAGCAACATACATAAAATAATATATTGGAGATGCTTCATTCAGACCACAAGCAACTGTTGGTGGCAACAAGAATCTAAGACATTGGGCATCTTACAATAGTTTATGATCAAATTAAGACAACTTTAAATATCATTAGTGTTATTGAGAGTCACCTAACTGTGAGGTGACAAAACATTTATACAAAAGCTCTGGAGAAAATTCATTGCTAGGACAATCAGATTCTGCTTTATGGAAAAAAATATGCCCGTAATCTAAGTGACCTGATAAAAATGTCACAAATGGCACGCTAACTTCCAATAACATATGAATCATCAATTCTTTGTTTAAAAAAGAAATAGGAATATATTAATCGAATATCTTGCCCTTTCAACAATTAAAGGCAGTGTGATGTTTGTTAAAAAACTACTCCCCCATCATTTTCTTTACGTTTTGTTGAAGATCCTAATATAGTAACTTTACCACAATGAATCACACGTCAATGAAATAATAGGAAAACAAATTGCATTTTAAGAGATGCTGACATAAATGACTTATCCTTCCTATGTAAATTGCTATAAGTAAGTGTGTTCATTTTTATAGCAAATATTTTCAAGTACAAGATTAGAAGTAAAGCAAAACAACTTTGTGTAGACTGTGTTTTATAAAAAAAGATGTAGAACAAAATACAAATGTATGTAATTTAATGGAAATATTATCACTAGCGGTATAGATTGCCAAATGGAGTTCTCTAGTCTCCAGAAGCTGTGTTTACTGCTTTTTTCCAAAGTGACTTAATGGATTTTTAAAACCATGTCTTCAGTTACATTGCTTTTGTTAAATGGAAAGTTTAATTTTAAGCTTCTCCTGATTCCATTTAGTGGAAAATCCCTTTTGCATAATCCCACAGTTTTTCTTTATTGGAAATATATTTTGTAAAACGCTGTGAGTGCGTTTCTCTGTATATAGGGTTGATGGAAGAATTTTAAAAGATTAAAATGCATATTTGACCTTAAGGCGTCCTCCTCATTTAGATAAATTACTGGAATTACCTCTATTAAACAGCTCCAGACGTCTCAGACTGTATAAGATTTAATTAAGGGAAGAGAGTGCATTGTGACATAAATGATTTTTAAAAACATAATACTTCAAAATAATACTTTCATACATTTTCATTTATCCAATAAATAATTGGGTGCTTAGTATCTATTAGGAATTGGAATTGTGTAGATCCATGACAGAGGATTTCTAGATCGTTCATGCATAACTACTTTGTGCTCTATGCTTTGAGAAATGTTACATATAAGAATAACTTTGTTTTCTGAGCCGTAGTAATTTTACCATAATTGACTTATTCTTTACAAAATAATGAAAAAAATAATAATCGATGGAAATAAATATAACATGAAGGTGTCTGATTCTAAACAACATACACACTATCTTTTCTCTCACATGGCACTCATTTAAAATTATAGAAATGAATGAAAATTGTAACTATATAAATTAAACACAACTGGAAAGAGAACTGAATTTGCATCATCTGTGGAGGGAGAATTTCTTTTCATTAATATAGAAACAAATGAAGGCATACCGAGAGAGAATGGAGATGTGGTAACTGAAAGTTTTGAGGAAAACACAGTTAAGGAGAGGAGAGACCATGACTTCGAAGCAATTGGTCTGCCCAGAAAAAGCTCCAAATGATCTCCCCGCCGCCCCACCCAGCTGAATGGACCTTAAAACAGACAGGTTCAATATGATGGATGGTTGAAGTGAACTAATGGGCCTGAAAGCATAGCGATTAATTCAGGTTTTGCAAATGGAAAGTTGACATTGCTCACTACCCATCCCAAACTTAACCATCATTCTTAACGAGCAACAAATAGGAACTCCCAAGCACTACACCCCCTGAAATAAAATTACCCATTTTGGGGGGAGAACTAGGGTTTTTAATGTGAACTAGATGTGCTAGACCAAAACATCTACAATTTTGCCACTTTTGAGCCAAATATGCAAGTGTCAGCTTCCGTTTCATTGACTCGAAAACGAAGAGTAACAATTAAGGAACCTAACCCCCAGAACTAGTTCACAGTCAGCTTTTATGTTGCATTATACCTGAATATAATGCCCAGTGGATGACAAACAAACTTTTGAGAAAAGCTTAAAGACTCTGCTGAGCGATGTACCAAAATGTGACTTTAGAGGGAACAGAAATAATTCAGAAAACAGAAAAAATACTTTTATAGATATTGATTATTGATAACGTTAGAGAAATTGGAATACTATTGAATTTATGACCACCGTACCCACTGAATAAAAACAATATTAAGAGCCAAAAATAATTCCCAGTGGGTGTGTGACTGGGGATGAGGATAGATGGGGGCCCATTTTAGTCCTATCTGAGTTATTTAATTTTGTTCATATGAAAGTATTAGCTTGATTTAGAATTAAGTAGTTAATAATACCCCCACCACAAATTCTTACAGATTTCAAATTATAATTCATAATGATTGAAACAATTGCTGTTTTGCAGATTTATAAATCTGGCGATTTATAATGAGTATCGTCTTGCTACTTATTCAAAATCTCCAACTTGGACATTTCAAAGGCAAATTATGATCACCATCTAACACTCTACACCTTCCTCTCCCAAACCTGGTCCTTCCCAGAGTTCTGTACTGTGAGGAACCTCTCCACCACCTACTCAGTGTCCAGAGGAAAAACTAGAAGCCTAGGCAACATCTTTCACGTACTCTCTACCTCACGTCCACAGCCAATCTGAGCAGGAAACATCTCTATTCCTACAATAATTATGGTCCTTAACATGTGTATCTAAAAAAAAGAAAAAGCCATCATCATTTCTCAGAGTGACTATTATTATGGCCTTCTGCTTGGGTTATTAACATTCTCTTTTTCATGTTTTTCTCCTATGGTATTCCCATGGCAACCAGCATCATATTTTCAGAATACAAAACTACTTACTTATATCATTTCTCTGTGTAATTACCTAAAGTATGTTTCTTTTGCCTCTAGACTAAAGGTTCACCCCTTGGACTTGGCCCACAAAACGCTTTGTGTCTTGGCGCAGAACTAACCCCTGGTCATTTGCAGAATATGAAAGGATTTATGACACTCTACAAGAGTATCCAGAGAAAAGGTTTCTTGAAAGTCAAGAGAGAGAGTTCTGTTTGGCACTGGCAGAAGATTGCCTGAGCAGTCTGATGGAGACAGCTGCAGAGACAGAGGGGTAAGAGAGAGATACTGGCAAGTGGAATTGTGCCAGGGCAGAGTCTGATGGAGGACAGCTGCACCGATGAGAAGGAGTGCTGGGGTTTTATATTTTTCCAAGCAGGATGTAGGGTGCTTGTCAGCTTGCAGGGGGTCTGCCATTACAATTGTCTTCTTCTGGGAATTGTCCGGTTCCCATCTATGATGGATGGCAGCTTGCAGGGGGTTACTGTTGCAACTGGGAACTGTGCTCTTCTCAACTATGATGGGTATACGGTGCTTGTCCGCTTATAGGTGCAGTGCTAACCCAGGGAGTTAGAGCCACGCAGATTAATGTTCAAGCTCACTCCTGTTAACCCACAAACTCACTCCTGTTAACTCTTTACTTGTCTCATCACTTTCTCCCATGACTCCCTGGGCTGCCTCATCTCATAGAATTCTCGCTCTCATGCTCCCTCAAGACACTGACTCCCTTTCATTTACCATGTTGCCCACCTCCCTCTTAACCTGAAGGAAATTGTATATACATTGTTTCACTGGAAATCTCTTTCCTCCTTTCTCACCTAGTTAATGCTTTCATATCTTTTAGACTCAATACAGGGTCTTTCCCATTATGTCACACGAAAAGCACTGACAGCCAGCACTACTCTCCTACTTCCCTCCTAACTCCTCACCCATTTACACAATGATTTAATTATCATCCCTTTCTCCACTATTCCATAAGCTACACAAAAGGAAGGGTCATGGAAAATCTATCCCTCACTCTGTTCCTAGTTTTTTGAGTATGTGTTTTTAATAAGTGCTGAAGATATATTATTGAATAAATTAACTATATGAAGCACTCAATTCGATCCTCGAGACAGTACAAAAAACAACAAGCCATGGTTTGTGCTATCAGTGTTCTCAATTTATGACATGATAATTCTCTATTTCAAAATTTTCTGAGATAACAATCTAAATTTTTATTTTTATAGTACCATATTGTCTTTTATGTTTTTTCTAGAGAAAATTCATTTCTACCAGGCATTCAAATGTATTAGTGAGAAATGAGCATACATTAGTTTTCTTTGTTTCTGTGGTTGTGGTTTTACATCTTTGTTTCTCTTCCTCTCTCTCTCTTAAATTGTAGGAGTGAATTACATAATTTTAGTTAAGAGAATTTTGCTGGTTATGTCTACCACCAATTATGTCTTTCACTTTGCATCTTCACTTCTTGCTTTTCTCCTTCTTAAATAAAAATTACATGTACTTAAGATATACAGCATGATGATTTGATAGACATATACACAGTGAAATGATTATTACAGTCAAATTAAATAACTTATTTTCTTCTGACATCCCATTTGTGTGCGTGTGTGTGTGATGAGAGGACTTGAAATCTATTCTCTTAGCAAATTTCCAGTATTCAGTAAACTATGATTGACTCTAGTTATCATGCAGTCATTAGATCTCTAGATTTATTTATTCTATATAATTTCACTTCTTAATGGTCTCTTTAGATAAAGAGAAATTTTTCCTATCAATATAGACAAATGTATCAACCTTTTTTTGTATGTGTTATTGCTTCTAGTGTTTAGGGTTCTGTCTGATAAAGTTGTGCAATCCCCAAATCAAAACAATATTTTTTCTTTATTCTAGAAACTTTATTGCAGTGCCATTTTCATTTAGAGATACAATCAATTTGGTATTTAATATTTTGTGTGTGGTGTTAATAGGTGTATGTTTATGTACATAGAACTCTTTCTAGAATAAGTGTATGATTTTACACTCTCATAAAACATGTTTTAGAGTTCCAATTGCTCCATGTCCTTGACAATTTATAATATTGTCAGTTTTTTTAGTTTTAATTATTCTGCGGAATGCATACTGGTATTTTATTATGATTTTAAGTTGCATTTCTCTGATGACTAATGAAATTAAACATATTTCTATGTTCTTAGTTTCCTATGTAAAGCAATATCTTTTGTGAAGTATCCATTTAAATATTTGCTCATTTTATTTTGGGGCTGTACTTTTACTGTGATCAGAGTTCTTTATATATCCTGGATAGTGATCTTTTGTCAGATACATGTTTGTGAATATTTCTCTGGTGTCTTGCCTATTCATTTAGTTTTAAAGTGTGTTTTTTGATGACCAGAAGGATTTATTTTTTTTGGAGGATATCTATGTATGTTTAGTATTATGTCCACTTTATTATTTTTATGGTAATTGCTTAATAGTTCCTGTCTTAGAAACCTTTATCTACTGCCAAGTCAATCAGTATTCACTTATATTTTCTTTGAGAAAATGTATAGTTTGATCTAGTATGTTTAGTTCTATGATCCAAATCAAATTAATTTTTGTTTATAATGTGAAATAGTGATTGATGTACTTTTTCGTTTTTATATACTATCCAGGGACTTTTTGTAAAAATATTGAGAAACTTCACTTTATTGAAAGTTTGCTGAGAATTTTTAACATACATGGGTGTTGAATGGGAGTGCTGTAAAATGCTTTCTCTGCACCTATCAAAATAATTATATAACTTTTAATTCATTAATATAAAAAAATGCAACAAGTTGATTTTTGAATTGTAATCTAACCTGTCATTCCTAAAACAAAACCCACTTGGCCATGATGTATTACCTCTTCTTCTATTGCTAGATTCTCTTTACTATTATTTTATTAAGTAATTTTACATATATGTTCATGAAAAATACTGTTCTGTAATTTTTTTTCTTACAATTCTTTTGTCACATTTTGATGTCATGGTTTTGCTGGCCTCGTAAAATGAGTTAAAATATTATCTCCTCTATTTTCTGGAAGTGTTTTTGTAAGATGTCTATCATTTTCTCCTTAAGAATTTGATAGAACTCATGAGTAAAAACATATGAGACTATTTATGCTTCATTTCTTATATTTTCCCTAATAAACTTTTTAAAAACCTAACTTTATTTCAGAATTTGTTTCTCAGAGAACACAACATACCCATGAATCAATTTTGAAAGCGATATAGTAATATTCAGATTTTCTATTTCTTTTTATGTTTGCCATTTGAAGATATGAATTTATAAGAATGTGTCATTTTAATCTGTTTTCATATTTCTTGGCTTAATATTGTTAATAACAAGAGCAATTCTTTAATAGAATCTTTGGTAATATTGTCTTTTATTATTATTTTTCACTCTTGATCTGTCAATCTTGTCACAGTCTATAATTTTATTTGTCTATATAAACAATCTTTTTTTTATTTTGCTCATTTTCTTCTTTGTCTTTTTACTTTATCAATATTTGTTATATATCCACTTATCTTTATTTTTCATGTAACTTCATTGGATTTAATATGCTATTTGATACTATACAATGAATTATCAGTTTATATGTGGATGAGGCTATATGTTTCTCTTTAAGCACAGCCTCAGCTTTATACAACATAATTTTTATGTTTTACTTTTGTTATCACTCACCTTAAAATGTTTTCTAACTTTCTTCATCTATTATTTTTTCTAACATTTATCTAGTAGCTTATCAATATCCAAATATTTAGGCCTTTTGTCGTTAAACTTTTTATTTACTTATTTATTTTTAATTTCTAGTTCATTCTACTGTAGTCAGAAAAAAAATTCTTGGATAATATCAATCCTTTGAAATTTGTGGACAGTTTTCTTAGGTCAAAGGATATAATCAATTTATTAAAAGTTTCACTTGTACATAAGAAGACTGTGAGTTTAGTTATGACTGGGTGTCGTATTCTAATATGTCAACTACATCAGATGTGTTACCTTTTATTTTTAAAATTCAATATTTGCACAGAAAAATCTTCAACCCACCTTTACCTTTCTACCTTTCAGTGGCCTATTATTAATGAAGGATTCTTAAAAGCAGCACTCAGTTGTGGTGGTTGTAATTCTTTATCACTTGGTTTTTAAATTGACAGTCTTTGTCTTTGAAATGGTTCTGCTTATATTTAATGAACATGTTGATAATAAAGGGTTTATATCTTTCTCTTTTGACCAGTACAATGGTATGTTTAAAATGTTTAATCCAGTTTCATTTTATTGTTTTCATCAGAAGAATAGATGAAAATTTCTATTTTGCCAGCGACAGCTTCCTATTGATCTCTTTCCGATTACGAGTTTTTTAAGTAGAATTCCTTTCAGAGGCTGCCTTTCTTTTTTGGCAAATAGTATGCCAGCTGTCCCCAGAAATTACCTAGGACTACAGGAAGCTTCAGAGAATGCACAGAGTCCTAATAATGTCTTCTGGGGCTTTCATCGTCTGTTCTATGCAGTCATTCTAATGAACTAATTCTCCACAACTCCTGTGCTTTGAGTCAGCAAGTCATAGCTTTGTGTATGCACAGTGTGTGTGAAACGACTTAGCAATTATCACCTCAGTAGCTCAAAAGTGACTTACTATCTGTTATTCCCCCACCTCGCTCCTGTACCCATTGACTTTATAGTTCCTCTAGTCATTTAGTCTCTCTTCTCCTGCCATAGTTATACTGTGGCATGGTACCTGGGGACACTTATGTAGCTGATACTTATGCTAAGTTTATGGTTCCAAGTAACATATTTATTTGAGAACACTGGGATCATGAGACGTACTTTTGGAAAACTTTCTTCTGCCAGAGATAGATTGAGATACATGTGTTCTCTTTAATTGCTCCTTTATTGGGTCTACTTTTCATATATTTGGTAGTTATTCTTTCTACTCTGTGGTTTCAATTGTAAAAGTGCTATTTCTTTTCTTTTTTATTGGTTTCAGGAAAGAAAATGAGATAGAAATACTTTTGTTCATCTCTCCCTTCCCTTCCCTTCCCTTCCCTTCCCTTCCCTTCCCTTCCCTTCCCTTCCCTTCCCTTCCCTTCCCTTCCCTTCCCTTCCCTTCCCTTCCCTTCCCTTCCCTTCCCTTCCCTTCCCTTCCCTTCCCTTCCCTTCCCTTCCCTTCCCTTCCCTTCCCTTCCCTTCCCTTCCCTTCCCTCTTTCCTTTCCTTCTTTTCAAACATAAAAATCCAGAACAATTTTTAAGTAATGTAACTAAATTTTCTTCATGCCTAAAGAGGAAAATCTAACTTCCCTTTTGGAAGGAAAATGTGAGAGACAGAGACAGAGCTGGCACTTTGTCTGGGCATATACTTCTGTGGCAAAGGGGCCTAGATGTGTTTCACCTGTCAATTTTCACTTAATTATTATTGAACTATTAAAACATATTTTAAAAATTAAATATGGATCAATTTGGTCAATTACTAAAAGTATGGGAATATAAAATAATTCTATAGATAAACTGTAGTACAGAACTAAAAGTTTTCCACATGTTCTGATTCCTTAAAAGCAGTCCTTTCAGTGAAGTTTGATGTGACAAATTATATAAACAAAGAAAGTAGGACCACTATGTTCTTTCACAGACTGGCAGACAGAGACTCAGACAAAACTGGCATCGAATTAAAACCCACATAAAAGTTCTCCAAACCAGTGACCATGTCGAAAAGTAAATAAATGGATTTTCACAACCTGAACTAACACAGATGGTACATCTGGCCTCTTGAGAAGCTCCATCTATTTTACACACGAGCCTCTCCAAAGGTTAGGCGACGAGATCTATTCATTAAGGATAACCCAGGGAAGACCAGCCGGAAGCATATGGTGATTATCTTCACCATATAAAAGTTTGGGTTGAGATACAGGCAGGGAATCTAAGACATTTATACAGCAGACTGTCTTAGAAACGATTTGTTCTGGCCACTCTGTTCTTGATTTATTCCAAGGCTCTGCTGAAACTAACAAGTAAAAATGTGCTGGGAACTGCAGAAAAGACACACGAGTGTGGTGCAAGGTAATTACCCATTTTACGATGCTTTACATTACGTTTAAAAAAATTTTCTGCCTTGTTTCAAAGGATTTAACATGTTTCAAAGTGCATTTCAGGGATATGTAATAATACTTTATGTATCAAAACCAGAATGCAAATATGAAACGACAAAAAGAAAATTAAAACAATTAACAGAGGAATGACAAGATATTGTATGTAAAGATATCCTGTAGATAAATACAGGACATAGGTGGTGAAATTAGACTTCTTAAGAAAGTTAAGATTGACTGAAAATTTGCTTTCAGGTGGGGACTCAGTTGATCTCTAAATACCTTATGGGGACCTAAACAGAGACAGACATGAAGAGCTGAAGGGAAGTTTCCCTAAATTACTGAGGGCACTAAAATTCCAGATGACATTAATTAGCTTCACTTTACTGAAAGAGATTTAACTGTCACTTCATCCACATTTGCTCAAACTTTAATTGTAATTATAATGTTTTCCTAAACAATATTCCTAAGAATTTTTCCTCCAATATGCTTTGCAGTATATTTTGCCCTAATTATGTATTATATGTGAATAGCACCTTTTTTTCCCATTTGCTCAGTGCTTTGTTTCTGCAAAAATTCAGACTTATATTCTGCTCATTGAAACTTGTTATTCTGTTATTTTGGTTTATCAGCAAAATGCCAGTCAAAGCACTGTGTTTTGCCAAATGTCACTTGCCTCAGATCCCTGCTCATATTATAACAGGGGGGTGGGTTTTATACCCCACTTGTTATAAGGAGAATAGAGTTCTTAGAAAGCCAATTACAAAAGAATCCATTACTAAGTAGAAACAGACTCATTAAATGTCACTCTATGGTGACCAATAAATATTTGTTGCGTGACATTTGAGTTGCAGGAATAACTTTTTCTGCATTAAATCAAGTCTGGCTGAGCCTATACTTACTAGAGTTGGCTGGAAATCAATTCTAAGTGATTGTGGCATAGAGAGCTCCTTTCTCTCTCTTACAGAGAAATATGAATCTTACAAATCTCAGCGCAAGTCATCAGGACGTCCTGAATACCTTACTTTCTAAAATACATCGTTTATCTGAAAGCACATTTTGCTGTTTTCAGTATCCATTTACTCTCTGCCAGGATCTCCCCACAGTTCTTAAAATTTCATTACATAGTTTACTTTCCCATTTTGAGAAAACACTCCTCCAAATATTTGGGGCATTCATGTCCTAAGGCCCTTCTGAGGCCAGAACACAGGTGTCCACCCTTATTGAAAGCCACCAGCCCTCTATCCCTCGGGCCTCAGGGAATATAGTCATCTAGCTCTCCCCTTTTCCTTCAAACACTTAGCTCTCCTTTTTTGGACAAACTATCTGCTATTGTGATGCCAATTTTTGATATAACAGAGGCGTATTCATCCTCCCCTAGAAAAACAAAGCCCAGACTTGCAAAGCTAGGCAGAATTTAAGGTAACATGCTCTCTTCAAATGCTACACAGATTGGAACAAAAGGCAACCATTATTCTGGTTGATTCTCCTGTTGCACAATTAAACACCATCCTCTGACTACAGTAGTCGAGTTCTGTTCTTTAGTCTTCCCTCTCCTTTGCTGCCCCTCATCCCTAATATAACAGCATGTCTCTTGAATCTGTCTACTTATTTCCATCTCTCAGGGAACTATCCTAGATTAAAACATCTCGTCTGTCACCAGGACTACTGCAGGGCATCTACGCGTCTCTACTCTTGTGCTGCCTGAATTCCTTCTTCAGAGAGGGAGACGATTTTAAAGCACAATTCTGATTATGACCACATCCCTACCTTCCCACAACTCCTTGCTTGAATCCTTTGAATGGTTTCTCATTTCTCAGAAAATAAAGTTCAACTTTAGCCTATAAGACCTCAGCGGATTTGGCCTTTCTCTAAACTCCAGCTGATTTTGCACCACACCCCACCTTGCTCTCTGCATTCAGCAACACTGCTGTCATCCATTCTCCCCTTGTTCATGGTCCCTGAGCCTGCGAAATGCCCTAGCATCCTACACCCCACAGCACCCCCCACCCAGCCCCGCAGAGGCCTCCTTCACCTGCTCTTCTCTCTGCTTGGAAGGCCACTTCCTGTTTCACCAACATCCTTCCTATTCCTTCTTCAGATCTCAGTTCAATAAACACTTACATAGAAAGCTTTCCCTGACTATTTTCCCCACGGATAAGCCCGTTATAACCACTCCTTCATAGACTATATCAGCATCAATTTAAAAATTATGTTTAATGTGTTGGTTGACACATTAGACAGACTCCAGTCCCAAGAGAATGGGGCTCAGTAAATGTTTGCTTACTGTTTATAGCTATACTATAAAATATAGCTTCTGGCATTCAACTATGTACAGTACCAAAGCTATTTGGGTGATTATTTTAGTAATATTTGTAATTTCTTTTTCTTCTTCTGTGGCTGGAGCGTGGAGTGGTTTGTAGTAAGTAAAAAGGAAAAAAAAATGTATTCAGGTTATGGGTGAAATTCTAAAGAATATTGTTAAGATTGTCTCCTCTTAGAAAATAGGAAATAAACTTGATTCTAAATATGTTTCGTCTTTATATATTAAATGTATTTTGGTTAAAATAAAAAAAATGAATAAGATGTTTGTTGCTTCTGTTAAAAAAGTCACTATTATTTAAGTCTTTTTCTACTAAGTAAGGTGAAAACCTATATTATTTGGCTTCTAATGCCCCCACTAAATATTGAGAATAAATGTACTAATGAAGAAACAGTTCTTGTTTCCCAGTTAATGATATTGAAGGATGGGTATCTTGGAAGATAATCTGACCTTATTCTGACTGTATTTAACTTAAAATAACTGTGTACTAAAAAAAATCAGACTCTTATTCAAACTTGAGCTATCAGTGTCGGTATGCAAAATACACTGTTCAAGTAACACTCTGAGACTCTCAATTTAATATGGAAAGAAACGTTGAGGACCACATAAATAACTCTGCCCTAAATAATACAGAAGCTGTTACTACTGCCATGTGCCACACCAGGGAGGCGGATGCTTAGGCATAAATGTACTCTGCTCTGGGAAACTGGGTGGGCTTCCTGAGGGTGGGTAATTGGTGATAATCCCTCTTCTGCTCACAAAATAACAGTAAATATGTTCAATTTCCTTTAAGAGAGTGCACAATTGCTTTGATTCATACGGGCAGCTAAGGACATGGATAATAAGTGGTATGGCACAGTAATTAGTTGTGATTGGTCTACAGTCAAACAACCTGGGTTGAAATAATGGCTCCTCCTCTGAACTACCTCATCTGGGACAACCTAAGCATCCGCAATAATCATCAGTTTCTCTACTGTACATGGGAAAAGCCACATTTCCTACCTCACATGGAGTTTAAATGAGAAAAATAAATGTTAAGTGCTTAGTACAATCCTTGGCACAAAGTATATAGTCAATAAATTTAAATTACTATTATCGATAACCATACCACTGACATAATTAGTTAATCTATAAACCATTTTACAACAGCAGAATGAACCTAATTTTAAAGTGATATGTTTCTGTTGTATATTTATGAGTACTTGTCTGTAAGAAAGATAGATTTTACAGAATGAACTGAGACTAAAAATAAAGTACTTAATATTAAATTGGCACTCGTTTAAATAGTTTACCTATAAATCTTACTTGTTCATATATAATATTTTCCAAAATTAGTGTTTAGAAAAATAAGTCATGTTTTTGAAGTTGTGTTTAGAATGGGAACTATTGAAAGGTTGACCAAAACATAAAAGTAACAGGAAACTATCCCTTATCAAATCTTGTTTTCAAATTCTGTTGACAAAATTCCTAGCTTGTTTGGATTATTTTTGAATACCACAGTTTTCTACAGTTTTTATTTTACTGTTAGTTTTTCAGTCCAACACAGGAAAAGGACTTGAAACAGAAATTATTAATATCATCTGTTCTTTCATAAAATGTAAAAACAAAGTTTAAAAGTAAAAAGTGGTTTTATAGACTCTCAAAGGAATATGTATTTATTTTTTAATACAAGTCATATTTTCAATTACTTCCTCAGTGTTTGTCTTCCCTATGCATTGTAAGCTCTTCAAGGGCTGGGTTATGAGTATCCTAATCAGTAACATTCAATGGGTGAAATAAAATTATGTTGTGAATGAATAAATACGTGATGAATGGATAATGAATGAATTAATGAATTAACAAGCACATGATCTCTTTTTAGCTTATTTGGTAGTTTGTATTGATTTGATGAATTTTATAGCCCATTGCTGGATGTGGTGTCTCAGAGCGGAAGATGAGGTGACCATAGAGCAAATGAAATTGTTTGGTCAGGTCTCATTTAATCTGATTCTACATGTCTAGAATGAATTTTCTAAATGAAACTCATCGGCTTTTTAATCACATTACAACCTAAAATTCACTGCAAACGTATGCTGAAGCAGCTGTGCTTGCTAATGTAAGACCAGGTTTTTTGTTTTGTTTTGTTTTTGTTTGTTTTTTTAATTTATTTTTAAAATTTATTGGGGTGACAATTGTTAGTAAAATTACATAGATTTCAGGTGTACAATTCTGTATTACATCACCTATAAATCCCATTGTGTGTTCACCACCCAGAGTCAGTTCTCCTTCCATCACCATATATTTGATCCCCCTTACCCTCATCTCCCACCCCCACCCCATTACCCTCTGGTAACCACTAAACTATTGTCTGTGACTATGAGTTTTTGTTTCTGATTTGTTTATCTTGTTCTTTTGTTGTTTTTGGTTTATATACCACATATCAGTGAAATCATATGGTTCTCTCCTTTTACTGTCTGACTTATTTTGTTCAGCATTATACTCTCAAGATTCATCCATGTGGTCACAAACGGTCCTATATCATCTTTTCTTACCGCCGAATAGTATTCCATTGTGTATATATACCACAACTTCTTTATCCATTCATCTATCGAAGGACATTTTAGTTGTTTCCATGTCTTGGCCACCGTAAACAAAGCTACAATGAACATTGGAGCACACGTGTCTTTATGTATAAATGTTTTCAGATTTTTTGGGTAGATACCCAGGAGAGGGATTGCTGGGTCATATGATAATTCTATTAGTAATTTGTTGAGGGACCTCCACACTGCCTTCCATAATGGGTAAGACCATGTTTTGAGACTTATTTGTAGGTGGTTGTGAAATAATCTAAAAAAAACTTATGTATTGAAAAAAATTATGATTCACTGGTTCTTAAATGCTAAGCATTTTATAAGTTTTGTATTTTTGTTCATAAAAATAATTTCATCCTAGACTGTATAGATGCCTGACCACTGCACTCTACACTAGAAGCTGAAGTAGAATAATATTGAATGTCAACTATAATTATATATCTATATCTATATCTATATCTATATCTATATCAAATCTATCTATCTATCTATCTATCTATCTATCTATCTATCTATCTATCTATCTATCTATCTATATGGTCACAGGATGTAAAGTACAGCATAGGGAAGATAGTCAATGGTATAGTAACAGCTATATACGATATCAGAGGGGTGTAAATGTCTCCCTATTATATTGATTTGTACACCTGTAACTAATAAATAAAAATAAAATGAAAAAATGATTCCCTGACTTCTTTTTAGTCAGGGAAATAAAAATATAAAAATTGGAATGTCAACCCTACTTCTTTTCCATATAAGCATTAGTTAATCAGTAAATACTAATCTGACACTCCCAGTATGAATATAGATATGTAACCTTAGGCATTGTTTATCTTTTTCCATAGAAATAATCTACACAAAAGAAGAAAACAAAAATTCAATCTCCATTTCCAGCAAAACTAGAAAATATGTCTAGATTATTAGTAAGGGCTAGTGAAAGCAAGTGAGTTCATGCAAACATCATCCAGTAAGAAATATAAGTGGAGGAAAGCAGGACTAATCAGAAATATTATCATAATTCAAACATATTTCTGAAATGGTGGTTCCACACCCTAAGAAGCAAAAGAGATGAAAATTGAGGTGATATCAAATAATAAAACTGTATAATAACACATGTATAATAATAATAAAAAAATGTGTGATATCAAATAACCCTTTGACTTAGTTCTGGTGAAACAAATGTGTCAGAGGTACCAAAAAAAATAAATAAATAAAAAAAGAAAGAAACAAAATAAAATAAAAAAACATTCACAACACAATATTTACAGGAAGAAGCTTTGTGAAAGTTATACCAAAAGAAAATTAAGTTAAGGAAAACAATTATTTTGTAATACTACCCTGAACACTCCTCACAATAGAAATTTATTAAAATAGCTGGTCTCAAAATACTAAAATATGCTTTAAGTGGAAATAAAAATAAAAAAAAAACAGATAAGAAAACAGCACCTAGAACTACACGCAATAAGAAAAAGAGAAGAAACATTTATTATCAAATTAAGAACACTAATTAGAATGATGCATAAATGCATTAAAATAATCAATTCGAAGCCTGTGAGAAGAAAAGTCCTAAGACAAAAATAGAAAAGCTAGGGAAGTCATAATTAGATGTGAAAAAGTAATGAAAAAACAACCTAGCAGAACTCAGACTTTTAAAAAAATCATAATCTTCTAAACCATTACCTATTCTAGAACTACAGTTATGTTAGTGCTTTTAGAAAACAGGTATATCACAAGAGCCAGCATTTCATTTCTCTCACCATTTTTAAAAAAAATTTATTAAATTTGTTGGGGTGACATTGGTTAGTAAAACTATATAGGTTTCACGTATACAGTTCTGTATTACATCATCTATATATACATTGCGTGTTCACCACTCAGAGTCCGTTCTCTTTCTATCGCCATATATTTGACTCCCTTTACCCTTTTCTACTATCCTATTTAAATGTATAGCTTCAACATTACAAACAAAACAACAAATGACCATAAGAATTCTAATGTAATTGCTCTCTACATGTAATGGGTGACATAAAATTGATTATGTGGTAAATGAATAAATACATGACAAATGGCTAATGAGTGAATTCATGAATTAACAAGCACATGAGCTCTTCTATCATAGATGAAAATTAGACTAATATCATAGATGTTCCTATGTCAGGACTACATGCACAGCATCTTTCTTTGGGCATATTGTATATTCTCAAAACATCAAACAAAACCATACCAAATAAAAATATATAAAGCATACCATAAAACCAATTTTAATAGGTTTAATTTTTAAAACTTTAGGGATTTTTAAAATCACTTGTTTCTTTTGAGTTGGGAGAACTAAGATTTCACTATACTCAAGATAAAAATAAGGGGCAAAGCAATCAGATAATGACAACAGTAGAGGTCTTCTTGAGTTTGTCTCTCAGATACATGCCATCTAATGCAAGCAGATTTCAGAGTCATCTGAACTTGTCAAGATGAAAAGTGGAATTTACCAAGCACTGGCCTTCTTATTCTAAGTGCACAGACCTGTCAATGTCCGTCTCTTGGCTACCCTCTTTGTAATAAATGTTGGCTTGATGTATAATGAAAACCAGCTGAGTAGTTTAAGGTACAGATGCCTTCTTTTCTTCTGATTCCAACTAAGATTGGTCTTACTCTTCATAATCTCTCACAGCTGCTAAAAATTCATTTTATCTTTGCATGAGGTGAGGTTTCCATTAACAACTATTAGAGTAGTAGAGGTCAGACATCCAGTGTCAGATGTGCTACTAAAAAAAAGTACTAAGCAAAAAAAGTGTCTACGAAGAGGGGATAAAAATCATCCGAGAACCTTTGGAACTTACAAATGTGCTTTGTTCTTTCATATTTTCCTTGCCTTTGTGGTTTATAAGAAAATTTTGAAAGAAAAAGAATTTATGTGCGACCTCATCAATTATGGTGAATAAAGAGAGATTAATTGAGTTAGGTCTTGCCTCAAAAATTTTTTACCAATTGGCAAGCTGATATCTTCAGGTTACACCCTGTAATGATGCTATTTCTGGATGTAAGCAGTGTTGCTAATTTCAATACCTGGTCATGTTGGAAGATTCTCATGTTCAACTCATAACACATACATCAAAGAAAGCAAAAAAATAACCCTCACTCTCATTGAATAAAAAGCTAAAAAGTGTGTAAAAAATAGCTCTTAGTGTACATACCTATATTAAGAAACTACTACCCAGAAGAATATAAATACATATGTAGATATTATGTCACTTCATTCTTTCATTTATCCTCCATTTCATTCCATCTATTCACTAATATTCATTGAGTGCTTACTATGTATCAGATTTACCAAGTCAGAATTTCTGAGGAGTGGTCCAGGATTAAATTCTACAATTAAATTCCATTTGATTATGATTCATGGACAGACTTTAAAAGCAATAATCTTGAAAGTATGATACAACCTTTAGTCAGGACAGGTTCAATATAATGTATTTTATCATAGGACTGAAGAAAAATGGAGCTACAAACCTGTAGGATCTAAAACTGGCAATGAGACCCCAAAAAACATTCCCTATAGGACCTGCCTACATGTATAGGCATTGATATTTTACAGCCATATTGATCTCAATATATTCATAAGTGAAATATCTATTTTTTATTTAGGTTGAAAGTTACTCTTCCTTCTATACCTACTATCATGGCAAATCAGCAAATAATCAATGGTGAATCACTGATTATTAGATGAGTGATTTTCACATGTGAAGAGAGAGGTTCCACAGGAATCTCACTAATTACTCTAACGGTCACTCTAGAACATAAAGTCTAAGCTAGAATTCTGCAGCTTTACAGCCTTCTACTTCCACCACCATTCACTTTTTATTTTCCAGAAATTCACCAAAATTTTAGATATGTTAAAAGAAAAACCTTTCTTTACTATATATAAATCAAGGTAAATATATGGGCTCAGTCTGCCATCCTGTCTATATAACAATGTTGTGTTTTCCAGCCTTTCAAGTACAACCAAAAGTACAAACTAATATAATTAAAGTTACAAATTCAACATGCGCAGTGTTCCTTGTTTTATAGAAAATCTATGTTGCAGAAAAGCTTGCTTTGCAGCAAATCATTTGTTTTAATGGAATTTGGTATGAGGTTAATATCTTCGCATGGAGGAATACCTTAGGAAACAGAAAGTGAAATATTTGGAATTGGATAAATATACTGGCTATCTTTACTCTTTCACATTTGAAACGATGACTATTAAAATTATTAAAATGCTTTGTAGTATTTCAAGACATTTTCCCATGCCTTAACCATCTTTTTAATCAACACTAAATCTTTTGCCTTTCTTTAGGCCAAATGAGTATTTCTTCCAAAAAGATTTCTGTGCTTTCATATACGTGAATGAAACTTAGCAATAAGCCATAACTCTTACTAAAGTATAAGCAAAGAACATGTCTATCAAGAGGGGATAAAAACAGGTCTTACTGATCTTACCAAACAACGGATGCCCCACCTGATCCTACCGTGTTTCCCCGAAAATAAGACCGGGTTTTATATTAATTTTTGCTCCATTAGGGCTTATTTTCAGGGGATGTGTCGTGTGGGAGACCCTGCTCGCTGCGCCATTTGTGGTGTGCGGCGGCCTGCAGGGTCTCTGGTCCTGCTCCCCACATAAGAACGCAGGACACGGTGAGGCCAAAAAGGAACACCCACGGAGCCATAGGTAGGGGAGTCATACCACCACGGTCTCACTGGAGGCTGGGTTCACTGGACGCGTGACCTGCCGTCCACCTTTCCGCCAACCGACCAACCGACCGACGACTCTCCTCCACTCTCTCGACTCTGTTCCTCTCTCTCGGCTCTCCTCTTCCGCTCTTTTCGGCACTGCTCGGCTCTGCTCAGCTCCTCGACAATCCTCCGTAGCCACAGCAGTTATACCTGCGGCCAATCGGCTAACCGGCCACAGCCGACAACCAATCACCCACAGCCGAGCAAGCACCTTTCCAAGTGAGGCCGAGAGCCTGTAAACTACTCTCTGGGGCTCTGTCCCCACAGGATGTCTTATTTTTTTCATGTACAACAATCTACATTTATTCAATACAGTCATGTCATCTTCTTCTGGAACATCGTCATAATGTACTAAATGCATCCATCTGGCTGCGATCTTAACTGGGGCCTATTTTCAGGGTAGGTCTTATTTTCGGGGAAACACGGTGCATGTTGGGGAACAGACAGAAAGTGCATGCATATCTCTAGAGGCAGACAAAACTGAGTTGAATGCTTCTTTTGCCTAGTAGTACTCCGTATAGCCTACAACATTATTGTTAGTTTTCTGAACTCACTCAGTTTATAAATGTAAAATCATTAGTGTTTCAAAGATGAGTATTTTTGTTTGAATGATTATTAGTCTTCTTACTTTCTGTCAAATAATGTAATTCCAATTAACAATCATCTAGATTAGTGTGTTCCATAAAATTCAGTTAATGTTTATACTCAACATTATATGTCACTGATTCAGTTATAAAGCAAATTTACTTTAAACAATTATTATTATATATTAAACAGTGTTTCCTTTTGCCCTGATTAATAATGTAGATTTTATGTGATATTCATTACATAGGTAATTAAAATAAAAATGAAATGACATAATCAATAATTGCCTAGTCTTTGGAAAGTTATATTTCTTCAGTCATTCTACTTTGGATTGCTTTGTGATACCTCATCTCAAAATAAACTCATATTTTCATGAGGTGAGAGATCGTAGTCAGCTCAAAGTGAATAGTCAATGAGAAGCTTGCATTAAGATCATGTTTCCCCAAATATTTATTTGAAACGTCTATCAAGTCTTAATGTATCACACATTTTCAGTTAACTAAGTTTTATTCTATATACTTCATACTCTAGCATTTCATATATAGTATAACTTTTGTTTGTTTTATTTAACTTTCAAGTAATTTGACTGAATTTTGAGAAAAGTTAAGGTTACCATAATATTTGGACAGTTCAATTTGTGACTCTAACAGTCAAAGGGGAAAAAAATGTAAAACGCCCAATTAAATGTGATCATTAATTTCATTACTTGAGAAATTTAATAGAATAATTATCAATTAAGATAATTATTGCTGCAAGTAACATAAAATTATATCTTGCCTAGAATGAACAATAAGGGCAATTTACCATCTCACATAACAAGACTCCTCAGCATTGGGTGACCTAGGATGGTTAATTCAGGAATTTATTTTTGTCATCAAAGATGCAGTTTCTTTGACACTGTCACTCTGAGAACATGCCCTTGGCCTCAGGCTAGTGTATTTCATCTCAGGGTGACAGTCATCACTCCAGGAGTGACGAGGCTGTAGCAAAACCCTCTACCTCATGCAAAAGGATCTTTTCTTCTTAATTAAGAGCATGAAATCTTTCTCAGAAACTTCTCAGGCAACATTAGGTCATATTACCTGGACCTCTAGATAAATCACTGACATACCATGTTTCCCCCAAAATAAGACCTAACCAGAAAATAAGCCCTAGCATGATTTTTCAGGATGACATCCCCTGAACATAATCCCCAATGCGTCATTTGGAGCACAACTTAATATAAGACCTGGTCTTATTTTTGGGGAAACAAGGTAGAAAGTGGAACTGTGTGATTGGCTTAGGTGATAGGAATTTAAGTGTAAATTATGTGGGAGAGGTTGGACACCGAAATAAAACTGAGGTGAGCCAACATGGGTGAAGTGGTGAATGGCTCCTGTGCAGACAATAGCTAGTTGCTCCTACCAGAAGCCAGCTAAATTTCTTCCAATCTCCCCCTCATTGAATCATAAAATCTGAATTTTAATTTAACACCTCCTCTAATGCTTGACTATTATTTCAAATATTCTAAGATGTGGTCATCAAGGATCTATTGGATGTCTGTGTGAAATAGCCTGGGCTGCATGCACATCTCTGCATCTAGAACAGGAAGGGTGCTCATTTACAACTCCAACAAGACTGTGTTCAATGCGGCAAGGTTAGGTCACCAAAAGAAGAGTTCAGGACAAACAACAAAATATCCACTTTCATCCCTTGATTTTTGCATTGATTCTTTCATTAATACTTAAAAAGGTTCATATTTACTATGTGCAGGTAATGGATGAAGTGCTAGGAATAAAAACTGAAAAAAAAACTGATTCTGACAATGGTATCAATGTAATTTTGGCAACCAAATAAAAAAATGAATAAACGGATAATTATAATACATAGTGACAAGTGCTATGGCAGGTATGCAAAGTGTGCTATAGAGACATACTCATATAGGAAGAGCATACAAGTTAGGCATTGGTTTCAGAGGTTCAATAGAGCTTCCGCCGGCCAGAAAAGGGCTGCCTATGAGGAGCAAGTAAGTCTGAAAACATAAAGAGTTAGTTAAGTGAAACGATGGTGTTCTGAGTAAATGAACTACTGAAATAAAAAGTCTGTGCGTGTGTGTGTGTGTGTGTGTGTGTGTGTGTGTGTGTGTGTGTGTTGATAGAAAGAGAAGGGGGGGAGAGAAAAACACACTGATTTGAAGATTGAAGAGTACTGGATTCTAGATAGCAAAAAGTAGTGGGTGAAGGCCATGAAGTTGGGGTCACATCAGGAATGACCTTTTCCAGCATATCAAAGACTTTGAAATAAAACCTGGCAGCATCGGGAAGTCATTAAAGGATTTTGAGTAGGATACTGACAGTTATATTTCTAATTTAAGGTTCATTCTGGCTTAAATGTAGATGATAAATTGTGGCTTGGAATGGGTTAAAAACAGGGAAATTGACTAATACAATGTTTCAAATGACACTGACAAGAAATTAGAACTGTCTGAAGCTAGGTAGTGGCAGACAATGAGGTTTAAAATGAAGGGATAGGCTTGAGAAACATCGAAAGATAAAATTGACAGGATTTAATGACAGAAAATTTTGTGGGGAAATAATTTAAAATGAGAAATCAAGGAAGTGTGTCAATTTTGTGACCTTGCAAATTCCTCAGGGGTGCTGTCATTCATGAGATCAGGTCCAGAAGAAAGAGCATTGGTAAGTAATCAAAGATCAACCAAACCTCAGCTCTGAAATATACCAGACAGACTGACTTGCTTGACTGCGTGTCTCTTCTCTATTTTCTACTGTTTGAAATGAATGCTTTCTTTATCTCCCATCTGAAATGGAACTCGTTAGAGAAAGCATCCCTGAAATCTTCTTGCGACCTTCTCAACATGACTCTCATGCCTCAAGCATGTCACTTGCTCTGGTACGACACACAACACAGCTTGTGGCATATGCATGTCTGGACAACCAGACTGTGAGCTTCTTATAGACGTAATACTTTAGTATTCATGCTTGCAACCCTACAATGCCTCGCCAAAAAAATATACTTGCATATTTATAATAAGCCCTCAATAAATGTTTCTTGAATTGAGCCAAAAAAATAACACTGTTCATTAAATTCCTTTAAAATGAAAACAATAGATGCTTTGGGTCCCACTGTTGAGGTGAAGGTAAGGTCACTCTTGTCAGCAGGCTATGACTGACTTTAATTAAACCTTTTATACCATTCATCTGCTGCTGGGTAACATGTCTTTTAAAACACAGGAAACATTAATCTGTAGATAAATAGTATAAAATCTTTTTTACAATATTTTTCTCAGTTACAAGGAGATTATATACTAACCACAATATTTCTGCTGCATTCTAGAATCATAGAAGAATGCATACTATCAATAGACACCTACAGTGAGGGTAATAAGCTACATATGGTGCATTATGACATCCTTATGATAGTTTCAAAAACTGAGAAAATAAAAAGGAGTGGAGAATGTTATGACTTAAACAATACAAGCATGTGCATTAAGTCAGATCTTTAAAGGACAGATTTCACATGTGGGGAACAGAAGGCGGAGCGTTATGTGTTTCACTGTGTGGTAACCCCGGATCCTCCTCCATCTGCTTGACCTGTATCACTGCACTGTGGGTGTCCACGATTGCTCTGTAGGTGGGAGTGATGGAAGAAGGGAAGGCGGGCAATATGGTGACCAGGCAGTTACCTGGACCAGAGCAGAGGAAATAGGGATGGTGCAGCTCTTAGTATGACCTGTAGTGTACGCACACATTGCCCAGGTTGATAGAATTGGTTCATAAACCCCGCTATGCCTGCAAGGTATCAGGTTGAATCTATGAGGAAGTTGAAGGCAGAAGAGCTAAACTCGAAACAAGCCTGAAATGGTGTTGGAGCTGGAGAATGACCGATTGTCTTTAGTTTATCTTCAACCACTCCTTTGGCAGACAGGAGAGATGGTGGGGATATTTTGGGGAGTTAAATGTACTATGAAAAATGTATATAGAGAATCCCACCACTTCTTACTTGCTTGGTGATTCTCATCTGGGAACAACTTTCCTGTCCTCTGTTTTAGTGAGAAGTGGGTTGATGTGTTTGTATTGCATGATCTGGTTTCAATTTAAACTTTTGCAGATAATTTCCAGCCTGATGATGCAGAGGTTTCCATACTTAAGGCACTGAAGATCACAGCACTCAAAATTATTAAGCCCTTTATTTTTCTTAAGAAGATTCTTCTCTTGTCTTCCAAATTTGTGAAATTCCTCTTTGTAGTATCCTGGACCTTTTTCTCATCCTACAATATTTGTCTGCGGAATCTTACCCATTTACACCTTATACTTTTCTTTAAGATTTAAATTTGTATGCAAACTAAATACTTGATCCCTCCACTTGAAAATTGCACAGGAATGTCAATCATAAATTTTGTATAACTCTTTTATGTCTCCCCCCACATCCAGTCACAGCCACACTTTTTTTATCTCCCTCATCTAAACCCTTTCCAAATTTTTCAATACTGAACCTCCAAATACACCTGGAATTCCTCTGTATCTTTCCATCTGCATTGTCACCACTCAATCCAAACCACCACCATTGCTCATCTAGACTACTTGAGAACTTCCAACTGGTCTCCAAGATTCTTCTTTCATGCAAACTTATCCACCCACCCATTTTCCTCCTAGCTACAAAAATGGAATATTAAAATAACAAATAATAGTCTCCCTTCTGTTTACATCTCTTTACATTTACAATTCTATTAAATCATACACTCAGAACCGTTTTCCTGCTGGCTCATTAAGAGCCCATCATACGGGGCTTGCATAAGTTCTTAGGACACTCTAAACTCTTTTTAGTTCACAGCTTTGGATATGGTTTTTACCATTGCTATTTTTCCTGTCTAGAATGTTCTGCCCCCAAATCTTTTCTTTGTTAACGTTTCCAGATTCTACAAGTTGCCATAAAACACCATTTTCTCACTGTTTTCTAAGTAGTGGTCATGGAAAATTAATGCCACTTTCCTTTCAGAACACTATTTTACTTCATATAAATCATTTAATATGTTATGTGAATATTTTTTTTGTTTAAATTCAGTCTCTTCTGCCAAACGATAGACTCAATAATGACAGGGATATCTGCTTGTATCTCAGAACTTTACACAGTGCCTTGAAAATTGTAGGACACCAATAATCATTTGTGGATAAATGACCGAATGTTATCAACTTTTTATAAGTCCAGGAATTATCAGTTTCCTTAATGGCTCCATAAAATACTGTAAGACTGTAAGTCATAAAATACTGTGTGGAAATTGTTGTAAAGTATATTAACTTTGTTTGATTATTTCTATTTTAATGTATATTGCTTATTGATTGAAATAATTTAGTTTTGTTTTCTTGCTTAATGTTTACTCCCCATGCACACTCAGGAAGACATTGCAAATTATAAGTGTGACCGAGAAAAATATTTTTTAAAGCATGGCATTTATCAGATTTGCACTAATTACACACCAATCACTTTAAGTGTTGGATTGCTGAGAGGCCACAAAAGGCTCCCTTTTATCTGCAGATCTCTTTTGCTCCAGGCAGAGGGTACAGAACAGAATAACACAAGGAAATGTGTGTTGGGAAGGCACCAGAGAGAGATCTCAGGTGTCTGTGGCTCTCCCATAATTGGGCCAGGTCAAAAACAATACATATTGATTGCCCTCTGGGCTTCAACCACTAGCAAACAACCCTGTACCAGGAAGCGCCAATTCTGCTCGTGTTGAGGATGTCTATGGTGAGCTGGTTATATAGGCACATTCTCTGTCACCAGCTCTAACTTATGAACTCCACCCCCCCAAGGCTCCATGCAAACCAGATACTAATCATAAATTTTACTATTACTACTAAACAATGTTGACAGACTAGCAATTGTTTGTTCGATGGTTTTATGGTTTGGCCAAGACTCAAGCATGCCAACAGTCCAGGCCAGCTGTCACCCATATTTTGCAAATGAGAATGTAACTTAGAGCACGCATAATATTTTATAAGATTCTTCCATACATTACTACATTTAAATTTCACAGTGAAAGGACAAAGGCACTATGCTTTCTGTTATGATACAGGAGTGGATATTGAATTCAGAAAGGTTAGGTATCTGTCTTACTCAAAATCAAATAATTAGCAAACAGGAATACTGGGACTCAAACACATGTCTTTAGATGGCAAGTCCAGTTTTGTTTTCTGTTGTTCTATTTCACCAAAACCGGCTCCCAGGCAATCGACTTTCTTCATATTTCTCTGAAATGCCTTTAAAATAGCACATTGACTATTATCTACATTTCATTCTCTTTTACTTTTATCTATCCACAGTACATTGTGACAATTTATTCTGTAAATTCTCAAAATTCTATATATTCCCTATTTCTTTCCCCTTTGTATCAAATGTGAATAATAAATTTCAGGCCATCAATTAACTCATAATCTTCACATCTACCCAAGCCTTATTATCTTACATGTTTTTGTTACTCTCTTGAAGAGCAACTTTGGGGTAGCTGAGTGTGTGGATTGTCTTACGCAATAATTTCCCATCTCAGAGAATGGATTAAATGTATACCACACTGTGGAAATAGAGATGAGCTGGATTTAGAAGATCTGGCAAAACAATACTTGCAGTAAGTGTGTGTGTGTGTGTGTGTGTGTGTGTGTGTGTGTATTTTCAATTATTTTATCGATTTCTATTACTCTAGTCTTTTATTCCTGAGCAGGCACTTCTTTGCAAGCCTTTACACTTAAACAGCTTTTAGCATGGAGATCACTATGAGTTATTCACTGATTACTTTGCCTCAGAGAATCAATATTGAATCTTTGCACCTAATTTAACTTAATTCAGCCATTCTTTGTTCTCTCACCGAACTTAGTGAGATGGTAGAATGGAAAGTAATTTTGGTTGTTTATTTGCTTTGAGTAGAACATAAATATCACCAAATAGAAGAAATGGCATAGGATTTAGAATCAGAAGCCATGGGCTTGAGTCCTTCCTTTTATGTAATTCATTCATTCATTCATTCATCCATTTGTTCATTCACTTATATAAACAAAGAGAATAACACTGCCAACTTTTAGTTACACTATTTAGTTATACATGTTTTTCTTTTTGCGTAAAATAGAATAACTCCATTTTAATATGGTAGACATGATAGATCAAGTGCTCCACGTGTATTCTCCCTTCTGATAACCATGGCAAAGAAATGCAAAAGCCATGATCCATAATTATAAAGAAAATAGGAGAAAGTGCATCAAGAAATGTGAAATTTGACAAATTTCTGGAAAGCATAAATCAGATGGCGGGGTGGTTAATGGGTAAAAAGCAGTCATAGAAAAGTAGTCTTGAATATGGACACAGGAGAAAGCATTCAAAAGGCAAATTATCTGCCAGGAGTTGGATAATTCACAGGTAGTGGATATAATTTTCAGGTTGACATAGAAGTGAGGCTGAGAACCATCCTGTCAGAGGGGAAGTGAAGCTTTACCATCTTTCTCAGCATAATTTCTAACTTCTAGCTATTTATCCAGGCAACATATTGCCACGTCCTTCTATAAAGACATTGAATAAATCTTGTGATAACAAAGACAGTTTTTGGAGGGTGTTAGAACTCAGGATAAAACCTTCTCATTTAGAAATTCCAAAAGCTACTCAACCGGTCTTGTTTTCATGTATGATCTCCTGGTGGTTTTCCTATCTTGTTCTCAGATTTAAAAGTATATGTGTTAACGCATGCGTCATTGAGCCCTGCTCAACTCCTGCACTCAGCCTAGAGCTCGTTTATGGAGTCCATGTCACATTTGGTCTTCCTCTTTTCCCACTGCCTTCTATTTCCTCAGCATTATTGTCTTTTCCAAAGAACCTTACCCTCTCATGAT
This sequence comes from Rhinolophus sinicus, assembly GCF_057876585.1. NCBI lineage: Eukaryota > Metazoa > Chordata > Mammalia > Chiroptera > Rhinolophidae > Rhinolophus > Rhinolophus sinicus. The sequence goes on from NC_142515.1 coordinate 127,084,446, forward strand.
GTGCCTGAAATAGGGCAGCTCTGTACATAGTGCACTCATAGAGAGGTCTTAATTTTCCTACTTTACTGGAAACAAATGGTCATTTTTCCTAGATTTCATTAGCTTCTTCATGCAGTGTGAGTTCTTTTGTGGCCTTTATTTATAGTCATTTATAGTCATGTTAACTGCTGTTCTCCTTATGGGCAAATTTATATCTTTTGGGAGTAAACAGGGAGAAATCAGAATGACATAGGAACCAGCTGCATAGAGTAACTTGCCATGTTTTCTCTGTGCCTATGAAGAGAACATCTGCTAGATGTGCTGGGGTAGAGTGTGCCTTTGGTTTTAGAATGGATCAGACATTTTTCTGTATTCCCATTCTAAAGAGAAAATTTTGCTATGGTGCATTAAAAAAAAATAAAAAAATCCAAACTGTAAAGAACAATTTGCTGACAGTATGGCAGAGTTATGTTCTCTTTTTGGGTCTGGGATGGAGCTCATGGTCACTGAACAAAGAATGAGGAGAAAAGAAAGCTGAGACCAGATCTACAATAGTCTTCTTTAGGCTGTTAAATGTTCTGCTAGGAAAACACAGGAAATATTAATAATCTGACAAGAACTGTCAAGGTTCACATGGTGGTTTTAGGCCAAGCAGGCTTAGTGATACTTGAAAGAAAATAATTCTAAATATCCTGGAGAAAAACCTAACTTTATAGTTTTTGTTTTCAGGTGTTTTTCTTTTTTTTTTTTTTTTTTTTTAACATTAAAAAAAAATATATATATATATATAGTGCACTGGTCAGCAGCTAAGATAATAATTCCCAATCTTTTTGGTTATAGCATATAACGAATAATTGACTAATATTCACTTCTACCAGATAGTATACAAGGATGGACACATTTAAACACATAAATATGACATACACAGAATACTTATTTTATAATTTTAAAAATTTATCTTGATTGGGACCAGCTTCTGGTATCTACCATTAGGTTACTTCTACAGACTCCACCTTTTCCCATCCCTCCTGTATCAGTAACATAAATGGCCAAATATGCCTGACATTAAAGATCTTCTGTTGATGGTAATAACCATTATCTTTGATGGTAATAACCATCCGAGATCCTTTGATTCTCTGGTTACTTCCTGGTAGCTGTAAAATATAGAAATTATTTCTTATATAATACATGCAAGTACTCATCCAAAAATAGTTTTCCTCTGAAAAAGCCTTACATTTCATTCAAGTGATAATATAATAAAATTATATACAAATCAACTTTATGGACGTCAGTATAATATTCATCTGTCCTACCTATCCTTAATCCAAGCAACCATCATCCTTTCTCTGATCTACTGAAATAACCTTCTAACTAATCTTTCCAAATATACTCTTGCCACTTTTTGATAACTTATACATATAGAATACTCGTTGACCTTAAAAACACGAATCTGACCTCGACACCCCCACTGAGAACACACATTACATCTCCATCACTCTGTCATACAGCCCTACAGGACCCTGCACATCCCAGCCCCTGCCCGAATCTCCGGCTCTGTGCTCAGTCAATGGACTTCTTTCCTCTCTTCCTACAATCAGGATCCTACCAACAGAGGGTCTTTTGCATGCTGGCTGTCCCCATTGTTCAGAACCCACTTATCCCCCTTCCTTGTCCTTAGATAACTCTTACTCAGCCTTCAAGGGAATGTTTCGTGCTCTACTTCCTCAGCCTCAGGTCAGATCTCCTGTGAGACACCATCAGCTCACACACCTTTTCCTCCAAAGAACTCATCACTAGTGACTATCACGCCATGACAAGAACAGATGCATCCGAGTCTTTCCTGACATTTAATTAAGGGAGGCACGTCTGTGCTGAAGAAATATAACCCTGGCACATTTTCACATGGGTAGGCATACATAACGAGGGAAAGAATAAAAGATTGAGAGAAAGACAATGTGAAGCCGACACCTTCCTAATCAATGACACATTTTCAAAAAGTTACAATATTGATTCATGTTTTTACTGAAAGGCAGATGACATTTATCGTTGTATTAACATGGGCTAGAATACAATGATTATACATCTTGTTTTATGTTCATTTTAAAAGTTGAGACAGACGATCCTCACTATTCGTAGATTCCTTATGTTCAAATTCACCTACTTCCTAAAACTTACTTGTGACCCCCAAATCAATACCCGCTGGACTTTCATACCATTTCCTGACTGCTCTGAGCTGCAAAACATTGGCGTTGCCCAAATGTGCCCGTTTTCAGCTGAAATGGGACTAGGAGAGTGCCTGCTTGTTGAGCTCTCACTCAGCGATGACCACGGGTGAAGGTGGAAGGCCTTGGAAGCTCGTGCTCTGAGGCCGGTTGGAGGGGGTTTGAATCCCAACTCAGGCACTTGTTAATGGGGTAGACTCAGGCAAGTAACGGCACTTCTGACCCTGATTTTCTCGTTTGTAAATGAAAGAATATAGAATCTACCAGAATGAGATGTTATGATGTATTCTTAAACTTGTGATTTAAAATTATAATCTTTTTAAGATGTGTGTGTGTGCGTGTGTGTGCGTGTGTGAATGTGTGTGTGTGTCCCGTAGGAGCAATGGTTAAATATTTGCTAATTCAATGTTTTTGGCAACTTTCTAGAACAAACATGAGTAATGAGAAGTGAAATATATTAACAATAAAATGTAAATTAAAATGTATGAATCTTTACACAAGAAATCCATAGACCACAGATTGAAAAATGATGGTCTTAAATAAAATCCTTAATTTTAAAATGAAGAAATTTAAACCCACAAAGACAGTTTTCTGAAGGAACACATATATTCACATTAATATCTAGAACTCAGATATGCTCGTTCTTTCAGCGTGCTAAAAATTTCCCAAAATTATATATACTCTTTCTGTCTCTCTGAATCTCTGTCTTTGCAAGAAAGTGGCATCCAAAATAAAAACTGAAACAGACAAACAAAAAAAAGAACATTAAATTATGAGGACCAGTATTTGAGGGGCAGATATCTATTGTGGAGGGACTTTTGATTTCTTATCTTCTGAAAGTTCTGTTTGTTCTCATACAAAATTGGTATAATAACATTTGCCGTGAAAAGTTATTATAATATCATGAGGGTCAAATAAAGGGATGATTTTACAATTTAATCCAAATATCTAAATGGTAATTAATCTCTTGTATATGACTCTGATAAATAAATAACAAGCTGGAATAATTTTGGATTTGAACAGAATTTAAAAATTGCAACTCACTTTACTGGATTATCTGAACTGACAAAGTTTGCTCATAAAGAAAAGGTATTTGGGATCAAAATATTAAAATTTATTGTATGGTTGTTTTGTTTTTAACAAGCTGCTTTCAATTGGAAAGTGAATATTCACAAGTGTTTTCTAATTTTTAGAAGAAATTAAGAACACAATCACTATTAAAAAGATAAAATCACTTTAGATCAATTCCTCTATATTGTGATGCTTCACGTAAGAAATCTTATGGCACAGACTGTTACTGGTTCACACCTATAATCTCCAGTTGAGTTCATGTCTGTCTGCCAGAAAGATTATGTTTCCCAGCCTTCCTTGCAGCTAGCTGTGTTCTGGCCACTGGAATTGAACAGAAGCATAAGGTGACAGCTTCTGGGAAATCTCCTTAAAAGAGAGCTGATGTGGGTTCTTCGCCCTTCTCCTCTCCTTCCTCCCTCCTTGAAAGTAAAACATGGAGACATGACCAGCTTCATGGTCATTCAAACAATGTGATGACATGTGATCCGATACTCAGAAGCACCCCACACTTGATTAATTGCCGTGCTGTAGCTCTACAGAAATTCTTAATTTTATCTTTGAGTTTGTGTTCTGTAAGTGAAGTCCTGTGGGACAATGAGGTGTTGAGCTGAGGAGATGCATGCTATATGTGTTTCAGTTGTCCATTGCTTCCTCATACATAGCACTCTTCAGGTCCTGTGAGGTGAGAATTCCAGTGGATGACGTGTAAGAATTCAATGAGATGCAAAGTGAGTACAAGGTAAACATGTTTGTCTGAAAAAAATAGGGAATGTGGTCAGTTCCAAAAGACCACACTTTGTATTTCAAGCACTTGCTTTAAATTTAGGGAGAACACATGGCATTCTAAGAAACACAAAGGACCAGGGCACCCTATGCTACCCTTTTTTCGTTGCCACTTGCTTGTATTAGCCAAGCACTTACGCTGAAAGGAAAGAGAAAGATAAGGCAAACCATAGTTCTTTTTCCTTTCAGAATTTCCTTACTCATCAGTAAGGTGCAGGTAGAGAGTACTAGTAGATTGTGCACACATTAAAAAATGAACAAAAACATTTGGGTTAGTTTTGTGCACTGTTTCCACCATTCTAAATGGAGGAGGAATGAAATACAAATTGTGTCTTTTGGTGACTACATATATGAGTGAACTACTTTTATATTTACACTTAAAAATAGCATTGCACAATAGTAAGGTGAGTGACAAAATTAATGTTTGTTATTTAAATTTTTAACTTTACTTAGAAAAACACTAATAGCAAATAAAAAAATCTCTAACAAGCTGAAAAATGCATGGTGAAAAAGTGGTTCTATATTTTAGCACCTTTACATCTTTTTCCTGTGTTTTTGAAAAAGGAGTCCCATATTTTCATTTTGCACTGTGCCCTGGAAATTATATACCTGGCCCTACATGAAGATGACAGCTCAAAATCTTTCTCAGTCCATGAGATTGAAATCTAAACACTAGCAGTGGCAGAAAATAAAGCTGGGAGAAGGCTGGGTTCCACGGGACTGCCAAGTGTTATACACTAGCCATGGGCTGTTCACATCCAGATTTCCCAGAATGAGAGGCAAACTTCTGTCATGCTTCAGCAACCACTTAGAGGAGACTGTTATTCATAGTCCCGCCTAATCGTCAGTAAATTAAAGAAAATGTGTTTTAAAAGGAGATCTCATTGGTATGCATTTTGCATTATAGACACTTTTCTATAGTTAAGATACAAAAAAAAAATCTTCATTAGAAGAAAAATGGTCACAGAGATGGTTGTTGAGGGTCATAATGACTTAAGGGACTAACTGATCACCATCCTGAACTGTGTGCACTTTCTGTTATTTCATTTATTTCTTGATTTACAAACGTAAATAGCCCTAGACAAAATGATTTACTTAAATGTAGATACTTGAATTAGAGTAAATCAGTACTAGCTTCTTTTCATCAGACACATATATTTTCTGTTTGTATTGTTTGAATATATTTACAACACAGGGAAAAACCACTATGAAAATAAAGTGACATCTAAAGCATTGCCCCGATGATGAAAAAGGAAATCTAATGATAAACAGGCAGGAGGACATCTAGTGATACATGCAAAAGCAGAATGAAACATTTATTAGTTCCGTGACATAAGAACATGCCATGATAATAACTGCTTACAAGTAAGGGGATCTGGGAAACTAAGTGGCTCAGTAGTATTCGAGCTACAAATTGTAAGATCAATGAGCTATTACAGGGAAAGGAACAGAATTTCCAAGGTAAGTAAAATGAGCAACAGAATGGTACACAATATGATGTTCATCAGTCAGAGTCAGTCTAGTCATTGTTATGCAAGTGTTCATGCTCTGACTTATTTATTTAATGCTTTTCTATAAACCTTTTACAGATAGATTACTAATTGCTGTCGGAATGTAAAGTAGGGGTATATGGAAACGGGTAAGTCTAGAAAAGGTTAACTATCTGGCTGGGAATGGAATTTAACATTATTAACTAAATGTTGCGGGTATGATTTTGTTCACAAGGAAATGCTCTTTTATTAAACTACAGCAAATAGTAACAACACTGAATGAAGTGGAGAGATGCCCAATAGCGCACTCCTGAGATCCTTTGAAGAAAGAAATGCCATGAACCAAGACTTATGAAGATATTTCTCAAGTACCATTGAAAATAGTTTAGAGGAGAAATGGGAATTGGATAGATCAATTAAGAGTGAAAATTCAATAACCCTGATAAAAGGTGATAGGGTTGGCTGGTAACAGTGCAATGGAAATGAAATGGAGGGAATTTAAAGCAAAAGAATGTATTCTAAAAAGAATTTAAGTTTAAGGAACTCAATATTTTCAGATATTGAATGCTATATCCTCTCTCCTAGAAACATATTGTAAAGACAACTATGTACTGACCAAAATTGTTCTGTAAGGAAATAAAAAATAATAATAATAATAATAAATGAATCAATAATGAGCACTTCAGCACCTCAATATCAATTACTTTTCCTAGGATAATTCTTCATATATGTTATTTCTGTTCCCAGATAAATGTGGATTGCCCAAAATGAAATACAGGTAGGACTCTATGTCTCTGAGTCGGGACTTTATTTTGCCATTAAGCTAATGAAATAATATTTGTGTTCCATGACAATCAAAATATCAATCACTTCACTTCTAATAAAATTAATGACGAGACTCAATGTTTGCTTTGGCAATAATGATGATGGTGGTAGGTCAGTCGCTGACATTTGTTGAGTTCCTACTATGTGTCAGGCTTATGGTCATGCTTTATGTCCATTATCACTTTTATCTTCACAAACACACCACGAGGATAAATAGTACCATCCTTTTGAAGGCCAGAGCAGTCGCTCAGTAAAGTGAGGTAAGTTGCCCAAGGTCACATAGCTAGGGTATATATTTAAATCGCAGGCTGTCAGTGACCGTAGAAAGAGAAACTGTGGAAACACACTGCTATCCAGGCAGAGCGAGCAATATTAATCATGTGTGGAAGAGGTTGTGAAGTCTTATATGGATCAAGTTGGTGAGGACTAAAAGAGGTCTTGTTATTTCATCTACAACTTTAATCAAGTTTCAATATGCACTACTGAGCCTCGCAACCATTAAGTTGCACATGAAGCCAATGGAAAAAGAGATCATGAAGGAGCCTTTGGATCCATGCAGGATTACTGCCTTATGTTCTTTTACACGGGATCAAGCTGCTTGTTTTCTGGGAAATAAATCCATAAAAACATAATTTTCTTTGTTCTTATACTATTTAGTCAAGAACCCATGATGTGAAAGTAATAAACCAACTCATAGTCACAAATGCTGTTAAAAACAAACTCTTTAAATTTGCTTTAATTCTAGTCCATTTGAAGAGAGCATAATTCTCTGCCACCTTATTATTATTTTTATTTTTTTTTTGAAAAAAGTCTTGTTACATTTTCCAATTAAGTTCTAAGTAAGCCAGCCAACATCTCATTGATATCTAGTGTATATTTTGGAATTTAAAGCATAAAGTCAGCAGTGACTTGCCTGGGGTTAAGGAAAGAAAGTTATTTCAGATTAAGACTCTAATTAGATAAAAATCATTAAGAAAATAAGTAATTTGGTAATGTCAGCTAAATTTACAAAAGCTCATATTCATCTTTAAGTCAAAGGTTGAGTGTACAATGGCAAGCTAAAATGAAAAATTAAGTCAATTATTTAGATAATTGAGGTCTAAAATTGCTGGTATTTAGGAAGAGAATATTTAGTTAATGGGGTCATGATTTATGTAAATAAATGATCAACATTGACCAATTAACAATCTTTCCCATTTCACTCCAAATATACAGCATTATCTTAATGATTTTTATCAGAATATATTACAAGAAATCATACATGTTAAATGAAAACCACAAAAGATTTCATAAATCAAGGAAAGTAAAACTAAATAGCTCAGTGCATACCTTCTCTTTGTCCCTAATAAGATTAAAAACAAAACAAAACAAAGAACCAGGACCCAAAAAGAATTATGTTGAATTCTGTCTGAATAGCTGCCTTTTTCCGTGGATATTTTTTAACCTTGAAAGGGTTCCTCCTTTTTCTACTCATTTCTTAAAGTAAATTGTAAAGCTTCAAATAAAGGTAGTTTTCCCACACAACTTTCTGAAAAGCTATCTTAAAATAATAGAACTGAGCTTGTAAAACAAATATTATCATTTTTGCTCATCTCGTTTCTCTCATTCGCCCCTTTTCTTCACTGATGACCTTTCAAAGTTGGGGCAGAACTAATAAATATTTACTAAAGATACTTTTATTAAAATACATTGACACTAAAATCACTATAACCAGACATTTGCATTTATTTTAACAGAGCCACCAGAGTGGCTAATATGTCCCTACCACTGATAAGAAAATGCCATTGCTTCGTCTTCAAAATTGCGTAATTTCAGTGAGCTTCATACCTACCCTATGACATTAATACTTGCACTTTTCAGATTAGGTCAGCTTAGGTACTCTCATTGGACAGACAGTGATGTTAGAACTTGGAGTTAAACTCTCATCTGCTTGTGCTTTTGCCTATTATTTCTAATTGTTGAGTGAAAAACATGTAAAATAACAAACTTAATAAGGAACTATGAAAAAAAAAGTGTGTGTGTCTGTCTGTCTGTCTGTCTGTCTGTCTGTGATGGAAGGGTGGCTAGTTAAATCCTGAAGTCATGCTGAGCCAAAGTTGCTTGCTAGTTTCAGGTTAAAACATTTAATTCTTTAAACATTTTAGGGCTGTGGCTCACATTTCCATTTACGTTAGAATTACCATGGCAGCTTAAATGAAATGCCAGTGTTTTGAAAAAGAAACGGATTTAAAAGCTGCCATGTACTGACTTATGCCCTAATGTTATCTGCTTCCCACTACTTAGGGATTGATGACTGGTAACCTACCTACTCTGTTTACTTCGTCACTTCTTATCGTGTGGGCTCTGACCCAACTGGTTTCCGTTTTCCTAACAGGTCAAGATCGTTCTTCCTTAGAGCCTCTACCTTGTTCTTTCCTAGCTTGCTGTTACCCTTCCTCCTGTCCCTGTCTCGTTCCCTTCTTCCCATTGCTCCGTTTCCGTTCTTCCTCCCCTCTTCTCAGCACAGTGCCTTTCCCGTTTCTCCTCTTCCTCTCCTTTGTTCTTCCATCTTCTTTCTCCCGTTTTCCTCTCTTCCTCTTTCCTATCTCACTCTACTCCTTCCAGCAAAGGAGCCTTCTTTCACCTCCCTTTCTACTCCTGAATCTTCTTCTCTAGCCTACTCCAGTCTTTACAAATGATGAAATGGCCAGCAAAAGGAGGAATTTCAGGACTCTTCTGAAACAAGTTTTCTGAAAGGATAAAGGCACCTTTTCAGAACCTGTTTTATGCACCAGAAGATATGTATGTTACAAGTAAATTAATACTTTTTTTGTCTTCTACCATATTGAATCTTACCATTCACATTGGTAACTGTCCTTTTTATTATTTTATATTCCTTATATAGTAACTATATCACTTTCTCACTTTCAGGTAGAAATAATCTATCAGGTAGAAAATTGGGGAATTCTCCTGGTGTAAGTTAAATATTTATATTTCCAATATCAGGAAGTGTTTCTTAGAAGGAATGGCTAATACATGTATTATTCATCTATTATACATAAATTGAAGTATTTATAAAACTTCTGTAGCGGATGTGGTCAGGTCACTGCCCACTCACCATTGGGCCTCACTACATGGGTTCATGCCCACAGAATTTCCCACTTCCGTCCTCAGCATCTGTTTCCCATGGCCACCAGTGCTGGTTCTGCCATGGCCACAGCAGGCTGGGAGAGCCAGGGAATGCCGGTCGATCTCCACAAGGATAGGAAGAGGTCGGCATTCCTAAACCAGTGACTGGTGGGGCTTAGGATATAAATAGCCAACTCTTGACTCTGATGGGATAACTGTGATTTGCTCGTTCCATACTTGTTACCTGAATATCCTCAAGGGGTTAAACTTCAGATGCTCACAAAGAGAAGTAGATGCTAGTTTACAAAGTAAATAGCAATGTGTCACCAGAAATGTGATTTTCCCCATGTTCTAAAGGAGCTTTCTGTCATCCCTTCTTCCCTTCCCCTCTCCTTTTTTCTTCTCTTTTCCTTTCTTTTCTTTTCCTTTTCTCTTTCTTTCCCTTCCTTCCTCCTTCCTCCCGCCTTGCCTTGCCCTGCCCTGCCCTTTGCCTTCTTTCCTTCTTTCCTTCTTTCCTTCCTTCCTTCCTTCCTTCCTTCCTTCCTTCCTTCCTTCCTTCCTTCCTTCCTTCCTTTTTTCCATTCATTCTTTCTAATTCAGTTCAGTTTCTGGGCAGAAATGCTTTTCACACTTTTCATTGTGTGTGTGTGTGTGTGTGTGTGTGTGTGTGTGTGTGTGTGTGATCAAGACTGGATAGAAATTACCTTTAATATTTTTTCTTTAAATTAAAGTTTATTGGGGTGACAATTATTAGTAAAGTTCCATAGATTTCAGGTGTACAATTCTGTAATACATTATCTATATGTCACATTGTGTGTTCACCACCCAGAGTCAGTTCTCTTTCTATCACCATATGTTAGACTCCATTTACCCTCTTCTAGAGCCCTGCTCCCCCTTTATGCTCTGGTAACCCCTAAAGTATTGTCTATGTCTATGAGTTTTTGTTCTTTCAGTTGTTTGTCTTGTTCTTTTGTTGTTTTTGGTTTATATCCCACATATCAGTGAAATCATATAGTTCTCTGCTTTTTCTGTCAGACTTGTTTCACTTAGCATTATAATCCCAAGATCCATCCATGTTGTCACAAATGGTACTATTTCATCTTTTCTTACCACCGAATAGTATTCCATTGTGTATGTATACCACAACTTCTTTATCCATTCATCTATCGAAGGACGTTTTGGTTGTTTCCATATCTTGTCCACCGTAAATAAAGCTGCAGTGAACATTGGAGCACACTTGTCTTTATGGATAAATGTTTTCAGATTTTTGGGGTAGATACCCAGGAGAGGGATTGCTGGGTCATATGGTAATTCTATTCGTAATTTTTTGAGGAACCTCCACACTGCCTTCCATAACGGCTGCACCAGTCTGCATTCCCACCAACAGTGTATGAGGGTTCCTTTTTCTCCACAGCCTCTCCAACACTGGTTACTATTTGTCTTGTTGATGATAGCCATTCTGACTGGGGTGAGGTGATATCTCATTGTGGTTTTGATTTGCATTTCTCTGATGATTAGTGATGTTGAGCATTTTTTCATATGTCTATTTGCCATTTGTATGTCCTCTTTGGAAAAATGTCTCTTCAGGTCCTCTGCCCATTTTTCAATTGGGTTGTTTGTTTTTTTGTTGTTGAGTTGTATGAATTCCTTGTATATTTTGATCTTCAATATTTTAATTGTAAATCCTTCTCTCCCCAGTCTTAACTGTTTGCACAAAAACACAATTACACCTACGTAATGCTTGTTTCTTTCAATGCATTACTGGGTATGGAGACAATACAGAAAAGGAAAAATTGCCGTTTAGAAAATATCACAGCATTCTTTAAGAGCGTTCCTCATTTTGTGCTGCCTGAAATCTGGCATGATCTTAATGACTGCAAAAGTGTTTTGATCATTGAAAGAATAAAAACATATGCATTAAATAAGCATAGAGGGAAATTATGAAAAGCAAATGCATAATGCAAAGCATTGTCCTGCTCCATTGCTGCCTTAATAAGCACACACACGCATGTACTCATACTCAGAGCACTGATTTAGCTGTTCTTCACAGTTTCCCAACAGAGACCAGATGGAAACAAATGCCATTTTTGTATAAGTTTATATATTTTCTACTTTTATTTGCCTGTTTTTCAAGTCTTTCATTTATTTCTTAATCGTTGCCTTAACCATTGCTTTAAGATAAAGGAATTAAGCAAATGCTGTTTTATAACTAGCATGAAATCTAAAATGTGACTTTATTCCAAAAGTTAATTGTTGAGCTTGTGTTTCAAAGAGCAGCAATCAAATTTAGAATTTATCATTTGCTTCCACATCTCTTCTTTCTGATTTTCGTAGTTCTGTTAACATTCTACATGTTTAGTCCCTCACTCAAGTTCAAATTCTTAGGGTCAATATCCTCTTAATTATCAAACGCCACCATTTTTTTTCAAATGCTGCACCTCTGATATCCATTTATTCTTCATCTTCATTTCTGGACTCTTGTTTTTTGTGTACTCCTCTATTCAAATACCACTCCAATGAATTGGATTCTACACAATTTAAGTAATTTCAAAACATTCAATCCAACAAACATGTACTGCGTGCCCAAAGTATGCTAAGACTGTACTGTGTGCAAGGAGATTACAATTTTCTGAGTGCAACACATATAAACAAGACTCCAGAGTTTGTTCAATGAAGCAGTAGAGTTATGTGCATACAGCAGTATGGGGAGTGATATAGAGGAGAGGGGACAAAGAAAATCTCACAGGACAAGTGACAACTAAACTGAATTTTGAAGGTCATAGGGAAGGTTTCCAAACAGAAAGGTAGAAGGTGTACAAGGCGGAAAAAAAGCTCAAGGACCAGAAAAACAAAAAACTGAATACATGTGTGTCACTCAGCACGATATATGGCTGAAGATAACATACGTAATAGTTAATTACAATAATTTAAATAAAGAAAGAGTTCCCCAACCCCTTTTTAATAAGAAGCCCAGAAGCAGACAGTTGCTAATGTTGATTTTTCCCCCTTTGAGCTCGGGCTGGAAGTAGCAAACCCAAAGCTACAGAGACATATCTCGATGAAATTGCGATACATGGCACAAGGACACAGAAAAGCCAGGATGCAGTCTAAATGCAGTATACAAGGCAAAGGGGCCAGACATAGCTCTCAGAAAGGGAGCATAGAATTAAAACTCTCAGAGCCAGAAGAGTTCTTGCAAGAGCAGCCTGTTTGAGTCAGTGAAGTGAGGCGGGGAAAGTGTGTACACTTTGTGTCAGGCCTGATGTTCCAGCCTGGTGACAGATGAGGGTGGCTCAGGTGACTGGGAGAGGCCAATAGCAGGCACATTCCAGGAGCCATTGAAGGATTTGAGGCTAAATGATCAGACGTGTTTTAGAGTTTTCATGATAGCTACAGCACTATGATTGGCTTACAAGAGAAGGACAGCCAGGAAAACAAAGCAGTTCATAAACCGTATAATGGCCCTGGAAACATTTTCTCTAATTCTTCCAATTGATTTGATTTTAATCCCGCAAAAGAATATTGCTCTGCTTGGTCTTCTATTGTAGTATTCATGTGCCATGTAAGTAGGAATTAAGTCTTCCCCTTTTCGGTTTCATGAATTTATTGGTTCATTTATTCAATACTTGAATACCTACTATGTGCCAATCTCTGTCATAGGAGCTAGGGAAATAAAAATAAACAAGAGACCTTTTCTATTTCTGTTAATGTGTTTGCATTCCAGTCAGAGAGTTAATAAACACTGATAAATAAGCATACACCGTATCAAGATGTGATGTTCTATAATGAAAATTCAAGATGAGTTAGGAAAATAATGAATAATGGAGAAGCTCTTATTTTATACTATGTAGTATGGTCAGAGGAAGTCTCACTGATAATCTGAGACCTGAAGGAAGTGAGGGGGTGAGCCATTTGCAAATATGGAGGAAGAGGGTTTCATGCAGAGGACAAGAGCTACAGCTCCTGAGGTGAGGCACATGTGATGTTTTTAACATAATAAGGAAGCCAATGTAACTGACCCATAATGAGTAATAGAAGGGCAATAAGTTGTGATATCAGAGAATCAGCTATGGGCCAAATCGCAGGGACTTGTAGGCCATGATAATATCGCCAGTGAGCTTGGAAGTCACGTGATATTTAGCAGAAATGTTCCATGATTATATTTCGGTTGTACAGGACCTGGCTGCTATGTGGAAAGTAGACTGTAGGGGGATAGGAATGGAAGCAAGGAGACCAGTTAGGAGTGCACTGCAATAACCTGGAGGGAGATGATGGGATTCTGGATATAGCATGAAAATACAAGGAAGAAATTGACTGATGCAGTAGATACAAAGGAGTCAAGGATGACTTTCAAGTTTTACGCCTGAGCAACTAAAAGAATGGAATTTCCACTAACTCAATGAGAAATATGGTCAAAGAAAAATTAGTTAAATTCTGTTTGGGTTATACTTATTTTGAGATAACTATTAAATATCCATACAGTTTAATCCTCAAATAATATTTTTTTTTCCATCTCACATACTGTAGTTTCTTCTTTAAAAATCTCTACTTAACATTTTCTATTTTCCCTCTAACATCTTAAACATACTAAACACAGTTATAATTATTTTCATGTGCTTGTCTACTAATTCTGTCAACTGTGTTGTTTCTCAGTTGATCGATTTTTATTCTTATGTAGTGTCATATTTTCCTACTACTTTGTATGCCTCATAATGTTTTATTGGATATCTGATATTGCGAATTTTACTTTGTCATTTGCTGCCTATATTTATTTTTCCGTAAGTATTATTGAGCATCGATTTGGATGCTATTTAGTTACTTGGAAACATTTTGATCCTTGTGGGTCTTGCTTTTATGCTTTGTGCATCAGTTCCAGAATAGTGTTTTGTCTCAGATAAATTTTTTCCTACCACTAAAATAAGACCCTTCTTAATATTACATTACCTGACGTCCTGTAATTACAAAGTTTTCACTCTGACTCAGGGGTAGTCACTCAGGGAGTTTCCTCATATATATGTGTATATATGCTGATCAGATTCACCTGAATATTAAAAGGGACCCTCTGTAGATCTCCAGAGTTTTCTCTGCTCAGTTTGCTTCTCTCTGATGCTCCTCTTAGGGCCTCCTTGGCGTCCTTGGACACACAACTCTGTCTCCTCCCCTCAGGGAGAGTGTCAGCCCCCGGTCACTGTGCTGTGGCTCACTTTCTCTAGACAGTGACTGCGGCACGTTTAGGGCTCACTCTGTGTGTTTTTCATTTCTCAGGTATCATTGTCTTGCCGTCTGATGCTCAATAAGTAGAGTTTTATATACCTATATTGCCCATTTTCTCAGTTGTTTTTGCAGAAGACTAAATATAGTCCTTTTTACAACATCTTGATTGGAAGTGGAAGTCTATTCTATAATTCTTTTTTCTCCTTGTCTTTTAAAAGCAGCGTTATTAAGAAAAATATGTGACCAAACTGCAGACCTATTTTACATTTACAGTTCAATGAGTCTTGACAAATTTATCACATATACGCACCACCCAAATCAACATACAAACCATTTCCTTGACTCACAGAAGTTCTTCTTTCCCATCATAGTTAACCAGGCAACCACTCAGCTGCTGTCTGTATAGCCTGGAAGTTCATATAAATGTAATCACCTAGTACATACTTCTTTGTGTTTCGCTCCTTTCATTCAGCATGATGGTATTAACATTTTTCCTCGGTGTATATACACATATTAATAATTTATTCCTTTTTATTGCTGACTGGAACACGATTGTTGATAGACATTTGATTATTTCCAGTTTAGGGCACAGTGCTATGATGAGTAGTCAAACACAGATCTTTGTATGATTATTTTAGGTTGATTTTACATTGATTTCACCCCTTCCAGTTCTAGTTTTTATCCAGGGACAAATTTCCCTCTGCTATCAGTCTGACTTGGGACACTTTCTAATACCTTGAAATGGTTTTTCTCTTGATGCAGATTTCACAATTATCACTGATAGGGTTTCTATGGCCACTTCACTGCATTGTCATTAATAGAAGCGATTCAGTTATAATTCTTGCATGTAATTTAAACTAAATTGAATTGTAACATCTAATTGCAACTCTGTTCTTACAGGCACCAGGGAACAGTTTGTTCATTAATTTATTTATTTGCTGAATCATTAATCAACATATACAAAATAAGCAAGCAAGACCTACAAATAAAGATTTTCTACAGATCTGTTTTTTTTTTCTCTTGTGAAAGTGATTGCATAGAATTTGGGACAATTTACAAACAAGTCATTACTCATAAACCTGTTTATTCCATCTGCTTTTTCACTAATGTATATGATTACATAGTAATGTCAAATTCTGTATCATCTGTCCAGGTGTATGGTCTCTTGGTTCCTTGAGCGTTTCCTTCCATACACTTATCACAATTACAAGCATACCCTTAATATGACTTCTTTTAAAAATGTATCTGTCTCTCACAGAAGGACTTTAAAGTCCACAAATGTAAGAACTATTTTGTTCACTATTACATTCCTCATTGCCTGGCACAAAGGCTCGCTCATACAGCTCAGTGTATAACTGATGAAAAGTTAAATGAAATAAAGAGTTAACCTGAATACGTTGTGAAAAAATAGGTGTTAATTATATTTTACCTGCCATGGCATGGTTCCTTGGTAATATCCATGGCATCTTAAATAAAACTGTGTTGTCTATTCGTATGTGATCTTAAATATTGTGTTTCATTAGTTAACGTTGTAATAGAATTCACCCTCACCATCCCAGGGCCCAGCATACTATAAATATACCCCCAATCTGCTTTTGCATGCCAAATCTTCCACAAAACAGGTGGGATTATATTTTGGTGTTGATGGAAAACAGAGGGTACACACCCCCAAAAGGGACATTTCCAAAAGGAAAGTAAGAGAAAATATGGAAACAGCCAGGTATCAATTTCAAATGTAACCGTGACTGTGACCTGTGCTATTCTTTCTTCCATGTCATCGTTCCATTCTTTGTTAAGGCAACGTAACCTAAGTGTCTCATAATATCCAGGGAATGGTGTGGCTGAGTTGACTTTTCTTCTTTAAACTGCAGAACTGAAGATAGTCTCTTTCTGGTGAGCCTGGGAGAGGGGATTGGAGAGAGGAGATGCTCTGGAGAAAAGCATGTCTGGTATCCTCTATGATGCAGGTAAGAGATATTTACAAATAAATTGTCATGCATTTTAAGGAAAGATGTAATACGTTGTTGAGAGGAACACATTTTTTATGAAGATCATGAGTTTAGTAGAAACTGTTAGTCCTAGGTTTTTTTTTGTTTTGTTTTGTTTTATTGCATGTTAATATTATATTTTCTGGCTTTCAAAAACCCCTACAGTCGACAGGGCATATAATACAATCCTATTTGTCATGAACATTAATCTATCACATTTCACATATTATGAAAATATTATGAAATGATTTTTTCCTCCTCTTACCCCAATTAACATACATAAAAGAGAAGCAGTATGTACAGTTACATTTTCCACCTGATTTATAACTACTTTGCATTAGACTGAGTGTTTAATATTCTCTTTATGTCATGTACTCTGGATGCAAAAGATGAAGTCTTTGATGTTTTAGGGCAATTTAAATCAACTCCCACTGGGAATAATTTTGAAAACAAAGCCGAAAGAAAATGTTCCCTTATTTGTGAAAAGTCACTGTGGCAATTGTCTCCAGCAAGTTATGAGTGTTGTATGTCATAACAAAACCCTGCTGCACATTACAGGTGCAAACAGTTACTGTCAACTGAAGGTGGCTTTAAAAATCACTGCTGGCTCCACCTAGGCTCTTTCACAGCATTCAAAAGAATGATTTTGCAAAGGATACACTTATCTGTATATGAATTATTAATTTAGAACTGAGACTCCAAACAAAAGAAGAAAGCTAAAAATAACATAACCAAAATTGATTAATGATTCTAATTTATAGCTTGTGCAACTGTTTCTTTATTCTGTGGCTCCTCAATTACAGAATATTGGGCCTAATGACACATGGAGGGGCTTAGTTTTAAGTTAAGTAGAATAAATCGCCATATGTTGCGGAGAGTATTTGGGTTTTTCAAGATTATGAGATAGTAGACATATGTTATTGTGTGATACTTCTGAATTTCCTCTGGCAATCTTTTCAGGTAATATCAGTGAAACATTTGCCCCCCTCCAAATAGAGTCCTTGGGTCATAGTCTATGCTTATTTGTAGAGATCAATTAATTAGCGGTCTAATCATGGAAGTTATACGAAAAATTTTTTAAAGTAACGCAGGTTAAATTGTCATTTATTCAGTTAATGCCTTTTGAATCAATTTATCAATGTTTTGTTATTTATACTGTTCTTTTATATATGATTTCAACTGAACTTCCAAATAGGCTTCTGGGCTTTTTGGTAATATGATTATTCACATTCTGCTAAGGTGAAAACAGAGTGTTAGAATGATTAAATGACATTTAAAATGAAAAAGTCAGATGATTGTCTGAGGTAGTGCTGTTAAACAGATATATAATGCAAGCCAAAGGGTGAGTCACATGTGCAATTTTAAATTTTGTAGTGTGTGTTACATACTGTTGAGTTGGCTCCGACTCCAGCCGACCCTCTGAGTGAGTGACGTCCACAGTGCCCTGTCCCCAACAGCCCGGCTCAGCCCCTGCAGACTCAGCCTAGAACTCTTTTATAGAGTCTGTCCATCTCATATCTGGTCTTCCTCTTTTCCTGCTGCCTGCTATCTTTCCCTGCAATATGGTCTTTCCCAGAGAACCTGCCTCCTCATGATGTGCCCAAAGTAGGAAGGCTTCAGTTTGTCATGTTGCCTCTATCAATTTTTCAGGCTTAATTTTATCTATGACCCACTTGTTCATCTTTATGGCTGTCCAGGGTATTTGTAGAGCTCTCCCCCAACACCCCTCCCATCTTGCAACCATCAATTTGTTCTCTGTATCTATAAGTCTCTTTCTGCTGTGTTTGCTCATTTATTCTGTTCTTTAGATTCCACATATAAGTGAGATCATATGGTATTTGTCTTTCTCAGTCTGACATTTCACTTAGCGTAATATCCTCTAAGTCTATCTATGTTGTTGCAAATGGTAAGACTTCATTCTTTTTTATGGCAGAGTAATACTCCATTGTATAAATGTACCACAGTTTCTTCATCCAGTTATCTATTAATGGACATTTCAGTTGTTTCCATATATTTGCTATTGTGAATAGCGCTGCAGTAAACATACGGGTGCATAATTTTTTTTTTGAATTAGTGTTTTTTTTTTCCTTTGGATAAATACCCAGGAGTGGAATTGCTGAGTCATAAGGTAGTTCCATTTCCAGTTTCTTGACATACCTCCATACTGATTTCCATAGTGGCTGCACCAATCTGCAATGCCACCAACAGTGCACAAGGGTTCCCTTTTCTCCACATCTTGCCAACACTTGTTTGTTGATCTATGGATGATGGCCATTCCAACAGGAGTGAGGTGGTATCTCATTGTGGTTTTCATTGGCATTTCCATCATGATTAGTGACATATACAATATGGGAAATATAATCAATAATGTTGTAAAGATTATGTACAGTGTCAGATGGGTACTGAAATTATTGGGAGATCACTTCATGGATTATATAAATGCCTAAAGTCTGCGTTGTACACCTGAAACTAATATAAAATAATATTAAATATCAACTATAATTATACACACACACACACACACACAGAGGGTGTAAAAAATGTATACACATTTTAAGAAAGGAAAACATTGTATTCAAGTTGTATAACTCAATATATACAGATAACAAAAGATGAATACAAGTCATGTGTATACATTTTTTTGGCCATATATATATATATATATATATATATATATATATCCAAAAAAAAAAAAATATATATATATATATACACAATGTAAAATACAGCATAGTCAATGGTATTGTGTTAGCTATGTATGGTGTCAGAGGGATAGTAGACTTGGGGGGGGTATCACTATGTGAGGTATGTAAATATCTAATCATTATGTTGATTATGTTGTTTTGTACACCTGAAACTAATAACAAAAAAAGTAACCATTATAAAACTACTAATAAGATATTTTGCATTCTTTTTTCTTACGAAATCTTCAAAATCTGATGTGTACTTTATACATAAAACACATCTCAATTCAGACTAGTCACGTCTCACGTGCTCAGTAGATACATGTGACTAGTGTCTCTCATATTGGGCAACAGATATTTAGTGTTTCAGATTCTTAAACAATATTTTTCTTCTACACAGTGGAATCTGTCTCTTCTGTTTATACTTGATATCCATGCGATCATCTGAAATGGCTCTTGATTCTTTCTTTTGATCTCCACACCCGCAGCCTTAGTTCATCCACACCCAAATTTCTTCAGTAGCTTTTCCACAGGTGTATTTCTTCCCTATGTCACACATCCACTTTACATTCTGATACCCTATTGACCTTCTTTTTTTTTAAATCTATTTGATCATATCACTCTTTGGTTTACAGGAGAGACATTTGGTCTTAATACGAGGTAGGGCCAGGGCTTATGAATGTTTTAACATGTTCCCTAGATAATTTTGATAACGGACCCCTGGTTACATTGCAAAAATAGATACCATTTCCTCTCCATAGTCATAGATTGTACTAAGTGCCACTATTCTGACCCACCTCGATACGTTACATGTTTCCAATAAATGTTGGCTTTGCGACAGCGGGGGCTGGCCCTAGCTTAGAGTGAGGGCTTTGACACATGGCATATATTTGTTAACAAATAAAGTATATGTTTAAAAGTCTAATATATTTCACCTACCAAAATTGTTTTTGTCAGTTCACAGGGAAAAGGCTGCTAAATGTATCCCTGTTAGTCTGCATTGTTTGATTTTTTTTTCACTAAATATATTTTTCTTCCTCAAAAGGGATATTATGATATTAGACTAAGAAAATCTGAGTTGCCCAACTCTGAACTTTAATTCATACTTTTTGTTGTTTTCAAAGTATAATGTTAGATAACGTATATCAATTTATCAGTTTGTATAATAAAATGCAGAAAATGAGAATGCTAGAAAAAGCTCAGAGAGCTATTGTTTCTCGACAAATCCCTGTTTATGTATTCTCAAATTCTTAATGATGCAGCTAACAATTTGCATTCTTTAACTTGTATTCTAAAACAGAAATAAATTGCTATAGGCTATATTTTTATGTGATACAAGGATTTCAAACTCACTCTTATTGGGAAAATAGACATTTACACAGATAGGATCAAAATTAGGTTATTCATTGGTAAAAATTATATATATATATATGCTCACCTAAGGGAAAATACATTTTAAAAATGTTATTAAGTTTTCAGCTATGATCAAAGTTAAAATAAATAAATGTGTCTTTGCAGGCATTAAATTGTATCTTCAAACTGAATATAAAATGAGGATTAACTTAAAGGATTTTTTTCAATGCAAAAGAACCCAGTAATACGATAAAAATGGAAATGGATTTTATAATACTTCCCAAGGCTTCTATTTGATAAAATTTTATAAAGAATTTAGTAAGATGAAATAGAATGGCAACATCAAAGCACACACAAGCACGGGAAAGGATTTTCTGCTATGAAGCATGTCATTTGGGATGCTGTAGCTCATAAAAACGCGTATTTCTTACATGCCTCCCATTGTGCCGAGAGGAAATAAATCTAAACATTTGATTTGATTAATGTTTCCAAATAATTCAAACCTTTTGTTTAAACAAGGTAAATTGCTTATTTTAAGTCATCCTTAAAATCTTCCCTAAACACTGTCTCTTTCACAGAATTTATTGAAAATATGTAGTCATTATGCCACTGTATACTAGAAACTGCTAGACATTATTTGTAATGAATGCCCTGTGACTCACATTCTTTCTCTCATTCAGGACACTGTGCTAAGTTCTAGATTTGCCTTGAATACAACACACATGAAAGTAAACTAAGAGATGCTGACAGGGTTTGGGAGGAGGACTTTATGAGGAGCCCTCCAGGTACTAGCCATTGTAGGGGCAAAGGAAGAGTGAAGGCCAAAGCTGCGCTGTGGTACCATCTCCGGAAATCCTCAGCTGACTCTCAGTGCGCTCTGGAGTTGGCGTAGCTCCAGGTCCAGGAAAGGAGTCTGGGTGCGTGTCCCCAGGAATCAGCCAGTCCCTCAAGAAGAGGATGGGACTTTCGGCAAGACTGTCCTCTTTACACTAGGGCATGCTCCGCAGTGACTCTGAATACAAACTGTCAATCAGCAACTTTCTCAACCACAAGTAAATGAGTTCTCTTCTGGAAGGGATGGGGATAAATCTGGACCACAATGTACAAACTGGCCTCTTTAAAATCCTGGCCTCTTTAAAATCCCAGCCTCTGTTCAGACCCCGATCACGATCCCTAGAGGCAGAAATAAGATAGCTCTTCTCTCCTCATCTTTTCACTCTCCTTCCCATGGCAAGTCTCGAACATGCTTTAGTGGTTGTGATCAATTCTTGTAGGAAGCCTCTCTTGTGAAGATATTTGCTATATTTTGTAAGGGTAAAGTGCTGGAATTGTTTGGTGGCTGTAGTGTCCACTATCATTTTCTTAAGTAACATGAATGTGAGTTAACCAGGAAGCTTGATAGATCTCTATAATACAACTTGCTTGTTACTAGAGTGGTCCCTTCAAATATAATGTAAACATTGTTTTTTGTTTTTGTTTTTTAAAGCAGGCATGTAAATAAGTAGCTGCAGTGTAGAGTGAATAGGGACATAATTATCCACTGTGTTTCAAAATATAGTTATTTGTTATACTTTTCAATGATTATTTGTTAGTAGTGACATGAAGGGTAGATCAATTAGAAAATCAAATGATCCAAAGGTGATAAAATCATGGTCTTGATTAAGGTCTTGGCAAGAGGATTCTCAATGGATAAACATATTGAAGGAATGTATACAGTAGAGAGGAATTCTCCCAAGTAAATTCTGGATGATAAAGTTGAAGCAGTTTTGTTTCCAGTTGCATAGATGTAAACCTTTCTGTGTGATATTTACTAGTACTTGTGTTTTACCATCATGTCTAATGGTGGAGATTTTTGAAGAAGACGTGAGACAGAAGAGAAAGTGTCTTAAGTCTAGGACTATGAACTACTCTAAGGTTTATAGTAAAGAAAAAATAATAATTCTCAATGATTTTTACATGGGCTGGTAGTACAAATTATCCTAATTATTCAGTGCCTGTGGCAAGCAGAACAAATAAAGCAGACTCCAGAAATGTTGAAAATATTTTAAAAACGCATCTGAGTCATTCGACAAGTAAAGGTATTGGTTATTTTAAACTATGGAATCTCATTTCAAAACTTAATTAAGGGGAAAGAAGGACAGAAGGAAGGGAGGGAGGGAGGGAGGGAGGGAGGGAGGGAGGGAGGGAGGGAGGGAGGGGAGGGAAAGAGAGAGGGAGGGAGGGAGGGAAGAAAGAAGAAGAATAAACATTGAAAGGCTACAGAATCTTAGAAAAGGAATAGTCACGTAGTTGGTAAGTACATAATAATGCTAGCAGGTGAAAACATAGTGAGTAAAATGCTAGGAAAATATGAAGGAAACAATGAACAGAATTCCATCTGCCAACAGTACAATTAGGTGATGTATCGGTAGCTGTAACATATGCTGAAATTTCTGGCCCTTATTGGATGAACAGCTGTCACGGAAGCCCTCCTCTCAGGCCCAGCAATGAGGCTTTGTGTCATTATCTTAAAGGATGTAGCACATTTGTAGCAACTCAAGATCTGAGACTTGGGCTTCCGGCAAGGGCTGTCTGGTCTGTCAGCCAATACAGTTTCTCTGGGGTGAAAATATTAAAGTAGATGGTTTCTTTAGGGTAAAACATTCAAATTGATGGTTTTGCTAGGATAGAATTTTTAAAGAAGCCTATGTAAATACCTAACATATATTTTGAGCTTTGGTCATCTCTGATTTTTTAAAAAGTTGAAAACATTACTAACAAACTGAAACGCAAAGCTTGTGAATACGTGACCAATATAGATAAATATATGGCAGTAGGGTTATTTTTAGATGTTGTATGCAATACACCTTTTTGCTGTATAAGAAATAGATGTCAAACAACCTTACATGAAAGACATGTTAACATTTCATTAGTCTACAATTTCTGAATGAGAAGGTAATAGATAATCTGGTCTCACAAAGATGAAAACACTCCAGAATCTCTTGTGAAATCAATCAATCAATCAATCAATCAATCAATCAATCAATCAAACAATCAATCAATCTGAAGTACTCCAAAGTGTGAAAATAGCCCCCAAATAAATAAAATCACATGTTATTTTTGATCCGTTGAATTAGAGGAAGAAATGCCAGTACATACAGCAATCATGTTTGCAAGACAAATATTGCCTAAGATTTTATAAGGATTAAAAATAAAAACAAAAACAAATTAAAAAGTCCAGACAGGAAAGGGAGTGGATTGTCTGAAATGGCATAATTGTCTGCAAAGAAATTGCAAATTTTTCATTACTGCACACTCTTCAACCGCCAAAATAGGCACCTCAACGTGAAAATAACACCATCCTCTGAATACAGGATGGGAAACTTTCTCACTCCAAAACTGTGCTTTTGAAAAGGTATCTATAAAACTATTTGAGTTCTGGAAATAGAGACTATGTGTTTATTGTTGATTAAGGCTCTGCTTTATTTTAGATACTGGTTATTACCAGCATCTGAGTCACACATTGTTTTGGCACCCCTGGTATATATGAGTTAGGTTGTTTTCAACCCCCAAATAAATAAATATCCCAATTAGAATAATGAAAACAACCCAAACTCAGTAGATTTACAGTGGGGAACACAAGGGAATATTGGAAACTGTCGAGTAGTAACAGTGTACCTTATCTTTAAAACATTTTATTGAGACATAATTTATGTACCATAATATTCACCCATTTAGCCAAACAATAGCTTTTAGTATGTTTATAGAGCTATACACCCATAACCATAATCTAATATTAGAACATTTTCTTTACCATAGAAAGAAATCTCATGCCCATTACCTGTCACTTTCATTCCTACCCCACTTAAACTCCTGGCTACTACTAATCTGCTTTCTGTCTGTATAGATTTGTCTCTTCTGGACATTTCTCATAAATGGGGTCGTATAATGGGTAGTCTTCTGTCACTTGGTTCTTTGAGTTAGCATAAAGTTTGTTAAGGTTTAATCCATACCATAGAATGTATCCACACTACATTCCTTATTATTACTAAACAATATTCCACACATTTTGTTTATTTATTCAGATTATTCTTACTTTTTGGCTAATATGCATACTGCTGAATAGCAGGGTATCTTGAAGATAAAGCAATAGTACACTGGTAAACTCTCCATGTGTTACTTTCATGGGATACAGCCTATTTTCCCTGATAAATCTGTTACAAAGATACAAATCATGGTTTTAAGATGGGGTTTAACTTCTAGTTGATATGATCCATCTGGTTTCTCTTTTTGTAAAGTGTATGGGACATAATACCATTCTTCATATATTTCACTTTTGACCAAGTATTTTTGTGATACACTAGATGTCTGACAGTTTAGTTCTTTAGGCTAGAATCTAAATTTTTTCTGAATCCTAGATTTGTCAATAGTGTCAACATATAATTTTCTAAAGTTGAAAATAATAATCTCATACAGATATAAAATTAGCCTGTGTCAAAATTGTGCTTAAGTCATGAAAGAGGGAATAATAAACTATGTAGTAAAATTGGTTCCAAGGGCATTTTAGAAACTCAGAGTTTATAGGCATTAAAAAGAGAGAGAGAATGTTAGAAGAAGAAACTAGTTAATGACAATGAAAGTATAACCTTTGGGATTGTCTTTTCTCAACAAAAATCTTCAGGTGAACATATAACAACTACATGGTAAATAAAAGGTCAAACACAAGTAAATTTTCCTAGAGAATAAAATAATTCAAGAAAAGGTTCTTCTATGACATTGAAAAACATCCTGACACTCTCTTCCTCCCCTTATCTTTTTTCTGTCTTTTGGATAATTTTCCTTAATTATATAGTGCTGCAGGAAATAAATAGATGTAACTAATATGAAAAGCTTTGTTACTATTGATGTCTTGTTTTTCTTTTTTTGTGTTATACATTTATGTGTTACGGTAATCACTGAAATCGTAATGTCACATTACTTGAGAAAAGCACACTATTTTCATTTGCTAAATTTGCACGATGGTTTTTTATATCCTGTGTCAGCTTGAAAGTTTTCATTTTAACATTCAAATTTACTTAATATACACAAAAATGTATCTCATTAATAGCTAAGCAACAAATCTTACCACAAAAACAAATGCATGAAACTATCAATTTGGGGAAATGTACCTGGTGGATTGCAATTTGTAAGTCGTGTGGAGTCCATGAGGTCACATGTCTATGCGGAGCAACCGGCGGCTGTATGGGGACAGGCTTCTCCAGACACGCTGTGCTCTGAGTCTGACAGAAAGTCCACACACTGACCCCGATGCATTCTCCACCTGAGCAAGAACACAGTCAGGGGAGTGATATCGTTGATTTAGCTGGTGGTTGTCTTCTTCTTTTAATTGACAAAGACATACTCAAGTACGTTTAGAAAAGGAAGTAAACTTAATTCAGCCTCATGAAACCCATCAGGTATCCTCACAATGAGTAATGGGACTTCATTAATTTGTCTACAACCGTCCTAGAAGTAAACCTGAAGCAAAAGCCAAATTCAAAAGAAAGGCTTGGAGCAAAACATGTAACCTACTCTCCCAGCAGCCAGACAAGTCGACACAACCCAATTAGTCCCCAAGGAAATAAGACATGTGTTATATAGGGTCTGCTGAAGTAGCATTAGAAACAGGCAGGAGGAGCCTGCGCCTGAACTTATATGTTATTTCCTGAAAAATCATATATTTCACATGGAGACACATTGTGTTAGAGAATTAAATAGAAGCTATAATTTTATTACTTCACTTGTTTCCCCTTTTACAGTGGTTTTGGGGAATTATAATTTCCTCACTCCTTTTTTTTCTAAAAAGTAATATATTTATATTAAAAATGAAAAGAGGTGTGAAAGGTTAGATTTTTTTTCCCCCCTTTCGTGCCACCATTTTGTAGCTACCGAGGGGCTGCAGAAGAGGTGGCTACTACTGTTTCATTAAACCAGGATCTCTGTGAAGTTCAGCCACAGAACGTGTGTTCTTTTGAAAATGCACTCCGTTAAAACCACCTTCCTTTGCTGGTCCAAACCGAAGAAGGTGTACAAGTTTCTGTTCGAATAATCCAAATTCTGTCTCTGAGGCAAGGGATATAAGTGAAAATGAGGAACCCAGAACACAACAATCTTAAAAGATGCCAATTGCCACTGACTGTGAAGAGAGGCAAGTGGATCACAGCGACCAGAACTCAGCCGCATGGAGACAGCTCTGATGGGCAGTTCCTGTTAAATACGTCATAGTGACTTCATATTTTCTTAAGAACCTCGAAATTGGAAGTGGCATCTTTTATTCCTCAGTTTATTCAGGGATTGAGGTCTATTTAAGGGATTATCACATAAATTGAATTATTTGTTTCTACCATAGATAATTAATTTCCCAGAATGAATGGAAAGAGAAAAAACTCTCACCTCAAATTAGAAATCAAAGTATTTATCATAACATCTTGAAAATAAGAGAATCCAAGATACTGGAAAGTCATACAGGATGGCATTAGAGGGCACCTGGACTACTTTTTGAGAGAGGTTACACAGGTAGAATGAAATTGAGTAATATTTTTTTCTATTATATAAAATACGTTTGGTCAGGAGTGAGTGGTGGTGGTGGAGGAGGAAAGATGTGGCAGGAAATGAAAGGAAAAAGATAGATTGCTGCCAGATCCTCACAGGCTATTTTTGTGCTTTCCTGAAAATTTTAGAATTATGTCTGGGAAGACAGAATTTTGAAGACAGAAAATGACGTTATCTCAACTGTATTTCAGGAGCATAACTGTTGTACAAGGAAGAACAATATTAATACACTAGCAATATTAATATTTCAGTCACATGGGGCACTCATTCTTATAAGGAACAATTTAATTGCTAAGAAGGTCCAACTCTCTAAACCTTAGCACTACTGAAAAGAAGGAATAACATGAAAAAGTGATGTGTAGGTGCATCTGAAAAAGGATTAGACAATGACAGGAAGATAAAAGGTTCTCAAAGCTCTCATCTACAACAATGATTTTAGAATTTGCCACCCCACAATATCCTAGGGTTTAATGAAATTCCCCAAGAGAACTGGCAATCTGAGGAGCTCTAGAAGTTTCACCCCGTCGGATGGACTACTGCTACGAAGACTGGTCAGATTAGAATCTGTAGCCTTACATGTGACATCAGTGATGACAAATTCAAGTCAACTTAACCGAAAGTCCACTTAACCGTTGCACATTCTACAAGCTCAGCAACTGGTACAAACATAAAGTTTAAAGACAATGCCTCTTCAAAGTCACAATTAATTGTTAGACATTTATGTAAGCTGAGAATTGAGTAGGCCACCTGGCAATTTTACAAGGTGAAAAAATGCTTTCCTCAAGATGAGTTTTTCCTTTCACTTCCCTGGTGTGAAATTTCACTAATTATTTGCTGCTGTAAGTGGATTTTACAGTATTAAGGAACCTTCTGAACTTATATTATTATTGTTCATGTTAGGACTTTCAGAATCATCCCTGATTTAGTCTTTATTTCAAATAAATTTATTATACCAGAATGCAACATTAACTTCATTCGTAGGACTATGTCTTGAAATAATGGATTAGAAATATCTTATAATTGTTATATCATGTCTAATTCTAAGAAAAAGTATCCCATAATTACACTTAGGGAGGACTTATTTTGTCCCGAGCATTGTTTTGTGCATTTCACAAATATTATCTGGATTAATCCTGACACTTCCCGTGAGATAGTTACTATTTCTGGATTTTCAGAAAAGTTAAGGCATACAGAATTACTTGCTGATACCAAAACGCATAATATAGGAGAATCACAATTTGATCCTAGGCAGTCTGGCTCCAGAAAAAGATTCTGTAGCTTTGCTCGTTTTACTTTCAAAGCAGACATCACTAGATACCATATGGTAATGGCTGATTTCATGTCTTTGTATGGTTATGAATGAGCTGTTTTCCTTTTGCATTTTTTTCCTCTCCAAATGGCCTTTCTTCATTATCAAATGCCTAGCTATGCAATTGATTTATAGACCTTTGAAGATTTCTGCTTTTGTATCTGATGTGGGATAGTTAATGATATATATCCTTAAACATACTGGTTACAGATGACTATGCTAATATACACAATGCATAATCTATTTTAATTCCTGATATATTTTTCAGAACAATGTCTATACATGAAAAACCACCAATGTGTTTCTAGTGTAATTCTTTTGAGTGTAGAGTACTATAAATAAACAGATCCTAAATGGTGACAAAAATGACATGTCTATTATGTTTGACCTTGAAGATTTAAAAAACAAAATGAAATTATCACCAACATTATCACTGCCAAAATTCAAGAAAATAAGAATCAACAAAACCAATGTACCTCCAGAGCCCAGCAGATTTGGCCCAAAATAAGTAGTTTTATTCCTCTAATATAGCAAAGCAAAAAAAAAAAAAAAAATTACTAACAAGTTGTCGTGCAGGGCGGCCTGCGGGGGTCTCTGCTCCCGCTCCCCACACAAGAACGCAGGATATGGTGAGGCCAAAAAGGAACACCCATGGAGCCATAGGTAGGGGAGTCATACCACTATATTCTTGCTGGCGGCTCTATACTCTCACTGGAGGCTGGATCCACACTGTCCGCAAACCGCCATCCGCGCTTGCCAGCCCAGCTGCCATCTTCTTGCTCTTCTCTCTGCTAGCCTAGCCACAGCAGTTATATTAGTGGCCAATGGCTCACTGGTTACAGCTGACGGCCAACTAGCCACAGCTGATGGCCATCCAATCACATTGATGGCCGTTTACTACCTGAGCCAGCACCTGTCTATGTGAGGCCGGGAGCCTGGAAACTGCTTTCTGGGGCTCTGTCCCCACACAAGTCCTCAGTATTTCCCCAGGTGGCTCAAATATCACATTCCATTCACTATCCTCCTTAATGGCTATCAGGATGTGCCTGATCTCATTTCACTTTCAGAGTCTTTGCTTCCTTTGTTCCTGCTGAACTTTAGTTTGATCACTCTGTTTAAATAGCTCAGCAATCAATCCACTTGTTAGCTACAGACTTTGAGAGTGAAACTATACAGTAGCAACTTATGTTTAGGAAAGGGAAACTATGTTTGTAAATTGCAACAAGCGACTTCCTAATTCAAAAGAAAGAAAATAAGATTGTGTGTGTGTGTGTGTGTGTGTGCGTGTGTGTGTGTTTAAGTGTGTGCAAGTATATACGTAGGCAGGGTCTTAACTTGAGAACACGTGATATTGAAAAATTTATCAGTGTTTTTGAGTTCAGTATCAGATTTTCCTTAAAACGATATTAGATTTCTAGGTTAGCCTAATACAGACCTCAGTATTTCCCCAGGTGGCTCAAATATCACAAATTTCCCCAGGTGGCTCAAATATCATGTTTTGTAGAAACACATAACCTAGGTAAGGGATTTTAGGATTCAAGAACCAAGAGGATGAAAGAAGGGAAAAGTAAGATTCAAATACAGTACTAGTCAAAATATCAAGACTGGTGAAATTTTCCTTTAGGTTGTCTGCTTTTTCTGTACTTCTTTTCAGCTTTCTGGTATACATCTATCCGCATGCACGGGAGTGCTCCATTGAATGCAGGGAGTCTTAGGGTGGAACCAAGTATTAACTTGCAAACATCTGTTACTTCATTGCAAATGATCACTCCTTCTGGAGCCAAACTTCTAGGGCCCAAATCCTGGTTGTGCCACTAAGGAGTTTTGTGACCTTATGCAATTTTGCTTAATCACACTGTGTTCCATTTCCTTACATGCAAAACGAAGATAGTACTAATAACTAGCTCATAAAGTTTTTGTGAAGATAAATTGGTATATTTCAAGCTTTTAGAAAAATGACTGAAAAAATATAAGCAGTATGGGAAATTAGCTGTTATTGTTATTACTTTTTTTTTTTTTTTTAAAGCATGTATTGGAGCATCAGTGTTGTGCCAAACACTGTCCTAGAGGATGAGCACACAAGATAACAAGAACATTTCCTGCATCAGAGTTTCAAGCTAGAGAGAATGGAGATTGGCTATTTTATAGGGTATGAACTAGGGATACCAGGAGAAACATCCATGGAAAAAGAGTAAAGACATTTGTGAATGCTTTGACCCAAAAGGATGTGTGTTTAAATGGACATGACTATCCAGGTGTTGAAGTGGGCAATTGTCAGCAATCAAAAGAACAGGAAATCAATTTAGATATTGGGAGATGAACAAGAGAAAATGGATTATTGATGTTAAGCAACAGATGTTAGAATCCATACTTGAGGGGCAGGACTCCGAGCACCAGAAAACTTGAGATAAATCACAGGAACAAGTCATTAAAAAACCAGAAAACAGAAGTGAACTTGACTTTGGAGGAACTAGAAGCCAACATGCCAAGACTGACTCAATGCCATTGTTGAGCTAACGATCTCTACATGTTCGTTATTTCCTATGTCTGGGGACAAGACCTGTCTCAGAACCTGAGGGCACAGTTTAGAACTGGAAGAACTCAGAGGAAAATCACAACTGACATGGGAAAATTGGCTTCCAGCTTATCAGCCCTACAATCGCAGTGAGCCATGGATTACCCATTCATGAAATACCATGGACATTAAAACATTATCTATTCTGTAAACAAAGAAAGAACAGTGGGAAAACACATTTGAAAGTGTTTTATAAAACATATATATAAACCATATGGTAATTAAGAATATATACATACATATACATATATACATATATATATTAAGAATATATACATATATATTAAGATATATACACATATACATATATATATATATATATATATATATATATATTCTTAATTACCATGTGATTATAGACACAAACCTAAATATATTTCACAATTGCAATAGAGAAGCCAAGGCATGTGAGTGTGCCAAGGGCAGGGGTGCGTTGCAGGCCCTCATTGCAGTGCAAATCCTGACTCTAAGTCCTGGACATTCTCAGTCCTCTTGATTCCTCTAAAATGCACGGAGCAAAGCAGGAGACTCATCAACATACATTGAATGACTAAAGAGGCCACTGGTTAAATTAGATCAGATTAATCTGGGAAAGGTTTTCAACACCTTTCTCCATTTAACACTTTGTAAGCGGGCATTTTCCCGCCAAATCACGTCGAAACGCGGGGCTTTTTTGACATTTTCTCGCCAAAATTAGACTTTCCGTAAAATATTCATATCTTTCGATCTATTTGATATTTTTCTATGAAACTTTCAGTGTTTTAGTTTAAAAAGAGGTCTCTATTTATTTACTTTGCAAAATTTTTGCCGGTTCCAACTAGAGGCGATATGACGAGTTTACTCGTTGCCCGCAAACAATGTTAAAACTATTTGTATTTTCCAAAGAAAAACTTATTGATCCCAAGTTAAAGTCCAAATGGTAGAATTTCAAGGAATGTGGAAAATTTTACATTGTCCCTTTCCTGTCCCTTTCTTTGTTCCTAGTTCCTTTCTTGGTTCCATATTTCAGTACAAATGTTCTTCGAAACCTCTGTGTTTTATTTTGCTTTGTATTTAATTACATGGCCATTCTTATACTATTGACAAACGGAGTGGGATGGGGTAGGGTGGTCAAGAGCAGCTTTGTGTGTATGGCTAACATTGCTTTAGATATTAGAAAGTGAGTGGCTATTTGCAGTGAGAGAAATACTGAAAATATTAGGTAAAAAATTAGGACAGAATTAATCTACATCATGGAGGTTCTGTTGGACATATTTGGTTCATTTCATAAAACATAGTTCATGAAACTGATCAGAATTTTCCCTCTAGATAAATTTAAGCACCAAATGGTCTTCTTTCACCCAAAGTATTGTTCCCTAGGATGAACTATTAAACTCTCAAACTTGGAAGGTCTAGACATCAGCATACTTACATATGTAATGAATTTGTTGTAATTCAGGAACAAGTCAAAAGTACGTACTTTTAAAACACATTAATCGGGGTTTTAAACTTTTCAGCCTATCTTCTTCTATGTGCAAGATGCTCAATTGTTAAATGGTACTCAGACATTCCAGAATTTCCTCAACTAGATTGTTTCTAGAATTTTGGATTGGATTTATCAGTGAAATATGAATGTCATGAGATTTCTGATTTTATCTATATTGTTTAATCTGGACAATGGAGGTAAAAGACACCTATCAACTAATTACCAATTTCATTTTTAAAAACATAAACTGTTTTTCAAAAGAGGAAATTGAAAACCCATATAATATGAGAATTATGAGAATCATTGATTTTTTTTTCTAATGTAATGGATTTTGCTTTATAAAACATTCACTTATACAAAAACTCACTATATCTTTTGGTTTCAATAACTTCAGAAACATTTGGGAAATGTTGCTATTCCACTGAAAAGAATTGGAAAATTAAAGAATGTGATTCCAGTTATTTCTAACTCTACCCACACAAAAATAACCGAGTATAAACCTCATCAATAACATAAAATATCTCTTTGCTTCACTGAAATTAAGTTTTGAAGTACACATAAATATTTTTTTTTTAACCAGAAAGGTATAATTTCTTAACATTTGCATGGCACTTTTATAGTTAAAGTGATTTATAATTGCTTACTGTAATTGTTCTAGTGCCATTAGTCTGTAGTGTCACAAACAAAAACAAAACAGACATATCGGAAAAACTATATGCACTTTTCCAATTATTTCTTTATTAGCACCTGTAAAACGAGTCATATGGTTTATTATTAGCATATTATAAAGAATTTTAAACATGGAGTTGACAATTTTACTCTAGCTTGTTACAATATGAATGTTACAATACTAATAGTATAAACACAAAGTAAAATAACTCGAGATAGTAACATGGAAAATATACAAGTATGAGTATGTGTCTTATGTGTAAAATAAGTCAAATATAACTTTCATGATATGATAAGCAATTTCATGTTTAGACTGGATATATACCATCTCCTCTCATTAGCAATTTGAGTCAACATCTTGAGGCATCAAAGAATTCCAAGAGAAGTATAATTAGTGGAAAGAATACAGTTAATTCAAAGGAGAGGGAACCCAGAGGTGGATAATTGTTAATAAATGTCTTCATTGAAGGTAGAATTAAATGGCCGCTAGCAAAAGAGAAGACCACCAAATGCGGTTAGCCTGGTCAGCGTGAAACATACAAAAGATAGAGAACAAAGGAGCAAGATGTCATCTGTAAACTATGCTATTTTTGTAGGTTGGAGAGTGTATGACTTTTCTAGAGCTGCCACAACAAGTTACTACAAACTTGGTGGGTTATGATCTCACAGTTCTGGGGGCCAGAAGTCCAAAATCGAGGGGTCAGTAGGGCCAGGTTCCTCTCCTTGTCCTAGGAGAGAGCCCTCTCTCCTTTCTCAGCTCCGGGGGGCTCCACCCAGGCTTCCTCGAGTTTGTAGCAGCATAATTCTAATCTCTGCCTCAGTCTTCACTTGGACTTCTTCCTCGTATCGTCTGCGTGTCATTTTCTCTCTCTTATAAAGATACTCTCTATGGATTTAGGACCCACCCTATTCCAGTATGCTCTCATCTTTATCCTTACTTTAATTATATCAGCAAAGATCCTATTTCTAAAGAAAGTCATATTCTGAAATTCCAATGGACTTGAATGGAAGGAGGGGTGTGAGGCACTATTTAACCCACTGTAAAAA
Source organism: Rhinolophus sinicus (assembly GCF_057876585.1). Taxonomy (NCBI): domain Eukaryota; kingdom Metazoa; phylum Chordata; class Mammalia; order Chiroptera; family Rhinolophidae; genus Rhinolophus; species Rhinolophus sinicus. The sequence goes on from NC_142515.1 coordinate 127,118,798, forward strand.
ATAAACAATTTTCGTAAATTTGTGTAAAGGAAGGGGGAAAAAATTGTAGACGTATGGGACACAGAATAGTCATAAATACAACATAAGTCTTGGTGACACCAATATATGAAGTGCCTTTTTTTATGATGTCCTGAAACATATATAGCCGTAAATCAGTGGAAATAAGAATGTCAATATTAGGGAAGAATGATGAATAATATCAGTAGAGGTATTCTTAGTTAAACATGGTGGAATTTAACACATGCATTTTTTTTCCCTGTTCCTCACAGCCCCAATACAATGACAGGAAAGAATACATAATGACCGAGTATCAATATAATATATGCAGCAAAGAATACTAATTGCAAGTAACAATGCCAATACTAACAGTGGAACTCAAAATTACAGACCATGGGTGAGTTATGGACTGAAAACAGGTCATGTGTAAAAGGAACAAATGAAGAAATAGAAATATAAGCACATTATTTAGAAGTCAGAAGTTGCATATTTGAAGAAACAACAAAAATAGAAAGGAGGGTGATCAAGGATAAAGAAGATACAAGCAGTTTTTCATTCTACGCTTATTAGTATGGTTTAATATTTTATATTACGGTTTAAGTTTATTTTCAGTTATAGTTCACAAAAAATTAATTTTTAAAACTACAATGATGAATATTGATAGAGATTTTTTAATATCATTAAAAATATACAAAATAACAATGAATAACTTCATTTATTGAACTTTAATTTGAAGATAGAAGCAGTGCTGTTCGTTTCTTCTAATTCATTTGCCACTCACAACAGTCCTCAGACAGGTGATATTATTATCATTTCCACTTCATAGATGAGGAAACAGAATAATTCGCACAGATCACACAGCTCTTAAGTGACAGAGATGAGACTCACACGGAAGGCTTTCTGCTTCCTCTTAACTGCTAGACTGTACAACACTGTGGAGCTGTAACCTGGGAGACCACCAAACACAGTGCCTCTGATGGGTTATATGACAAAACAGTCACAGCCTGGTTAAGGGGAGGGAGTCGACTTTGAAATGCCCAGTGGGATAGTCCCAGTTAACAGGCAATATACGTGCATGGGGGATTTTAAAGCCCTAGATGGTTATGCTATAAAATGTAAGTATATCTTATGTCTTGAATGTAACATTCTAAAACACCTAATCACCATACTTCATCTTAGAAAAGAAAAAAACACATAACTAGTAAAGACTGCTTATTCCCAAGTGGAACCTAATAGGGTGACCCCGTTATGTCCCACTTTTCACTGAGCCATTCCAGGTGATACCTCTATGCTGTCGTGATTATTGCTACGTATCATGATTTTGATGTCCCTGCATAATTATTGATGGTACTCTTGTTTGTTCTCAACAGTGTCCCCATATAGGTGGTAAATTACATAGCCCCTCCATAGCTTATAATTTATGGAAGCCACCACCAGCATGACCCTTAAATATTAAAGTTTGTTTTTGTTTTTTCATTTTAGAAGCAAGACATTTGTGCTTACTAATCACCCATTTAGTTTAGAATTTCTACCAGTTAGGAGAATCTTCTGTTTTTTTTTAACTTAAATGCTTGGTACAGATGGGACTTGGGCAGCTCAGCCAACTCTCCCCTTCCTTTGGGCAGAGGGCTTAAATTTTGGGATTAGACCAGGGCATCTTCCTTTTTCTCTTTCTAACTCCCAGTCTAATTAGGTTTCAAACAGGAGGAATGCCTAGGTGTCCCTTACCTTTAAATATTTAAATATACTCTTGGGCTTCCCAGCAATTTACACCCCAAACTTCACCACAGACTTGTAAATCTCTAAACTGTGTGTGATTCCACCCCCTTCCCTTCCTGTCAGATTAGTGGTTCCTGTGGGGGAAGAGACGCTTGCAAGTTCTAAGATTTACAAGAGTGCTGTGCTTTCTAAGGTGTAAATTGCAAGCAAACTCTGGAGTGTCATTAAACATGTAAGTGGGGTAAGCATCATGCCCCTTTATCCTCTAGGGCAGCAGTTACTGAGAAAGAGAAGAGAAAGGGGAACAGCACAAGGCTCCCAAGTCCTTTACCAAAATGTGAAACTAGTGCTGGAGGCATCCTGGATTCAACAGAGAAATACAAGCACATCCTTCATAACCAGCTATTGTGGTTGTCAGGTTAAGAATTTAACATAATCAATTTAACACCTAACTGCCACGAGCCTTGTTACGAATGGTGGCAGTACATCTGTTGTTTGAAGAGTCCAGTTATTAAAAATATACTTTATGTCTATTCCCTCACCATTAATTTCAGCCATATTATTGTAAGTAAATGAAAGAACCAGAACTTGAAGCACATGTATCGATTATCTTGCCTTAGATACAGCATCGAATCCATAGCTTTAAATTGGGAGGGCCATGGAAAGAGACTTGCACAGGGTCATGAAGGTAGTGAGCACCAGCTGAATTAAATGAATGAAGTCCATACGGGAAGGCCTTTCTAATTTTTTCTGACTTCTGGAGAAGAATACATTCCCTGCGCAGGAGTTTCACATCCATCCAAGAGAATGTTGAAAATGCTGTGGCCAAAAATACTGTTCTCTTCACCCAAAGATATTCATATAAAGACCAAAATGCAGGTGTGATTGTCCCAGTGCCCGTTTTGTGCCGTGAGGTAGGGCCCCAGGATTTTCTCTGGAAGTCACAGTTCTACTCGCCAAATTTATCACCTAAGACTCCCAGGTGCAAATATATATATATATCGATATATGCATAGAAAATAACCAATTCCAGCTTCAATGTTTCTTGCATTCAAGTCGATGTTGTTGCCTTTGGCTCCTGCATCTCCATTTCTCATTCACCCACTTTGAGAAAGAGGTGACAAATTGGACTATTCCAAATGGCAAATGCTAACAACACAGTTTCTCCATTTGGGAGAAAAGGATAGAATGACTTTATTTTCCAACAATCATATCCTCCCTTTTCTATGTTTCATGAAGGAATACCAAGGCATAGGATAGAATTTACGGGAGGTTTGGAGTTTCAAATCCAGCAGCACTAGAAGTAAAGGGAAATGGAAAAACAGATGTAATTCTGAAGCTTCTTGTTGCCAAAAGAAACATGAAACCACTGACATGTTCTGTCTCTTTCTTTTCTCCCTCTGTGTCTTGTATTACGCCAGGCTGTCCTCATGGCAGCCTTGGGGTCTTCCAGCATCTTTGTTACCTTCATGTGGAAAATTCGTCTGTTCCTATGAAACTCTTTGCTGTGTTTTTGTTTTTCCGTATTATGCCATCCTATGCCATAATCTCCAAACTGTTATTACTTCCATTAAGAGATTTGAACATTTCAATTTTAACTCTGTTGTTTTCCCCTTGTAGAATAGTTGCTTATACAACTTTATATATATATATATATTTTTTATTTTTTTTGTCATATTATTATTTTTTTCTTTTTGCAATTCTATTTGTGGTCTTTAGGAGCTATTTGAAAACCTATTTTAAAATATGTGTTTTAGCCCCCTACTTTCATTCACTTATCTAGAAACTGCCTCACCGTGTTTTTCCTTATACATCCTTCCATTTTTATTTTTCCAGATGTTCAACAGAATGTTTGAGAACGTGGAATTTGGAGTTGACTAGCACAAATCAGATCTCTTCCAATTCACCAATTGCAATTTTACTTACCCACCTAAACCACATTTTCTTCATCTGTTGAATTTAGATAATACTTGACAGTGCTGTGGCAAAGACGTAGTATAATCATGTCTGAAACAGTCGATTGCAGTCCTTGGCTTATAGCCCACACTCTACAAATAAGTATTATTACTGTATTAATCTGTAAGACAGAGGAAAAAAGGGAGTATGTTTTTTATTTATTTTTTTAAAGGTGAAATTTCGGAAATTTGAACATTTAACTGGAGATGAAAATCTCTTACAGCCTGCATCTACTGTAATTTTAGCAAGGCATCTTGAAAGCATACCTGGAATGTAATTTGCAAAAAAATAGCCTAGTGCTAAAATAAGAACTTGAAATCTAGAGCCAGACAAGATTTTTGTTCAAGTCACTATCCCCTTCCTTAATTTATGTAGATGTCATCAAATCACCTACCTTTTTGATCTTCAATATTATCATCTGTTAAAAGTAATAACACTCAACATTCTCTTGGGTAGGTTGTTATAAGGATTACAAAACTGCTATCAAGTGGTCTGACCTATAATATATTATATAATGTTATTAATTTGGGAGTGAGTTTGAAGTTTTCACTTGTACAAAGAAACACATACATACCAGAATGATGTCCATTGAGCCAAAATGACCCTTTTTTTCTATATGCATTGATATTGGTATTGCACACATGCTGTGTAGAGACAACTGAAATGAATTAAATTACACTGAAACTTGGAAGAGCAGTTTAACATCTTTTATAAACCACATTATGCACCAAGGGCTCATATTGGGCATAATCTAAGTGTATGTACGTGGACAGTCAAAACGTTAGATCGAATGACCTCTAGTGGTTTCTTCCTATGGGTTTCTGATTCATGTTCAAGAGAAATTTCCGTCGAACTACACTACAATCCTGCTGAGCTTTCTGCATTTGATGAGCAGCTCACGGGGCCTATAAACCCATAGGCAAAGTCTTAGATTCCACGTTTTAAAACTACTCAACAGCTAGGGGATGAACTGTTGTCTTGGAGACACAATCACATAGCAGTATTTAAACCAATGGACACTAAATTGAACCATGAACTTTCAGTTTGTTTTCTCTCTTGTTTGAAATCAAACTTGGCCTCTTCGTTCACACTGATAATTCACTTCACACATGCCTTTTCATACACATGTATCAATATTTTACTGCCATAAGAAAATATGCATATTTCTGAAATGTGTGAATTAGTATTTAAGGTTTTATAAGGCCATTCAAAGTGAACTCTTACTAATTTTGTATTAAATATGTCACTAAAATGATAAAAGTGACTTTATGATATTTACCCAGAGTAAATATCAACCATTTCTTTTATTTTTCTATGTACTGGGAATTCAAAGATAGCATAATGGTTGTTTTACTTTTAAACAGATATGAGGTGAGCAATATTACTACACTATAAAAATCAAAATTATGTGCCAGGCACTCTTCACTAAGCATCATATGTTTTAACTAATTTTTCAGTGTGTTTTACCTAATGTGGCCAATTGTTGTTATCCCCATTTTCACATAGGAGGACATTAAGGCCTAAGTCTAAGTAGTTGTCCCATACTTACACAGATAAAGGCTGACGGTTCAGGCATTGAAATGCAGTCAGTCCTGCTCAACATCTAGGTTCCAACTGTGGTCTGTGTGAGTCCCGGCTAGTAATGCTACGAATATATGCAGGGCATGATCCTGAAAAGAGGAGGGGATTGTCATTTTAATATAAATGAGAGATAAACTCCTTTTAGTATAAATATCAGTGTTACACAGTTAGATGTTTTTCAAAAAAAAAAAAAAAAATACCAGAAAACTGAAACAACATCCTCCTCAAAATTGATTAACTTCATATCATAAAAGATCTCTGGGTCTATCAAACCCCAGAGGCGTTTCATTAGAGGTCATCAGTCTTATTTATCTAGCACTGACATCTCTAAGGCTGCTAAAGAACCTTATTAGTGAGTCAGGCATCCCAAGATCAGGAAGAAAATGGCTCAGCTTATGTGCATGTGGAGGGCAGTGGGGCGGGACTTGGGGAGAATAGGATGGAGAAAGATTTTTAAAACCTGAAGAAAAAAATATAAGATCAAATCAGTCAGATCTCTGTAGTGGTTATTTTAAAATGTATATTTTTGTATTAAAACTGAGCTTCTGTCTCACATTAGTGACGTGGGTTTACTGTAATATTAACCGCAAGTGATACTTTACTGGAAGAAGTAGTACTAGTATCTAACATAAAATATTTGAAGTGCCAAAAAAATATTAGCATTTGCTCATGCACAATAGAGATACCTACCACACTATGGGAAAACATTCGAAAATTTATAGGTATAAATATAGGTGTAATAGCAGAGATATTAACTCGTCTTGAAATGATCATATACTAACTTAAACAGGTAAGTGGTAAAATTTTTACCATCTTTATATACCTGTATACTTCAAACCCCAAGCTAATAATTTAATTTAATGTTATTAAGCTCACATAAACCAGCAATTTCCCTTATTGGATATCATTTAAAATTAAATCCACTTTCCAGAAATCGTTCTACTCCTAAGAGTAATAACTACATGTTAGTTGCTAGTGAACAAGTCAGAGTATCTATCATTAATGCAGCAAGGCCATTAATCCATCTGGTTAGATAAATCTCCTGACTAAAAAGAAAATTAATACTGACCTTTTAACCCATGGACAACTTAAAATCTCATTAGGTCACAGGTTCATTTAGCAGCAGATATAAGATATGAGATATGCTGGTTTAGAATTATAAAAGGAACATTTTTGAAAAAAATTATACCAGTAATGTACATTTTTCAGGTGCAAACACTATGCCAATGTGTTCTGACACTCAAGAAAGCCATGTCTCTTTTCTACTTCTACATTTCTATTTTATAAAATGTTTAAATACTTCTACCTTAATGAATCTATCTCTCTCTATGTATATATACATGTATATAATTATATCCAGAGATATACAGATACACAATTGTGAGCATATATACATTCTACTGTAATTTATATACATATTTTCATTGCCCCCATTTTTCTCATCCCATTAATGATTAATAATGAAAATGTCCTATTATATACCACTATAAAGGAAAATCCTTTTTTTTAACTGCCAGAAAATCTGATATAGATGAAATATTGAATGATGATAGAAATGAAACATAGAAATAATTTCCAGATATGGATTAATTCCCACCGCACTTTCCTGATGAACACACTCTCTCCCTGCTTTCTTCTCCCTCCTTATTCCATGGGAAGCAAGGTAGTCCCATGGTCATCTCCATCATGGCTCTTAAATTCACCCACCACTTTGTGTATATGATGTCTGCAGGCTAGAAGGACGTTCTGAGACAACAGACCTTTCCCTGGAAGACGAAAAGAAGTTATCATACGTTGTTTTTGTTTTCATCCTGAGAAAATATAGAGGATATTTATCATGTAAAAGAGCAAAATGAAATGAGACTGTATTTCACATATAAATGTCTAGTTTCACATACCATCAAGTTATATTTTGCATGGCTACATTTTCTGCCCTCTGGGTCATCAGGGTTTTATACTGCGTTTATCAAGGGGAAAGAGGTTTGGCACATTGCGCTACAAAAGGAGGGACATGTCTTTTGAGTTTGCCATGCTGTACTCTTGGGTAATTAATACATAGGCTATAGATGGGGGATAGGTAAACACCCAGGAACACCTTTCACTCCAAGGTTAATCATACCTGAAATAAAATACTGCCTTGACTTCCTTTGTCTCTGCAACAGCTGTTGCAATCCGGACACAAAATTTTTCTTTCACTCCTTTCCTCCTCAAACATGCTCAACTAGGTAATGAGAAGTTTTGTTTATACAAAATTGTATTTACACAAAATAGTTTATTCAAAATTGCCAATAATTACTTTTACATTATTAATACAATTTCAGGCATAAAGTAGGCATAATACACTTTTTCTCAGTAAATGAATAATGCCTAGAGAAAAAACTAATAATAGTATCTACCCTAAGATATCTTCCCACTAGTTACCACAATACTCAAAATTTGAAAAAGTAGAGCATCTTCTTTAAGTCAAGCTTTATTTTGCTTGTTTTCTCTATGAACACTTCAATTAAAATACAGATGTATTATTGGAAGAGTATAATTCATGAGTGAGATTCATTTTGACGAAGAAACAAAAATATTGATTTATGGGAAAGTAGGGAAGAGGAACCCAAAAACACCTCTCAGACATAGAGGGACTAGCATAGCTGAGATACCACAGAGCTCATCTTTAGGAGACACCAGAGCAGACCTTTTTTCCCTGATAAATATTACTAGATTTCACTGTTCTTTCTGGTCCTATAGTCTACGGACCGGCAGTTGTCCTGGACTTATGAGTTGTTAAATGCTTGTGATATTACTCCTGAAGAAATGAACTGATAGAAAAGGGGATTAGACACTTAGGACTAGGTACATAAAAGAACAGAGTGAGTGGTTTGCGACAAAAAATAGTATTTAGAAACATCAAGACACATTATCCTCCTATATAATATTCTTAACATTTATTTATGGTATAGTAAGTCTGATTTTTCAATCTTGTGATCAATCCTCCAGATACTTGTTTCACAGGAAGACAAACTGGCTGAACTTCTCAAGGAGGTACCAGACTTAGGGGGGGAGGAGATCTCTTTGTAAGTTACATAATGTCTAACCACTATGTTGTATACCTGAAACTAATATAATAGTGAATGTGAACTGTAATTGAAAAATAATAATAATAAAAATTGAATGTATTGAAAAGATCATCTACCATGAGAATGTCTTGGGTTAGTAGTTAAAAATGCAGATTCTTCTGTCCTACCCCAGACGTACTGAATCAGAATCTTTGAAGGTGGAGTGAAGAAATCTGTGTTTTAACAATTCTCCAGAAAATTCTTACACTCTTTGAAATCTTGTCCCAAGAAAGGTCAAAAGTTATTTCGTGGTTCCTGACATGTTTCAGGCCAATTACTCAGTATAAGATGAAATGATACAACAAATGTTTTGGTATTATCCAAAGTGTGACTATATATCTAGGAACTGCTTGAATCTAGTGTATGTTGAATGATAGCAAAATGTACACTTTCAGAATGTGTGTCCTCGAATACACATCCTATTTATTGCCAGCGTAGAAACAAGTTGAAATCAAGTTTTCTATTTCACAAATGTCCAAAATTTGAAATAAATTAATTTTAAATAATTTTTCTTCTTTTCTTTTTTTGTTTCACTTAAAAATTACCTCAATTCATGGCTCTTACTCAGTTGCAAAACTAAACATTTGTAGAATTGCTAGGCTGTGTCTTTTTTCCAGTTGAAGCCATTTGAAACCCATGAAGTTATGTGGCTTCCAACTCAAATAATGCATCAGCACAGGTCTTTTCAAAATTGGCCCAGTCGTGTTCAGAATGTTTGTGAAGCATTCAGTAAATCTAATTCAATGTTAAAATTTGTAACCAGAGCCTTCACTGGGTGTGTCTCATTTAAATTGGTTATATTTTAAAACAAAAGTGTTATTTATCCCAATGAATCTTCTAATAGCATATAAGCCAAACCTAGAGTATGGTAGGGAAAAAATGTTTATTCTCTGCAATTTCCCAGGTATAAAATTTACATTTTTTTGTCTTCAAGTTTATATACTTTCTTAATAATAATAGAGTAATTTGTACCATGCTATGTCCTATTTTTGATAACACTACATTCTGGGGAGGTGGGGGAAGCATACCTCCAAATTTACTGAACTATAAAATTAAAATTATGATTCTATTCCACAGTAGATAGAGGCATTCTCTCCCACTACAGATAAGCCTACAATAATAATAAGTTTGCTTATTAAAATCACAATGAAAGATACATGTATAAGGGCAGACAAAATTAAATATGAAGATAAAGTTAAAACCTGCCTGTCTGTGTTCTGTATATTTTAGGTTACAGAATTCCTCTAAAAACACTCACGATGCAAATCTAATCATGGAGAACACAGAATAACATACACCAGACCATATAGACTACCCTAACCTACACATTGTCTAACTCTCATGTTTTAACCCCACTTTTCAATAAGGGGAAGGTGACACAGAGGACAAATTTCACACTGAAGACATGTCAAAATCACCAATAGGCCAAATATGTTGAAATAGTGTCTACAACATACTTAGTGCTTTTTTTTGTTTTTTTGTTTTTTTTATAATTTAAAGTACATAAAGAAAACAAGAGAGTCTTCTTGGCTAATCTAAGTACACAGAACAAGAAAGCTTTGGAAGGTCATGGGTTTAAAACATTTGAGAAACAGGGTCTCACAGGGTCAAACTAATTAAGGGCATGGCTCCAGGTCCACCTCATTAACCATGGACATTGGCAGCTCTCGGAGTGTGAAGTTGGGAGATGACTGGGTTTGGCCTCACCTCCTAAATCATCGCTCATTAAAGCTGGGAAGCCCAGACTGTATCATTATGTGTTTCTTTAGAAGCCAAATATGACTGTTTAGAGCACGTGTTCACTCTTATGCAAGGAATATTCCTCCCTCTTCTTCCATTGTCTTAGTCAGCAGGCTCTTAACCTTTTCATGTTTCTCCTTCTAGCTCTTAGGGATAGAATTAAACCTCACGTTTTTTGTTCTCTTTCACACATACACTTATTTTTGACCCATTAAAGTTGGTGTAATCTAAATTATGTAAGCCATGACCTCTGCTGGTCTTTCCAGTTACCAATTTAATTCATTACGTTACATCTCTTTGTTATTATTATTACAGCAGACATTTTCTTTGCAGAGAAGGAGGAGCAATTGTAAACTACATTGTCAAGAAGAATTGAGAGGGGAAACTGCCCAAGCGTTGTAATTTGTCTGCTCGGAACCACTGGATTTTCAGTATGAATGAAGCCAGTTCTGTGGGCAATTTCCCCGGGTGGCAGATCTCTTCTAACACTTTTTTTTTTCCACGTTAAAAATGTCAAGTTACAAAACAGACCACCAGACAAAAGTCCCAGTATCCCTGGGGTAGTCATACCTTGTAAACACCTACACAGTTATCAGTGCCACATTTTTATATTGCAGTTTAGACAAAAGGTGAGCAGCACAATATTTACATAACTCTATGGGATAAAATATTCAGTGCCCTTTAATGCAGCATGATGAAAATATCTGTGACTATTTTCTCATGGAGCTTTAAAATACACAGATACCTGAGCTAATACAATTGCTTCCGAATAACAATCGGGCAGTGGATTATACAGTCTGTACTAGTTCATGCAGACATTCATTCAACATGGAACACCTGTCTTGTGCCAAGCCTATGCAAGCTTTGAAGATTTAAAGAAAAAGAAACTATTCCCTGGTCCTTAAGAAGTACATGGTTTAGGTTTATTAAGAGGAGACAGACCCATGAATAATTATAGTCCCTGCAGCAAGTACCATATTGCAGACACTGGAAAGTTTTACAGAAGTCCACAAAAGACAAAGTCACACATTTCACCAGAGGAGGTAAAGCAAGTCTTGGGTAGATTCTTAGAGAATGAACAGTAGCCCCACTAATAGAGAACATTGGTGGTGAGTGTGGGAAAGGGAGGAGGTCGCAGGAGACACAGAAGTAGAAAGGTGTACACAAAGGAGGTGGGACTTCTGAAGATATGTTTGAAGGTGCTTAGCATGGCTGGGAAGTGAAGAGGAAGCTTACAGAGGTGACATCGGGAAGGGAAAGTGTGGGGACAGAGCCCCAGAAAGCAGTTTCCAGGCTCTCGGCCTCACATAGAAAGGTGCTGACTCAGGTAATAAATGGCCATCAACTGTGATTGGGTGACCATCGGCTGTGCATAGTTGGCCATCAGCTGTAACCAGTGAGCCATTGGCCACTAATATAACTGCTGTGGCTACGCTAGCAGAAAATGGGGGCTAGCAAGAAGATGGTGGCTGGCAAGCGCGGACTATAGTTAGCACAGCGGAATGCGGGTTGCAGATTGCAGAGAATTGGACAGCAGGTTGCAGATTGTGCGGCTCCTTCTTCCTGTGTCTCCAACCCAGCCTCCAGTGAGACCATAGTGGTATGACTGCCCTATCTATGGCTCCGTGGGTGTTCCTTTTTGGCCTCACCATATCCTGCGTTCTTATGTGGGGAGCGGGAGCTGAGACCCCGCACGACTCCCCGCACCACAAATGGCGCAGCAAGCAGGGTCTCCCACACGACAGAAAGTTAAATGGAACATTATTGTGAATGACTTAGTAGAGTCACCTAACGTCACAGATCAGAAAAGGGGTGTGAAAGAGGCAAGAAAGCATTTGTTCTCTTGCCATCATTTTACATTCTGGCTTTCATTTCCAATCCTTGTACTTAAGAAAATCTACTTTTGGAGCTTGAACGTTCATGGGACCTGATTTTAAAATGTCTGAAAATTTAGTGTGAAAAGTAGAAGTCAAACTACTTCTTTGTGAAGCTATGAAGAAGTTGTAGTTTGGTTTCATTTCTTGGAAGAGGAGGTGCGTCCCCACCCTTAGAGCATAGTTCCTTTTTGGTAAAAATCAATTAATCAGGTCATTAGTTCTGCAAATGAAAAGCAAAGACCACAATCTAAAATGCAGTTGTTTGATACCATGTAGATCAAAGGAGCATTTTACTGGAAAATGGTCTGTCTACATCAAAGGCAGAGGTTATTCTCTGAAACACTTTTTCTAAGTATGTGATAAGGTTCACCTGTTGCTTTTTAAAACAGTGTGACTCTTAGTCAAAAATTGTCTCTCAATTTTTACGACTCCTATTCATTTCCAATGTTTAGCTTTGGGTTGTCAGAATGCTAAACTTTGGTCTTCATGGTAAGCTCTTCCCACAACATTGTGCTTTATGCCTGGGCTCCTCTCCACACTGATATCCGGGGTCACATCCGGGTGGGAGGGAGGTGGGCCATCTGCACATGAGAGGAGTGCAGGTAGGAGAGCTGACACTGGATTAAGAGCTGGTCTCCTGGACACGTTGCTCACCATTAGGAAGTAAGCTGGGGGTGCCACTCTACGGTGTTATTACCCCACGGTGTGTGTGTGGGGGGTCACCACCCCTTGTTTCATACTCAAATTAATCTCAGCTGTCTCTCAGCTGGAGACAGAAAATGGGTTCCTACTGGGTGTAGATATGTACAAAACTGGAGAGTCTGTGAGTGAAACAAAAAGGACTGCTTCCTTCTCCTAAGTTATTTGCAATATTTTGGAAATATGTCCCTCCTGGAGGCAGTCAGAACCTTCTCTAGCTTCATTGTGTAGTCTTGTCCTCTCAGCAAGCTACCCTAGGAATGGAATGTTGAGGGGTCCCCCGCCACTTGTCAGAGCACTGTGACCCCATTACCCCAGTGCTTGAAGCACTGCAAGAGTGACCACCTAATTTATAAAACATCTTCATGGTATGGGCTAACACTTTCAGTCATAGTAGTTGGAAGGAACTAAGCTTGTTCTACTGAAATGTTATTTCCTGCTCTAGGAAGAGGCCAATGCTATTCGAAATTCAGGGTAGAAAAAGGGTTTCTACAAGTCAGCTTTGATGTATTTTTTCCAAGCATTCTACAAAGAATCAGAAAATTGAATGTTGTGAGTGATCTCCAGCAGCCTGACACATGCCCTTGCTTCCTTCTGCGATTTCTGTGCCTGAGGTTAGAAAACATTCTGTAGTGTTCTCTCGAGCTCAGTCTCTTCATAAGCTTCTGGCATCCTTGCAATTAGCAGTACCTACTGAGAGTACATATCATTTCTTAATATGTCCCTGTTCTTCAGAGGCTTAATTACACTTTCTCAAAGTCAATAAGTTCTGTTTCTGTTTTGTGTTTTTTTTTTCTATCCATTCCCAGTTCAGAAATGGCTTTCCTCAAAAGAATTAACAATCATTAATGAGCTTCTCCATGTTATTAAGTACAATTCATAGTCCAAAACGCAGATACAGGATACGTATTTGTCTTCTATGATTTAGTTTACTGTCTGCCTCTGAGACCACATCCTGTCATGACAGAAAGTGTAATCTCCATCTTCCCTGGGCATCCAGCTGGGCTTGTGTCCCGGCTGCAGGATACCAAGGGCTTACTATGGTTGTCAGACTCAGTGGTCAGAGGCTTCCCCTAGGTTCCCATCATCTCTGGGTGCCTAATCCTTCATGCCACCAACTGCTTTGAATTGACTCTGTCCCACAACCGGAGCCAGGCAGCGTTTTGCAGGGCCCAGTAATGCTCTACAACTGCCCCATCCAGCATATCTCTTCCTCCCTGCCAACAGCTACCAGGCTGGACCAGGGTCCCCTCTTCTCCAAAGCCACAGCATCGTTCTCATTGTTTCTCTATTGACTGAGGAGATGTGTTCTCTCCTATCTAGAAGAAAGCCCTACTCCCTACCTCCACAACTACTGAGCTTCTCCAAACATCATTTTCCAGACTCACAAATTTCTCTTGATATTTCTTTAAGGAGTACTTCACTTAATCTCATCAGTGGGTTTAAGATTTGAAATACTAACAACCCATTATCCCATGACCATAGCATGCAGAAAGAAAACTCAGGGCCTGCTATCTTGGTAAATGGGAGGAAGGTAAAACAAAACAAAAGCAAAAAAGAAAACAGCAGTAGCAACAACAACAAAAACAGGGAAAATCATAAAGTAATTTAAAAATAAAATGTAGCTACATCGTTTTGGTGCAGTACCGTAAAAGTGTATCTTTGTGTTGTTCGAACATTTATTGATGAGGAAAAAGGAGCTCAAGTTCAGAATTTTGTGAGACTCAGGACATAAGCAGTGGCACTGCAGCACCAACATCTGAGAGCATCTCATACCTGGGAGAAGACGGACATTCACTTCCAATTGAAAACAGCATGTATCACCCCACCGGTGGCAAAGGTATGTGCACAGAGAGGCAGCACCAGCTGTGGCTCTGCCGAGAAGAGTGGCCTTATGATGGATACCTTACATGCCGGAGTGGAGGGAAGACCAAGCCAGACATTTTCCTGGTCCATGTGAGTCATCTCATTCTGAATACTCCAATATAAATGGGTACAATGAGGGAAGGTGGACCTGGAACAATGGTTAACTGATGTCTTGAATATTAGGTGGAAGATTATAATCATTTCAATTTAAGCCTTAAGATAAAAGTGACTCTGATTAGGCTGTGGTTGTCGTGATATACAGGTTATGTGATTGGAGGAAGTTAAACTAGCCTAGGAACAAAGCATCGCTTTGCCTTTCAGGAACAAGAGAAAGGATCTATGAAATGATGAAAACCTAGGATGGTAGTAACAAAAACAAACGGGTTGATATAATTCAGAGACAGTTGTGAGATGTTCATTTATTGCAATTGGGACATCAGGAAGAGGACGTAATCGGAAGGGATTGCCGCAGAACTGAATATATGGTGATACACTGAGTAATATGGGAAATGTTAAGATGAGAGGGAGCAAATTTTCCAGAGAAGAAAAGAAATTCCATGTGGGACCTATTTATTTCTATTTCCTGCTTAATATCATACTAAAGATATAAATTGGCCTTTAGGAACTTGATCACTAATAAGCTCAATAGAGAGGCCAATAGTAGAAAATCAGGTGGTAAGAAAGGTTGAAAATGCTATTGGTGCACAAATGGGTTATTAAGCTAAGTGACATCACCAAGAGAAAAACGTGCTGTGTATATAAAAGGAGGATCCAAGATGGAACCGTAGGGGGTAAGAACTTCCAAAGAGCAGATTTAGGAAAGGAGGCTGAGAAAGAATGAGCAGAATGGAGATAGGAACAGGCCAGAAAGAGAATTGGAAACCTGATGCCATAAGAGGCATTTTAAGAAGCAGGAACTATGAATACTATGTCACAGAGAGATTAAATAAGATGAAAAGTAAGAAAGCGTCTATTGCTTTGGTTGTGGTTTAAAAAAATATGAATGATTTTACTGGAATTATGTGGTATGATTAGATTGCAAAAAGTTGTTTAGGTAAAATCAGACTAGACTATACATTTAAGAAGACTGTATATGAAAAAGAGTCACTTGGGCACCTACCAGAAATACCAGGAGAATTTTGAAAAAAGTAGAGGTGGTATTAGTTTTGAAAACAGAAACTGGAACGTTGCCCAATCTAGATTAGACATAGAAAGAATAAATTTTAAGCTAGAAATGTATTTTATGGATTTGTTTGATTGATTGTCATAAGAGCTAAATCTATTCCATAACTTTTCAGAGGATCAGAAACACCTTGCATAATACAGTAACTCTCACGACCAGCATATTGCCTGTCTTTATAGCTCTCTTCTATTCCTGAGTGTCCATCATCTTAATCTTCAGACTGTGTTTCACTCCTGGTATCAGAATTTATCCTACCCCAGGGAGAAGGCTATCCCAGCGACAATGTTAAAATATCCAGTTAAAGAGCTTAAGTGACATAGTCTAAACAACCATGGTGCTATTTTGTCCTACATTGAGTTAAAGTGCATTTCAAAATTGTAACCACATTCATACTTTACCCACCAGTTCAAATGGCTGAGTCTCTTTCTTGAGTACCTGAGTTCCTCGTGTCCAGGCACTCATTGTAACTTCTTGCTAGATCTCCCGGAGTTTTACTTTCGTTTGAATTATTAACACCATGCTTTCCAGTGATTATCTTTGCCTGCGATGGGAACACATAAAGTTCCTGCATCTTTTCAAAGGGCTAGTCTCATTTCTAAATCATAACCTTTTCAATTTAAGCCTTACTCTCTAGTGGGTCTGATCCTGGAATCTGACCTGTTAAGACTTTCTTGGCTTCTTTTTTCTTCTTTCTGATTCTACAAGAGTTTTCAGACTGATGGTTTTAGAGATGGAGTGGTGAGATGGTATGTTGTCATGTTTCTAGATGGGGAGAAGGGATCAAGTTCCATGTTATATGACTATCACATAAGTGAAGATTATTTACTTTCCAGGTCATCGTAAGTTACTTTTTCTACCATTATTTAAACACTACAAGGAAAGAGTGAAAGGCCAAGCTTGAGGAAAAAAAAAAAAAAAAACATAGAGGGTCAATAACAGTTGCACTTCTCTTTAATGTAGAAAAGGGGAAAATGTAGAATAAGGAGATGATTATAGGCAAAGAAAATATTGAAGGCATTGTGAATGATCCAAAGGAGAAACTCTGGAAATGGTGGAAATAATATCAGCTGTACTATAGCTTCTTATTTTATATTGACACTACTTTATTTGATATGTCATATTTGTAAAAATAATCACTTAACATTGCTAGAATTTTGTAAAATGCGAAGGAAACAATATTTGCCTTCATTTTGGAGTCATTGAATGAAGGGCCCTATTATGTGCTCACATCATCATTAATGTGCAGGAAAACATATCCGATTATTTCAAGTGTTTTAGTTGCCAACACGTACATTTAATATGGGTTTGTTTAAATCAGTGTCCATGTGCACCGTTAGCAGAAAACATTTCCACTACTTTGGTCTAGAATAATTGAGTCCATTTATGCTCAACAGTCTACTGGCACCCGACCTGTATAGCATGCTGGGAGGACTCAGTTTGATGTGGGCCTTGTCCCAATGTCTGTAGTTATTGGCAAGACTTCCTGTTGTTACATTGCTGACCTTTGCATCCCATGGAGAGGTTACTCTCTCTTGCCTCTGCATGGGCTGGATGAACTTTGGAAATAGTTAGATAATCTGACTGTCCTTTGGTGGATAGTCATCATATCTTTTTCCTGATTTGGTCATTTTAATCATCAGCTGCCATGGTATTAGGATCTTCTCTCTCTTCATGAATGATTAAAACTATAATCTCTGAAAACCACATGCTAAAACTTAGATCAAATTAATAATCACTAGTAATAATTGTGTAAAGCAATTACTGTATCTTAAAACATGAAATATCTTCTTTCACGGGAGGCTGAAAATTAGGTAAAAAGTTATTTAAAAAAATAATGATGAAGTAATAATTCAATACTTTGCTATTTTAATCAATGCAAGCTCTTAAACAAAATAGTTGGACCCAATACAAAATTTTAGAGTTCAACTTACATGATTTAATAAAGAAATATGTCAATGTTTAATGAGTAACAGATTTTCCATTGTCTTACCAAAAAAGAAATATGGGAGTCTACAACTAAGTGAGTAGATCATGTTTTTACAGAATGCCTACAACTCACACTAGGGAAACTGTTTTGAAAGATTACCTAATAAAAATGGAGAAGAGCAAGTGGGTACTAATGTACGTCAATACCAAACATAACTCAGTTATTCTGTCTGGAAGTCAAAATCTATTACACGCTAGCAAAACAGATGGATTTCCTATTTTCTAATTATAGTCCAGATATTTACTGAGGACAATAAACATAAATACTATGGGCCTTTCCTTGTATTTTTTTCCAGAGAAATATATGTACTTTAAGTGACACAACATACATTCCAGTATATAAAAATAGTAACAAAAATAAAAATTTATGAGATGAGGAGCAATGATTGCACTGAAAAAATAATACTATGCATGGTTATTACATCGTTTGATATTCAATTATTTCTGAGGCATCCTAATTAAATCAGTAGCTCCCTTCTGAGATTTATGTTCACTTTCTACAAATGTTTTCTTTGGTATTAAAAAAAAACAACTATTGATTTCATATCAGTATTTTGAAGATTGACCTTAGGCTTTTTTTTGTTTTGTTTTGCAGATTAAGCATATAAACAGAATGCAGTGTGATTTCTCACAAACTTATAACTTTAAACTTATTTTTAATTTTTAAAATTTTCATAAATATTACAAAACTCTACTAAACTTGAAAGAAAAGTTCTATGAATATTTTTGAGAATGAGTTGCCAAACTTATACCCCATCACCCTCAAATATTTTAGTCTATACTTCCTACAAAGCCATTATCCTATTGAACAGCAAGATTCCACCAAAACCATGAGATTAATATTTATATGATATAATTTAATCCTCAATTCCCACTTAAGTTTTTCAATTGTACCAATAATGACTTGTACAATAAATCCAGTTTATAGTCACATGTTGCATTTAATTGTCATGTTTCTTTATATTCCTCCATCTGGAATATTTCCTTAGTCTTTACTTGACTTTCATGACCTTGACATTTTTAAGATCATAAGCTAATTATTTTGCACTATGTGTTCCAATTGGGAATAGATGTGATTAGATTTAGGTTGTGGACTTGGGGCATGTTGTGTTTTTCTCACTGTACCTTATAAAGAGATACACAATTTCAATCTGTTCCAATATTGATGATGTTTGCTTTGATTATTTGATTAAGACAATTCAGCCAAGACTTTTTACTGTTGAGTTATGCTACACCCCTTTTTAATTGATACTACTTTATGGCAAGATAGTTTGAAATGATAAAAGCCACATTCCTCGTCAAACCTTCAATGTACCTGTTGATTCTTTTATATCAGTATTGACTTAAAATTTGCTATTTTATTCAATGGGTTCAACTCATTATTACTGTTTATTTTGATGATCAAATGATTCCTTATTTGGGCATCAGGACCCCTTCTAAGCAGTCTTCTGTTTTTTTTCCATCATTTTTTTAAGTCCCTTTTGACACTACAGACATTTCAGGCTCATCTTGTACTTTGTTAAATTCTGATTTAAAATCTGGGATGCTCCTCACTATACCATTCTCTTTGCAAATGATTTATAAAACTGAAGAAAAAAAGTTTTTCCTTTAACATGCCAAGTCTCCAGAGTGGATTTACACCTTTGATATAATTCATTTTCATTCATAGTGCATAAGATGTGTTAGGCACTTAAATGAAAACAGAATAAGGCACACAAAAACAAACAACAAAAAGAAAGGATTGGGTCTAGTTCTAAATGTCAGATGTCTTAGGAAAATTCATTTTCAGAACAGTGGATAGAAGGTGAAAAACATGAATGTATGTTTAATTTTGAATTTTTGTATACTCTGGTACCAGCATATATGTATGTGAACGTTGTGCATATAAGGGATTATTTCCACATTGCAAGGCACAGATAATTCAGAGTAACTGATTCACATACAACTATTGTCACCAAAGAGCAAGAAAGGACAAATTTGAAGACAATATCATGAGATGAAAAATTGCAAGTATCTTAATGTACACTACAATTATTTGACCCAAGTGGCCACTAAGCTTTTTTATTTAACTTACACTTGCTGTGTCAGAACACACTTCTTAAGAATTGGCAAACCTAATAATCTAAGATGAATCCAATATGGTCATCTCTGAGAGGACTGAGTGATGAGTAAATCCATGGGAACTGAAGTCTAAGGGACCTGCAAATATGGAGCCTGAGACCAATATGACACAGGCTCAGTAACCACACCTGCGTGAAGAGAAGTAACTATTATGCACTTGTCAGACTTTAGGAGACAGTGTAGACATAAACAGCCTGAGTAGCAGCCAAATCCAGCCTTTCTATTCCTCTCCTTCTGTCTGTAGCTGGGGCTAAAACCTGTGCCAATGACCACTATAGTTTGTAACACCCTTTGCCAGTAACAGAGGCCAGACAGTCATTAAACTGGATATAAACAATGCAGGAATTAAGAATGGTGAATGGGTGGGCCGGACCTCCTAGGAAACCATCTGGAGAAAACCCAGATTTCCCGGATGTGATCATAGGCCTTAGAGTTCAGATCAGCATTTCTGCCCTGAAATAAATGAAGGCAAGCCCACTTTGTGTGAAGTCAGGGAAAAAAACAAAAATTTTCACCGCTGAGCAAATATGACACATATATGTACATTTGAAGTCTCCTAGGCTCATTCTAACTGTATATACATGTATGCATATGAGTATATCTTTCTCATTTTTTCGGATATCTGTACATCCATCAAGTTATACAGATATGACTCTCACAGTAATTTTAATAATCAATATATCTTTCTTAAGTAATTAAGTGAATTGTAATTTTATGTAAGAAAACTGAAGAAGTCTACCTAAAAATGACAGCGGTTCTTGTAAAGCTTTAGAATGACTCTTCAAATTGAGTCCTACTGCATTCCAAGGAAGCAGAACGCCTTTGGGCGTTATCTCCTCAGTGGAGCCCTGTGATCTCAGCTCTCTGGAGTCGGTCAAGCCCACGGAGAGTTGTTCAGGTAGCAGTGACCTAAAACAGGTTACCAATCCAGCCACAGATGAGACCTCAATGCTGTTCCGTCATTGTGGTGCATTATTATAGCTCTAAACACACAGGCAAAAGGCCCACACAGGTAATGAAGCTGAGGCTTCCAAGACCCGCACTCCCAAGAGCCACTTCCTCAGCACTAAGAGAGTCTCAGGCAATTTCATATTCATTGTGAATGACATGTTTTGACTGAGACAGCCCCTCAATTTGTATGTTTCAAGCCACACAAAGAATATATGAGTCAAAAAGGTCTCCTAATTAAATTTATTTCTAAGCAGGTAATACAGTTGTTCATGAATTCACTCACTCATTCAAATGTCATTTTGGCCCTGTAGGAAGCAATAGGCTGAAATTTGTGAAAAAAAGAAGTTCACAGAATTGGCTCTCAGAGGGTTTATATTATAGTAGGAGAGAGAGGTGGAAACAGAAACATGAAGAGTAAGTAGGAAGCTAAATTTATTATACAGAGTTTCTCTGTACCCAACACATAACAGGTGTGCAGAAAAGTAGGAGACTTCAGTACATACAGGCAGTAAGTCACTGGAACATACATTGAAATTTTGAGTGTGCTTTGACTATATTTATGTTTTTGTTAGGTTATCGTTTTTGGATAGTGCTGTCTAAATTTACTAGAGGTCTTTAGGGATACAGCCTAATGGGTATAAAGACAGGAAACATTTGAAAAAACAAACATCATTTAAACAAGAAAAAAGTTGTACTTTATACTTCAGTGCCACATTGTGTTTTGAAAACATAATGATCCTTCTTAATCAGGTTGCGGGAAGTCAGAAGATGACACACAAATTTTGCTGTTACTTCAAAGTTAAGGAGGATGTGTTTTATGTCTTCACTAGGTATCTAGATTTTTCTCTGGTATCTGAAGTCTCAGTTTGCTCTAGTACATACATTTTTCTGCTAATTTCAACTGAGTTCTAAAAATGAAGTTAAACATAGACCAACCTGATACTAAGCTTTTTACATTTTCATGCAGTTTAATTTTACAAAAATCTTCACAAATGCATCAGAACAGGATTTCATTCAAACACCATGTGCATTGTAAATCTCTTCTAAAATAACTTATACATGCTACATACACAGTATTAGGCCTCTGCTGACAGGAAGAAGAAATGTAAATTAAAAGCAAATTCAATAGAAGTTGACAATTCTTCAAACAACATATGTAATCAAACCTGATTTTAAAATAAATCACTTACGACTTCCTCAGTTAGTCCCAGAAAATCTGGCATTTGTGAACCTCAGCTAGATGAAGAGTACGTTTATCTCACTCATAACAGATGCATTCTCATAATAGAGGTATAATGTTGGCTAATTATTTATTCAAGAATCATAAACCATAATGCTTAAAATGCATTGGATAATAGGCTAGGCTCTGCTCACAGTAGACTGAGAGCCAGTGGAGATAGACACAGAAACACAAAAATTATAGCACAGCAAAGAAAGTGCCATGATATAAGTAAGAACAACATGTGACCACAGCATGGAACCAATTGCTGTGCCATAGGCTGGGAGGTGACCCTCCAAGAGGAAGTGACAATTTCTGTCTCTTTAGAATAATAATTGCAGATTTGAGAAAAAGAAAGAGGTTTTTCAGGCAAAGAAACATTGCAAAATGACATGAAGCCATGGCAAAACCTGAAGACATGGTGTGCTCAGGGACTGGCAGATTCTGTAGCGGGACTTGAGAAATGGCCCCCACAGGTGCTGCAGGTGTTGGTGGAGCAGACTGGAGTCAGACTGTGGACAACAGGGCATCAAGGGATGGTCAAAGCTGGGAAATGACCTAATCAGATTGATTTTGTAGGCAGGCAACACTTCCAGTAACGTGGAAAATGAAATACATGCGATGGGAAGTAGACACACAGGAGTGACCAGATGAGAGACGTTTGAAAGGAGTCTCGTAAGAGGTGCCACAGACCTGACCTAACCACGGTGGGAATAAAGACAGAGAAAAGAGCAGGGTTTTAAGACAATACTGAGGCGGATTCCCTAGTGTTTGATGACAAACTGACATAAGACATTGGAGTAGTGGAAAGAATCTTTCAAATTATACTTATTTGCTCGAAAGATTTTGGAATACTCTTAACTGCGATAGAGAGTGCAGTATGAGGACTGGGTAGAAAGAAAACCTTAATTTTGAACATATTGAGTTTGAGTTTCCTTGAAACATGCCGACTGAAATAGAAATTTATCTTCAAACTGATGAGCTGATAGTATGACCTCCAGTCACTCCCCATACTCCCTCAAATCCATCTTCTGCATTCACAATGACTAAAAAAAGTCAATTCTGACCATACCATTCCTTTTCATTAAATCTTTCATTGGCTTCATATTACATAGAGAAAAATGGTTTCAGGTTCTCTTTTGGACTCCACAATCTGGACCCACCTGCCTGTCTAGGCTCTCTCTTGCTGCACTCCTTTTTAAAAACATTTGTTTCAGGTAAAATTGATTTATTGCTCTTTCACACTCTTTTTTCTTTTTCTTTTTTTTTTTTTTTCCTGGCTCTTCGTTCTGCTTAGAATGCCACAAAAAGCAAAAAATGTTTTAAGACTCAAATCAAGTATTATTTCTATCATGTCTTTTCTAAAGCAATGATTGGTCATCCTCTGTACACGGCACGTGCCCATCTGTGCACCGTATGAAACTGTAACCCTTTAGTTTACTCGTGTGTCAACACTTCCTCTACCAGAATGCCAGGAACAATATACTACATTGTTTGGCATCTCCAGTATATTGCACAGTCCCTGGGTTTGGAAGGAAAGAGAGAAAAATTATTATTAGGATGAAGGGGAGATACTGAAATGTTCATTCCTTCAAAAAACAATTTTAATTTAAAAAATGTATTCTACCGATATCAAACATGTTCATGGGCACATGTAGAAAAATGTTAATTGTGTGAGTGTTAATGGTGCCGATCAATGAGAGACAACTTCATGATACTGACGTGCTCGTTGTAAGCACGTGCACCCATGCGTTAGTCTATTTCCCTTTGAAGCTTTCTGCCCATCCTTCCGTGCCTCTGGTGTCAGTGTTGTGGACATCGTCATTCACTTTCCACCAGCTGCTCTGTGCATGTTGATTGGTTCAAATATTGCTGATAAACATTGATCTTTTAAACTCAAAGAATAATGATTATTTCAAGTGCCTCTCCATTTTCAATGAAATCCCTTTGGGGTCAGTGAGGCTTCTAGGCTTTATGTGGATGAGAACAGTGATGTGTTTACTGATGCTGAGATTCTGTAACTTTGGATCCCATTTCTTCCCTCTCGCCTCACTTCTCCCACCCTTCTACCTAGAACTCTTTCATTCCACGTTAACTTGAGTACCCGACAGTAAGATACTATGTGTGACATTGAAACTGCTTCTAATGTGACCTAATTTTTTATTCCATGTGAGCTGGAAAATCTGACTTCTAAAAAGTACACTATGCCTTTCAAGTAGTACTGATCCAATTTCCTAAAGCTTATTTATTTTTTAAGAATGTATTCTTAAAATATAATTCTGCATTGTCAAGATATTGGCAGAGATTTTGGAAATTCTGAAGATTTTTAAATGAATCTTACAGTTTTCATCAATAGTAGGAGAATGCATTTAAGATTGGGGTTTCAAGATCCTTTCATATGTATCAAAATACAGCCTATTAAAGAGGCAGATAAGCATGGTAACTCACAAAACAAGTCTAATTTCAGAGAAAAAAAAACATTTTTAAACTATTTTAAACAGTGGTAATTATTCCTAGCAAACAAATACTATGTGTTTAAATATTTTGCATTTTTTACACACATTGTGTTAATAGATTATAGTTTTTGCTATAGCCTTCATGTCAGCTTCACTGAGGGGTTTTTTCTAATTAGCTGAGAATTCTCTGAAATCTCTACTGTGTATATATTAGGTTTTCTAAAATTGTGAGACTGTCATTATATAGTGGAAGGGACAGCAGGGAGAGAGAATGGAAAAAGGTTTTCTGCCTTATCGCTCGGATGTGTCAAAATCAATTGAAAAATGAGGATTTTTTTTTTCAAACTACAAATGTCTCCTGCAAACCAAGTGACATGGTATAAAGTTCCCATACCTTGAGAGTCTCTATCTCAATGAGCCATTTTAATGCTGGAAATATATATTTCATTCCTCAAGTGGTTGAGATAGCCAAAAATTGAGAACACCAATGAAATCAGGAAAAGGTGTTAAATCAACCTAGCTGTTGAACAATTAGTAAGTAAAACATTCAGATAATACTTTATTTTTTCTGTATTCACTACACATTTGCTTCCAGCATACACAGTAGTCTTTATCAAACTTGGTATTCATCTTAACTCATGTACATGAATATTATCCGAAAATGTCTAAGAATGAATCATCTTTCTTTAAATTTTAAGCATTATAAATTAGCTTCTCAATAGAGTATGTCATACTCATATTATACAATGATTTGTTTGCTCAAAACCGGTCTTCACCAGAGACTATTAATTTCATGAGTCTTGGGATTGTGTATGGTTTATGTTTTATCTTCAGCACAATGCTTGGTGTATGATGGACACTCAGTGAAAAATTCAAATGAAAGAGGTTTATTGGGTAACACAGAGATCTTCACAATTTATTTTGCAGTTTATTTACATTACAAAATAATCACTTATTATGCAGAAATTCTGGGAACTTTCTCAGGAGGTCTACTTAACCTAGTTTTGTGTTTTAAAAACAGAACCTACCAGAGAGAACTAGATAAGGGAAATAGTGTGAAGATAATATCAAGAGCACTTGTAACAATGATAAGAAATAAAATGCATATTAAAAAACATTTAAAATATACTGGGGTGCCAAAAAAAAAGTATATATATGACTTGTATTCATCTTTTGTTATGAGTATATGTTGTTACAATTTTAATACAGTTTTTTTCCTTTCTTAAAATGTGTATACATTTTTTTTTGGAACCCTCTGTATATTAAGCCAATAATCTGGTATAATTAAAAAGCCTATTCTCCAGAAGTATTTACTACATTACAGAAACATTATTTTCCTTAAATTTAAGTTGTTTTTACTAAAAGCAAACAGTAAAGTAATAATACTTACCTGGTAGAGTTAACCTGTCAATACTATAAAATAATCAAAGATCATTCTTACTTAAAAGTATCAGATTATTTAAAACTGTTTTATTAAACATTATCAAAGTGTGTTGTCACAAATTAATTTTTAAGGCAGATGACCAGAATCCTACTGTTAAATCAACGGATAACTGTTTCTGTCATCAGAGTGGCAGTAAACATGCAATACAAAATTACAGTTGTGTAAACAAGCTCAAGATTAATGATTCCCACACTGTTTTCCTTTCACTGGCCTCTTTGGAAGGTCAAATGACCCTGTAGACCACCTACTCTCAATCTCACCACACACGGACACAGAATTCTTACGGTTTCCTTACCACCACCATCATCCCCCACTTGATTTTTATCACTTAAAGTTACAGGGAAATGAAAAAGAGAGGAACTAATTCCTATAAAGAAGGAAAGAAAATATCCAGCACCCTCATCTGTGTTCTTTTGCAAGATGTCAATTACATATCTAGCTAATGTAATGCTTCAAATTTAGATCTAAATCATTGGTAGGAAACTATAGAAAGAAACACCAACACCAATTATACTGCTTTACCAAATGCAATTTAATTTTTCTTTAAAACTAAGTAAAATTGATTCACTCCTAATAAAATGCTACAACAGATTTGATATCTACGGTAGTTATGATTTGAGATTTCTCAGCAACTTAGCACTTTAAATGAGAGTAGTTAAGCATAATTCTATGCTTTCAACCTTGTTACCCTTCTCATCTTTAGTGGTGTTTTCTAAAAATCTAACGGAATCTTTGAGCTGAAAATGGTTGGTTCTTGAAATATACCCTTTATTTCCTGGATTTATTGCCTTCCCTTAAAATTTATCTTTATTCCCGTTCTCTAATGGGAAGTCACTTACCTTTAGCCTTGCTTTGTACCTCTAAACGCTGAAGTTTAAACACAAAATGGAACTATTTTACTTAAAGAACATGTAATTGAAAGTTAAGTAAACATACATTCATTAGTGCACTGTATTGATTTAATACCTGGAAAGGTTACATTTCATTATTCTATCAACTTTTTTCCAAGCTTGCTGTACTATTACCATATTTGATAGAGCATTTTGCTTAGAACCCACGTATCTGTTCTTTATGGAAGGTATTTTAAAATACACTTTTTTTATTGTAGTTAGATAATCTTGCTAAGCAAGTTTTTAAATTAATGTTTACAAAATGCATTTCCCCTTTAAAGATAGAAAATCAGCAATGATTCTGATTATGTTGCAAAGCTCTGTGAATACTCTAAAGGGTTTCCTCCACAAGCAGAAAACAACCAAAAGTGTTGGTGAGTGCATCCACATGGAAAGAAGAGATGTCAAAGAAAAAAATTCATAAAATAAAAATATTTCTAGGCCAAAAGACGTTCCTGTTTGTGATCTTAGATGTGTTACAATTTTACAGATCATTTTTCTCAAAACATCTTTTATCTGATTTTTTTCCAAGTTATATTGTGCAAAAGAAAACAGTCAGATTCTACCCACAAAAATTAAATAGTTTGTAGTACTTGTCCTTCTTTCAGTACATTTACAAATAATAAACAATTTTTGATTTCTATCACAGAGAAAATGTGACTTTTTGAAGAATCCTGGAAGGAAAATGTTTCACAAAACCCTACATGAAAATTGGTGATGGAGGGGAGTGTTTTAAAACAAAAACAGTCCAAATCTCCAATTTGGGGTGTCACAGGATTTTATTCCCTTTGTAGAGGAATTTGACAAGCATTCCCTCAGAGACAAAACTAGGCAGAAAAATGGATGTTAAACCAAGAAAAATGAAGTCAACTGGAAGCAGAATAGAGAGAGTGAAGCAAGCCAAGTTGGGCCATTAAGTTAAGAAAGAAACAAAGAGTGTTTAGATAAATATATATAATATTGAACACCAAATGTAGAAAACTTATTGAATGATAATGCAAATGTTTGAAATTAATTTTGATAGCATTCAATATTTCACTTCATGAAAGCAAAACCATCAAGTATGTAAGGGAATGGATTATTTAAAACCTTTCGAAATTATTAGTTTGATTCCATTATAAAGCAGGCTCAACAACTAGTTTAACAAGAGGGTGTGGTGCAGTTGTGCTTCGGGGCTTCTTCTATACATATTCTTTATTAAATATATAGATTATTATATCTTGACAACATAGTTCAATGTATACATGTTAATCCTCCATGTTAGATACATGAGTTAATATGGAGACAAATGAACTCAAGACATCACTTTAAAAATGATGTATTTTATCTAAAGGGAGAAAAAATACACATAATAATTTGGGGGTAGAGGTTGCCTATTATAAGTACAATTTTAAATTAAATTATGTCATCTGTACAAGCTGTGCTTAATTAAATGAATAATTCTATAACATTTTCATTATTAATGTAACTCATGTCCATATGGAAAACTAGAGTGCATGAAAAACATTTAAAAACTTTAAAAATCACTATCCAAAGAAAATAACCCATAACAATGTAATAGACTTATTTTCCCAGTTACTTTTTTATGCAGTTAATTATTGTTCTTATTTTGGCTTTGTTGTTCTATTATTGTTTTGTTTCTTGTTTGTTTGTTTTTATTTACCGGTAGTTATATATAACTGGTCTTATCCTTTATCCTAAAACTTTCCATGGACATTTTCCATGTTAGTATGAATGAGCATAGAAGGCACTTTTAGTGATACTATAATCATGTGAATGTACTATGTTGTGGTTATTCTCCTATTAATAAATATACTTTTGCTTCCTAATATTTACATAATATTTTTGTTTGATATTTCAGACTCCATGATCACTTTAAAATAAACTATTATAACTGTAAGATATTTTATGTAAGCATCATGATAATTATATATACAGAAGCTAAAGAGAAAGTTATCAAATCATACCACTCCAAAAAAAAAAAAAAAAAAAATGTCAAGTCACAGAGGAAGATAGTAAAAGAGGAAAAGGGAACCAAGGAACTACAAAACAGAAAACAATGACCAAAGACCAAGATGGAAGAATAGGTCTCAGTTTATAAAGGACTTCACCAAGATGCGTTATAGCAAAACTCTCAAAAATCAAAACAAAGAGAATTTTGAAAGTAGCAAGAGCAAAGTGTATCGTCATATACAAGATGACATAATAAGTGAATTGTAACATGCTCACATAGAGCGGATTTCTCAGCAGAAACCTTGCAGGCCTGGAGACAGTGAGATGATATAGTTAAAGTGCTGGAGGGAAAATCTACCAACAAAGAACACTTTACCCAACAAACCTGTCCTCCAGAAATGCAGGAGAGGTCAAGTCTTTCCCAAATAAACAAAAGCTTGAAGTTCATCACTACTAGACCTGCCTTACAAGAAATTCTGAAGAGAGTTCTTCAAGCTGAAATGAACGAAAGCTATTAGTAATGTGGAAACATGTGAAAATATAAAACTCACAGGTAAAGTTAAGTGTACTCTAATACTGTAATGGTGGTGTGTAAATCACCTTCAACAGACCCACTTGAGTTTGAAGGACAGGCTGAAAGTGAAGGGATGGAAAAATATATCCATGCAAAAGAAAGCAGAAGTATCTATATGTATATCAGACAAGAGACCTTAAGTCAAAAACTGTAACAAGATACAAAAAAGGTCATTGCATAATAAAAGGGTTAATAAATCAAGAAGATATAAGAATTGTAAATATATATTCACCTAACATAGGAGCACCAAAATAGACAAAGCAAATATTCACAGAACTGACAGGGGAAATATATAGCAATACAATACAAGTAGGGGACTTTATACTCCACTTTCAACAATGGATAGATCATCCAGGCAGAAAATCAATGAAGAAACATTGAACTTGAACTAGTACTGGCATAAAAACAGACACATAGCCAATAGAACAGAATAGAGAGCCTTGTAATAAACCCATATACATGGGGCCAGCAACCCTTCAACAGTATCACCGAGAATATGAAATGGGGAAAGGATAGCCCCTTCAATAAATGGCACGGGAAAATTGGATATTCACAAGCAAAAAATGAAATTAGATCTTTATCTTACATCATATACAAAATCAACTCAAAATGAGTGAAAGACTTATACGTAAGATCTGACACCATCAAACTCCTAGAAGCAAACATAGGGGAAAAACACCTCAACAGTGGTCTTGGCAATGAATTTTTGAAGATGACACTAAAAGCAAAGGCAACCAAATAAAAAACAAACAAGTGGGGGATTTTATCAAGCTAAAAACCTGCACAGCAAAGAAAATAATCAATAAAATAAAAAGATGGCTTACAGATTAGGAGAAAGTATTTGCAAGCCATATATCTGATAAGAGGTTAATATAGAAAATTTGTAACGAACTAATATAACTCAAATGCAAACAATAAATCAATTTTAAAAATGGTCTAAGAAACTAAAACATTTTCCAAAGAAAACTTACAAATGACCAAGAGGTGTATGAAAATATACTCACCATCACTAGTGATCAGGGAAATGGAAATCAAAGTCACAATGCGATATCAACTCATTCCTGTTATGGTGATGTTTATTAAAAAAAACACACAGAAGATATCAAGTATTTGCAAGGATGTAGAGAAAAGGGAACGTTCATACAATGTGGGTAGGAATTTAAATTGGTGCAGCCATTATGGAAAACAGGATGAATGTTCCTCAAAAATTTTTAAATAGAATGACTCTATGATTCAGCACTCACTTCTGGGTATTTATAAAAAGTAATTGAAGTCAGGATCTCAAAGAGATATCTGTACTCCCATCTTCACTGCAGCATAATTCAATATGGCCACATTATGGACACAATTTAAATGTCCATCAAAAGCTGAATGGACAAAGAAAATATGGTATGCACATATAATTCACTGGTATTAATCTTTTCAAAAGAAGGAAACCCTGCCATTTGCAACAACATGGCTAGACCTGGAGGACATTATGCTAAATGAAATAAGCCAGACACAGAAAGACAAATTGCTGTATTATCTCACTTACATGTGGAACCTAAAATAGTCAAACTCATAGAAGCAGAGAGAAGAATGGTAGTTGCCAACGCTTTGGGGAGGGGAAAATGGGGAATGGATGGTCAAAGTATACAACTTCTCAGTTATACAAGATAAATAATTTCTGCAGATCTATTTTACAGCATAGTGCCTATAGCCAATAGACTACATGTATACTTAAAATTTACTAAGCGGGTAGATCTTATGTTAAGTGTTCTTAACCACCACCACCACCCCCACACACACATAGACATGCACACACACAAATAATAATACTAAAGGATGCAGGAAGAAATTTGCTAAGTGATTGATATGTTTAAGTATTGATACATGTAGTATAAGGACACATTGGATATAATGGTACTATATAAACAAAAACAACCTTGTATGTGATATATGCATATATTAGCATAATGTACACTAGATAGATACATAAACTATATTTAATATTGTATATATGAAAAATACTGTTCTCATATTAAGAGAATATTCAAATGCATAAATATAAATAATGCCATCGTCATTATCTGATTTCATGGTCTCTGAATGCTGGTGACTAGAAGGGGTTTTAGATCATGCAGGGTTTTACAGAAAATTGTAAAGACATTGTTTTATGACTCTGAGTAAATGGGAAGCTTCTGCAAGGTTTTGAACTGAGACTTGACATGTTCTAATTACTTATTATAAGAATCACTCTGGAATTTTTTTTATTTATTTTTTTTTTTTTTGAGGAAAAACATAAGAATGGAAGCAGGCAGACCTGTTAGGTTGCTAATTGCAGTAATTTACGTGATAAATCATGGTAGCTTGGACTAAGTTCACAGAAGTAAAGGGTTGAGACATGGTCATTTATGGGATAAATATTGATGACTTTTGTTGATGGATTAGACATAGGGAGTGAGATAAAGAGAGAAGTCAAGAATGACGCCAAGATTTGAACCAATGGAAAGAAGAAGAGGCCATCCACTAAGATAAAGACTGTGTGAAAAGTAGAATTTTCCAGGGAGGGATGGGTCAGAATGAGGGTGGGGTGACAAGGTCAGAGTTCAGTTCAAAAAGAAATTATCAATTAGATATCCAAGAGAAGAATTAAAGTTAGCATTTGCATATGTGAATCTAAAATTCAAGAAAGTACGGACTGGAAATATAAGTGGGAGAGCCATTCAGATGTAAATGACTTTTAAAATTCTGTGATCACCAAAGAAGTGGGAATAGATAGGAAACTTCTAAAGGCTATACTCTGCGGTCACACCAGTGTTAAGCAGTTGGGAAGGGAAAACAAGACCAGGTACAGGCAAGACCACCAAAAGATACTGCTCCATTTCCTTCAAGTTACGCTCACTTGAAGGAAATGGAGAAGGATGCAGACGACTCTTTGCAGGGATCTCACTGAAGGGGGACCGAAAAACGATGCATAAGTTTGTGGGCAAACTGTTGTAAAGAGCAGTTTTCAGTTTATTTCTTTTAAGATTGTGAAAACAATAGTATGCATGTACGCATATACTAATGATTAGTTAAGGAATAAGTTAGGGGGAGAGAAAGTGGACATGTGATGGAGTATTACAGTAGAGTAGATTAAAGCAGATGGGGTCTGTTCCACGGTGCAGGGGCTACCTTTAGATAGGAGCATGGAGAATTCACCTAAATTACGGGGCAAAAAGGCAGAGAATATGCCAATAGGAGATAGATGTGTAGGTAGGAGCTTGTGGAGGTTCTTTTCTGGCTGCTTTTATTTTCTCACTAAAATATTCAGCAGTCATCAGCTGAAAGTGAGGAGAGGGAAAGAGTTATTTTGGGTTTGAGATTTGTGGCCACATTTTGAAGTTGGTTCAATCCACCTGGTTCAGATAGTTTATCTCGCTAATTTTTGCCACTCATATTATTTATAATTTCATGAATTAATGTTAAACTGTATTTCTTTTCTGAATTCTTTTTCAAAATGAAGTTTTAAAATGTATCTCCTTCTTTCACTCTCTCTCTCTCTCTCTCATTCACTTGATTCTTTAAGCTGGTTGTGTAATATTTATAGCTCAATTATATCTTTTTTCTTGAAGTTGACAATCAGAATAACATTTTATTCCTTCAAATTTTGCAAAGAAAGTTAGGAGTTTTGGAGATTGCTGGAAAATATTAAGAAAGGGAATGTGACATTCATCAAGTATCTATCTACAAATTTACTCCTTAATTCAATGATTCTACGAATGTGTATGGAACAGGAGTCTGACATAAGTATATGACATTTACATGTAATTGAGTGTTTTCATTGGTACAAAATATTATTTACTTATATAATTTACAATGAAGATTCATTCTAGAAATGAGTGAATTCCTACTTAGGCTGGAAATACAGTGACCTCTGGAGTAGAGGTGAGGCATAGGATTTCGCTAGTGGAAAATAAGACCAAGGTGGTCTTTGCTTTATTGTAGAACAAATCTAATTGCCACAAATTGAATCAAGGATAACTCCTTCAAAACTTATGATATTAAATAGGCACTAAGCTCATGAGACATGGGAACAAGAGATCATTCGCTATTCATTTGTTGACGTGCTCTTAACTTTCAAAAATTTAAATTTAGGACTTATAAGTTTCCTCTTTTAACTTTAAAATGCTGACTTAGTTTGAGAAAAATATGGTTATAACTTGCATTTTGTGCCAAATGTTAATATTTATTTTATCCAAGGGAGAATTTTTAGCCAATATTTAAGGAGCACATATGGTTCTTTTCTATGGAAAATATTTAATGTATGTTTTTAGAAATTTGAAAATAATAACAAAAGTGATCTATCAATTGTGTATTTCCATGTGTTCAGACAGGAGGAAAAAAAAGCCCAAATAGTTTTATTTTCTTAAATTTCATCCAGCAGTTTTAAAACTTCGTATTTATTTGGGCATTATTTGTTTTACTATTTCTGATTCATCAGTTTTCTTTGTTGTTTTACTTTCCTTACATCCTTTCTTCATTCAGAAAAAAGTAGTGATGACATTAAGTTGCAAAAATAGGCTAAGTTATAACCACCATTTTTTAATAGTTAAATTATAAAATATGTAAAATACATTCACTCATTATAAATAGTTTGGAGATACTGTATATTATTAGAAAACAGATATTTCAAGTTATATAGTTAAACATTAGTAAAATACAAATTAGACTCAAAGTTTTCTGCAACAACTTTTGCCATTTTTTGGTTTAACTTTTCATTTATAAAGATGACATTTTTCATCTCTAGATGTGCAGAATGGGAGGAACTTATAGATTAGTATAATAATTTTTACCCCAGTTTCACTCCCTCAAATTTCATAATTAATAGTGGAAAGAAAGAGAATTCAACTCAGAAAGACAAGACCTAAACGATTAAAGACATATAGATATAATAAAAAGCTGTATTAGTTTAGATTCGATTAATTATATTTAATGCATTAGTGAAAGCAAAATTTTACATATATGGAAATTGTTTTTTTAATGATAGGAACATCTTCAACGAAGTAGCTAATATGCATCACAATGCATGAAATAGTGAGGACCTCGCCAGTGTCCTTTGGATAAGGATTTCCCATATATTTAGGAACTTACCTCCTTTGTTTGAATGGTAACAGAAATTCAATGAAATATTTTAGTTTCTAATGCATATTTCTTTGTAATAAATGAGTATTGTTTATGTTTATAAAGGCAGTGCATTAGTTCAGGAACTTAATGCAGCAGGGTTTGAGTATCTAAGGGAAGCAAATGAAATGAATTTTAGATATATGCACTTTGGGGAAAAGTTGATAGCAAGAAATAATGGCAGAAAGTAGTTTAGGAATAAATATGAATCTCAGTCATGCACACGATTGTACAGTCCTCTCAGCAAGACTACGCTCAGTCTACATCTGCTTACCAAGTTCTGAATGCTTCCCTGATCACATCTTCCTGTGTAAGGTCATACTGGGACAGATGCTGGGATGCATAGAGACAGCCTAAAATAGATTAAACAAGGAAAAAAGAGAGAGAAGGAAGGAAGGAAGGAAAAGGAAGGGAAGGAGGGATGGAAGGAGGAAGTGCACACATTGTTTATATTAATAAATGTACGTTGGTAACTAATTTGATCATCATGTAAATAAGTTACCTTATTATTTTAATTTAAAATATCATAAAATCTTATTTAAAATTCTGCTCATTTTCATAAGCAATTAGGACCATCATTGTGCTCTTCACCATCATAAAAACACTAAGGAGAGACATTTTTTCATAGAGTATCTGAGTATGTGCTGTTGTTCCTTTGATGAAGAACAATATATTAGCTAAGAGAAATAAATAGAAACAGAAAATACCTTGAACAAGATATGTAACCGGTTTGAGCATTATATTCTTAGACATTTTGAGTTCATCTCCTATCATAAATATAAAATTATTAAACAGAAAAAAATATCTGTAGTTCAGCATCTATAATAGAAATTGTATTTGGAAAAAAATAATTAAAGGGCTGTTGCTATTTACATTTTCATGACATGACCTTCTCCCTAATCAGCCCAGGCACCCAGCTGCTTCAAAGTAATTAAAAGAGTTAGAGTAGGAGTCCAAAAGGAAAATAAAACGTCAATATTCATAGTAGGATATACCAATAGGGATTTTTCACGCAGATACAAGATATGAAAGTCAAGCATTGCTGAGGAGGACATTCGTTTTGTTTATTTATTTTACCTTCCATTTTAACCAATCAAGATTCTGAACTCTGTGAGCTAGACTGTAACAGAGACAACCCCGAGCTGCCCAGAAGAAATAAGAAGACACCTGAATCCTGGACATTATAGGGAAAGCACCACGCAAGGAAGGTGTCAGATCGATGTCCTAGTGTCTCCTCTCTGGGTTTGGCCTTGTGTGGATGTGTCAATTAGTTCAGTAAGGAAGGTGAGGAAAAAGAGCTCTTGTCCCATTCTCCATTTGGAACTCTTGGGAAAAACTGCTGTGCAGAGGAGCTTGTGTCTCTAAGAGGTGGAATGTTATGGTTGTGGAATGGAGAAAAAGGGGCCCAGATAAATAGAGACGATTCCCCAAGCTTCTCTTGGTTCCCATGTGGCAAGAGCCTGCTACGGTGGAGTGGAGTGATGGAACCAAGAAATCAGATGGAAGAAGTGGCTAAGAGTCTGCAACCCAGCAAAGGCTGAGTAAGCACAGAGCTGTTGACTGAGCAGAGAAAAATTACATTTTATGTTCATTGGCCCCAGATGTCTGCTGCAGATGCCAGCAGAAGATCCCGAGAAAGGACGAGACAATCAAATACTGCAGCAAATGCAGGACACCCACTCTGCAGTGGTCTGAAAACCAGTAAGTGTCTGATGGCTCCAACACGCTTCCTTTTGTCCCTTGTATAGTTATAAAAGTCCCCAACTGGCTCTGACCCCACATTCAACCTAATACCATTGTGAGAATATCAAGTGTGTAGGGAAAGTGGAAAAAAGAGTCGAGTAGTTGTTTTCCAAAGACTGAATATTTTCTTTAAGGACTGTTAAAATTATCATGTTGGATTAAGTTTTAAACCACATTGGACTAAATGTAGCTTTTTATTTCCAACTAATCATAAAGGAAGCCAGAATTGTTACAGAAAAAGTGAAACAAAGAAACCATTTTTTTTCTTCCTTTTCTGATTATAATGTGAGAAACCATGGCGTCTCTGTGACACAAATACCAACTGAACATAAAAAAAAAAAAGTATTGATTTTGCAAAAGTTAAAGGTTAGGGAATTACTGTAGGGGATTTTGCAAAAGTTAAAAGTTAGGGAAATACTGTAGGGGAACTTGCAGGGGAACTAGAGAGTAACAATGATCAATTTCCTTGGCTAAACTAAACACTGTTTTAAGCATTTTACATGCATGCATTATTCAATAACCCAGTTAGTTTACAACTGAGGGTAAGAAAGTTTAAGTGATATACTTGGTCTCAAACTTTAAAATATTGACCCTAGTATTCTTCTCATCAACTGCTATTTTATGAAATTAGGTGTAGTATCAATAATTTATGCATATTCATATTTTAATTGCTGTATTATATTTTATTTAGGTAGCTGTACTAGTATAATTCAAGATGTAGGACTTATGAAATATTTTTTCCTTAATGATGTTATGGTTGAAATCAAGTATATCTAGCTGTTATTTAATTCAAAATAAGTATATGAGCACAGATACGAGAAACAGATTTTTTTCTTTAAATTAAAGTTTATTGGGGCGACAATTGTTAGTAAAGTTACATATATTTCAGGTGTAAAATTCTGTAATACATTATCTATATCTCACATTGTGTGTTCACCACCCAGAGTCAGTTCTCTTTCCATCACCATATATTAGACACCATTTACTCTCTTCTAGAGATCGCCCCCCCTTACCCTCTGGTAACTCCTAAACTATTGTCTATGGAAACTGAGATTTTAATCATTAGGAAAAGAGGGCTGTAATTATTTTAAACCAAAAGAACTATAAAACTAACTTTCATAAAATTATATAAAAGCAAAAAATACAGGTGTCTTTCCCAAAGAGTTGTAAGATGACTATACTGGAAGTTAGCAGCATGGACTGAATTTATTGGGAATCTCTTTAATCCCTATAATATTAGGAAAGTAATACATAAGCACACCGTATTTGCAATAGCATAATTTTAATATACAGAGTTTATGATGCAAAAGAAAGCAATGCCTATTGACTGTTACCTATCCTGATAGAAGATTTAAGACCTCACAAAACTGCTCTTAAAACACAATTCATTCATTGCATCCTATCTCATCACTTAAGTGGTCAAGCCAGCACATCCCAAAGTTATTATGTTGGAGGCTCCTATTTTTCAGTATAATTCATTTGCTCTATTATTGCAGTATAATTCATTTGCTCTATTATTGATTAACTCACAAACTAAAGTGTGTATGTGTGTGCACAGGTTTATGAACAAACGCAAATTACCCTTGAATTATTATGGTGTATGCAAAATTTGTCTTATAAAGAGTTATACAAATGTTGAGATTTCTTGAAGTTAGGGCTTTTTGAAGTTAGCTGAAAACAAAATCAAAATGTTGTGAAAGCTGTTGTTTTTTAGAAGATAAGTGTTTAGTAAAATAACTGAAATAAACAAAATAATATTAGAAAAAAACTTCAGCTATGCTAGAATAATAACTTGTAGTTATTTCAAAAATATTATTTTGCAATGTCAGGTATATTTATCTTTTAATTCCTTTGTGAAAGTAAAGAGAACTTATTCCAAGTGAAAGACAATATGTAAGAAAATATTGTTCCTACTCGAATGTGAACTCTAAGTAGAAAGTCAAGTGTAAAATTTTTTGGATTGAGAATTGCAGACTGAGTTCAAGTTCTGGTTCAGCCATCGGGGGGCTTTGAGTAAACAACTTAACCTTTCTGTTCTAAGGTCAGCAGAAAACAGTGCTTAATTAGATTATCACCTAAGTCTCTTTCAAAATTTAACTTCTATGAATCTAGGGCTTCCAAAATTTCTGGAAAAAAATAGAATAATCCAGCTGGAAATAGGTCAAGATATAAGAGATTGCCTCAACTTGGTGAACTAATATTTTCTAAGTGACACGTGCATGGTATTTGTTATGCACGAGTAAAAGATTCACTTAAAGTGCAAGATAGACCTATGGGATTTAAATGTAACAGCACTAAAAGATAAGCAATATATTTTCAGGTTCCACATTACAAATTACTTCTAAGAAATTATTTGTTGAGTTTTGTGTGATAGCTAAGGAAAATATCTGTAATTATCTGAAATGGATATTACAATTCTTTTACATTTCCAACTGTGTATGTCTTCTTCTTTCCTTCCTTCCTCCTTCCCTCCCTCCTTCCCTCTCTTCCTTCCTTCCTTAGCTCTTTCCTGCCTTCCTTCCTTCCTTCCTTCCTTCCTTCCTTCCTTCCTTCCTTCCTTCCTTCCTTCTTCTCTCCCTCACTCCTTCCTTTCTTCTTTTCTTCCTCCTTTCTTTTTTTTCTTTCTGGCTTGCTTTCTAGTGTTTGTATTAAGTACCTAAATTGTGTTTTAAGTAATTATTGCTGATTTACAAAATAATTAAGAGGCAAGCAGCATATTATTTTGCGCCTATTACACATTTATTCCATATATAAATATCAACATATTTTTGTATTTCTTTTTTAAATAATGTTAAAGATTAAGATAGATTTTTATAATGAAAAATACACTAAAGATTCTGAGTAGGACTGTGGACTTCACAAATAATTTGGTGATTCAGAAACAATTTGAAGCCTGTCGACATGTGTCAAAAATGCTAGTTGGATTTTTATCCTGTGGCAGTTTAAAAATTAGAGTTGTAGAAATCCAGTACAAGAAGGGCCCCTAGGGACTATTTGGTTCTGTCTCTTCCCTTTAGGACTGAAGAGTAGGACTGAGGATGTTTGGGCAACTCATTTGAGGTCATACAACTGGTACCAGAGTTAGTACTGCAAAGTGGTGCTCTGCCTCCAGTCCAAAGCCAATCGTTTCCAGCCCAGCATTACGCCTTCCTAGAAGTGATTCATTGCTCCATGCTTCCCACTGCATTCGCGCACCCCAAATACTTTGTATTGAGACTATGATACGTTAGCACAGTGATCTGTCTGCCAAACACTAGCTCAGCACTGGTACTGCTGCCATCTTTGGACAGGAGGCTTATCCAGATATCTGGATAACAGTTGGAATGCAGTACTATTTTGTTACTATTTAATTTAAAAGAACCGAATAAAATAAATAAATAAATAAATAAAATAAAAGTACTACAACTATTGACTAAATTGTTGGCTCATAAAATTAGTTCATTTGAGGTACAGACAGGAGTCCCTCATACTTTTCAATATGCAGCATCTAACAGAGTGTCCGCTGTTCCATAAGTATTCAACAAATTCTTGTGAAATTGAATTGAACAAAAGTGAATTGAATTGTACTGAATTGAATTAAAAAGTGAGCTACCCATACTGGAAATTGTGGTAACTCAATGAGGCCACTAGGAGGAGATACAATTAAGAACATTAAATTAATTCTAGAAAACCACAAATGACAACTTTTCTCCAACCCTGAGTCTTATTTTAGTGTTAAAATTTAAACTAATATTGTACTTAGCATTTCAGAAGAAGATGAAAGTATATCATTATCAATACTTTTTCTTTACTAGATTGGGTAAACTGATAATGTGCTCTTTTTTTCATTGTTTGTTTTTTGTTTTGTTTTGTTTTGTTTTATTTTGTTTCAGGTGTTCAAAATGACATAGTAATTAGACATTTATGTACCTCACAAAGTGATCACCCAATAAGTCTGTTACCCATTTGACACTGTACATAATTATTGCAATATTATTGACTTTGTTCCCTATGCTGTACTTTATATCCCCATGACTAATTTTTTATTTTTTTTTAATCACTACTGCAGGTTTATTTGAGGGTGGGGTGGGGGATAATCTGGGAAAAACCTTGAGAATGTCCCTGCCATCCAGGGAAGATAACTGTCTTTCTTTTTACAATATTCTCCAAAGATGGGAAAAACCTGTCTTGGTCTAAATTCCCTATAAGCAAAGAAACAAGCAAAACCCTGTCTGCTATTAATCTTAAAATGATATATACAACACAGATGGTGGTAATGAAAGATGCAGTTGAAGGCTTCTCTATTATTGAAAAGTTTAAAATTTTGTAATGGCTGTACTATTTCATTTCGTCCCCTTCTGTCATTTAAATAATATATCTAAGACAAACAAAGAAATGTCTATAATAAATTACTATAAGAGTATACTTGGTTTTCTCAAGCACAAATCTGATGAGAATGGAACTTTAATGATTCTGACTCTGCCTATTCAGTCTTACATGGAACCATTAGATCAACAAAGCCAGCTGTTTTTAAGTTCCATTAGGAGCCAGTATTAAAATAAAAGTAAATATTAAGTCTGAACCTAATTCCATTTTACAAATATTGTCGTTGATTTTTAAAAATACTTTGCTTGATTTATCTTTTCAATTTTAACTCCTTCAACTTGATTGTAAAATATTTTTCCTTCTCATTTTGTGTGTCAAATATTATGTTGCTCCCTGGAAATAAGATTCTCTGAACACCCCCAACCCCCACCCCCTCCCTCCACACACACACATGATTCTACCCACCACTTACTTCGACCCTCCAAGAATATCTGAAGAAGTACAATTGTAGGACTACAGAGTGACTTTGTGTAAATTTACTCATGCATTTTATCATAGTTCTGTGGGAAGTTTTAGTAGTTCAGTAGGATCCTCAGAATTTGGGATGATCCATAAATATTTGGACAAATGGAGACTTATACTCCTACCAGATCAGATTTCAAAAACACAAAGGACGGACAGACTTTCTTAAAAGTCAGTTTATGTGCAGCAACAATGAAGAACATGTGGGAGGCATATACCTTATTTAGAGCCTGTTCGTCCGTCGTACAGTTCATGCATATTAGCGCATATGGAATCACTGTTAACACAATTTACATTTTAAAATCCTATGCTTGGGAAAGTTCAGTAATGCCCTCAGAATCTCCCTGCCAATATTCAGCAGAGCTAATAGTCAAATGATTTTCCACCTCCTTATTCCTGGCACGTGCTGTTTTCTCTATGGTTTCATTCCTCAGGAGTCTTTATAGTCTCCAAAGAGTCTCTTTAGTTTTCTTTCTTTTTTTGTTATGTAGGTAGGATCACCCGTCCAAAAGATTCTGATAAGTCTTTATATACTGACATGAAAAATTTCCTTTCCTTTATTTATTTATTTACTTATTTAGTAAATTTATTGAGGTAACACTGGTTAATAACATTACATAAATTTCAGGTGTACAGAATTGTTATTCAATGTTTGTATCCTCTGTTGCGAGCAAGTCTAGTTTCCTTCTGTTACCAGATATTTGACCCCTTTTACCTAATTGTCCGGCCCTTACTCCCTTCCCCTCTGGTAACCACCATTCTGTTGTCTCTATCTATGACTTTGTTTTGTTTTGTGTAAGTGGTTGTATTTTTTTTTTGTTTTATATTCCACATATGAGTGAAATCATAGGGTTTTGGCCTATTCTTTCCAACTTACTTCACTTTGTATAATGCCGTCAAGAGTCATCCATGTTGTCACAAATGGCAAATTTTATCTTTTTTATGGCTAAGTAGTATTCCATTGCATATATGTACCACCTCTTGTTTATCACTTTATCTGTGTAGATGGACACAGGTTATTTCCGTATCTTGACAATTATAAGTAATGTTGCAATGAATAGAGGGGTGCATATATATTTTCAAATCAGTGTTTTCTTATTCTTTGATAAATGCCCAGATTGAGGAATTGCTGGATCATATGGTAGCTCTATCCTTAATTATTTTTAAAAGAACGCCCATACTGTTTTCCACAGAGGCTGGACCAGTTTACAATCCTCCCAACAG
Organism: Rhinolophus sinicus; assembly: GCF_057876585.1. Classification (NCBI taxonomy): domain Eukaryota; kingdom Metazoa; phylum Chordata; class Mammalia; order Chiroptera; family Rhinolophidae; genus Rhinolophus; species Rhinolophus sinicus. The sequence continues at coordinate 127,161,056 of NC_142515.1, forward strand.
TGATGACAGTTCCCTTTCCTTCACATCCTCACCAGCACTTCTTGTTCCTTGTCTTTTTGATAATAGACATTCTAACAGGTGTGAGGTGATACCTCATTGTGATTTTTGAGTCCAGAGATTCTCTTAGCCCATTAGCTTTGGTAGCTACCTGTCCGCTAGCAGTATTGGGGGCTCTGCTAAGTGTTCAAATATAGCTCTCAAAGGCAAATGCAAATGATTATCCTTTATTCCAAGGATCTCTGACTTCTTCCTCTCCTAGCTCTGGCCTCTGAAGACTGCAAACCCCCTTTCCATCTCTCTCTCATAGGCCATCTTTTGACCTGACCCATGCAGTTTAACCCCTTAATCAGCCCTATTATTTTAGCAGCCTTTAAGTTCTTGGCTCAGATAAAGACAACACAGGGAAAATATTTAAAAGACATTTTCATTAATTTTCGAAGGTTTGAAATTAATTTTGTTCATTTGATAAAAACCTTGGGAAATTATTCTAGTCCAAAAAAAGTGGTTGTTATTAGGTAAATTTGAAATTGAAATTTAATTTATTTGCAGCTTGAGCCAGAGGAGAATTTTATCACTTCTCAGTAGAAACTAAATATGTGGTCAAAATAACAGGAGGAAACAAAGCTAGACAGCAATAGTGGTGAATCATTTTTAAATCCAAGAGACCCAAAATGTACACCTAGCCCGATCTGCATTCTTCAGAATATCTTGCTTAAAATTAACAAACGATCAATTAAAAAAAATATTTCTAAGACAACCTGAGATCATCGGCAGTAATTTCTTTACAGGTCTGAAATATCTTAATTTTATGAAAAGTTTTAAGTGTTTTCCATAAACTTTGTTTTGCCAACCCTTTCAAAAAAATTTTGAAGCCCTTAATTCTTTGTGTTAAATATCTCCCTGCTTAAATTATGTAGGCTAATTTTTGTTTTCCTGGGCTAATCCTGATTATAAAAATCTGCTTTGCTTTTTGTGATTAAAACCATCTACTGAATCACAATTTCACAGGTATATATTTTATATGTGATTATGTAATCATATTATTTAATAAAATGAATGGCCCGTTATAATGGGTACCTCAGTGAAGAAATAGTATGATCACCATTTTCACATTTATTTTTGATCATTTTTGTTACCATTGTCTACAGTACAGAGCTATTTTCAAGCCCAAATTAAAGGGAATCAAAATGCATTGCAATTCCCATGATTTTATTTTATAGTGCCTTAATTGTAATATTTTAAAACCTCTGGATTACGAAAATGCTCTATATCCATTAAATTTAAGCAAAAACCAAAAATATTTCACTAAAGTCTTCTAAAAACAGTCAGTCACACACACTAACTGATTTCTTTCTAAGCAGTAGTATTTTCATGTGCAGCTAAAATCAAATTACACTGTTCCCTGCTGTGACATACAAGTCTAACGTCATAGTTTAATGTTTGGAAATTTTTAAACAAGATAACATTGGCTACTACAGAAGACAAAGATCCATCTTAATTACCACTCAAGTATAATCCAAATGGAAATATTGGAGTTATGAGATCCTCATTTCTTTTTCAGCCCTTTATTAAACATACACAATACGTAACTGAATTGTTCCCTCTAAATATTTCTTAAGTGTTTTCACAATAGCTTTTAATGTATCTCTCTGCCAGGAGTCTCTTTTCTATCTTCCTTCTACACCACAGGGTTCTTTTTTCTAATCAAAATATGTTTATGTCACTGTATTCCTCTAAAAACAGAAAGCTCTTCTAGGCTACAGTCAGAATTGTTAGGATCACAGCTCGCAGGGCACATGTCAGCCGTGCATCCAAAGAAGTCTAGAATATTCTCAACGTGATAGGAGCGGGCTAGGTGCTGCGTATATGATGGGAATTTCAATGTCCTTTAAATACATACTACAATCAGACCTTGCATTTTTGTGAAATGTTTATCTAGTCTAAACTTTACTTTCTCTAGTCAGGATGTATTTTTCTCTACCTCTTTCTGTGTAGGAAGATACTGAGGGAGACCCAACAAGGGTCACATCAGAGCATATCAAAATGATAAATATCCCAGCACTGCATCAGAATTTACCTGACTATCTAATGAAATCAATGTACACTTTTGTGTGGGGAGAGAGATGGATGCCCATGTCCCACCCATGCAAACACTCGAACTGAAGTGATCCAGTCCGGGGACTGGCCGTTGCCTGAAAATGACCAAATGCCACATAGCATTTGGGAGAGAAGTAGTCAACGTCTCTATCACTTAAAGATGACATAGGGGATTGCAGGCTTTTATCACAAATAAATGTTTTTACAAGTACTTACTTAATAAAGCTCTACTTTTTATCCATTCCTACCTGAAAGAAAACTTTTTCTGATCACACTTCAGGAAGATCATCATAGCTGGTAAATTTACTTAGAAATGGAGAATATACTCCATATATGTATATTTTAAATCTATATTAAATATTACATAATTCCTATATACATATTATAGATTTATATATGTATATATGAACATACATATACATATATATATATATATATATATATATATATATATATATATATGTAATATGTATATATGTTTTTTCTCATTGGAACTCAGTGTGGAAAGCAAGGCGATATTAGTCAAGATATTCCTTAAATAACAATTGTGTAGAAGTCATGCTTCTGTCTTACGATAGGGGGTGTATAGTTATAACCAGCTGATCAGTTTTGCTAATGACACTGGAGCTGATGGGTTCAGGGTACCTAATAAGGAATGTCCTTACCCAAAGCGACTGTATGTCACGGCCATTCCATTGTTTCTGGTCAATGTCTATTTTAACTCCGTACATTTTAAAATCAGCAATGATTGCCAAGGAAATCTGTATTGTTCAGGACAGTTGCACTATTCTTTCTTAAAACAAGGGAGACTTTATTAAAAGCAAAGTTGTATATGGCAATTTTTTAGAGTTTTTATTTTACTACTAGTAAAAGAACAAAACATCAGACAGACCTATTGTTTGATCCATCTGGTGCTATATTTCCTCCACACAAGTCTTGTATAACACACACAATATTTCAACTGCAAATGTTGTTTGGCTTTTAAAACAATTGTCTATCAAAGCATCCAGGTCCCATTGATAATGGAGCAAAGCCTTTCCTGCAATTGTGAGCCAGGAAATGCTGGCCCCCCTTGGCAAGTCTCATATGTCCTGTTGCTTGTAATCTCCCTCCCTCCTTGCTGGAATGTGTTATTTTTAAGCAGCTAGACTAACAGGAAGAGAAAGTTGTTACTTCTTTTCATGTGATACAGGCAAGCAGGGGAAGGTAAGTGTGTAAGAATCAGGGCTGATCAAATCTTAAAACCACTTACCAGGTACCAAGTCACTGCTGTGAGGGAAATCTCCGGTTTCACACGTAGTCTCAAACCGATAGTAAGTTCCCCACTCTGTAGCCCAATACATTTTCCAGGTTTCTGGGAACTGAAAAATAAAGAAACAAACTGTACTGAAGGTGCATAGAACTTCATTGTTCTGTACTTACATGGATGAAAGAATATGTTTCATTTTGCCAGGAGCTGCCCTGAAAATAAATCACTTTAAAGGGAACCACAGAAATAGAGATACATTTTATTTCATGGTGATTAATGAATGTTGAACCAATATTCACTGGAATGTTTTACTGACCACCAAAAACAGAATTATAAAATTTGAAAAAGAACCACTCTTTCATACTTACCTATGTGAGAAATAGTATTATAGTACATTCAGTCTATCACATCAATTTACATAAAAAGTAATCTGTCGTCTTACTGGAATACTTCATCTTTTGTCCCCAAGAGAGTTTGCTTTAAAAAGAAGATGAGTTTTAAGAAAACAAAAAATGCCCAATGGCATGTTGAGTCTAAAAGGCACATTTCCTTGTGTCGTGTGGGAGACCCTGCTCGCTGCGCCATTTGTCGTGCGCGGAGGCCTTCTCGCCGCGCCATCTTTCAGGCGGGGCGGCCTGCGGGGTCTCTGCTCCCGCTCCCCACACAAGAACGCAGGACATGGTGAGGCCAAAAAGGAACACCCACGGAGCCATAGGTAGGGGAGTCACACCACTATGGTCTCACTGGAGGCTGGGCCCACTGGACGCTGACCTGCCGTCCGCCTTTCCGCCAACCGACCGACTGACTTTCTTCTCCACTTTCTCTTCTGTTCCGCTCCTCTCTGCTCTCCTCTTCCGCTCTCCTCGGCCCTCCTCTTCCGCCCTCTTCGGCTCTGCTCGGCTCTGCTCGGCTCTGCTCGGCTCTGCTCGGCTCCTCGGCAATCCTCGGCAATCCTCCGTAGCCGCAGCAGTTATACCAGAGGCCAATCGGCTAACCGGCCACAGCCCACAGCCAATCAGCCACAGCCGATGGCCATTCACCACCCGAGCCAGCACCCCTCCACGTGAGGCCGGGAGCCTGTAAACTACTTCCTGGGGCTCTGTCCCCACACCTTGTTCTTGAACAGACGCCATTGTGCCTTTGCTCCTGCTGTACCTTCTCCCTAACCGGCTCTTCTCCCACCGCGGCCTTTGACAAGTTTCCCTCTCTCCCTCAACCAGGCCTCTGCTCATCTGTGACCTTCTGATGACCTTATAAAATACCAAACCCCACCCTAATAAGCACTCTCCATCACCTGCCTCACTTTATGCTTTTTCATAGCCCTCAGCATCACTGAGAAACTCTCTATATATACTTGATTATTTTGTGTTTTTTAATTAACAATTGTTCCTCATTTAAAAAAAAAAAAAAAAGGAAAACGCATGAGAGCAGAGACTTTATTGCTCACTCTGCCATCCTGAGCATCTGTGAGAGTGCAGGCCATGGCAGGTGGAAGACACTCAATCAGCAAACGTGGCATGGTTGAAGGCGTTAATTTTCTAGGTCCATCTTTTTAAAATGTTCAGGGTATACCCTTGGTTCCAGTTATGATTCCTCTTACATAGGCAAATATGTAGTTCAGATAAATTGAAATGGTACAGAACACTGTAGTCTAGTTTATATAACAGCTATCACCTGGGTATTATAAATCCAGGTTTATAGATTATGCAACCATCTTTGTGTACATCTGCATACCAAAGAGTCAATGCTCTTTCAATGTCACAAACTTTATTAATACTTCCATTCCCTGCATTGCAACCAGAGGCCTCCGTGTCTATCCCAGGTTTACAGACCGATTCATGGCAGTGTCTTTCACTCATTTAAGTAGTCAGGTATAAGTACTAACAGATTCCACGTTGATGAGTATTGAGACCATCTCTGATATCTCGACTGTCAACCAGCAGCTTAATACTTTCTAATGCCTTATTTTAGAAAGTAAAAGAAAACCATGTAGAAATGATAAGTATGGAAGAGATACTATTTTCTTAAAATTGTATTCCTATTTTAATTTTAGGTCATCAATAGGGGTTTCCAGTTACAGGAAAGAGATCAGGCAATATTGCTCGTAGCCTTTTGCTTATTTCAACCCACAAGACTTGGAGTACATTGGTTGGCACTGGTCCCTCTGATCTTCTTCGTATAAAATGAGGCAGTTTAATATACAATGCTGTGCAGAGAGCAGAACGGTGCGTTTGTTGTTTTCTACCCTCCCAGGAGAAAACGTACACTCCATCAGAGACTTAGATGACTTAGCGTCTCCCCAAATCAACCAGTGCTGTCGGTTTACCTCTCTACACTGTCTCCATCCTCCCCTTCCCACCCCAAGTGACTTATCAAGTTTCTTGGTAGGAAAAAGACTTGCAGTAATGAGTTAAATGTTTCTACTTTTTTCAAGAACCTCCACATCTGGGCCTTACGTTGACAGAACAGAACTTCTAGGACCCAGTAATGTCACGTGGATCACATGGGTCTCCAGTCTTCTCAGATTTGCACTCCAGACATGTGGTTATTGCACAGGTCAGGTGACTGGGGCCCCCTTACAGGACAGCATTAAGTCTTAACCCAGATTGAAGTCACACGTTCATGCCTAGATCTGGTCCCTGTTCAGGAAGCCAGATTCAACTGAAACCTGACAAAAGACGAACATCTATTCACACATCCACCGTTTCCTCACCTCTGAGTTGAATGTCCCCATCTTCTCCAGGTTCCTCCCTGGGCTCACAGAGCTGTGCCTTTGTTCACTGTCTCTGTGCTCTGTGTTTCCTTGTTGTCTTAAACCTAGACCAGTCAGCCTGGGGTACATGTATCTATCTAACCTTTTGTCATCTCCACTTGAATTTCTCACCAGCATCTCAAACTTAACATGTCTCAGGCTAAGATCATAATCATCATTTCCCCTCAAAATTACTTCCCTCTACAGTACTGTTTCTCAGTCCAAAGCCCTACTATGCATCTAGGTGTTTGATCCAAAATTCCTACTCAGCCTTACTTCCTCTCTCTTCCTCACCCCGTGCACAACCAAATACCAAGTTCTGTTCTTAATGCTTCCCTCATGTTGCTGGAACCAGTAGCAACATGTTCAAGCATTGCTAAAAGCTATCACCAAAATAATTTCTTACAAAAAGTACCAGTGTTTATTTTGTAAATGCATTTAGCATAATATTTCCAGGACATTTCTTTCATAAAATGCAAATCATGTGTATCAATGCCATGCTATAGATCCTTTGTTTCCCATTTCCCATAGAAACACATCCAAAAATATTTAAAACGGGCTACAATGCCCACCATGATCTGGCTCTGTCTACTTCTTCAATGTCATCTCTTAGGATGTCCCTTGTGTTCTCTCACCTTCGCTGTCATGCATAAAAGGCCACATGCTCTGCCTGAAAGTCTATCACAGGCCGGTGCACCTAGGTAATCAGCATGCGTTCTTCAGGCATTGGCATGCACGGTGTCTCCTTTGAGACGTCAGGCTGATTGCCTGTTAAATACTTCACCACATTCTTGATCTTAATAGTTTTTAAAATGTAAAACAACTGAGTTCATTATTTACAAGTTTGCCTGTTTCCAACTGCCCCATTCTATTGAAAGTTCCATGAAGGCCCAGATCTTGCTAGGCATGGTCACCTCTATGTCCCAGAATGTCTGTTACAATGCCTGGTATCTAGTAAAGACTCAAATATTTGATAGATGAATGAAAACAAAACAATCACTGAGCAATTATTATGGCCAAGTCTATGTTTCCCAAGCTGGTGTTTCAAGTTTTTGAAGTCCATTCAGTATTCTTAGCTGCCAAGAGAAAGCTTGATTGAGTACCGTCTCCTGGCGAATCATACATTCTTTCATTTCTCTCTGTTTAAACGTGATTTCTCTCCTTAAAAAAGAAAAAAAAAAAAAAAAAAAATCCTTCCAGTATAAAGCTCCAATACCCGTAATAAAAGAATGACTGTGTCAAACAAGCAAATTGAAAGAAACTAACCAAAGATTTTATGGAGAGAAAGAAAATCTAAGATGATATAAGGAGACTATGAAAATTTTAATTTTACAGAAGATCGAAGTGGATAAATGTTCTATTGGAAGAGTAGCAGAAAGAACATTAGATTTAGTTAATAATGATAGTAAAAAGCAGTATCTTCTAAGCTGCAGGAAGAAAATAAAGTGGTAAATAAACAAATGGAGAGTATGCTAAAGAACTAACCCAGGGAAGTTCGTGTAAATAGGAATGAAAATGATTATGGTCGGCTATCTAGTTTTCACATGGCACAAGGAAGAAACTCCCAGTAGTGTCCACACCGTGGACAATGAAAAGATCAGTAGGAATGCTGGGCCCGGAGGATGAGGCTTCGCAGAGCAGGGTGGGCAGGCCTGGCAAATGCTCTGTAACAATCACACAATGGCCGAGTGATAAACGCACATCTGCTTTCTTTCTTTGTACACAAGACAATAAGTGCTTCCAGTTAACTTCAAGGTCTCACCCCTGGGAACTCTGATATCGCGGATATACTGTAAATTCAGACAAGACAAAAGGAGGCAAATTTATTGGGGGGAAAAAAGTAAATGCAAATTTAGAAAGCTCAGCTTGTAGACAATTGAAAGGAGGGGAGGGAGGGGATTGTTTCTAGATAGGATTCTAACTCACATGGTTTAATTTTCAAGTGATAAAGCGTAGCACAGTGCTGACCCTGAGACATTAGATTTAACAAGCAAAGTGCTTTGGAAGAAAGCAGTGCATGTTCATGGTTTTCATAGGGAGCAAGGCTATTATCCCCTTTAGAGAGAATTTTCTGAGTATTAATTCGCTTTTAAGTAATTTATTTTTTTTATCCTTAGGCTTCCTGAATTTTCTTAACTTCACTCCTTAATGTAAAACCCATTTCTCATTGTGTGTGTATAAAGCCCTGCCATGACCCGGTGACCTGGGCCTCTCTACCTTGCTCATCTCTTTTTCTAAGTTCCCCCCTCCCCCATCACCCCACCCACCCCAGTTGCTCCCTCTGCTTCCTCCTCACTGACCTCTGAGACATCAAGTCACTCCTACAACAGGGCTTTTGTCCTCAGTCCCCTAATACAGGGTCTCTTACCACCTCCTGCCCCATGGGCCCTCCCTGGAAGTCTAGCAGTGGAGGAAAGCCAATGGATACTTCTCAGAACGATGTTTTATAATGCATACAATGTGCAGGAGTATAAATGTAGCTGATTATATGGGAATAAAACTATCAAAAATATTTTAAAGTATGCTTCTTTATTAATTCATCAAAATAAGATGTAGCAACAAGTCTAACAATACCCGTAATGGTGAGTGCAACTGTTTTTCACAATGTCTGCACACTGTTGTCTAAAATCCAAATACCTCTAAATTGTTTGGCTGACGGAATCACAGTTGTTGCTAGGATTCCCGTGGATTCTTGATAAAATTCAAAATTTAAGGGGATGTGAAATTTCAGTTAGCGGTTAATGAGAGTAATATTTTAATTCTTTTTCTAAATCAGGTTCACGGGCAACTGAGTTCTAGGGGGGACGTCTAGATTTAAAGCTCCTGCTTAATGAAACGTTGTTTTCCCAAGCATCTATCTGCTTCACTCATATCTCACGCCCTTCAATTCTCTACTTAAGTGTCCGGTATGCTAAGGTTTTCCCTGAGCACTGTGAGTGAAATAGCACCCCCCGTGTTAGTTGTTTCACATCTTCCTTCCCCTATTTTGTTTTTCTCCATAGCACTTGCTGAGCTGCTTTACATTCACTGGTTTATTTATTTTCTATCTCCCCATTGGTATGTAAGTCATATGAAATCGGGTTTTCCTTTTACTTTCTTTCTTTTCTTTTTCTCTTTTCTGTTTTTTTCAGTCACTGCCATATCCCCAGCATTTTGAACAGTGCCTGGCACAGAGTGAGCTGTCCGTAGCTATCCATTGAATGTATTGGATGAATAAATGACCTTTTCCCATGGTCTGTGGAGCTCTTTAAGATCTCACCTCTGATTGTTTTGCTAGTCTCATCTTGCACTGTTCCCTTCTTGACTTCTTGTACCCCAGCCACTCTTGTCTTCTGTCTGTTTTTAGAAGGAGCCAAGTGCCATCCTGTCTCAAGGTCCTGGTCTAGGCCTCCCAGACCTTCTGAGGTGGTCCTGTTGCATCCCTCTCCCACTGCACTTGGCCTGGTGAGCTTTCCCCATCCTGCAAGTCCTGGAATCCCTCATTTAACACCCCGCACAAGGTGGCTCTCCCTGTCACATCCACTTACAGGCAATTCCGTATTTCTTTCATTACAGTTTTCAGGAATGTAAATAAATGATTATTTGTGAAATCTTTCATTTAGTGCTGTTGTTCAAGTTGCACTCTGGCTTGCTGGAAGCAAGTCACTCGCATGTAGAAGTGGCACCAACACTGAAAAAAATAAAATGCATAAACCGAGAAGTCACAAAGACAATTCTCTACAGAGTCTTCTAAATGCAACACTTGGAATATAATAACAAAGTTAGTTGGCCTAACTTGAGCAATCATTGCTTGCACCTGTTGTCTTCGAATTAAATTCTAATGAGATGGCAGAGACTCCCTCATAAATATTTATGAAGACAAGGAGTTTGGCACACACTGGCCTTAGGCTACAAACCCTAAGTGATGTTATTTCTTGTTCAGTAGCTTTCCAATATCACAGCCACCAGTTCCATCTTTAAGTGTTGCCAAAAATTTGATCTCTAGAAGGAGCTTTTGTTTTTTGTGTGTTTTTTTTGTTGTTGTTTTTTCTATCTTGATTATAAACCTGAATTTAGTAGAGACTCAACATTTTCATATACTTTTATCTTAGGTACAAAGAGCTTCTTTATTTCATCCTTAAACCACTAGCTTTCAGTACGCAAAATCCAGCATTAGAGATATGCTTCATAAAGTAAGTCGTGTAAACAGAAGGGCCCCTTCTCTCCTTTTTCAGTTCTATAGTTTACAATCATGGTTAGGACAGTGGCGTTGGATCTTAAGAGTGAGGAATATTTAGTGCAGACATTGGAGCTAAAGAAAGATTTTAAAAACAGGAACCAAACCACGATAACAAATCAGCAATGTAGTTAGTCCTCAAGGAGGAAAGGCATCTATCTCCTAAATACAATTTCATGTCTTCAGCAAACACCTCCAGGTTTTCTATCAGCAATGCATGTATTTTGTCACATTTCTGGAATATTTTATTACTACTTGTCCAATTGTAATTAGCTGTTTGGGTATTTTATTTTATTTTTTATTTGTATTTATTTTTTTGCCATGCTCCTCTGTCTTTATTAGGTGTCACAACACTATAGCTCAGTGCCAGTATTTTAAAGAAAACCCTGTGGAGTAGTGAGGGCCAGATGCTATCACTGATGAACAGTACAGAAAAAGAGACTCAAGGAATGTTAAATAGATTATTTTGAATTTTAATTCCTGGGGATTATTTGAGAGTAGAAAAATAACTGAATTTCTGTCAACATTATTACGTGGAAATCATTTTCACTTCCATCTAACCCTTTTGAATAAGAAGCAAATATACCCAAGAATCTCTTGAAAGTTACAGAAATGTGGATAATTGTGAAAGATAATTTGTGTTGTTGTTGTTGTTGTTGTTGTTTACAAATTTGAGCTCTTTTGGAGGATTTGCTTTTTTTTTTTTTAATAAAGACAAAAAGCTGCTCTTGAAATGGTTATAAGCAAAATGAATTAAACTACTGAAAAGACAGAATCTACTTTGAATAAATATTAATCAATATATTCCTGAATTATTTTTTCAGCAGCTTAGAAATTCCCACGATAAACAGTATACTTTGTCAGTATATTTATGAAAGAGAAATAGTGGTTAACGATTGAATTATTATATATTTTTGACTTGAATCCCATTGATCCTAGTAAAGTCCTGACACTGTTCTGTTGCGCTAGAAGGAGGTCCATGGTTGGTGTGCTCACCGGTTTGCATACACATATATAATGTCACTGCCAGTTATTTAATGTACTTGATGACGGTCACTTAAGCAAGAATTACTTTCGCCCTGAGTACTCACACACATACTCACACAGTCTCTCTCTCTCTCTCTCTCTCTCTCTCTCTCTCTCTCTCTCTCTCTCTCTCTCTCACACACACACACACACACACACACACACACACACACGGGTTCACAAAGCTAGTTTTGAGAAAAGTCATACAAATTTTTTTTTACGATAACTTATCTCCACTGTACAATATAAACAACTAAGCTTCATACCAGTAGGAAATGAGTGATAAGTCATTTCTGAGCAGCATAATAGCAGTTTTAAAGATCTCCTTTGATTTGCCTTATTCCAAATATTTGCTTCTAGAGATTTTTTGCAAGTTGAACCATGAGTTTTGTTCATGTGTGCCCATCTTCATTAAATACATTTTTGTTCACCTGGTGAGAAAACAATTGCAAAACAACTGCTTATCAAAATTAACATCTGTAAAATCAAACCAGTAATCAGCAGCAGCAGCTTCAATGGGTTCAGTTATAGAAATCTTTTGTAAGGGTTGAGGAAAAGAAAGTTTATATTGGAATAATGGGATATATTTAAGAAGCAAGCAATTCAGGAGAGATAGTGATTAACTCATCGTAGGCAGAAAAAGGAAAGGTTTGAAAGTATTGTGTATTTGAATAAGTGTCTGCAGAAGAGTAGACATATTCTACGTAGAAAAAATTGACAAGACAGTAACAAAGCATTAACAAAATGAGATAATAATATCCCCTCTCCTGTCAGAGGAACAGGCAGATATGCCAGAAGGGAGTAAGGGAGGGAATATATATATATATATATATATATATATATATATATATATATATATATACATATATGTGTCAAAATTGATGACACATCATAGACTAAATCTTGAAATGTGAATATACATTAAATCAGCTGTGCACTTTCTAAGAGGAAAAAAAATAAACTACAGTGCTGTTTATTTTGCAATCATATAAATAGAAAAGCAGCTTCATTAAGAAAGACAAAGTGGTAATCAGCTGTGAGCGTCTCTTCCTCTTGTTTGACCCTGTTGCCTCTGCTTGTGCTGGTGGCTGCTGGGCCAGGGCAGAGGTTGCACAGATGCTGTGCAAGCCTCCGAGCTCCACCTGATGCTGCCTTCCTCAAAGGGCACTCAGGTAAAGGGAAGTAGCACAGTGTGGTCCACGCATGCAAAGAGGGTGGGAAGGCTGAAGCTTCCTGTATCCGCCTGAGCATCCAAGGCAATTGCATTGGAGTAGGTTCAGGCAGGGAATGTTTGAGAAGCAAGGGGCTCAGCTCTGTCTTTTGGCTGAGCTGTTTTCTAAGGAACCTCACTACCTCCCTTAAGAAATTACGTAACTTCAGGGATTTGTTTTCCTGTGTAGATTATTTAAACTAAGCTGAATGCGGCTGTCAATAAACAGGAGAGCTTGACGGGGTAAAACTGGAAATATCCAGAATATGTTTTATAAAATTGTACTTGAAGATGGGCATCTCTCCCTAAAATCTTTAATAGAATCTGTATTATTGGCCATACCATCCTGTGGTCAGGTTCTTGAATTTCTAAAAAATGTACAAAACGCAGTGTGGAGCGAGAGGATAGGTACTCAGGGGAGGCCAAGCAAATATGGATTCGACCTGGATTTTGTAAATTATAGAGAAGCATTATATCATTTAGTGAAAGAAATATTAGCTGTTAATTAAATATGCATTTGTATGTGAAGCTAGACATAGCTTAAGAAAACAAACTCATTCCCTCCTTATCTAGAATATAATTAAAGTTGAAATAAAAAATTCTAACAGTAAGAAATGCGTTATTTTTAACTATATTTTTTTGGGGGGTGGGATGGAGAGATTTCTTACAGTTATTTTTTCATACGAAGAACTATGACAGTGCACCACGTAGCTAACAAAGCTTGTTTGAAACACATTCATCTTGCTCTGTTTGGATCGTAATACTTCATGTTGAGTCCTTATGATGTGCTTGTCATTGGCTCCTGTGACTCTGCACAAGTCTAGGGACCTCATGGGGAGCTTTGAGATATGGTGGTCCCACAGGCTCCAATGAAGGGCTCCGCAGACGTTATCTCATCCTCACTCCATTCCTGTGAGGCAGGTTATGTCATCTGCATTTTATGGGCTGGAACCTGAAGTTCAGAGAAGAGCAGTGCCATGTCCAAGATCCCTGAGAGATGAAGCTGCTAGGTCAGGATTCACCCCAGCCGTTCACCCCCTCTAGTCCCAACAGTGCCGCCGTGCCAGGAATGGGACCGTGGTTGGAGGCCGAGCTGATGCCAGGGAGGCTGAGTGCATGTGAGGCCATCAGAAAGCAGAGGCAGAGTCCGTGTTCCTCCAAACTTTAAGTGAAATTGTAAATGTAAATAGAATGATTTCCACCACCAGGAAGTGCTAGCTCTCCCCTCAACACAGAAACTGTTACAATTTCACCCAAGTTACCTACAAATAGAAAAAATTTTTCAGATTCAGTTACATTTTAACATTTTGCAATGGAGAGATTGCTTTATTTTTCTTTTATTTCATATATACCGTATTTCCCCCAAAATAAGACCTAACTGCAAAATAAGCTCTCCCATGATTTTTCAGGATGCTTGTAATATAAGCCCTACACCAAAAATAAGCCCCAGTTAAGACCATCAGCCAGACGGACGCATTTAGTACATCCGTTTCAACACACAACGGACGTATTGAATTATAAAATAATATTAATATATAATTAAATATCAATAAATAATATTATTGACATTAATACTTAAAATAAATGATAATATAAATTATAATTAAGTATTTGTAAATACCCAAGGAAGCACCTTTGGACGAGAGGTAAACGCCTATGTAAACAGATGAACTCAAGACTTATTGCTGAATGACCAATTGGAGTACAGACACAACTCACGAATAACATGCGCACTTGATAACGAACGGACGTGGTTGTGTCTAATATGAATCTTTATAATACAATATGTTGTGTGTTGTAATGGACATACTTAATGCACTCGTGTGAAATAAAGAAACATTTTCTGAATTTTGGTGCCTGCAATGTTTCGTCGTTTTTGTGTGGACCATCATTCTTAACTGTCATCATTTTAGTTGCCCTTCCTGTCTTGTAAGTCTTCAGGTAACACTTGATTTAATGGTAGATTTAAAGGGAATAATATTTTGACACCCAGACAAGATGAGTGCAAAAAGAAAGAGCTATTCCGTCAAGACAAGAAAGGAATCGTGGAATCTTTCAGCTTTATGCAAAGAGAAGAAGTTGGATCTCCAAATGGTCTGAAAATGTCAAGCAGAGTACGATAACCTCAATCAACAGGTGGGCGAGGGACGAGGGAAATGCTAAGAAGTGCAAGTGTGGATCAGGTCAGCAACCATTATTTCCTGAGCTGGAAAACATCATCTGTGAATGGACTGCTGACAGCAGAGCAAAGGCTTTGGTTGTGTGCAGGGCTGATACTCAAGCATTTGCCTTTGCAATGGCACCACAGTTAGAAATATCCCCAGAAGAATTCAAAGCATCACAACACTGGCTGGATGGCTTCCTTCAGCAATATGAACTGTCTCTAAGATCGACAACACTGTTCAAGCTGTAAGATACTGAAATTATTAAACATACACTTGCATTCAAGTCCTTTGTTGATGGCATCGACTTTTCTAAATACCAACTCTCCAACATGATTGCTATGGATGAAACTGCAGTGTTTATGGGCCAAGGATCTCAAATGACAATTGATCAGAGGGGTGTCTCGTCAATCTACATTCCCTCCACTGGTTACAAAAGTGCACGTGTTACCTGTATTTTGGCAGTTCATCTGGATGTAAAGAAAGCTTCACTTCTAATCTAATCATCACTAAGAGCAAGAAAGATAAAGTGGAACGTGTTCAGGCATTTATTTTCTTGAAATCGAAAAAGCCTGGTGCACACAGCAGTTATAAGGAAGTGGGTCAATTTAATGCTGCCACTTCTTTTGTAAGGTGCCCAAAGACAAAGTTAGTCTGTGATTCAGCCAGCACTCACCGCGCTAAAGACCTGAAGAACTTCCTTGCAGAGAGAAGAATAGATGAAATAATGATTCCCGCAGGAATGACTGCCTATCTCCAGACTCTTGATATTGCAATAAACAAGCCATTCAAAGACAATTTGCACATGGAAATCAATGACTACACTGAAAATAAAATGGAGAGAAATCAGCGTGGAAACCTTGTGAAGCCTAGCCTGCAAGAGGTAGTGACTTGGGTGAATAATTCATGGGATAAAATCACTGAAAGCTGTGTTGCCAGTGCACCATGATCAGGCTACATGGACAAGACGTGCTCACTTAAGGAGAGCTCTATTGCTGGACCTGAGATATTAGGGCCAATGGTTCTACAGGAAATGGAGTCGCAAGAAATTCAAGCTTAAATTCGGGATTTGGAGAGTTATGACGATGTTCCAGAAGAAGATGACATGACTGTATTTGAATAAATGTAGATTTTTGTGCCTGAATAAATGTACATTGTTGTACATGAATAAATGTAGATTGTTGTACATGAAAAAGTAAGACATCCCCTGAAAATAAGCAAAAATTCATATAAGACCCGGTCTTATTTTCGGAGAAATGCGGTATGTATATATGCATGTATGTACATTTTATGTGTCTTTATGGATTTCGTATCTGTTACTACAAAGCTGATCATCTTTTCTGATATATCGTTAGAAAGGTAATTTGTGATTTTTTTTAAGACTTTAGATTTGAGTACTTTTTCTAATCTTCAAGGAGTTTTGCTGCTAGTATTTCTATTTTACTGCTTTTTTGTCTCTGTCTCTTTGCTTTACATACTCACTGACTATATTGTATTAGGTTGGTGCAAAAGTAATTGTGGTGTTTGGAATTATTTTTAACCCTTTAAAATGAAATTACTTTTGCACCAACCTAATAAAACTGCATTGTAGACTTTCCTTTCTACTTATTCTGAAACATCACGGCTCCTTTCTTTCCACTGCCGGTTCCTTAGTGTCGCACTAATTTCCGGTTTCTGGCCACCTCCATCCATTTGTACATGTTTTCTTGGGGTTCCAAGCCCCCAGTATAAGATTAACCTCCGACCTTTCCCAGACTGGGTCTCCGTTCTGTTCGCTGCCTCCCTAAGTGGGCTGACAGGGAGCATTTCTTCTGTCTGATGTTTTGGGAGAAAGAAGGTACACACTGTAGGAAACAACGTGTTTGTCATTTTTCTGTGACCTTTCCCTGATTTCTTTTTCAAAGATTCTTTGGCCTCTAAATGTTTCTGAGCGACATTGCTTAGTACACTGAAGATGGGCTTCCATTCAAATGACTGCTCTAACCCCTAGTGTTCCCTTTAACTTTATTTAGCACATTTTATTGCTGCCCTACTAAAGATTCCTTATATTAACACCACGACTTTCCTCAAAATAAAGTCATATTTAAGTAGTACTATAATATATATATATATAGTTTCAATTAAAGTGCTCTGAAACCCATTCATTCAGTGTGTTTACTGGAAGTATTGGAAGTATCGTTTGAAAGGTAAAATAAGTTATAAGCACATGACTATACTTTTCCTGGCGGAGACCACAAGATAATTTCTCTCATGTATCAAAATTAGGAATCTTTCCTTGTGCCTTACCAGTGGCATGAATGAAATGTCATCTCCTGAGCCCTTTGACCCGTGTACCTGACTGTTTATGTCTTTCTTCATAATAGCTGTTTATGAGGCTTTGAGATAAATATGTGTACAGAATTTCATGACTTGTCCCTTGAGCGTCTCGTCCTGCTGCATTTTGTTTTATTTTTTTCCCTATCATAATCCCATGCTTCATTTTTCTCACCTATTTTAACTTTGTTTTGTCCTGCAGATATCTTTATCAGCCTTCATTAAAACTTTCTAGAATATAATAGAGTATACACATTTCATTTAATTAAAGAAATTCAACAAAGGAACTTCTGAGAGATGGTTCCTGAATGAGCAATAATATTTAAATGTGATTACATCAACAGTTTAAAATGTGTAAAATAAAAGTAACTAGAAAAATATAGATCCAAAAGGACACTTAAATTTATTAGCAAATTCACACCAAACTCCTTAATTTTTTTGGAAAATTTTATGATATCTAGATCAGGGGTATCTAAATAAAGTTTTATTGGAACTCAGCTACATCTATTCATTTCCAGATTGCCTGTGGCTATTTTCAGCCTGTAATAGCAGAATTAAGGAGTTGTGCCAAAGAGCATATGGCCTACAAATCCTAAAATATTTACTACCTGGTGTGTTATAGGAAAAAGTGTGCTGAGGCCTGGTCTTGAAGGTTGTATTAAACCTGCTGAGTTCTTTTCAGCAGTGAGGGTTACACCTGTGCAGTGCCACCTATGGCGTGTTCAGGAGGCCCTAACTGGAAATGTGTTACAGTGTATCTGCTAAAGAAATCCCCGACTCTGTTTTCTCCATCAACATGAACTACAGCACAGTCCTCTGGGGTCAAACATAACCTACTCATCAGAAACAGTTATTTATTTTAGAGAATGTGTACAAACATAATTCACATGTCTATTTATGTGGGGTGAATACCCAGACAATGTACAATAGATTTATTATGTAACTAAACAATTTCCACCTACGTGGAGAAAATATCAATTTTCCTAATGGACTCACACATTATATAGTTCATATAGTTAAGATACTCTTCTATTAAAAAAAAAAAAAAAGTGAATTAAATCTGTCAGGAGACCAAAAATGACCTAGTAGAAACAAAATGGACAACCTCTGTTTTGATCAGCTTAATACAACTACTTATCTCACGAAAGCCAAGCCATCTTTTCCACCCATATCACATGCGTCTGTGTGTCTGTTTGGGAAAAGGCTCTGAAACCTAAGGGGAGTTATTATGTTACTGATGAAAAGCTTCAATCTGTAACACATATGTGCATTTCAGTGTATAGTATCTGCTTATTTTCATTAAATTGCATTAAATGCTTCAATATGTAGCAGAGTCATCTTCCTTAGGAAGCATATACTTCTGGAATTCTTTGTGGTATCCTCATGAATCCCTTTACCATGCACACATGGCATTCTGCCCCCACTGGTCTCATTCTTTCCTGTCCCCTGCTATATTTATTAAGACAGGGAACTTTTCCTTTTTTACTCTAAGCTTTTGCTCTTGTCCCCAAGCTACTGTTTTTGAACTAAAGGAAAAGGCAAGGGGCAATACATTTGAGGAAACATTGTAACACTACTAGAAATTACTGCATGATGTCTGTTTTCTTACTTAAAGGCAGAAACAGAAGTTTTCTCTCTTTCTTCCAAACTACTGTACTTAAACCTAAGCTCAGACTTGAAGTAGCAGAACAAAGAAAGCCGGTGTTTTTCAAGCTGGGGCAATTTCATCATTCATACATATTCATCATATTAGGCGTACAGAAATAAATAATCTTTTTTTTCTTTGCAAATTTTTATTCTCTGCTACAAGGAATACATTTATATATGAATTATTTAAAAATAGTTGATTTATTTCAATTTTCTTCTTTCAACATACCTTATGTCATTACTAGAAAAAAATAAATGCAAACATACTTCAATATTTAAATATTGTTTTATAAACATATTTTTGTAAACATCTGATAGCATACAGTAGCTTAACTTTTCACTTCTTTTAGTTTAACCCTGCATATTTGCACCCACTTACATTCGTGTGCCAGACAGTTAGTAAAAGCTAAATCAAGTTTCTTTTTAATCAAACTTAACTTCTTGTCCCCATATCTATCTTGTTTCCAAGTTTTGTACTTCACTAACTAAAATCCATCATCATATTAATTTTGAGGGAAAATGACCCCTTTTGGAAATATAGAAATCAAAGACATAAGCTGTTATTTATATTTTGTATTCAGGAAAACAAGTGAGATGTCAGAAAAAATGATGAACTTCAATCATTGCTTATTAATTTTAAATACAAATATGTGGGGAAAGAATAAAAATGTGGGGGAAGGGCATATGGCATACTGAGAGATACATAAGTGTAGCCAAGAGCGTATCTAACTCTGGAAATGAAGCAAGTGCAGAGCTTGATGAGATTGTTTTCTCGCATCGCGGTGAATCATTATAACAAGAAAACTCACACAGTTCAAAATCTTGTGTTTACATCATCCAGGGATTGCTGCAGCTTTGTCACTTCCTACGCCTAGTGGGGGAATCTCAGGAAGGTGGCAAAGGTGACAGTCACAGCACTGGCTGTAGACACTCATTAGCACTGAGCACAGCCCTGGTCTCTGGTTTCCTCTGCCCCACTTTTGAATCCCACTTTTGAAGTCGGAGAACCCTCATGAGGCGGCAGGAGAGGGAAGAACTTCCTTCTCAGTCTAGGTGCTTATAGCTGTTTTAAAGTAAGGACATAATCCTTATCAAGTTTAAGTGGAAGAAGTCAAATAATGTTTGTTTTCACTAATAGGCTTACTGCCTCATAAAATAGCTCACCTGTATAAAATAAATAATTCATAATTTATTGTCCATAGTAATGGTAATGACAATAATTAATAGCATAATAATGGTACTATGTCAGACAATTTCTAAGCAAGCAATTTACACATAATTAACTTTTTAAATCTTCAACTCTTGACAATAAGTCTGATGCAAAGAAAGATGAAACAATTTGTCCAAAGTCACACAGAAAGGATAAACTATCCGTCTCCTGATCCTAACCACCTCTCCAAGCTCATATTAAAATAAATACATATGTACTTTGAGGTCTCAGATTTTTATCAAAATCCCTCTAGCATTAGCATGAAGCACAGGTTCTACTACAAAATAATGTGTTCCAGTGAGTGTCACATGTCCTTTGAGATGCTGGAGACCGCGCTGTGTAAAGGTGCCACACCCAGCTAGGATTTGCCCCGGGAACAGTGGTCCTGCATGAAATCTCTGTGCCCCACTCTCCTATTCTGTAATGACAGTGCCTACCCCATGGAGTCATCGTCGTGGTTAAGGGAACTGATATCCATCCAGTGCTAAGGACACTGTCTGGCCCATGGGAGGCACGACAGACGTGGAACTGATGGTTCTGATTACGACTATTGGGAGTTAAATGTGTCCCAAAAAGATGTGTCGAAGTCCTCATCCCCAGTGAATGTGACTTTATTTGGAAAAAGATGCAATCGGATGGAGGATAAAGTCAAACTGGATTAAGGTGAGCCCTAAATCCAATTCTGTTGTCCCCATAAGGAGAGAGAGCTTTGGAGAAACAGAGGCACAGAGAAGGACACATGATGACAGAGGCAGAGGTTTGGAGTCATGTTGCCACAAACCAAGAAATGCCAAGGATTGCAAGCCAGAGCTCGGAAGAGGCAATAAAGTATTCTGCCCTTCAGAGGGAGCATGGCTCTGCCAACACTTTGATTTGGGGCTTCTAGCCTCCAGAAGTGCAAGAGGATATTGTTGTTAGTATTACTATTATTATTATACCTCAGGTTGAAGTTTATTAATTCAGTCTGAAATCTCTAATAATTAGTATATGTCAGAAATCATGCTAATCTAAAATTGTATGGTTTAAAATATCTTTGTCTAAATATGGTCTACTCATTATAAGCCTCGGGGAACTTTAGAATCAGAGTGTAAAATTTGGAAGTGAAAGTGAAGTTTATGAATTTGAAATTGTCCACACAAGTCAGTGCCAGGATCTTGTTACTGGTTCCCACATCACATGTCACAGATGGCAAGTATCAGTCTCTGTCAGTCTGAGGAAGAACCCGGAGAAGTAAACTAACAGGAATCCGGCACATATTTCTGGAGGATAACGCCATTTTGAGATCTGGAAATTCATTTTATTCCTTGGTTTATTCTGGTTAAATTATTTTAAAGATTTATTCTCTTATCCGTGTATCAAGAATGTGTTTTCTGCTGCTCATTCCAGAGGAAAGGCGATGAACCGTCCTGGCAAAGCTTATCATTTTTGCTGAATTGTAATATGGTAAATTAAATATTGGGATTGAAATTGGACTATCAGAGGAGATGACGGCATGCATTCCAGATCTGAGAATGAGTTCATGTTCTCTTTTTGGGCCACGACAAAAGAAAAGCATTTCATCCATGTGGAAGAATATGGAGAAATAAATTATTTTTATGTTATGTAGCAGAAGTTGCTAGCTACACACTTCTGTTATGTTTGAGTCAGTATATGTTTTGGGGGTGTATTTTTTATGTCAATTAGTCTATCTTAAATACACACACACATACACACACACACACACACATTACCATTCTCAGTTGGTCATTACATCAAGCAAAATGCACAGTACGAAAACAGCTAGAATAAGAAACAAAAAGAGAGAGACACTGATATATTTTATATTCCCAATATTAGCTATATTTCTTTGAATTCAGCCTTTAAGGTCAAATACCAATGCATCAAAATTAATTCTTGGAATGATGAGAAAAACAATTTGCACACTTAAGGTGTACATTTGTTTGTGCGTGCGCTCTATCAGGTCACTCTAAAATAAATATTTGATTTTGAGTTGATTTGTTTCATCTGCAGAAAAGCTCTAATTCCATCTGATGACAAAGCCATGTTTTCTTTTTAAATAAAAAGTAGAATGTCATTCTCATTTTTCTCAGGTATCAATTCACATTTCGTAATAATGGTAAACCATTTGAAAGTAAATCAGGCAGATTAAATTCTTCAGAAATTAATATTGCAAAAAAATGTCTAAAATATATCAATACAGAATCATGTAAATCTAGGGACAAACATCCTCACTATTTTCCGGTTTTTTAAAATAAATATCTCGGGTCATATTTTGAAAGACATAATAAGTAGTATAGCAGCTAACGTGTCCATTTGGTTTTGACAAACACCGTATTTCCTCATGTAATTCTCCCTGCCTCTTTCTCTTTACTAATCCACTGTCTCAGAAAGAATGGAGAAATGGCAGCCATCAATTCCAGTATCCGTTTGTTCATCCTAAGCCACTTCTGAAGTCCTGATGCATGCTGGTATGAGGGGAAATGAGTAAAATGAGACAAGAGCGGGAACTGGTGTTCATTCAAGAGGCTTTACAGAAGCAGACAGGACAATGTGTGTACATGTGAACAGATGTTTCTGCTTCTCTGGGTGGTTCCGCCTTGACCCAGGCGATCTCCCGGCTATCTCTGCTCTCCAAGCTCTTCTTCCGCTGGAATTCACAGATCTGGGATACAAAGGCAGAGACACATCCTCCCACATGGTGGGAGATGTACCGATGACTGTGAAGTCAAACCACATTAAATGCTACCAAGCACACATGTTCAGTGGCTTTATAGGAAAACCATGAATGGGAAATTGCAATGGTCTCAAATATCTAGAATTTGAATCTTTGATCAAAGTTCTAAGTAAATTCATCTTTTACTCCTTATAATTTAGATAGTTTGTAAGTTGGTCCTTACGGGGTCTTTTGATCCGAAGCTGGTATAATTAACAAATCTGAAATTATTTAGATCTCTAGGTATTAAAGACTTAGGGCTTTGGATTTTTAAGTGAAGAACATCGTAAGTTAGAGTGTAAATTTTAAATTATTTTTAGACTGAAGGGTTGTATTAGTTTTCTAGGACTGCCGTAAGCAAAGTAACACTCACTGGGAGGCTTAAATGAGAGAAATTTATTTTTTCACAATTGTGGAGGCTAGAAATTCAAGATTGAGGTGTTAGCAGGTTCAATTTCTTCTGAAACAGGAGACCTCTCTCCTTTTCTTGCAGACGCTCCCCTTCTCACTGTGTCATCCCATGGTTGTCCCTCTGTCCTTGTTACATGTGTCCTAATCTGCTTCTCTAAAAAGGACACTCGTCCTGCTGTATCCGATTGTTAGGACCCACCCTGACGACCGCTTTTTAACTTGATTGCCTTTTTAAAGGCCCATCTTCGAATACAGTCACGTTCTGAGGTACTGAGAGTTGAGGCTTCAATATATGAATTCTCAGGGGACACAATTCAGCTCAGAATAAAAGTATCACTTAAACATTCAAAAATTACTGGAAAGTAAAACAGCAGCTAAGATGGGAAACTAAATACACATTTCAAATATGAAAGATGAAATAAAACTTTCTAAAATATTACATTTAATCAGGTTTCAAGATATGTAGCTGATTATTTTAACTAGACTGATATTTTTTGGAAAATCTTCCCAAACTGTAAAGGATTCACTCCAGACAAAAATGAATTTCTCATAATATCTAAATTTAAAAAAGGAATTTCCAAAAACTTCCAAACTGGCAGCACTTGTTTGCATATATAGAGGACTTTTAAAATGATGTGTAATATTATTTAAGTATAGTAATTTCTTCTTGCCTCATATTCAGGGAGGTATTCACTCTTCATGTAATCTGTAAGCAGCCAGGATTATTTGAGCTGTTTTATATCATGATTATCCTGTTCTATGTAAGATGCAAATAAAAGAAAACATTTATTCTCTAAAAGTTGAAGTCTACTACCAAGAATCAGGAGCATTCTTGAGGAGAATAAAAGTAGCAGTGTGTAGTAGGATATGCTTTTGTCTCCCAAATGTCTCTACTGTCCAGAGGGAGAGGTTTGGGGGCAGTAAGAGTATAGAGTTTAATTTTTTTAATTACTGTCTTGACCTATATTAAATTGGAAAAACTCCTGAGGGTAAGAATTTAGGCTATTTTCCATCATGTGAGATACACACACACACACACACACACACACACACACAGAGGGGATATCTCTCTCTCTCTCTCTCTCTCTCTCTATATATATATATATATATATATATATATACACACACAGAGGGTGCCAAAAAATGTACACACATTTTAAGAAAGGAAAACTATTAAATTTGTAATACTCAATATATACCGATAACAAAAGATGAATACAACTCATGTTTGACTTCTGCAATTACAAGAGGTGCTCAAAATGGTTACCATCAGCATAATTTTAATACAGTTTTTGAAAATGTGTATACATGTTTTGGCATCATAGATAGATAGATTAGACAGATAGACAGATAGATAGATAGATAGATAGATAGATAGATAGATAGATAGATAGATAGATAGATTAGATAGATAGATAGATTAGATAGATAGATAGATAGATAGATAGATAGATAGATAGATAGATAGATAGATGATACATAGATAGATAGATAGATAGATAGATAGATAGATAGATAGATAGATAGATATAAGTTTTATAAGGAAGAATGAGACATTAACGCCAAATGCCTAAGTGAATGTATTGTATTTGGTGGTGAAGGTGGTGGTTGCTGAGGGTCGAGCTATGTACGAGATTGTTGGGGAATATTTGCTGGTGGACAAGAGGGAGGATGGCAGGGGTGGAAGTGAGAAAAAGGGAGAACATGTGAGACATTGAACAAAACACCCACTTAACTGTATTATATCAGACCAGCTCTTTAATCACATTGACATAGGGTGTGCCAAACATTTTACCAAATCCATTTTTATGTTAAGTTTCACATAACTTGCCTCCAGGTGGTACTGCTTCAATGAATCCTCACAAATTAATTCTAATCAGTTGAACCATTCATGATTAGGCTCAGTTATTAATTTTGTATCATTAAAAGTATTTTGTGATAAAAAAGTGGAGTGCTATTCGGGTATTACTCTTATATTTATTCAAATAAGTATGTTAAACAAACCCAACACCATCAAGTTGCCGTCTAAATTCTAAATCGCCCTTCATAAACCTGCCTTCACAGGCATATTTCCAAATACTTCAGTACTTTTTGATGCTCTCATTCTGGCTTTCTCAAAAGTATTTTCATGTTGTGCAAATTTTGTAATCTGAAGCAGAGCCTTCTTTGAATGGAATTCTTACTAAATAGAGTGGAGGTTTCCTGAATCTCCTTGATACTGTCTTTTTTATCCTTGAGGGCATATATCCCAGCAGTTGAAATGAGGGGCTTTCCAGTAAAATAGCCCTTCTTCCTTTTTAGTTACTTATGTGATTTTTAAGCAAAGTAATTGGCCTATGTTATCTAAGGGATTATTAAGTAGATTGAATGGGATAGTGATCTAAAGTGCTTAGCACATTGCCTCGTACCTGGTTACACTCATTTTAGATCCCAATTACTTTTTTTCTTACTGCACAGAGTTTATTCTACACACATTATTTTAAAAAGGCATTTTAATAATACAGAAAGTAACAGAATGATTTTCCCTCTAACAGTTCTGTTAGCAGAGGGACAACTCAGTTTATCAAAGACTACAACTGAATGTACATTTGATATTGATGTATTGATTTAAGCTTGCTCTGTGGATGCTGAAGGCTCTGGAAGCCACATGGAGATTATAAAGTGGACTCTGGAAAGTGGTTCCCAATTGGACTAGGAAGCATGAATCCCGCTGTCTTTCTGTTATTAGCTCATGGGAACCAATCTCCAGAATATGCATCAGTATGAGGAAAGACAGCTGTCCTCTACAGTCATAGACTCAGTAGATGCAAGGGGAGGTCTCTAAAAGCCAGGCCATAAGCCTCCATGATGGTGTCAGAGTTGCAGCAGCTATAGGAGGTGTTTGTACCCATGCAAACGTTTGTGGTAACAAACATTGACTGGACACTTGAATTTAGTTGCTTTTGTTGCTGGGATTATAGCAATTAACACATAGTTCCTGCTTTCCAAGTCTTTAGTTTGGTCAGAAAGAAGACAGTAATATTGTAAAACTGATGGAAGGGTACCCAAAGTTAATGTTAAAAAACTATTTTTTAAAAAATAGAATTGGTCATTTTAAAGTTGAGCTTATTCCAGTGTTTAAGTTTTTAAAAATCTGCCTTAAATATTGTATTTTCCAAAATGTATTTAAGAATATAATTAGTATTTATACTAATTGTTTAATTAAAGGGAATTTTTTGTTTGTCTGTTTAGAAAAGTCTGTCCTGGCATCTTAGCTTCCCAGTTTTCAGTGCCAAGACTAGGAGACAACGCATCTTGCTCTTTCCCAGACATTAGTTACTTGAAGGCAAAAAGCAGGATCTATAGCCTGTAAGAATTTATTAGCTAAATGATGTGTTTATCTAAACATTTTAGAATAGAGAATCATAACTCTTACCAGAATTTAAAATAATGACCAAAAAAATAAAAACTAACATTGACTTGGGGGTAAAGGCAAAACGAAATACCAAGCCTTTAAATTCTATTTTAGTGATAAAAACATCACAATGTCTCATATTAATTTTGTTAACCTTTTGTCCCTGAGATCATTTTTACACCATCTTCAAGTAAGTCCAACTTTCCCTCATCTTTATTTCTGGAATTCACTTTTCTTAACTAAAAAAATTGTATTTTCCACAATGTCTGCCTACTTCCCAGAATATTAAAGTTATTTTTCATTTCGACACTATTCTCCAAATTTAATTTCCACCACATTCTACACTGTAATATTCTGGCTATAATCACTAAAGCATTTTAACAAACCTGTTTACCCCAAGATAAAGCTATAATCCTTTTTAATTTCCCCCAAAAGAAAAGCTAAAAATAAAATTTTAGATATATTCATTTATTTTACAAATGTTCAATTTATTTATTTCAATGATCACAAATTGTAATAAAATTCATTGAGTTGCAAGATGGCATTTTTTCCCTATTCTTACATTGTATGAATTAACCTATTCAATTTCTTTCTTTCTTTCTTTCTTTCTTTCTTTCTTTCTTTCTTTCTTTCTTTCTTTCTTTCTTTCTTTCTTTCTCTGTCTCTCTGTCTCTGTCTCTGTCTCTGTCTCTCTCTCTCTCTCTCTCTCTTTCTTTCTTGAGGGCACAGTGGCCTATGCAGGGATCAAACCAGCAAACTTGGTGTTATCAGCACTGTGCTTGAACCAACTGAGCTAACTGGCCACCCCACCCTATTCAAATTTTGACCTCTGTCTTTGGCATAGGCAGGCAGGCCACTGTCATCTCTAGAGCCTCTTTTTGGAATACAAGGCAAATTTTTAGTGTACCTTAACTTCGTTTCCTCCTAAAATGTTTGGGATATGACAATTTTCTAATCCATGCATGTTGTAATTGTAAATTTTATCCCACACTACAAGTAAACATTTATATTAGTGCAATCCACCACCCTTCTACTGCATGGGTTTTAAAATGCATGTTGAAGGACTAGTTTGCAATATTCAACACTTGAATTAATTATTACATCTGTGTTAAATGTATTTTATTACTTTTTAAAAATTCCCTCAGGTTACTCTAAATATATATATATATATATATATATATATATATATATATATATATATATATATATTTAATACTTGAATGTCTATCCACATATTTATAATATAAATTTACGTAAACATGAATATTTATGTAAATATAGATATCTATAAATATCTAGAAACTAGCAACAGTAAGAATCATTTTAGACTACTGTGTCTTCCCTGAATAGTACTTTTTTATTTACAAAAAATACAATTATGAGAACACCCAGGAATTTGAGAGATTTGTAAGAACCTAAAAAAGTAATTTCCCAAGAATAATTATGGAAAACTACAACTTGGTTTATTTTATCACATAGAAGATATATTACATTTGGTGATCAGTTTATTTACAGTATAATACTCTGCTAGATATAAAACTATTTCTAACAAATAATTATTTCTTAGTTTTCACACACACAGCTGAAGAATAATAGCAATGAACTATAAATTTAGAGAAACTGATCTACTCAGTATTCCAGAACTGACTTGACTGATATCCAGTTGTTCAAAGAACAGTGGGAGAAAGCAGACCACAGGATATTTTTTAGTATAACAACGTTAATCATCCATGATATGCTGCTCTGCATGGGTATGATTTCTTATTATGGCTCTTTGGCAGAAGCAAACTTCATCTCTATTTTTTTTTAATTATTCTCTTAGTCTTTTACACTCCATTTGTAATTAATTAGAATGTTGGATGGAATCAATTATAGTTTCTCTGTTCCTTTTTAGTGGTTCTTCACAGTTTCACATGACTTATTTTTTTCAATAAAGTTATTTAATGGTGATGGGCACTGGCTATGTTAGAATATGTCTGACATTAATATTAATCAAATTGAATCTCAGTCATATAGAACATCGGTTAAGCAATACATTTTTGACTAGCCATTAACATTGAACAATTCCAGGCAAAACTTTCACATTTCTTTAAATTGTGAAGTTGAATATGCCTTGATATAATATCTGCTAATCTTTATGGCATGTCATTTATACATATTGTAGAAAGGATTACATAGTAATATGGTATGTAAAATCACACTGGAGATATACTATGCTTATCTTCCTACTTTTAAATTTCACCCAATATAGTCTTTTTTGAAGTGTAAGATATTTCCATGTTAGAATGTTTTTTTGTTTTTTGTTTTTTAATTTTCCTTCAGGTCCTCATTCCTGTCATTAGAATAAGATACCAAGAAAGAGACAGTGACAAGAGGAAATGAAGACAATTGTAGCACACTTTATATGTCAGATTTGTAGTGCCAAATGCTTTACAAGCCTTTTACATGAGTTCTGGTACTTTGCTAATGCAGCTACAATATCTCCAGGGCCTTTAACATCCTTTCTTTCTTCTCTCAAGTGGCCCATAAATGAAGGTTAAGAGACCATAGAATAAAACAAAACAAAACAAAAAAATTGACCAGAGGGGTTTTCTGGTCACTTTTTCCAGTTTGATCATTTAAAACGAATTCCTTTTTCTTTTCATTGGTTCTGCTTACTTTAGGGAAACAGTTTATTTTACAGAAACCCAGAGGCTAACCAAATATCTGAAAAAGTTCCACTCTCTCTTCTTGTGTTGACAGTGATTTTAAAGGACCCACACGTATAGACAGTGATATTCTTGCATTGGTTATTTTATGAGCAAGTGGAATCTAAGCTTCTCTCTTTCTCTCCTGTCAGCAATGAAAATGAGCCTGAAAATGGGACTCAAGTTCAATTAAGGATTGTTTAATTGACCTGCCGTTGAGTCAATCCTGATATTCTTCTCACAGATTTTAGCTACAAAATTTATAGTGTCTGAAAATGTTGCTTTTTACAATGTGTGTGAAAACTCTGGTAGCCATATCCCTCCAGAGCTGCTGAAATCATGCAGACTGAGCCTTAAGTTTATCCTCCTCAGAGAAAGGACTTCTCTTTCAACGCCTGGTCTACCTGCTCCTTAACTATCAAAATAGTTACATTTGGTATCTATCCTTTCTTTTTTCCTTTCTTTTCTTTCTTTTTTTTTTTTTTTTTGCCTTTATATTTTATGGTGAAAATAAATATAATTAAGCAAAGCATCTGAACCTTAACATCCAAAGGCTCTTGGAAACCTGTAACTCAATAATGAAAGTCAATCTATAGATTGTTTCTTTCAAATGAGAATGCAAGTTTCATGGCCTGGAAAACTATGTACTACGCGTGGTCTAGTTTCACTGATGAGACACTCCACTAGACTAGACTTCAGAAAATGCCATCAAGTCTACCACTTACATATAATTAGTATAAATTAAACTGTTCCTTCATTTTAAGAAGCTGTACACGTTTTTATTATACACAGCCTAGAGAAATCTGATTGGTATTCACATTGTTCTTCAACTGTAAATACATGATGCCATAAGACAATATAGTTTGGTTAAGGCCCCCACACCCAAAATGCCAACATAAACAAAATAATGGAACATTCTGTGTCAGCTCCCTGTCACTGTGCCACAGATCGCCCCACAATTGAGTGACCTAAGAAGTGTTATTGCTCAGGACTCCGGGTCAGCAGGGGGATGTTCCAGGGTGCCCGGCTTCCTCCTCATCTGGGGTTTCCCGTCAAGCACCTCAGCAGCACTCTTCCTGGAGTTTGCTGGAGGTCAGTGGGGGTGCCTTGTTTCTCCCCCTGCTAGTTTAGGTGTATTCATCTGCTATCTGAACAGTACTCAAGAGAAGGAAGCTCTCGAGAAAGTGGGACTGAAAAGCTTTGTCGGCTCACTCTGAATTGGATTCGAGTCCACTCTACTAGCCCAATGCACAGTGATTTGGGAGACTCTCATCTCTTTCTGGACTTACAGCTGCAGAAGTGAGTGAGTGGCCATGTCGGAAGTTCATGGGATGACTCGTAAATGTTTCTTACCAACACTTTTGTCTAGCTGAAAGGGAACCCCAGGCCCTGACTTGAGTCTTAACGTGTCTTATATTAACACACTTGGTTTCATATTGTCCTCACAACTCGTTTTATGTTGGGGCTCTTACTGGTTGGGAAGACAGAGGATGAGAAACAATTTTGTTATTATTTATTGATTTTATATTCATCTAAGTTCTCCTTGAAACTGGCCATTTCTTTCTCTAGTTCAGGGATTCAAAAACTAAGACCTATAGGCCAAATCCAGCCCATCTTCTATTTTTGGTATGGACTGGGAACTAAGACTTTTTCACATTTTCTTATGATTCAAAAAAATCAAAAGAAGGATAATATTTTTTGAGGCAATCAATGATGTTACATTTCAGTGCTCATAAATAAGGCTGTTGAAGCACAGCCACACCCGCTCATTTGCATGCTGGCTGGGGCTGCTTTTCTGCCACCGCAATAGAGTTGAAGAGTTGAGGGAGAGACTGCCTAGTCACAAAGCCAAAAATAGTTACTATCTGGCCCTTTGCAGAAGAAGCTTGCTGACCCCTGCTTTCACTCACATCATTCCTGTGCTGACTTAATATCTGCAGCTACAAGAAGCCAGCTGACACTTTCAACATTTTCTCTGGAAGTTGTTTTGCCAAAGTCCAACAGTTTATTAGGAACATATCTGTTGGCATAGTCTTGCCAGTAGTTTTGTTATTTTGTAACGAGGCTGTATTTTTCCAGCCTCCAACAGCAATCTCTCACCATTTTCAGCCTCTACTCAATATGTGCTCACCATGTTTCCATTACTTGCTCATGGCTTTGCTCTCAAACCAGAGTCTCATATTTTAAGTTAAGAGCATCCCACTTCTACACTAATTTGTATATTAGTTACCTCTTGTACTATTACAAGAAATACACACAAAACTCTATGGCTTAAAACAACAAGACTTATTATTTCTCCTGAGTCTATGAGTCAACGGGACAATAGTGTTGATCTTGTCTGGGCTCCTCACGTATTTGAAATTAACTTGTAGGCTGGCTGGTCTAGAGTAGTCTCTTTCACAGATGCCTTTTTTGGCTGGTTATGGGCTGGGGCAGCAGGAATGACTGGCCCCTTGCCCTCAAGCAGATGACCCTAGGCCTGTCCACGTGAT
Organism: Rhinolophus sinicus; assembly: GCF_057876585.1. Taxonomy (NCBI): domain Eukaryota; kingdom Metazoa; phylum Chordata; class Mammalia; order Chiroptera; family Rhinolophidae; genus Rhinolophus; species Rhinolophus sinicus. The sequence continues at coordinate 127,192,635 of NC_142515.1, forward strand.
GGTGGTGGGGTGATCCAAAAGACTGAGTGGAAGCAGGCAAGGTTTCTGGAGGTACATGCCAGGAACCAGCACTCCATCACTTCCTCCACAGCATGTGAACAAAAGCACTCCAGCCCAGACTTAATAAGTGGGGAAATTAAATTCTGCCTCCTGATGAGATAAGCACAAAACTTAGGATATCATTTTAAGAAGTTTTGATATAGAGTATGCAGGCATATAGAGCATATAGCAAATTTGTATTTGCTAATAGTCTTCAACTCTGAATATATTATGCATGAAAGAGTTGTTCTATCATTTCCTCCTCGCATTGTAATGATAACAAATGAATAATGAAACACTTACAACGAGCTGTAAAGTAACCAAAGAAATATAAACTCAGGTAACTCAAAGGTCATCTTTCTCTAGTGTACATTTGGGAGGAAGGAGTTTTGTTTTTGTTTTTAATTGTTGTTTTTTTTTTCATCCCTCTTAAGTGGTCCACCTAGAAGCTATTCCTCTATAGTTTGCACTCTCCTGTCTGTTCTTCATTCTACTGTGGGACACTCCTTATTCTGTTGATAGTTACCCCATGAATGTCTTTGCTATGCACCCCTTCTTCAGGATTCTATTTTCTTTTGGTGGGTGTCTCTGGAATAATGCCTACTAGGTTACACAGTTTTACTATCCTGTCTATTCTCCACAATTTCACATATAAGTACTAATGTAAGGGGATCATCCTTTACTGATTGACATAAGTAATTATTCCAAATAGGGCCTGAGAGTTTGAACAAATGGGCGAGCATATTGAGTGCAGTCTTTCTGGCCCAGAAACTAGTGTCTTGCAAGTGTCTTTCTTTATGCATTTTTACTGTTTTCATACTATTAAAATTTAAAAGAATGAGGGATGTAACTTGGTTTTAGTCACTGGGGGTTATCAGATAGATGAAGATGAGGCCAAAAAAATATATATTTTATGTCAGCCAAACTTTCTACTGAGATTAAGCTCAGACCAAACTTCCTACTGAGATTGTTAGGACACCTCTTGGTTAGAAAAATAAACCAGAGAATCAGGGACGTAAGGCCAAATAGTAGGTTGGTTCAATGGGCTTTCTTAACTGTGTTTCATAAAGAGCCATAGAATTTATTCTGTCAGCTTCTGATGGTATTGTTTCCTTGAAACACAGATTTGTCACCAAGGTGGAAAGACTCCCTTCCTCTCCTGGAGTCTCATGAGGACCTCTGTCTGGGCTTTGTAGGGCGGCTACAAAGGACTCTATGACCGAGGACCTCTCCCTCTGAACATAAGAAGGGGGGGAGGCAAAAGTTTTTGAACTGTGTTTTGTATGGTGTCCACCAAAGGAAAGTATCCAAAAAAGTTGTAGTTTTAAAGGGGTTGTTTTCATAGAGAGTTTATTCATAATTTGCTTCTTTGTAATCAGGAGTTTACTTCTTTAAAACAGGAACTGCTTTGGGACAGATCCCCCTCTTACTTGTAGGGGTGAAATGTGGCCTTGTCCTTCACTCACTTGCTAAGTTCTACTCATTTCCAGCGGTATCAAAAATGTCACTTCCTCAGAAAATCCTTCCTATTTCCTGATTTCTTTTTTAAAAAGTATTCACATATTTATTTTTTAATACTTAATTTTTTAAGAGCAGATTTAGCGACACTTTGTGTGTCTGTATGGAAGAGTCCCCAACTTCCTGATGGAGCCCTACTTTCTCCTACATCTACAGCCGGCTATTCATTGGCTGCTTTAAAAAGACCCAGCAGACACGTTTACAGTTTCCAATATCTAATGCCAAATCACCTCTCCATGTAGGGTATTTCCAGACTAGTCTTTAGGAACGAAATGGAAACAGTGAGAGGATTTATAATTCCCGTTTGTGAGATACCTCAAACATGGGAAGTGGGCATGCAAATCGATCTTCTCATTAAACCCTTTTCTTCTTGTGTAATTCATTCACATATGCATTCAATTAACTGTTCCATCACACTCCCCCCTCTCCCTGCCCATCCCCACATACAAACCTTAATCTGCAAGGTCATCTAACTCTTGAAACTATTTCTGTGAATAATTCATTTATCACTTCGAGGTATATTTCATCCAGTCCAATGGAATCCTAAGAATTTTAATGTGATTTATAACTTTGCTTATTCATAAGGTTTATCAGGTTCTTCAAATATGTACTAGTCGGTACAGTGCTACATTCATTGGGTGGCACCATTATATGGGTAGTTTTAGAACTTAGAAGGAAGGGATTCCTGAGTTAGATCAATTTTTAGCTGAAAATTGGCTTGCGAGTCATTGTCTGTACTAAGCGTAAAAATTGAGAATAAATTTAAAGATAAACAACCAAAACAACAACAGAAGCATTTTTTTTCCATTTCTGGCTATTTTAAACATGAACTTTTTGATGAATAACTGTCTACATCCACATGTGCATTTCATAAGTGTACAGATGATGAATTTTCACAAACTGAACACACCTGTGTAACCAACACCCAGATCAATAAACAGAAGCCCACCAGCACCAGCCACTCCTTCCCCTGCCTCCATCCAGAGCTTAGTATTTTTGAAGGAAAAAAGAACAATCTAACATGGGAGCAAATGCAGGGGCACCTGACACCAGTCTGAGTTTTGTTTCCTTCATCTGTAAAGTGAGTGGCCCAATAAATATGCTGAAAAACTGTTCTATTAAATGTGATCAACTCTATGAAAACATGTTTTAAACCACAGCAAGCTGCACAAATGAACGGTATTATTTTAATTTTCTGTTACTACAAAGTACCCATTGCAGAGTTCACCTTGGAAAAATGATCAGACTTGGCTTCAGCCACGAAGAAAAGGGAGTGTTGCTGGAGAATGCCAGCAGGCTGCTTTCCAACAGACCTCTTAGAGTCTCATTACCTTGGTAGATTTGCCTGGCTCCGAGTCTGGCCCTCAGCCTTTCCAGACTCTGAAACCTAGTTGTCTATTTCTAAAGGGCCTAGTGATATTAAATAAGCTCGAGGGACTGATTTTAAAAATCAAAGCCCTGATTTATTAATTTACAATGAGAGGACCAGGCACTGGAGTCCTCAGGCCAGAACATTCTCTCCCTGCTGATCCCCCTTTGGGGAAGTCACGCTGTATTCATCAGCTTGTTCGGTGAGCAGGGTTTCAGAATAAGAATTAAGGACCAGGAGCTCCTCCTGTACTGACACTGAAGCAACTCCACGCTTTGACTGCTGTCACCATACTAACCCAACTGCTAATCCAATGAGAAAGCACTCTGAAGCCCCCCAGCTCCCAAGAAATGAACTTTGGGAACCTTTCCACGCTAGAAAAATCCTGTGCGTGCAGTATTAGCAGCACAGAGCGCAGTGAGAATGAGACCCTGTGTCGTGCGGGAGACCCTGCTCGCTGCACCATTTGTGGTGCTCGGAGGCCTTCTCGCCGCGCCATCTTTCAGGCGGGGCGGCCTGCGGGGTCTCTGCTCCCGCTCCCCACACAAGAACGCAGGATACGGTGAGGTTAAAAAGGAATACCCACAGAGCCATAGGTAGGGGAGTCATACCACTATGGTCTCACTGGAGGCTGGGTTCACCAGACGTGTGACCTGCCGTCCGCCTTTCCGCCAACCGACCGACCGACCGACGACTCTCCTCCACTCTCTCCTCTGTTCCTCTCTCTCGGCTCTCCTCTTCCGCTCTCCTCCGCCCTCCTCTTCCGCTCTCATCGGCCCTCCGTAGCCGCAGCAGTTATACCAGCGGCCAATTGGCTAACCGGCCACAGCCGAGGGCCAATCAGCCACAGCCGAGGGCCATTCACCACCCGAGCCAGCACCCCTCCACGTGAGGCCGAGAGCCTATAAACTACTCTCCGGGGCTCTGTCCCCACACCCTGCCATCATCGTGGGCTCTCAGTTTGAAAACTGATTCCTATGTGGGCTCACCTACAGTGCAACCTGTCCGACCTGCTGCCCACCCTCCCCTCCGCAGAGGGCGCATATGCCGGGCTGGAGGGTCGGAAGGCTGCCCCAGTTTCCTGGCTGTCTATCCCTCTGTGTGGTAGTTCTTTTGTCTAGTTAGTAGCGGGAAGCAGAAGTTCTCCCACTGTGGACATGTGAGTAACTGAGGTGGAGGTGTGCAGTCCTGAAGGTAAATGTTGGCCATCATGCCCACTGTTACATACATGATACAAGATTTGCTGGTAGCGTGTTATAGTCACATCTTCCCAGCACCTACGTGCGTAATGGCCACCCCCTTCTTTTGTCTCTAACCTTTCCCACTTCAGGGATTTCCTTGTTGAGCCATCCTCACCCTATTCCCAGCCTCAACCAACTGAGCAATCTTTTCGTTAGTAATGTTACTATTTTCAATCAAGAAACTCTGTGTACTTCTAGAGATATTCTTGCCGTGTGATAAAACATATTTTTTTTTACATGTCTGGATTGATCCATATGTGTTGATTCTAAGTTCTTGAGTTCCTAATTGGCAATACTGACAATACTTCAAATCTGTTCTGGGTCAACCTCAAACTTCTATGAACTTTGTTTAGATCATTTGTAAAATAGGGATGTTTGAGGATTTATTGAAATGATACATGCAGAGCACTTAGGACAGTACTTGGTACTACTTATGGATATATTGCAAAACCACGTATTTGACCAAATGAAAAATGGTTAATGTTGAAAAAAATCAATATTTATTATTTGTGATTTTGGATTTTTTCCTCTTCATGAAAATTTGAGGCATTAAAATTGATATTTTGCTTTAAATTCATCTTCACAATATTTGAAGAATTCCAAAGTAGGATTGTTCTTGAATGATTTATGACTTAAAAAGCATTAAATAAAAATTATTAATTTTCCCACCTATAAAGCTAATGTAGCAAATAATCCTAAGAGATTGGAATTATTATAAAATATATTTTGCACTATGTTAATGTATGATTTATATTAAAAAAAAAAACATTTAATGGTTCAAAAAGATTGAAATATGTTCCCTAATTTTCAAGCTAATACATTGTCGGTACACCAATTATTAAAATACTTCTCTACTTATGTATATTACAGTTCTTAAATTTTTAAAACAAAATTCACAGCATTGCAATCATCATCAAGTATGACCATATATTACCTTTTCTAAAAATAATACAAGTGTACTTAAAACGACTTTAAATTTTAACATAATATACATAAGAGTTTCACTTCAAGTTACAGCAGAATACTTTTAATATTTGAAAATACATATTTATTCATAAACCCAAATAACATTATAAATTACTAATATAATTAATACTAATTCAATCTGAAAAAGATCACAATCATCATCAATTTTGAACAAGTTCAGAGCTGTCAGAAAGGCCACAGCAGTGGGCACTCAGCTAGTTGACATTCCAAGGGCCGGTGTACATGGCATGGTCAAGTTGCTGGCTTTGCTTGTTCCTACATTGCTAATTTCCTGTTGTACTTTAAAAATGTTATCCTCAAAGCCAGCACTTAGAGAATCCCTACTTAATATGAATTCAATAAGCTCTCATAATTATTAGTTTCATGTATGTGTTTCTGTGTGTATATAATCCAATTTTCTAATAATACTTAAAAATTAAGCAATAAACATATATTTTAAAGATCCTTAATTTCTTTGTTGGTTTGAATTCAAGATTCAAAAGAATCAAAATTTCACAAGCTGAAAGCAAAACCAATCATTCTAAATCTGGAGATGCGTGTTTTAAAATTCTATTTCTTATAAAGAAACTAAAGTGTTTCAGAAAGGAGTATTGGCAGATAGTGTATTACTAATTTTAGGTGACACGTTTTAAATGTTTAAATCTGAGAGAATCATATAACTGACTTAAATATTTAATCATCTGAGCATTTCCCCCCACTCTTGAATCCTTTTGTTTAGAAACAGAATGTCACTCTTAAGATATTTTGATAAATGTTGTGTCAGCAATTTTAAAAAGAGTCTTCTGTTGTTATAAAAACTGGCAGACACTAAACAGACAAAGTCTCAGAATAATTGATATGGACAACAGAAGTAAGAGTTTCTCTCCCAGTAGGCAAACCACCTGTACAAACAACAGTTTCTAACTTTAATTTGAGTCTCTGGCTTCTGAACACTCAATGATTTAGGGCATTCAAAGGATTTCACTAATGGGAGAAATATCTACAGTCCCAAATTAAAAAGGTATTTTTTATTATTAAAGACTAGGTTTCAATAATAACTATTGCTACTGCTATGTTGATGACAAATGCCTTTTTCCATCAGAATTAGAACACTTCCATTTTGATATATTGTTAATATGCTTTTTATTCAGAATGTTTTAATGCTATTTTGCTTTCAAATCTTCAGTCAGACATTTTTAGAGGTAGAATTTAAAAGACAGAAAATGACCATCCAGATGTTTCCACATTCCAAGGTTGTCACTGCATTGCCATCCAGACAGAGTCTGTTCTGGATTCTTAAGAAATTAGTTTGGGTTAGAGGGGTTAACTACTGGTACAATGTTCTCTTTTAGCATCAATATGCATTGCATAAGTTGTTATTACAATAAATTGACTTAGAGCTCATGACACATATTTAAAGGGACAATGGTATTTTGTTTGGTTTTGTGTTATTGAGGAGTGGGGATTTAAATTATTTTTAAATAAACTATTTTTTTTAATTACAGGGAAATTTTAGATTTATGGATAATTGTGACCATAGTAAAGAGAGTTCTTGTTTTTCTGCGCACATTTTCCCTTATCAGTGTCATCTTTTATTAGTACGGTACATTCGATACATTACAATTAATGAGCCAATATTGATAGTTTATTCTTATTAACTAAAATCCACAGCTTGTTCAGATTTCCTTAAATTTTACTTTTTTTTTTTTTTTTTTTTTATGTTCCTGGACCCCATCTAGGACACCACATTACATCTATTCATCATGTCCCCTGCAGTTTCTCACGGCTGTGACAGTTTCTCAGACTTTCCTTGTCTTCGATGACTTTGACAGTTCTGAGGAGTACTTGTCACATATTTGGAAGAATGTTCCTCCATAGGAATCTGTCTGATGTTTTTCCTCATGATTATACTGGGTTTATGGAGTTTGAGGAAGCAGACCACAAAAATAAAGTACAATTTCATAGTATCAGGGATACGTGACTTAACCACTGCTCATGTGGATCTAAGCACAAAGCTAAGGCAATGGTTTTCAGGTTTCTTCACTGAAACGTTACTCTTCCCCCCCGCCCCCTTCACATACTGTCCTTTTTGGAAGGAAATCACCATGTGCAGACTGCACATGAGGAGTAGGGAGTCATGCTAAACCTTCTGGACAGCACAATATCTGTACAGAATATTTGTAATTCTTCTGCACAGGTTATTTGTCTCCCCCCAATTTATGTATGTGTGTAGGTAAGTATGGGTGTATTTAATCATTTATTTATATTAATAGGAACTCATCAATATTCATTTTATACACTGGCTTTTAATTCAATGCTACTTTATTTTGTTGCTCAATTGTTCTATCTTTGGTGATTGGGAGCTCTTCAGTTTGCTCGCATACCCTTTTGATATACCTCATCTTTGCAGGTGTGTGTGTGTGTGTGCGTGCGTGCGTGTGTGTGTGTGTGTGTGTGTGTGTGTGTGTGTTGAGCATTTTCTTAGTTCCTGGCATTAAAAATGCTCCAGGTTCATCATGTGTATTTCTAGTCATAGAATTAGCTATATTCCTAAGAGTTTGGTTACCTTCATTGGAAAACAATTTCGAAACCAAGATCTGGGTGCTAGGTGTGCACACAACTACTGGTATTTCATTGATTCTAGGTTCTCTCAGCCAACAGTGCAAAGAAATATATTTATCTGTGTATGTTCACTCCTGAATTTATACACATCTATAGGTATTTGTATATGTAAATATCTGTGTCTATATTTCCTAAATCTGAGTTCATTCTGATGACTCTAATGCATTGCTGAATGGATCATTTTAGCCTTTGTTATCTGCAAACTACCCCTCCAACAGTAAGAAACCTGGATTTAACCAACCTTCATCCATTTACTTAATTATTCAATTTCAGTATACATATATAGTGGTTATAGAATTGTTAACATGTACACCCATAGAAAACAAGTTTATCAACTAGAGCACAGTGATAATGTATAGTTCTTTTTTACTTTAGTCTCACAAACCCCACTCATTTTCAAAATTGTTTATGTCAGCAACATTTTTGAAGATGCTTCATATATTTGTAATACATGAGATTCTTTTATCACATTCTGCGATCCATCCCGGAAACCCCCAATCTCCTACATGCTTTTTTTTTTTTTTTTTGGAAATTTACATACATTAAGTTTCATTTTTTGTGGTTTAAAGTTCTATGGCTTTTGACAAATGCAGAATTTTATGTATCAATCATTACAGTATCATGCAGAATATTTTCACTACCCTAAGGAATTCCCATGGCTCCACCTACTCAACTCTCTTCTCTTCCAGCCAAACTTCTGGCAACTGTTGATCTTTTCACCATTGTCATAATTTTCCCTTTTCCATAAAGTCATATCATTGGAATTAAAGATTATGTAGCCTTTTCAGACTGACTTCTGTGACTTAACACTATGCATTTAAGATTTATCCATCACTTTCCATGGCTTAATAGCATTTGTTTTTATTGCTGAATAATATTCCATTGTATGAATTAGCACAGTTTATCCATTCACCTATGAAGGATATCTTGGTTGCTTGTAGTTTTTGACAATTATGAATAAAGCATACAAGTTTTTGGGTGGACAAATGTTTTTAAATCAGTAAGATAAATAATCTAGGAGCAGGGCTGCTGTATCATATGGTGAGATTATGTTTAGATTTGTAAGAAACTGCCAAACTTTCTCCCAAAGTGGCTGTATCATTTTGAATTCCCACCAGACATGAATGAGAGTTTTGTTGCTCTGCATTCTTGCCAGTAATTGATATTGCCAGTATTTTGCATTTTAGTCATTCTAATACATGTGTAGTGATATCTTGTTATTTTAATTTGCAATTCTCTGATGACAATAATGTTGAACATCTTATCATATGCTTATTTGTCACCTATATATTTTCTTTGATGAGGTATCTATTCAGATATTTTGCCCAATTTTTAAAAATGGTTATTTTCTTCTTGTTGAATTTTTAGAGTTCTTTGTATATTTTGGATAAAAGTTCTTTAATAGATAAGTGCTTTCTACTGTTTTCTCCCAGTCTGTGGCTGCTCTTTTCATTCTCTTAACACTGTCCTTTGCAAGGCGGAAAATCTAATTTTCATAAAGTGTAATGTACCTATGTTTTTCATGGATTATACTTTTGGATCATGCATTTTTGGTGTTTTATTTAAAAACTCACCACCAGGAAAATATTTTTAATAGCTATATATCAGTTTTTGAATACTGGATGCTTTGAAATAGTTGCTTTCAAAAGTATCTCACTTTCTTCTCTATTTCTTTGCACTCTTTTCTCACCCTTTTTTGCTTTTTCTTTGTTTCCTTTTTTATTTCTCTCAATAAAAAGGCTAGAATAAAAAAAGTGTAATTCAGATAAGGTAGTAAGTCGATGATGGCTTTAATTTACCCATTTTCTTCTATGCATTGTTTACTTAAATGTTAGAAATATTCGTTTGTAACCTAGAAACCATCTATGCACTAGGTAGTTGGTATTAAAATGCCTGTAGCAGTAATCAGAGGAAGCTCTAGTAATGCACCAATTAATCAAAATTTATGTATGTAAAATACTGTAAATTAATTATCAATAGAATAAATGCATGGTGTTATCCTATCAGTTTTAAATGCTTATTCAAAGACATATATGTTCTCAGCAAAAATTCCCTATAAATGAATGCAAAGTTAATATTTGTCTTATTTTCTCCTCTCAGTTTTGGCTCTCAAAATCTAATTGAGGAAGGCACATACAAGGCAATCAGTGAATTTTAAAAACTGTATTACATAGCATACAATCAAGTGTGAGAACACCATGTTGATGCTCTCCACGATGAATGGTTGATTGATGAACATAGAGAGCAGTGAGTGCGGAAGAAATCCTGGAAGGTTTGTGAAGGAGACCGGCCTCGTGCTTGCCACAGAAAATGTTAGAATATAGATAGTCTATATCAAGAGGAAGGGATGCTCCAAATGAAGAAGAACATGAACAAAAGCGTTGGTGTGACAATGAATTTGCCATATTCATGGGGCAAGTCTCACACAACTCTGATTAACCAAATGGCTTTTAAAATCAAGCGGTCAAGTAGATTAGCTGATTACATGTGGTTTTCTAGGAGCCTTAAGTTTTTTAATAGATGTTTGATGCAACAAAAAGCATTTTTAAGACACATTTGGGTATTGAGGCCTCTGTAATGGCATAGTCAGGGCGCTCTGAGACCTTCTCAGCATATGGCATTCTCCTGTCCCTCATGATTGGCTCCTACGTAGAAATATAATCTAACTAGATCTAACAGAGGAAGATTTATGATTTTCATTTGATAATATTTAGAAGAACAGTTCTCCCTTCTGAATAGTATGATATAAAGATGGGCCACTTGAATGTCTGCAGCCATTTCAGTTCTGTGAAGGATAAGGTCTGCAACTAGAGGATAATAGCACTGAGAGGATCACCAACAGAGCCAAAAACTGAACAAAGGGTACTTGGAGCCCAGCCTACTTCTAGATTATTCTGTTAATTAAGCCAATAAATTCCTATGATGTGCCTTCTTCCAGGTACACAAAAAAGTCTTTCCTCTTTCTTGCACATCCCAGATATTGTCTCACATTAAGAAATTATTTGTGTTCTACCTTCAAAATATACTTAGAGCCTCCAACTTTCCACATCTCTACCCTGCATCCATAATCGAGATCAGCCTCAGTTGTCACCTGAATTAATGTAACAGGCCCCTAACTAGTCTCCCTATTTTCTTTCTTTTTTTTCTTTTTTCTTTCTTTTTTTTCTTTTTTCTTTCCTCCACTCCAGGCTCACGGATGCTCCTTGTGGTTCCCAGGCCAGGCCAGCCCTGCGAAGGTCTGTGCCCTGTTGCTCCTCCCCACAGGCCCTCATGGCGCGGTCCCTCCCCTTCTTCAGGTCTTTTCTCCAGTGTCTCCTCAGTGAGCCTTCTCTGACCACCTTATTGAAACCTGACATTCTCTCTCCTCCTCCCCTGTTTGATTTCTCTCCATAGCACTTATTTCCCATTAGCCTAGAAGATACGTATCTACATCTCACTTATGTGCTTTGTTTGTTGTATTTCTTCTCTATCAGGATGCAAAGGGGATTTTCATCTGTTTATTTTTCATTGCTGTATCTAGAGGCCATACTTAACAATTAACACAATTAACAATTGCTACAGCACACATACCCACAGATGCAGGCAGCAGCACAGCAGCAAGGCCCCTGCTTTGCCAGGCTTCACCCCTTTAGTGCTAGATTGTGGCAAGTCCAAAGGGTCCTGGAGTCTCCCATTTTTTACCCTACTTCCTTCTCAGTCAATTCACTACACAGATAGCAGTGACCTTTTAAACATAAAAATAAAATCTAACTTCTTCTCTGCTCAGCATTCTCTAAAAGATCCTCACACTATATGGAATAAAATCTAAAGGCCAGCTGATGGCCTGCCAGGTCCTACATGATAATGGGGGCCCCCTGCTTTCACAACACTGTCTCTTACTACTCGGCCCCTGTTCCCCCTGCCAGATGACCTTTTTTTTTCTGATTCTCGAACACATAAACCACATTCTCACCTTAGGGTCTGTGTACTTGCTGCTTTCTCTTCCTGAAACATAATTTCATAGAATATCATTCTGTCTTTTTCCCTCACTTCATTCATTTTCCTTATCAGAGAGGATCTGTCTTCCATTTATACCCATATCCTGTCCTCACTGGTACAGATGATGCTTTCATCACCCAGCTGAAGATAACCCGCCTGGGCTAGCAAAACATAAGGCCACAGTTTTAGTGGAACTGAGACCCGGAGCTCAACCCCAACGGCTACGCCATCTCCAGGGAAGCTCAGGCAGAGATTCAAAAACACCTCGCCCATCTCAGAGCAGCAGGGATACTCGTAGAATGCCAGTCACCATGAAATACGCCCCTCCTGCCGGTAAGGAAGCCTAATGGAGAATACCGGCCAGTACAAGGTTTAAGAGCGGTAAACCAAGCCACAGTCTCCCTACACCCCATAGTCCCAAATCCGTATACTCTCTCCTCAGTTAGCTGCCCCCAGAGTCCTGATGGTTCACCTGCCAGGACCTGAACGATGCATTTTTCTGCGTTCGGTTGGTGCCCCAGAGCCAATCACTGCAAGCCTTCGAATGGACTGAACCTGATACCGGCTGGCAGCTCCAGCTGACATGGACTGAGCTCCCACAGGGCTTCAAAAACTCCCCAACCCTCTTTGGGGAAGTGCTAGCCTCAGATTTAGCCACGTTCCATCGAGAAGAATACCGCTGCACTCTATTACAATATGTGGATGATCTGCTCCTGGCCTGTGCCACCGAGACCAAGTGCCAAACTGCAACGTGGGCACTCCTGTCCCACTTAGCCGAGACAGGGTAGAGTCTCCTGGAAGAAAGCCCAGCTCTGCAGAGACACCTTAGGCCAAGTTGGGTCTGACCATATGTGATGCTTTGAGCTTTGAGGCATGTGGACATCTTAAATCCCTTGCAAGGAGAATCCAGCCAGGTTCATGGGCATCCCAGATGTTAGGCTCTGACCAACACAGCCACACCGGGACAGAGGGGTTTAATGCCACCACCCTTCCCCAGCTATAATCCTTAAAGGAGTAAATGTATGTTGAGCAGACACCTGAGTGCCAGGTTCTGTTTAAGCCGCTTCCGGGAGGCTTAGTTTGGGACCCGACGTCGACAACTTCAGCAGGCCACACTGGCTCCTTCAGAAAGTTTGGAACTGAGCTTTTTGGATAGAAGCCTGCCACGGGGCTCACTGTGGACGGACAGAAATGGCAGTAGCTGCCGGACTGCCTCTGGGAATGGCAGCTCTGGCTGCTTCCACTTCAGGATTCGCTAGGCCTGCAGCGAGTGCTGCACCACATGTTCTCCCAGCAGCTGGTGGCACTGTTTCTTCTGCTGTGATCTCAACACCAGAAGCTTCCATAGGATGTACTCCAAATAATTTGGGTAGAACAATGGCAAAAACCACAACCACATCCGCGCCCTTTCTCTGGGGTCTTAGCCTCAGAGTTAGCTGGTTTGGCAGGTTTGCTTTTCCAAAGTACAAGCACATCATCCAAACCCGGACAGAAGGCTCTGGCTTGACCTTGGGTACTGCAGCTTTTTCAACTGTGGCCAACGAACCTTAGTGATGTAGGTATTAGCAGCTAATACTGTAAAAAAGAGTGATAAATGAGGAACCGGATCAGAAGATAATAAAGCACTGAAGGATCAAAATCTTCTTCATGTCATTTGCCAGGATATGGAAAATCTTGAGAAATCTGTGAAGGAACAAAAAATGTTTACAAAAAGAAAATGTTAACGCAGTGATTGAAGTATGACATATTAAGGCTTTAAAGCAACTTCTATCATTGGCCAGTGGATGAGTGAAAAATATTCTTAATATCAACAACTTCGCAACAGAAATGACTAAAAAGTTAAATAAGGCAGAACCTAGAAACTACTACCCAGACTTCAAAAATGGAAATGCAGCTTCTGCAGATGACTTCACAATCGTGTCTCAGCCATTTTACATGTAGCTGCAGCAGCACATACAACAGAGGGAGGAACTAGAATGCGGCCTGGCCACTCAAGCAAATTCACAAATGGCCCTTCAAGATGAGTCGAGTTCCCTGCCATAAGCATCAACATGGGTAGCTTTGGCTGTGCAGCTTCAGTCTGTTACTAAAAATGTGAAGGTGCTCAGAGAACAAGAACTTCACGACAGAAAAACGTTGGGAGATACTGTAGAAGTGTTGGAAGTCAGGCCAGCAGGAGCCGAGATGCTGAAGCGACAGGCAGGCCCACCCTTCTCAGCAACATGCAATGAAGCAGCCGTCGCCACGTTTCTGGGGTGTAGTTCAGTACAGATTCAACACAGGTATTGGCTTAAGCTCTTCAAACGGGAAGTTTTGGAACCAGTTCTTGTTTTAGCAGCAGCACCACCGAGGACACATTTGGATTTGGAAAAATAAACAGACCTTCGGTGATCTCAGTGCAAGCCTTGGCAGCCCCAGTAGATGGGCATTTAGCCTCAGAGGTTCCAGCATGGCAGGACCTGAAGTTGGACAGACAGGGTGCCCCCCCTCCAGCCTGTCTCTGCAGGTGTTGGAACAGGAGGGCTGCTCCTTCAGTGGAAGAAACCTCCAACTGGAAAGAAAACAGGAAACATGATAAATATATGAGTTGATGTATTAGGAGAAAGCATGGCAGCATTGTTCGTTTTGTGAGTCTGTTTTTCTGAAATTGATGCAGAAATTAAATTGCACCTCAGGAGATTTGTAACATTTTGCTGTTTTCCCTACTCTGGAATTTGAACTGTGTTCCTATTTGCCATGCTCAACAACTCCTTTTGTGAATATAAAACTCAGCTGTGTATTTTTCTTTATTTCGTAAACTACATTCTCATTACATCTCTGACCAGTAAAGGCTATTATTTAGACCCGTGTTAATAGCTGTGTTTTTGTGACAAGATTGACACTACATAAACATATGCATATTCGTTTCTCACACAGATGAAATGAACTTTAGTGTTTATAGTAGAATGTTTGTTCTTTGATAAAGGCCTCTTGAACTGCACTGAAGGGCATCTTTTATACTGAAGTATACTCACATTTGTGCACGTGTATAAAATATGAATTTATCGGAAGAAACTCTTGTCTCAAACTGTTTACCTTTTTCAAGGGTATTCTATGTTTCACAGTTTAAACTTCACATCTTCAGTGCATGCAGAATGATGAGGTAGAGACTCCAAGTCATTTAAATTGCTTACTTAAACACTTGCTGAAATAGTTAGTGGCCTAAATGTTTGGCCAACTCAGTTTTATCGTCTCTATTCTAGTCTTTTCCATTTTCATGTCTGCTGTGACCTTTGCAAGCCGTTTCAAAGAAGGAAAGCTGTGAATCTTGTCAAACAAACATTTATTATCCTATGCTGATCACCGCTCGGATATTAATGGAAAGTGGGTTTTTCTTTTCCTCATCTAAGATGAACCTTCAGGGGCATATTTGAACTCCAGTCAGATTGATTGTGTGTAGATAAAGAACGTCCTATAACTTTAGTGGAAACTTTATGAGCTCTTCCAATGCAGAGTTATATTTTACATGGCTGTTAATACTGACCCCAAATGGAGTGACCTATAATAATTGTTTAATATAGAATATAGAAGCACTTCGTTTAAAAAACGTTCTTCCTATCAACTATAAACTCTTCCCAGTCTTCCCATTGACCAGAGAGAGAGAGCCAGATATTAAGGTGCAGGCAGGTCAGGCTGCATTTCTGGAATGTGCCTGTAACAGCATTTAATTAGAGAAGGAAATTGGGTAAAAATAAGGGCTTTTTGACAGCAAACTGTCTTGCCCCTGATTTAAGAGAGAAGCAAAAATATGGACCTATGTACTTTCAGGTGCAGTTTCCAGATGTAATCTGAACATGGAATGTCATTAAAAAAGGGTTTGATATTTTATAAAGGTTTGATAATATATATCACGTGAATGCTTTCAGAATCATTTTCACCCAAGCATTATTTTGCTAAAATAGATACTGGACATAATGATATATTTTAGAGTAAATGTTAACTGATTTTGATTCTAAGTGTTCTAAAACGCTGTTCTCTTTATCTGGCTTTTCTGATTAAATGTTTTCAAATTAAATGCATTAAAATTAGAAAAGCTATTTGGTTCTGAGCACTGTACCTGTTTTTATTTTTTCATGCTTCTCTATTACTGCAGTCCCCAAATCCAGACTGTAGAAAAAGGCATGAGAAGTGTGATTTTGTGTTTTGTGAATTACGGTCAGAATTACGTGCACAATTACATCACAATTTTTAAAAAGGACATTGTATTGGTCTGCAAAAATCTAAATATATGTCTCACTTTTTAAAAATGTAGTTTGCATTTTAATATATTCAATTACTAGAAGTTCGGCGATATAGTAATTCATGATAGGAGTGGAAATCGGTTGTCATTGTTCTCACACTCTTCACTCTGTCCAGAGTCTATCATTACATAAACAATACAATTTAGTGTCAATTGCTTTTAAAAATTAATTTGCACACATATTCAAGGACTTGTAAGTTATTGAGGTCAATTGTGTGATGTCAATATGGCTCCACAATCTTTACTTTCTGGTGATACAGAGCTCATGACAGAGGACCTGTGGGGCTGATGTAATGGACCACCTGACTAACCTACCAACAGTAGTACAGATCCTTTGACCATTCTCATGGACTGTTAGCACTGGTGTACTGCCAAAAAGTCAAACAATTACATAGTTCAGAAAACTTCACTTGTCCCAGAGTGGTACATTATTTAACATAGAAACATCTCTTTTCCATTACAAATTCCACAACCCTCAAGGGCACTTGGCATCTTATGGCATTTACTATGACATCTGCTCCAGAGGGTATTGCTCCATTTCTCCTGGTGTCAAATGTTATATAACCACCATACATGAGCTGGGAAATTTGAAATAACCTGTGACACAATGAGTATGGCTCATCAAGGGATGTCCACCACCCCCAGCCCTGTTGAACAGATAATAACTTTCAAGGTGACAGAAAACTGTCACATGGACTAGCTCTGCATAATCATGGGGAAAAAATTACCCAGAGCAGCTTGGCTTCCAAATCCCTGCTGTCTAGATAATTCTCCCATTTCCATCTGAAGTCACTCTCAATATATGCAAAGTTTCAGTTTCAATTAGGAATGATCAAGGGAACTACAAGAAAGTAGTGCCTGCCTCCCACAGCCTCATCTGCTAAATCCTATTATAGGGAAGGCTCACATGAGGCTCTGCTGCCAACGCATCAAGACTCAGGTGCACAGAGAGGTCTTGACTAGAGAAAGGGAGGGACCTTGCACTTTATCTACAAGAGGAATAGAGCACATAGTCTGACCATGGAGATTTGGGTCAGGTGTGGGTAGACATGCTGGGCAACAGGGAAGTCACTGCTCCCCACTTTATTTTCTCTGCTGTTTCTCCATTACCGACCTGCTTTTTGGTTTGCTTATTCATTTACTCTGCAAATGTTAGTGTTCTTTAATTTTTTAAAAAATATATATGTTAATTCCTGGACAGCAGGACTATCGAACAGGTCAAGGAATCATTTATAATAAATGTTTTGTCCTTGCCAAAGAATTTTTAAATTTGATACCATCACATTAACTTTTCTTATATAAATCATCTATTAGTGATTCTTAAATTTGAATGTGTATGACTCATATGAAGATGTTATTTAGATGTAGATTCTGATTCAGTGGGGCTTGGGGATGAAGGGGATTGGACTGAGTTTCTACATTTCTAATGAGTTCCCAGGTCCACTGTTACTGATTATCTGTGGATTATACTTTGCATAGCAAATTTTCAATTATATTTTCATCTTCTTACAGGTTTTGAGTCTAGTGCCCCTTTCACCACAAGACTCCACACCTTACTGTGATCTTTGGAAAGGTCCATCTTTTACTTTGCATATCCTATTAGTTCCCCAAACTTGCTGTACTTACTTCTTGGTGCCTCATGCGGTGGTCCTTTCCTTACTGTATTCTCCTAATCCATGTCACTTTTGCAGTGTTTATTGATCATCTATGATTTCTCAACCACTGAAACCATATCTGACAATGTCCCTGTTATCCCAGATTTCAGTCTTGCTGATCTAATTTCTACTGTCTACCTCTACCTTTCACTGCTTTGCCCGTATGATTATTTCTTTATTTGCTCATTTCAAACAGTTTCATAACTCCTCCACACACGCCTCCCCCTCCACTCCTTTACACACTTATGATGTAATGAGTGAGATCAAGACTGTGTTTCAAAACCAAATGTACATGATGGCTGATGGTCAATATCAGCAAGAGGC
Source organism: Rhinolophus sinicus (assembly GCF_057876585.1). Lineage (NCBI taxonomy): Eukaryota > Metazoa > Chordata > Mammalia > Chiroptera > Rhinolophidae > Rhinolophus > Rhinolophus sinicus. Next base: position 127,210,626 of record NC_142515.1, read on the forward strand.
GGGATGTTTGCACTTACCTCCTGTTCTCTAAAACATCTGAAAGACTTTTAGTCTCCTTTTAGATATAACCAAGATGGCATTTGGAACATACTGAACTGGATGAACCTTGGTTGTGCAGAGTAGAAACAAGACCAGTGTGCAGGGAAAAGAGGGTATTAAACTGATAACAATAATAAAGACAAAAAGAGTTTCATAGAAATAGTTAAGGAGGAAGGAGCAAGGAGAGAAGATACAAAGTACTTACGAATTCCCACCAAAAGCAATTCTACCAAAACAGAACTTAGAAGTAACTCAATGGGATAAATCAAGGAATGGTTTGCATAACCTTCTGGATTACCTGTGTGTATGTGATAAGCAGTTTTGAAAGTTTCTATTAGAAAGTAATCAGCAACCTGATTCATATATTCATAGTATAATTCAATGATACAATAATGAAACTCTTTTAGATAACCATAGATAGCCCTAGATTTGGGGAGATGATATATTTTCTAATAGAGCTATAAAGAGAAAGTGCCCAGGCTGCATCCTACCTTTGAAATTCTGTCCCCCTTGTTCACTATCTGTTAAGTAAAAATTAGTCTATCTTAACACAGCTTTCACAGAAGATAGAAGAGGATGAAATACGTTCATCCAGCTCATTTTATCAGGGCAATATTACCATGACAACAACAGTAGACAAAGACTGTGCAAAAGATGAAAACTACAGCCCAATATCGCCTAGGAACCTTGATTCAAAAAACCCTCAACAAAATATTAACAGATCAAATTTTAAAAATGTATTGATAATTATAAATGATGTCCAAGTGGAATTTATTTCAGGTATACAAGGCTGTTTGCACATTTGGAAGCCGTCAATGTAATTCACCCTATCAACAGACTGAAAAAGCCTTGATTAGGTTGAAACTCCCCTTTCCGTAAACCTCAGACCTCCTATTAATATTTTCAGGTGCTTCAAACCAAAAATATCATTGTCTTCAATTTTCATATGCTCGTTCCTTTTATATGTAGCTGTAGCTAAATAGACAGATGCATATTCTGTACTTTTTTTTTTACATATTTAACGTGTTCACTAGCTCAGACAATGAGTGTTCCACAAATGTCTTGCTAATATTACTTCAATTTCGTAATGCAAACAAACTCCTTTGCTAATCATCGAATGCTATTTTAAAACTCAGTTCTAGTTGAATTTATGGAGAGTGAGGGCATGTAAATTTGTACAGAATGATAGCACAATTTACACAACGCTAGCCTAGACTTACAACTCTGAAGTAACACAAGAATAGTTTCTAACTCTAAAACCCAGTTTAAGTCTTGGTATACGCGATTTCTGCCTGTTAACATCATGACTTCTGTAGTGGAAACTGCATTGTACCACCCAGCTAACCTTTCAACAATACAGGACTTATTCCCTAATTGCTGGGAATGTTACCACGCAGTTGTCCTCTGGTGTGGGTATCATAATGCAGGGTGAATCATGTCAAATTCCCTTGCCTGATCTGACACACCCAATCTGCAACACCCACGTACCCAGGATGTCTACTGGGGCCTCCCCTGGGACTGCATTGAAACTCAGCTTTACCTATTTTGCTGCTTCTGTCTTCCTTTGCCTGCCTGGCTTCTTTCTCCTCCCTTCTACAGATATTGACCGTAAGCACACTTTCCAATAAGTGCAATGCCTACAAATCTCCACCTCAGAATGCTGGGAAATTGAATCTGTGATAAGCTTAATTTTCCTACCTGTGAAATTAGGCTCATAATACTATTATATTAACTATTTTACAGGATTTGTGTTTCAAATGAGAAATTGAAAATATCTTAATAGAGAAAGTGTTATTCAAAATTGAATTATGGACATTTTTATAATTAGTTTTATCCAGATGTTTTCCATAAACCAACAGATCTCATAAAGCGCTAGTCAACTAAAGAGAAATTCAATAGTTATGTCAATGAAAAAATGTACAGCTGCCATCATCTATGAATGACACTACACATCAACATTTATGTGACTAACACTCAAATATCCTTAGGGTGTGTATAGTATAGTCTTTCCCCTACTAATGAGTTAATTCTCAAAACACAGTAAGTATTTATTTTGCATCATTTTGCCGCACATAGTACATATGTTGCTATAGGCTATCTGACACAGTTTCAGCACCATAGAGTTAAAATTACAATTTCAAGGCAGAGCTAGTGTGTGATCTTTAGGGAACTTTTATCCTCTTTGCTTTTTAAAATAAATTCTCTGAGATACAGCCCCATACTCCTTAGCTGGATTTTATCACCTGCCCCTTAGGGGCAGTTCCGTCATTTGAGCAATGTCACCAGTAGTTCCCTCCTGATATCAGCCTGCTGGGTTCTGGAGGGTGCATAGCCAAGAGAGAACATATTTTTGTGTGTGTATGCTGTTGGCTAAAATATGCAGCTCTAAAAATACATATCTCAGATCTCCAAGTCAACCATTTAAAAGGTCATGTTAAGAACATACTCTTCTGTAAGCAATCATGTTCAAGTTATAATAAACCTGGTGTTTTTTGTTTTTTTTCAATATGCAGTTCAAGCAATCTCTATTTGTTGCTATGGTGATTGTGAATTCATGTCCATTTACACCTGCTTCATAATAAAGAAATAGAAATGAAACTGGAAAAATCCTAAGTCTTCAGTTAATACAAAATGAATCCTTAAAAGTGTAGATATTTTAACTGAAATGAAAACCTAGTACTGAAAAGCATCTCCGAAATTTCTTTGTACAGAAAATAAACCCAAATTCCAGACAACATCCCTGCTAGTGAACTGCTCTCAGGTCCCCACCCAAAAAAAAACACACAAAGATAAAACTAAAATTTGAACATGGCAAAAGAAGAAAAAGTCCTCTCAAGTGTATTTGAACAAACATACAGGTCATCTGAATGCAGATTTTCACATACCAGGGTGATGCTTCTGAATCACTATGGGAAGAGTGCTTGTCTAAACCTACCTAAGCATCAAGATAGTCTTGGCCCGGGGAGTGGCAACCGACACACCCATACTAGTCTGATTCACTTGTACCAGTCTGTAGGAAAAATTTACGAAAAAGTGTTTAAAATTGAACTTCAGTACTATGTTAAAAAATATTATGGTGTCAAAATCAAAACAATGATGAACTGAGAGCAATTCAACTAAGATATTAATTTTAGTTTAATAGTAATTAATATTAATAATTGACATTAATTACTATTAAAATACTAATGTTAAATATTAGTTTAAAATGTACAGTAATTGAGAGTTGATAGATAACCAACCTATGGTCAATCCCTGGCTGTGGAAGATGTAATTATATTTGAAGAGCTAGGACCACAATGATATTATTGTTATTATTTTAAGATTTTTATTAAAAATATAGCTAACATACAATATTATATTAGTTTCAGGGTACACTATAGTTATTCAACGTTTATAGAGCTAATGAAGTGATCACCATGATAAGTCCAGCAACCATCTGACACCATTCCATGCTATCACAGTACTATTGACTAGTGTTCCCCAGGCTGTATATTACATTCCCATGACTTATTTTTTTTAAATATGGAAATTTGGACCTCTTATTCTCCTTTATCTTTTCAGTCAATCAGTCATTATTTCTTCAAGTAGGTTCTCAATCCTTTGTTTTCTCTCTTCTCCTGCTGGTACCCCTATGATGCAAATGTTTTTATGCTTGATATTGTCCCAGAAGTCTCTAAAACTATCCTCTTTTTTTTTTTCATTCTTTTTTTTTTTTTTGCCCCTGTCATTTCCATTGGGGTTTTATGCTACCTTGTCTTCCATATCGTTGATTCAATCCTCTGCTTCATCTAATGTGCTGGTGATTCCTTCCAGTGCATTTTTAATTTCACTTATTATATTCTTCACTTCTGAGTGGTTCTTTTTTATGATTTCTATGTCCTTTTTTTATGCTTGCTATCTCTCTGTTGAAGTTCTCACTAAGTTCCTTGAGTATCCTTATAACCAGTGTTTTGAATTCTTTCTCTGGTAGGTTGCTTGCCTACATTTGGTTAATTCTTATTATGGAGTTTTCTCCTGTTCTTTTACTTGGAACATATTTGTTTCCTCATTTTGGCTGCCTCTCTGTGTTTGTTTCTATGCGTTAGCTAGATCGGCTATGTCTCCCAGTCTTGGCTGGGTGGCTTTATGTAGTACGTGCCCTGTGGGGCCCTGGTACAGTCTCCCTGGTCACCTGAATCAGGTGTTCCAGGAGTGTCCCTTGTGTCAGTTGTATGTGCCCTCCTGTAATAGTTGAAACTTGGTTGCTATTGGTATATCAGTGGGTGGGATTGACTCTCAGGCTGGTTAGCTGTAAGTCTTTGCCACAATCACAGCTTATAGGCTGCTGTACAGGAGGCTTACCCCACTTAGAGGGATTTGCCCCAGTGGGCTCTGGTGCCTGTTGAGACCAACTTTGTGTATGCCACATGTGGGGCTAATTGGGCAGTGTTCTGCTGTGGTCTGAAACCAAGCTCCAGGTATGTCGGTTCTAGAGCCAATTGGGAGGGGCTCTAGGTCACTTACCGCCTATGTCCAGCTGGGGATTACCTGGTAGGAGCTACAAAGCGATCCATGGTTTTTCGCTGCCTGTGCTAAACCTAAAGGCACGTGGGAGAGGACACACTGCAAACCGAGGATGCTGCTACCAGTACTGGGCCTTGGGCAGCTCCACAAAATGCCAGGACACCCTGAGTCCTGCTGCCACCTGCCAGCTCCCTTTAAGTTCAGCTGCTGTTAAAGCCTCATGCAGTATGCAAGTTGAGTGAGGCAGGGTCTCAGGAAGTCACTAGAGTGGGAAGAATTGTGGTCACCAGGTTAATGTAGCCTCTGTTTTGGTGCCAATGCTGAGCCTGGAGCTACACAGCAAAAGTCTCAGAGCGCACCAAAGCCAGTTTTCTCCCACCTGGGGCCCATGGACTCAGGCAGTTTTCCACAAAAGAGTGCGATACAGGCGGGGCTGGCTGCTCACTTAGAAAGTGCCTCTAGCATTGTGAGAGTTGGGTGGGGTGGAGTCTCAGTGAGTCAGCATGGTTGGAGCCCCAGAATTCACCAGACCAATCAGATTCAGATTTAGCCATAAGCATAGGGGGTGGGCTCAACACATTAAAGATGGCGGCCACCTGCCGGCTGAAGGGGAGGAGGACCCCTCACAGGGGAAACAGCAGCTGTCCTCCAACTGCACGCCTAAGGCCACACACCTCACTCTGCTCCCTTTATGCCTCTGACGTGCCCGAGTCACCGTCCCTCTGCAGGAGCCCAAGGTGAGTGCATGCAACCAAGTGAGTCTGTGCATGGGCCATTTAAGAGGACGTCTGGGTTTCTCGCAGCCTTCTGTCCTGCCCAGAAGGTCAAAATCCCCACTGTTTTTCACAGCCATGTGTTGTGGGGGCTCCTGTTCTCAGCACCAGTACTCTGGGTTGGGGAGCCTGGAGTGGGGCTAGGATCCTTTGTTCCTCTAGATGTAACCACTACAGCTGAGGTATCACTCCCTGTTTTCAGCTGCCACACGGAGGTTTGGGATTAGCATGGTTTATGTCTCTGCACCTCCTACCAGTCTCGAAGTGACTTCTTCTTTGTACTATTAATTATACAACCTCTGTTCAGCCAGACTTCAGATGGTTGCCCAGGTTTCTTGTTCTATGATTTAGTTGTAATTTTAATGTGTTCATGGGTAGGAGCACACAGTGTTTAAATCTACTCCTCTATCTTGATCTCTCTCCAATATTATGATTTTTAACATAACATACAAGAGGGTTACAGTATTACATAATATGCTTTCATGTAAGTTAATATATGATATATAATTTTAATGAAGACACTATGATTTTGATAGATTTTAAAGCTCACAAAGACCTTTGAAATATTTCATTTTGCTTTCAGTGTCTCTAGAATTGAGTGAATAGATAAATAGAGTCCATGAAAAAAATAATTACAGATGAGCAATACTTTTTACACTTTATCAGATCTCTCAGTAAGCTGAAAAACTTTACATGGCCTACAAATGAGGGTCACCAGCTGATAGCACACAGAGGGTGATCTGATTGGATATCTCAGCCTTTGATGTGGCAGGACTGAAGGGACTGCCAAGCTGACTGAGCACTTCTCAGGGCTGTGCAGGGATCACACCAAAAGTTCTGCTTCTGCAGTTGACCGAGACAAGCTGCTGCTCAGATCTGAGTTGTGGAGTGAAAGAGAACAATTTAGTTCAATGAAGTGACAGGTTTGGCAGAACTGACATCAGGAGTAGCTTGTAAGATTTTAGATTTTAAATAACTGCCTTGGGTGATGAATGGCTAAGGATGTGAGAATTTATAGTATTAAAAGCAGTCCATAAAATATTACAGAAACCCATTTTAATCACATTAATCAAGTAATCAATTTAGATGCTAGATTTTATGTGAGAATTCAATCGGTCTTTTCTTTCTGTAAGTTAAAATCAAACATGTGGAAAGATGGATAGTACAACAAGGTGGAAAGTGCAAGGGAATTAAAGATAGGACTGACTTCCTCCTTTGGTTCTGTCTCTAGACTGTGTGTCATTGGTAAATTTGTATAATATAACTAAACATTTGTTTCCTAATCTGCAAAATAGAGATAAAATTATACAACCCAAGGGGAATTATAACTCATAGATTTGAAGCATCAGGTAAATTATAGTTAAATTATAAAGAGTCAATTACTTTAAACTACAGGGTTTAACTGATGAACTTAATTTGCTTTTCAGTTAACCATACATCTAAAACCACATGGTGATTGGATTTCAGTCTTTCTTCCCTACTAAACAAGTCCCTCCCCAGTGAAGCAAAAGATTCTCTAAGCTCCCTCTGAGACACAGAAAGGCTAAATGCTAGGTTTGAAGAACTCACTTAAAGGTGAACCTGAACTGGGATGACATGCCTTAGGGCTATTTTTCAAACTCTCAGGGAGTTGTTACCTAGTTAACTTTGCATTTTCCTAGGACCGAAGCTCAACTGTGCTCAAATAGAATAAAATAATAATACTGAAAGATTAGAGAATGTGACAAATTAACAAACATTGTACTTTGAGGTAAACCTGTTGAAAATGTTCCCTTTAAAGTCAGTAACAATTTAAAGGTGCCAGTTATTATCATTTCTATAAAGCATCACAAAATCTTATAATTCAACAATACAAGAGAATCAAAAGATGTAAGGGCTGAACGGAAGAAACAAATTGTCATTATTTACAAATCATATGTCTTCATTAAAAAAATCTACATATACAGTTCATCACTAGCATTAATGTTTACAAATCAATGTCATTTCTGTACACAATCTACTATCAGTTCAAATACATTTGTGAATTGAGATGCCATATAAATCACACGTAAAGTACATGGGACTGTGTCTAACCAAACTTAATTTTTTTTACAACAAAAATCATAAAACTTTATTCAGTCATCAGAAACACCTAACTGAATCAAAAACTATATCATGCATATTGTGCATATTGTAAAAAATGTCAGTTTTGCCCAGATTGATCAATAGAATCAATGTGCTTCAGATGAAAATCTGAAATCTTTTTTTTTTTTTTCGGGGACAGGGGGATGATAATGTACATATAATGTACATAAAAGGAAAAAGGCCCAAATATAGTCAAAAGATTCTTTGAAGAAGAAACTGGGATAACTTGTCCTGTCAGAGATGAAGGCTTATACCACAGCCATAGTAAACACAACAATGGGGCGTTTGACACTGGGACATATGACAGCATAGAAATAGGCCTTCCTATTTCTTTTTCTTTTTTCTTTATTAAAGTTTATTGGGGTGATAATTGTTAGTAAAGGCCTTCCTATTTCTATATAATTTATGATAGAAGGAACATTATGTGTTAGTGGGGAAAGGTTGGGCTATTTAATATACAGTGTGTTAAAATAATATATATATGAGAAAAAATAAAAACAGATACCCACTTCTTACTGTGTACACATACACAAAAATTAAGGTAAATTATAGACTTGTGTGTCTAAGGTAAAATCTTCATAATTAATTAGCAATGTAGAAATCTATAGTTAAGATCATTGGGGTAGGAAATGATTTTTTTAAATAGAGATTTGATAGCACAAAACATAAAAAAAATGATTTGACTACATTAGAATTCAGAATAAATTATAATTAAGAATACGCATCATACAATAACATAGAGAAAATGTAAAGATGAGGCACATAATTTTAGAGAAACTATCTGCATCATATTTAACCAATTAAGAACTGATATTCAGAATATCTAATCCATAATTATGTATCAGAGAATGAATCAAATGAAAAATGAATTAAAGACAAAAGCAGACATCTTAGAGGAATCACCAAGTTACTGGTAAGAGTATAAATTGGTACAACCACATTGGAAAACAGTTTGGCACAACTTAGTTTACCATGTGCTTGCATTACGTGCCAGAAATCTTACTTTTACATACATACTCAGGAAATTCTTGCACATCGTGTCCAGAAGACGTTTTTGTTAGTGTCTTTAACGTCATCTTTTTATTAGCAAACGCTGTTAACAGTCCAAATGTCTGCCAACACAAGAAAGTTACTGTGTATTTGCAGCAAAGTTCTACTAGCCCAACTATGTCTATCTACAATTATTATCACATAGAAAATAATTCTATGTGAAACAACAAAATCATGGAACAAAGACACAGTGTTAGTCTTTATATGTAACACAAAAAGGGGAAAGTGAACCATAAAGTTTTCAAGGATATATGTTTACATAATCAAAATAAGAGAATGGTTACTTAAGTATCTAAGATAATACTAACTTTAAGGGGAAGGAGTGAGGGGATTTGATCAAAGAGTGATATAGTGTGACTTCAAAGTTCTAAAAGATTTTAGTTTTTAAACTAAAATTAGGTCAGTATTTTTAAAGTATTATTATTATTATTATTATTGAAATTGTACATGCATTCCCATTTTAGGTAAGGTATGTATTACCAAAAACAACAAAATATTTAAGATGCATTTGCCATCTAAAGTGCTAAGGTTTGGTCTAATTGTCTATGAATTGGTTTATTTTTTAACACTAAATCATGAAATTTTGGATAGAGGGTTATTCTACAGATATAAGTCACTCTTAGGAACTGTGTAATGAAATTCTGCTCTCAGAGGTTCCAATCTATGCAGGATTTATTTCAGGTCTTTCCACAGTGACCACCATTCATATATTCCTCTGCCTCATTTTCTACCATGGTAACTACAGGGAAGAATTACATTAGCCTTAGGCATCACCTTGGGTATTGTGGTGTATGTCTTTTTCTTTTGCTTCATCTCCTTTTCCTCTTTCTTCTCTGACACTGTTATTAAACACAAATTAACTCTGCAATAAGCAGAAATCACCACAGATTCTGAAGAATTATTTTATTGTCATTATCACAGAATATTTTCATGTTTATTCCTATTAAGGCTGAAGGTGTTTCTTCCCTGAAATCATCTGAAGAAGGAAAAAATCCTTAATTACCAAATAATTCCATAGAGAATTTACTTTAAAAAGCATGATAGTCATCATATGTTACTTGAAATATTGATAGTGGAAGAGACACAATTTGGTGGATTAACATAACATGGGTACTACTGCAGATTCTTCCTAGCAAACTTCCAATGTTAACACATAATATTTTTAGACTTTATTGAAATAATTCAACCCTCTAAATCTTAAGACAATCTTAAGGTCTATTGGAAATAAATAAGACAAAACAACAACCAAAACCCAAACAACAGAGTTTAGGCTGACCAGGTGCCTCTATCTGGTTCAAGAACAAATCGAATGGGGTGAAATGTGGAGCTTTTTCATCCACCATAACCAGTCAACAAAGCCAAGAATTACAGGAGAGTAGAACCTTACTTAGCTCTTACCTTACATAGTATATAGGTTGATCAACAAAGTATTTTAAGGCAAAATGATTCCTTTTCTCCTTCTTCTGCTCTGGTTTTCTTTTCTCCTCCCTTTATTTCTATGGCAAAAAAATGAATAAGGAAATCAGTCATTAGCCTTTGTAGTCTTTTGTCCCTTTGAACTTCCCGGAGCCTATCACTCACAGCTAAGCCGAAGTAAAACGAGTTTAATTGTCTGTTTTCCCAGCCACTCCCATGCTGTACATACAGTAGCTAGAAGCAATTAATAAGTTGTAATATCTACGATTATGAGAAAGAATGTCTGTCAAATATACAACACAATCCCCGTCATGTTATAGGTGCTCAGCCACCACTAATCTTTTATTTCTCACTTTTGTGTTGTTATTCTTTTTGTATTCAATCCAATAACTTGACTACATCTCTGGGATTTGGTTTAGAAATGTATCAATCCCTAAAGAAGCTCTAAAAATAATGTAAATGAAGTTCCTACTTATTATTTATTATTTTTGTAAGTAGGCCTCCCATAAGAGTTTCTATTACATGATGGGACATGATACGTAATTTTGGGGGGATAAACAAAACCTTTTAGAACTATAAAATGGGTCCCTGCCACACACAAATCGTTGAATTTGCAGAAGTATGGGCTGAAACCCAGGAATGAGCCTCTTGACCTACGTCTTTTCACAAAAGCACTGTAAAAGCATGATGATAATGAAGGGGAAAGTGTGCCTTTTCGTTTTTAGCTTGCTTTGCTTAGCTTCACGTTGGTACTGGATTTGCATCCCTCGTGTGATATTTCTTTCAAGGGACTGAGACAGTCGGTGCAGGTGGCTCTGTGGACATGCACGGACTCTCCAAGCTTGTTTAACGTGGGGTTGTTTTCCTAACAATTCGCTGCAGTGACAGCAGGAAATTGTCCCTATAGAAAAATCTAGGAATGCTGGAAAAAGCAAAATACTAGTTTTGGAGTCTTGTGTTTCCTTTTCACAAATATGAGGTCATTAACATGGGTCATATAATGAATGAAAAGCGTGTGACAAGCAGTTGAGAAGACCTGTACTGGTCATTAGCAAGCAAAGGAAGTCTCCCCAAGTCTGCATGAGTAATTTGTAAGTGAGACAGCACCAAATGATACGTCTACCCCCTGGCTTTTTTCTTTTTTTTTTCCCTAAATGGCTAGAAACCCCTTGGTATAGGCATCAGTTTGGAAGTAGATGTGGAATTTTACTTAAACTCCATATAGTGAAGGATTGACCCTTTAGGTGTGAGACTTGGCAGCTGTGCTACACGGAAAATACATAAGTAGTCGAAGAAGAAACCTAAACATTAGTAGGAGTGGATGCCAGGGGGTCCTTCCCAGGTGTGGCAGCCACCGTGAGGTGGGCGCTTAGTGACAGCACGAGGTCTAGCACACTCACCACGGACTCCGTGGACCCGCACACATGACGGTTCTTGTAATGCCCAAATGCGATCTGAGCAATATATTTCCTATTAAAACCTTGACAGGGATAAAAGCTGAGTCTCAGTGTATATATCAAGCGGCTCAGTTTGTATATCAAAGCTTTGAAATAAAGGATAAAACTGGAAGTCAGAGAACTGCAAATGGAATTTCAGAATGGATCACCACCTTGGAAATGTTAATCACCCTGCCTTCCAAATATAGGTATTCAATAAATATTTGTTGAATTAAGCTGGATTCCAAAACAAACAGTTCTGCAGTTATTATTCAGGCTAAGAACTACTTAGGCTTATTCCCAAGGATAATAAAAGGGAGTACTTTAACATTTTTCCTATACAAATGAGAATCATATGAGTAATTTAACTTTTAACAAGCTGAGAACCTGATAGTTTGGAAGTGGTAACCTATTCTAAGTATAGAATGTGGAGCAAGTCCTAGATATCAGTTCTGTTATGTTTATTATTGTCCTTATAATCTTAATGCTATGATGTTGGGGGGAGGAACACAGCATAATTGTATGCTTAAGTCAAAGTTAAATGTTTGAAATATGTTAGATAATAGAACATGCTGGTAAGTGTTTCTGTACATTTGCTATTGAGAAAAGACTAGGGGGGAGTGTTTGTTCTATGACCACATATTTCCCCTTTCCAGATGAGGGATCTGAACTTCATTATAAAGAAACTCAAGCCCTTCACATACTATCAAACACTGCTTCTCTCCGTACCTCGGGCAAAGACAATACATTTCAATCCACTGCAAACAAAGGGCACCTGGAAACTAAGGCAGGCTGCACAGCATTATTTGGGAGGCAGTCCAGTCCACTGGACCCTGCGAAAGAAATGCAGATTGAAAACGAAACATTTGCTGTTTACAAATTGCCTAGTTTTTGGCAGATTAATTATCTTTCTGAGCGTTCGTTTCTTTGTCATACTAAGCTGTTATGAGAAACAAAGGACACGATGTGTAAAACCGCTTGCACAGCATCTGGCACACTGCTGATACTCAGAGGACGCGAGGCACTTCCCTCCTCCATGTTGGACCCCGTAGGAGGATTTTTTCTTTATATTTCCCATCCATCGGTAATATATCTCCAATTGTTACGCTACGCATGCAAACTGGCCATAATACCTTGTTAACCCATTCAAATGAGCTTCAAGAGAGGATGAATTATATTATCAAAAATATTTAAGACAAAAATGTAAACATTAACAAGAGGGGCTCTTATCAGATATTCAGATTGAATTCTAAGGCTATAAAGATGAGAAGAATAATACTGCAGAATGTTTAAAGCAAAAGAAACACTGAGTAGTTTGGCTGGGCAGTGCGGATGTCCTATTACTGGTACTGAAAGAAAAACATAGATATTGATAGTGTTGGTTTTCACTGACAGAATTGGGAATGGCCATTGACAAAGATTTGCTTCCTGTCAAACTCCAGCCAGGATCCTCGGAGCCATTTCTCCACGAGGTCTCAAGCTTGGCTTATGAAGCCTTGAGCAAAACACTAACCACCAACGTGGTTTCTAACAATTCAAGGCCACATTCCTAGGATGACCCTAGCCCCCTTAAAGTGCCTGCCTGAGAAAACTCCAGGCTGTCAAAGAACTTACTGTCTGTTTCAGCCGACACCTGAAGATAAGGGCCCCCTGTCTCTCAGTCTGTGGGCCGGTAGCCGCCTAACTTTGATGAGCAGAAAATAAACCCAGATGGTTTTCATAGGGACCACCCCCCCTTCCCACTTCACTGTAATTTTTCCCTTCCCTCACTCTACTGAGTTCCTGCTCTCCCCACTCCTTACCCCCTCATCGTCCCTTGGTCACTTCTGTGCAAATTCAAGTGGAGTTCAGATCATGCTCTTTCCCTATGGCAATAGTATGTTCCTGATTAAAATTTGTTTTTATTGCTTTAACGGGTGTATGATTTTGTTTGTTTTTGACACCCTATGTAGACCTAATATGACTAATTAGTATCTTTGGTATTCTCCCAGAACAACTATCTGTGACAAAAGTGTTTATGACCCTCTCCCCACAAATGCATATGATGAGATCTACCCCCTGATGTGATAGCATTTGGAGGTGGGGTCTTTTGGAGGTGATTGGGTCATGAGTGTGGAGCCCTCATGAAGAGGGTTGTGTCTTCACAGGAAGAGACCAGAGAGCTAGCTTATTCTTTATCTGCCATCTGAGGACACAGCAAGGCGTGTGCTGTTTGAACTGGAAGAGGGATCTCAACAGATCCAGACCATGCTGGCAGCCTCATCTCAGACTTCCAGCCTGCAGAAATGTGAGAAATACATTTCTATTGTTTATAAGCTACTCAGTTGATGGTACTTCATTCTAGCAGCCTGAACCTACTAAAACAAGGGCAACTGCAAAGTTTATCAGTCCCATCACCTACTAAGGTCCTTTATGATATATACTGCCAAATACATCTGAAATATATCTTTGGTAACATTGAAGGGATTTAAGATTGGGAAGCACAGATGGTGTTTACATCTCTTTTTACAATTGACATCATGATGTTAAAAGCAAATATATTTATATTGAGAGTGAAATGCTGACTAGAAATTGTTATTGGTTGTGATCTTCTGTATGCAGAACCAGAATAATGAGCTTCTGGTTTACAGAGGACACTGAGGCCATCAGATGTGAGTACCAGGACTGTAAGTTTTTCTGTCCCCATACCAGCATCTACATACCAGCGTCCCCTCTATTTGTGACCTTAAACACATCCTCTCCAAGGTCGGCCAGGACCTTGCTTCCTCCATTGATATCTTCCCTCCCAATCTATTAGTCACTACACTTCCACTGAATTATATTCCTTAACCCATTTGTCTTTGTTCTGTTTCCAAAGAGACTCCTGAAAAGATGGTGTGCTCATACAGGTTCTCAATTCCTAATCACCGCTCATCACACTGTAGCCCCCGTGCCAACAATCAAGTGGATTGTAGAATACTACTTGGGATGTAGCATGGTAAATTGGGGGCGGGGGTGGGGAGAGAAGGAGAAAGAAAGAAAACACAACAAAGTTTCCTTCCTAAGACATTAGCTATTATTTTTAACCATCTTCCTACGTGGTCTTCCTATAGCATTCGACACTGTTGGCAATCTTATATAATTCTTCAGTTTCCTTGGTTTCTTAGAAACTATTTATGTGTGTTTTTCTATTATTTATTTCCAGGTTTTTCAGGTTGTTTTGTTTTGTTTTTAACCAAGAGCCCCTTGCTAAACAATTTTATGGAGTCTATGCACCCTCCAATTAGGATGCTCATTTTTCATGGGAGAAGGTCCATAAACTTGATGGCTATATCAGAAGGCTTATGAAACTCCAAAAGTTTGAGGTCTTCTGTATGCATGCTTTATGGATAATCCCATATTTTGGTGTCAAATTGTCTTCTGAGATTTATGTCCATAAGGCATCTCTTCCCAAATGTACATGGTTATCACAAATCAAATATACTCCTCTCTACTAGCTCCTGACCTGGACAAAAAAACAACTAGCTTTTCAACGTATTATTTCAGTTAATGGTGCTGGTTATCTTTAACTAGAAAATTTGCACTAATGTTTGACTCTTGCCGTCTTTGTTCCTGTATTTCTAACCAATCACAAAGTCATGATAATGTTTCCTCAGAGATATCTTTAAAATACAATTTTTTCTTTTTCTATCATCGCCAGTGGTTTTTATTTCTGTCCATTCTGCACTCAGAATCATTGTTAAATTCCTCTTTAAAATGTACAGGACGGGAAAAGGGGAGAAAAAAGAAAAAGAGAGAAATTGATTTGACAGTATCCCTACCACCACCGCCACCACCACCACCACCACCACCACCACCACCACCACCACCACCACCACCACCTATCTAAAAATCATCTGGCTCCAATTTGCTTTCATGATGTCTTTGTTTGTGCTACTGTAACAATATACCACAGACTGGGTGGCTTATAAACAACAGCAATTTATTTCTCACAGTTCTAGAGGCTGGAAGTCTAAGATCCAGGTGCCAGCATGCCCGCCTTCTCTGGTGAGGACCCTCTTCCTGGCTCATAGCTGTGTCTTCACTGTGTCCTCACATGGTGGAAGGATCATGCAAGCTCTCTGACCTGTTCTCAATAGGGCACTAGTCCCATTCAGACTCCAGCTCACATGTCACACTAGATCTAATCGCATAGACTCATCGAGGTGCGAAGAATCTGGGAAATGTACTCTTCCATTGTGCCTGGGAGAGGGGGCAGGCAATGAAGATGGTTTGCGGACCACATGGCATGCCTTGCCCGCATTTACTCAGGCTCAAGACTAATCTAATATAAATGCCATGCTGAAGCTTCTCTGACTTCAGAAATGGTACGTGTTCCTAATGCCATCTCTCTCAGCTTGTCCCTCTGAGGTACTATAACACACGTTCATAATATCCTCATGCAACACTTCTCTGCTCTTTTCCACAAGCACTTTAAAACCAGGTAAGGCTCTTACTAATTTTCCTACTTCCTAGTTTGTAGTAAAGGGTGATAGTCCCAACATGCTTCTTGGATATATTCACTCCCTTAATATTATATTACAGGAACTCTTCAGGTAATAGCAATCCTTTTTACCATTGTCCTGAAGCTAATTTTTATATACATGTATTTTTAAATTTTCCACAGTGAACAGTAGATAAAGTTTAACACAGTATCCTTATATAAAAAAGAAACATAGATGCAATTTATAAAGGTGAAATCTATATTAGGCACATAACAAAAAATTATAGTGAATCAACTAATATACACATATTCATGGTAATACAAATATGGTATTTTATTCCAGTCAACATGAGTAATTTATTGAATTAGTTTTAATTTTTCACCAATTAGAGACCACGTAAAATCTCAAGTGGCATTTTTAATTTGTATTAGTTTCAGAACAAAGCAATGTATAAATATACATCTTTGCACACACACAAAAAGTTGATTTCTCCACTTTCCACAGACTCAGCAGGTGTGTGTGAAGCATAAAAAATAACAGATGGGAAACTCAAGGAAGAAAAAAGAAGCTGGGAAATGTTGCAGATAATTCTATTTGCTATAATAAAACACAGTGTTAAAGAGTAGCCTGTTTATTTTTACTTTTCTCACTGAAATAATTAGCACACAGCATAGCTCATAGCATTTTCTGGGAATTGAGAATAAGGAATTATTCTATCTTGAATAAAATTCCATTTTACTTTACACAATTTTGAATGTCAGTAAAATAGAATTTTAAAATATACATGTTACACAGAGTAATGAACAAATGGTTATGACCACAATTCAGTCATTTAACAAATGATAACTTTACTTTTTAAACTTTTTTTAGCTTTATTGCTGTAAAATTGACAAAATTGTAAGCTCTTTAAAGCATATATCATGATGATTAACAAATTATAACGTTAAATGTTACACTATCATCACTATATGTTTCTTTTTCTATATAAGTAAAGGAAACAGTATAACAGAGGAATTGATTATTCATAAAATGCAAATGAACTTTTCACATAGCCTTCCTTTTATAAAATGGCCTCTTTTCTTTCATTTGCTCCTGAGTAACCAACCCCTTACACTCATTCTATAATTGTATTTTTAAAATTTTGGTTTTATACCTTAATGAAGCACTTCACATGGCACGTTATCTACAAGAATGTACAAATTTCATTAAATATCTTCCAAAATCAACCCAGTATACTTCCAGATTTCTTTTCCCCATTCCTGCCATGCAAATGATCTGGTCCCAAAACATTGTCTGTTTACATTTTCTAAACATCTTCCACATTTCCTTTATGAAAACCCAGTATCCCACAGACGTGAGATTGCCTTATCCTAGTCCCACTCTGGAAAGTGGCTCACACCGATTTTTCCCCTTGGGATGCCTCTCACAACCCATTCTGTTACCCTATCATTCTCTCAATGCTTTGTTCTGATACTCTGTCTTTTATAAAGTCTTCCATAACGGCCCAAACAGAAGCATTTTTCTACCTCCTCGAACCTCTCCTTGTACTTGATCTATGGGATTCATATAATACATTCTAGACAACGTTGAGTTGTAGATGTCTGAGCACATTTCTAAGAAATTCTCAAAAACTGTGTCCTTTTACATCATCAGTTGCTATCCCTCACATACAATAAGCATAAATATTAATTATTTTAATTGTTACAATGTCTAATCCCATTAGTCTACTTACACACATATGAAACATTTAAAACTAAACTACAATTTTCACAGATACAATTAGCAAAAATGAACGTTGGCAATATCAGTCCCTTTAACACATTACTCGTTGGGTTATATGGTAGGGGGAAAATTTGGGAAAACAATTTGGCAATAGATACTTTGAGCTTTAAAACCTAGTGCCTGGAAATTCAAGTTTAAAATGGCATCTGGCCAGCATTCACTGGCTCTTTTTTCTAAATTCCTACCAAAATAACAGCCAAGACAGAATTAAAAAAGGAAGACGCTGACACACACACACACACACACACACACACACACACACACACACACTGATAATTGGGGTCAGCAATCAATTTTCATCATGTAGAAAAAATGTAGATGAACAGCAAAGCAAGGCTGGTAAAAAGTTGAATAAAAATAATTTCATTTATTTCCAATTGATTAGTTATGCTTTAACAAAAGGAATACAAGTCTATAGAAAAATGTGTGTAGAGAACATGGATCTTTCTTCAACTGTCTCCTCTCTTACTTAGAAACACAATATCTACAGTAAACTGGAAATTATCAACTGCCCAATGATTTTATGGGTGTTATTAATAACATTGTCCAAATTCTAAAAGCATCTCTTTATATATATATATATATATATATATATATATATATATATATATATATTGTTGTGCGGGAGACCCTGCTCGCTGCGCCATTTGTCGTGCGCGGAGGCCTTCTCACCGCGCCATCTTTCAGGCGGGGCAGCCTGCGGGGTCTCTGCTCCCGCTCCCCACACAAGAACGCAGGATATGGTGAGGCCGAAAAGGAACACCCACAGAGCCATAGGTAGGGGAGTCATACCACTATGGTCTCACTGGAGGCTGGGCCCACCGGACGCGTGACCTGCCGTCCGCCTTTCCGCCAACCGACCGACCGACGACTCTTCCCCACTCTCTCGACTCTGTTCCTCTCTCTCGGCTCTGCTCGGCTTCTCGGCCCTCCTCTTCCGCTCTCCTCGGCTCTGCTCGGCTCCTCGGCAATCCTCGGCAATCCTTTGTAGCCGCAGCAGTTATACCAGCGGCCAATCGGCTAACCGGCCACAGCCCACAGCCAATCAGCCACAGCCGACGGCCATCCACCACCCGAGCCAGCACCCCTCCACGTGAGGCTGAGAGCCTGTAAACTACCTTCTGGGGCTCTGTCCCCACAACCTAGTTTTTCCAGCAGTAATAGCATTGGAAATCTGGATTAGATGGAATTTCTGCCCAATTGTATATCCAGGAAGAGGATTTGACTTAAACCAAGGGAGTACGTGAGGGAGGGGAAAAAAAATCCAACAGCATATTTCTTGACAAATAGACGGTAAATCTAAACAATATCTTTGCTCATGGATGAGTAACAGAAAAACAAGAAGTAAATGTATGAAGAAATATTGAAGACTGATAAACAGGGAACATCATTTTGAATAATCAAAGAAAGAACTAGTGTGGGGACAGAGTCCCAGAGAACAGTTTCCAGGCTCTTGGCCTCACGTGGAAAGGTGGTGGCTCTGGTAGTAGATGGCCATCAGCTGTGACTGGTTGGCCATCAGCTGTAACCAGTTAGCCAATTAGCCACTGATATAACTGCCAGGGCTGTGGTGGTTGGTTGGCTGGTTTGTTGGTTGGTTGGCAGGCAGAGAAGTGGACGGCTGACTGCGGATAGTGTAGATCCTACTTCGTGTGTCTCGCCTGGCTGCCAGTGAGAATATAGTGGTATGACTCCACTATCTGTGGCTCCGTGGGTGTTCCTTTTTGGCCTCACCGTATCCTGTGTTCTTATGTGGGGAGCGGGACCAGAGACCCCACATGACACCCCACATGACAACTAGTCTCTGAAAATTCTGCTTCAGGAAAACAAAGAAAATATTGAAACCTCTAAAGCATTTTGAGTCATACAAACTTCTTTTAAAAAGGGAGGCTGGGTTTGGGTGGGAGACATTCCAAAATATTTATTGAATAGAATGACTTAAAGAAAGGTGAAATAAGGAAGGTTTTTTAGTGAACTATGTAAAATAATAATAATAATAATAATAGTAATGGTAATTAGTTTTAAAAAGTAACTAAAGGTTGTGAAAACCAGAGTTAACATTTACAGTATAAGATATAATATGATTAAAAGAAAGATGCAAGTGAGATTATGTGGTATTTGTCTTTCTCAGTCTGATTTATTTCACTTAGCATAATATTCTCTAGGTCCATCCATGTTGTTGCAAATAGTAAGATTCCATTCTTTTTTATGGATGAGTAATACTCCATTGCATAAATGAACAAATGAAACAGAAATAGACTATGAGATAGAGAGAAAAAACTGATGGTCGCTAGATGGGTGAAGGGTAGGAATGGGGAGAAGGTGAAGGGATTAGAAAGTACAAATTGGTAGTCAAAATATAGTCACAAAGGTATGAAATACAGTATAGGGAATATAATCAACAATGTTGTAAAAATTATGTG
The DNA here is from genome assembly GCF_057876585.1 of Rhinolophus sinicus. Taxonomy (NCBI): domain Eukaryota; kingdom Metazoa; phylum Chordata; class Mammalia; order Chiroptera; family Rhinolophidae; genus Rhinolophus; species Rhinolophus sinicus. The sequence goes on from NC_142515.1 coordinate 127,230,635, forward strand.
AGGTGCCAGATGGACACTAAATTCATCAAGGGAATCACTTCACAGACTGTGTAGATGCCTGACCACTGTGCTATACACCGCAAGCTGAAGCTGAATAATACTGAATATCAACTATAATCATATATATAGTCACAGGATATAAAGTACAGCATAGGGAATATAGTCACTGGTATCGTAACAGCTATATACGATGTCAGAGGTGTCGTGCGGGAGACCCTGCTCGCTGCGCCATTTGTCATGCGCGGAGGCCTTCTCGCCGCGCCATCTTTCAGGCAGGGTGGCCTGCGGGGTCTCTGCTCCCGCTCCCCACACAAGAACGCAGGATATGGTGAGGCCGTAAAGGAACACCCACGGAGCCATAGGTAGGGGAGTCATACCACTATGGTCTCACTGGAGGCTGGGCCCACCGGACGCGTGACCTGCCGTCCGCCTTTCTGCCAACCGACCGACTGACGACTCTTCTCCACTTTCTCGACTCTCCTCCTCCGCTCTCTTTGGCTCTGCTCGGCTCCTCGGCAATCCTCGGCTCTCCTCGTAGCCGCAGCAGTTATACCAGCGGCCAATCGGCTAACCGGCCACAGCCGACGGCCAATCAGCCACAGCCGACGGCCATTCACCACCGGAGCCAGCACCCTTCCACGTGAGGCCGAGAGCCTGTAAACTACTTTCTGGGGCTCTGTCCCCACAAGAGGGGTAGTAGTTGGGGGGGGGTTATCACCTTGTTAGGGGTATAAATGTCTAATCATTATGTTGTTTTGTACACCTGAAACTAATAAAACATTTTTAAAGAGTATGCAAATTAGAAAAACTGAATTGTAAATGTTTTTCAGAAGGAAAAAAATAATTATATCCAAAGCAATAATCAAGAATTTAAGAAAACTGTCTTATACTAAAAAGCATAATAATAATTTGGGAAAAATAAAAACAATCAAATGTCACATGAATTTGATGAAAATAGTTACTTAGATGACATGTTAAAATTAGATATAATCGTATGTGCTGGCTAACTTGACAATCCAAATTTTAAAAGTGGTTTTCAGAATAAATATAAATTATAAAAGTTTCCTTGACAAGAAATTGTATCTTGTGTAGAACAATAACCATGAAAGGAAATACACCCAGATACTGGCAATGATTTTGGTAAGTGCCAAGGAGGAAATAAACAGGGAGCTGTGGTAAAGAATACAGGGGAAGAGACCTATTTTAGATGAAGTGTTCAGGGGAAATTCTTAGTGAGGTTATCAGCTAGTGACAGAATTATAGGGTTATAGGTAAATTTTATTATTCCTATAAAATGTTATTATATCATTTCAAATGTGTACAATGGACAGTAGAAAATGTATATTATTAGTTTAAGGCTCATTCCCTTTGGTAGAGTACTCCCAGTTCCAAACTTTAATTTTGGGAAATGACATGAGAGGTTTTAAACATTATTTTTTCACAGTGGTGTTCACTACTTTCTGATAGAAAAATATAATGGTAACATGAAGGTTAAAAATAGAGAAACAGTTCTATATGTTTTATGGAAAATGGCTAGAAAATGTTACTATTCATTACTATTGAGTAATAGAAACATGGGTGACTTTTCTTATTTTACTCTCTTATAGTTATTGATATTCTACAGTATAAGTATTAATATAGTAAGAAAATAATAATATAAACTTTGTTTTTGAAAAATAAAACTTGCCAGTTAAAAATGGAAGTATCCAAAAAAGGAATAAACACATCTAAAAAATTGTTAAAGCTATCCAAAATCTTTCCATTTCTCTTGAATTCATCTTTTATTAAATGAGTCTATGCTTTCTAAATCATCTGTGTATTTTTTGGTGAAAAAAAATTAAATTTTTGAGGAATTCATTTTACAAATATCAGAAGGTATCAACAATGTTGAATTTTATCTGAACCCTATGTTCCTGGAAAGCAACAATGATGGATAATCCCCCATCTTTTTTTGTGTTCCTAGAAATGCTGACTGCACAGGACAACCAGGCTTTCAGGTTCTGAGATCAGACTGATCTCTACCCAGCCCAAATGACGCAGGTATGACCATCTTCATCCTTCCTCATTACTCCCATGAGATTAGCTAGTGACGTCTTTGTTTACTGGCCTCTAAAAACCCGAGGTTCCCTCCTTTTCTTTGCCATGTTCTTCATTAATGGACACTTTTCCTATTGCAATAGCCCAAATAAAAATATTATCTTTAAATATCCAGTGCATAGTATTTCACAGTTTTGGTGCCATGATTAGAATCGTACAGTTTACCTTCCAATCTCTGTTTACTCCACCCAGGTGCTCCATCCATTCCTGACTAGTGATCCAGGGACCGATGGTGAGTCCAGCTCCTGATCCTATGTTCCAGACTTGTCTGTTGGTAGCACAGTAAGGATTTGATTTCAATTATTTCTCAGCACTCACTTGATTTCATATGCCAATTTCATTTGTTTCCATATTCTGATCATCGTTTGATCTCTGTAAATGGGTTAATGGTTTATGCAGCTCTTGTGTCTGTTAAGTGAAGGATGACAGAGGATCTGGTTTGTTAGTTTTCTGTTTGTCCACTTGTCTATTTTGGCTCAAATCAATTAAGAATTTCATGTCTACTGAGAAGGGAATATCTGGACTGGTAAGTTGTGTATTTCTGTTTTTGTATTTTCCTGAGCTGAAATTTTAGGATCAAAGCTAGGAACTATCTTTCTGTCTGTGTCTGTCTGAATGTTTATATATATATAATTCAGAAAGGCCTTCACATTTTTCATTGTATGAGTGTGTAATATGGTTCTGCCTCCGAATGGTACTGCCAAAGTAGGTTATAAAATCTCTTAAAGTAGATCTGTTGTGATTGGTTAGAGATAAAGAAGTGCTTACATAAATTAAATATTCTTAAAGAAATTTAGAAGACAAAACTGAGTTAATATTTTCAATATGCTAAAAAATATATTATGTTGGAACCTAACTTAGAAAGATTTTAATAATTTACATTCACATAATTTAGGTACATCTCTGGCAAGCAAAACTAGCTTAATATTTCTGGTTTAATAAAAATAGCTATGTTTGCTCTGACATAATAATATTAAATATTAAATATAATACAAGTGCACATTTTTATTGAACATGAGTATGCTCTTCCTAAACTTACGCAGGTTTACTGATTGAATAAGCTAGTGTTAATTCACTTAAAAAATTAATATTATTAAAAATGTATATTTGTTTTTAATAAGATTGAATCATTCTGACAAACTTTATTTCAACAATTCTTATTTTTATATTGTCAACTTGAACATAATTTCCAAGATTTCTTAAAATAAGCTGATGATCCCTCGTACGATTTTATAATCTTTGAGATGTATCTCTTCCTTTTCTTGAGATGTTTCTCATTAATGAATGTAATTTTATCCAAAGTCAATTATGTTTTCTTCGTACATTTATTAAAACAAGTTAGTCTGAATGACATGAGTTATCTCTTGCTAAAGATAAAACCAGAACTTCCTTCACCACACCTATGGAGTAACATTTTTATTGTGTAATTCGCCTGAATCTCCTGGACTAGAGTAACAAAGGAAACCTGCAGTGTTGCTCCTCTTAAAGCAGGCTTTAAAATGAGATGACAGTATTCCCTATGCTGAATATATGCCAGGGTTTTTGTAATGATGCAGTGAAATGATATGAAAACACACTGTGGCCCAATTTTCAAGAAGCCACAAAATATTATTTCAAGTATTAACCACTTTTTCACTCTTATCATACAATAATCCATGACATACTTTCTATACTACAAAAGTGAATTTTGTATTTTCTAGCTTGTGATTTTCCAATGCCATTTCTTTCTGTTTAAAATACTGAGCTCTCCTCTAGGTCAGCTTGAAAGCCACCTTAGGTCATATTTCCTCCATTAAACCACCACTAAATGAGTAGAAAATATTTTCCCTTCTGTGTATCACTGAATAGATATTTTCATTATGTATTTACATATGTAATCATTTTCTTCAAAATTATACCAGCACTGGTGAATTTCCATTAAAAATAACTTTTCAGAGAGAACTATATTAGTCTATCTATACATGATCACATTTTTATGTAAGAGAGTGAAAAAATATTCAATCTTCATAAAGTCTTCGTGTAAGATTATTCCAAATTGGTTGCACTAGGTCAGTTTTTCCTTTATAAGTATTACCATAAGGAGTTGACAATGTTTCCTTCATATACATTTTACCAAATATACTGATTTCTTATTTTTATGTAACTTTTATTTTGAATGAAAAAGATTAAGGCATATATAGCAAGAGATAGACAGGTTGTTTGCAGCAGTGCTATTCACAATAGACAATCCTGCAAACGATGTCAGCACACATCAGTGGGAGAGAGAACAAATACAACTGTGAAGAATCACATGATGAAATATTAATAAACAGTACTTGAAACTAACAAACTATAATGCTATGTAGTGGAGACAAATCTTAGCAATAAAATCATAAAAAAAATCCGCAAACTCGTACACAGGGCATACTGTACTTTTAAAAATATGTTTTCAGAAATTTTTATGGATTCAATTAAATTATGCAAAAATGAAAAATGTGGAAATTTGAACATGGGATTTGAAATTATGCTTAACCTGAGTGAGGGTATGATGGTTACTTTGAGAAGATGGCAGGTGGAACCATATGGCTTCATGTCCTGTGTTTCCCTGAAAATAAGACTTAGCCAGACAATCATCTCTAATGCATCTTTTGGAGCAAAAATTAATATAAGACCTGGTATTATATTATATTATATTATATTATATTATATTATATTATATTATATTATATTATATTATATTATATTACATTATATTATGTAAGACCCTATCTATAGTAAAGTAAGACAGGGTCTTATATTAATTTTTGCTCCAAAAGACACATTAGAGCTGATGGTCTGGCTACGTCTTATTTTTGGGGAAACATGATAGATGATTATCAAGACCAGATTGTATATGTGGAGATTGGTTTACAGGTGTTATTATATTATCTAAAATGACTAAGCTAACTAAATGAAAATGGTCTCTGCATGGGCCAATGATAGGAGTGAGTGACGAAAAATGGATTAGAAAGAACCCAATTCTGTGTGAGAAAAAGTGGAAATGGGTTTAAGGTACAACTTTCTCAGCCCTCTTCTGTGAACTCTTCCTTCACACAGCCAGCTTCTCTTTGTCTAAAGTTCTAAAGCAAAAATGCTAGGCCATTTCCCTTGATGGTAGGTGAATAATTTGGGCCATTCTTTTTCTACAAAGAGAACAGAAAAAAATGGGGAATTTAATTGTTTAATGATGTCTCCATCTAGAGTTTTTTACAAAAGGGTCATGATTGGCTGGATTTTTATTGGACTTGAATCTGTATGATTATAGCGTAGAGTTTTTCTTCAGGTTAACTTTCCTATCATGCGGACTTTAAGTCAGGATTACTAATTCAGTCATTTTTCTTGGTTATAAGATTGAAAACTCACTGATACCTCAGCCATCACATGAGGTTCTCTTCTGCCAGAAAGGGGAACAGTGACCTAGCGTCCCACTGTCCAACGCAGTGGTCCTGCACCATGTGTGGCTGTCCAGCACTCATCTGAAATAGGATAGGCAGCAAAATTAAAATATAAGCCTGTTTACAAAGACTGAATTACAAACTACTGAATACAGGCTACTTCATTAATTATTTTTATTATCAATTTATATTGAATGAAAATATTTTAGATATCTTGGATTAAACAAAATATGTTATTCAATTAATTACATGTACTTTTTTTTTAATGTGGCTACTAGAAATTTAAAATTTCATCTGAAGTTCACATTCCATTTCTACTGGACATTGCTCATCTAACCAGATAAACATTCCCCAGTTACTGCGGAGTCTTCTTCAAGTAGTAACTTCCTATTCCATTCCAGTGACTGAAAAAACTAGGAAAAAAAGGAACATTTTGCTTTCAAATTCTAAAGCGCCAAAGCAATTCTTTCATGTGGGAAACTGAAAATCATTCCTAAAAGGCTGTGTTTAGGGACAGAGAGATTATCTGGTGATTGCAACTGATCACTCCAGACAGAATAAAGAGTCTTAATAGAACAAATTAGACGAAAAGAATTTCACCCATCTTCCGTGGTTTGGGGGCAAAAATAATTTCTAATGTCATTTTAATCTGACATGAAGTAAAATGTGAAAAGATAATATGTGCATATATAGACACAACAGACAACTAAATTCAATATATTTTAATGTTAGTAAAGTAGATGAAAAAGTAAGTAATAAGCAAATGATGATAATATTAGTAATAACAATAAAAATAATAAATTAAGCAAAGCATTATTTATTCTAAATGGCTAGAAGTAGCTTGATGAATGAGCTGGGCATCTTAAGTGACAAAAAAATGAATATTGTCTTTGCAAGAAGAAATTTCAAAAGGTCAGGCTCTTAATCTGAGATTTCCATCAGAAGTCCCTAGTGGGAGAATCTAGTTTAGAAAACTCTTAGGCATTAACTTCAAACCACTGTACATAAACACATAACTACACACAAATATATACAACTCTAGGTGAGATGGAGCCCACTCCCTCAGGAAAACAGTTAGGTCAACAAATTATCTCAGAGTATCAGCATTTCACATCATGCTTCTGCTGAAGCTTTTCGTGAATTTCTATTGCCTGGATGAATCCAGCACCCAGCCTGGCACTCCTCATCTCCTATTATACTTGCTTCTTCGACACTTACTTCTTCCCATATCTTAATAAGAAATCTGTCCTCAGTCAAACAGGACCCAGTGCTCACAACCCTGATCTCCCTTCCCCCCAATCAGGGTCATCCACTCACCCACCCCAGTCACACAATGACACCACAACTGTTGTAGCTAACCTTCAAATTGCTGCCCAAATGCATCACCCTTCCTAAAGTTTAAAAAAATTGTTATACACCTCCATTGTAATCCCATGTAAATGAATTTGTATTTCCTAATGACAGTTAACATTTGAATATTTGATGGTAATTATTTTTATGATTTTTATTACAAACGTTAAACTCCGAGCTCTAACAGTCAAACATATAACTGCATCTTGAGATTAGATGTTGTAAAATAATTTTTTGTTGAATTAAGTGTATTATGCAGTTTAGCAGAAAACAATGAAATTTAAACTTAGCTCTTATATAAGCAAATGCCGATGCCTTATTTATTGAAAAAATTACAGTTAAAAACAACTCATGCAGCAAATTATCTGAATACATTTCTTTTTACTTTATAAATGTCCCTCTACTTTTTCTCCCAACCTTCCTAGAACAAAATGTTTTATTTCTGTTCATGCACTTTACAACCATTAGAGAGAAAAGTGTTTGCATACTTATTTCTCGTTTCTTTTCGTTTCCAAGGCTCTGTTCATTAAACAATTCCTTGATTCTTACTCTGTCTCATGTATTCCTTAAGTGGTTTAGGTAATATTAAATCTCACTCTTCTCAGAGATGTCACACAATTTGAAACCCGCTTTAACTTTCAAATCAGAAGGTGTTTTGGGCCCTTTTAGAAACTAGATCACGATACAGTGTTTGTAGATTCTCCAGACTCCCTGGAAGAGAGTCTCTCACATCAAAGCCTCCCATCTCTCTTCTGAAGAAAGCTGGGTGACCAGCAGTGTCGCCATCTTTAGTTTATTAATTACGTGCTCAGTTCACTGCACCAGGATCTCAGGTAATCACCAGCAGGACCCAGGCCCGCGGCAGTGTAATTTCTGAGACTTTATTTCTCCAGGGTCTCTCTTTCTACCAATTTTCCCTCCCCTTTCCTTTTAAGAGTTTTTTTCTTTTTTCTTTTTTCTTTTCCCACAAATAATTTTACACCCAGTATTAAACAATATTGCATCTCATGCTTGCCGGCTGTTTCAGGTCTAGTAACCACATTTCCTATTACTATGTAATAGTAAAAGTCAGATTGGTTATGTGCTTTTTGATGTGAAATGGTTATTGCACATGACTGAGGTGCCACAAATTATTTTGCCTCTGATCATATCACACATAATAAAACAGGTAACACTCAGTCGAGAACACAGATTGACCTACAAAGTTTGCAGAGGGTTGTCTTTTTATGTGCAATTTATTGCTAATGTAGAAAACTAAAAACTGAGAATTATTTGCCCTTCCCCAAATCCTACAATTAAAAAAAAAAATTAGAACCAGTTTAAATATATATCCACGCACATGTGTACACACACACACACACACTCACACACACTTACACTTACACACACATATATATATCCAGGCTTACTATTAATACTCTGTTTACTATTGAAAAAATAGAGTTTAAGAAAATCTCAATACTTAGGGCAAATATTTGGAATTGTGTATGAGGCTATCCCAAATAGAAAAATGAGAATAATGTGTTAGTGAGATCAAATATGATAAAGGAGTAATATATGTAAGAAAACATGAATCTATAATGTTTAGTTAATAGAGGGAAATGAAAAAAAGTGAAAAACTACACACACGAAGATACTTTGTATTTACCACGAAGACTGCATATTTTCTTTTTTCTGTTTTTGAGGATAAAATATGTACTTCCACAACAAGAGAGCGATTTTGCAAAACCTAACAAGGTAACTGGCATATTTTAAAGGAATTTATAAGGTTCAATTCTTTTAAAAAGTAAATAGCCAATTACAAACAGATTGAAATGTCTGTGACACAGCAATCACAGAATAGGGAAACCACAGCTAAAGAAAATTTGCTCTATAGTAGGAAATACTGACATTTGGTCCAAATAATCAACCAAATGTTGCTCCCCCTCTCCCCCAGTACTTTGGATTATAGTGCAATAGTAATATTAATATTACTTTTGTAGATACCCTTGTGTGAATATAGGGCTCAGTATAGTCCTGACAAATACACCTGATATTTTATATCAATTGAAACTTAAGTAAAAAGAGCAAGATTTACCTGACAAGAGGTGTGCCCCGTTCATATGAAACCCACAATTATGTTTTCTCTTACTTGAGAAAGTCTCAGAAAGGAGATTTTTTGCCTCGGGAATTGAAGCAGAGTTGGAAGAACATTTAGTCAAAATACTTTGTGTATGAATCCTCTCTGCACTAACTCACTGAAGTGATCACAGATTCTCCCTGAACTCATCCAGAGAAAGAAAATGCTCTTTTCATATCTTTTACATACTTGCAAGTTTTTTTCCAATTGAGTCAAACTATGTCTCGAAAAAAGTATTAGAAGTCAGCTTAATTTTTTTTCTCCCAGCAGTGATATAGCTAATGTATTTGATACCCAGGATGGACCATTTTAATGCCCTGCATTTATATGAGAAATTATACTTAGTAGTAGTCAGAAAGTAATAAAAAATAGTAATAGCCAGAAAAGAAATGCAGTCATTGAAAAGTTTCTTTAGTTGAACTTCATATATGGACTTATATAAAAATTAAAATTTTACATCATTAAAAAGAGATTTGACTAATATATTTTAATGAATGTATGTTTTGATAAAAGGGGAAAACTTATACCTACATATTGGTCAGTTGCATCAATGAAAGAAAACAACACAGTTTCTGTTTGTAGTCTTAACATTTTCAAATTTACCACTGTATCTGTCAAAATGGATCTTCATATATTCAGGTTCAGCAGATAATACAGACAAATTTGCCAACCTATTGTCACTCACAGGGATAAAAGAAAAAAATTTGTTAATTTCAAGTTTGAAAAAAATTTGTTAATTTCAAGTGCATGAAGCCTGAGATGTACAAATACTTAGGAAAAGCCTTAGACATAAAGACAACTTTGGCAGATATTTTTGAAAATCCAATTTCATGATAAATTCCAGAAATTAAAATGCTATCCATGCTTTTGTTCTTTAGGTTTTATTCTAGCAGCTTTCAAATGTCCAAAACTTTTAAAGGCAAATGAAAACTCCAAGTTTTCATATTGAATGACAGCTTTGAAGTAACTCAACTTGTGTTTTTTGGTTTTAAGTTATTTTGCTCTCATTACTTACATAAAATTACTATTTAAAAGCAAGAATGTGTGGTGTCACGGTGGTTGCAGACAGGCTGCCCTGGGTGCAATATCCAACAATTCTGAACCTTACGAGCTTATTTTGAAAAAAAGGCACATACAACTGAATCTGTACTTTTCAAAAGGTGGTAAAACTGGGAATTTTCAAAACTTAACCTTAATGCAGCATACAATGTGTCTTAAAGGATAAGCATAAGTAATAAAAATATGCTGTTTTGAAACAGCAAAACTCAGCAGTAAGAACATTGTTTAGCACTTAGACTAAGGAAATTTATTTGGGAAGAATAGTTTATTATCGACATTGTTTGGAATTGCCAGTGAATGGTGATGGCAAAAGTTAGGGCCACCTTTTAGTGAGTGTATTACCGTTTATTACTGCTCTTATTGAATGCTGACTGCTCCCAGCTCTTTCTCTGAACGCCTCTGCTGTCAAGTTGCTTTTGGGCAGGCTAAAGATTCCCTTTGGTTTAGGCATCCCCTCTTCCTTTAATCATTTATCACATAATATTAGGTTGGTGCAAAGATAATTGCAGTTTAAAAGGTTAAAAATAATTGTAAAAACCACAATTACTTTTGTACCAACCTAATGGTATCCCAAATCTTCATCATTCTAGTCCTACATACCCTCTCCCTTTTCAATGTCACTTGATAATCAGCTTAGTAATAATTTAAGCTGATGGTGAATTTCTTTTTCTGTTATAAACCAAAAGTTACAACACAGTAAATGTGTTCTTCAAGCATGGACTGTGACATCTACAAAATTCCATGTGGTTCTCAATATTATCTATGTTTTCACTAATATAAGCAGTGCCAACTACCATTATTTTGTAAATGGAAACCATCTCACCATGTTCCTAATAAACTAAACATTACAGGGGAGTGAATGGAACCCATATACTTGTGCAATTAACATTCAGCAAATCCATTCTCATGTCCATTATGCTCCATTTCTCATACAAGCTGAGCTAATTGGTATTTTATACCTCTTCTCCTTTTTGGCCTAATTTTGTGTCCGTCTAACTGTGGGTTTCCTATTGACATCACTGCAGCTATAAGACAGTATTAAAAATTAATGTCTGATGTATTATGGGCTAATATCCTGGCTTTATCTGCAACATCATTTCTAAATGAAATACTGTTTTGTAAATTCCTAATATTGAGGTTGGAATTTTAGCATAGAACATTCTAGGATACAAAAACACAGACCTCTGGAGCTGGACAAAGTCTTAAATATAATCTAATCCAATTGCTTAAATTTAAAGACAAATCAAGATCCATGGATGTTAACTGGTTTTAAAGTAAACACCTAGATGTGAGTTCACAAACTCCAAAACATGTGCTGAATATGCAACTAGCAAAGGATTTATTTCCCGATCTGCAAATACTTAGAAAATAACAGCACCTACCTTGTGCAGTTGTTGTGAGGATTAAGTGACACATGTAAAGCATTTCTCCACAATGCCTGGCGTCGTTACTTTCTATTGAGAAGAAGCATAACACAGTGCAAGGCTGAACGGAGCTTCACTGCAGCATCGATTCTAGAGCCAGAAGCTCCACGTTTGAATCTTGGTGCCGTTGGTTCGTCTCTTATTCTTCAATTTTCTCTTTTGTAAAATGAGAAAATAATAATACTTTATAGATTTATTATGAGGGATAAATGAGTTAATATGTGAAAAATATGTAAAGCAATAAACATTATTTGAATGCATATATAGTTATATACATGTATATGATCACCACTACTAATATGGTCTCTAAAATATGAACTCCTTTAAAAAAAAATGCCTATTTTTGTGAATGAGTAATGCATCAATTTTTTTTTTCTAATTTAAGCCAGAAGAATATTACTATTGAGTATTTTCCTATATACAGAGCACTGAATCCTGAGGTTCCCTAAAGCAGTGTAGATAGTGTTATTAATATTACTGAGGTCCACACAGGTCTGAATATATAACATGGGAAGGGGGGCGAGACGCACAGATTTTTTAAATTTTTTTCTATACCTGCTTTTTCTTTTTAGAATCTTTTAAGGTAAAAAAACAATAGCAACTAAAACATGATAGTGAAATCTTTCTCTGTCTTTTTTTTTTTTTATATAAACATGTGGAAATTAGAAGCTGGTTACAAGAGAGCCTAGATTAAGAAGAGATTACTCTTGTTCCGAAACTGTCTATGTCCTAAGGGTCTAAATGATAGTCAAGAAGGACCTCAGGCAGGGGCAGAATGGAACACATTGTGACAAAGACACCGAAAGTTATCTTCAAGGGTCTGGAGCAGTGGTTCCCAACTGGGGTGACTTATCCCCAGGGGGTATCAGCACTGTCAGGAGATGTTTCTGATTGTCACAACATGGTGGGCACTACTGGCTTCTAGGCAGATAGAGACCAGTGATGCCATTAAAGAATGCTCAGGAAAGCTCTCGCCACAACGAAGAACTTTGGGATCCAAAGTGTCAGCCCTGCTGGGCTGGAGAACCCTGCTGTGGAAGACGGCATGTGCCGCCCGCCTGTCTTAACATCCTTCATCTCAGGAAATGTCTAGCTCGGTCCAAACTTACTACACACATAAGTGTGCTTGTTTAAGCCATGCCAACATTTCTAATGCCAGGCACTGCTGATGAGGAGACATTTCCTGGGACACCAAAAATAGCCTGTTGGCAAAAATAACATGACTTTAGTACTGTTATTTTTATCAGACCCTAATTGCCAGGGAATGTTCTGTAGCTTATTACCACGTAATTATGCACATTCTGCATTTGAAAATTATGCGTTTACTTCAAAAATACTGTAAATATTTACTCTAGATGAATATATGTGTGTGTGTGTGTGTATATATATATATATATATATATATATATATATATACATATATATATTATAATATATATTATAGCCATAACTGGGCAGAGAAATCATACTTATAAAATGTAATGCGTGTACAAGCTCTATAAGGTGAAAAATGCTACTTTGAGCAGAAGATGATTTCACAAAGTCAATGTTTCATATTATAAAATATATACAGAGAGAGGTTTTTTGTCTTGTTTTTGTAATGTAATTATGCTCTGTAGTTCTTCTAATGTGAGTTATTATAATTATAAAAAAGATACCTTTATGGCTAATAAAAAGTCACGTGATCTCCCACCCTTCCCTCCTTCCCACAAGTCATACTCCCTAGAAAGTTAATTATTTAGGTTATTTTTCCTCTGCTTCATTTTTGTAAATCCACGGCCTATTCCCTCCATTGAGTGGGATCTCTGACAGAAAATTCTACCGTATGCATGGGATCAGCTTCCTATTAGAAAAAACTGCAAGAAGCCAGCAGATAGATTTCCCTCCCTCACTTCACAGCACAGCTTCTCAGTCAAAATAAGAAAGATTTCTCAAAGGCTACAGCACATGTGCCTCGGCTCTCAGGAAAACTGGTGGGCTTTTCGTTGTTGCTTTAAGCACAGGGTTGAACTTGCCATTAGCTTAGGAGCACTGTCTTGTTGCCAAGGGTTTGCCATCACAGGTGGGGAAGGGGTGTCGTGACTGGCCTAGCCATTGGTCTCTTAGTATTCTTGAGGGAATTCCTGGTTTCTGCTCCTTTCCCAAGTATGGCCTTCAGTGTACAGAGTCCAAGCTTTGACAGCGTGAGACCCGTCTCTACCTCAGCTTTCCTCTATGGGGCAGATCCCTTGTTTCTGATTTGTAGGTACTTCAATTCCAGTGCTTTTCACTTTTAGAAAACTATGAAATACACACAAGGACTATATTCTTATGCCAATAGAATTTTGGAATAAGAAAGGTAAAAATGTGTATTGAATCTCATTTTGAACCAAACTTTTGTGCTAACATTTAAAGACATTTTCCCAGCTTGTCTGTGTTTGTCTACTCTTATTTTGCCTGCAACATTACTTACTCTTAAAAGCTTATGCATTATTTCAAATATCTTCTTACCCTATATCCATCAATCTTATCTTGGAAAAATAATGAACATGAAAGAGAACGCTTCTTTTTATGGATTTCTAAAATACTGCTTTCCTAAGGCCTTAGAATTTTGAAGAATGAAAAAGTAATTTAAAATAGCTATTGCATATTATTCGCTTTAAAACTTTCGAAAATGCCATCAAATTCATAGGTTTTTTTTTTGTTTGTTTTAGTTTTGAATCATCATAAAAACTTGCAGTAAAATCAAATAAAAAGCAATATGGGAATTCCCTCAGAGAAGCCTCTGAATGTGGGCAATAGTCCCTGCATTTACATTTTGATTAGGGCATTATGGAAAGATCTGATTCATTGGTTCTGAAGGACTCTTCATATATAATTCATAATTGCTCCTACACATAAATATGGAAAATGACATTAGCTCTAACACACAATACAATTTGATTGATTTTATGATCTGGAAGGAAACATAGGAACATGAAAGTTATTTTGCACGGTTACACACAGGGAGTCGACAAGGAAGATAACATTGTTCTAAACATCACTGCTCATTCATTGAAATGGATTAACTAACTAATGTATGATTTACTTTTTTAATTTACATTTATAAAAACTACGTTACATATAGAAAAGGGCCTATTTTATCACTGAAGAATTACCAAGGTAGAAATAAATATGAAAATTGGAAACTTTTTATTGAAAATTTTTAATACATGAGGAGAAAAAATAATTACAAGTGTTTCTCAATTATTTTACTTCTTATTTTAAAAAACAAGGATTGTTCTAAAGAAAAGGATAAATATAGAAAATAAAATTGGGGAAGACATATAATATTATTTGGATTCTGTGCTCTGGAAAGAAGTCACATCTTAGGAACAACAAAATTGTGTCATGTTAGATTTTTAGGCAATTCAGCAAGGAATATATATATATTTTTAGGAAGGTATCATTTTTAAACACCATCACTTATTGAGCAAAACCATGTAACCTTATATTATTAGTCCTTTTTTTTTTTCAGAATAGCCTAAGTTTATCTATTTCTATAGATTATATAAGTTTTCACACCTATGAAATATATAAAAAATTAGGCAGAAACTTGGTTATTCTGATATATCTGGTTAAATAAGATGAGACATGCCAGCAGAACTGTCAAAAGTTGTTTCCTTTCTTAGAAGTTTACAATATTGGTGCACATGAATGCATTCTGATAGAATACATTCTGACAGGTGAAAGAAACCACTGCCTAAAGAATCACCTTCTGTGGTCAAGTCCATGTTCTTTGTCCTACAAAATTACTGTGATCGGTAGTTTGCTAGGAAGTCAAGTATAAATAAGGAGAATAAAAACATCATGATTAATTTTAGAAATATATCAGTATTTGAGTGCAAATGATCACACATGTGTAGTCACTTCTATTCAATAAGAAATCAGTCATTATGTGGCAACTGAGTGTTTTTATATGTGGACAATTGTGAACTGATGGACCAAGTGATGAAAACAAAACAATATAAAATCCCCTAAACACACACACACACACACACACACTCACACACACACACACACACAATGTCTTTAATAACTCTTGGGGGAAGATATCCAGGGTGTCAACTTTGTATTATCTATTGATAACCATTAATCGCCTGGACTTCCTTCCTTCCATTCCATTGTTATTACTAGGTCTGACAATTAACTTCGCGAACTTGTTGCAATGCTGTTGCTGAACTTTTCTTTTATATTCGAGGGATTATTCGTTATGAATTTGTACCAACTGGACAAACAGTTAACCAAGTTTACTATTTGGAAGTACTGAAAAGGCTGCGTGAAAAAATTAGACAAAAATGACCTGAATTTTTAGCCAGCATTTCATGACTCTTGCATCGCAACAACACAACAGCTCACACGACACTGTCTGTGAGGGAGTTTTTAACCAGAAAACAAATAACTGTATCGGAACACCCTCCCTACTCACCTGATCTGGCCCCCAATGACTTCTTTCTTTACCTGAAGATAAAGGAAATAGTGAAAGGAAGACATTTTGATGACATTCAGGATATCAAGGGTAATACGATCACAGCTCTGATGGCCATTCCAGAAAAAGAGTTCCAAAATTGCTTTGAAGGGTGGACTAGGTGCTAGCATCAGTGCATAGCTTCCCAAAGGGAGTACTTCGAAGGTGACCATAGTGATATTCAGCAATGAAGTATGTAGCACTTTTTCTAGGATGAGTTCATGAATATCATTGTCCGACCTCATATGTAGCCAAAATATATAACCATAAAGATGTATTTTATTTTATGCCATAATTGTGTATCCTTTGTTTCTTTTTTTAGTATAGTACTTATTGTGTCAGAAACCAAGCAGAGGAGCAATTTATTTTTAGCCAAATGAAGCCAAAAAACACACTTCTATTATAAACCATGCAAGAGGATAATGTGTAGGGAGCCCCACTATTTTGTGGGGAGGCTGCAGAGAGGTGAAATGGACCTTCTAAGGGGCAGGAGCCCAGAGGCCTCCGTCCCTGGCTTGGCTGGGGTCCCTTGGTGATCGTTCACTGGGACACTGATTTCTGCTCCAGGTCCCTCAGAAGCCACTCCGCTTTCTCTCACTGGAAGCCTCTTCCCACTCCCTCATCTTCGGTCGTCTTCACCAGCTGCTCCTGTTAGCTTTGAGCCTCAGGAGATTTTATTTCCATGAATGTCCTTTTGCCCAGACCCTTTTTGTTTATTTATTTTTTTATCGATTGCTCAATTTGATCCTCATTCTCTTTGTATTCTTCCTTAGGGGTTAGACCACCAGACTGTGGTTTCCTTGTTAAAATTAGAAGCCCAAAGTGGACTGTCACAAGGACCTTGAGGTTTTTTCCCTTTGACATCCATTCTGGAGGAAAGAGAGATTGAAATCTTAACAGGAGGCTCTCTTCAGGGAATCTGAATTTTCTTTAAACGAACCGAGTCCTGAATTAAAAAAATACCATCTGACCTCAGAAGAGGCGATGGCGAATCGGCAGAGGGCTCCAGTCTTTGTTTCTCTGACCATCTGTGTGCCCCATAATTGGGGGTAAAAAGCTTAGGGCTCATTCATTTTTGATTTACAATTTTCTTATGGTGGTCAATTTATAAGTGTCTCCACTTAGGGAGTTTATATGAGGATCCTGCTGTGGCTGAGAAAATTCACTTCAACTGAACTCAGGAACTAGTGGGAATAATGCCAGAATAGTTTGGAATCTCACTGGGCCTATCTGTGAGTCAGATTATGGTCAAAACCCTATTTGTCTTCTGACCTTCTCGGTGTCTTAGGAGCATTTCAAGTCCTGACGAATCAAGGTCAGCATAGAGCCTTTTCCAATAACCCCCAAAGGAGTAGGTATTTAATTTTCCACACCAGTCCCATTTATTCAATGAGCTGTTTACTGAAATGCACTTCAAGAATGTGGATGAATAAAACCAAAATTATTGACACAAAATATGAAAGGAATGTTTCTTAAAGCTCAAGTATTTATTTTGTGTTTGCAGCATTTTTTGTTCTTAGTTCTTAGTTTTGTACATTATTGGGTATCTTCTAGAATAACACAGATCAATAAGTGTTATTCTTCTATAAACAATTTCTCTCTAGTAGTAATGAGGAGTGCAGGGAGGTTTCTAAAATATATTAAGCCACTAGGTTACCATTTAGAAAATATTAAACAGTATTAATAATAATAAAAAAATGGGATTGGTGGGTAAGACCATACAAATATAATAAAGTAAGATGCCCAAGGGATCAAAGCAATGCTTTAGGACTTCCATAACAAGATTGCAAAACACAGTTAGAGAAAATTAGTATTTTGTCTGTGATGATAAAACTTGTGACATAATTAAATTTAAAATTCAATTCAGTATAGTTATAGATAATTCTGTGGTTGTCCCTGATGTGCTGCAATAAGAATGCACTAAATGGCATCATTATATCTTGGATGACTTAGTGATTATTCTGTTCAGCATCTAATAAAATAGATAAGGGATGACAGACTATTTCTGTACATATTTGAGTATGACATTTTGCTTCACGTTACAATGCCACCATTTGGGAAATCATCTGAGTAACCTGACTGAACTATCAAGTAATTAAGAGCAGTATACTAGCCTGAATGATTTCAATTTTTCTTTGCATCTACTGTTTCTTTTTTTGCCACAGATAAGCCCAGGCCACACAGCACAAGAACGGCACTCTCTTGTGGTTAGTATAGGATTCATGACTCATAACAACATACTGAACTAAAAACTACAAAAAAAAAAAAAAAAGAAAGTATAGAACATACTGTAAAGGGGATGGAGTAAATGTGAATCACATATAACTTACCAAAGTGGGGAATGAAAGCTATGCATCAATTGCTTAGTATGCGGGTCATTTTATTAATGGTAAATTAGGGGAAATTAGAATAACGTTTTCTACCAAAAACTGGAAGTGAACCATGAAAAATATGAAGGAAGCAGGGAATAAATATTTTAAAACTCTTTTTGGAATTTACAAATTAATTATCGAATGAAAAGGGATTCTGCATAATTGGAGAAATATGAGGCAAAATGGATATGCTGTAAAGTTTTGGATTATCTGTAAGTATGTGAAGGAGTTGGGAGAGAGGCCAACCAGACTTAAGTGAAAACTGGAATAGTGCATGTCAGCAGAGTTAAAATACATAATCCGCTTGCAAAGTTTAGAAAACAGTGAAGTCCTCCGTATCCTTTCAAGTCAAACTCAAGTCATGTCTTCCAAACCTTGACACATATTGCCAGTCAAAATTATCTTTTCTTCCCTTGTTCTGCCTTTGCAATTTGTCTGTAACTCTATTTTCATTTGTACTGTAGCCTGTATTGGATTACATATCTTTATATACGTTTTTGTTTTCTGAACCATAAAGCAGGCTGCCAGAAGGTAGGAGCCTTTTTACTTTTCACAATAACAGTTGGTTGAGCAGGATTAACAGACTTGATGAGACGTAAGTGTGATGTAGCTTGGACAACTGTCACTCCCTTTCCTTCCAGAGCTGATTAAGCTAATCTGGCAGCCTAGGTTGGAATCCTTTGGCTTCCATGTAGTTCTTTGTCGTATGTGCTCAGATGAATTGGCAGACTTTTCAAAGAGCGAGTACACACTTTTACTAAAACTTATTTCATTTGAATGACAATGATTTCACAACCTGTAATTAGTTTGGATGTGAGATAGATGGGATATATAATCTGCAATGTACCAAGATCCGAAGTCATGACAGAACCCAAAGTAACACAGAAACAGGAATTACTTCTTGCATACATGTGTATACATACACTTTATGTCAGATACTTAAATGTATGCAAGTTATGTATAAGATCTGTATACATACAAACATAATTTCTAATGAATGAATTTTATGCATATGATACAAAATGTTATATTTTTATGCACTATCTAAGTGAGTAATTGAGAGAGTATGATGCATTCAGAATATGGAATTAAGATCTTGCTACAATCAATTGAAGCTGTTTAATTTCTAAATTAAATTTATTGGGGTGATAATGGCTAGCAAAATTATACAGATTTCAAGTGTACAATTCTATCTTACATCATCTATATATCACATTGTGTGGAAAGCAATTTAAATTAAACTATGCCTATTGTGAAACAAATTGTAAGGGATTTTTGGAATCCTGAATAAAAGAGCAATATCCTAGGCCTGTTTCAAATGAAATTCTATTTTTTAAATGTCTACTATATTCAGTACCTGACTCATTGGTAATCTGTGTTGTTTAAGTGATTTTAAGAGCCATTTTCAAATCATACCCTCAAAGTTAAGAAAAAATTGAACAGGCATAATTTTTCAACTTTCTTTGCTTCAATTTGTAGGTCTTCTCACTTTTCCAACTCTTAGTGGCCTGAGACTAGTTCAAATTCCTGAGAAGGACTTTCTGCTTGGCCAAGCTAATCATTAAAATCCTTGTTGGGTAGATCTTTAAAAACCTGACAGCTCATAGATCCCTGGTCATGCTCTGTGTTGCTTGTCATTGGGTTCAGGGCCCATAGCGGGCCCATAGTGTGGCTCTTGGGGTGGACAGAAGCATGAAACAGGTCCACTCTGTGCCTTTCCTCAGTGGTAGGGATGGGGCGCTTTGCCATAGACAGATGACGATATGGCAGAAACCAAGATTTATCTGTCCTGTAAATGTGTTTTTTTTATGCCCGCTCAAATGTGGCCAAGCTACGCACAAGCCAAACTGGAAAATCATCTTTGAATCTGTAAAACATATGAAAATCTGAAAGTTAAGTAACCAGTGGAATTTAAAGAGAAAATAATACATTACATTAAAAAAGCTGTTTTTCTTAATTGGCAGCATTTCCTAGTGCATTTCTTTTTATCCTTTCCAACAAAGCCTAAGTAAAGCAATTGACACCTGGAATGTTTGGCAAATGTATTAGCTGTGGCACAGAGAGGTGACTCCTTGGCAGACACGTCCTGACGTTTGGCATAGCACCAAACCAAGGGATGATTCGATGCCTGAGATATGCTGCTTTCCTTTTTTACCTAAATTGGACTTTGTGTTTTACTTCACTTAAATAAGAACAGCAGCCATATAATTTTAGGAACCTGCAGAAGTATGAAATTCAGCACTAGCTGAAGCCTTCTCAATAAAAGATGCACTGCATTATTGAGAAAGGCTATCTTCAATTGAGAAAGGGGTACCCCTGTTTCACTGAGAGATTTGATGAGCCAGGACTACTTAACAGAAAGAGAAATTCAACAACAACCAGCCGAATATCACCCTATCTCTGAAGCAGCCAGGAATTAGCACAGGAGATGGGTACTCAGCCTCGATATGTCCAAAGAAGTAAGTGATTGTGCAGTCAGAAACAAGTGCACATAAAAGGTTCTGCAGGATCAATAACCCCTGGGTGATTGAGTTGCAGTCCACACTATTATTGCAGGTCAGTGTTTAGCTCGCTGCTGCTGCTATCGCTACCCAGGACCACCACTGCCCCTCATAGCATGATGCTGGTGACAGCCCTAGCTTCAGAGCCCAGGCTGCCACAGAGCCCCAAAATGCCACAAGATGGCCTTTGTCTCCCTCTCATCTTGTGCGAGGGAATGTAGTTTGTATCCAGAACTTTATTCCTCAGGGTATTTGGGAGATGTGCTTGTTAGAAGAGGCCCAGAGTGGAGGTGAGAAAGTACCGCTTCTCACACATTGTTATTGTTTTTTACCCACTGTTGTTTCCTATCAATTATCTACAAAAATCTGTAAGAATAACCCTGACTTTGTAAAATAGCACCTCATTTGGTAGGTAAGAGGAGATATCTCGCCTGGCAGGACCCATCTTATACTTTGTTCAGTACAAGAATGCTAAATCTTTCCTCATAAAGGAGGGAAATGATAGTTATTGAAAAGAACTTTAGAGCAGTCACAAATGTTTTCTAAGATGCACTAATATTGTTTTATAATATCCCACTACTGTCAAACTGTAAGCATCTTATTCTCAGAGAGGTGATTTTTTACTCATGACACAAAATGTCTGATTGCGTTTAATACAGGGAAACACTGTTTTAGTAGAACTATTACATCAGTTATAGCAGTGACAAATTTTAAATATATTACTTTTTTTTTTTTACTTATGAATACATTTGAAAAATTATTCCATCTTGCTATGATTCTTAAAAGGCTCACTGGTGACTCTCCTTTCTTGTTTGATGTTGTTAATTATTACTTAATAAAAAAAATGACTCCTTTTCTTGTTCAAAATTCTCTATCCTTAGTTTATGAAGAGAATCGTTGAGGTAGTGGCTGAAGACTCAATTTTTTCAGACTAATAACAGATATACATACTAAAGTGATGAAAGGCATTACACAATATTTTTATTTACAACAAAAAATATACATTCCTCTGAGAAGCAATATATTTTGGATAACACTGAATAATAACATACATTTTAATAAAATTAATTTTAACAATGCAGAATCATTGATAATAACATAGTAATTAACATTGCAAACATATTGGCTAAAATATAATATTAAATCTGATAACTTTTCTGTGACTGCTTTGGCTTAATCACATCAATTTATGGTATCAGTTTGTTTCTTCATCTATTCTTATTTATTTTGTATCTTTTCTGTATCTATTAGGCTGGCTGACACCTAAACTACTATACTGAGTAAAATTGGGGGTAGTGGGCACACATATTTCTGACCTTAAGGAAAATACTTTAAATATTTCATCACTAAGTATTATGTTTGTTTCAGGTTTTCAGTAATTATCCTTTATGAGTTCAAAAAGTTTCCATTTTATCTGTAGTTTTATATCAACTTTCTATGATAAATGTGTTGAAATTTATCCATGCTTTTGCTGAATCCATTGAAACAAGCACATGTTTTTTTTCTCTTTCATATGCTTATATGGAAGTTATATTAGAAATCAAAGTACTCAGTTAAAAGAACTTGATATGGTTTTGGTGTTAGGGTTTTAACAACTTGTTTAACAAATTTGAAAAGTATACCATTTCTTTCTGTTTTTTTCTTACCTCTTAATATTTTGACAGACTTTTCAATATATTCGTAATATTTTGACAGACTCAGACAGGCTGTTTCTGTTTTGTTTTTGTTTTTCCTCTCATGAAAGAATTTTACATGAAAGGTTCAATCAGTTCTTTTTCAGGTATATAAATAGCCAGATCAATTTCTTTTTGTTTCCATTTCCTAAAAATGTATGTCTTATAATTTTTCAAATTGAATATTATAAATTTATTCATGTGCTTTCTTATTATCTTTTTAAACTCTTTAATATTAAACTATAGACATTTTTATCCTATTAGTTTTCTTAGCTTAGTTTTTCACTAAGTAAAATCTGAGGCAAAATGTTTATTCAGGTAGTTTATTTTGGAATTCAGCCCAAACAGCAGGAATGTAGAATCAGGGGGACTATACTGGGATAGCAGGAATGTGAGAGTAAGTGTAAATTTTTCAAGTCGCCACGTGAGTTATAGGGACACGATTCTGTTAAAACTTCCTGAGAACAGTACAGTCAATACAAAAGCCTATATGAAAACTTCAGCAAGAGATTCCCCCAAAATAAGGGACACCAAGCCATTTACTGCAAGTAAGGGACAGTCACCCAGATTCAGGAATAGCATCTCTCATCAGCACAAGAAGAAGTGTGAGTACAGTACAAGACATTTTGAGAGAAACCTCAGTCACAGAACTTTCATTGCAGTACATGTTTTGTTCTATTTTATTATGTTATTATTATTAATATCTTCCTGTACCTAATTTATAAATTAAACTGTATCGTAGGTATGTACATATAGGAAACATCATAGTAGATACAGGGATCGGTACTATCTGGGGTTTCCGACATCCACTGGGGGTCTTGGAATATATTCCCCAAGGATAAGGGGATGACTAACTGTTGTGTTTTCTTATCTTTGGAATCAATATTTTTTGGAAAATTTTCAGCCTTTATTTTGGTAGATATTATCTGTCATTCTCTCTCTCTTCTCCTGTAACTCCAGCTAGTGATATCTAATAAAAGTAACCCTTTTCTTCTACTCATAATACTTCTGACTCTAATGTGTGGGTTTTTTTCCACACCAGCCAATTCTCCAAGTCTCTGCAGATACCGACTTGAGTGATATCCTGCAATTTAACTACCTGGACTTAGCACAGACCCTACTAGTTAGGGGCTTAGTCCCACGAGACTGCACCCCACTTCGGATGCCTATTGCAAATAATGGGTCCCTAGGGTACCCACACTTCTATCGAACTTGGCTACAAAATTGAGGGTTCCCATAACCACCCCACCCCAGTTCGATAATTTGTTGTGATAGCTCACAAAATTCATGGAAACACTTATTTACATTTACTAGGTGTTAGAGAGGACATGTATGAAGAGAGAGGTGAAGCAGTACATTAGGGTGAGATCTGAAAGGGTCCCTAGTTCAGGGGCTTCTCTCTCTGGAGTCGGGGTGCCTGCCCTCCAAGTATGTGGATGTTCACCAACCTGAAAGCTCTCCAAGTCCATTGTTTAGGGTTTTTATGGAGATTTCGTCACTTAGCCAGGATTGATTAAATCCTTGCCTATTGGTGATTAACTCTATCTCCTCCCTGGAGGTCAGGGGTGTGGCAGAAAGTTCCAAACTCTAATGGCATGGTTGGTCTTCTTGGTGAAGAGCTGCCATCTTAAAGCTACCTACTAGAGGGCACCAGCCATCAGCCACCTCATTAGCATACAAAAAGACACTTATCACTCAAAGATTCCAAGGGTCTCATGTCAGGAACCAGGGACAAAAAGTACATATTTTAACAAAAGTTGTTCCTATCACCCTGTCACTCAGGAAATTACAAAGCTTTTAGAAACTCTATGCCAGGAACCAGGGAGGAAGACCAAATACATAGTTCTCATTACATCACAATATCACAGTAGAACTTGTCATTCTATATTCCCTGTGACAACATCTCTTTCACGTTTCTTGTTTCTTTACCTTTCTATGCTGAATTCCGGGAAATTCCTTCAGCTTTAATTTCCAGATTATTGATTCTCTCTTCAGCTACATGTCATTTGTCCTTTCTCCCATTCTTTGCAGGTTCCATTCCCCTCCCCCCCCCCAGAAGTTCTCTTTGACAAATTTTTTATTGTTACTGGTCACTTTGGTTTCTTCTTTACCATGTTTATTGATTTCATCTTTTATCTCTTTAAAAGCTTCATATAGATCCACCTTATATTCTGTATCCAAGGATGTTTAAATAGGTTTTTTCTTTCGTCTATTGATTTTCTCTCATGGTGGCCCATTATTTTTATGTCTTATATATTTGTTGGTGTTCTTGTTCACATGTAATTGAATTAAATCTTAACCATTGAGAATTTAACTTGTGACAGTTCCAAGGGGCCACAGTTAAGCATACTATTCCTCAGGAATGTTTTAGTTTGTCTCTTCCTAGCATCAAGGGACACTGCAAACCTAGAAACACTTCACTATTATTTCCCCAAGGGGTGGTAGTGGCTGGGTAATATAATTAGATTTCCTAGTCCATCTGGGAGCAGCCCCTGGTGACATGGTGCATGGTGATAGAAGATGATGATGATGATGATGATGATGATGATGGTAATAGTTTTCCACTCAGAGAGTAAAGAGAAAGACAGAGACAGTGTAGTTCTTTTTTGTTTGTTTTGTTTTTATTTGGCTTTTTTTTTTTTTTTTTTTGGTCTCATTTTGGCAACAGGTAGATATTTCCTAGCTCCCCTTTTACTGAGAATGTAACATTTTCAATGATCCTAGCTTTATACACTTAGTTGCTGATCTGCTTCTCTTTCTCCCCCCTTAATAGCTTCCACATATTTAAGCTCTGGAATTTCAATATACATGCGACCATTACTTTCTGGTCATAGTCAAATATCTTTCATCTTTCTCACACTCACCACATGTAAGTTTGACCACTTTCATGGGCTTAACTGGGTATCACCTGTAGCATCTTAGTTCTTCATTTGCCTTTTCATTTCATACTCATTACATTTTCATAACAAATTATTGCTTTATAGTTAAAAAGAAAGAAAAAAATGTATATTCTAAATTGCCTACTACATTACTCTATTAAAACAGAATTAGAAAGAGAACATTTTCAGAACAGTAGGAAAGATTAACTGAGATACTCAAAGATGAATTCCCAATACAAAGAAGATTCTGTGTTTTCTGATACTAACGAGAGACACTCTTACTACCTGGTTGAAAAAAATACTAATATTATTTAAAAGGAATAATTTTATTATGAAATATCTTACAAGCAAACTTTACCAACACAAGTTTTTGAAAATAGCACAAGCAAATTTCAAATATAAAAATTTTAGAAATGTCATTTATCTTCAATGAGAATTTTTTTTCCTCTTTGTAAAATATTCTTCCGTTTTGTTCTTTCATGAATATTCACTTCAGTACTTTTAAACATTTAGTGAATGAGTCCTTCCAGCCAGGGTAATTTTATTAAGAGATATGATGTACATTAATGTAATTTCATCTGAAAAATAATTTACTCTCTTATCATCTTAAAATTAGTCTTAAAATCTAAAGTGTGTGTCCCCGTCATAATTTAGTTGTGTACAGTGATATAAACGATAGTGACATACTTTTATGACCAATTTATTCTGTTCTTTATAGTTAATCCTCTCCAATTTTTCTGTGAAAGATCAATGAAATTATATTCTTCGATTAATCTCTTAGAGAATGAATTATGATATGTATAGATTAGCTTGCTTCTATACCAGTTTTTGTTTGATATTCTTAACAGCAAGACTGTTTAATGTTAGATTTCTATTAAGCTCCTTGGGAAAACTTAATAGATTATTACTATTTCCTTAAAATTAATGTATGTAAACTTGGATTGAAATATGTAGTGAGTTTTCTTTCTTCTCTTCTCTTTTTACTCTAGTTCTTTCTTCCTCTATTTTTCCTCTTGATTTTTGAACTATTAAAAAAAACAAAAAAAAAACTGAAATGTAATTTCTTCTGCAGCATTTTGTGTTGACACTGAAAATTTGGCCAGAAACAATTCTGCTTTAAACATTCAAGAGTGTGTGTCTGTTTTCAATATGAACTGAAACGTTAGGGAAAACATTTTAGACTTACACAGCCTTAAATGGTTGCCTGCCAGGAACTGCAAGCAGCTGCAAAACTCACTAATGAAAACTGGGACTCCTCTGAACCGAAATGGCTATCAAATATCTTTACAACTAGAAAATAGAGGTGAGCATCATTAACAAACTTTATAGTGGAATAATGTATATTTCTGCGACTTTCTCTCATTCTTTCCACCTACCTTGACAAAGAGAGAAAGTGAGTTAATTTTGCAAACTTCACAATGATGGGTGGTAGAGATTAGTCACCTCTCACTCATGTCACTCACACTCAAACCTATTCCAGTTTAGATCTGGCAGGAGACTGAAGATATTTTAAAGTCAGGATATCCAAAGCTGAGAAAGCAATTTTTTCTTGGGATTACACAGAACTGATCAAAGAGTGGGAAATTATACTACATTGCAGCGCTGTGCATTGAGGCTACAAAAGGGTTTAAGGTGAACATTTATTTGGTCTCCCACCCATATGCAACTCCACTTCTGTGACTAGAAATATATGTTAAAAAAGGACAATAATAATATTTCATCTTTTCGGGGAATTGTGTGTATGCCTCAGAGTGGAGGCTGCAGGGCTGGGGTCAGAATGAGCATAATAAAAATATAAAGGACATGATATCCCATATTTTTGCCAGTTAATGCCTTTCCACAATAATCTACTTGTATTGGTGTCTTATATAACTGCTGAAGGCTACCAAACAATGAGTTTGTGATCACTTGTATCTAAGATTCTGAATATTCGTCACTATTTTAATCTCATAATACTTCAGCACAATATACTATAGAAATGCTTGAAAGATCACTTGTGTTTTTCCAACCCCAAATATGAAAAACTGAGAGCCAAATAATATAGGAAAACATTTTCCAGGCTGGATAGTATGTAAAATTGAGAAAGTAGTTAAGTAATAAGACTTAAGCCAGAATTAAATGACTTATCTCCAAGAAATTACTTACCAGTATTTCCAGCCATTTTGTTTACAATCCACTTATCTCATCAAAATGTTTAATTCTCCCAACCAGATTGCTCCTTGCTGCTACTGCTATGATCTGCACCATGGCTTCTCACACTCAATGTTCACTCAGATCAGTAGAGGATCTTGTTAAAATGCACATTCTAATTCACTCTCTCTGACTTGGCACGTGACATTCTGCATTTATAATAAGTTCCCAGATCTCCAAATCTTTGAATGACTTCATATGGGGTTGACAAGGAAAATATTAGATAACTACATAGCAGAATTTGTGTTTATTTGTACGATCAAATATGGACTTTTTAAATTCAAAGAAATAAATTATCTTGAGTTTTCCTAAAAACAAATTAATTCATGTTTTTATATCTTCTGCATTGGAAGAAAAATGCCTCCTCCAATGAGATAAAAGTATGCAGTTACATTTGTCATCTGATGTCTGTGTTGGAATGAGCTATAAATATTTGCATCTCTATTCCGAATGGATACTCTGTTAGAACATTTAGATGGCTCTGGATCTGAGGGTGTTTCTGAAGGAGGATTGGTTATAAGATATCTCCCAAAAACCAAGAACCCACAAAAGGCATTTCTTTGCTATTTAAAAAGTAGATAATCTTCAATAGTGACAGTCTGGGACTTTCCTGACATGAAATACTATGAAAATAGAAACATAGTATTTTGTCAATTCTGGGCTGCTTATTTAGCATCTCCTTCCATGGAGAAATTATTTATATATATTTTATCTTACCATAGAACCGGTGCCCTCAGCAACATTTTATAGATTATGTTGCCATCTTTTAAAATAAAAATAAGGCTGTAGTTGAAATATTTACCTAAAACTGCGGTGTTCCTTCCTGTCTCCAGGCTGACCATCCAATGCAATGTCAGCCTCCTTGGGAGTACTTTCACGTCCTTCCCATCCCCTGCCCCACCATAGTAATCGTGTGCCCTTCTTTGCACATGAAGTGCTATAACTGGGCAATAGACAGGTTGCTAATTCCAAAGTTACCTGCACTAAAGGATCAAGACCTAATAAATATATATTAGAATTTTTTTTTTTTCTTTTTAGAAACTTAAACAGTGGCAAGGCAAGACTTCTTTGTGTTGCCAGGAGGGAGATAATCGGTTGAATTTTAGACATTTTATTTGTGGTCATTTTCAAAATGAAAATGCCCGCTGATTAATTGAACACATAGGACTGCATACCAACAACGGGATTAAAGTGAGAGATGTTAAACTGCTGTATCAGGGTAGTGGGAATAGGTGTCATTACTGAGATCCGTGGTCGAAGGGCGGGGCCTGAGATTAAGACCCTCTCCCCCTCCCCGTGAGAAGACTGGAGAGCCAAGATGAGGAAAATAAGAAACCTACGTGTACACTCATGTCTCTATTTTTCAAGTCCCTGTTTTACTTAAGTTTGATGAAATTGTTAATCTTTTGGATCAAGTGATATATTTCAAATGCAAGTATTAATATTAACCTTAAAGATTGAAAACCGTATTTATTTGCGATAATTATTTAGAATGAGCTAATTACTGATAAAATTTTTCCTAATGTTCTTAGGGTTATAGTTAATTAATATTAATTTCTAATGATTTGTTTTAAAAATAGAGGTTTAAAATCTTGGCAGTGAAAAAAATAAAAATTCAAAATTGTTACTATTTATTTAACTTTTGTGGATGCCCTATATTTAATGCTAAGAAACACAATTTCTTTAGTAATTAAGTTGTTTTCTTCTGATGGCTGTAAAATATCCAAAAAAGAATTCTGTAAAATTGTCCACAAGATAAATCTGTCAATGTACACAGCAAATGTTGTTACTGAACTCGGGGTTCTTTTGGCCTGCACACATCAAAGCCAACGGAGACGCCAACAGGAGTTTGCAGCAAAGAAACAAGAGGTTTATTTAAGGAAATGGCACCAAGCCCAGAGACACAGGTGAGCTCTTCAGACCTGGCTCCCGATGGCATGTGGATTATAGTTTCTATAGAGCAAAATCACAAGACACCGTGTGTTAGGGTCTCAGAGTCATGCTGGGAGCTCATTGGCTGGAGGTGAGGTAAGGGTAGTGAATCATTTCTTCAGATCTTGAGGACACTTCTAAGGTCTTTTCCAGAGTTCCTCTGTCCAGTCTCACGGGAATGTAGCAATTTAGGTCTGAGGAACCGAAACATAACGGAGGTCAGGATGTTCTTTTTAGCTGCCAGGGGCCCTGACTGTGTAACCATTATTCGGATCTGGGGCCACTGTCTTTTGCTGCCTTGGGGGTTACTGATTTTCTGGGGCAGGGGAGGGGGGAAGGAGAAGGGGGTTAGATCTCTGGGGTTACATACGGAGAGAGGGATATGGTTTGTAGAACTAGCATTTAAAACTAAATTTAATCAAAGTCTTAAGGACCCTCAAGTTCAATGTCCTTCCATATTTTTGCATTTTTATTAGAAATATTAATGATTTTATTAGTTTACAATAGAGAACCCAATCAAATTTGCATTTTTATAGGTCAGGCAACTGTTAGTAAATGAGAATCTCAAGATAATCCTATTAAATGATAAAATATTGTGTTAAGAAGTAAGAAATTTCTCATACTAGAAGTTTGGAATTCTGCATTGTTTTCTAAAATCATTTACTGTTTTATATTTTCCTTTTTCTTTCCTTTTGCATCCATTTCTAAAACTTTTTATAGAATTTCTACCTGTGTGCAGGCACAAACATGTCACTTTAGAAGAGAGAAAAACAATCACATACTTAATACAGATGGAGTATGGGAATGCTGTCGTGTCACCAACCTCTGTTGTTTGATAGCAAGGAAAATTCTTTCCCAACATCATTCCCAGGATATAGAATGTAAAATTAAACTTGATAAATATAAAGTTGTAAATAGGCTTTTTTCAAAATCCAATATGGATTCCTTCCTATGCCATAACCTTACATTCAATTCTAATGATATCTATTGTCAACCAAGCTTAATGTATCAATAACCCAAATATGTCAACCCATCTTTTCTCATTCTACTTTCATTCTGGATTTCAACATCAGCTTTAGTCAAAATAAATTATCTTTGGAAAAATGACAGTGTAATTAATATCAAAACATTAGCAAATAAGTAATATCTTACATGCATACATGTGGAGGAAATTCAGAAATGTAGCATTGTACCCTTGTAAATTATGTTCCTATTATGCCTCAAAAATATCTCTGTAGTTTTCTTGCCTAATTTGAAGAAATGAATCTAATGTTAGGAATTTCAAGCTAAGTTAAGGGAAGTCAATTATATAATGGGATAATGGAGAAGGAATTTTGTGGGAATGGCTGGTCTTAATTACCTCAAAATACAATTTGATTGTCAATGCCGTTTTTAGATTAAATTTTATAATAATGACCCAGAACCTCAAAATTTCTACTTTAAATGATAACTACGCCTTTCTCCTTTTCAAGTCTCAGAGAAAGACTAGCTGCCACTGCATTTAAACTTCAGTAAACTCTGACTTTTATTTGTAATCTCTAGTGGTCAGTGTGTCCTTATAACTTGAAATTCTTCTCATCTCTTCTTTCCCTTTTTTTCTAATGAGCAACAAGTGTTCAAGTGCTGATATACTTTATTTCTCAGTATCCTTTCCAATAATCCCATTTCATTATCCATTATGTGGGTTTTTTTTCCTTTTATGATCAAAATTTTTGTTTTATCTCTTTACTGCCTGTCATGTCATCCCAATCCGGAACATGGACATGTTATATTTCTCAATTCCACTTAAACCACCTTCACTGAAGTCAGCACTGCCCCCCTTTTGTTCACACCCCAAGGCTTCTCTTCCAATGCCTTTCAGTCACTTTCCTGTCTTGTAGGTTCTTCATCGTGCTCTTCTTAATGCGCTTATTGCCTGACATTTGTCTTAGGATTCTCTGGACATTGAGCAGATTTTTTTTTTAGTTAAAATTTATTGGGGTGACATAAACTTTATCCCAATTAGTAATTACCCCCTTAGTAAAGTTACATTGGTTTCAAGTATACGATTCTGTAATACATCAGCTATATATCACATTGTGCAAAGCACATATTAACTCATTGATTTGTCTTCACCTTTGAAACTATTCCTCATTCTTCCCTTCATTAATTATGCGTTCCAAGGTTTACCGCCCCCTACTTTGGGCAATTTAGTCAGTGTAAACCCATTTCAAAGATGGTTCCTATTCTTAGGGCACTATGGTTTAGTTAGGAAAGTGCAAAACCATGTATAAAAATATAAATACTAATACAAGGTAGCAAATAAAGCCCAAGTGAATAGGCCAGTTTTGTGGTACTAACATAATTTCTCCATTTAGTCTTTGTTGTTATATTAAGGAATTCTGTAGAGGCAATTTGCTGGCCTTATCCAATTTAGGAAAAAATGTTCACTCCATACATTTTTCCTATTATTAAATCTTTTCCTGGGGTCTTGTAAAAACAGGGCCTAACTGAAATGTCCAGTAGCAATCACCCTGAAACTGGGAAAGGTTCTGCATGGTTCCGTCACTGTGGACCTTCGCCACCAAATGTCATGATCAAAGCATCTGTGTGTGTGAGCTGAGGCCATAAAGTCCCCACAGTGTTATTCCAGCTTCTTGAATGACATAGTACCAGCTTTCTTACTGATATTTAAAAGAATAATTTCCCCAGGTGATCTAGGGCAAGGCACACCCACAATTACTTGAGCTATAAATCTAGTTGTAGTAGCATGTATTTTATTCTGTTAAGAGAAGAAGTCTTCAAATTCTCCCTTAGAAATATTATTCCCAGCGAACATTCCCCCCTAGTAGTGTTTTTGTTCCTATAGAGAAACACTTTTTTCACAAAATCAAAAAACAAAACAAAACAAACAGGTAAGATTTCAGAATTGGAATTCTCTAGAAAGACAATCAAATTGGAATATGTACTGATAACAAACTAAAGAATAAGGAAATGAAATAGCGTATGAGGAAACATGACTGTTACAAATATCAGGGAAGACTGTTTTGTAAAGCAGAACATGGATGGTCGCAGGCAGAGCAGCCCATCACAGGAGGCGAAGGTCAGGCAGAATCCTGGCAGCAAACAAAAGACAGGTTTTGAACCAAAGCGCACATGGGCTGGCTTGGACATCTGAGGGAAGCACTTCCATACTGTCATCC
This sequence comes from Rhinolophus sinicus, assembly GCF_057876585.1. Lineage (NCBI taxonomy): Eukaryota > Metazoa > Chordata > Mammalia > Chiroptera > Rhinolophidae > Rhinolophus > Rhinolophus sinicus. The sequence goes on from NC_142515.1 coordinate 127,263,312, forward strand.
AAGCACTGCTTGAAAGATGATCGTGAGTGTGAGTGTGCAGAGAGAGGTGCCCAAAGGATTCTGGAATTTCTAGGTTAAAAGAATTCCAGTGTGTTTTGTATCCGGACTTCTCAGAGATTTTAATATACTTGCTTGGAAATGGAAAGATAAAAACATATTACGTTGGTGATCACCACCCTTTTTGTTTCCCTTAAGCAAATGTAAAAGTCTATTGCAGGGCAAAACAAAGCTACAGAGAGGTTTTATTCATGACACAGGACAAAACTGTTTTACCAGCGTTTTTCCTAGTGCCTGTCACATAGCCCAGCTGGCTGGTTGGCTCCAACGCCCCTCTTCCCTCAGACTCCACAGTTCTCTGCCTTGAATCCAGTGGCTGCTGCTGGCTTTTCCTAGCTTTATTCCACCTTTTTCAAGCATTTCTGGGGGTAAGCTCTGACTTTTACAATTAAATCAATCAAATAGCTTGTGGAAGCTTCCAGTACTCCTCTCAGCTTCATTGTTTCAACCCTCACAAGATTCAAAAATTAAAAAAAAACAACAAAAAACGAAAAACCAGCTGGTTTCTCTTTAGTTGATTACAGAGAGATTTTAATTCATTTATTTATTAAGTCATTTATCTATTTTTTTATATATATGAAACATTTATTTCAGACCCTGGTGAGTGCTAAGAGTCAATAAATAACAATAGTTACTCCTATTAACGAAAGAGGCACAGCGTGAAGAGTGGAGAGACTGAACCATTTTGGGGAAAAGTTCAAAAGTTAATATACTGTGTCTGGAAATCTGAACTAAATAGTCCCTTAAAAATAACTTTTGTTATTGAGAATGTGTATAGATGTAAGTAGGGACAATAATATGATTAATCCACAGTGCTCATCATCCCGATTCAACAGTTATGGAATATGACCGATTTTGTTTGGGTTACACCAACACCCACTGGTTTATTTTAAATGGATCTCAGGCCTTATATTTTTTCATCAGTAAGTACTTCAGTATGCATCTCTAAAAGATATGAATACTTTATATAAAATCACACTTATTACATCTAGATGATCATTTGTTGTTCATTAATAGCATTAAATATCCTGTATATTCAAATTACCCCCACCATTTCATAAATGTTTTTGGCAGATTTCATTTTATTATTATTACTTTGCAATAGAACACAGGGCAACAGCCTTATGAATTTTAAAACAGAATCAAATGATTAGTGCTCTCAGAGAGCATTTTGATAGCAACCCCTTCTGTGTAAACTGATCTGGCCTGATTAGAATGGAATTCAGCATTTGTTTCTGGGTATGTGAAGAAGTTTTGGTTCACATAAAAAGTGTGCCATTTTTTTCAATTACTTGATTTGGTTCAGTGGTTCTTTAAAAGCTATAATAAAAAGAAAAAGAACATTTTCAACTTGACACTTTTCTGTTCAAAAAAACAAAACACTTCAATTGAGCAAAACAATTTGATCCACAGGATTATTCCTTACAGTTTCCTAAGGGAACAAAAATAATGAATAATCTGGTCTTTTGATGGTGATGTCTTCGGATTTCAGCAGGTTTTTATCCTTTAAAATGAAGAGTAAAAATTCTAAATCTAGTGAGAAATGGTCAACACAGAACCCCTGGTCACTCACCGAATGACTCAATACATATTTTTCTCAGTACAATTATGTGGCATTGGAAAGAGAGACCAACACTTTGATTCTGAAATCTACTGAAACCAAACAAAAGAGCCCTGAAGGATTATAATCTCTGTAAAACTTTTGTCCAGAAAACTGTCCATCCTTGGAAACCGAATCCCATAATTATATTTATCTGAAAGAAAACATTCCAAAGTCATTTTCTCTGCTTGTTTTTTTGGTACTATCTCCTTGTTTTTGTTTGCTGTTTTGTTTAACTTTATTTCCAAAAGTCATAACACAACTTTCAACATCCCTTCCAGTATTGAGAATCTGATATTTAATTTTTGATTCTATGGTACAAAGAAATTGTATTACCTGAGAGGGAGAAATTAGGTTAACTAAGTCTGTCACATCACCCTCTGGGAGGAGAACTTAGTTGTGTTTTCCAAACGAGAAAGAATGAGATACATTTTCCCTTTTCCTCTTGAAAGAGGGTGGACAGGGTTTAGCTCCAGGAGGCCTGAGGATATTTGTATCGTGGCGAGAGCTCAAGCTTAGTTCCAAGATTTAGGCTCTTGATTAAAAATAACTGGATTGTTGGGAGAAAACAGTGCTGGAGCTTCTTGCTAAGCCATTTCTGAGGGCAGCTTCCCAGAGAAAGCCCGAGACAGGTATTTGTAAGGTGGTGCCCTGAATGGGAAGGAGTGGGTTGGGTGACTGTAGGTCAGCTGTAGGCCTATTTGACACAAGCTACAGTTTCAGTGGAGAAGACCCCAGCTGCAGCCCCCAACACACTGTGGAAGACCAGCCTTTATTGGTGGCAAATTAGGAGGCAAATTAACCATGGAGCGATGGGACCCTCACAGGGAGGTTCAAAACCAACCGCCTCTCACAACCCCAACCCCCCTGAAAACCCCCAGGAGACTCATCTGCTAAGGAAATGGAAGGGGCCTCCTCTCAGGAGGGGTCTCTTCCTTACCAATCTAGGTAGGTCAGATTTAACTTGATCAAAGTATTTGAATCTAGTGGTCCAAACTCAGAAGATTTACTAAATTATCCAGTAGCGAGGACTGCCATTCTTTAAGAACTGCTGAAATGTTCAGGTCTCTGATCTGTTTTTCCCATCTGAAAAAATAAGGGAGAAGTTTCAGCCTAGTACATAGTCCAAGTTTTCTTTCCTAGCTTAGAGGTCTAAGGACAATTTGGGGTTTTATTTGCATTGATAATTAAGACATTCTTTTTGGTGACTTCATTCCTTTGTGTTCTGCCTCCAATTCCTTGTGTTACTTACGTTTTATTTTGGAAATAGCTGTCATTAATCAAACATTTCTGTAGCTGTCTTTTTCCTTCATGTATACTTTGGATAATATTCTAATATGTTCTGAATTTATTCTACTTGTTTTTGTGTGAAATCTGTTCCAAAACATGCTGATATTAGTGATTATAAGCCTTGCTTGTGATTTATAGTTAGAAGAAGGTAAAGTTATATATTTGAGTAAGTTTTCATGCATCCACATTAAAACACACAGAACAAAATTAGCTGATAACATGCTTGTCTGTCACTAGATTGTGACTTTCTTAAAGATAGGTACACTCTCCTGGCCATCATTGTATTCTTAAGTACTAGCCCTTGACCTAGCAGATAACATTGTGTGTGATACCTCTCATTAAATTGAGTGAATGAGGGAATGAGTGTACTGAGGCAGGTTCCAAATTTTTATGAAACTTCTCCTTTGTTTGAGAAGTTTAACTGAAAAACAAATTATTTAGCCTTTGTTTCACATAATTTAGTAGCCAGAAAACTAGTTTAATGTGCGTACTCATACTAATTAACTAAGGGACTACATTTTGGAAAACAAAAAGGAGAAGAAAATAGCCTTTCTAAACATTGGGGAAAACTCCCTACAAATATTAAACAGATATAAGTATTTTCCAACAGCTTTAAATTTTCTTCGTGTCTAGGAAACTACCCATCCCTCTCTCTTCAAAGTCTATATCAAATATTTAATTTTTAGAGCACATACCTTGTGGACTAGTGGTACACTTAATACTTTGGCCCATTTGTGGCCCTTTCAATTAACAGATACTTAAGCCAGAGGTTTTGCATCTTATTCCTTTTAGGTTTTATCCCATGATATATTAATAGTTTGTGGGTCATTTATGGAAAGCTTTTCAATATCCATAAACCGTCTGGACACATAGTACCAATCCTATTTTTAAAAACAGCTTAGAAGCATTCCTTGACTGTTTCTTGTGCTACTGGAGATCCATGCTACAATGAGATCACTTATGTCAGGAACAAAATGGAGGTCAACGCAGGCTCATAAAGGAAACTTACCAATCTCACAGGAGTTTATATCTCTTCTCAGAAACCAGCAGAGGCTACCAGCCAACTCCCAAACACAAGTCTGTTCATGCCATCTCTGGACTTCCTGAGGTAACTATGCCGATCCACTAGGGAAGGAGACTGCTAGGCAACCAGCCAGCTGAAAAACCCAACCAACTTCTGCATTTCCCCATAAAATTAGCATAATGTTAAAGCATTATTTATTCTTATTCATCATTTAGAGTCATTTGTTCTTTCTGATTTCTAACTGTTTATATAAATCCAGTAGCGACCCCCAACCCCTTGCCCCCCATCTGTGGTTTTGCTTTCTGCGGTTCCAGTTAGCCATGGTCAACCACGGTCAGAAAACATTACATGAAAATTCCAGAAATACACAATTCATAAATTTTAAATTGTGCACTGTTTTGCGTAGCGTGATAAAATCTCATGCTGACCCGCTTCATCCAGCAGAGGACGTGACTCGTCCCTTTGTCCAGCTTCTCCACATTGTAAATGCTCCTCACCCATTAGTTACTCGGGAGCCGTTTGGGTTATTACATTGACTGTCACGGTCTCACAGTGCGTGTGTTCAAGTGACCCTGATTTTGCTTAATGATGCCACATTCACATATCTTTGATTCTGGTATATTGTTTTAATTGTTCTGTTTTCTTATTAGTTGTTGTTGATCTCTTACTTTGCACTATTTACAAATTGAACTTTATCGTAGGTATATATGTTTAAGAAAAAAACATAATGTTTATAGAGTTCGGTACTATCTGCAGTTTGAGGCATCCACTGGGGGAAATGGAATATATCCCCAGCAGATAAGGGGGGATGACTGTATCCTACTGTATATGTCTAACAAGCGATAGTAACACACACACACACACACACACACACACACACACACACACACACACACACAGCAGTTTCTAACCAAACCCTTTGTCCTGTTATTTACATTTGTCCTGTTATTTACATTTCTCTCACATTCTAAATGTGATTTAGTTTGCTCTTCACTGAAAGACTCCATTTGATGGAAATTGATTATATTTGTAATATACTCAGAGTTTATACATCTTGCATCTTGGGCCAGAGTTAAAGCTCACAAAACCTTTTTCATCCTCAAAATTCAAATCCATGGAGATAAGATGGGATAGCTAATCAAAGAGATTATCTTGAGACTAACTATGTAGAAAACAGTTGGATTAATGAATGTTATCAATGTTTCCTATTGCAGACCCAAACCACACTCTTCATCCCCATTTTGATAAAGGCACAATCATAGTCCCTTTGGTAGATAAATCAGGCAATAATCTAATAAGTATACGCACACTATAAATGTGTATTTATGGCCTATCTTTTTCGAAAGTAAATGGCTGGGAGACTATTATGCTAAGTTGTGCACCCAATAGTTTAAAAGTTATGAAAAACAAGAAGAGATCTACCATTCAATATTCTTCTGTCTCCTTGTATTTGGAAAACCAGTAGATTCACACACACGCTCACAAACACCTTTAAAATGAAGGAGGGTTTCACTGGAAAGGCTGTGAGATTATTCTAAAGGATAGTATATTAGAGAACACACAGGCAGATGTCATTACAAAATATGGGACAAGTTAGAATTGGGAATGTCTGAAAAGTCTGAAAACCAAGCATGGTGATAGAACCCTCTTCTCTGCTGTTTGAAAACCACCGGCCTCCTTGATGCTGACAGTCGCTCTTATTCCTTCTTGTAAATTTTTTGTTTTTTGTCATTGCCTATTTCCCTTCCTCCCTCCTTCGTTTTCTCCCTCCCTCTATCTTTCTTGCCTCTTTCTCTCTCTCTCTCTCTCTCTCTCTCTCTCTCTCTCTCTCTCTCTCTCTCTCTCTCTCTCTCTCTCTCTCTCCCTCCCTCTCCTCCGTCTGGTACCATTGTTAAAACACATTAAAGGAAACATTTGTTCAACTGAACCTCTGCAATAGAATTCTGGAGTCCACATTCTTAGCCCCTACTAAAAAATGCCTTGTGACATCCGTCTCTTTCCCTCTGTGGCTTCAAAGAGATAGAGCATAGCTTTTTTTTAACTTTTTCTCTTTTTGCTATCACGTTATATAGTGCTTTTAATTTAAACAAACATGTGCGCATGTTTGTATGTGTAATTTTTAGAACTTTAATTCTTTATTATCAGCTTTTATTTATTGTTGATCTTTTTAAAAATCTAACTTAAAACCTCTTTATTATTACACTTGTTTTTAGAATAGTATTCCTCTGCAGTTTTCTGACTGTCCTTTCAGTGGACGGTGTCACCAACAGCTACCGTGCCATGCTGTCTAAAGCTTTCTGATGATAGTTTGCCATGCACCAGACCTTCTTTCCTAGGAGGTGAAGATAAAACAAATCCAGGAGATTGCAGGTAATAGAGGAGACAGAAAATATATAAACAAGCATAAAATCAGGGTGTCAGTGGGCAAAACTGGCTATGAAAGTTAAATTGTGCAGGACAGGGAGGAAAGTGTCACCTAAAAGGAATATTACGTAATTTTCTAACCCATCTCAAATTTATGTTAACTCCTTGATTTAGAGATTGCCAACGCATACAGATAATGTTAATTCAGATTTCATGGTACATGGAGCACTGCAGCACCGGGGTTCTAGAATTTTCATGAAACATAAGTATATAAAAATGTACATATGTATATATATTCATATATGTATATAATATACATATACATATAATGCATATATAGAGATTATACATATATAGAGGTACATTTATGTACTTTTTTTTTTTTCCTCCCAGGAATTGACACACTTCTTTTTTTTTTTTTCATTCTCCTGGGGGGTGGCAGGCCCCAACCTCATGCAGTGATCTCAGTTCTGGCTTTGTTCCTTTCACTCAGACCATTTCCTGTTCCACAAGGGGTATCACCATCTCAGGCGATAGCCCTTAGGTCCCATCTCCTGTTCTGATTCCCTTATAGCCATCCCTGTATTGGCTTAAGAGCATACTGCAAGCTTGTTGCAAGTTTATTGCTCTAATTTTAAGTTTCCTCTTTGTCTTTGGCTTCTGGGGACTTCAGGGACTTTGTGTTTGTTAAAAGTACAGACTTTGTAGGTGCTTGTACTGGAGCCCAGCAGTTGATATGAGCTTAATCCATTACGCTGTCGGCTGCTGTGGTATTAAAGTCCTCTGAATTTCCTCAGTCACTTAAAATCTTCTTCCCTTGGGTTCCTTCACATTGTAGTTTTTGTTTATGATTTCAGTGTTTCTCAGAATCCAATATTGAAGAAAGAACTGCTTGGTGGATAGGACATTAGCTCTTCTATACTTGGAGCAGAAACATTGAGTAGAAACATAAGAATTACTGCAGTAATAATGCAGTGTGGTAGGATACTGCTGTTATATTAAGGAAGGGTTGTTGTTTTTTCCCTCTGATATTTCCTTTCCCTGCTCTTCTCTCTTCTTACAAATTTAAATGCTAGACCATTTAGCATTCTTTTATCTAAAGAGGAAAGGAACACTATCAAGGAGAAAAGGGGGCCTTCTCCCCAATTCTGGAGTCCAAAAGGTACAGCCCTTAAGAGAAGACAGAGCGCTCGGGATGGGGAGGAAGATTTGAAAGTGTCAAGATTAGAGCAAGGCGTCCCCGCCCCACCAGTCAGCCCAGGGCAGGGACAGGCGCCCCAAGATGGGTTGGCAGAGGATGGATGGTAGCTGGAGAGTTCGGTCATGTGGATAAAGGTGGGACTCAGAACCCTGCACCTGAGTGCTTGGATGAAGCCCATGGCTAACAGTGAACTGCACACATAGGGCCCTGGGCACTGATTGGGGCAACGGAATCTCTCTCAGAGAGAGGTGGTTAGTCTGTCTACCCTGAAGCGGCTGCACTTGTCAGCACAACTGGAGATGATGGAGAAACAGAGCTGCTTCTGTGTTTCCCCAAGGCCAAGGGAAGACCTGGTAGAACCAGCAGGCCTAGAAGCCATACATGTAGAAACGGAGACGTTTCTGCAGCGTGCCTCAAGGACTGGCATCCAGAATGCTCTCTGGTTATCTGTGCCGCAGCCAAAGAGCACAAATGGCCCTGGCGCCACAGTCTCACTACTGATGCTTATTAGTTCATAGCCTCCCTAATATTATATGTCTCCTGAGAAAGAGAGTTGATCCTAAATTGATTGAGGTTCATTTCCAGCCCCACAAAATGTTAGGAGACAGGAAAAGAAATTAAGTTGAGTTATAGAAACTGAAAACAGGTTGGATTACATACATGGACTGAATTCAAACCTGCACCAGAAACAATGCTTTTCTCAATCCAAGCTCCCCTTTCAAGTTTATTTATTTCATTTGAAACATTTCACCCTAAAACACCCAATGTTTTTCTTTTAGTAGCAAAAACATGTAAGACTCGGTATGCATGCGCTTCTAAAGCACTGATTGCAAAGTCACATCTAACGCCAGACTCTGCATTACTTCATTCATCTCACAGTGGGATGCTGAAGGCTGCTCGGACTCGCTCCTAAGAACCGATAGCACACGTTTCTTCCCAGCTCCATGTCCAGTGAGATCTTTTCTCCAGGTAGCTCAGAGTTGGCCACCGCGGGAGGGTTTGCACAGTAGACAGCAGCAAACGCTACACATCAGGGCTTGCCCTTCTCTGACAGCCGCTGTTAAATGTTTACCAACACATCACTGACGCCATATCTTCAATCCTGGGGAGCCATTTTTAACCTTCATATGTTTCTGCTACAACTGAATTTATTTTTAGTTTTTGAGCAGAGAATATCCAGTCACATAGGACGTTTTTTTATGAATCCTAGGACTTCCAGGTTTCTAATTTGGTAAAAGTTGTATTTTCTACTAAAAAAAAAAAAAAAGGAAAATAAACTTGAATTACTAGATTTATGGAATGACTTCGGTGGAACGGGATCTAGTTGCATGGTCCCCGCACCCCACCGGGCCGGCCTGGAACCTTATAAGATCGCATGTACATACAGTGGCAGCCTCAGAAGCAGCAGCTGCTTCAGCCGATCAATGACCCAGAGGGTAAAGGGTGTATTAGCCCTTTCATGGGAAACAGAGTAGTAAGAAATCTTGTCATGTAGATGTTCATGGGTAGATATAATTTTGAAGTTGTTTTTATTCTTTTTTGTGTACTGAGCAACGTCAGGCTTTTAAAGAAATTAGTGACGAGAAAATTAAAGGAAGGAAATTAAATGTACTGACACAGTATGTAGTTTATGGAGCTTCAGAGAATTCAGAG